>NC_091797.1:99085000-100335000 GCF_041296235.1 Equus asinus
GGCTGGCCTAATGACTCTACCTTAGGGAAGCTGGTGATGACACGGTCCCGGCTCACAGGGGGCCCCAAAGGCATCAGGGAGGACCTCATCCTTGCGGTCCTGTGGACCCAACCAGGGAAAAGAGAGTTAGGGAGGTGTGCAAATCCCTGGGGACTCACACATAAGTTTATGCCTAACTTTTCAGTAGCTCTTCTTTCTCCTGAGGAAGATGGTCCCTGAGCTAACATCTGTTGCCAATCTTCCTCCTTTTGCTTGAGGAAGATTCACCCTGAGCTAACATCCGTGCCAGTCCTCCCCTATTTTGTATGTGGGTCACCACCACAGCATGGCCGTGGAGGAGTGGTGTAGGTCCACACCCGGGAATGGAACCTGGGCTGCCAAAGAAGAGTATGTGGAACCTAATAGGCCATGGGGCTGGCCCCATTCAGCAGCTTTAAAAACAGATCCAGGCCTCCTTCTCTGTCAGGACTATCTGCTGGAGGTCATCTCTTTCAATCTGCAGGCAGTACTGTGGGGTGGGGGTGCTGGGGAGACCAGGCCTGCATGGCCCTGCCTGGGAGTCCTTAAGACAGGCGTCTCCTCCAGTCTGGCGTCCAACCAGGAGCGGCTCCTCTCTGAGGTCATCACTGGGGTGCGAGTGAGGCATGGCACCAATGCTAGGCTGCGCACCACAGCCCGGGGAAGAGAAGTAGAACGGGGAGGGGTGCCCTGATCCTAGTCTCTAAGGGATGAGGCCCTGGGTGGCCTGGGGCCTCAGGTTTCAGCCCAGAGACCCGTTTGAGGACGTCCCCCAGCGCCGGGCTCCTCACGCCTATTCCACAGCCTTGCTCTCCTCCTGTCCGCCCCCTCCCCCCACTAGGGTGGCCTTGACCGAGGCCTGCTGCCCTCCCTATCTGACCTGCTCTTTCCAGGACCAGAACCGGCCTGGCCCAGTGCGGGCGCGTAGAAAGAGGCGGCTCCGGGGCCCAGGCCGCGTTCAGGTTATGGCGGCAGGAGGTGGGCAGGGGACGCGGAGTGCTCCCGACGCCAGCCTGGGACGCGCCCTCACGGGGGGCGCCGAGGGGGGCACAGAGCGGGCGGCGGACTCACCCGCTGCGGCTGCAGAAGCTCGGGGCTCCGCGCTGCCTGGTCGGGCTGGGCCCGCGGCGGCGATCACCATGGCAACGGGCGCCACTAGGGACCCGCGGCGTCCGACGAATCCCGAACGTCTGGGGCGGGGTCTGGGCGGAGTTCACCGCGGTAAGAGTCCCACGAGCGGCCTGCTCCAGCGATCACCCTAGCAACCAAAGCCTCCCGGGAGCCACCGGAAGCTGCTGGTCCGCGGCCAGAGCGCCGGCGACCATCGCGGCAACGAGGGCGGGGCCGGATAGGCTGGCTGTGGTGGGGCCGGGGCCGCCGGGGGTGGAGCCGGGGTTCCGGGGGCGGGGTCTGGGCGGGGCCGACCGTGGAGAGACTCGCGCGCCCGATCTCCCTGGCGATCACCGCGGCTGGGCGGGGTGGTGGCTCAAACTGGTAGGGATATGCGAAATGTTTAAGTATTTATTTTCATAATATATTAAATATTATTTTTCTGGTTATCTAAATATTTCGTGTTTTTCTTTATATATTGGTATGGAGGGATCTTGAAGATCCCTTGACCACTTTCTCTCACGTCCCATATCTGACCTTTCAGTAAATCCTGTAGGTTCTACCCCAAAAATGTGTACAGTATCCTCTCTCTCTCTCCCTCTTCCAGTGGTATCACCCTGGTCCGAGCATCATCTTCTCTCCCCTTAACTGGCCTCCCTGCTTGCACCCTTGCCCTCTCCTGTTCCCAGTGCAGCAGCTCCAGAGATCCTTCTATTGAGACTGAGATCAGATCATGTCAGTCCTCGGCTCCAAACCCTCCAGTGCCTCTTCATCTCTCTCAGATTAATGAAGTCTTTACAATAGCCCAAGAGACCCCACGTTATTTGTTCCCGCTCCATTTCCTCTCTCATCTCATCTCCTACTTAGCCCCATCCCCATCCCACACATGCTCCACTGGCCTCCTTGCTGTCCATCCTACACCCCAGACACTGGGGTGTTCGCACTGGCTGTTCCCTAGACCTGCAATACTTTCCCCCCAGATGCCCACATCGCTCCCCTCCCTCACCTTCTTCAAGTTTGCTCAGCTGTCACCTCGAGATGAGGCCTCCCCTAAGCACCTTGTTGACAATAGCAGCATCCTCCCAACCCCTTATTCTGCTCTATTTCTCCCAGGCACTTACTATTTTCCAACATATTATATAACCTATTGTTTATGTTGCTGGTCTGTCTCCCTCCATTGAGAGCACTGAGCAGGCCTTTTTGTGTTCAGTTCATCAATGTGGCGCACCGGCCAAACTGTACTGAGTGCTAAATGTTAAATGAGTAAACGAATGTTAAATTTAAAAAAAGGTGGAGAACAGTGTTTGAAGTATGCTGCCACAACATTAAAAAGTAAATGAATCATATTTACTCGTATAAGTCTAGCTCATCTTTGGAAAGATACCAGTGGTTGCCACGAGCAAGGACAGCCCATCGGCTGGGGACCAAGAAGGGAGGCAGACATTTACTTTCACACCTTTTGGGTTTTCCTCTGTGTGCGTATATTGCCTATTCAATAAATAACTCAAATGAAAACAAACAATTTGGAACACAGGAATTAGTCACATCCCCCATCGCTGGCTCTTCCAGGTCAGCCCTGATGAATTTCAACGTGCTTTCCTCCTTCAGGTCTTCCCCACAGGCGCCTCCTCTGTGCAGTCACAGCATGGGAGCTCTTGCTGTGGCACTGGCATTTGATGCGAGTCCGGCACCTGCAGCAGCCAGGAATGGACAGGCCTACCATTTACTGGCCTTAATCTGCATAGGTCTCAATCTAATGATGCCTGAATATCATGTCCCTGGCTTCTAGAGCTCATGCTACCAAAATTAATTTCCATAATTAATGGCTGTTTAAAAGCTGACCTGCGTCACTGAGCTCCTGAAAGCTAGTTTCTGTTTGGAGAGTGAGGCGTGCGGGGCTGGATGGCCTCCAGAGGCACTCGTAAGACTGCGTAATCGTGGAAATGAGACAGCAGTTAGCTTTGGAGAGGAGGATGGGTCTAGCCTAGGGGAAGAGGATGCAGGCATCAGTAATGTCCTGGTGGTGAATTCACAGGAGATTATGATATTTTTATGTTTCACAAATTGACAAAATGCTATGTATAATGTTATGTGTCTATATATATTTTTTAAGATTTTTAAAATTTTTCCTTTTTCTCCCAAAGCCCCCCAGTACACAGTTGTGTATTTTCAGTTGTGGGTCCTTCTAGTTGTGGCATGTGGGATGCCGCCTCAGCATGGCTTGATGAGTGGTGCCATGTCTGCGCCCAGGATTCGAACTGGCGAAACCCTGGGCCACTGAAGCAGAACGCATGAACTTAACCTCTCAGCATGGTGCCGGCCCATGTTATGTGTATATTTTAAAAGATAAAAAGGAGATTGAAAAATAATACAATTGAATGACAATTAAAAAAAGAAAACACTGTGTAACTAGATTCTGAGAGGCCTGGGGTTCCCAGCTTTGAGATTCTACTTGACTCAGCTCCCTGATTTCACAGACAAGGAAAGGAAGGCTCACATATTCAGAAGGATTTGCCCAGTGAGCTAGAACTGGAATTGGAACCCAGATTTCCTAACTCCCAGCCCAGCGCTCTCCACACCAGATTCCTAAGAACACTAGGATGCTCTGGCTTAGAGAGACTCTTCATGGCTTGGTCCTTTGCAGGACAGCAGTGGGGCCAGATCTCCATGTCACAACATGGCCTCCTTGGCACACAGATTTAAGTCAGGTATCTTCAGTTCAAAGCTAAATGTGCAGGAGGCTGATGCTTGGTGCCTCGCTAGTGAATTTCACTGCTAAGGGCTTAGGCCTAAGGGGTGACCTTACCTGAGTTGCTCTCTGTCTTTCCACGCCTCAGTTTACCCAGCTATAAAATGGACCTGAATATCTACTTCGAGGGTTTGTTGTGAGGATCACACAAGACGGTGAAAGTGCTTGATTCAAGCACATTAACCATTCATCTGCTCCACACTTACTGAAGGCCTCCTGGGATATTCCTGGCACAGGGTAGGGAGTAGACAGGATTGACCGTGGCCTCCGCCCTCAGGGCAGTGGGAGTCGGCAGGGGGGCAGGGGAAGGGGGGACTGAGGGGGCCGATGGGACAGAGAAGTAAACAGGGAATCAGGGGAGGGCAGTGTGCCAATGGGTAATTAAGCTATGGGACGGTTTACTAATCTTGAGTTGGGGAGAAGATAGGCTTCATGGAGGAAGTGTCTATCAAGGCAGCCCAGGCTGCAGGAAAGAGTTGGCTACTTGGGGGGATGAAGAGAGAGTCCAGCATGGCTGGAGGGGGCCATCACCCAGCCCTTGAGTGGCAGGCTAGGACTTTGGACTTTGTCCTGAGACCAATGGGGAGCCACGGCAGGCCTTTATGCAGGTGGTGGCTGGGTCTGGCTTGTTTTCAAGAACAATTGCCCCGCTCAGCAGTGTCCACTACAGGGACCAATCTGTGTCATTACCAGTCAGTCAGCTGCAGAGGAAGGAGCACCGGCCAGGGCTCTGCAGTCCTGGGATCAGGCCTGTGTGATCTGGGATTAACTACTGAATTTCGCTGAGGTTCTGTAAACTGGATGTTACAACCTCACGGGTTTACTCTAAGGATTAAAGCCACGCGAAGTGTCTAGTACAGAAAAGGGCGTACACAGTCACTTCCCTTTCCTTCTGTATCACGAACAAAGCTGAGTCTTTGTTCCCCACAGAAACCCAGTAAAGTATTATTGTCCCCTCTTTACAGCCGGTCCCAGCCCGGGGCTGTTCGCGCCTGCGCGGTGGGCGCCGAGCGTGCGGAGGGCGGTGCTGCGGCCGCCGCCGGGGTCGCCTGGCAACCGGGTCCCTAGCAACGGGCGTGCTCTACCCGGACCTCGCGCTGGGGCAGGTGAGCGGCGGCGGCCCGACAGGGGCCCGGGGACAGGGGGCTCTAGACCCACCCATTCCAGCTTACACTGTGTCCGCGGCCTCACGCCCCGAGGCTCTGTTATTCGCGGCCGGACTCCTGCAGCCCACGCTTTTAGAGGAGGGCAGGCCCCTGTCCCCAGCACCCACCGTTCCCTGTGAAGGAAGCCCAGACAAAAATGGCCGCGTCCCTCCCAGCCCGGCCGCCTCTCCTCCTTCCCTCGTCACCTGGTACTCGGAATCAGAGTCTAGCTCACCTCTTTTACCGGAGTAGATTCCTACGGGGCTGGGACCTGTCAGTGCCACTAAACGTGGTAACAACCACCACCACCACCACCATAGTAATAATCAGAGCCAATATCTCTGGAGCGCTCGGGTGCCAGGCTCATGAGTATCAGTTAATAGGACAACTCTGGGAGGGGGGAAGGAGGTGCTGGTATCATCTCCCTTTGCAGCTATGGAAAGATGGAGGGAGTAACTTGTCAACGGCCACCCGTGGCCTGGGTCTGGAGCCAGTTCTTAACTACTAAGCCACGCTGCCCAGAGTTGCTCAAAGTGTGTGTTTGTGTGGAATCAAATAAATTAAGCTTTAACCTTAATTCCTTTTTTTTGTGGATGCACTGGAAGCATCTGAATATGGGTCCCTCGTGGGTAAATGAGCTTGACAGATTTGAACATTGGCTTGTAGCCTGACCAGTTCCATGACCTCCAGCAAGCTCCTTGTCCCTTAACCTCAACTTCCTCCTTTGTAAAATGTGGATAATACAAGTCCCCTCCTCCTGGGGCAGTTGAGTTAGATACTAGGTATTGCTGGCACAAGATAAGCACTAAACATAGTGGCCAATATTCGTGTCTGCTTGTTTGGTTTGTTTTGTCTCTGCAGTGCCTTTGACTGAAGGCCCAGTGTGTAAAGTATGGGTGGTTTCTTCTGTCATTAAGCCTGGGAGAACTCTGGAGTTTGCAGTTTGGGCTGCTACTTACCTTTGCTGTGACCTTGAGCAGATTCCTTGATTGCTCTTAGCCTCGGTTTGCTCATCTGTAAGATGGAAGTAAAAATATCCATCTGCTGCCCTTGCAGTTTTCAGGATCAAATGAGAAGTAGCTTCTAAATCACGGTAGTAGTAACGACAACTTTTTGGGTTCTTTTAATCAGTGGTTCCTGCAGAGCTTCATTTGAAAGCTAGAGAGTCACCCTCTGCAGGTTTGAGGAGATGGCCAGTGCCCAGATCTCCATGTACCTGCCCCCCGATGTCAACCCCAGCCAGGCTGCCATTGCCTATGGCTGTCGGGCGTTGCCCAAGCTGAACAAGGAGCTGCAGTCCGAGGACCTGCTGACGAGGCAGAAAGCCCTCATGGCTCTGTGTGACCTCGTGCACGACCCTGAGCATGTCTACGTGGCCATCGACATAGGTGAGAGTGTCACAGCCCAGGTGACCATGACTGGGGTCTGGATGGACAGTCACAGAGTGGGTCAAGGTGGGAGAAGCTGAGGTGACTGGCCTTTTCCCAGCATCCCTCCCAGCTGGTCAGTCCGTTCTTGTCCGGACACCACCGGCTCCCCACCCAGAGCCACGAAACGGCTCCCTCTGCTATGGCTCAACCAGGTGGCCACAAATCCACCAAACAGCCCTGTTTATCTGTGTCATCCACAAGGCTGTCACAAAAGGTAGGCATGCACACTACTGAAACCACTCATAAATCTGGGACCCATGTCCCTTGTCTCCCACTCTCCTAATTACCAAAATAAGAATCGGGGTGACTTTAGTGGCATGGTCATATGCTTCCCAGATCAGGCACGTGATGGGTGAACTGCCGCTTCTCCCTCCAGCTGTATCTGAAGGTCTGGTTTAATTCCAGAGGCCGTGGCAGTCTGAGCATGGCCTTGGACACTGGGTGGAGCGTCAAGAATAAGGATTGCTATGTAATGAGCTTGGCTTTGGACCAGCACCACCCCACGTGTAGTGGCCGTGTTATCTTAGTCCTCAGAGCACTGGCCATGGGAGGAAGGAGCATCCTTAACCGACAGATAGAAAATCAAGCCTCAGAGAAGGGGTGTGAGACTGGGGTTGCCTGATAAATAAATAAAGCAGGACTTTTATTTGCTCAGTTTGGCATCCCGAGGTGTAACCCATTCAAAGGCACGTGACTGGCTGGGGACAGGGTTGGAATTTGACCCCTGGTCTCTCCAAATGCAAAGGCCATTTTCTTAATCCCATGGTAGACTGCGAGAGAGGGCGCTGGTCGGAAGCGTGCAGGGAAATTCACCAGGGGGGTTAGATGAAACAGTCCCTGGGTGGGAGCCTTTCCAGCACTCAGAGCCACCTTCGGTGACCCTGCACTCCTTCATAACCGACACGATTCCCCATGCCCCAAAGCATTGGAACCTCTGGTGCTCTCCTGTTGCCCGACCTAGGCCCACCTGTTGACTTCCAGGTTAGTTGACTTCTGAGAGTGGTAAACGTTCAAAGTTTCTCTGCCTCTTAGGCTGCCTGGAGAGCCTGAAAGCTTTGCTGAAGGACACCAATGACATGGTGCGGCTGAAGACCACCGAGGTGCTCTACATCATGGCGACCCATAACGTGGGCAGGTGGGCAGCTGTCTCTGGAAACCAATGTCACGCTTTGGAACCACACCCCAACTCTGAGTGGCATGCCCTTGAACGACCTTGAGTACTTGTAGCACAGTTTTTCCGCAGGACTTCTGTTTGGCCAGAACAGACCCCTGTGGGACAGTTTTGGTTGCCTCTGTGGAGGCCTAATGGGGCTTCTGTTCCAGGCCAGTTTTTATGTTACTTTCCAGCTCTGAGCTTCACCCTTTGAAGGTGGAAAGTTCAGGCCCCGCATCCACAACAATTTAGCCTTTTCTTCGCTCTTTATGGGGATCCCAGTTCCCTCTCCCAGACCCCCACAAGAGCCTGTGGCTTTGGCTCCCGTCCCAGGCACCAGCCTCAAAGTACACACCGGCTCTGACCTGGTGGCTTCAAACTCTGCTCGCGATGCTCAGGTTCTTCTAGCTTTCTGGCACCTGGAAACGTCCCTTTCTTGTATAAGCACAACTTTGTATTCTGTGCTTAAAGAGACAGTTCATCCAGCATTTTGGTTAGGAGTCAGTTGGTGTGTACGTGAGGGGGTGGAAGTGCTTTCCCGCATCAGCTCAGTTCACCCTCTTGATCTGGGATCGCTAGTTTTATTTTGTATTGAAAACAGATCATAAGCCCATAAGAGCTCACAAACAGCCCTCCAGCTCTGCCCTGGGGCCGCCGCCTGGTGTGCGCATGCCCAGAAGGAAGAGGAAGGGAGAGTGTTAATCACAGTGTTGATGGAGAGCACAGGGGCTGGGGGCTCACCATCTGTGGGCTTGTTTGGTGTAAACAACAGATGCCCCTTTGGAGAAGCTTCAGGTCCTTTCTAGGGTGTCAGGGCAGCTCACAAAACCCAAGGCCATTTAGTTCTCCGTCTCCCAAGCTCTCGGTGCCTCGGTGTCCTCACTGCATCTGCTCGTGGGGCAGGGAGTTAAATGAGTTGGTGCACGTGAAGTGCTCAGCTGGGTGACATCTCGGAAACGTCCAGCCCACGGCCTCTCTCTGGGGACTGCTGCCTCCCTCTCCCCATGGACAATCTCTGTGAACTCACACGCCGCCTCCTCAGGGCCCTCTCCTGATGTCTGCCTCAGTCCCTCAGTCCCCTTGACCTCCCAGCTCCCTGGGTCTTCTCTGGGTTGTAATTTCAGGTCGCTGGAAGGGGATGTGTCAGCCAGGTCCCATGTGCAGCCCTGGCCCAACAGGTCACTATGAATGGGGTGCGTGTGGGGAGGCAGGGCCACTGCGAGCACCCAGTTCACACATTTTGCACCAAGAAGGGCCATTGGGTACCGTGGACAGAACGGTGGGCAGGGGCACGAGCCCAGTCCTGGGCAGGGAGTGTGGGTGTCCTGCGCTTTCCTGCTCTGGGCCCTGGCAAGACTCTTGGTCAGTCTCACTGTGTTTTCTGAGACAGACCCAGGGGAGGTGCTCGAATACCTCAGGGGCACAGAGGAGCACAGCATCGCTCATTCTTCCTGCTCCTCCTTCCTCTTTCTGGACCTGAAACGGACATTAGGTAGCAACCTCCAGTGAGGGGTGACGGACGCTGAGAGGAGAGATGCTTGAAGCTTGGCAGTTATAAGGATACTCCGACCTCATGAGGGTGACCATAGGTTTGTTTAGAGGCATAGGAGGTCTGCACTGTGGGGAGGGGGCCGCTGGCAGTGGTCATGTTAGTGGGGTTTGGGGGACAGGACACACACTCCGTGAAGAAACATTGCTGACTGAGGACCTGATATGGCCTGGCCTGCACACCCCTTCATTGTTCTCCGTCATCCCTCACACTGACCGGAGCAAGGCAACTTGTGTGCCCGGGGCCCGGGATTCCAAAACCCCGGCTCGCTCCACCACACCGAGTGGAACAAAGGATGC
The DNA here is from genome assembly GCF_041296235.1 of Equus asinus. Lineage (NCBI taxonomy): Eukaryota > Metazoa > Chordata > Mammalia > Perissodactyla > Equidae > Equus > Equus asinus. The sequence goes on from NC_091797.1 coordinate 99,094,454, forward strand.
AAAGGGCCGAAAATACCCGGGGCTGGCTTCCGAAGTTCGCTCAGGTCCAGTGGCGGTCTTATGACTAAAGCCAGTCACTCGCGGAGCCCGTCAAGCTCTGAATAATGAAGCATGTTGAAACCTTCTGCCCTCTTGTCCCCAGACAGGTAGTGAAGGGAAGAGGGCTGAGGGTGGAAACCCGGGGCTTGGCATCTTGTCACTTTGAGGAAATAGTTTATGTGATGGCCCACAAACACAGCCACTCTCAAAGCAGGAGTGACACGGAGTGGATGACCAGGCACTGAGTGAAGGGGCCCAGACACCTCATGCCGAGTGGCCAGGGGAGGCCCCTATGACTTTCTTCTCCCAGGATGACTCAGAACTCGCCATAAGGTTGAGTCCTGGCTAACCAGGCAGGGCACAGGTGGTCAGGCACTTCCTGTGCGCTGGGCATTGGACACGGGCCTCACCCTGAGTTCCCGCTTCTGCCTGACCCCAGCCCTGAGAGATGGGACCTCAGAAGCCCTCTCACTAGATGCGACTAGCTCCAGTAGTTAGTTGGTTAATCAGAAGAAATGGTTAAAAAGCCAGGAATCGAAGAAATTGTATATTCCCTTTAAACAGTTCATTTTAATCCCAGACACAAATGTCTCAGCAGTCGCCAATCCCTCCGTGCCACCCAGGCCTGTCCTTGGATATGGGCCCACTGGTTGGAGTTTCTTGGCATCTTTTTTGTTTAAATCACATCTATAACATTATCTAATTTGCAGCTTTGGTTTCTTTAAAGTAGAGCAAGAACTAAAAGACATTAATGAAGTAATCTGCATGCAGAAACCTTCTAGAATCTTTTACAATCATCTCGCTTTTTTTAAGAGACTCACTTTTGAGTCCTCCCAAAGCATTCAACTCTGTTTTCTAAGGAAATGAAAAAAACCTCTTCTCTCATCTAATTGGCTTACCTAATATTTAATTAACTTATGTAATTATAACAACAAGCATAATAGGCATACATAGGTTTGGAGGCGGCAGCTGGCTGCTGGCAAGCCTGCAACTCAGCTGGGAGAGGAGGGAGGGCTGAGGGGGCCCGCGGAGCTGCGTGCCCTGGAGCCTCAGTGGGGTGTGATGGACAGGTAGAGAGAGGCCGCCAGCTCAGCCCCGAAGTTCAGGGGAGGTCGGCTGCCAGCTTCTGCTGCCTCATCCCTGTTTTACAGATGATAGCACTGAGGCTCAGAAGAGTGAAAGGATCCAGGGGCACAAAGAGCTTGAGTGGGAGGCCTGTCTAGGAAGGGGCAGAGCAACGTGACTCCACCACACACGCCACACTGCCCTCACGGATTCTGTGACGTGTTATCCACCTCTGGCCTTTGTCTTCTCTCAGGAAGCCAGAGGAATGTGGTCGGCACCAGCCTGCACGGGCGCAGACTCCACGTGGGGGCGGGGGTGGCTAACTGCCTCTTGTTCTTACTGGACCCTCTCTGGGCATCCTCTTACTTGTGTCTAAATCTGACTTCTCTTCCCCAGAGAAGGCTTTTTGAAGTACGACGTCATCCACGCCCTGTCCTACCTGCTGCACGACCCGCAGGCAGCCTGCCGGGAGAACCTGCACCTGGCGTATAAGCACCTGGCCCAGGTGCCCTCAGGTAGGCTCGCGGTGGGCACTCGGGTGGCCCTCGGTCTCCTGTCCAGGTCAGGTCTGCGCCACACTGCAGATCATAGTCCACAGCACAGTTCTTTAGAGTTATGTTTTTATTAAGGTACAACATACACGTTAAAAAGGCACAAGTCATACATGAACATTTGATTAAGCTGTGCTACGTGAGCGTCCGCCGAACCACTACCCAGATAAAGAAATAGGTAGTTTCGCCAGCCCTCCAGAACCTTCCCACATGCCCCGTACCAGTGACCACCCCTCACCACAGGTAAACAGTATCTGCAGTTTAAGACTATAGATGAGTTTGTGCCTCTTTTTAAACTTTACGTAAGTGGAAACATACGGTCTGTAGTATTTTGTTCTCAGCTTCTTTGCTTCAAGCTTTGTCTCTGAGACCACGTACGTCACACATTGCTGATCTTTGCTGACTCGAGCTGGAGTGTGGTGTCCACGTCATGTGAGTTCACTACAGCACACTTATCTAGTCTGTCGCCGAAGGACGTCTGAAGTGTTTCTAGCATATGGCTGCCGAGAAGAGAGTGGCTGTGAACGCTCTCATGATGCCTTTCGATGGACGTGTGTGTGTGTCTGCTGAGATATACCTGGGGGGACTCGCTGGGCGTGGGATAAGTTTACACCCAGCTCTAGAAGGTACCACACGGTGCCCCAAGACAGTTACACCAACGTGCACTCCCGCCGTGGCGGATGGGCATTGCCTGTCCTCACCCACTTGTGATCTTTCCTGTCTCTTTATTTTAGCTACTTTTGTGGGTGTGTGGTAGCATCTCCTTTGGGTTTTAATTTGTATTTCGCTGGTGATGATAGCCCTGGAAATGTCCTCTTTGGTGAAGGGCCATAGCACGTTTTTAAGGATTAAAGAAGGCCACTCCACCCCTTGGTTCGATGTCCCTTCTCCCTCTAATCGGATTTGGAGTCCAGGTAACGGCCACCCGCTGACCACAGCAGAGGGTTGAGATTTGTGTCAGATTGGCATCCCGTCACGAAGCAATGAGCGTTTTCAAACTAGGGGCTCATTCCAAGAGGCAGGATATCAGGCCTTAATGGGGATGCCTTCAGTTAAAGGTGGACAAACAGACATCGTGGCTCCGAAGCCAGACAGACCTGGGTTCTCTCTGCCCTGCCCCTCGGCCCCCATGTGCCCCTGGACAGGCTGTCGCCTCATCTCTAAAGCGAGGCTGAAGGTACCCACTCAGAGGCCTGAAGTGAGGGCCAAGCGAGAAGAGGATCGCCAAGCACGTAGCACAACCCTGCATGCAGGGCGCCGTCAACGTCAGGGAGGGGGGTGGGTGCCCCGAATTAAGGTCCCAGAGAGAAAAGACTACAAGAGGCAGGCTGAATGGAGCAGAGCCCCTGGGGCCTGGAGTTGCTGCCACAACTCCCTCTAGCTGGGCCTGGCTGTGTGTGGGGGAGCACGCTAGGCCGGACCACAGAACCCCCTGGTGGTCTTTTAAAAAGACCGTCCCATCTCTGGCCCTATCCCAGGCCCACGGAACGTGTCTCTGGGGAGGGCCCTGCACACATCTTTCTTAAACGTACCTTGGCAGATTCTCCTGTGTGGCCAGGGTTGAGGGCCCCTGGAATATTGGGGTGTCTGTGAAGGACTAGTGCTCGGGGCTGAGCTAAATGTGCTCACCACGCAGGAACTCTCCTTCTTGGGGTGCAGAGAGAGGGGACTGGCTCTCACCCAGGGCTCTCAAAACTATTGTGAGCTCTTTAAGCATCAGGGAAATAGAGAGATAACGATAATGAATGTCAGGTACCATCACCCCACTTTGCTAAATCTTAACACTCTACCATATTTCATATTTGCTTGAGATTTTTGTTTAAAAAAGAAAACACAGTCCAAGCACCCTTTGAAGCTCCCTCACCCTGCACCCTTCTCCTGCCCTCCCTCGAGCTACCAATAATTTGGTGACTATGTCCCCAACATATGTCTTTATATCTTACCACAGACGTAATTATATAGAGATCTGTCCTTGTTTTAAAACTCTATGTAAATGGATCTTGCTGTAGGTGTCCTTTTGCTATTAAAAAACGGAATGTGATAATTTGGAGATTTATGTGGTGTCACAGGCTCTATTTCATTGTTATAACAGCGACATGCCCTTCCGGTGTCTGGATGTAAGCTTCCGGTCAGTATCCTCACCCATGCCCAGCTCACCGGCACGCCGGTGGTTTCCATTCCTGAGCATTCCTGCTCAGGTTTTTCTGGAGTCCCTCCAAGGCCTCGGCGGGAGGAGGGTGTCATTGTCGCGGGGCACAGAGATTACAAGCCCTCAGCTTGGCGGGATTCTCTCCTGCTTCCCAACCCACCTCCCTTGGCCAGCTGCATCCTCACCAGCAACCTGCTGGTGCGCTCTGCATGTCCCTGTTGTGTGGCTTTGCTCCCTTGACTGGGAGAGGGGCATCTTTCCTCTGCCCGGTGCCTCCTGGGAGCTGGAGCTCATTCTGTTGAGCTGTTTTTCCATTTCTTATTGATTTGAGGGAGTGTTTCATTTATCCAGCCCCTTGTGGGTCACACACATCGTGAACATCATTTCCCAGGCTGTTTGCCCGGCTTTTCGCTGTTGGTTTCTTCATTGGTCCAGCAGTTTCTTACTGGAATGTACTAAGTTTCATCAATCTTTTCCTTTGTGTTTTTTTGGGAGGAGGGGTGCTGTGTAAGAGAATTTGGTGCTGTTTAAGAGCTTGTGAAGATATTCTGCCGTATTTTCTCCTAAATGTGTAGGGGTTTCCATTTTTACATTTAGCTTGAGAAGGTGCCTGGGACAGATTTTTGTTTTTGCTTTGAGCTCTCCTCATGTAGCCCCGGCCAAGCCCGTGCTGTCTTCCTTACAAAAGCTCTGTGGTGATCTGGGTTCTGGGGGCCAGGCCCCGACCCCACCCCACCTCCCTGCACCTTGTTCTGGAATCTCCAAGCACTCGGTGCACCAGGAGGAGTGGGGGGCTGTGGTTTTGACAAGCCCGTTGGGGGTCCCGGTGGTGAGCCTCAGCCCTTGATCACAGGGTTTCCTGGGCGCTGCACGTTGCCTGGGACACTGTGGTGAGGGATCTGTGGCAGTGGGGTGGGGCGGATAGTTAGAGGGAAGGAGGGAGACGTGCAGTGTGGTGGGTGCCCCAGGAGGCATATCGGAGGGGGCTCAAGCACTCTGGCTTCTGGGTTGGCCAATGTGGCTGTGTCTCAGGGGGTGTCCACGCTGGGCCTCGGCGTGGGGTGAGGGCTATTTCAGTGGCTCCGCTCTTAGCAGTTCGTGACCTTGGGCAATAGCACAGCCTGCTGGAGCCTCCGTTTCATCAAGGAGCACAGGCAACTGTGTGGTTTGGCCAGGACAGTCTGCACCTGGGGCTGAGCTGGCTCTCAATCTGGTGGTCACTAGCATGGGTTTTCTAGCATGGCCACACCGGAAGGCACCCTCTGCACCTGGTGGAGAGCTTGGCACGTGGCTGGTACTCAACAGACATTGGTTATTTAGCAGGTTTTATGCCATATTTTTAAAGACCGTTTGGTGTTTTCTTGCTGCAATTCACTCACTCGTTCCTTCATTCATTCCACAAATACGTTTTGGGCCCTTGCTCTGTTCCAGGCACTGTGCCTCAGTTGTTTCCTCTGTAATGTGGGGTGTCTGTGGGGAAACGGAGGTCTTCCCTCTGAGTCCTTGCACTTGGCCAGGTCTGGCATGTACCTGGTTTCCCAGAGTAACCAGCAGGGGGTGCCAGAGGACCGATGACGGCCTCACGGGCTGCTCTGCTCTCAGGCCCAGGGTGGTGGTGCAGTGTCAGGCAAGGAGAAACCAGCATTTAAGTAGAGGCAGATGCCACGCAGAGGCCACCAGCCCAGGCCCCCGGTCCGCGGGGCTCTGAACGACTGCCAGGGACTCTGGAGGAATCTCTGTCTCCTCCTCTGCTTCTGCGAACCCCGTGTGGAAACAGGTCTCATTTTGCGTCCCCACATTCTGTAGGAGGGAGCTCAATGCTGAAATGAAGGATTCTTCTGTAACTGGGTTTGGGGATGCAGCTAAATAGCCCCAGGGTCCCCAGAAGTGTCTCCCTGCCAGCCCACCGGCATGGCCCAGGCCCCGTGAGCCCTCTGACAGTGGCTTTGGTCCCTGACTGGTACCCCTGTGAGTCTGGCCGCTCCGTCCCTGTGCTGGGCTCTGAGCTGCTGACTTGGCTTCAGCAGCAGCACAGTGCAGGCACTGCTGTGTCCCTGAACCGCCTGTGTGTGGCCTGGGCTTGGGTGGCACTGTGGGGTGAAGGCGGCCACCCGCTCCCTGCCCAGAGGGGAGCACCAGCCAGGGTGGGAGGGAGGCAGTGAGGATCCTCTGTGGATTCTGCCTCCTTGGCCTTAGAAAGGCACAGGGCTGGGCTGGGGAACCTGTCTGGATGTAGGTCTGATCCTGGCAGTTTTGAGGGGCAGAGGGACATTCCTGGACTCATACCATCTGGGCTAGAGAAAAATCGGGGGTGGCTGTGTGTGGGGGAGCTCAAGCTGTGGGAGCGGAAGCCCTGGAGTGACTGCTGGAGGAGCAAAATGGGGTGTTGTCCCCCTTTCGTAGTGCACCTCAGCCAGGTCGGCCCCTACACCCCCGCTCTCCTTGGGGGCCACCTGGTAAGGTGGCCCAGAGCAGCTCCCTGCTCCTCCCGGTCCTGACACCACAGGGTGGAGGGGTGGGGCTGGCTGCCTCAGCAGGGTGGGGTACATGAGGGCCCCGGGCATGTCATCAGCCTGACAGTCTTTGATGGGCAGCTGCCCCCTTCCCAGACTTAGCAAAGGATGATGCCCACCCATGGTGACACTGCCCACTAGGTTCCCAGCCTGGTGCACCTATTAATGCCTCCTCTCCCCTCACCCTCCCCACTCACCTGCCCCTTCCAGCCAGGAGAGCTGTTCCCGGTCTGGCCCGTCAGGCCCATCAGGCCCGGCCGTGGTCCCAGTGGCTATCCTTGTGCTCCCTCTTGGGGCAGGTGGCCTTTCTCAGCCTTCTCCACAAGGTTTCACAATATTCCCAGGTGGTTTGGGACAGCCCATCACCCAAGGAATTCCCAAAGGGGTCATGTCTTCCCAGGGCACATGCAGGGCAGAACCAGCTGGCACTTGGCCTAGGACCTCCCTTAGCACCGAAGCCCCTCACCTGGCTCCTCCTGGGTGAGGTGAGTGCCCCAGGGTGTCGTCCAGCCTGTGTGGCCCCCTGATCCTCATGGTGCTGGCCGCCCTCCTCAGCACTTGGCACAGTGCCAGCTGGACCACACCCCATGCTTGTTTTTCCTAGATGGCTAGGGCTTCACGTGGGCTCTGGGGAGTGTGGACAGACGAGCACAGCCACTGGGACCCAGGCCCAGTTGGGTCACTTGTTACACACTGTGTGACACCAGAAGCCATCCACTCTCAGGGTCTCTGCTTTCTCTTCTGTAAAATAGAATCAATAATCTCGGCTTCCCAGAAGCAGGGGAGGATGGAATTAGATGAGCGAGTGTGTCCTGGACTCAGCCAAGGGCCTGGCGGCCCAGCACAGTCACTGAGGGGAGCTGGGGTTATCATGACACTGTCACTGCCCCCTTGCAGCATCTCGGGTGGCCACATGGGCTACAGCGAGGATGGCAACACCCCTGGAGCCCTGGGATCAGTGTGTCCTGGGAGAGGGAGTCTGGGCCCACGATGAGAGCTGGGCTGTGGTTAGTCGCCTGCAGAGGACGAGGCAGGACCAGCTCCCCTTGCACAGAGAAGCTTCTCTCCCTTTAGGGCCGTCCTCCACCAATTCTCGCCTCCTCTCGCCGGTCCCCTCTGGTCCCGAGCTCATCTCCTTCTGGCTAACACTCCTGTCTGTGGGCCTCTCCTGGACTCAGCTCAGCCCCTGCCTCTCCCAGGGCACAGTGGAGGAAAGGGGTGGGTCAGATAGTGCTAACGCCCCTGCCACCTCACCGTGGCCCTGGTGTGGACGCTCTGTGGAGATCAGGGGAAGAAGGGGACTTCCTACCCCCAGGGAGCTTGGCCCTGAGGGACGGACGGATCACGGACTGTGAGGATGGGAAGAGCAGAGGGATCCGTGGAGCCTAGGGGGTGTGGCAGGCTCTTGTGAGGAAGGACTGGTGCAGACAGATGGCAGCGGAGGGCAGGACCCTGGAAGAGTCGGCTGATCGAGCTCTGAGAGCCAGGAGGAACACTGTCCCGGGGAAACCTCCACTCATCCTCGAACACAGGAGGACAGAAGGCAGAATCCTTCTATTTCCCTCTAGCTGTGTATTTTTAGGTTAAAGATGCTCATGGTGAGATTACTGCTCTTTTCACAGTTGGCATTAAAAGCGCAAAATAAGTCTCAAAGATTTTAAGTCACACGTTATTTCTTCTTATACAAAGCCCCCTTGGGTTTTTGCTGTTTGGTGATGGGGAAGGCATGACAGGAATCCCCACATTGGCTCAGGGGTGGGGGAGGTGAGAGAGCCAGGTCGGTGTGTGTGTCTGAGTGCTGTGTGTCTGCACGTGTGTGTGTGTGTGTGTACGTGCCCGTCGCTCAGGCCTTCGCGCATGGCCCTGGACTGGAGGCGGCGGTGTAGGGGCTCTGCGCTCACTGTGGCTCCTACCTGGTCCGTCCAGGTGCAGAGCCGTCACGGGCAGAGCTGGGCGAGGACCCAGGCCTTGGGCGTCTCCAGCCCCCTCTGCTCCTCCTGTGGAGGGTGACTCCACTGCTCCCTGATCTTGACCTTGGGCGTCTTTCCTCATCTATAAAATGGGTCACCGCTGACTACCTGCTGTGGTGCTGACTGTTAAACACAGTAGCTTGTAAGGAGCCCGGTGCAGGGTGAACATACTTCCTTGACTTCTAATTAGCGTTCTCTACCACTCAGAGATGCCTCTGACTGTACAAACAGAATCAGCATGTGGTGGCCCAGCAGGGCCCCTCGTCCCCACCCCCTGCAGGGCCCACCCTGCACCGCGGGTGTTGTTGGCACCCTTTGGGCTCTTCAGGGGATGACTGTGGCCCTGGCAGAGGTGTCTTTAGGTTGTGAGGGCTCTGGGTGATGGTGCAGGCTGGGCCAGTGCTGGGTAGGGTCTTGGGGACAGTAGGAGAGGCAGACGCCGTCACCACCCCCAAACCAGCCCCTGGGGACACTCGGCCTGGCAGATCGCCCCCCTTCTGCAGCTTCTTGCCTCTTGTGAGGTTATTCTTGATGTTCCTTTCAGAATGATTTTACCTAACTGCATGGAGGGGGGAGAGAGAAAGGGACATCAACATGGAAGGCGTCCCCGCCGCCCTCCTGATGGTACCGAGGACAGCGGCACATAGCCATGCACACAGCACCCGGGACGAGGCTCAGCTCATTCAGGGGATTTTATTTTCTTAAAGTAGACCATCTTTGACTTTCATCCCATCACCAGCTCCTCGTTCCCTCTGTCCGTCTCTTCAGTCCTTGGCTGTGATCCGCACGCTGACCTTGGACACACGGGTACTGAACAAAGGCTGAGAGAGAAGGTTTGGCAGGGGCTCTGGCAGGGCCTTCCCTCTCGGCGGTGGCAGCAGCGGCGGTGGGCTCCTATTCACAAGCGGCCCTCAGCTGGGGTCCTTTCGCGGCGCCGGTCCCTGGGGTGGGCAGGGCTCCCTCAGGCTCCCATGCTGGCTGAGCCTTCACAGGATGCAGTGGGCACCCGGGGCCCCGTCTCTCGCCTCCCCTTCCTTCACTTGCAAAGCCATGGATAATTTACTCTTTAAGTACCACGACAGTTAGCTATTGTTCATTCTCTCCAGATGAAGAACCTTCTTTAAATACATTACATTTATTTTCTGAAATAAAACGAAGCAGAAACCGCACCAGTAACAAGAGGACGCTGCACGGGCGTATGTACAACGCTGCCCCTCGAGGCTGCCGCAGGGCGCCGGCCGCCCCGCATCGCTCGGGAGCAGGGAACAGACTCGTCCAGATAAGAACTTTACACTCAGCAAGCCAGACACAAAAAGGACCACCTGAAAAAAAAATATGTTTTGAAAATCTGCATTTAAAAAAGAATACTCAACTGCATCTGAAATTTTCTGTATTTGTTTTTCTGCGAAACACCACGAGATTTGGCCAAAAAAAAAAAAAAAAGATGTCAGAGAAGAAAAACCAGGTTTTGATTTATAAAACAGACTAGTAGAAGAAAAGCTGGAACCCAGCTGGCCTAGTTTGAAACAAATCGTGCCACTCGTTATTGTGTGGATTTTCGCTGCATATTTTGAAGCTGTTTAAAAAGAGCTGTGAGTGGCTGGAGGTCTGGTTAGTGCTGTCGTCTGGCCTCCTACTCTGGTTCCAGAACGACCGTGGTACAGAGACCAGTGGTGGCGTGGCCAGCAGGACAGGTGCAGGAACCCTGCGCTGGTTTCCCTCCTGCTCAGCAGCAAGGCCCCAGTCGGGAGCTCGGGCAGAGCTGGTCTCCTCCAGGTGACCCGGCCGCCTCTCCCCGTAGTCCCGCGTGAACCCCCATGCAGAGCAGGGCCGAACTTAGGAAGGCAAAGTGAAGGGGCAGGAAGGGCTTGTGAACTTGGTGACAGCTCCTCACGTCTTCAAGAGACCTCAATGCTTTGGGGAACTTTGCCATCTCCAGACTGTGTGTGTGTGTGTGTGTGTGTGTCTACCTACCTAGCAATCTATCCATATATATTTATGTTTGCGGAAACGTGGGGGCCAAGGAGGCGGAGGAGCGGCGGAACATTCTTCAGGCCCCCTGTTTTCGGCCCCTGGGCTGGGTCTCCCTAGCACGAGTGGGGTTGTGACACCCCTGGGGTTTCACCACAGACAAACAGGCTGGCCCGGCTCCTCAGCAAAGGCCTATGTACTTGAGATTGTTCTGTATGATGACGTCTGTTACCGCGTCAAAGACAAACTGGATGTTACTGGTGTCGGTGGCGCAGGTGAAGTGGGAGTAGATCTCCTTGGTCTCCTTGTTGCGGTTCAGGTCCTCGAACTGCCGCTGGATGTAGACGGCGGCCTCCTCGTAGGTGTTCTGGCCCTTGTACTCGGGGAAACACACGGTGAGCGGGATGCGCCGGATCTTCTCCGCCAGCAGGTCCTTCTTGTTCAGGAAGAGGATGAGCGAGGTGTTGATGAACCAGTTGTTGTTGCAGATGGAGTCGAAGAGGCGCAGGCTCTCTGCCATCCGACTCTGGGGGAGGAAAATGCTGGCATCAGTCAGGCAGGCAACAAGAGGGGGCCTGGACCCGCAGCCCTGCTGGGAGGAAGCCCCCTCGGCAGGGTCTCCCGGGCCAGTGCCGGCCCCCGAAAGAGCACCCTTCTGTTGAGAAGTCCCCCCTCTGCCCGGACAAATCTGTCTCCACCTGCCTCCCATGGGCGCTGGAGCCCCTGAAGTGGCCAGCCCTGCCCTCCGCGCCCTGAGAGCCTGGCACATGTTTCTAAGACTCCTCCGGGCACCACTGATCAGGGGCCTTAGCACGTGGCTTTGGGGCTGCCACATGGCCTCCCTCGGCCCCGTGGACCTGGGCAACTCCAACCTCACAGCCTGAGGGCCTGTCCCCAGCCTGCCCCACACCCACAAGCTCAAGTCTCCCATGGGGGACATGGTTATCACATCTCCCTCAACGTGAGTGTGGGCAGCCTTCTGCTCCAGCCTGCTGGGGTTTTGACTCAGTTCTTTGAGCCTCGATCTTGCCACTTGGTATTGTCAGTCCTCAGCCAGTCTGTGAGGGGGTGGCCTGCACTTCTGAAACCAAAGGTTCCAGGTCAGAGAGCTGGAGACAGCTCAGCCCTCTGCCCTTGCTGGGCCGTTGGGCTCAGTGAAGGTCATGGACAGCCTCTACCTGCCCAGGGCAGGATCCCGTGGCCCTGCAACCCGGTACAGAGAATACAAGGATGGCAGCCCAGGAGGTGCAGTGACCACAGAGCATGGCACCTGGCCCTTCTTTACTTTTCCTCTTTCTGAAGATCTTAAACGTGCTGTAGTGACTACAGGCTTTTTTTTTTTTTTTTTTTTTGGTGAGGAAGACTGGCTCTGAGCTAACGTCTGTTGCCAAACTTCCTCTTTTTGCTTGAGGAAGATTGTCCCTGAGCTAACATCCGTGCCAATCTTCCTCTATTTTGTATGTGGGATGCCACCACAGCACAGCTTGATGAGTGATGTGTAGATCTGCACCCGGGATCCGAATCCACAAACCCCAGGGTGCCAAAGCAGACCGCGTGAACTTAACCACTAGGCCACTGGATCAGCCCTGTGACTACAGGCTTTTAAGGAACATAATGCATTTGTCTAACTCCCAAATCCACTGTTTCCATGCTGACAATTCTAACTTCTACCAGGAACTCCTGCTGCTGAAAGCTGCCCCTTGTTTTAAGATAACATGAATGAGCCGAGTATCTAAACAAAGTCTGGAACTAGTTTAGTTGCGATCTGAGGCGTTGGACTTAAGGACTTTTCTGACCGGATTATATCGCTGATGACATGGTGACAAAAGTGGAAGCTGCGGCTGATGCTGACAGTGTGGACACAGGGTGCTGGCTTATCTGACCCTCATACGTTCCTATTCCCATTTTACAGAGGAAGAAACTGAGGCTTGGAGAGGCAAGGCGGTCACTCCCAGGGCAGGCTGCCCGGAGGACGCCACTCTGAAATCTCGCTCTCCTGGGAAACCATGCTTTTCAAAGCCAATCTCGTGCCTTCTTTAGAACAAGCTCAGGAAGAACACAAGCTCTGAAATGAGCAGTCTTAGGTCCTGCAGGGGTGGGGAGTGGTGCCTTTCTGCAGAAACAGGATGCGGGGTCCCGTCCCCAGCAGAGCCTGGAGAAGCCACAGGATGTTCCCAAATGTGAGACAAGTGGTGGAATGCAAATCTAGGAATGTCACGTTCTACTGGGAATAACAAGCTCTAATAGATTCCTGGAAACCACATCATACAGACTAAGGTGGCTATCACTTCTCATAGGATGATGTCATAATCACGGGCTGTGCTTCTGACCCCAAATTTTGCATCGGATAAATAACAGATGCAGCCATTAGCACATATTCATTGATTCAATGAGCAAACACTTGCTGAGCATGTCCTGAGGGCCAGCGACAGGTCCCAGCTCTCCTGCCAGGTGATGGAACCCCAGAGGACGGAGCCCTTGGGCTGTGGGAACAGCAGCCAGGCAGGGCGCTTCCCCAGGGCTGAGCGGGGATGGTCTGGCTACCAGCAGGTGGGGCCCAGTAGGCCAGTGGCTGGGTATGGAGCTGGGGTTCAAAGGAGGGTGGGCGAGCCTGGAGGGGGATCAGGACATGGTCAGGACCTGCGTCCCTGAGCTCTGCTGAGTCACCTGGGGTGAGAGCTGGGGTGGTTCTTGTGCCCAGCCCAGCTGCGCTCGGGTAGGCCACGGAGCCTGGGAAGCCAAGGGGCAGAAGGGCCTCCCCAACAAGCTGAAATGGCGCACCTGTGTTGGCCAGTTGTCATGCTGAGGGCACTGCTGGTTGGTTTTCTGTAGAGCATATGTGTGAGGGAAAAGCTCGGCTGCTGAGTCCCGAGGGGGCCAGGCCCCACGTGGCAGTGGAGGGTCAACAGGCGATGCAGCCCTCCACCCGAACAATTGTCTTGGCCCTCTTCCTGCTCAGCACACACCCATGCTCCTGACTTCAGGCTCCACTGACCACTCCCTTCTATCCCGTGTGAACTTGGCCCTGTGGATGCCTCTCAGCAGACTTTTTGGAGCCTGGACATGTCTCTGAGCCTCAAGGTCCCTACTTGGAAATCCCAGGAATGCAGGCATTTGCCTCACGAGGCAGCCCAGTGAGTAGGTGTGGCCGGGCAGCCATGCCCCTGGCCACCCCTCACACATGCTCCTAGGATCACCATTGTTGGGCAGCCTCATCAGGACCACAGACCAGGTGTCTCCCTCATCTCAGGCCCTTGCCCGCTCCTGGACTCCTCTCGCTTTGCTGGAGTTTGAGGGCTCAGGATCCCAGTTCCCTCCCTTTCTTGGGACAAACCACAGGGAACCACATTGGCCATCATTTAGGCACCTGGGAGATGATGGGCATCAAAGAATAACCACGAAATCTCTATAGTGTGGACACCCTGCCCCATGGGCCCCACCAGGCAGGATTCAGGAGGGCCTGCAGGAGGCCAGACCTGGTGCCAGCCTTGCAGAACCACAGGAGCTTCAGGGCATGTGCAGCCCCGGGCTGGACGCCTCCCTGCACCTGCCATCCCCTAACACCCACTGGGTGCTCACGGCCACAGTGGGGTGTTGCGCCCTAGGGGCCTCGGTGATTCAAACCAGGCCCCTCGGCCGAGGAGAGGAGCAGAGCCCAGGAGGCGGGGGGAGGGCAGGGTGGGGCCAGAGCCCCCAGTCCTTTGGGTACTGTGGTGCCGTCATTGTGGCACATGTGCTCCTATGACCCGAGCACTGCCAGGTGGGCAGAGCAGTGTCCTGACACCTCAAATCACAAACCATTGAAAAGGAGTGTGCTATTTTGGGCTGTAACTCTGGAAGCCATGTGAAGTGCACACCAGTGTGAGTATGGCGGGAAGGAACCCGGGCACACCTCTGCCTGGCCTCCAGGCCCCGGGCAGCAGCAGCACACGCCTCCCTTCTCCTCCCATCTCCCCACGTTCTGCTCACCCTCCGTGGCCTCACTCAAGGCCCCTTCTTCCTGGAAGCCCCCATGACTTCTCCTGCCCTTGAACCCCTGATCACCTTCCTTTGGCACGTCTGGCTGTGTCCCTTGCACCAGGATAAAGCCCAGCCCTTCAGTCTGGCCTTTGGGGTCTCCCTTGGCGCCCCCAGCCCTTTGCAGGTGTGTATGGCCTGGGGACCGGCTGTGGCTCTATTCTTCTTCTCCCCGACCCCTTCCTGGGGTTCCATCCTGCCACCAGTTCTCCTGTGACTCTGCCCACTTGGTGTCATGGGTCTGCTGCTGCTAAGGGCCCGGAGGTGGTGAGACAGGGTTGGGTACCATCCTTGTGTGGTCCGACGGGGCTGCTGGGCCCCTGGGGCAAATGAGGCCAGGGTGGCTTTGGAGTCACTGGACTCTGCCCTCTACTGGGCATCACCCCGTGTCCTGCCCCGGCTTCCACCAGCCCAACGCAAACATCCTTCCCTCAGACCTGGAATCAGAGGAGCCGCTTCTGCAACCCGTCGCCGTGCTGCCGTGGGTGGGCTGCCCATGTCACACGTGTGGAGACGGAGGCCTGGTCAGGCCGACTCCCAGGGCTCAGGTGAGAGCTGTTTCCACCGAGCACACATTCTCTTCTGGCGAGAAGGCCTCCTGGCTGTCACCTCTCCAGGCGCCATGGGGCAGCGGGTGGGGGTGCCTCTCCTGGGAAGAAATGCACCCGCTAGAGTGGCCTGCGATACCGGCCCGGGGCTCTGACGCCCACCCAGCTGTCGCCAGGGCCTGCTCACCAGAGAGATGGCCCCTTCTAGGAGCATGGGGTTTGTGTGCACGTTCATTCAGATAACAACACGGAGCAGACACTGCCCATCAGAAGACTACACAACAGCATGAAGCTCACTGCTTGGCAGTGAGGACCCAGTGGCTGGTGACAAAGCACGTCAGACGCAGAGAGGCAGTTGGCGGCTGGATGCAGTCCCCAGGGTGGCACAGAAATCATTTCTGGCCCATTTGCAAAAAGAAAGCTTCTACCCGGACAGCTCCAAATCTACTCAACACCACTGAGCGGCCTTCCCCCAGGGCGGCGTGTGGGTGCTGCCTGCGTAGGCCGAGGCTGCACCCGATGATGTGTCCCTAAGGGTCCCCAGCTCGCTGGCCAAGGAGTCTGGAGTCTTCGTTAAGTGCCGCATTCGGAACAGAGGCCTTTAGCCCGAGCACAGCTGCCGTGTGACAGCACCTGTGGTGGCCTGGACAAGACTGGCTCCTGGAACATTCTGAGGACACCAGAGACTGGGGTGAGCTGAGGCACAAAGGGGAGCCCATGTCCGGTTGGTGAGGGGCCTCGGCCCCTCAGGCCTGATTCTCCATGAAGGCTGTCCTGGTGTCGCCAAAGGGCAGACAGCCCTGGTTATGAGCCTTGGGGTTCACTCTTACCACCAGTGCTTGCCGTGCACTCGACAAACCACTTCTCCTCTCTGGGCCTCAGCTTCCTCATCTGTACAATGGGATGGTCATGACACTCAATGCCAGGACTGTTGTGAGGAGGAATGCAGGTGGTGATGTGAGAAGAATCCGGATCTGCTGGGCCTTGTCCCGTGGCTCTACGGCCGCCCCAGTGGGTGCTTTCCTGTGCTACTCACTGCCCCTCACCTGTGCTCTGGGGCATCCACCATCTCCTCTCATCGCAAGGCCTGCCTCCCTCCACCCCAGCTCAGAGCCGCTGTGGGATGCAGGTGCCCAGCTGCAGGGGCAGCTCCCGGGATGAGATGGAGGGGGCTGACTCTCCTGGCACCAGCAACAGCTCTGTGCAGGCGTAGGTCCCCCATCCGCCTGGTTCCTCTGGGAGGCTCCTGGAACTGCTCAGCCTGGAGAGCCGATGGCCACCCAGGGCCTTCCCCACTTGCCGCCCGGACCCTGTAACACACGCTCGGCCCCTTGCTCCCTGTTAGGCCTGTCTCCTTGCGAAGTTCCCCTGACTGTTTGTGGGGCATAGGACAGCTCCAAGTGCAAGGCCGAGCATGGCTGGTCACCACTGTTTTCCCTTATTTAACAGTCAGGCCCATGAACTCTGTCCTGGGCGGGCTGCCCTCGGTTTCCTATATGCCGGCTGGGAGGGCGACGGCTGGTTCCCAGAGACCTGGTGCTGGACTTGACTGTGGACCCCTGAGTCCAGCCCCTGCACTCTACAAATGAGAAGCACGGGTCCCCCCACATGCAGAGGAGTCCTAGAAACATCTCCTGCATGGCCACTGGTCAGCCTGAGGGAGAGGAGGCAGCAGGCACCCTCTGGGTCCTGGCTCCCTCTCAGAGTGAACTCTGACTCCCCACACATCTCGGGGGGAGCATTTCTCAGCCCCTCTAAGGCACTGTCGCTTCTAGAGGGAAGAGCAGGGTAAGGGAGCTGGCTAACGACCTTTAAGCTGCCAGCCGCCTCCGGTCTTTCCCACCTGGGCCCTCCTGGGCTCACTTCCACCTCCGGTCCTCCCTCCTCACAGGCTCTCCTTCCTCCTTCCAGAAACCTCTGAGCCAGCTTCTTGCGTCTCCTGCGCTGGCCTCCAGGCTGTGACAGAGTGTGGGGTCCCATGACTGGCGTATTTGCAATTTAACAGGCCTCTGGGGCAGATGGGGTCGGGGGGCTGTTTTTGGAGATGGAGAACCTTCAGTGTCTCACCACAGCCTGACCATCTCCCGTGGGAACGCACACATCGCTTTCCAGCTCCTAACGTCCTCAGGCAGCTGCGTTGGGGAGAGGGAGGCCCGGGGCCCCAGCCCCTAGCCCCACAGACTCCGTGCCTGCCCCTTGCCGGTGCCCCTCTGGGCAGGATGCTTGTTCCTCAGCGCCTGGGCCCTCACCTCTGAGGAGGGAGCCAGACAAGCCTCACAAAGAAGTGTAGTTTGCTTTTTTTTTCCCCACGGAAAGAGTCACTCTGAGCTAACATCTGTTGCTACTCTTTTTCTCTTTTTCTTCCACAAAGCCCCAGTGCTTGGTTGTATATCATAGTTGTAAATCCTTCTAATTCTTCCATGTGAGCCACCGCCATAGCATGGCAACTGACAGATGGGTGGTGTGGTTCTGCGAGTGGGAAATGAATCCAGGCCGCCAAAGCAGAGCCCACCAAACTTTAACCCCTAGGCCATCAGGGCTGACTCAAGAAGTGTGGTTTTTTTGGTTGGTTTGTTTTTTGGTGAAGATTGACCCTGAGCTAACATCCATTGCCAATCTTCCTCTTTTTGCTTGAGGAGGATTGTCCATGAGCAAACATCCATGCCAGTTCTCCCTCTATTTTGTATGTGGGATGCCACCACAGCATGGCTTGATGAGCAGTGTGTAGGTTTGTGCCCAGGATCCAAACCCTGGGCTGCTGAAGTATAGTCTGAGAACTTAACCACTACGCCATGGGGCTGGTCCCAAGAAGTGAAAATGCACATGAAGACTTGCGCTTGCTGTTGTCATCATTAGCTGTGGGGCTCTGGGCCCTTCACTGGAGTTGCGAGCCTTGGGTCCCCATCTGGCTGCAGGGCAGTGGAGCCACAGGCACACTGCACGGCACCTGTCCTGAAGCAGGCCCTTGGCCAACCTCACTGCCTTTTGGGGTAACATAGGCCTCCCACCCTCCTGTCCCGAGAGGTGGCAGGCTGTGTGGGCCCGGAGGTGGTACTCCTGGGACACTGGTCCAGTTCACCCTGTTCCAGACACCCTCTTGTCTCTTGTGTGGCTGCGTACTCTGGAGGTGGTGGGACCGGCACCTCCCTACCCTCCAAGGTCACATTGGTTTTGGGCAGCCATGTACAAACGTCGACTCATGCTGAATGTGCCGTCAACTAGGACCCTTGTCACATGAGGGCAAACAGGTGGAGGGCCATCCTGTACTGATGGGCAATTCTCACTGGATGGGGAATATGCCAGGGAGGTATTGTGGTAGCGTGTGACGGGGGTATAGCTAGGAAAGGCTCTGTACTGACCCCTCCTGTCTCCCTGTGCACTCACTGTCCACCAGGTCCCCACCCACAGGGCCCAGCGCAGGGCTCGCTGTAGTCACAGCACAGGGCAAGGCCAGCTGGCCCAACCAGAGGTCCCACAGGAGTCTCAAGCCTTAAACGTCACATAAAATGCAGGTGATGGCAAGGTTTCAGCTCTTCCCAAAAGCAGCCTGACCCTGGGGCCTGGGCAGCCTGGAAAGCCCACCTGCTGGCACCTCGACACTCCTTCACTGTGAGCCCCCGTGTGAGTGAATGAGGTGGAGTGGCCGACGAGGGTCAGAACCCCTGCTCTGCCAGCCACCAGCTCTTAGCTGTTCTGACCCTCAGTTTCCCCACCTGGAAAACGGGCTCTATGGGTGTACCTCCTCACGAGGTGGCTGAGGCTAAAGTGTGACGTGCATGGAAAGTTAGTCCCCGTGCCCTGGCACCAGAGCCTGCTCGCAGCCCTCAGGGGTTTGACTCTGAGATAAAGGGGGAGGCTTCCTGGAACAGGGGCAGAGCTCTGAAAGGGAGAGTGGGGAGAAGGAAGAGGCCTGGAGCCGCGGCGTGAGCGTACTGGCGGGGCAGTGGAGAGGGCGCAGCAGGGGGCCGGGGCCCTGGCGCTGGCTCAGCTCTTTGGGGCTCCAGAGCCCAGGGAGGCTCTGCCCTGCCCTGGGACTCAGTTTCCTCATCTCTAAGATGAGCTCTCAGTCCTTTGTAGTCTGCAAAGCCCAAGTCTGCCCGCTGTAGAAGAGCCTGGCGTGTTGTTCGTGGGAACCGTGAATTCAGCCTTTCACATTGGAAGCAGAGCTGGGAGGCTGGGCTGCGGACATGAATGAGCTCCATTCACCACGGACGGAGCTGGCTCCATGGCCGCCCATCCCGTGGCTGAGCCATCAGGCCTGGCCTGGGCAACAGAGTGCCAGGCTCCAAGGGTGCCGAGAACAGGACCAGGCAGAGAGGCTGCCTGGCAGCATCCTGGCTGGATGGGCCGGATGGGAGGTTTCATATGGGGCTGGACGTCAAGCTGGCATCCTTCACAAAGTAACAGCCAAACCTCTGGCCCCTCTGGGCTCCCTCTGCGGTGGAAGGCTCGGGGGCACCAAGATGGGGGGGCTGCCTGTCAGCCAGTAGGGTGTGGCTCGAGTGGCATGGGGGTGCTGCTGACCCAGTGAGTGGCATGTCCAAGTGGGCAGTCTGGTGTCCATCCTCAGTGTGGTGCCAACTGCCCTGTCCCCCTCTGTCACCAGTGGAAGCAAGTGAAGCCCAGAGTTCTGTGTTCTGGGCCTGGCAGCAGGAGGGGCCTCCTAGAGCTCCCTGGCCCATCCTGAGCCCTGCCAAGGGGCAGTCTGGGCCCAGGTGTCCCCAAACTTCTCCAGTGGGGAGAGGTCACACGGGTCCCCCCTCAGACCCATGCCCCGAGGTCCTGGCAGGTGCACAAGGGTAGGTGGGGTCTGTACTGGATAGGGGTGCAGCTGTGAAACAGTGTGAAGGCAGGCTGTGCCTCCAGAGTAAAGCGGCTCCAAGGACAGCATCAGTCCCTCAGGCAAACAGCTTTCTCTGCCTCCAAAGAAGTCGGGGGCAGATCTTTGGGGGTGAGATAGGGATGTGTGTCTCTTTTAAGGCGAAGCTGCAGAGAAGTCTAGGGTGACCTGGGGGTGTTCAGGTGGCCCTGCTGGGTGGCCAAGGGAGGCAGGTGGAGGCTGCACTCAGAGTGCCCCTGGTCCTGGGCTCCGTGGAGAAGAGGCCACGCTCCGCTCTGACTGCGCGCTGCCTGGTGCCTCAAAGCCCTATGCTTCCCCAGCCAGTCCACTAAGGGTCCTCATCCTTCCAGAATTCATTTCCCTTTTGGGCTCTGACTCGTCCCAGGGGAGCTCAGAGGTGCAAGACTCTGGCCTGTATCTACCCTCAGGTTGAGGGGTACAGGCGGGAGGGCTCCCTTGGGAACAAGGTGGAGGTGGGAAGAAGCAGAGCAAGAGTTCCAGAATGGGCTGGAGGCCTCCTCCCGGCTGTGCCTCAGAGGGCCAGGGGCTGTCCCCGAGGGTGGCTGGATGAGGAGGAGTGGGACACAGCGGAGGAGGGAGAGGTGCTGTCAAGAGCAGGGGACAGGGTGGGCTCTGGGGGTGAGAAGAATGCCGGGAACAGCAGGGCCTCATCTGGGCACAAGGCCCTGTGCCGCTGTCACAAAGATGCCATGTAGTCAATGTTGGACGCTCTGCTCTCCTTCCACAGCAGTTATAGCCACAGTGGGGACCTGTGGCCAAGCAGCTGTCCAACACAGGCCTTCCTGGGCTATGAGGCATCCCGTGCCAGTCACCTCCTCTGAGAAGCCTCTCCCGACAGCCTCCTCCCCATCTCCAGGCCCCCAACACCTGACAAAGATGGTGGGGCAGCAGCTGGGTTCTGCCCCAAGTGACAGAGACATCTTGGGTCTCCCATGCTGCCAGACTGGGTCTTGTGCCTGCGTGCCTCCCTTGCCTGGTCCTGGCCTGGAGATTTGTGGCCGCACTCCCTGACCAGTGTACGGGTGGCTGTGCTGCAGGGCAGCCTCTCCGGCTCCACCACTCTCCTTTTGAGCCTTAGTGGGAGGCCACTGTACACATTCACCTGTTCTCAAGGAACTTAGGATGTGTATGGGGGGCGATGGGAGGAGCCAGACAGAAACCCCGCAGCAAGGCGGCACAGCGGCTCCTTCCTGGTAGAGGCCGAGAGCGGGAGCAGGTGGAGGAGGCCTGAGTCATCTCCGCTCAGGGCTGCAGGGACGGGGCTGCAGGCAGGGGGACGGGGCGCTCAGGCCTCCTCAGGTAGCTCCAGCTCCAGGCTGTTGCCTGCTAGAATCCATGTTTCTCCATACCCCGCCCCGCCTGGTACTGAGCCCCCTCCCGGGAAGTGCCTCCCAGAGGGCAGGGCCTGTGTACTCAGCTCACTCAGGTCTGGATGGAGTCACCATAACCACATGCAGACAAGAGGGCAGACATGGTCATGGTCCAGCCTCCCACAGGGAGATGGCAGGCGAGGAAGCCTCCGAGCTGCCCTCTGCGCTCACAGGGCCCAGAAGCACGGCAGCCCCTCGGGTCCTTCCCGCTGCTGAGCTAGTCTATGACAGCAGCTGCCACCCGGGGTGGGGCTCCCCTCCCTCTGCTCAGCTTAGTATCCAGACACTCAGCAGACTTGCTGCCGTTTCCATGACAACTGGGGAGGAAACCTCCACCCTCAGAGCCTCACACAGCAACAGAGACCTATGGCAAGAGAAAGCTGCCTCCTTGAGCTGGGCCAGGCGTCCCTCCACAGGGGCTGGCAGGCCTGGCCCTGGCTGGCCAAATGCTGTCCATCACTGTCTGCTTACTGAGAGCATGGAGGAGGGCCTCTGGGAGTTGAAGGGACCCCACTCTCCTCGAGGGACCGGGCAGTGGGCAGGGAGGAGGGGAGGTCCTTTCCGTGACCTGCTCCTGGCTAGAGCACCCCTGGATGGGGTGGGCCTCCTGCTGGGACAGGAGGCGAGATGCTGGCATTGTTACTGAAAGAGCACTGGATGGTGTCTAGCCCTTGTCGCCGTGTGGCTGTGTTAGCCTCAACAGCGCCCCTGATGGCTCTGGGCCTTACTTCCTCCTCTGTGTAGGGGTCACCTTGCTGCCCAGATGACCGCCAGCTCAGTTCATCTCAGAGAAGCGGCTATAAGGGGTTCCCCGACATGCCATGGAGGGAAGCCACGGGCTCCTCCCAACATTTCCATTTTATAGATGTAGAAACTGGGGCTGCCAGGCCCCTGTGCCTGGCCCACTACCCCCACCCCAAGGAGAGCCCAACAGCCAGAGCCACCCCTCAGGGTGGTCAGCCCCCCACTGCTACAGGCCTCAGGAAACTGGGAGGTGTCTGGGGACAGAGCTGGATGACCGGGTCACTTCCAGACCAATCTGGTTAGCGCTCCCCACTTCTTCCTCCCACAAACCTAAATGCTGCCGTGCTGGACTGGAGAATTGGATTAATGAGGTTAATGAACCAATGAGCCCCTGACTGGCCCGGGAGCCAGTCTGCAGGGACAGCATAGAGGGGGCAGTGCTGCGGCCAGCCGCGGGGACGATGGGGTGAGCTGGGAAGTGCTGCCACCCACTGCCTGCCCTCCCTCTCCTGGGGCACCCAGGGCCTGGGGGGGGTGGGGAGCAGCCTTCTCCCTCAGGGCAGCCCAGGCCCCGGTCAGCTGCACCCACTCCCCAAGCCTGGTCCTTGAGCTCTGCTGCCCCTGGAGCTGTGTGTGAGCCCTCGGGACGCTGCAGGAACAGCAGCTCATGGCCTCACACCCCTCCACCCACCCCTCCCCTCTCCCAGCCAGTCAGCCCATCTGACCTGACCCCCTTTTCTCCCTGGCTCACTTTGGCCCTGAGGCTCCCTGGGTGACACGTGTGGGACAGTCTGAAAGGGCAGCAGCTGATCCTTTAGCAAAGCAGGAAGCAGCCCTGTGGGCTGGGGGCCTGAGAAAGGAGCCCGCGGAGGGCAGGCTCCACCCCGAACCCCATCTAAAGGCGGAGCCGGCTCCTTGGTCTCCAGTCGGGCTGCCTCCCTCCCAACCCCCGCCCTGCTGCAGGTCTGTGGCGGGCTGCCCCCCCGCCCTGCTGCCAGGTCTGCTGCAGGCTGCCTTGGTTCTCCTTGAACTTTATTTTACCCAAGACTCTCGGGTCCTGGTAGCTGTGAAACAGTACTACTGTGAAATGAGTCACAATAGAAATGTGGTCAATAGGCAATAACAGGGAGGCCAGAGGCCTGGCGTTCCCCCAACTGAGTGCTGTGCTGAGATGAGCCCAGACCACCCCAGGTGGTCACTCTTGGATGTACCTTAGGCTCCTACTGAGTGCAGAGCATGCTTCTGCCTTGAGGGACAGAGAGGAGCAAGGAGCAATCCTGGCTTGAGAACTGAGTCCCCCAGGGGAGGGACACACATGCCACCAACTGTCCAGTACCACACCATGCAAGCAGGAGGGTAAGTGGCACAAAGGGGCGATTACACAAGAGCTGACTTCTGCCAGAGAAGGAGGCACCCCTGGCCATGGGCGCGACCCCACCAACAGAGGTCCGGGGAGGTGGGGTACGGCGTGCAGAGGCTGGGGTTGGGCCGTGGACTCTGCCTGCATTCTGTCCCATCGAAGGCTCCTCCAGACACACCAGGCACCTGTCCACGCCTCTCCTCCCACTGCCACCACCTTTGTCTCTCACTGGGACCCAACTCCCTGCTTCTACTCTGCGACTGCCCTGAGACCCCACCACAGCCAGATCACTTCCCTCCCCGTGCAAAGGCCTGCAGCAGCTTCCGTCAGAGCTGAATGACGCCCACACCCTGCCTGGCTCCCTGACTCATCCCCGGCAGCGCGCTCCCCTCCCCGCCTTGGGCCTTCCATGCTGTTCCTCCCCCTGGTTCACAAAGCTCGTCAGCTCCCCAGGGCCTTCCCTGACCTCCCCACCTGAAGGACACCCCCAGGCATGACCTTAACCCTGTCCATTAATTTGCTATATGGCTTTGAGCCCCATCAGACCCTGTTCTTGTTATCGCTCATCGTCTGCCCATGAGCTCAACGCCCGGTTTGTCCAGGGACTGCCCTCTCCAGCACACAGCAGGGTGCTCTGCCAAACTCAGGGCAAAGGCAGGCGGGGCCAGATGGCGCATGTTGTAGGCATTAGGGTAGCAGTTGTGTGCGGGGCTGGGACGAGAGGAGGTGTGTGTGCCTGACTGCCCCTGACTCGCCTGCCGGCCGGCTCGGCTGCGCCTCCCCTGGGCTGGCTGTAAATGCTCTGCCCCGGCCGGGAGGGGAGGGGCCCAGCCTTCTCCCTCCTGGGACCCCTACAGGTGGCGGGGGCCAGGAGGGACAGCAGGGCCAGGCCTCCCTCCACTGCAGCAGGCCCTGGCTGTCCTGGCCTTTCACAGACAGTTGGCCCGTGTCCTTTCTCACTCCAGCTCCGTTGTTCAGTAGCTCAATCTGGCAAAACAGCCTGAAGAGGCAATAGGCAAGCCAGCGCTCTTCTGGCTTTAACCCTGAGGAACTGTCTGGGCCTCTGTCCTGGTGGATGAAGCCGCAGGTTTTATTTTCCTACTTT
Organism: Equus asinus; assembly: GCF_041296235.1. NCBI lineage: Eukaryota > Metazoa > Chordata > Mammalia > Perissodactyla > Equidae > Equus > Equus asinus. The sequence goes on from NC_091797.1 coordinate 99,118,717, forward strand.
AGCCCCTGTGGTCAACCCCAGGGTTTTGTGTACAGAGGCCCCAGGCCCCAACTCCCTTGGTGCGTTCCAGTCAGGAAGAAGGCCTGTGGGACTGTCCCATTCCTGCTTCCCTCACCCCCAGCCTCCACTGCCTCCTGCAGACAGACTCCCGAGGCCACAGGACTCCAGTGGAGATGAGTGAGAACAAAAAGATTAGCAACTGATGGTGGCGCATCTCTTGCCCGTGGACACTCCTGGGTTTTCATGGGGTCCTCGACATTCCCTGGCCTTCCCCCAGGGATGAGAGAAGGGGCTCTTTGAAGGGTCACTGCCTCTCTCCTCCCTTGTCACCTCTGCTTCCATACCCTGCCTGCCCCGGTACTCGCTGCATGCTCGGGAGCAGTCCATTTTAGAGGACTCAGCCCTTGCAGGCCTTGGGCCAGTGACAGATGGGGCTTCTCTGGGCTGGGGGGTGTGTTCACTCTGAGTCCAGAAGTCAGTCTCCGCTTGCCTGTCCCCTGCCCCCCCCCCCGCCCCCCCGATCCAGTGACAAATGCAACGCTCATAGTAACAGCACCGGCCAGGCCTGCCACTTCAAAGAGCAAGGGCTGTTTAAACAAGATAACAGGCTGCCAGTAAAGCCGTAACTCAGGCCCTAATAGCCTGAAACCCGTGTTCTGAACCTGCCAGGAACGGTAGAGTGCTACTTCCTGCCTGGTGTACTTCAGCCTTGGGCCCCCTCGCCTCTGACCTCACCCCCAGCCTGGGCACCCACTCCCCAGGGACTGTCTGTTTTTCTGGTCTCTGGTGTCCCCACGTGTACAGTGTGGAGGGGGCTGGGTGACCTGAACTAATAGCAAGAGTGGCAGCCTCCCAGAACCCCCAACCTCCTGGGCAAGGGGAGCCGAGGGTCCTCCTTGGAAGGTGGCACAGGGACTGGCTGTGCCACCCAGGCAACTTGTTCTTGGAAGCTGAGTTTCTTCATCTGTGTGGTGGGGGCCACCCCCTACCTGGCTGGGGGGCTTAGAGGTTGTGTGTGCAGGGCCCCATGACACCACGTGGAGGCCCAGCCTCCTTCCTCTGCCCTGCTCTCATCTTCCTACCTGGACATCAGCCCCCAGGGAGAAAGGACTGTGGCCCGGGTACTAATGTCTCTCCCACAGTGCCTGGCACGGGGCTGAGAACCAGGCGTTTCACCACAGCATGGTCAACCTAGCCCTCACCCTTCCATAGTTTGTGGCCAACCACAACACACAGCCGCTGCGAGCTCTGAGCCCACGCTGTGCCTCGCGGATTGCCCCAACTCCTCAGGAGCTGGGCTAGGGATGAGGGGGCCTGGAGCTGTGCTGCTGGGGTAGCCTGGACCTGAGCAGCCCAGATGGACACAGGTGGCCACATGATGACCTTGGGGCCACAGCCAGGTCGGTCCCCCACCTCCAGGGCCCCAGCATGAGTCCTGCACCCAGAGTACTTTGTTGTGCCCCAGCTGGGGGTTTCGCCCATCTGACTGAGCTGTCCCCAGGGAGTCTGAGTGTGCCAATCAGGACACCAGCACCCTGCCAAACCCCTGTGTCGGCGCTGCTGTTCCCCAGCACAGGCCCAGAACCCCAAACACACATCAAAATGTCTTGCTTTTTGCTCTCACTGAACCTCCGAATCAATACCTTACAGGATCTGTGACAGAAAGGACCATTCCCACTCCCACAAGTGCTGGCCAGAGCCCCAGGGAGGCAGAGCCCCAGGGGAAGTGTGACATGGGTGGTGGGAATCCTATAACTTGAGGGGGTAACACAGGCATGCTCAGACTCCCACTTCTAGGGCATCGACTTCCCAGGGCAATGCTGGGAGCATCTGCTCTGAAAGGGCCTGGAGCTCCCATGTCTTGCTCCCCCATTTCACACCCAGGCCTAGTGGGGGAAGGGGCCACCAGGCGGCCTGCTCTCGCCTCGATCCCGCCCCCTCCCCCCCAGTCCACTGCTGCTTCAGCTGAAATGAGAAATGTTTCCTATTTGTTTTTGTGTGAAATCTTGGCCGCGTGATCCCAGTCCCCCTGCTGTCAGTCACCGACGGGAAATTAGCAAACAGCGGGATGCAGGTGCAGGCAAACCGGAGCTGCCAACAGAGACACAGGTCTGGCCTGGGGCTCACAGACCGTCACTGTAGCAATGAGGGGAAAGCGGCGGGCAAGAAGCCCCTCCCATTTTCAGCTCGCGAGGACCCCCTGGAACCCAGGAGCCTAACACCCTGGCCTGACACTGTTCAGCAAGGTGTGCGCTCCTGCACTCCTGGGTGCCACCCCATGCCACACCTCCAGGAGCAAAGGCTAGTGAAACCACAGGCAGGCACCATCCTGCAGGGACATGGGAAGTTGGGGGCAGGAGTAGACATCTCAGTGGGGACCCTCTGCCTGTGGCCAACAAGATGGACTTCAGAAATGCTCATCCTTAAAAAAAAAGCATTTGGGTCATTACTGCCCAACCTTGGCTTCTCCCTCTGAGGAGGTGGCAGGTGCTGGGCAACCACAGCCTTCTGGGGTCTCGGCTTCATCGAGAATCTGATCAAAGCGACACAGCCTCTCTCAGGAAGGGTGCCCATGTGTGTACTGGTGCAGCCACACAATTGGAACATGATTTAGAGAATTTTTCAGGCTCGTGGGACCCTCCATGGCTCCCACGCACTGCCACAACAGAGGCCCTGAGCCTGAGAATGGCTGCTACTGGCCTAGTGCACATCACTGCATATGCCCAAGGGGTGGCTGGTAGCTTTATTCTGCCCAGGATGTAGTGGGTTGCGGTGGGCTGGCAGGGCTCAGGCAGACCTCCAGGGCTCCAAATGGGGTCCTTGGGAGGAGCTGTTGGAAGTTAGTGAGGGATCACAGCACTAGGATACGGCTTCAAGACTTCTGACAGCAGAGTGCTGTGCGAGTGGGGTGTGAGGGGGGCTATTACTGATGCTGACACACCCCACCCCCGCTCAGTTCTCAGCAGGTGATACCAGACGCTCTCCTGGCGCTTGCCTTGCTGGCACCATCTGAGCCTCTCAGCCCCAAGACAGACGACATTACTAAGCCCGTCTACAGGCGTGGCAGGGAGATGAGATAAGCTGGGTGGGACCACATTTCTGGTTCCTGAGTCTGTGTCCTCACTAGGGATGATCGTGGCTTTTGAGTTGTGCAGCTCAGGTGTCCCTGCCTTCTAGGTGAGTCCCCAAACACCTCGCCCCACCTCTAGCCCTGTCCCCATCCACAGCACCCCGAGGGCCGGGCCAGCCCATCTTCTCAGACAGACAGTGTGGGAGGAGAACATGGGATGGTTCAGGGTGACACCCAGGCCACAGGCGGGCAGGACAGTAGGGGCCACATCAAACCAAGGACATGCTGGCACTGTGAGTGTTCTGGGGTGGCCAGGCAGAGACGGCTCAGGGGAGGGGCCACAGAGCCACATGAGCTGTGCCCGCACACAGAGCACTGGGCTGGAGCAGGGACAAAGGTCAAGGGAAGGGTGCACCAGAGGCCAGGCTGGTCAGCAGGTCAGGGCCACTGGCTCTCTCAGTCCAGGCTGGGGCCACACACAGTGTCTCAATCCATGCCCCCGCAGACCTGGAGGACAGTCAGGCCTCTGGCTCCCACGGGTTCCTTGCTGTCCAAAAGAGACCTCCTACCCTCAGTGGCCCTATTCCACTGCAGCCAGGGGGCTGGGCTGCCCGCAGGAGAAACATGTCCCATGCCAGGCCTGACAGTGCCCCCGCCTCTTTTCTCAGAGACCTCTATGCCAGGTGCCCTGGTCAGCTAAGTTACAAAAGGCCAGCCCACTAAGTCTGGGTGTCAGAGGACAGTGTGACAGGCTTGACCAGTGCCATCCCCATCCCGATCCAGTGGTGTCTCTGGCCTCTGTGATGCCTCATTCTGAGGGGCACTTGCAGCCTGGTCCCAGGAGGCCTGTGCACGACTGAGGGGAAGGGGGCAAGACAGCTGCCCATGGGCTCCACAGAGACCTCCTTGTGGGGTGACAGAAGCACTAGGGACAGGCTGAGGGGGGATGGGCCTTTCCCTCTGCCCTTGGGCCACACATGGTCCCAGCCTCTCTGTGGAGGGCTGGCCTTGGCCTTGGGGGGCTGCATGTTGCATGCAGGCTCAGCCCACTTGCTTGTCCAGGGGGAGCTTGTGGCTGCCTCTTGTGAGAGGAAAATGAAATGGCAGGAGGGCACTATATTCCCCGAAGGCCTATGCTGATTCCCACACAGCCTTCCCAGCCACCCGAACAAGGCAAGGTCACCTGGGCCGTAAGTGAGGCCATGGGGGCCGGGAGAGGTTCGCTGACCTGCCCAGCCGCCCAGGGTCTAAGCTCCAATGCCCAGCACTCTCCTCCATGAGAGTATCAGCCCCAGAGTTCCAGGCCCCACAGGCGCCAGGTGCAGGCACAGGTAACAGCAGGTGTCACCAAACTACATCTCGTCCTTGACCCGAGGGCCTGTGCTGCTTTACAGATGAGGAAGCCAAGACTGGCCCAACTCGTCCAAGCTGAGGTTTTACAGGGCCAGGGGCCACGTCTGGCTGGGTACTGCTCCCTCTCACCTCCATGGCCCTGTTCTTGGGCAGATGAAGCTAAAAGGAGTCAGAGGGGGCGTGCCTGGGAGCCCAGCAGGCAGTGAACAAAGAGCCACAGGGTAGAAGTCTCCCCTTAGCATCTTTCCTGGTGGGCTGAGGGTGGGAAGCCGCCCAAGAACCACAGGTTGCCCAGTCAGCTGTTCCAGAGTGTTCTCTCTCCCTGGTGGATGGTAATTAGCTACAGACCTGGTTTCCTGGAGCCTGCAATACAGGAGCCAAAGGCTGTGGCTTCTGGTGGATGTTGAGCAGGTCGCAGATTTTCCAGCTCTACCCGTCTCTGCATGAGGGAGGCTGTGCGGCCCTACAGGGAAGGACTTGCCCATGGCCACTCCCCGAGCTGGGCCACTTTGGCCTGGAAGCCCAAGGCCTCCTCAGTCAGGATGCTGTCAGCCTGGCCATGGTCACTGAAGGCCAGAAAATGTGTGTGGGGCTGTGGCCTGGGGCTAGCCTTGGTGGAAACCTCAGGACACGAGGTCCAGGGCCTCCAGCTGACTGTGGTTTTATTAATGAAATTAGACAAAGTACATGAGCCAGGGAGACGCCAACTAGGGGGGTGATGAAGACAGGATTAAGGCGAGTTGCAGCCCAGGTTCCTGGGCCAGCCCGAGCTCGTTCTCTGGGTCTGAGGACACGTGTCCAGTTGGAAGCCACGTGCAGGGAGGAGGGGCACCTTTCTCCCCATCGCGAGTGTCCCCCTCAGATGCCCAGGGCCACCCCCGCCTAGTTACTGTTAGTCCAATCTCCCCACAAACTCTAGACCATCAGAGCCAATGGGGCCTCAGGGGGCCCCTACAGATGGGCAAAAACGGCCCTCTGCATCCTGTTAGCACAGAAACACACCTCAGTGTTGTTCAGCGCCAGTCATGGGACTCCCCAGAGTGGCAGACCCCCCACTCCCCATCTATACCGGTTCCCCAGGGTACCTGAGTCGGCTCGGCCGCAAGTGCTCTCAGCCTCCCCCCTTAAGTCCGTTCTTGGTAAGTGGAGAAGTTGTTTTTCAGCTCTCGGATTATAGAAATCCCTTAAAACAATAATAATCTGCATCTTAAAACCCAGAGCTGCTCTGAGGTGTACGTAAGGAGCAAAGCTAATGCACTCAGGAAATTAATTACCCTGCTGGCCCGGGAGGCTGGCCAGGAGGCCCCTCTGCCCTGAGGCTCCTGGTCAGCTTGGAGTGGAGACTTGCTGCTGGTCTGAGGGGCGTTGTCCAGGGCAGATCATGTGGCAGAGGGGGAAGCACAGAGATGCGGGCTTCACAGAGGCCCTGGTGAACCCTAGCTCGACCACTGCAGGGTGTGTGGGCAGCGATGCCCACCCCAGACCCTTCTGGGGATGGGATATGGCACCTGGGACCTCGTCCCTTCCATAGGGTGCTTTTGCCCTCGCTCTCCATGGCCCCCAACAGCCCCTCAGTCCTGCCTTTGCTGGCTGCTCCCACCGCCCCCACGGCCCAAGCTGGATTCTGTAAGGTCCAGACCAAGTCCAGATTACCACCCCACCTTCGTCCCAATCTGCCCAGGCCCTGCTCCTGGCTTCTCTGGACTCAGACAGCTGCTTCACAGGGCTGCCTCGAGGCCGGCCACAGGGCCAGTGGAAGTGGCCCTCTCTGACCACTCAGGCCACCCCCATCTGACATCAGGGGAGGAAGGGGCATGCTCGTCTCTGTCCCTGGACGATGAGCTCGCTGCATGTATGAGGTGTGTAAGGAATGCTCCCTGAGCGAGTGTCACAGGGCTTGTTCTCTCAGACGGAGAAGAACACAGGACGGGCCCAGCGTGCATAGATGCTCTAGTGTTAAGTGTGCTAGCGTGCCGACAGAGGAAGCAGGACTCCTCAGCTCTCAGAGAAGGATTCCCATACATCTGCCTGGGGAGAACTGGAGGGGGAAGGCCCAGGACAAGCACGGAGCCACTCTGGCAGATGACTGTTCTCAAACGCGATGAACAGGAACAGAAATGACACGTGTGGTCACGAGGCCACAGGGAATCGTGGACGAGTCACAGAGGAGACTGAGAAACAGGGACACTGCCCGGCTCTTCAAGAAGGTGCAGTGACTCCTGTAATGCACTGCCACATGAGCCTGACCAGGGAAGGCTGTCCAGCAGGGTTTGGGGTTCACTGGCTGGGGGAGGCTCATGAATGTTTAATCCTGGGAGAGGCCTGATGTGTAGCCCCTCCCAATTTCCGTGGTGTAATTACTCTCAGCTGGCTGATTTTAAGCTCCTAACATGATGTCAAACAACTCATAAACTTCCTAAAAATTGAAAAATTGGCGCTTGCGAGCTGGTTCCAGCCAGGTCCAGCCCTCCAGGGGACTGGTGCGCAGAGAGTGGGGCTCCACTGCCACTGACCCTGGGTCTCAGCACCCTCCGCCACGGGTGAGGGGCCAGCTCTGCCTGCACAGGGCCCCACTTGCTCCTTCCCTCAAGGCTTGTCAGCGCTGGGGCAAGAGGCTGACCTACGGTGCCTATGAGGGAGGCCCTCACCGGAGCCCAGGCTGGCCAACTTCCTGTTTGGGGAAGGCCACCAGTCTCAGAGATCTGAGAAGTCTGTCACAGTGGAAGAGGCCAAGTGATGGGCATGGCATCCCAGCTGCTGCCCAGCTGTGTTCAGTGACAGCCTGTGCCTGGGAGGGGTAGGTCTCTAGTGACACAGCAGGAGGCGACTACCATAAAGGGGCAGCTGATATGTTCAGGGGCAGAGCTAGGTCTCCAAGGATGAGGAGATGAGAAGGGCCTACTAGGATCCCAGAGCTCCGCTAGGCAACGTGGAGTGGGGATGGGGTGGGCCCCACACCGAGCAGCAGGTGGGCCTCACTCCAGAGCCTGATCTTGTCCTTCCGTTAGGCTGACAGGTGACAGAGGACCTACACAGGGCAAGCAGCCAAGCACAAAGGTAGACAGGAAGTGGGAGCCCTCAGAAGCTCCCAGTGCGACAGGGAAGGAGGGATGAGGAAGTGCTACTGACAGTGGCCCAGGGGGTTGTGTCTCTCCCTGGGAGCAGAGGGAAGGCGGTTTTAGCCCAAGGATCGGAAATGTCAGCTGGCAAGTGCTACTCGCAACAAATAGGCACCTGGCTGTGCTGCAGAGGAGGGAAGGCTGTGGGCCGCTGCCTTCTCCACTCTCCCTCCACCTCACCCCTGCCCAGCACGGCAGGAGCAGCACCCCAGAGGGGCTGACGTGAAGCCCAGGGCCCTGGGGAAGCAGACACCTATCACCACCAGCTGCTCACCGAGTGGGGGCCACAGGCTCATGCCCAAGGTCCACCAAGGTGAGAACCAGACAGCATCAACCCCGTTATGGCGAAGAAGGGCCAGCCAATGCAGCAAAGGACTTCAGCTGGGGTTAGGGCCTGAGGAGCCTGCATGGGGGCGGCGGACTGTTCACAAGTGCTGGCAGTGCCTCTGGGCCACCAGCAGTCTAGCTGTGAATGGGTGCCCAACCCCGTCGGACGTCTCTCTAATGCTTGGGAGGGGTCAGGGGCCACAGAGAGAGAGTTGGTCTAGGCCACGAGGGGACCCCGGCTGGGGAGAGTACGTGGCCAGCAGAGCCCTGCATCCACCTGCGCCTGCCTCAGAAGGTGCTGTCACAGCCCTGCCAGGGGCCTGGCCCTCTTGCTGCCTTTGCCTCTGCATAGCCTCTCAGATCTGCACCTGGGCTGTCCACTCTGAGGGAACCCAGTCCCTCTGTCGACTGGGCCCCGCCTTCTGGCTCTGCTCCAAGAGGTCTCTGCTGTCCTAGGGTCACCATGATTTGCAGAGGTCACAGACGAATTGCACGTGGCTCTGGCAGATCACGAGATTGGAAGGAGCTGCTTGGGGAGACTAGTGCCTGGCAGGGAAGGCCAGGGGCCTCCAGGTGGGTCAATGGCACGCCTCTCTGGCACTGTCCCAAGTCCCCATGGCACAATTCCTGGATCTGTGTCCTCGACCAGGTCAGGAGCAGGAGGCAGAAGGGGGACAGGCTCTGCTTGGGCTCCCTGTGGTCCTGCAACTGACGTGGGGGGGGCGCCGTGGGCAGTGCTAACCCTGATGACCACTCAAGTCTCCTGAGCCCAGACGACTGCCCTGCACACTCCCCGCAGGGAGGCTGGCCACACGGCGGCCCCAACCCTGGCTCCCCGTGGATGGCTCCCAGCTCCAAGGGGGGAAGCCATTCCACACCGAGGCCCTCCCTGGAGCACTCCTGTACCTACAGGGCCTGGGGATCCTGGAGCCCCACAGAATCCCTGGGGGCCCAGTGCCAGGGCTGTGCCTGAGAGTAAGACTCAGACCTGGGACCCAGGACGGATGATCTCTGGGCCTTGGTTTCCTCATCTGTAAAGCTGGCTGGTTAAGGACACTCAAGGGCATGTACGGTCCCTTCCAAATCTCAGCCAGGCTATCAGGCACATCTGCCTGTTTCCCCTGTGTAAGCCCCTCCTCTGCACAAACAGAACCAGCCCCGTCATCAGCAAGTGAAAGCCCATTTCACAGCAGTACCGTGCACCGCCCTCCACGCGACATTGCTCGACACCGCGCCATTGTTAAAGCACTGAGACAAGCTCCCTTTTCGGGCTGAATAACAAAGCACGTGGTAGGGTGGAGGGTACACACTGTTGGAGGACAGCCTTGAGCAGCCCCCTCCTCAGGGTGCACTGCACACACGTTAGGGCCTGCCCCGGGAGGGCTGAGAGTCCCAGCAGCTGCGTACCCAGACGCCAGGGCATGAACCCCGGCTCCTCCTGAGCCGCCCGCTTCTTGACCATCTGCTGAGCAGCACTGTGCGCCAGGCCCTGCACCACAGCACACGCCAGATGGGGTGGGTGGATAAGGGAGCTGTGAGCCTGCCCTCATGGTGTGGTGGGGCTGTGAACCGTCCAAGAGGTCGGGGGGGGGGGACTCCCCTGGGACAAGGAGGGGCTAGTGGTCAGGGCTGGGAAGAGGCAATCCCTTAAAGTCTGGAATCTGGCTGTGTAGCACCTGCCACCTGCCAACCTGACCCCCTAAAGGGCATGTCCTGGTGTCCCACTTGTCCCCCCAGCTCCTCGACACACCTGACTAGCTTTGTGGTGGATAACTGGTGGGGATGCCAGCCCACCACAGAGAGCCTGGCTGTGGCCCAGACCACCTGTGGCCACAGTTGGTCCTGCATGAAAGCAAAGGAGGGGACACCCCTGGGAACCGCTGCCTGATGGGTCCTGAAGGAGGGGGGCAGGTGTCCCCAGGCAGCGTGAGGCATTGTAGAAATAATGTGACTGTGCTGCGTGTGAGCGCCTCTGTTCCCAGCTCCTTGAGCCACTGGGAGTGCTGGGTTCACTGGGGTGTCCGGCCCCCAGCCCAGGCCTGCACAGCAGGTGTACAGTAGGCCTGCCATAGTGCTGGGAATGCCGACAGCTCCACCAGGAATTAGACAGTGGGCAGTGAGCAAGCTCCTGGTGGGTTTTCAGGTGACAGCACTTTGACACTTTACAGCCAGCCCTCTTAATCTGTCCCTTCTGAAGGATTGCTCCACTGTCGAGTGGCCGCAGAGACCATTAGCAGATCCGCAGGGGCAAAGGTTGGGCGGCAAGTGCCTGCCCCCAGCACTTTCCCGCAGCTCTCAGTAGAATGTGAGGGTCCTGCCTGCCAGGGCACTAAAGAGGAAAGGGCAGAGCAACTGTGACAGCCAGCTGAGTGAGGAGCCCACAGCAGCCTCGGGCACACGACCTCTCGGGGCTGTCATGGTGAGGCGGGCAGCCAGCCAGCACCCTCTGTGCCTGAGTGGGGCCACAGCTGAGCCTCCGAGTTTAAAGCCAGTGTCTTTCTTTACTTCCTGGAAGAGCTCCATGGGACAGGTGGAGAAGGCAGGCCAAGCTGCCAGGAAGTGGCCCTCCTGCAGAGGGAGGGCAGGCAGCGGGCAGGGTGGCCTGGCTTGGCCCCCAGCAGCAGGTGTGGCTCAGGTAGAGACCACAGCTGCTGTGAACTACAGGCCTGGGCCCTGGGCCCAGCTTGGCCCATGACTTGTCCTAAGCCTGGGTGCCTCCACCTGTCTCCCCTCCCATGGGACAACAGGCACGGCTGCTACCCCACAGGATCAGTCAGGTGACGCATCCCTGGGCCTCCCACATTGTCTGGGGGAGCCCCATGTGGGGACTGTGGAAGCCCACCTGACTTTGGAGTCCCCAGATCCCTGCCAGGACTGCAGAGGGGGACACAGCCCCATGCCGGCCGAGGACCCTTTAAATCCTTCCCGGACGAGGGCCAGGAATCCTCAGTGAGGCTGGGGGTGGCTCCTGGGGTCTGCCCAGTGCCATGGTCGGTGGGCGCCCCAGAACCTGCTTCCCCGGGCATGACGCTGCCCAGTGCTCGTGGCAGCCCTCCATGCCCAGGAGCCCAGAGCCTGACGTTACCCTTGGCAACCTGCTGACGCAGATGCCAGCCGGCGGATGGGGTGGGGGCAGGGGGCTCCACCAGCCCTCTGTCGGAGGGAAGACGAGGCCTCAGAGCTTAGTGGAGAGAAGAGCTCTGAGGAGCTGTGTCCAGAGGCTGGCACTGGGCCCCCAGGTTCCTTTGGTTTCTGCAAAAGTCGGCATGGCCTGTTCTTGACCGCCTCGCCTTTGCCGGGCACAGGGAGGAGAGTTCAGGGCCCTCCAAAAGGAGAAGGCAGGGTGGTGCCCCTGTCCCCAACCCGATGGCGCGCTCGGGAGGAGGGCAGGGGCACAGAAGAGGCGTGCCGGTGGCAGTGACAGGAGCTGCCTGCAGGAGCCGGGAGAGGCGGGCTCTCCTCGCCGCCTGGCCTGCTCAGCCCTGGGCGGCCGGCCCACCTCGGCGGCCAGCCGGCTGGAGAATCACGAAGGGTATTGTCTTTCCTCGGCAGCCTGTTTGTTTTCCATCCTGAGATCTTGCTGGTAGAGCGTGAAAGGTCAGAACCATTTGGAATCCAGTGAATTTCCAGCCTCACTTGTTTCTCATCAAGAATTTCCTTTTCTGGTGAACAACCACCTCCCCAGGACTGCTGAGACCAGGGTGGTGGTGATGGGGGGGCACAGGCCTGGCTGCCAGTTCCTCCCTTTAGAAAATGCCCTGGATGGCCCCCGAGCCTGGCTGCCTCCAGGGGGTAAGCACAGGCCTCACAAGACCCCACAGCCAGGCCGGTGGCCATCATCCCTGCCCAGGGCTGCCCACCATGGTCCCCCCAACAGGGCAGGGCTGGGAGAAGGCCAGAGATGTGAGTCTCCGCAGGGGCAACCTTTCCACTCAGTTGTCCACCCAGCCCAGCTGGGCAGCTACTCGCTCGCACACAAGCAGGGACCCACCCTGTAATGAATGACAGCAATGGAGGGGCATGTAGACACCAGGCTGGGGTCAGGGAAGACCTTAAGAGGAGGTGACACCTGAGATGAGACCTGAAGGATGGGTGCAGGGTAGTGAGGGGCAGGGGGCAGGGTGGTCACGCACTTAAGGCTGGAGAGAGCAGAGCACGTGGGAGTGAAACAAGCCCATGAAGGCCAGAGCAGAGTGGAGAGAGGCAGCGAGGAGGCGGGGATGGGCCAGGGAGCCGGGAAGGCCTCAGCAGGAGAAGGCGTGGCCTTGGGCCCGTCTTTGAGGACACTTGGTTACAGGTTTGGAGAGCAGAGACGATAGCCAAAGCTGTCCATGGAACACGGGATCAACTCAGGGCCCGGCATCCTGCCTCCCACATCCTGGCACACCTGTGGGCATAGGCTCGGTGGGCAGAGCCTGCCAATGGATGGTCTGGGAGCCCGGCCTGGCACCCAGGGAATTCGCCACATCTGCCCTGGAGATGACAGATGAGGCAGCCCCAAGATCCAGGTCCAGGAGGCCTCAGAGCACAGGCTATCACTCGCCTCAGGACACAGCAGCAACAGGCAGAAGCCGGGAGTGCCAACCACTGAGCCCACGTCTGGGGCCTAGCCGGGGCCCCTTGCCTCGTCTCACAGCCTGGTCAGTCTAAGCCCTCTGGCCACGCGATGCCTCATCAAGGAGCCTGACTTGCTTGTCTGCTGGGCTGTCGCCTCCACCCACAACCACACAGGGCGCTGAAGCGGGGGCAGGCAGAGGAGTGATAGGGCTGAAGCCCGAGGGCCCCACAGCACTGGGAGCAAGGCAGGCCTGCCCATGAGCAGCCCTGCCCCTGTGGATGGAGTGTCCTCAGCCTGGGCTCCTCTCCCCGGGGACACCATCTCTGCCTGGGCACAGCCCTCGGGAGGACCGCCAGATGCATGGAGGGGAGGTGAGGAGAGCCCTGCCTGCTGTCTCTAAGCCACCTGCAGCTGCTTCCCTTTCTCCAAGAGGCTGGGCCTGCTTCTGAACCTGATGAAGGGTGCAGACCCTCTCTCACCCAGAAGAACACTCAAGCACCCAGCACAGTGGCCACAGCCTGCAGCCATCCACAGACTTCCTCAAGGGCCACAGCCCCAAGTAGGACTCCCGGCTGAACCCAAAGAATAAAGCCACCACCTGCCTTAAAAAGACCAGGTGAAGGGGCTGGCCCCGTGGCCGAGTGGTTAAATTCACGCGCTCTGCTGCAGGCGGCCCAGTGTTTCGTTGGTTCGAATCCTGGGCGCGGACATGGCACTCTGCTCATCAGGCCACGCTGAGGCAGCGTCCCACATGCCACAACTAGAAGGACCCACAACGAAGAATGTACAACTATGTACTGGGGGGCTTTGGGGAGAAAAAGGAAAAAAAAAATCTTTAAAAAAAAAAAAAAAAAGACCAGGTGAAGGAGCAAGCCCCTTCTTTGCCATTGGCCCTGTCCCCTGGACCCTGGAGCTGACCACTCATCTCTGAGCACGGTGGATCCCCCCAGAGCATCATCCCTCCTTCCCCTAGGTTCCTGCCAGCTCGCGCCTCCCGAGCCCACGGCACTCACAGCCCCACACCACTTAGAGCTCCTTGTGGCCCCCCTGCTTGCCCCCATGCCCACCCCCGCCCGGGATCAAAGGGCTCTTAAGAGCAGATTCTGGGTCTCTGCTGGGTGCTCCTGCTTGGCGCAAAAGCTCTGCTGCAGGGATGACCACTGGGGCAGCCCCGGCTACACCCAGCCCTTGTCTGGGCCTCCACCACCGCCACTCCTGGGCACCCAGGGAGACTGTAGAGCCTTGTGTGCTCGGCCTTCTGCCTCGGTTGGGCCTACCGTGTGCTGCCCACCTTCTCCTTGCCAGGGGCCTGGCACCTGCTCCTCAAGCTTCTACCACTCGGCACTGGGCCTGGGTTGCCCCTCGGCACCTCCCTGCACTGCTCCCACCTCTGGCCCCCGCCCCCCCCACCGCATGCCTCTGAGCCCCCTTCCCACACAGTGGTTCTCAGCCTAGGCTGCAGGCCTGAAGGAATCCCCACACCCGCCCAACCCCTGGGGATGCAACCTCAGAAACAGATCTTAATCCTATCACCACAAGACCCTCAGACCGAGATGTGGTTGTGGGGCCATGGCCGCTATTCCTAGGACCTGGCATGGTGCCTGGGTCTGGTAGGAGCTTCGTGCATTTATTCAACAGCCACGTGGACCAGCAACTGGATGCCTGGCCTGGGCTCTGTCTTCTCTTGTCCTGCAGAGCTGCCAACCTCCCTCCCAGCCTCCAGGGCTAACCCCCACACACCTGACTGCAGCCCGACCTCACCTGCAGTGAAGTCCCTCGTAGCACCCAGCTTCCCCTGCCTCTTCCCCAGCAAGCCTTCCCCAGCTCTTGAGCAGCCAAGGGTCCCTCCTCTGGGCTCTGAGTGACATGGTCTTGGGGCCTAGGGGAAGGCCCCACTCAGCAGGGCTGACCCTCTGTGCCCTGAGAGCATCAGGCTTGGGGAGTGCTCTGCTTGAGGTACCGAGACAGGAGCCGCCTGAGCCCGAGGCCTGCAGGGGCCACAAAGGCAGTGCCGTCCGCAGCTGGGTGAGGGCGGTCACAGCCGAGAGGCATCCTGCCCAGTGGATCCCAGGGTGTGGCGGTTACAGAGAGGGTGTTCAGAGCCCTGAGGGCCTGTCAGAGCACCAAGGTGGGAGTGGAGCCCTCTCGACTGGGGTGGTCAAGGAGAAGCGTCATCTGGGGCAGACATTCGGACAGCAGGCAACACTGTGATGTCCTGTGGTGCCTATGACACCTGCCACGCTCTGAGAGACCGTGCCTCGCAGTAGCAGCCCTGGCTCCCCAGACAGCGGCCTCTCCCGCTCTGCCCTACAGCATACTGATGAGCCCACCTGCATCTAGGAGCCGGCGGCAGGAGCAAGAGAGGAAAAGCCCGGCACTCACCGTCTGGTTGTCCTCATAGAGCTTCAGGTCGTAGCCGCTAAGCTCCACACAGAAGATGATGGCTGTGACGCCCTCGAAGCAGTGGATCCACTTTTTGCGCTCTGACCTCTGCCCGCCCACGTCCACCATCTTGAAGGTGAGCTCCTTGAAGGTGAACTTGTTCTCCACGATGCCTGTGGTCATGTCCCGGGAGCGCAGGATGTCCTCGACCGTGGGGATGTAGTCGGGCGCAGCGATGCGCTCCAGGTCGTTCAGGTAGTAGGCGGCGTTGTCCTCCAGGTGGTACTCGCTGGAGCGCCCGAAGCAGGCCTGCGCCCCCGAGTCGGCCCACAGCCGCCGCATGACGCCCAGCAGCTCGGGCGTGATCTCGCCCTTGCTCTCAGCGGGGCCCGTCAGGGCGAAGAGCTGCACGGCGTCGTAGGCACGGTCAGGGTTGTGGAAGTCGATCTTGAGGGCCGCCAGGGCGCGGATGATGCGGGTCAGCGAGTCGATGGCGTTGTAGATGATGAGGGGCTTGTACTCCTTGCAGGCCTCCAGGTTGAAGCCACCGCTGTGGATGATCTTCATCTGCTTCACGATGGTGCTCTTGCCGGAGTTGCTGGTGCCCAGCAGGAGGAGCTTGATCTCACGGCGCTGCCGCTGGCTCTCCGAGCGCAGGTGGCGGTCGATTCTCCGTGACCGCCGTGCCGCCTCTTTCTCCTCTGAGCTTTGCCGACATCCCATGGTCCGGCAGCGGCGGGCCCAGAGGCGGAGCAGGGACAGGGCGCCTCTCCTTGTCGCCACCAGGTGGGGACGCTGAGACGCGGGCGGTGTGGCCGACAGACCGCCCGACAGATGGAGTCCAGCTGCCCTCGAGGCGCTCAGCGTGCGTGGAGGGGCAAGGCTGTGCCGCGCTGCAGTCCCTGCCCCAGTGCCTCTTCTCCAGCCGGCATGGCGCTTGCGCGGTGCGGGAGGTGGCCACGCCCTCCCTCTAGTGACACTCCAGCTCCCTGGGCCACCGTGGGGCCTGATTCACCACAGTCACTCTCTGTCCTCTCGACGGTGGGAAGCAGTCTGCTCGGCCTGCCTAGGCTGCTGCCGCCTGGTCGCAGGTTGCTGTGGTGATGCTGCTGAGCGCGGCCGGAGGCTGGCCGCCGCTACCGGTGCAGTGGGCGCTCCCTGCGGCCCCCCTGCCTCGGGCATCCGCCCTCCACCTGCCAACAGAGAAGAGGGTGAGCCTCCTCCCACCGCAGGCAGGGCGGGAAGGGCAGCCCTGGGGATGGCGGGAAGTGGCCTGGGGAATCAAACCCCCGCAGCTTCGTGGGGGTCTGCAGGGCTCCTGTCCAAACCACAGCAAACAAACACGCCCAGCCACAGCACCAGCCCCGCCCGGAGGCCACTGTGCCTGAAGCCGATGCCTGAGGAAAGAGCACTTAGTGCTATACCAGGAACTTTGCCTGAGGGTCTTCGAAGGTGGGCACTGAGCCCGGGGCCCACTGCCCATCCCTGCCCTGGACCCGGCCAACCCCACCCTCCCTGAGCCTCAGTCTCCCCATGTGGCAGTCCCGTCGTGATGCCCCCTGCACCCTCGCCTGCAGCTGCTGGGGCCGTACCCACGTGTGCCACAGCACTGATGGGGCTTCGCCTCTCCCTGGCTACGGTGTGGTCCCAGGCTAGGGTAACTGGGTGCCCTCTCTCTTATCGCCTCCCATGGGAGCTGGTCACTCCTGCTGTCTCCCAGGGCAGGACCAGGTGGAGGCTGGCCAGGCCTGGGAGCCAGCAGACAGGCAAGGGACAGAGCAAGGCGGAGGCCACAGGCTGGGAGCCCCAAGGGGTAGACAGCAGCCTGGAGCTGCCGCTGTTGGGTGGGCAGGGCAGCCTCACTCCTGGTGGGTGAGGTGGAGGGAGGCTTAGGCTGGGCAGGCCAAGCGGTGGGAGCAGGGGCTGGTGGAGGGGGAGCAGGGGCAGGGCAGCAGTCCAGGTGTGGGATGCAGGACAGGCCAGAGCACGTCTGAGGGCACTGAGAATCACTGAGTCCAGGACAAGGCAGGGGCAGCCCAGAGGCTCCCCAGTCTCAGGCCGAGTCTTTCATGTCCTTGCCCTCCATCCTGTTGTCAATAAGGAACAGCTGCGCTCACACCTAGGGCAGAGCCTCAACACCCAACTCTGCCAGACACCTGTTGACCCAGGACATCTACATGCTCTTCCCAGGGCTCCCCGGTGACCTGTGGGCACCTAGGCCAGGGCCCTCCACACCAGGGCAGCTCCAAAGCTCAGGCTGTGCCCCCCACTGGGAGCCCAGGGGGGCATCTGCCCCCACCCTGACCACACGCACACCTCTTGCCTCCTTTCTCCCACCACTGTTCCTGCCTGGCTGCCCCAGCAGCACCCCCATTCTGCTGTGACCAGCGTTCACCCTTCCAGTGCCCCCATTACCCATATGGCAGGCCCTGGGCGGGAAGGACCCGAGTCCAACAGACCCTGGGAGCCAAGGGCCTTGTCTGGTCTCCTCACCCACCGTTCTCCTGGCTGGCCTCTATGCCTGCTGCTCCCAGCGATCTGCTCTGAGCAGGCTCCCCGCGCCCCTTCTCTCCCTAGGCCAAGGCTCCCTGCCTCCTATCCCCTGAGGCCCACCTGCCTCCACCTCTCAGGCCGCCCCTACCCCAGGCCAATGGAGCCCCTGTTCTCAGGGCAGGTGTCTTCAGGTCTCAGAGCCTGTCCCTCACTGGTCACAAGTGTCTGTGAAAGGCACAGTGTCCAGTGCAGAGCTTGGTCCCCAGCAAGTGCCAGCCTGTGCCAGCCAGTCCCCCAATGTCCCCGTCACCTGTGAGCGCCCCCTTGTTCACCTCTCAGACAGCTTCCATCCCCTCCCTGCCCTCTGCAGCCTGCCTGGGTGCGTGGGACCAAGTGTGGCCCGTGTGCTGAGGCCGCCTCCTCTGGACAGGACGTGGGGAGGGCAGGCCTGGAGCAGCGCGGGCGGACCACGCAGGTGCTCAGTGAGCAGTGGTTGGGGAGGAAGGAGGGAAAGCAGCTGCCTCAGAGAGTTAGCCTCTCTGAAGTTTCCTGCTTGTCCGCGGTCCCACCACCCGGGGAGGAAGGACGATGAGGCCATGTCTCTGACGAGAGAGCCGTGATTAATGGGACGGCCAGTTGGTGCGGTCCCAACGAGGCTGGACCGTGCTTGGAATGGGCGCCCTGCGACGACCCTGGCCAGGCCCAGGGCAGTGCTCACGGTGCGTGCGCTGCAGAATGGTGTGCACGCAGCACACACGCTTACACGTGTGCATGCAACACATGAGCAGGGGTCTGGAAGGTGTTCACCGAGCAGCAATGAGTTCTAGTTGTGGAATTACAGGGTTTTTTCCTTCTCTGCAGTTTACTGTATTTCAGTACTACACTTGCTCCAATGAACTTTTGTCATCAGAGAGATCTGTAAGCAAGCATCATGGCATTCGCAAGGCCCCAGCCCCGGGCCATGCCCCTCTGCTCCGGACTGCTGATGACCCGCAGCCCCTCAGGTGTGGAAACGAGTCCAGAGGCCTCAGCCGGCTGCCTGGGACATCTGTTCCATCCCAGCAGCCACCCAGGCACTGGGGACCGTCCCTGCCAGTGTGGTCACTCTGGCAAGAAAGCTGATGCCTGTCCTCCTGAAGGCAATGCCAGCCAGGCCAGGTGTGCCCTGTGCTGTTCATTACCATTTTTCTCAGTTTTGTGTTTTAAAATCCGAGGGACAGCCAGGCCCCAAGTGACCAATTGTCCCTCAGCTGGTCAGTGACAGGGACAAAGATCACCAAGAACAGCAAGTTCGTCCCACCTCTCACTGCCACCTGAGACCAGCAGGCTCCCAGACGCCAGGTCTCCAGGCCTCAGGGCAGCCTGCAGTGACCCACTGCTACGACATGGTCTAGCCCAGGCAGGTGACAGGAGACCCAGCCTGGGGCTGTATGGGCTGGTCCCTTGTCTCTGTGAGGCCTGCACCTGAACAGACTGAGATGTCGGCCACTTCCTTGCAGCCCTGCGCGGTCACCTGCCCTAGGAGCTTCTTAAGCCAAATGCTTCCCCTCGCAGCCCAGGCCCTGGGGGCTGCCTGCCCGGCCGGGCTGTGCTCAGGGGCTTGCTCCTTGGTGGCAGTGCCACTCGACTCACTCCTGCCCTGGAACTCTGCTCTTTACAGGCCAGTTCACGGGCGGCCGCCCTGTCCCCTCTGCTGCCTGTGGCTCCTCCACGGCCTCCTCCTCCTCTGCTCTCTCCCACCAGGCCAGGATTTCCTTACAAGCGGTGAGGCCCTCACCAAACACCATGGGCACAAAGGCTTAAGTGCAAGACCTACAACTCTAAAACCCTCCGAAGAAAGCACAGGGCAAGAGCTGCATGATGCTGGATTTGGCAGTGACTTCTTAGATATGACGCCAAAGCACAAGCAACCAAAGGACAAACAGGCAAACTGGACTTCATAAAAATTTAAAAAATTTACACATCAAAAGACACTATCAACAGGTAAACAGACAGCCTGCAGAATGGAAGAAAACACTTGTAAATCATTTATCCAATAAGGGATCAATATCTAGACTATATGGGGACCTCCCACAACTCAGCAACAAACACAAACAACCGCATTCAAACCTGGCAAAGGACCTGAATGGACGTTTCTCCAAAGACGTACACACGGCCACCAGCACATGAAAAGGTGCTCAACATTACTAATCCCCAGGGAAATGCCAATGGAAACCACGAAGAGATACCACTTCACACCCAGAAGGACGGCTACTATCAAAACCAAAACAAAGCTGGAAATAATGAGGGCTGGTGAGCACGTGGAGAAAGTGAAACCCTTGTGCATTGCTGGGGGGAATATAAAATGGTGCAGCTGCTGCGGAAAAGAGTATGGTGGGTCTTCAAAAAATTAAAAATAGAATTACCAGGGGCCAGCCTGGTGGTGTAGTGGTTAAGTTCATGTGTTTCACTTTGGTGGCCCCGGGGTTCACAGGTTGGGATCCTGGGAGCAGACCTACACACTGCTCATTAAGCCAGACTGTGGGAGCAACACACATACAAAATAGAGGAAGATTGGCACAGATGTTAGGATGGCTCAGGATCAATCTTCCTCACTGAAAAAAATAAATTACCATATGATCCAGCAATTCCACCTCTCGGTGTATACCCACAAGAACTGAAAATAGGGTAGGGCCAAGTGTGGAAGCTGTCTGCCATCTGCACGAGGCTGCCACTGACAGTCACACCTGGGTGGGTCCCTCTGCTAGAGGCACCCTCTTCTTTCAGATCAGCAGAAGGCCCCACTTGGTTCTCCCTGCACCTCCGTGGGGTGCTGCTGCGTCCCAGGGGGGTAGGGGTGGGGTCAGTGGCCTGAGACCAGCAGGCCAGGCTGTGCTTGGTGCAGAAATGGAGGCCTGCAAGTGGGAGTCCTCTCTGAGGCTCCTGCCAGTCCTGCTGCTCTCCAAGTCTAATCTGGCCTTTACTGAACCTCCAAGGATTCCCCCCGTTGGTGCAGAGGCAAACGGCCAAGGGCTGGACAACCACAGTGTTCCCTGGTCC
Organism: Equus asinus; assembly: GCF_041296235.1. Taxonomy (NCBI): domain Eukaryota; kingdom Metazoa; phylum Chordata; class Mammalia; order Perissodactyla; family Equidae; genus Equus; species Equus asinus. The sequence continues at coordinate 99,139,058 of NC_091797.1, forward strand.
CCAGGGCCCAAAACCCAGGACCCCCCACAACAGTGCTGCTGGGTCTTGCTGGAAAGTACTGAGGAATGGGTGAAGGCGTGTACCAGGCAAAGGAGGAGCATGTACAAAGGCCCTGTTGGGGAGGGAGAAGAAGGGAGGGGAGAAGAACCATGGTATGACTGGGGAAGTAAAGGAAGGTCAGAGTGGCTGGACACAGAGAGGAGGAGAGAGGCACAAGGCAAGCGGAGGGGCAGGGCCAACTGGGAGAAGCTCACTTTGCAGCTGCGCATTTGTGACTGTGTGGTGGCATGCGTGCAGATCTGCGTCACTCTGTAGGACTGCGCGCGAACGTATGCACTGGTTTAGTTATGTGCTTGCATGTGCAGGTCCGTACACGTGTGTGACTATGCAGGTGCACGCACACGTCTGTGTATGGCTGTGTGTGCTGGGAGCAGAGGTGCAAGGGGAGAGGGGGCAGGGCTAGGATGCGGCACCCGGCTGAGGCGAGAGAGAGGTGCTGAGGGGAGGCCAAGGGGCTGCCTCGCCCCACTGCTCCGGATTGGGCTGGGCACTGCTGAAGGAAGCGCAGACCCGTTCCTAAGTGTGCAGAGGCGGGAGGGCGGGAGTCACACCGAAGGCACAAACACACAGCGATGAGGGCAGGTGCTGAGCACCAGCTGAGTAGGGTCGGGGTGCTGGGCTGCAGGCCACCCCACAGGCGACAGTGAGAGATGATCACGGGCAGGTGGTGAGGGATGTGAACCAGCCGGTGCAAAGGCCCTGAGGTGGGAATGTGCCTGGCCAGCCTGAGGGAGAGGGGGTGGCTGACACGGAGGAAGGGGCGGAAGCAGGAGGTCACTGCTAGGGCTCTGGCTTTGCCTCCGAGCGATCGGGAGCCAGCCAGCCTTGGAGCGAGGGGTGCCGTGCTCTGCCTTGTGTGTGAACAGCATCCCCAGACTGGGGGATCGTGCAGGCAGGTGTCCAGGTGACAGGGCAGCAGAGTGGCGGCTGGGCGGGAGCTGCAGGCGTGCCCACTTGGGCCCTGTGTGTGCAGCTGGTGGAGGCGCCTGGTTGGCGGTGCAGGAAACAGGCTCCTGTGGCCGCGGCTCTCCACGAGCTTGGCGGGTGGCCCCTCATGGCCTCCCTGACTCGCCCACCCACTTGCCTGTGGCACTAAGGCTGCCAGGACACGACCCCAACCCCAGAGCCCGCACAAGGCCCAGGCTGAAAGGGCTCCCCCTGCCATCTCAAGGCTGGACAGTTGGCCTCCTGCACGCATACACACACACGAGGCTCCCTCGAGGCTCCCCTGCCCGCCGCCTGGCAGGCCTGGCCTGCCTTCACGTCACACTGCCCCCTGCCCAGACATGACCCTCTCACATCTCTATTCATGTCGCAGATGTGGGGTGACAGCCCTGAGCCAGCGGTGGGCAGACACAGTGATGGAATACGGTGCTGCCTCCTCTCTGGGGCCTCTGCACACTGGCGCTCTGCAACCAGACACCCACCACGCCAGGCCTCAGTCCCGCACGGGCATGCCCCCCACGGCCTGGCACAGAGCTCCAACAGTGTGACACCATGTCCAGTGTCGCCCTCACTCACAGCCAAGTTAGGGCCAGGGCAGAGCAAGGCTGTGGGACACCGGCCCCGACTTCTCTCTGAACAGCCCCTCGGAGCCCTCCCCCACAGGGGAAGGGAGCCAGGGCCAAGGTCACCCAGTGTCACTGCCCAAGCCAGGCTAAGCCAGAGGGTCTCCAAGGAGAGAAGACGGCTTATCAGCTTACTGGGCTGGAGAAGGCTGGAGCCGGCGGGCGGGGCGCCCTCATCCCAGGCCCCACTTCCTGGAGGGAGACTGACAAGACAAGAAGCCAAGCCCCTCACTCTCCAGACTCCCTCCCTCCCACTCCACACCGAGCCCTGGGCCACCAGAAAGGGGCGAGACACTCCGCCAGGGAGGGAGGTTGGTCAGTAGAGGAGACAGACCCACTCCAACACTGAATGGATGGAGAGGCACGGTCCCGTCCGGGGCTCCAGCAGAGGTCACTCAGATGGCCAGCCGTGTGGGGAATGGGGTTGGACCCCAGAGGCAGAGGGCAGTCCAGGTCATGGGGCCAGCAAGGCAGAGTGGGACCACACAGCCAAAGCACAGATGGGCCCCAGCCCGATGCCCAGCCCCAGTGTGGGGACCCACGGAGTCTGAGGGCCTGTCCTGGGGCTGTCCACCTTCCCGAGAGCTGCCTGCCCCTCGCCCTGCGGAGGCCCCCTCGCCCTGCCTGGGCGGGGCTGTGACTCAGCACGACTGCCCTTCCCACACCCCAGCTTGCTCTGACACCCTCTCCGCTGGTGGCTGCTGCCCTGCCCTTCCACCTTGGGACCCAGCAGCTGCTCTGTGGTGACCTGGAGGGGCTGGATGGAGGAGGCCGGCAGGTGTCTGTGCCTCACGCCCTTCCTTGTGTGAGGACTTCTGGGCAGAACAGGAAAGGCGGGAGTCCCAGTAGGCCCGTGTCTCCGAGTTTGCAGGGACTGCCAGGAGGAGACACATGTTGGGGTCCACACACCTCTGCTGCTGGCCTCGGGGCCGCCTTGGCTCGCAGGTCAGAAGGGGCTCCCCCCAGCCTCCCAGGCCTGAACCCACCCACATCATCTCCACCTTCTTCTTCTAACGAGTAAGTCCCTCTCTGGTGTGCCAGAACCACCATCCCGGCATCAGTTCCCATCATGGCTGTATTTTAGAAATAGAAGGTCTGGAAGAGCCCTTGCCTGCAGCCAGGCTATCGGCGTTCCTCCCTCTTAATAAGGAACCATGTCCCACCGCCCTTCACGCCTGGTGTGCTGGAATCCGTGCTCGACTTTCAGGCGATGTTTTGCACGCTCCTTCCACCTGAGCGCCGGGCGCTGGGTTCTCTGTCTGCGTCCCTTGTTAGGTCTTCCCAGAGCCTGGCCTGGCCCCGCAGGGCCTTCTTGGTGGCAGTAGCTCCCCTGTGGTCTTGATAAGCCGCCGTCCTCCACCCTGCCTGGTCTCCTGCTGGTTCTGAACAGCTTCCCTCTCCTCGCAACCCCTGCCTCCACCAGCGTGCCGCGGCCCCAAGCCAGTGTGTTCCTCCTCTCCAGCGCTCAAAAGCGGGCGTCCTCAAGCAGTGGGTTATTGGCCTCACCTTCACGTCGCCCTAATAATGGTCGGCTCACAGTCCAGGACCTGCAGACTCTTCATGGAGTTGTTTCCATGTGTTCTTGGACCGTCAGGGACAGCTGTGGGCTGGGCCTTGGGGAGGGTCTATCCCAGAGCAGCTGGGCATGGTGGGGTCAGGGAGAGGGCTTGGCTGCACTTCCCGAGTCCACAGCAGGCCTCTGAGGGCCTCCAAGAGCCACTGGGGCCACTGGGAAGGAGGAAGGCTGGCCGTGCTTCAGCCATGACCAGCCGGGGGACAGCACGCGCCTCCATCCTGCAGGGGTCAGCTCCTGCAGCTGGGCACCTGCCTGTCCTCGCACACGTGTGTTGTCTTGCGTCAGCCCCACAGTGCACCTGGGAGATGGGCGGGACGTTACGGAAGTAGACACTAAGATTTGAGGAGGGGGGATGACCTCCTCAGGGCAGCCTGGCTGGGAGGCTGCAGGGCTCCACTTCCGCCAGGTGCCCCAATCCCCCGTACCCCCAGCACCAGCGACCAGCACAGCCTGATCAGCCGCTCTGTTATCTACTCAACGGTTTTCTTTAAATTGACTTGGGTTTTTAACTTAAATAGACGTACTTTGAAAACTTCATGTTCCTACTTTAAATGGAAAGCCAGAGGCACTCACCAGACAGCAGTCACCTGAAACACAAGTGAGTGTAAGGGACCACGGCAGAGGCGGCTGGCCAGGGCCGGCCCTGTGGGAGGGGTCGGGCGAGGCCCTTGCTGTTAAACGATGCACGTGAGCGGAGGGTGTAAGAGCCACACTGGCAGCAAACTGGGGTTTTCTCCTTGAGGAAAAGGATGGAGAGAGAAATAAATAAGGACAACCTTCCTCCCAGGGAGGGCTGGTGCTGCTCACAGCTGTGGCCTCAGGCCACATCATCCGGTCTGCTGGCCACCCAGCCCCCTGGGGATGCAAATGGGTGCACAGGGAACCAGGGCCCAGATGCCCTCTCCACTGGGAACCCGGGGCGGGAGAGGAGGGGCTGGGATGGCGGCTCCCAGGCTGTGGTGTCAGCATGCACCCCTTGTCCTCACTCAGGCCAGGGCAGCACCTCTGACCTGCTGTGGCCCCGTCCTCTGCTCAGTTCCATTTGCCTGTTCATCAGGGCACCCTGGACCCAGGCCTGCGGCCCTCCAGCCTCAGATCCGAACAGGCAATCGAGCGGCCATTGGGCAGCATGATCATCAGCGTGCCGTCTGGGATTGGGTCCTGGTACGTTCAGGCTCTGCTCCGGGCTCGGGGACAGGGGGCAGGGAACAAGCTGAGTCTGTGCATCAAGGAGCTCGTATTCTGGTTGGGGAGACCGTGAGCAAATATGTCAGCAAGACCATTTCTGATACAGAGCCGCGCCATGGAGAAGAGGGAGCAGAGGCGTATAGTGGGGTGTTGACTAGAGGGCTAGTGGGGGGAAGGTCCAGGGAGGTGACATTGGAGGAGAAACAATGACAAGAAGCCACCAGTCACACAGGGGTGGGGGAGGGGAGCAGGGCAGGTGGGACAGGGGCACCTGAGGGGGACATTGCCCCAAGGGCTCGGCTGGGCAGTGGGAGCCCGGCCTAGGCCCAGCTCAGGGCAGGTCCACCTCAGAGGAAGTGGCTCAGTGGTGGCGGCCCTGGCAGGGACCCCCCCAGGGGTAGAAGGCAGAAACTGCCCCCTTGAGATTGCCTTTCTCCCATGGAGGTGCTGTTGGTGACCGGGGTTGGCAACCCGCGTCCAGAACCCGGCTTGGATGGAGGCATCCGGGCAGTCCACTATCCCTCCCCAGGTGGGATGCTGGACACGTGGGTTCCCCAAAAGGCCAGCAAAGCAAAGCCAGGGAGAAGCGGAAGGCGCCATGTCTCCCTCACACCTTACAGCCTGTGGGCCTGGCCCACATCGCACACAGCAGAACCCAGCTTGGCACATCCCAAACACTCTGATGGTTTCTGATCCAGCAGCACATACTTTTGGACTAACAAGCCACATCTTCCCGAGGAGATAAAAACCCATGCTTGCCTTGATGCCAGTGACACTGGATGAGGGACAGGGACAGGCCACCCTCCAGGAGCTGCCCTCCGTGGGAAGCCAGCCTCCACAACCCTGCCTCTGTGCTCCTGTGAACCCCACAGAACCCAGGTCCCTGGCTGCATCTCCCAGGCCCCACTCCACAGTGCCCTGCCCTGGCCCACCAGGTTGACAACGTCCCCCTTTGAGGCCAGGCGAGAGCCTCCCTCTGCAAGGGCTCCTGACCCACAGCACCAGGCAGCCCCCTTGAGCCCGGGGGGCCTCAGTCTAGACTCCCGACTGGCCCTTAGTGACCCCAAGCAGAGCGTCGAGTACTGCTGCTCAGCAGTGGGACTGGACTTCACTCTGGGAAGAGTCCAGCAGGGACGCCCTCGGAGCGGCCCTTCCTTGGCCTCTGGGCTGCTGGCTCCTCCACTGGTTCCTGCCTGCCCACCCCCACCATCCACCTCTTCCCTGCCCACCTCAGCCTCCTCTCTCCCTCCCCCGGCCGCCACTCTACTTCCCTCTAAGCAGGTGTTCTGTAAAAGATGTGCAGAACAGATGGAGGGGAAGATGGACGAACACCAAAAAATACTGCTACACAGCTCCAAAGCTTCCCCAGCACGCCCTTCTGAGTGTGCTACCTCACGTGACCTTGCCCAGAGGCTGCGGCAGAGGGTCCACTGGGGTCCACAAGGGGCCTCTCAGGCCCCGGAGGTCTCCACTGACCCATGGACCACTCCTGAGCCCTCGACACCCCTGGGACCCCTCTGCCTGTGCCTACCCCTCCCCCAGACGCCCCATGGCATCTCGCCCACCCCTCCCCAGAGTGGCAAACTGTGCTTTTGTCATCCCCTGCCCCCAGCTTCCAGTTCCTCCTCCAATCTTCCTGTCTTCACTGAGTGCCCAGAGTCCTCCTCAGCCCTCCTCCTGCCCACTCCCCTCTCTCCCTCCCACCACCCCTGGCAGGCCCCCTGCCCCTGCTCTTCCCAACCGGCTTGTGCCCCACCCAAAACACTATGCTGACACTTTGCACCTGCTGAAATAAGAGCCGGGGTGTGGGGAGCTTGGACTCTGCACCCCACAGCACACCCCAGGCCTGGGCCAAGGGCCCATCAGCTCTCGCTGGGAGGAAACCAGCATCTCCTGGTCCTCGGGCCCTCCTGGCATGACCCTTGTGCCGGGAGACCCCACACTTCCCTGCAAGCTGCCCCTCGGCGGTCCCAAGGAGGCGCTCCCAGGTTGGCCTGTCCAGGAGGGAGCTCTGCAACGTGGTCCAGCAGCACGCCCCCCGTCCAAGTAGAGGGACCCACCCCTCCTCATTCTAATGCTAAACAACAACAAACCAGCCCCGAAGATTCCACCGTTATTACAGATACATTTCCAAGACCCACTAATGACCATCATTAAGTCACCATCGAAGCTGGGACTGCCGGCTGTTGGCACATTGAAAAGCGACTTAAAGCGGGGAGTCACAAGAAATGATAATATGTACTTTAAACATTTTATCTTAACTTAAAACAGATAAATGTAGGTAAACATACACTCATTTGCCAATTTTTGGAGTGGGCCAAGAGCTCCTCTCAGAGCACAGGCTCACTTACTGGAGGCGCTGTCACCGTCCCTGCTTAAAACACACACACCATGCGACGTCCAGCTGACTTTCTCCACATGGCGTGAGCTGGCAAAGTTGCCGGGACCGAATCCTAGGTTGTCACGGCTCCCTGTCCCCAACCGTAGAGCTGTCCTGGCCACACCAAACCTAACCACAGCTTTTACTGAGGTTTCCCAATGCATCCACCTAATTCCCAAAGAAACCCTCTTCACGTTCACAGTTCAGCAGTTTAGATGATGTTCAAGGACAGAATCACAATGACAACTACAAGTGGCACACACAGCTTTTGGACAAACAGCATTGACTCAAAGGGGTGGGTGCTGAAGCGCACGGCACGGGGAGCCACTGTCCTGGAGCAGCTGGCCTGCCGGGGACACAGGCCGGCATGTTTTACCACAGGAATGGAGAGTGCCCATCCATCCAGCAAGCACTGGCGACGGGGTAAAAGGAGTTCTGAGCACCAAGATTTCTGTAAGGCTTATAAATGACTTTGCATTTCCTTTATCACAACAGCTTCTGCAAATATTTGAAAAAATAGGAGCAATTACATACGCGAGACACTACTGATTGGGGCTTGGGGACATGTGACCCTGTGTGTGTGGGTTCTTTGCAGACATTCCACAGCTACCCAGGCCCAGGCCACTGGGTTAGCTTATCCATGGCCCCCAACCTGCCTGACGGCGTGGCACCAGCAGACCCGCAGTGTGGTGCCCCTTAAAAGCAGCCCCTGTTTCTTTGCCTCCTCCTAGTTCTCTGCTTATTTTGGAGCCAGAGTCCGAGTGGATGGGAGAAGGACCAGGGTTGGTGTGCAGTGTCCCCACCTGCAGACAGGCTCCCACCAATGGCTCTGCCCCAGCTAGGCAGACTGTTGGCCTCAGAGCGCCACTGCTAATGATGACCAGGGAGGCCCTCCCCAATGGCCCTGTACTGTCCTGTGGCTCTGGATGCCCTCAGCCACGTGTCCAGCCTTCTGGCCCACAGCCGCCAAGGCCGACCAGACGAGATGAGATAGCACCGCCTGAGGAACACTGACTCAGGAGGAAATCAGGCCAGAGATTTCTCGGGGCCAGGAGTAAATAAATAAATGAAAGTGGAAAGGCTCCACAGACAAGGGGACGGAGGCTCTGCGGCGCAGGGAAGAAGTGCCACCCCGCTAAGGGCCCGGGGAAGGGGCTGCCACGGGCAGAGCTGGGCTCCCGGGTGGCCAGAGTGAAGGTAACTGCTGACTTTCTCTCAGGCCTCTGGGCTGGGTGGGCTCTTGGATTTAGCCATTCTGGGTCTCTGTTACCCTGAAATTTCCTGTCCCCTGCCTCTAAGCGTGGCATCCCATGGTCCCATGCCCCTGCCCTCTCTGGTGAGGGCTCCATGGGGCCAGACAAGCACCCGGCTCCTTCCCCAGCCCCTCGTGCCTCCCTGTAGCTCCTTTCCTGTCTTTCTCTGCTGGAGGTGGGCACCACCTCCTGTTGGGGCCCGCCTTCTTCCTTGCCCTCCCCCAGAGCCTGCTTCCTGAGCCTCCTAAACTCACACAGGCCTGCAGGCTGCGGAGTCTGAGGATTCTGCAGATTCAGGAGGAAGGGCCCAGGAATCTGCATGTTGTCAAGTACTGGGGGTCCTCCTGAGGCCAGTAGCCTGGGGTCCCTGCACTGGAAGCTGCCCCAGGTCACTCTCAGTGGCTGGCTCCGGTCCTCCCATCCGTGAGGGGCCACCCCCAGGAGTCTCCAAGTCTGCAGCAGCCTCTGACCCCGTCCTGATGGGGTTCTCCAGGAGCAGAGCCTGAGGTGGGAGTTTCTGGCATGTGACTGGCGGAGGAAGCAAGTTCAGGAGACAGGGATGCAGGACGGGGCGGGGCAAGTAGGCACAGGTGTGGCTTCAGCCGTGTCTGGCACTAGCCTGATCCCACGGGGAGCTGTGGAGCGTGACTGGAATCAACGCTCTCCCGCCTTGAGGGAAGGCGCAGGGCCTCCCAGGCACTTCCGGGCAAGGGGCCTCTGAGGGCCCAGGGCAGTTCTCCAGCGAGGGGCGTAGCTCTAAGCGACACGACGAGGCGGGGGGACGGAGTGAGGCAGGCAAGGGGGCTTGGCAGCAGCAGTCGTACCTACTGCAGGCCCAGATCTTTCTCTCTGCCCCTCCCCACTTCCTTTCTAACAGAGCCTGGTGCCCAGGTCAGGGCTGGGCCTGGCAGGCCTCAGGAGAGCCTCTGTCTGGAATCTGACCACTTAGCCCTCCAACCCCGAGTCTCTCATCTAGATTGCCACAGTGACCTCTCAGGCCTCCTTGCTCTCTCCCAGCCCCTGCCCTCTGTGCTCCCCCCAGCAGCCAGGGGATCCTTGTGAAAACATAAAGCAGAGTGTCTCTCTTGTGCTCAAAACCTTCCCACAGCACACCATCTCAGTTCTGAGCCAGAGTGCCAGTCCTTCCAGGGCCCCAGGGCTCTGTACCGGCCCCTGCCTCTGACACTCCTCCCACGCTCCCTCCACTCTCCATCCTGTGGAACTGCTGCCTCTCAAGCACATATTGCATGTTCTCCCTCAGGGCCTTTGCACAGGCTGTTCCCTCTGCCCAGAACACTCTTTGTCTAGAGAGCCACTCCATCCTTCCCTCAGGCTCAGAGGTCCTCTGCTCGGGAGGCCTCCCCGCCCATCCTATCTATGACTCCCTCACAGCACTGCTGCCTTCTGACCTGCTGCATGACTGGCTCATGGCTCGATGTGTTTACTGCCCCACTTCGTGCTCACAGAAGGCCAGCCCCACAGGGCAGAGCTGCTGGTCATTATCACCGAGGTGTCCACAGCCCAGAAGTACCTGGCAGGAAGCAGGTGCTGATCAATCCAAGCCAGCTCTTTGTACTGAGTGAGGGAGGGGCCAGCTCAGTGCAGGGAGGGGCCAGCCAGGGACTTCTGGGAAGGCTTCTAGAAAGGCCTGTGGCCTTTCCCCAGATGGACACAGTAGATGTGCAGCCCTCTCCTGCCTGGCCTTGGCCTCTGAGCCCCCAGCCCAGGATGTCCCTTCATCTAGTAAGCCCATCAGGGCCAGGCTTCAGTTGCTGCCACTGAAAGTATGCCCCCACCCCCAGCCTACCCCTCAACCTGAGGCCCCCTCACAAGCTCTGGCTGTCACCCTCAGCCTGCCTGCCCAGCCACAGCCTTCCTGTGCCAGTGATGGGGACATTCCCCAAAGTCCTAGCCTGCCCAGAGCCCGGGGCTGCAGCTCCCCTTATGCCCCAGTCCTCCATCCCTCCCTCTGCCCTGAGAGCCCCAGAACAGCCAGTGAGGCGAGACTAACGCACACAGGGACTCAGGCCACGGAGGGGCCGAGTGCAGCCGGGCAACTCGAGGAGCCGGCTGCTGCTGGGGGCACCAGGGCAGGCCTGTCAGGGCTTTGGTGCCCTCCTCCCTGCCACGGGGCAGGAGCAGGGCTGGGGATGTGCGTGCGTGCGTGGCGTTATCACAGAGGAAATCGATGCCTGGCACTGGCCCAGCGTTTAAGGGAAATGAATAGATTCTGGCCGAGGACAAAGAGAGTTTGATTAATCAGAAATTGGATAATGGAGGCAACACTCTAATTATTTTTCTTCCCAGCATTTTATCGAGAAATATGTTTGCACAGCATATCAGAGGTGAGGGGGGTGATCGTGCTGGAGGAAAGTCTAGATTGGGGACAGAGCCGCCATATCCACATGCGCTGATGGGGCTGGATGAGAGACAGGCAGGCTGGCCAGGGTCCTGGTGGTCACCCCATGGAGCCACAGGAAGCAAGAGGGGACAGGCGGGGCAGGCCAGAGGCCACACACAGCTAGGGCATCTGGGGTCACAGAAGATGAGCCACGCTGGGGTGGGCAGGGGGAAGGGGGCAGTGAGGGCCAGGGCCTCAGTCAACACAGGGGTGGCCGACCTCAGAGAAAGGTCCCTCACGTGGAGACTGCCCCTTCCCTGGCCTAGACACCTCCTCGTCACCCTGCCCTGCTCACAGCCTCGCTGGCACAGTGGCCGGGGGGAGTAGGGGTGGGGCGCCACTGGCTCAGGTCACCAGCGCCTGCTCGAGCCAGAGTGAAGGCTGTAGGGGTCAAGTCCTCCAACCCTTGGTCAAGGAGGGACTTCAAGGGCCCCTGGCAGCATGAAGCGCGTTCCCATCGCTCACCCCCGGTGAAGCCTGGTGAGCCGCTCCACGGCCCAGGTCAAACGGGACTGCTGGGTGCCCGCAGGACCCAGAGCCTGGGACTCACATGCCATGGCCCTCCCTGGTCACGCACCCCCTCTTCCCACGCGTCCCCACTCCTACAACACGTCGAGCTGGAACTACATGGTTTAGCGTGTTTCTGTGGCTACCTGGCCTCCCAATTCCAGGCAGGCTTCTCGGGCTCTATGGCAGAGCGGAGATCAGCACCAGGGAAGCTCTCTCAACTGCTCATTCATTCGTTTGGAGCAGAGAGAAACGCTGCCTCAGAAGAGACTCCACAGTGACCTGAGCTGCCCGTCAGACTCAGGACACCAACTGGGAAGCACAGGAGGGGTCAGGCTCAGGGTCCAGGAAGAAGGGGTGGGTGAGGAGAGAGGAAGGATGAGCTGAAGCTGCTGAGCAAGAGTGAGGGCATGGTGGGTGGGGCTGGCCAGCCCCTGGAAGGACGTCTAAGTCCTGCCTCCTCTCCCACTGCAGACCTCACTCCACGACCGCTTTCCCTCTGAGGCACAACGCAGCCTCCGAATCCTGCTCAGCACTGCGTGCTTTGGGTGGCCACTCCAGAGGTGGTATGAAAAGTGAAAATCCTCTGCAGCCTTGGCCCAGCCCAACATAAGGGTGAGGACACAGAGCCCCAGAGGGTGAAGAGGATTCACCAGCGTCACTGTGACAGGCAGAGCCAGGACTAGACCCCAGGTCCCTCGACTTCCTGTCCAGCGCTCTTCCCCCGCACTGAGCTGCCCTCTGAGCTAATCTGGGGGTAGAGGGGCCATCTGGAAGGGCCAGTCAGCCATCACATGGTCATGGTGGGCTCTGTGCCCCTTTCCTACCACCAGGACCTCATCTTGTCCTCTAGGATGGTTTGCTGTGGACACGTCTCTATCTGTCATGACTGTGTGGATCTCCTGCATCTGACCAAGGCCTCACCAGGTCACACCACGTCACTGAGGGGCCAGGTGTCAGCCGAGACATCCAACTCTTGGTGGTGGTGATGGCAGTGTGAAAAGCTGGGCAGCTCCCTGCTGCAGGCCTGATAGGGTCCAGCCAATCGTGTCCACCCACGGGGGGTCTGTGCTTGTCGGTCAAACCTAAGGCCCAAAGACACAACCTCTGGAGAGCAGAGTGTTGAGCTGGGGCAGCGGTCCTCCAACAGGCCTGCAGCCACAGGAAGCGCAGCCCGCCATGGCAAAGTGGCTCAGCGGGCCACAGCAGTCAGGCTGCGCAATTGCCGGTATTCAGTCCCCCTTCAGCAGCCACCTTCCCAGTCCCTGCGTGGGCCAGGCCGGGCTCCGGGGCAGGATTCTCAGTGGTGAGCTGCAGACGAAGGTCCTGAGCTCCCAGAGCTCACCTTCAGGTCCAGGAGAGGACGGTAAACAAACACAAATAAACACAACAGGCAGTAGGTCACGCTGGGACCAGCGCAAAGGGGAAAAACAGAGGCAGGAGGAGCACAGGGTATGTGCGGGTGGGGCCACAGTGCTGCTCTATACGGACAGCCCGGACAGGCCTCGGTATGAGAGCACAGAAGTTGGAGGCCTGGAGACCCTCCTCCTGGACACACAGGGACATGCGTGGACCCGTCTAAGGACCGTCAGTGAGAAGATAGAGCAGCTGCAAGGAGGAGGCTGGTCTCCAGCAGAAAGGACGAGGTGGCCACAGCCCCTCAGCCCTGCCAAGGGACAGAGAAGGTGGCCGCCATGCTGCAAGCAAGCTCTCGGGGCTCCTGGACACCTCGCCGGGGCACACGCAGTCACCCACTCAGGAAAGCCACCATCTGCTTAGGTCTCAGGCTCAACTTGGAGGAGAAAACTGAGGTCCAACAGGCCCTTCTTGGTGGGACCGGCGGTGGGAGGACAGGGAGCTTGGGACCCCCTGGCGCCCGGCCGCCGTCATCCAGAGTGGAGTCCGCTGCCCCGCTGTGAACGCCTGCTCGGGGCGCTGGGGTGAACGTGCACCTCGGGGCCACTCCCCACTCCAGCCCTGGACTGTGACCTCCGGGACTCAGGGGCAGGCCAGCGCCCCCAGAAAGCCCTGTCTGCTCAACTCTCTCTATCCCAGGGGGCAGGGAGGGCTGTCCCACAGGGAGGGCCTCCTTCTGAAAGGGCTGCCCCACTGCGGCCACCCGGGCGCCTGCGAGCCTCGGGCCGGCGTCGCTGCCAAGGGCCACTGGAAGGGCCGAGATGCCCTGGCACGGCCCTCCCCCACCGGGGTTTTTTAACAGTCTCGCTTCTTAGCACTTTCGATGGATTCTCCAGGGACGTCTCTCAAAGAGAGTTACACCTTAATTTAGAAGCAATAACTCAAAACTCGATGACGTAGTAGCTCCTGTGGAAAAGAGACGAACTCACGGAAGCCATTGTGAGAGGGTGCCCGCCACTGGACTGCCTAGCGCTCGGCCATGGGGCTGTGCCTCCCGCCCAGGGGCCCAGGCCACCAGGGTGAGCAGACAGAGGGGGCAGAGGCGACACGCACGGGAGGCCAGGGTGAGGCTCGCAGGCTGGCTCTGACCCACCCTCGCGGCCCCATGCCCTCTGCCCATAAGAGGCGAGGGGAGGGGAGAGCGGCGGTGGTCCTGGGTGCTGTTCCAGCCGCCAGCGCAGCCAGGCTCCACGGGGATGCCCATGGTAGCCCCACACGGCCACGCCTGGTTCGATGCTCTGCTGTCGCTGTCTTGAAATGCTTAACAACTTTTAACAAGGGCCCAAGAATGATGTGGCCAGTCCTGCCCACGCTGCTCAGTCCCCACACACCCCGTGCCTCTCGCAGAGTTTGCTGCAGGGGACCCACCCTCCTGGGAATACCCTCTTCTGCAGCCCCCAACGTCGCCATTGTGACTGTGCTCCCACCTCACTCGCCGTCAGTCCTTCTCAGTCTCTTTTCTAGATGCTCCTTCTCAGCTCGTGCTCTGAGCCGGGCAGGCCCTGAGGCCTGACCCAGACCCTGCCGGTCCCACCTCCCATCGATCCCTGGGAACTCGGCCGGTCCCTGGCTCCCAGTGACCCTCTGACCGTCACACACACGCCTACGTCTACCGGGTGTACCTTGACTCCCGATTCCCCGTCTCTTACAGATGAGGCCAACGCTTCCTTCTCAGCCAAAGCCGACTCTGTCCTTCCAGGGCTGTCCTTGCCTCTTCTCTATTGGCAGGTCCTCTTTAAGATAAATTCCCCATCTCACTATCTGTGGTGCCCCCACCCCAGGGGGTCAGCAGCCTCCCCACCCCAAATGCTGCAACGGCCCCTAATGGTCTCTGGTCTTGCCCCTGTGCCCGTCAGTCAGACAGGTCTTTTAAAAGTGTAATTAGCTGGAGTTTCTCTGCTCCAAACCTGCCCAGGGCTTCCTGCCTCACTGGGGCTGCAGAGCCCTACCTGACTTGCTCCACATACATGTCCTCCCCTCCGCCCCCCCATTAGTGGTTCCAGCCCCCGGGCCTTCTGGTGGAACCTCCTGCAGCTGAACTGTGTTGGCCTCAGGGCCTTTGCACCTGCCATTCCCTATCCTGGTGTTCTTCCCTATCACTCACCCAACCCTCCATGGCACTGCACCAGCAGCCCCTCCACACAGCGATGCCCTCCCTCAACTTTCTGCTTGAATTCTCCTCAAGGCACTTATCCTCCCTTTCCTTCAGTTACACAGGTATTGTGCCAGTCTCTCCCAGTCTGATGTGGTTGTCATGCGAGCAGACGATGCATCCGTCCTGCTCCCTGCCCTACCCCTGTGCCTGGCACAGCACCTAGCTCTTACAGGCACTGGTAAATACTGGCCACAGGAATGAGTGGATGAGCAATCGTGAGGCTCCGTATGGAGGGCCGACGTCTGCCCCACATGCTCTGGGGTCCATCAGACGGTTCCTGTGAGTTAGTCTCCGGCAGTTCACTCTGCACCTCACCAGCCGCATGGGTACCGGAGGGGCCAAACGTGTGATGAAGGCCTGCGGGGACCAGGCAGGGCACTCTCGAGAGGCCAGGGCTGGGCCGGGTGGCGGCGGGCCCAGGGCCTGACCCAAGTCTTCTGCCTTGACGGGCGCTCTCCCTCCCCACCCTGCACCCCTCCCCAGTCTGCCTGAGCTGTGTCTGGCCACCACTCTGGGCTCCAACCTGGGAGCCCTGAGGTCTCTGTCCACCTCCCTCCGCCCTCCCTCCTGCCAACTACAGTGCTGCAGGCCTGCCCCGAGGCTCCAGCACCCCAGGCTTCCTTCCTGGGGGCCGCAGGGGAGCAGCGCACTATCAGCCTCTTCCAGAGTTCCTGCAAGCCCAGCCCAGCCGCGGGTCAGTAGCATCGAGAATGCCCTAGAGCCGCACAGCACTCGGGTCTTCTGACAGCTGGCAGGGGACAGTACAGGGCTGCCTGGTCCTCACCTACACGGCAGGAAGGCGCGGCACACACCAGCATCGCATGTGCACATGAGACAACCACTCTGCGAGGTCGAGGCCCCTGGGGCCACACTCTGGGTCTGACACCCTCCATCCCACCAGCCTCTCCGCAGGGGCCCTGGGCAGCCGTGCCAAGTCTGCCCGGTTACCTACAAGTTCCTGGAATTGCCCTAGAAGCTCCTGAGAGCCAGACCCAGGCACTTTTCCTCCTGGGACTCCAGGAAACAGAAGAGCTGAGAAGCTGACGACAGACAGTGGAATTCATTCCCTGTGTCCCAAATCTAGAGTCTCATGCAGGCCCCTGGAAGAGGGCCGGGCGACAGGCACAGAGTGAAGCAGCTCCATCAGGCTCAGCGTGGACCTCACCCCCATGAGGGCAGGCAGGTGGCCCTGCTCTCGCTGCAGCAACCTAGGCCTTAGCCAAAAGCCGAAAGTGGGTGGGTGTTTGGGGACAGGGCAGGGAGGGGCATGCCACACAGATGAGTAACAAACAGCCCCTTCCCCCCAGGAGCCAGCAAGCCAGCAGATCCAAAGCAGAAGGTGACACGGGGCTTCCGAGGGGGAGGAACTATGTCTTATTCACCTCCTGTCTCAGAAAACCAGCGTCTGTTAGAGGAACACACAAGAAGAGTGTTAAACCAAATGCCAGTGTCTCATCTGGACCACGAGGAACGCCGAAGGCACACCACTTCAGCCAGGCACAGCCAGGCCCTCGCACCGTCAGCCCTACACAGAGACACTCAGGATTCCCCGGTTTCTGTTTGAAAACATCCACACCCCAAAGGGACAGGGTCACCAGCTAAACATCATCCTGCATCCTGGCTGGGAAGGAGGCTGGGTGGTCAGTGACCCAGCACTCCGGCCCTGCCCCAGGGACAAGATGCCTGGCAGGGCAGGCAGGGCAGTCCTCGGCTGCACGGAGCCCTCCCAGGTCTTTGAAGCTCGTCCCCAGGCCCACCGCGGCTCCCGGGTCACACAGCTGCTCCCTTTCACAGATGAGGATGCTGCAGCCCCCACTGAAACAGCCACAGCTAAGAAAAAACCCGGTCTTTCTGTTTCTCCAGCTCCCTCATCCCCTGCCACCCCCACCCGCCTTTCCCGCCATACCTCCTATGCTCCCAAGCACACCCCGGGCTCCTGCCAGACCCAACTGCCGGAGCGCCCTCTCTCTGCCTCAGTCCATTTTCTCCCCTCTGTCCGCAATGCCCACCCCAACTGTGCCCGTGTCCTTCAAGCTCCACTTCAAAAGTCACTCTGCCCACAGGCCCGTCTGACCCTAGCCCAGGTCACCTCTCTGAGGTCCCTCCCAAGGCCCTTGAACCCACACTCAGGGTTGGGTTATCTGAGCAGACATTTTTCCCCTGTGGGGTGGTGAGTCAGTCCCCAGAGGGCAGGCCCAGTCCACTCCCACCCCAGCGCCAGGCCCCGGGGGAGCGAACACTCAGTAAATATTTGCTTAATCGAATTTGGCCAAGGAGCCTCCTCCAGACAGAGCTGAAGGCAGCAGGACTCAGTCCCCAGGGCAGGGAAATCACTCGGCTGCCTCCCTAAGCCGGGCAGACCTTCCCTACCAGGCGGGTCCCTCCATCCTGAGACACTGGACTCCAGGGAGCCCTGCCTCGGCACCGCCTTCCCATCCTCTTCCCTCTTGTAACACAGAACCCCAATTCTGGGCCTAGGCGGATTCCTGCCATCATCGCCCAGAGAGGCTCAGCACCGCCCTGAACGCAGAGCCCCCTCGGATCTCCGCAGGATACGGAGCTCCGGCCCCGAGGCCCTCACACCCCTCCCCCCAAACACCCCCACCGCCTTTTAAGGGAAAAAAATATTGAGCCGGGAACATATCACAATAGCAGCGGGTCGATACTCATCTCTGGCTCTAAACGCCTCCAAGGAACCTGCTCGCTGCAAGAGCGGTGACCGAAAACTGCGAGCCGTCCGTCCCCGGGCCCAGGCCTCCGGGGCCCTCGCCTTCGTTTTAGCCAAAGCCCCGCGTCGGCGCCCCCGCTGCTCGGGTCGCCTCCTTCCCTCTCCCCCGGGAGGGAGACCCCGCCTCGGCGCCCTCCCGCAGGTCGCCGCCCTGGCCCGGCTCCGCAGAAGCCGCTGCTCTGGCCCCTAGCGCGGCATCCCCGCGGCCCCTGCCCACCCTCCCGGCCTGCAGCCGCCCCCTCCCGCCGGATCCTCAGCCCGGCGGCGCCCCTCGCCAGCACCTGCCGGGCCGCGGCCGCCCCCTGCCCACCTTGCGGGCGTGCCCGCCCTCGCCGCCCCCACCGGCCGGGCATCCCTGTGGCTGCGCCCCGGCGCCCCCGACCCGGCGCCCCCCACCCGGCCGGATCCCCAGCACAAAGGCCCGGGCGAGGCCCGGTGGGGGTGGGGTGGGCGCCCCCGAACCCCCGAGGCTCAGACGCGCGCCCCGGCCGCGGGTCCGCTCACTCACCTCCGGGCCGCGGCGCGGTGCTCCGGCCGAGCTGCTCCAGGCGGGGCGGGGCGGGGAGAGACGGCGAGCGCGGGCCCGGGCGCCCTCGTTCCGCACTACGCGGGCGGCGGCGCCCGCGCGGGGACGTGACCGGACCGCGGGCGGCGCACACGCTCCGGCGGCCTGGCTCCCTCCGCCCGCTCGCCCGCCCGCGGGTCCGCCCGCCCCGCGCCGCGCCGCCGCCGGCAGGGGGCGGAGCCGCGAGCGCAGCGCGTTGCCAGGCCAACCGCGGGCGGGGGTGCCGCGCGCCCGCCGGTGACCACGCGCCGGGCGCCACCGCCCAGCCACGAGCGCCGGTTCGCCGCCCATTGGGCACGAGTGGCTGACGGACGCACCCGTGGCCCAATGGCGACGGGCAGAGGCGGGGCCGTAGCTCCGCGCTCGCCGCAGTCCGGCACGCGCTGCCCGCTCCGGCGTCGCCGGAACCCTGCTGCGACCCGGCCGGGGTGCCAATCCAGCGGGACCGCATATCGCAGACTGGGAGACCGAGCCTGAGATCGGCGGATGCCCCGGCCCGCGCTTGCCCTCTCCCTCCAGCCCCGTCCGAATTCGAACCCAGCTCGGCACTTTCTGACCTCCGCGACCTTGGGCAACCGACTGACCTGTCTGAGCCTGTTTTGCTAAGTGGGGCTGGTGGCACCTGCCTCCCTGAATTGTCGCGCTAATCCGCTAGAACGTGTGAAAGGGCTATGCAAACCCTAAAGGTTTGCACCGTTGAGGTTTGTGCAGCGATGGGGGGAGGGCTTGGTCGTCTTTGCTGCTCCCACTGCAGCCTGTAGGGGCTCTTCAGGGTCCCTGGCAACCCTGGCCACGGATGTTTGCCTTGGAAGGAGGAGAGGGAGAAGGGCCCAGGAGCTGTCACCTAGACTGGAGAGGCGGGAGGAAGCCAGCTCAGTTAAGGCCAGGGTCCCATTGGCGCCTTGGGGAAGCTCATAGAAGGCATCAGGTGCTCAGCAAAATGCACCTGAGGGCAGTCTGTCAAATTCTGCTTCCAGTTTCAGGGGGAGCCCATCTGTGGGCCTCAGAGCCAGAAACTCCTATGCTTAAAGGACTCAGGCCAGAGAGCCAGACATTAATGCCACTCTCTGTCTTTCCCATCGCTGTAACCTGAAGCTTTGTGCGTCCTAGAGCATCCTAGCAAAATGCAGGTGCTCCCGGCTGACGCCTTCTTATCACTTTGCACCATCGTGGTCACGTTACAAGGATCACCCCACTGGCAAGCAGGAGCACTGGAACTGACCATCGGCAGAGGCAGTTGGGGTGGTGGCCCCAGCCCAGGTCTGTGGTCAGAAGCCAGGGGTGGGAGTCCAGCTCTGCCAGCTGGACGCTGTGACATCTCGTCATCCCATAACGTCTCTGAGAATGTGTCCTCTGCTGTGAAATGGAGACCACTTGCAACGTCCCCCAACCTGGGAAGGTGCTGCCTCAACTGTCAGGGACAGGGAAGATGCTGGGGATGGGCATCCTGAGGCGACCTCAGACCTGGCACAGTGCTCTCTGGAGGGGGCCAGCAGTTGAGGGGCTTCTGTGTGTAAATGCCCTCCACACTGCCAGGCTGGCTTAGACTGGACTCTGCCCAGAGGACCACACAGCGGCCAACAGCTGTGACACCAGGAAGACGAGGAGTGCGGGCCCTGCCCTGCAGTGGGTCAGAGGTGAGAGGCGGCTGGCGG
This sequence comes from Equus asinus, assembly GCF_041296235.1. NCBI lineage: Eukaryota > Metazoa > Chordata > Mammalia > Perissodactyla > Equidae > Equus > Equus asinus. Next base: position 99,158,510 of record NC_091797.1, read on the forward strand.
TGAAGCGCAGGCCCAGCTCTGCTGCCATCACCTGGATACCCTTGGGTGACTTATTTCACCTGGCTGAGTCTCAGTTTCCTCTTCTGTCAAAAGGGGAGGATACGAGGCTATCCCTCGAGGGCAACCCTCAGAAAAATGCACATTGGCACATGTTCAGAGAGAGCGAGGGCAGTTCCCTTGGGGGATCAGGGGTCCGAATTGAGCCGTTTGCAGGGGCAAACTATATGCAAACGTAGGATGACCCCCAACAGCAGTCCAGGCACAAGATCAGAGGCTAGCCCACGGAGGGGCCTAATGGGGCTGGCTGCTGCCCTGTCACCTGATCCTGGTGGCCACCTCGAAGTGAGAGGTCACTTGGCATCAACCAATGGGTGTAGTCCCTTACACGGCAATCATTTCCTGACGGCCTTCTCTGTGCTGGGCACAGGTCTAGGGTTCAGACAGACCTGACGCTGCCCGCTAGACGCCCCTGTCTGCGGGGCAGGGCAGACGGCAGAACAATATTTCACCATTAGGATTGTGTGAGGCCTGATGGAAGAGACCCACCAGGGCTCTGGGGTCACGTGGCGGGGGCAGAACCAGCCACCGGGACAGCAGGAAGGACGTGGCCTGTGACTTGGGGCAGGAGAGAAGCACATTCCAGGGCGGGAAGGCGCTGAGTGGAAGGAGCATGAGGGCTGGAAGAACCTGGGAAAGACCAGTGTGGCTGGAGCCGGGCAGCATGTGAGGATGCCAAAACACGAGGCTGGAGCGGGGCTGGGGACAGGCACGCTGGGCCTGTGGCCCTCGTGTAGTGTTGGGGACGTTGGCCTGAGAACCACTGGAGAGATTTAAGACTAGCTTTTTACATTTGAGAGGAAGCACGGCGAGTTGCTGTTTCATGTTTAGGCCGGCGTGGTCCCACAGTGTGTGGTGTCCGGGGACGCAGAATCAAATAACAGATGTGCACTCGTCAGCCCGGAGAAGAGAAGCAAGCGGAGAGGGCAGGCCGCGAGGCCCAGTTCAGTAAAGGGCCACGGGATCACCAGCGACCGCGTGTGTCAGGAGATGGCCGGGCGGCGCTGAGCTGGCCCTGGCAGGGTGGAAGAGTAGGGAGGGTGGGGACCAAGGAGCGGGCCCACATGAGAGGAGACACTGGAGGAAGGGATGGCACTTGCTAAGCAGATGGAGGAGCAGTCGGAGAGGTGGCTGGGAAACCAGGGAGTGGAGGGTCCCTGAGCCGCGGGAGTGTCCCTAGAAGGAAGACAGTCAGCCGTGTCACATGATATTGGGAGGCCGAGGAAGCTGAGGACAGAGAAGTGTCCCCTCGAACAAAGGTAGGCATGAGCTGGGGGTAAGTGTGCCAGGAATTCAGGGCGTGGGGCCTGCAGGAGGCTAAAGCTGGACAGGTGGGTCCAATGAGGCGCAGTGGGCCCAGGGCACCAAGCATGGCTACGTGGTCCCCGGGGCCGGGCCAGCGCTCCATCCTCAGTCCTCACTGGCCCGGAGAACCGGACTGGGAGACAAGAGCTGGGCTCTGAGGTAGAAAGAGGAAGGGGGCCCTGCTCATTGAGCCCACCCAGCACCTCACCAACCCAGGGGGGACAGCTGGCTGAGGAGTGGCTCCTTGGGGTGGTGTCAACCCCACCCCTAGGAAATGACCAAACCTCAAGCACAGGGGCTTCCATGCCATGGGCTTAGTGATCCCTCAATCCCAGCAGAGCTTCTGGCTCATCAACCAATCCGTCCTGGCTCACCGGCCACACTGCATCGCTGGACTGAGGGCCCTCCCCAAACACCGCCGTGCCTCCTGCCTCTGCCCCCTGCCCCACGCTCCTCTGGCCTCCCTTCCCGTACAGACAGAGCCCCGAGGGCCCTGGGTTTCCTCATCTACACATGTCAACCTGTGCTGGAGTGACCGGTCCCCACTGACTCTCCCACTCGTCCCCCTACTTCCCAAGGGTGGGGGTGGTCTCGCTCATCTCAGGACCTCTGGACGGTCCCCTCCTGGCTGACTCTTCTCTGTGCCCCACCTCCCCTGCTCCCCCAACCCAACCCCCCACCGGCCGGCCGATTCCCCAGCTGTGGCCAGGCCAGGGGTTTCTCTAGTTTGTTTCCTTGGGGTCTGTGCACTCCCCCTCCCCAACTTGAACAAGCCATTGCAGATCTGGGTTAGTTATAAATAGCCAGGCCTGCGACTCTCCTTTTAGCTGAAAAGAAGCAAAGTGAACGAGCAGAGAGGCACACCCGGCACGCGTTTTATTTTTAATCTTCTCCCTCTGTCTCAAAATGAACCCATGTCCCGGTGCTCTGCATTTCTAGGAGCAGAGGCCCAAGACAAATGCCTGGGAAACAGAACCCGGGGAGCTAAGGGCCCTAGTCTTGCCCCGGTCTGCTGTGGGACCTGGGGCACTTGAGTAGCCTCTCTGGGCCTCAGTATCCTCTTCAAGAGGGAGAGCAGTGGAGTTGATCACCTCCAACACTTGGACTTTCTGACATGACTCCCTCCTTCTGCCCTCCCGCAGCCTCTGCTGCCCTGTGGCTCCAGCAGCAGCCCTCTCCCTAGGCGTTCCGAGGAGGCCCAGACCCGGGTGCAAGTGAGGACACATCGAAGCCCCGATTTGATGATGCACAAATTCCTCAGCCCCGGGCTTTTGCTCAGGTGTCCCCTGTCAGGATCCTTATTCCTCCATCAGCCAGCAGGATCCTTCTTGGAAGGTCCGACTGTCACCTCTCCCCTGTGAGCTGGGGAGGGGTCGGCCGGCTGGGTGGTGGAAGCGAAGGGGGAGCAGGAGGCCGGGGCGCGCAGTGTGGCCGTGGGTCAGCTGGAGGACAGGGCGAGGGGCAGAGAGGCTCAGGCCCCCAGGGGAGGCGGCCTGTGGGGCCACCGGGAGGTGCTCCTGCAGGCGGGGACTGCAGCTCTTGTCTTTGTGTCCCGCCATGTCCCAACCCTTGCTTGGAGCTGGGACTCAGTGTCGGGGAATTCAGGAGACTCTTGCTCTGCTAGGTCCAGACGTTCTGGGCACACAGTGACAGTCGCTTACTCGGAGCACTCTCCCACCCAGTACTCCACTGATGCCGCCCAACCCCTGCCAGGGAGGCTTGTGTTAATGATGAGGGAACCAGCTTTAGAGGGGTTAAGCGACTTGTCCGAGGTCACACGGCTGGATCCATTCAGGATTCCAACCTAGGCTTTTTTTGAAATCTACGTGTGTTAAATCTTAAAAAGCCCAATACTCTTGAAGCCACAGGAGATACTCTTCCTGTATCGTGAGTACCCTGGGAACAAATGGGGAGAGCTGTCTGCTCTGCCATGACACCCCAGGAAGAAGCTGGCCAGGGCAGCGGGAGGCCCTGGACCCGCGGCCCTGCCTCTCCAGCCGCCTCACCTGGGCTCCTGCCACCTGATGTCCTCAGGGAGGAAGAGGGGAAGGCTGGGGTGGTGGCTTCAAAGAGGAAATCCCTGGTGCTAATTGGCACTCAGAGACCTTTAGGCTAATTAACCTGTTTATTTGTCTCTCTAGAGTAAATTAGAGGGTTTAGCCGGGGAGGGCTGAAGAGAGAGGTGTTTGCGGCGGCCACCTCTGTGGGGCTGTCAATGGCTTCGCAGCTGGCGGTGTGGCTGCTAGGGAGGCAGGGAGATGGCGGGCTGTAGGGCAGTTGTGGCTGGTTACCTGCGTGCCATGGGGAAGGGCCACCCTCCCTGTTGGTGCCTGCTCCCTTCCCAGGAGGGCTGCTCTGCGAGCAGTTCCGGGCTCACTCGGGCTGGACCCCCAGGGGTGCCGGGGGCCGGTTCTGAGTCCTCCTCCAGGCAGCCCACCAGACATTCCCCAGGAGGGAGGAGAGCTGGAGGGAGTGAGGGGGAACTGGTCCACGGCGTAGGCCCACCACACTGCGCTTCTCCAGCCCCTGCGCCTGGGCCGTGCCACGTGGAGCTCCCCTTCCTGCAGGGCACCAGTCTCCTGCAGACCCCTTGGCCAGAGTCTGTGGATTTCCTGTCACCTTGGGTTGGGGGTACAGCTCTTTTTGGTATATAAGATGCTGGCCAGTGCACTCTAAATCTTCTGCCTCAGACCCAATTCCAAGCTCTTCTTCCTCTCCCTAAGGGCCCGCCACACTGGTCGGCTGTCTCTGGCAGCTTGGAGATGTTGCGGGTGAGAAGGAGGGGCTTGGCTGTTCCCTCCTCCCCGAGCCCCCTCTGGGGCTGCGTGGGGAAGGGAGGGAGGCTTCTCCAGTGCCCGAGCCCCGGGGGTGAGCTGCTCTGCTCCAAGGAGTGGCTGCTGCTTCCCAGGCCACTGAGCGCCTGTTTAAGACAGATGCTCCCCAGTCACAGGTGACCAAGGGCTGGCACCTTTTAGGGTCCTTTGAGGCCTCATGGTTCCCACCCCAGCTTGTCAGCCACAGCCTCCTGGTGGTTGCTCAGGCCCCCTGCCTGGCAGCCGGGGCCGGGGGGGCTCTTGTAATTCGTCTTGTCAACGGCCCCGCCCCCCTCTGGCTCTGAGGACTCTCCTCGCCCCTGAATGGGTGGGGGGTGGCTGTCCCACCCTCACTGTCCTTTCCTGTCCTGCAGGGGCGCAGGGCATTGTCAACAGTGGCCTGATCCCCGCACTGGTGTGGAAGCTGCAGAGGGAGGAAGAAAATATCCAGGAGCTTCTCCTGGACACGCTGGCGGCCTGCCTGATGGAGGATGCCACTGAGGCGCTGGACAGCCGCCTGGTGCCCTTCCTGAAGGAGAAGCTCCTCAGCGCCAACAACAACATCCGCAGCAAAGCCGCCCGCACACTCGTGGCCATCAGGTTAGGCCTGGCTGTGCTATGGGGACGGAGAGGGTAGGGCGGGAGTGGCCAGCCCTGGGGCCACTGCCGAGGCTCAGAGACGGCAAGCGAGCCACCCTCGGCCCCGCAGCAAGTCAGCAGTGGGGCTTCATCCTGCCAACTGCCTGGAGCTCCAGGGTGTACACCCGGGGTCTGCTCCTCTCCTGCTTGTGCCCTGGGGGGAGCAGACCCTCTCCACTGGGGTGATCGATGTCTGGCGGCCTGAGAGTGCCCTGGGCTTAGCACGGACAGTCCTGTACCCCAGGAAACCCCCAGTCCTCAGTGAAACGAGACGGTTGGTCACCCCCTCCCCATGAGGAGAGCAAGTGCGGCAGCACAGCTGTGGTCACAGTGGTCACTCAGTGCTCAGTGTGTGCCAGGCGTTGTCTACAAGCTGCACATTCAGACACCCCTCCAAGGAGGGTGATCCTCTCCCTCTACAGGCAAGGAGACAGATCTGGGTCACCCGTGGTCACAGTCTAAATCCTGGCCTGCGCCCTCAGGAAGCATGCAGCCTCAGAGCTGCGAGGGGGGACAGCCCGCTTCCCGAGGATGGGCCCCTGCCTGAGCTGTGGCTGCCTCCCTTTGTCCCGCCACCTCTAGCCTCCCCCAGTCCTGGTTTTCCTTCCGTCTGGGATCCTCACTAGAGACCGGGGTCTGCGTTTCTGCAAGTAGGGCCGCTGATCCCGGGAGGTTGTGAACATGCAGATTCCGGGGCCCGGCCCAGACGGACCCTCGTCAGGTCCTTGCTCAGAGGTCTCTTTCCAGTGAAGCTGCCGAGGACCACGCCATCTCTATAAACTGGTGGCCTTGCCCCTGGCAGCCTCCCCCAGCCCGCCTGTGCTTTCCCCATTCTCTGCTGTCCGGTGTGTCATCCCCAAGGGGAGCTCCTGAAGACAGGGCTTTGCTCTGCTTGCTGCTTGACACCAGAGGTTCGAAATGGGGCCCTTTGGCCCCCGAGAGACATGAAGCACCATGCAGAAACATTTGTGGTTGTTCCAACTTGGGGGTGAGGGGCTACCCCTGGCATGGAGAGGGTAGAGGCCAGGGATGCTGCTCGACCTCCCACAATGCACGGGACACTCCCCACCACAAAGAGTCATCTGGCCCGAAATGTCAGCAGTGCCGAGGTGGGGCAACCCTGCCCCTGCTGCAGGGTCCGGAGCTGGGCCCCGGGGACCAGATGCCCACAGTGCTGGCTGCGGGAATGCACGGGCGTGGGACCTCTGGAGGTGGGGCCCAGGACTCTGCATCTCTGGTCAGTTTCCTGAGGGTGAAGGCCCGCTGTCCTCCAAGCTCAGCCGCCCTGCAACGTCAGAGCTAGTGGCTGGCCATCCCCATGCTTCCCAAACTGGGTTCCCAGGACACAAGACACCGGTGTCTTTTGAGATGTTATTAAGAGGGTTCTGTGGGTGGTGAAGTTTGGGAAAGGTCGATTCAAATAACTGACTCAGGGTCCTTTGCTGCAGGACAAACACACTGTGATGCTCCCGGAGGCCCCGTGGGCAGCATTTCCCAGCTCAAGGAACCCTTCTCTTTTGGGGCACAGTATTGAACCTCTCACAGTTTCAGGAAATCTTGGGGCATCCACCACTTTCATTTTCACAGCTTCATGCAATGCCAGGACTGGAAGTGACCTAGAAAGTCACCTCGCCTGAGGTGGCTCCTCACCAGCATCCCCCCAGCAGCTTGCTGCTCTTTGCATGGCTTAGCCCATCCCTGGCAGCTCAGACTCTTACTTGGAGTCAAAACGAGTCTCCCTGTGGTTCGTGGCCCTGGGTCTTGCTCCTCCCCATTTTGGGGCCAGAGGGAACACGTCTAGTTTCTTCTCCAAGTAATACCTTAGGACGAGGCTCCACTGTCCCCTGGCTCCTGGGTGGTCTCACCTTCAGTGGCCCCAATCTGTGCTCTCAGGTCGTCTGAGCACAGAGGTGAGGCCCAAACCTCACACCAGTGCTCCCCTGCACCCTGGCGCCTTAGCCCCAGTCAGGCCCAGACCGCCAGGGATGGTCCCAACACGAGTCCTTTCCTCTGGTGTTCCCCTGGATCCTGCCCCACTCCTCCCCCAAAGCAGAGCCACCCAGCTGTCCCTTCTCTGGCCCAGCATCCCTCTGGAGGGCAAGAAGCAGATATGGCAGTATGACGTCATCCCCATCCTGGTGCATCTGCTGAAAGACAAGGTGAAGGAGGTGCAGGCCAACGCTGCCGGGGCCCTCATGTACGCCACGGTGACCACTGAAGGTGAGGCGGCCTGCAGGCTGGGCATGTCCGCGCGGGCAGGCTGTCCCTCGTGCAGGTGTTGGAGCTGATTCCGGGGGTCACTACAGCCCCCCAGGATGCCAGCTGTCCCAGTGAATTTGAGTATTGACCGCCCCCTGCCCCTCCAAAATACTCCTCTTGGCCTGTTGTTGAGACAGCTTCAAGCTGGGTCTGATCCTCTGCTCTCCCTCTTCTTCCCGGCCACAGCAGGCCGCCTGCCCGTGGCCACTCCATGGTCACTTGCATTAGGACCTCTGTCCCTTCCTGCCAGGCTCTTCCTTAGGCCTGGAATTCCCATGATTCTGGGATTGATTAGTTTGACATCCATGATTCAGTTATCAGGAGGTCTAAGCAAACACTGGAGCCCTTGCATCTATGGTGTTTCTTGATCGAAATGACTTTTCTTGGGGCAGTCCCTGTGGCCTAGTGGTTAAATTCAGTGTGCTCCACTTCGGCAGCCTGGGTTTGGTTCCCGGGTAGGGACCTACACAACTCATCAAGCCACACTGTGGTGGCGACCCACATACAAAATAGAGGAAGACTGGCACAGATGTTAGCTCAGGGCCAATCTTCCTCAAGCAAAAAGAGTATTGGCAACAGACGTTAGCTCAGGGTGAATCTTCCTGAGCGAAAAAAAAGAAAAAAAAGGAAAGAAATTACTGTTCTTAGTGGAGGGAGGGTCACAGAAGAGTGTAAGATGCTCTCCCCAGCCCCTAGCCCCTACCCTGGGCTAATGGGAGGGACTGGGACAGGCCATCCCACTGTGACCTCTGGAAGCTGCCCAACTTTCCCCATGGCCCACACTTGCCTGCACCAGCCCTATGCCCTGTGCTTCTTTGGCGTTCCATGGAGGACTGTCTGGGCCTCTGATTCTCAATCAGCATGCTGCAAAGCCCCCCAAAGTGGGGTCCTCCCAGGCCACCCCCCACTGGTGGAATCTGAGACACACCAGAGTGGGAGAGGTTGGGGCCTTCCCAGAGTCCAAAGCCCCCATTCGATGGTGCAGTCAGGATGCTGACCACCAGGCTGGGGCTCCTCGTGCGTGTTTGTCTCATGGGTGTCCTCAGTGCAGTGTCTCTGCCTGGGTTTCCTATGGGATCTCTTGGAGGGCTCGCGGGGGGCCGGGCCACAGCTGGAACCCATGGATGTGAGGCCACATTTTTCCAGAGCTATCACTCCAGCCAAGGGTCCCCACAGTTCTGCCTCGTGCCAGGCCCTGCCCTGGGCAGCCGGGACCCAGACATCTCAGCCTCGGGTGTCTACGGTTTGGTGGGAGTGGCAGAGTGGCGAGTGTATGGGGAAGAGGCACAGCGCGCAGTGGGCCCCGGACGGGGCAGAGCCTCCTCTGGGAGGGGCATGGGTGGTGACCCAGAGGCCATGGGAGTCAGCAGGGCAGAGAGGGGCTGGACAGGCCTCAGCAGCAAAGAGAAGAGTGCTCAGTGCAGGAAGGGCAGGGGCAGGGCCAGCCATGTGGCCTTTTAGCAGGTGAGGTGGTGGGGAGGGCAGCAAAGGGTTACGTGGGGTGTCTCCTTTACACATTAATGTCCGTGTCCCCCACTAGACTGTAACACCATGAAGGCGAGACCTAGGTGTGTTTTGTGCCTGGTGCAGAGTAGGTGCTCAGGAAATATTTGAATAATTGCATATTAATTTTTAAGAGACCATTTGTGTTCCCTTGTGAGGACAGGCGCCAGGTGGTTGCGGAGAAGCCAGTGAAGGGCCTGGAGGGGCAGGAGATGATGGGGCCTGGTCTAGGCTGAGGCAGAGGCAGGTGCAAGGGTGAGGGAGGGAGCCTGGTAAAGGTGGCACCTCCCCAAAACGCACAGGCTGGAGGTGGGGGGGTGGAGGGCAGAGGAAAAGGAGCAGAGGGCCCGTCAGGAACCCTTGATGTTGGTGGCCCGCAGGGAAGTACGCAGCCCTGGACGCAGAAGCCATCACCCCGCTCCTGGGGCTGCTCTTCTCACCCTTGAGCAAGGCCCGCCTGAACGCCATCAAGGCCCTCACCATGCTGGCCGAGGCCCCTGAGGGCCGCAGGTTCCTGCAGGCCCACGTGCCCAACTTCCGTGCCCTTGAGAAGGATGACAATGAGGCTGTGCGGAGGGCAGCCCTGGTCGCCATCAAAGTTGTCGAGTGGAAACCTTGAGCATCTTATCAGGCCAGCCCTGATAGGTGCCATGCCTGAATAAAAGGGCTGAATCTCTTTATCTTGGGTCTGAAAGGCACTTTCTGTTCCTGGGACATGGTCACACCTCCCCTCACCTGCCAAAAGGGAAAGGCCAGGCCAGGAGAGCCAGCACGGGCTGAATCCAGGGCCCAGGGATGCGCAGGAGGCGTCCTTGCTCTCTGCTGGGCCAAGAAGGTAGTGAGCAGGGCTGGGCCCTCCATGGAGGCGGCGGGGGTGGGGAGAGGGGTGTGGGGGGATAGGCAGGGAGTTGGGTTGGCGGAGGGAACGCAGCTGAACCAGGCACCACGCAAGCTTTGGACACTCTCGTGACCAGGCCCTTGGAGTGTGGTGGGGCATGGCCCTGCTCAGCAGGTTTGCTCCCTTCTCACACTGGGTGGCAGGAAGGGAGGTGAAAGGTGCCACCCCATGTGGGCTCTTGCTAGTTGTAAGCAGCACCTGTAGAGATGAGCACTCAGGACAGGGACAGTACTCCTGAAGATCTTCCCCCAACAGCTGCCTTCCTCTCCAGAGCAGGAGTCACCTGAGGCGGCTACACTGCTGGCCCACCCCCTGCTCTCTACAGGGCATGAGCGTGGCCCTTGGGCAAGCCTTCCTCCTGTGTCTCCAGCTGCCTCTCTTCTCCCCGCAGCGACACTGGCCAAGGAGGGTGGAGAGCTTGGCCGGGTGGGGAGGAGAACCCAGGGTGTGTGTGGGGTCTCCTTGTCTCCCCCGTCCCTGCCTGGTCTGGCTGGGTGACGGTTCTCGAGCCAGCTCTGACCTCGGCTAGAGAAGCTGCAGGAGTGGAGCTCAGTTTCAGGGGAGCTCTTTGAGGCTTCCCGCCTCGAACGAGGTTTCTTTCATGACAGCACCCACCGGCAGCCATACTTCCTGTGGGCCAGAACCTCCCTGCTCATGGGATGTCTGCTCCTCCCAGAGTAAACATGATCAGCAGAACCAGGATCCCCGAGTGAGCGCCCTCTTGCTGTCCTCCCAGTGACTCGGGCCTTCACTTTCCTAGAAGACACGCAGAGAAGTTTGTCTCTGGAATTGGAGGATTAGCAAGTAGGCCCTCTTGTTCTGGAAGGCACTGGCGGCTGGGCCCACTGGGGTTTCTTAAAGCTCATTCTCGAACAAGGCCCCAAAGAGGTAACCTTGTCTCCTCTAGGAGAAGAGGGGCTGAGGGGCTCCACTCCCTCACATCCCCCCCCAGAGCAGGCTGGCTCCACCCCTCCCCTCTCACCAACACCTCTGACCCAGGGCCCCTGCCCCCTTGCTGCAGGGCCCCGCGCTCTGTGTGTCTGACCCGCGCAGTGGCCCAGGTGTGCGTGCTCCCTGGGGCAGCTGTCTCGGTCCTCCCCCCGAGGCTCTGGCTGTGCCCTCTTGGTCTCCTTCGTAGAACCCTCTTTCTTGGCATGACCATGGCGGGGGGTTTCTCACAGCTCTGTTCTAGGCTCTCTCTCCTCCCGCTCTCCCGCACAGTCTCGTCTGCCTGGCTGTGGGTCCTCCTCCCCTTCTTAGCTAGGTACCCACTCGCTGCCTTCTCTCCCCTAAATCTCAATCTGTAGTCCCAGCCTCTCCCAAGTTCTGGACCATTCTATCCAACTTCACGTCTACCCTTAAGTGTTTCCAGGCAAGAATTAATACCAATCCTTCTCAAACTGTTCCAAAAAATAGAAGACGAGGGGACACTTCCCAACTTATTCTATGAGGTTAACATTACCCTGATACCCAAAGACATCATAAGAAAAGAAAACTGTAGACCAAGATCGTTTATGAAAATAGACACAAACAGTCAACCAATATTAGCAAACCAAATCCAGCCACATAAAAAAAGTATTATCCACCATGATCAACAGGGATTTACCCCAGGAACGCGAGGTTTGTTTAATATATGAAAATGAATCAATGTAACTTATAAACGATAGAAACCACATGCTTTTTTTTTTTTTTTTTTTTTTGAGGAAGATGAGCCCTGAGCTAACATCTGCTGCCAATCCTCCTCTTTTCGCTGAGGAAGACTGGCCCTGAGCTAACATCTGTGCCAATCCTCCTCTACTTTATATGTGGGACGCCTGCCACAGCATGGCTTGACAAGTGGTGCCATGTCCACACCCGGGATCCGAACTGGTGAACCCTGGGCTGCTAAAGTGGAATGTGCACATTTAACCGCTGTGCCACTGGGCCGGCCCCAGTGCTCATCTTAATATAAGATCAAAAAAAGCACTTGACAAAATCTAACACCTATTCATAAAAAAACCCAAAACCTCTCAGCAAACTGGGAGTGGAGGGAAACTTCCTCAACATGATAAAGAACATCTGCAAAAATTCATAGCTAACATCATACTCAGTGGTGAAAGACAGGATGCTTGTCCCCTAGGATCAGGAGCAAGACAAGAATGTCTGCTCTCACTACTTTCATTTGACATTGTATTGGAGGTTCTAGCCAGGGCACTTAGGCAAGAAAATGAAATACAAGGCATCCAGATTGGAAAGAAAAAAGTAAACTATCTCTATTTGCAGACTACATGATCTCGTATATGAAAAACCTCAAGGAATATGCTTAAAAACTATGAGAACTAATAAGAGTTCAGTAAAGTTGCAGGATACAAGATAAATATACAAAAGTTTTCTGTACACTAGCAAGAACAATCCAAAAATGCACTTATGAAAACAATTCCATTTACAATAGCATCAAAAAGAATAAAATACCTAGGAATAAATTTAACAAAAGAAGTGAAAAACTTGATTGCTGAAAACAAACCTTATTAAAAGAAATTAAAGAGGACCTAATAAATGGAAAGACATCCCATGTTCCTGGATCAGAAGACCTAGTATTGAGATGGCAATAAGTATCTTCATGCAACTCAAACTCTCTCTGTCCCAAATGGTGCTTTGCTCCTCTCCCATGCCTGCCCTTTTCCAGTGCAGCTTGTCTCCGAATTGGTGCACCTTTGCCCACATGCTCAAGCCAGAGTCACCCTCGGCCCCTCCCTTCAGAAGTCTAATTACTCAAGTCTTGCTACATCTGACTGCTGGCTTCCGTTCTGCCATTCCCTTCTCTTTTCCTCTCCACTGCTGACTTGCCTGCATTGCTCTGAAAGTCTCCTGGTGGGTGTTCCTGCCTCCCTGTCCTCTTCCCAGCACAGGCAGCAAATCTGATCCTCTCACTTCCCTGCTGAAACTCTCAGGGACTCAGGATCCCAAAGCATCTAAGGCCTGCAGGGCAGGCGCCTGCCCACCTTGCCCTCCCCGTCGCCCACTGTTCTCCCACACACAGGCCATGTCTCGGCATCCTCAAACATGTCTCACATCCTTGCCTCGTGTCTTCCCACACGTTGTCCCTTCTGTTATCCAGCTAAATGACCTCCTCCTTCGGTCATGGGAGGCCTTCCCTGACTCCGAGGCTAGGCGGGGCTCTCTGCAGGTCGCTCCTGCAGTATACACAGCGTGTGGAGGAGCAGTGTGTAGACTTGGTGTCAGGCAGGGCTGCTTCAGGCTTTGTGCCCACTCCCTATTTCCTAAGTTCCCTTGCTGAGCTGCTTCAGTCCCCTCCCTTGAGAAATGTGGTTAATTCTAGTCCTTCCACAGAGCGTGGTTCTGTGGCTTGAGTGAGATAACGCCCTTACCCCGGGCAGGAAAACAGCAGGCCACACTACATGCTGGCTGTCACCGCCAGGGTTTCATCGTGTTTCCTCCATCCACCACGGGCTCTGTTCACGGCTATCTCCTTGCAGTGGCTGGCACATGACAGGCACTCAAAAATGTCAGCTGAAGGAGTAAACTGGGGATGACGGACCGGTCATGTGAGTGTGCCTTCAGAGTGTGATTTTTCTGATGCTGGTTGGGCCTCCCCCAAATCACTTCAAGGCACCTGAAACTTTGTCTAAAGACACAAATCATTTATTTTGGTCTGAGAAGAAGGAACAGGAAGGAGCGGCTTCAGGATCCCCTGCAGACACACAGCCCAGGGGTGGCCTATACTTGACTGCTAAAAGGACTCTAACCTTGGGACCCAGCTTCTAAGAACATCCCAGTGGCAGACAGACTGGTGGGGGCTGCAAAGAGCTTGGCAAGGAAGGAGGTTTCCTTTCCATCTGCCCTCTGGGGGTGCTGGCTGGCTGCAGCCAGACGGTGCTGAGTGGTGGGGAAGCCTGTTCTCAGCCCCACCACTGGTCCAGGCAGGAGCCAAAGTTTCCATCCACAGGCAGCTTTGGCTCCAGCGGCCTGTGAGGTCACCAGCAGCGGGCAAGGCCCCTGTGGGTGGGAACCGCAGTGTCACAGGGACACTTACACTACATGGCAGCTTTGTAGCAGGGCCATACCTTTGAAAAGGAGGAGAGAACAAAGCAAACAGAGGTTGGGTATTGGAAGGAAATGGGGCCATCAAAGTAAACACAAGCAAAAATCCCAAATATATCTAGAGATAAAAAGCCAAAATTAAATTTAAAGTGAAAGTCAGTGTTTATGCAGTAGAGCCATTTGGAGAAAGTGACTCATTTTGTAAAGGAACAGATGTTCTCATTTGCATAGTCTCTGCAATCATGAAAGGACTTTACTCTGTCCTGTCTGCACGCATGTCCTGCAGCTGGTGGCACCTGACGTGTGACACTGAGGGAGCGTTTTCACGAGTTTAATCCCTGGTCCTGTATCTGTGGGTCTCCTGGTAGGAAAGCCTTCCCCCTTTAGTGATGAGGAGTCTGAGGCGGCCGTGTTCTGTCTGCTCTTCCCAGACGCCCCTGGGCCCAGCTGCTTTAGGAGTAGTAAATGTGGCAGAGGATTACGATCACTATCAAGAAGAATGCGCTGATATTGGCAACTTTTCTCCAGAAGGGCGTCTGTGACGTGTCACAACGCTTTGTCCCTTCCCACTTGGCACTGTGTTCTGTCCCTTCAGATGTGGCACTGTGTTCTGTCCCTTCAGATGTGACACTGTGTTTTGTGCCTCCAGATGTGGTGCCACGTTCCATCTTCTGCACGGCTGCCTCTTTGGGGGCCAGTTTGGGGCCAGGCTGCGGCTCCAGGCCACAGAACACATCCCAGGCCTTCCAGAGGCAGCTCTGCGCCTCCTTGAATACTTCTGGAACAAGGGAAGAGGCCAAGGTCAGGAGGCACAGGCCACAGCGGGGAGGACTTTCTAGGGGGTCACGTCTCAGCAGTGAGTCCAGCAGGGAGACTGAGAGACTTGCTCCTAATATGAACAGTCTCAGCCCCTGATGCGGAAAACCTACCCCACCCTCAGAGACCCGGGAGAGTGGGGTGAGGGACGAGGGGAGCGTGGCAGGGGCAGAGTGGGGGCTGCCTGGGGCCACGCTTGCCTTCCACCAGCAGAGCCTTCACCTAGGCCCAGATCCCCTCGATGGGGCGGGAGAGGTGTTGAGGGGGCCTCCACTGTCATAGAAGCAGGTCCTTCCTGGTGTGCCCCCAGTGTGCCCACGCTTCCTGTCACAGGCACATGGGTGAACACGGCTCTATAGGTTTAGGGCAAGTGGCTACTCCTCTGAATCTTCCCAGTTGCTCCTCTCCAGAGGATGGAAGAAACCCTCTGATTTCTGGAAGCAGACACTGCTCTCCTTGGCAACCTCTTGGGGAGTACCTTCTCCAGGCAGGTACCAGTCTCATGGCCTGGCCTAAAATAAGACTCTCCGGGCCCTTGAAGGGGAATCACTGGTGTTTTCCAGGAGGCAAAGGAAGGAAGTCTAGGAATTATAGGAAAGTTTACGCTCATTTGTCTAGGCCAAATTGGTGAGAATGCCTAACTCTGGAGCTGACACATTGCTTCCGGGTCTGTCAGTACAGCTTGTGCTGGCTTCTCCTCAGGCCTGCTCAGGAGCAGGTCAGCACCATGGCCAGCTCCAGCACACCCACGTGGGCCCCAGCCTCTGCCTTGGAACGGTTCCCTCCTTGATGACAAGAGGAGCACATCTCAGTCCCAAAGTGAGCGGGCTCCCAGCACAGTGCGCTGTGATCAGTGTCTCATCCCATTGGGCACCCCCTACGCCAGCTGTGTCCTGAGGCTGAGGTGGCACCAGGGATGATGGAACACATCAGCCAGGGACAGAGGAGCCCCTGTTGCAAGAGGAGGGTGGCTGCAGCTGGAGGACCCCAAAGGCAGGGACACAGCTATCTGCAGGTGGTGCTGAGAAGTCCTGAGCAGCACACTCAGGCCCCATTCTCTCAGATAGCCATGTTGTCACACCATCATGCAGCTGCCAGGCCCAAAGATGCTGCTGTATGTAAAAGGCAACTGATCATTTGACTACAGCCCAAGGGCTGTGTGATAGGCGGTGGGCAGGCCAGTGACCAAGAGTACACATTTTGGAGTCAGACTGCCTGCGTTCAAATCCCAGCTCCACCACTGCCTGGTTATCTATGGAGCCCAGGGTAAGTTACTTAACTGTTTGCTGCCTCAGTTTCCTCATATCTAAAATGGGGATAACATTTGTACCTATCACACATGGGTATAAGTTCGACAGTGCCTGGCACATCCCAAATGGGCTATAAATGTTGGCCACTGTCACCATCATCATCCACCCACAACAGTGGAATAAGGAAGAAGAGGAATTTGGATGTGCCCTAAGAACAAGCACCTGGCACACTGTGGGCAGCCAGTTTACCAGCGCCCCCCTTACAGAAGAGAAACTCCCAGGAGCCCTGCATCCTCCAGGTGTGTGGGGCAGCTCTGCTTAGGAAAGGCCGCTCCCCTGCTCCACACCCGCCCCCGCAGAAGTCCAAGAAGCCCATTCCAACCCAGGGTCTCCTCTGCAGCTGTCAGGAGGGTGCCCCGGGGCCTCTTTGGGCTCTGAACTTCGCTGGCAGGAATGGAGCGGGGGCCCCAGAATGCTGCCTTCTCCCCAGGCAGGCCATTCCCTCCCTCCCCCAGACTCATAGCCTCCCCAGTACCCTCTGCCCAGACTCAGGACTAATCTCATTAGGCTTTTATCCCTGTCTGCGTCAGGGCCCCAAGAAGCTCAGGTCACCCTCCCCTGTGGCCCCAATACTCCCTTTCTGACCCCATCTGCTGAAACCCTTCCTCTAGGGCCTCAGGCCCCATAGAGTCCAAGCCTCTCCTGGAACATTCTCTCTCTTCTTGCTGGGACTGAAATCTAGTTGTCCCTGGACCTCTTTCCCCTGGTGCCCTCTTAGATAGGGCTGCTTCCTCCCTTCCCCCTTACAGACCATCTCCTGCCCCCCTTCTGAGAAATCCTCTCCTCTTGAGTCCCTGTGTAAGGCCCCCCTCCCCCTTTCATGTGGCTCCACTTCACTCCACCAGGTTGCTCTGGTCGAGGCATGACATGATCTCTGTGTCGCGAAATCCCATGGTCAGTTCTCAGGCCCCATCTTTCTTCACCCATCAGCATTTATCTCAATGGATCACCCCTGCACCCCCAAAAGCTTCTAGGTCAGCAAACACTTCTGTTTTTCACCCCTTGGCTGGCTCCCCCGCCTCCCCCTGCACCCACCCTCCTGGGGCCAGCCTTGTCTCCTGCTGCTGTCTCTCACATAGATCTCTCCAGACCAGCCTGCTCCATGTGGATGTCCAAGAGGCATCTCAACCTCAACAAACCCCAAACATTCCTGAAGGCAGCTTAGGAAAAACGAAAGTCAGGGGCTCTGCCTGGAAGAGCATTTCTGGGAGTGGAGACGGTGGGGCAGGGGTGCTGGGGAGGCAGGACCCCTTCTGTGGGCTCTGGATCTTCCTTCTCACCTGGCTGTGCTTGGGGTGCGGGTCTCTTCCTTTGTGTCTCTGCATCCAGATCGACCCTTTTCTCTTGGCTGTTTCGTAAACTCCAACAGAGCCGGTGGAGCTGGGGGGAGAGCAGGGGCATGTCACCACCCAAGGCCCTGTCATGCAGGCCTATGGTACCGGGAAGCTGGGCACCAGGATCTTGATGGACTAAAAAAATATCTGGTGGTTAGCCTCCAATGAAAGACGCAAGGAACGGGTGACACTTGGGAACTCTGGATTTCAGTTGTGGCCGTGGCAAAGGTGACATAACCTGCCTGGGCCTCAGTGTCCTTCACCTGAAAAGCAAAGGGTAGGAGGCCACATGCTCAGGGCTCCTTCCAGCTCTGAGGGTCCAGGAACCTGTGCCCTTGGGTGGAAGAAGCTGCCCCTCACCCCTGGTCTGCTGCTTCTGCTGCAGGAGGAAGCCTCTCACCTGATGAGGCCAGGGCAGCCCCAGGAGCTGCTTTCCTTCCAGAAGGCCCTACTGGCCGCCTGAGACGAGCAGTAACTCAGCCTAGGAGAGGCTTTATCTAGTTTGCCTGGCCCTCGCCCAGCTCAGTTGCCCAAGCTCAACAGGGCTTTTGACGATGCAGAAGGAGAACATTCCTTCCTTTTTGGACTGTGATTTTCTTCTCTTCCTGAAAACATATATGGAAACTTTGGGGAGCAACAAAATCCAGCCAATTGCTGCTTTTTTTTTTTTAAGGGTTAGGGTCAGCAGAGGCACAACTAAGTGAACATTTCCACCAAGTCTCTCCTGGAATAGACTTTAATCTCTTATACCAGCCTCAGTATATTTGAATCTCAGTGCCCTTCCCCTGCAACATACAGCAGGGATGTGGACAAGCGGGGCTGAGCCCCCTCCTCAGCCAGCCTCCTCCAAGACCCGCGCTGGCCCCACCTCTCAGACTGCATGTTGGAACTAAAATTCTCTTGTGTTAACGACAGAGCTTGGATTTAGCCTCTCATTGCTTCCTGAGGATGCCACATGTATGCATTTGCCTTCCCGACTGCACTGTCATCGCCCTGTGGATGGCCGTGGTTCCTGTGCTGTCCCGCCTCCTCTGGGAGTGGTAAGCAGAGGGCCTGGCACACTGACACTGACCCATAAACACTGATTTCTCTCTTCATCTCCCCCTCCCACGTTCTCCAGAGCACCTGGCATACTGCTAGGCAAGTGGGAAATGCTGAACAAGTATCTGGCTAACTAAGAAGGGGGCAAAATCAAAAAGTTGAGAGTACGAGAAGAACAGAAAAGAACGCAGACAATCTAACTGACTAAGACCCTGAGCAAAAGGAAACTAAGTCCACCACCCCCAGCTTCTCAAGGTGCTGCGAGCAGGGAAGGCTCCCCACTGTCACTGATGCAGGGGGATGTGTGGTGGGCGTGTACCTTCCAGACCACCCTGGCTGTCCTCCCAGCTGCTCTGTCCCTCTTCCAAGTGGGCTCTGTGCACGAGAGAGGAACGAATCAAACGGCAATTACTGAGCAGAAAGCATGGCCATAAGGAAAGCCCAAGGTTGAGCTGGGGACCCTGAGGCTGTCTTCCAGGTTTTCGGCTTTTACCTAGACCCCAGGCAAAGTTGCAAGAAAGGCCCATGGTCTCATAGACCCATCTCCCTCTGAGCTCCTCCCTCCACTTCAGACACCCAGGACCCTCCCTGCTGCTTTCCGCCTCTGCCAAGTCCCTGTCCTGCTAAGCCTACTGGCCATGCCAAAGTAGGTGACATGGTGGAGCCAGGTTGGAGCCCAGCCCCGCTACTTAGTAGTTTTGGTACCTTAGGCAAATGACTTGACTTCTTTGAGCCCAGGCTTTCTAATATCTCAACTGAGGCGACTGACACCTGTCTCCTGGCTGGTGGGAAATGCTGGGCAAGGAGAGACTGAGAAGCATCCAGCCCCAGCAGGCCACAGGCAGCTGCCAGCATTAAAGTCCCCTCCTCCTTGCTGTTGGCTTAATTCTCTCTGGGTGGGTGGCAGCTGGGACTGCCCTGATAACATTAATTCATACTGAGGTAGTGATCTTAACACTTCCAAGGAAAATTTGCATTTTAAAAGTCACACTTCTTATTCTAAGTGAATACCTAATTGGTGGATTGTTGAAAATCTTTTTAGGGGGGGCCCTGTGGCCGAGTGGTTGAGTTTGCGTGCTCCGCTACTGTAGCCCAGGGTTTTCGCTGGTTCAGATCCTGGGCGCGGACATGGCACCACTCACCAGGCCACATTGAGGCGGTGTCCCACGTGCCACAACTAGAAAGACCTGCAACTAAAATATACAACTATGTACTGGGGGGATTTGGGGAGAAAAATCAGAAAGGGAAAAAAAAAGAAACAAGATTGGCAACAGTTGTTAGCTCAGGTGCCAATCTTTAAAAAAACAAACAAAAACAAAATCTTTTTAGTTTAGTTTTGTTTTTAAGGCAGGGCCCTTTCTGTGGCATTTGCCTATTTCTGACCACCCCCCACCTCCACCCCCGACTCCCTTTTTCAAAGAGAAGGCAGGAATGCACACTATTCTATTCTCTAAGGCCAGCAGAGCTGAGTCCTGCTCACGGGGACACACTGGGCCTGCAGGCTGGCCCCAGAACCTCTAACAGCAGCACTTACGTGTTTATCTGGAATCGGGTCTGTGAATAAGGAGATCGCCAGCATGGTGAGAAGGCTGACTACGAACAGGCTTATGGCAAAATAGAGGTAGTGCAGGCTGCAGATGATCAGAGGGCACTTGTTGTTTGCTGGGCAGCTCCAGGTTCCGTAGATAAACTCCAATATCATTCGAAAGAAGCCAAGCAGAAGTCCCCCAGTCAGCCCCCAGAAGGCACCCTGCCAAAGGAGGAGCCTCGAGAGAGTCATTTGGAAGGAAGATGGGTGATGAGACAAACCATCTTCAGCCTCCCCTCCCTGACTAGTTGAGTTCTAAAGTTAAAAGTCATAAAAGGGCATCAGATACCTTGCGGAAGCAGTGTACGCACAGTGAGGAGATGAGACCTTTAGCTGAACAAAGACCTGAGAACTTACATTCTCTTAGGTTAATCAGAGAACTTAAGAAACACTGGAAACACTTTAAAGTTAGATAATGAATAGCCATCTCACATGTAAGGTGTCTAAAAAGACCTTGGTCTTCCCCACGGCTGTTAAGTGGCACGTCCATCTGCCTGGTTGCTCAGGTGGAAACCCCAGGAATCATCCCTGGTTCCTCTCTTTCCATCCTGCCCTACCACCAACCCATCAGCAAATTGTGTTGGTTCTACCTCCAAAATGTACCTGGAATCCAACCCCTTGCCATCATCATTACGGCACCACCCTAACCCTGAACCGTCTTCTTCTCTCACACAGAGGTGGGCTCCCTCCCTGGTATCCTGCTTGCCCACTGTCCCCACAGAAGCCAGAGTGACAACTTCAAAGCATATACTGGAGAATGCCATGCCTCTGCTTAATTAAACTCTCCAATGGCTTCTCATGGTCCACATCAGAATCAATTCTCAACTCCGCTCTTCAGTTGACCCCTTTTGTCTGCCACTCTCTCCTTGGTCACTCCACTTCAGCCACTGCCTGCGACCTTCTTTCTGCATGTTAAACCTACCCACTTCGCTCGTGGCTTAGGCCTTTGCACTTGCCCTGTTCTCTGCTTGGGTCTCTCCCTAGATCTTTTTATTTCTGGCTCATCCTTCAGGGTTTAGACTCAATGGCACTTTCTTAGGAGAAGTCTTCTCCCATGACCTTGGCTAATGTCCTTGTGTCCCCCACTGGCCCCAGCACCTGCCCTGCCACCCTCCATGATCTTTCTGTTTTTTTTGTGAGGAAGATTGATCCTGAGCTTATATATGTTACCAATCTTCCTCTTTTTGCTTGAGGAAGACTGTTGCTGAGCTAACATCCATGCTAATCTTCCTCCATTTTGTATGTGAGATGCCACCACAGCACGGCTTGATGAGCAATGTGTAGGTCCACACCCAGGATCCAAACCTGCAAACCCTGGGCCACCAAAGCAGAGCACACAAACCTAACCACTATGCCACGGGCCAGCCCAAGACTGTCCCTTCTTTAATAGAGAGTAAGGACTGCATCTTGCCTCTGGAGCTGTATCTGGAGGCTGACTCAGGTGGGCATGGATGTCAGAAGAGACAGAGGATACAGTACGTGGGCAACATCTTGGATAAAAAGCTGAAAACAAAAGCCAAGTGGATGGTCCACGGGAGCCACTGATTGAAGGAGATGTGCAGACAGGGAAGATCTAGAAACAGATGGGCAGCAGAAGCCAGATGAGCAAGTCACCTGAAATAGGGTGGGAAAGAGGGCCTGGAGAAGTTCTCTAGGTGAAGGAGGTACCTGTAATATTCTTGTAACTGTGGACCAGGGGTTGAGGGAGAGGCACTGCCCAGATCCCCGTTTTCCTTGGTGGCAGGCCCCAATAATTCAAAGTTGGCGTTGTAGGTGGGAGGCAGGTTCTCCTGACTGCCTGCCCCTCTTGCCCATGCCCTTCCCAGGAGGGCAAAGAGAAGCAGCTCTGGCATCTCTGGAGGCCAGCCACTCTCCCCCATATTCTCAGTGCTAAATTGAGTGCTGGTGAGCTGGGCAGAGCAGGGAGCACCAGTAGTTTGGTCTAGAGGATTGAACACCTGAGAGGAGCCTGTAGGAAGCATCAGCCAGGTGAAGGAGGAAAAAGCTATTCCTGGCAAAGTGAATAGTCTATGTCAATGAAAGGAGGCCAAAGCAAGCAGGGGACAGTTAGGCAATCAGCACTTAGATTTCGGAGCGGCTGGGGCCCAGGGGCTGTGCATGTGGGGGCAGAGGCCAGATCACAGAGCACTTCAGACACTGTGTTCAGGAACTTGTACAAGGCCCAACTACCCAGGGCTGATAGTGGAAACAAGTTAAGATATGATTCAAATAATAAATGAAAATATTCTGGCAAACTGTGCTTTCAAAGTCTTACGGATGAAATGACTGAACCATTCATTGGGAGTGATGAAATGATTGAACCATTCACTATTATTCAGTTTTAAGTGTGGCTGGAAGAGGTGGTCTTCCCTGCAGGGAAGGTGGAAGGAGCCTGTGACTGTACATCCCTCTGTGAGTATGAAATCTCAGAGCATGACACATCCATGTACAGAGGCAACAGAACAATACTTTCCTACAGCCAGTTACATGTCCCGGAGGATCATGCACACTGTGCATCATCTAAGATGCAAAACCATGCACTGGTAAGGTTGAAAGTGGGTTACCCTGCAAGGGAAGAAAGCAAATCAGAGCTCGCCTTTTCCCGGCATGCATAACGGGGAGCTTGGACCAAATCTGCCCAGGAGGAGACCATCTCTCAGAAAGCAAATGATGCAACAGTGTGAACTCTTGAAGCACGAGAGACTCTCGTGGGACAGCCCTTGCAAAGACAAATCTGCTGTGAAGGCGAGTCCTCACACTGTCTACACGATGGCCGTGCCGACACACGCCTACCTGCTCAGTGACTCTCTTGGAAAAGACGGCGAGCAGGAAGATGGCAGCAATGGGTGGTGTCAGGTAACTCATAACTGCTTGCATGTACTCAAAGAGTTCTTCACTGTGTGCTGTTTCCGTAACAGGGACCCAGGCAATGGTGACAACAAGTAAGATTATAACAAAAAATCTGTAAATGAAACCAACAGTCAATGCTGATTTGATGAGTCTTTTTTTTCCCTGCCAATAAAACATCTACAGACCATAAACTATAAACTCAATGATTGCTTATGTTAAATTCAGGTGTGCATTCATAGTAGGACCATAGGGCTACAGACAAAAATCCTTCAACTTCTAAACAAATAAAACTGAGTGTCCATTTGCTTGTCATTGGATCATGGGTGGATCATTTTTACCATATTTGGAGAGTATCTTTGGGGCAGTCATGCTTAACATATATAATATGTAGAAAATATTAATTTCTTGAGGGATAACACATTTTTTAAAATTTCAGACAGATTAGTATGGCATGTGAATTTAAAAATTTCAGTAATCAGAAACTGACTTTATTATCTAAGTCTTGCTGAAAATTTTAAGAAACTGAGTAAAGGCTCCAAATATCCATCACTTCGTTTTTTTGCTGAGGAAGATTTGCCCTGAGCTAACATCTGTGCCAATCTCCCTCTATTTTGTATGTGGGTCGCTGCCACAGCATGGCCACCAACAAGTTGTGTAGGTCCGTGCCTGGGAATTAAATCCAGGCTGCTGAAGCAGAATGTGCTAAATTCTAAACTAGGCCATGGTGCTGACCCCTCCCCTACTTTTTAAAAATAAAATACTTTTTAACGTGTATCCATATATAAAATTACACTTAGAAAAAATATCCCCCAAAGATGAATAAATCTTAGTTCTGTGTCAAGAACTTAAAAATTATAATTTTGAGAGAGTGAGTGTTTTAAGCTAGAAAGGACTAATTCTTTTTTTTTAAAGATTGGCACCTAACAACTGTTGCCAATCTTTTTTTTCCCTGCTTTTTCTCCCCAAATCCCCCCAGTACAATCTAGAATTCTATATCCAGCAAAAATATCCTTCAACAATAAAGATGAAATAAAAACATTTTCTGATAAAAACTGAGAGAATCTGTCACCAGCAGACCTGCATTACAAGACATGCTGAAGAAAGTTCATCAGGGTGAAAGGAAATGACACAGATGGAAACTCAAACCTCAAAGAAGGAATGAT
The DNA here is from genome assembly GCF_041296235.1 of Equus asinus. Lineage (NCBI taxonomy): Eukaryota > Metazoa > Chordata > Mammalia > Perissodactyla > Equidae > Equus > Equus asinus. The sequence continues at coordinate 99,182,127 of NC_091797.1, forward strand.
GAGCACCAAAAAAGTAAAAACATACGGGTAAATATAAAATACTATATATATATATTTTTTTTCTTATTTTAATTTCTTTAAAAAGGCAATTAACTACTTAAAGCGAAAAATTCTATCACTCTCACTGTATTGTGGGGTTCATAATGTATGCAGATGTAAAATATATGACAACCATAACACAAAAGATGGGAGGGGAAATGGCAGATACTGTTGGCTTCTCCCAAGAGCATGCTAAAAGATGCACAGATGATTGCACAACTCCTGAAGGATTTGGGGATTACAGAATATGAGCCAAAAGTTATAAATCACATGTTGGAGTCTGTATTCTGATATGTGACCACCATTCTAGATGATGCAAAAATTTATTTAAGTCACACTAAGAAAGCTACTGTTGAGGTGGAGTGGCAGTTGGCAATCCAGTGTCCCACTGACTGCTCTTCTCTTAGAAAAGCTGTATTGTTTTACCTTTCACACTCAGATATACAGTCCATCTGAAATAGATTTTTGTGTATGGTGTGAGGTAAGGGTCAATATTCTTTTCCCATGAGCAGCCAAATCACTCAGTACCATTTATTGAAAATCCTTTTCCCCTATCACTTTCCTGACTGCACTGCACTGTAATCTTGCCATAAATCAGGTGACTGTAGACCTGCGGGCCTTTTTCTGCATTCTGTTCCATTGATTTGTCTATACTCGTACCAAAACCACACTAAGTAGTATCCCTTCATAATAGACACTGGTGTCTGTTAGTATGGATCCTCCAGCTTTGCTCGTCTTCAAGAACTGCCTTGGCTATTCTTTGCTCTTCACATTTCTCTATTAGTTTTAGAACTGGTCTGTCATTTTTTACACACACAAAAAGCTACTACAATTCTGAATTGTAATCCAGAGTAATCCAGGATTACTGTGAATATGTAGAATAACATGGGCAGAACAAACATATTGTCAATACTCAATCTTCTAATTCATGGATATGGTATATTCCCGTACATACTTAGGTCTCAATTTCTCTCAACAGTGCTTTGTAGGGGCGGGCCCCTGGGTGTAGCAGTTAAGTTCAGCATGCTCCGCTTTGGTGGCCTGGGTTTGTGGGTTTGGATCCGGGGTGTGGACCTACACCACACGTCAGCCATGCTGTAGTGGCAACCCATACACAAAAAATAGAGGAACACTGGCATAGATGTTAGCTCTGGGTGAATCTTCCTCAAGCAAAAAAAAAAAAAGAGGAAGATTGGCAACAGATGTTAGCTCAGCATGAATCTTCCTCAGCAAAAAAAGAAAAAGAAAAAAGAAAAGAAAAAAACAATGCTTTGTAATTTTCTCACATCTTTTGTGAGATTTATTACTAGGTATTCATCATATGGTTCAATGACACTGTAAATGATAATGTGTAAAATATGATTAATTCTTGTATTCTGACCTTGTATCAGTCTTGTTAAATTCACTTTTAAATTTTAAGTTTGTCTACAAAGTCTTTTACAACAATTTCGTTTCTTCTATTTCTATCTGTATGCCATTTGTTTCCTTTTCTCCTCTTACGCTCTGGGTGGGACCTCTAGTACAATGTTGAATAAAGGTGATAGTGGACATACATGTCTAGTTCCTGATCTCAGGGGAAAAGATTTTAATCTTCACGAAGTATGAGAAATCCTATAGGCTTTAAAATGTATATATATTTAAGAGTCAGAGTAATGGAGTTCCTCTGAATTCCCTAATTTGCTAAGATTACAAAAAATATAGATATCAAAAATTTTAAATGATTTTTATCTAGTGTGATGACTGTATGATTTTCTCCTGTTTCTACTTAATGTGGTCAAGTACATTGATTTTTGAATAAAACGCTATTCTTGCATTCCTGGAATAAACCCCCGATGGTCATGGTGTATAATTCTTTTTATATGTTGCTGGGCCTGAGTTGCTAATATTTTGTTTAAAATTTCTGCATCTATGTTCATATCTGCATGGTATGTATTTTACCATGTTTTCTTTAAGCCTTTCTCAATCTTATTTTAGAAAAGATATCTCTCTTCAATAAAGTTGCAGGGTACAAACTCAACATACAAAAATCAATAGAGTTTCTATATACTAACAATGACTTATCTGAAAAAGAAATAAAGAAAATCCCACGTAAAACAGCATCAAAAACAATAAAATACTTATATACTAAACAGAAAGATATCCTGTGTTCATGGATTAGATGAATTAATATCGTTAAAATGTCCATACTACCCAAAGCCATCTATAGATGCAATGAAATCCTTATCCAATGTCCAATGACACCTTTTTTCTGTGAGGAAGACTGACCCTGAGCTAACATCAGCTGTCAATCTTCCTCTATTTTGTATGTGAGATGCCACCACAGCACAGCTTGATGAGCGGTGTGTAGGTCTGCACCTGGGATCTGAACCAATGAACCCTGGGCTGCCAAAGCAGAGTGCACAAACTTAACCACTATGCCACTGGGCCAGCCCTTCCAATGACACTTTTTACAGAAATAGAAAAAACAATCCTAAAATTTGTTTGCAACCATAAAAGGCTCCGAATAGCCAAAGCAACACTGAGAAGGAAGAACAAAGCTGGAGGCATCACACTTCCTGATTTCAAACTATATTACAAAGCTATAGTAATCAAAACAGCATGGTATTGGCATAAGAATAGACACATAGAGCAATGGAACAGAGTTGAGAGCTCAGAAATAAAGCCATTCATATACAGCCAACTAATACTTGAAAAGGGAGCCAAGAATATTCAATGCAGAAAAGAGAGTCTCTTCAATAAATGGTGCTGAGAAAACTGGATATTCATATTGAAAAGAATGAAACTAGACACCTATCTTATACCACTCACAAAAATTAACTTGAAATGGATTAAAGATTTAAACATAAGATGTGAAACCATAAAACTTCCAGAAGAAAACACACGGGATAAGACCTGACATTGGTCTTGGCAACAATGTTTTGGACATGACACCTAAAGCACAAGCAACAAAATAAAAAACAAACAAGTGAGACTATAGCAAATTAAAAAGCTTCTGCGCAGCAAAAGAAACAATCAACAAAATGGAAAGGCAACCTACCGAATGGGAGAAATATTTGCAAACCACACAGATGATAAGAGTTAATATTGAAAATATATAAGGAACTCATATAACTCAACAGCAAAAAATCAAATAATCCAATTAAAAACTGGGTGGGCCAGCCCCAGTGACCTAGTGGTTAAGTTCAAGCATGCTCTGCTTTGGCAGTCCTGGTTTGGTTCCCAGGCGTGGACCTACACTGCTCTGTTAGCAGCCATGCTGTGCTGGTGATCCACATACTAAAAAACAGGAAGATTGGCACGGATGTTAGTTCGGGGCAAATGTTCCTCAGGAAAAAAAAAAAAAGAAAAAAGAAGAAGATAGAGAAAAAGAAAAAAAAAAAAGGGCAAAGGACCTGATAGACATTTTTCCAAAGAAAACACTCAAATGTCTAACAAGTAAGTGAAAAGGTGCTCAACATCACTAATCATCAGGGAAATGCAAATCGAAACCACGAGGAATCACCTCACACCTGTCAGAGTGGCTGTCATCCAAAACACAGGAAGTAAGTGTAGTGAGGATGTGGACAAAACGGAAACCTCGTGCACTATTGGTGGGAATGTAAAGGGGTATGGTCACTATGGAAAATAGTGTGGAGCTCCCTCAAAAAATTGAAAATAGAAGTACTGTATGATCCAGCAATTCCACTTCCAGGTATACGTCCAAAGGAAACAAAACCACTATCTTGAAAGGATATCTGCAGCCCCATATTCATTGCAGCATTATTTACAGTAGCCAAGACATGGAAACAACCTAAGTGTGGATAAAGAACATGTGGTATATATACACAATGGAATATTATTCACCCAGGAAAACAGGAAATCCTACCATTTGTGATAACATAGGTGGACTTTGAGGGCATTATGCTAAGTAAAATAAGTTAGACAGAGAAAGACAAACACTGTATAATCTCACGTGTATTTGGAATCTAAGAAACTGAACCCATAGACACAGAGAACACATTGATGGTTGCCAGAGGTGGGGGTTGGAGGAATGCGCAAAATAGGTAAAGATGGTCAAAAGGTACAAACTTCCAGTTATAAGATAAATAAATCATGGAGATGTAAAGTACAGCATGGTGACTACAGTAACAATGCTATATTGTATATTTGAAAGTTGCTAAGAGAGTAAATCTTGAAAGTTCTCACATGAAAAAAATTTTATTATATAAGGTCATGGATGTTAATAAACTTGTGGTAATCATTTCACAATATATACATATATCAAATCATTATGTTGTACACTTTAAACTTATACAATGTTATATGTCAATTACTACTAAATAAAACTGGAAAAAAGGTGTCTATTCTAAGCAGCATATAGTTGGCTTAAAAATACTCTGATAATCTTAACCTTTTTTTTCTTAGTATATTTTTTAATTGAAATATATCTGACACATAACACTGTGCAAATTTAAGGTGTACAACATGCTAACTTGATGCATTTGTGGACTGTGACATGATGCCACTGCAGTGACAATTACACCTCTATCTTGTCACATCATCACTCAGGTATTTAGTCCACTGACAGTCCATGAAATTACTGATATATTTGGGTTTACATGTGTCATCCTAGTATTTGTTTTCTATTTAATCCACCTTTTACATTCTTTTAATCCTTTTGACTTCTTTGGGGCTAATCAAATATTTTATTAGTTATTCCATATTTTCCTTCTATTAATTTGTTATTTGAAGATTCCTGAATTATTCTTTTATTGCTTAGTCTAGAGACTGCATGCATCTTTGTTATGTCATAGTCCGGAACAAGCTTGACTTTTACCACATCCCAAATAATTCTAGAACCTGAGAGTAAGTTCCATTTAGCCTCTTCTCATCTTCTCCTTATTGTCATATATTTTGCTTTTATATGTTAAAAGTCCTATGAACATTTTTTTCTTATTGATGTTTTCGACAGTCAATATTCATTTACAGTTACCCTTTCTGGTATGCTTCATTCTTCTCTGAAGTTCAGTTCTCCTGTCTGGGTTGCCTTCCTTCAGCCTGAAGAACCTCCTTTGGCATTCCTTATAGTGAAAGTTAATGTAATAAATGCTCTCAACTTGCATTTATCTGAAAATATATTTATTTCACCTTCATTTTGTAGAATATTTTTTTTTAAAGATTTTATTTTTCCTTTTTCTCCCCAAAGCTCCCCAGTACATAGTTGTATATTCTTCGTTGAGGGTCCTTCTAGTTGTGGCATGTGGGACGCTGCCTCAGCATGGTTTGATGAGCAGTGCCATGTCCGTGCCCAGGATTCGAACCAACGAAACACTGCAGCGGAGCACGCGAACTTAACCACTCAACCACGGGGCCAGCCCCTGGAGAATATTTTTGATGGGTATTGAATTCTAGGTTGGCAGTTCTTTTTCTAGTACTTGAACTTGTCATTCCTTTGTCTTCTGCCTTTTGTAGTTTCTGTTGAAATTCTGCTGTCAGTCTCTTTGCTGTTCCTCTGAAGGTAATGTGAATCATTCTCCTCTGGCTGCTCTAAAGATTTTCTCTTTATCTTCAATTTTCAGCAGTTTCACTAGAACGTAGTCTACGTATGGTTTCTTTTGTATTTATCCTGCTTGCAACTCGTGGAACTTTTTGAATCTCTAGATAGTTGTCCAGGTATTTGGAAAATTCTTGGCCATTATCTTTTCAAAATTACTTCTACCCAATTTGCTCTTCTCCTTCTGTGATTCCAATTACATATATATTATTATTCTGATTGTATTCCATGTGTATCTTCCTTTTTTCTGTGTATTTCAATTTGGATATTGTTGGTCGATCCATTTCCAATCCACTGTGTCTTCTGCCAAATCCAATCAGTTGTTAACCCATCCATTGAGTGTCCAATTTTAGATAATTATTTTTCGATTCTAGAAAATTATATGTATTTATATATTTATATATTTATAAATTCTAATTCTCTGGTGAACTTCTCAATATTTTCATCTATTTTATACACTTTTCCCTCTATTTTCTTGTACATATTAATAATCATGGTTAAAGTCCCTGTCTGCTAACTTCACCTGTGGGTCTACTTTTTATATATCATAAATTTTACTTATATATTATATACATTTTTACACATATATATTAGTATAAATACAGTAGTGATGGGGACATGCTTGCCCTGTGTCTTTCTAGTTTCTTCATTAAGCACGATGGAGGCTTTCAGGGTGCTATAGATATATTTTATCATGTAGAAAGGTGCCCATTTTACCAAATACCTTTTCATCATCCGTGAACAGACACAAATGATTTCTCTCTTTTGATCTATTAATATGGTGAGTTATATTATTACATGTCCTAATATTGAACCATCTTTATATTTCTGGAAGATAATTACAGTTGGTAACGGGATATCATTCTTTTAATATATTATTGGATTTGTGTCTAATATTTTATTTACAACTTTTGCAGTGGTATTTAAAAGTGAAATATGTTTTTAGTTTTAATTTTTTCCTGTGCTATATTTGTTAAGTTTTAGCATCAATATCTTGAGCTTCATAAAATGAATGTCTTCCTCTTTTCCCCCATGTTCTATAACAATTTAAATAAAACTGGAATCTGTTACTTAAAATTTCTCAGTGTGCTTTTAAACCATCGAATGCCAATGAAATTGTAAAGGCAAACTCAAATGCACGGGTTAGACACAAAATAGATGAGCAACATGCACACTGATGTGAGATAAAGCAAGTATTTCAGACATAATGTGGGCCAACTTAAATATGTGGGGTTGGATGTGGTCAAGGGGCAGCCCATGTGAAACCCTACGCAATAAAGACAGGGACCACGTTTTACACACATTTGTATCCCCCACCCTATGCCTTGCATAGTACCATGTGGCATCACAGTTAACAGCATGCCCCTGAGATGGACAAGTTCTCTTACTTAAGATGTGACCTCAGGTTGATCAATCTCTTTGTGACTTTATCCCCATTTGTACAATGAGAATAAGAGTAAAACTTTTTAAAGGTTGTCATGAGGACTAAATGAGATAATGTATGTAAATTTCCTCACAAGGACTAGTTTGGGGGGTACATTAAACTATGCTCATTTTTCTTCTTTTGCTGAGGAAGATTCGCCCTGAGCTAACATCTGTGCCCATCCGCCTGTATTTTCTATGTGGGTTGCCACCACAGCATGGCCACTGATGAGTGGTATAGGTCTGCAACTGGGAACTGAACCTGGGCTGCCAAAGCAGAGCCTCCCAAACTTAACCACTAGGCTATGGGGCTGATTCCAAACTACGTTCATTTTTATCATTGTGATTATTAATTTTTTCCCAAACAGAAGCAATTTTCTTTGTGATTATAAAAACAATACATCTTCACTACAAAACTGCAGCAAAACAAACAAACAGTAACCACCATACTGTGTATAAACAGGATAATTCTCCAATAGTATTAGAAGGCTAACTTTTTCACATTATACTATATTGTGGGCCTCATTTCACTGAGAGTGGCAGGAATTAAAGTGATTAGAGGAATCCTCTACCTGCCTGTCACCATGAGCTCCTTTTCAGTGGCCATGGGCCGTATTCGGGTATAGATGTCCATGGTGAACAGGGTGTTGGCAGAGTTGAAAATAGAGGTCAAGGAGGACATGAGAGAGGCCGATATTGCGGACAGCATCAAGCCGCGTACACCTGGAAGAGAAGGGACATTCCCTGGGCCTCCAGCTCTCCGGTCACACCAGGAGGTGCCTTAGGCCTCCTAAGGAACTTTGCCACATGCTAAATTTTCCCCTACAAAACATACAAATTTTATTTGGAATGGAACTCCATCTGAGATAGATGAATGCATTATATTTGTCCTTGCTTTGTGACGAGACTTAGTGGTTTCCTGCTGTGTCTTTATATAATAATAGGAGCTAAGATCTCTTGAGTGGTTACTTTGTGCCAGAACGGTTCAGCACTAGCCTGCACGACCCTCCCTGCAGCCCTGTGGGAGGGACACCATTGCCACCCCCTCTGACAGAGGAGGAGCCAGAGGCTCAGAGAAGGTTCCAACTGTAGGCAAGTCATGTGGCTCCCTGTGCCTCAGTGTTCTCATCTGTAGGTAGGCATAAAAGTAGCTGCGACATAGGGCTGTTGCTAAGCCTAAGATGAATTAAGTACATGGGTTGAGGCGATGCCCAATGCAGAGCACTGAACAAATGTTAGCTATAAACATAACAATCTAGTAATATTACCCAAAAGGCCATCCTGTGGCAGGGATTCTGCTCGGTCGGGAGATTTCTATGTGTTGTTGGGAGAGCCTGAGGTTACGTACCCAGGGCCTGAACTGGAGCCCAGTCCTGCAAGGTTCCCACTGTATTCAGTGGGCTGCTTGGGCCAGGCAAAGACTGGAGTCCTTGGATTTGCCTTCCTTCAGGTGTCCCACAGCCCGCTCTCACTCATGGAATTGGGGAACTGGGTGCTCTAAGATGGGCTCAGCTGGGGAAGTCGGACAACTTCCTTCTCGAATTTGGACAGCTTCCTTTCTGAACTGTGAGATGGTCAGTATTTCTCTCCATCAGATTCCATCTATACTGTATGTAATGGAAATGTCTCAGCTTTTCCAGCCTAATGATCTCCAGAGCTGATATGGAATTGTTTTTTAACTGTACTGCTTGGCCATTTCCATGGGATTTGGGGAAGCAGGTGAGGGGAATGCACAGGCTCACTGTCATCTGGCAATGAACGTCATCTCACTGTTGGTGAACTGCCAGTCCCCTTGCCCATCCCACTGGACGTGAGCTCATTGAGAGCAAAATTAGGTCTTGTTTGTCTGTGTATTCTCACGGCTAAGAACAATGTCCAGCACAGCCTGGAGGCCATCTGCAGAATGAAGGAGCAAACACTCAAGCTAAGCAGGGGGGAAAGGAATAATGCAAATCATGCACACAGGTGGTGCTTCTGAGAGCATGTGTGTGAGGAATGAAGAGGGAGGGGTCTGGATCCTTCCCCCAGGGCAGCAAGCCTCCGTCTACATCACTAACATCCTCCCACCCACAGCCTGCCTTCTATCCAGAACCACGGGCTGACTGGTGGAGTAGACAAGCCACCCCTAGGCCCCTCACTCCCAGCCATCCACTTACAGCCTGTGGGCACGGGCTCCAAGGGGGACAGAGATCTTGGGGTTTCTGTGGCCCTCGAAGGCAGGGTCTATTTCTTACCATCGGGCAGCAGCTCTACCACCAGCACTGGGTAGGCGATGGGGCTACAGTCAGTTCTGGTGCCACAGTGCTTCTTACATTCTGAAGGAACAACACATGCCACTTGATCTGCAAAGAGATGAGTCACACCAACACGCTGGCCTGAGAGCTCTAAAATCTGAGCTTAGGGAAAGGGAAGCAAATTAGGAATCGCATGTGGATGTCACACATTCTACTGGTGACTGCTCCAATTCATGATCCTACATCCATAATCCTTCAGGAGTGTGGGGTGAAGGTAATGGCTACGAGTTAGGCACTGAGGAGTCAAATGAATTGGTGCTTCTACTAATTCACTGCTTGACCCAAAGCAAGTCCCCTGACCTCGACATGATCCCAGCTAGGTGTCAGGAAAGCAGATGGATTCTTCATCCACATACTAACGTATGAGTAACTCATAACTTTACTCCTTTAGCCTGATAGAGGTGTTATTTCAGAGTATTTGGGAAGAAATTTTGGACTAAGAGAAGTAAAGGGACTGAATGTGACATGCCCTTCAAAGCCTACAAAGCTATAAGAGATATAAAGTTACCATATGAGGAGCAAACCCAAAAGCAATGAATCAACATAGACTAGATGGAGGCAGAATATTGTGCAGGTTTATGGGTAGAGGGAGCTATTTTACTGGGGACAGGTATGTCGCTTCAGAAGTGGTTACCAAACATCTAGAGCAAGAATGTAAAAACTCAGAGTGAGGGGCCAGCCCTGTGGCATAGTGGTTAAGTTGGCATGCTCCACTTTGGTGGCCCGGGGTTTGCCGGTTCAGATTCCTGGTGTGGACCCACACGCAGCTCATCAAGCCATGCTGTGGTGGCATCCCACATACAAAATAGAGGAAGATTGGCACAGATGTTAGCTCAGCGACAATCCTCCTCAAACAAAAAGAGGGAGACTGGCAACAGATGTTAGCTCAGAGCCACTCTTCCTCTCACACACACACACACACCAATAAAACTCAAGGGGGTGGCAGCGCTGAACATTCCTTTTCATCTGCCCACTATCCTGCCCCCCACCCCCCGCCATCCCCACCACCATGCACAGTCTTAATCAGTGTGGTTTGGGAGAGGCCAGAGAGCCAGGCCTGGCCATTCTGGAAATTCCTTCCCCTTGGCCACAACCACTGGTCCCTATCACTCAAGTGAGTTCACTAAGATTCATCTAAGATTTTTTATGGAACTACTGGGAAAGGAAACACTCTTTCTGGGGGGGTTGTTGAGCTGGCAGTACAGAGGCCTGGTTTTGCTGGTGACCATCTTGCCACAAGATGGCCTGAGGATGACACCAGCACAGAAGATAAAGGAGCTAAAAGTGCATGTCATTTTCAACCAAGAACCCCAACTAATACAGTGGCCTACCCAGAAGACCAGATTCAGAGAATCACATCTTGACAGTGTCTGGCCCCAGCTCTGGCCAGGAGAGCGACTCAGAAGCTAGGGCCAGAATCATCTGGGTTACTAGAAAAGCATAGTCTTCTAGGAACATGGGCAGGGGCCAAGCTTTTGTGATAAACAGCTTTCTGGCTTTATATACCTGGCACGTGTAAATGGATCTGAGTCTGGCCACTTCTGAGGACTAGGGACAAGTGGTTCCAGGCCCTTCTCCACCTGTGCAGTCTGTCAATTCTATTTCCCTCTTGGTCAGAAGGCCGGAGGGAGTTTGGGTTCGCGAGGCCCACCCCAGCTAGGGGGAACAGCTATTCCCCACTCTTCTTCCCCCTCCCTCTAGAGTCCAAGATACAAGATATTCTGCCCAGTCTTCTTTCTCAGTGAGCAGGGCAGTCCATACTGTGGAGTGGAGGTGGGGAGGCACGGCTGGGAAGCCCAAGGGACTGAGTCCTAGAAAGTACAGGGGCCTATTTTCTGTTCAACGAGGGGGCACCACCTATAAGACCCAAAAAAGTGTCACTTGACAGTTGAAGACCAAATCTGAGAGTGTTGAAAGAAAGCACTCCTCTGTTGAAACTGGAAAGGAATTAGGATTAAAAAAAGAGGCACGTCTCAGGGCAGACTGAGGATGAGTCAGGGTGAGAGATGCCGACTGCGTACGTTACTTAGCAATAAAAAGTGTTCTACTTCTGTTTGGCCTTGTCAAAGCGCGGCAGCAGAAGACTCCTGCGGAAGCCGCCTGCTTTGCCCCAGCGGCTGCACCTATCAAAGTACGTGCTCCACACAGCTTTAATGAATAGACAAACCCAGTGCCCTGAGAGACAGTACAGCAAGTAAAACTAGGTTGAAATGGGGAGGAGATACATTCACAGAGTCATGATAGTTCATTAAGGGAAACAGGGCTGTCTTAATAGTATTTAATAGAACGTGGGCCTCAGTGTCAGACCCACTTCGGGAGTTGCAGCGAGCTCCCCCTCTGATGTGCCTCCTCTGTTAAGGCCACAAAACCCCACCTTTTGGGCTGTGAGAGCATCTGTCAGCTCAGCATAGCGCCTTGCACACAAGTGTGCCTCCCATGATGATGCCTGCGAGGCCAGGGGAGCCACTGAACCTTCCCGCAGAGTGTGGCTCAGTGCCCCACAGAGACTGAGCCGTGGCTGGGAGGAGCATCGATCAGCTCTTTCCTGCCTGCACTTCTCTCTGGAATTTCTCTCCTGCCACCTATATCCACAGTCTCTGCCAGACTTCTGCTCAGCTATATACCTAATCCAGACCTGCTGGCTCGCAAGAAAGCAGTCTGGGCACCTCAACACTGGTACACTGTGGGAGACCTGATAACCCCCAAAACTCTCTTGATCTCTAAGAGAGGAGAAGTTGATCAGCGTGAACACAGCAGAATCAAGAATTTACCTGGGTACAAGATGCGGCTGATCATTCCCGGCATCACTATGCTGAACATGGGCAGCAACTTCAGGTACCCACAAAAGAGGCAGCCACCTTTCACATGAGACATATTCTTTCCTGCTAGGCACCGCTGGACAAAAATCTGCCAAGGAAACACAGGTGGTAGGTGGGGTGGTGGCTTTATCACAGTTATCAAGCCTGGGCCTCCTTGGCACAGATGCGACAACTGTGACCTGCTGCAGTGGCAGGCTGTGCCCTCTGGTAGGTTTTTGCTAAGCTGCTCACTTCAACCATCCAGGCATCTCCGGGCACCCAGGGCCAGAGGAAACGTGTATGGCCACTGAGCAGGTTTTGCTCAGTGCATAGCTGCTGGAGGGGACAGGGATGGCACACATGACCTTGGCCTCATTGCTAGCACTGCACACCAATCACAGTGGCGCAGTGCTCACAAGCTTTCCCCTGGCAAGGACGAGACTCCCTCCTAGAGGCCACAGACGGTCTCTGCGGGGCAGAAGGAAGAGGGCCTGTGACACCAAAGCAAAGGTGGGCCCTTGGCAGTAAATGAATGTTTAGAACTACGACCAACTTCATTCACGTAAATTGAAATGAACTAGTATAGACCTTAAAAATGCAAAAATCTCCTAGGAGATGTTTCATGACCCATTTCATGGTGCTACTGCCATAAGAGACAGCGTGCACTCAGACCGAATAGAACGGTACTGCTTGCAGGTGGAGAAGCACTTAAGAAAGATCATAAAGACATGGTCCAGCGCCTCAAAACAATGTAGTCTTATGTAGACACTAAAATTACGTGCTTGAAGAACATGTAAATCATGTGAAAAAATGCTCACAGTGTGATGGTAACTAAAAGGCAGAGGATACAACAATAGCGTATATGCTGTGGCTCTATAGCCAGAAAAAAGCCCACAGGGATAAACCAACAGAAAACAGTGGTTAATCCTGGGGTGGGGGAATCTACAGGCAGGATTTTCATTTTCATCTTTACCTTTTCTTTGTTTTCCAAATGTACTGTTTTAATAACAGGAGGAAGAACCCAGAAGGGTCCTGCCTCAGGCAACAGGCGCTGCTTCTCGGGAGGTCTGGCATCCTGCTGCTGGCCTCCCAGCGTAGGCAGGCCTCCGCTGAGCGCGCCAGGCAGCCAGGCTGCAGGCCCTGGTCTCTGCTGAGCCCCATGCACAGAAGAGACCGTCTCTCAGGGAGGGCAGCAACAGCAGGGCAAGGGCAGAAACATGACTCTTACTCGGAGGAAAGGGTGATGAGAAGGGTGTTATCACTCCCTGTAGAAAGTCCTAAGCACTTCTGTGTATTGTTGTATACTCCACAGAGGCAGGAGGGAAGGACTATTATTTAAAAATGGTGGTTGGCCAAGGGTTAATAATTGGTCTTGTGCCAGTTTGCCTCTTTTTAATTAAAATTTTTCCTTAAATCATTTTCTTTACTAGTTAGGAAGTTACATATTTGACTTCTATGCTTTTAATAGCTACCCTTAAAGTGTCAGCATGGATACAACTTCAAGTGTAACACAAACCTATCTCCCCACCCTTATGGCCCGTATATTTAACTTCAAACTGTGGTCTAATATTTCAGTTTTGTCCTGTTTTTCACTTCCTGCATTTGTAATTATTATTATTTTTCAGCCAACACTTTAGATTTGCTCATGTGCCTGTCAACATCTTTGCTAACTAGTCCTCCTTGGTCTTTAGTACTTCCTCTTCCTTTTTTTTTTTTTTTGAGGAAGATTAGTCCTAAGCTAACATCTGCTGCCAATCCTCCTCTTTTTTGCTGAGGAAGACTGGCCCTGAGCTAACATCCGTGACCACCTTCCTCTATTTTATATGTGGGATGCCTGCCACAGCATGGCTTGACAAGTGGTGCGTATGTCCACATCCGGGATCTGAACCAGCGAATCCTGGGCTGCCAAAGTGGAACGTGTGAACTTAACTGCTGTGCCACTGGGCTGGCCCCAGTACTTCCTTTTTCTTTACGTCCATCTTCCTGTCTCTCTTTAGAGCAGGTTCTGTCTGTATTTTGCCCATGGATAAGAATAATACCTTCGCTGTGCATGTAATTCAAAGTTGATATTTTCCTCGGGAATTTGAAAATTTTACTCCTCTACCTTTGGGTTACCTTGTTGCTGCTGAGGAGTCTGTTGTTGGTATAACTCTCTTCTTTTCTAAGTAATCTTTCCTCTCAGGTGGCTTTCAACATCTTCCCCTTGTCGTTGATGTCCTGGACTTTCATTATGAGTGTCTTGGTGTGGATTTTTAAATTACTTCTGCCTGAGATTCACCGGGATTCCTGAATCTGATGATTCTTGCTTTTTCAACAATTACAAAAATTCCCAGCCACTTTTTCTTCAAAATATTGCTTCTCTCTCCTTTTCTTCTGGAACTCCAATGAGATGTACTTTAATCCTCATTTTATCTTCCATGTCCCTTTGTTTCTCTTTCACACTTTCCATTTCTGTGCTTTCTGGGCAATTGCTTCAGTTCTGTCTTCAGATTACTAATTTTTTTCCCCTTTGGCTATATTTAATCTGCTATTTTAACAGTTTCTGAGTTTTACATCTCAATAAATATATCTTTCATTTCTAGAAGTTTGAGTTTTCAAATCTGACCAGTCTTTTTGGATAGAATTGTGTTAATGTTTTCCGTTCCACTTTTATTTCTTTAAACATTTATTTTGTATTTGGTACCTAATACGTCAACTTTCTGAAGTCTGGAGCACTAATTCTGCTGTTTCTTGCTCACAGCGGTTAGACTCTTCCCTGTTTTCTAATTTTGCGGGGGGCTCAGGCTGAGCAGATTTATGTGAGTCCTGCACAGCCTTGGTTGAGGGTGCATCGCTCCAGTGAGAAGTTGCCACTACTCCTGCCAGGTCAGCAGGTAACAAATTTTGGGTGATTTTATGTTCATTTCTTCACATGAGGTTACCATGACCACACAGGTAAATTAAAAACTCAGACACACAGGAAGGCAGGTCTGCCATTATGAATTCTCAGAGGAGACGTTTCTGCTCCCCCTGGAGCCCAGGTTGAGGTACTTTCTTTCCGCGGTTGTTTCTCCTTGCTAGTGGGCAGATTTTTCCTGGTCTACATTGGCACTGAGGTCACAGCCTTTCAGGAATCTGAGCTCTACACAGAGCGTTCACTCTTTACCACTCGTGAACTCAAGGTCTTTCTCCTGTTCTCATCTGGCCATTTAAACCCAGGCCTTTGAAAACCCAGCTTGTAAACGCTGTGAGGGCACTGTCAGCGTCAGCACCAGTGTCAGCTTAGCTCTCTGGATTTCAATTCTCTCTTTGTTTTCAGCCTCTGGAGATTTTCTTCCTTTCTTATGAGCTTCTCTGTGACCATAAAAGAAGTATGTTATATTTTACCCAGCAGTCGTAGGAATTTTGAATTGGGAGGTGGTTCAGGAGACCTAGTTTACCCATTGTCAGAAGTGGAAGGCCAGGGGCAACTTTTAAAGTTATGGTTATAGTAGAAATTGAAAAGAAAAATACAGATTTTTCTTATCTTTTAGGTAATATAGCATAATTAAACACACAATAAACAGAGGGAAAGAATGCAAATAAAAAAGTTGTAGCTCCGTCCACACACATATTGTGCTCCGGATCTCATCTCGCTCCCTGTCTCTCCACTCTGCGCATCTGAAAGACTCATCAGTTTTGCTCTGTGCACATCCAGTCCATTGCTTTTATCGCCCGCACAGCATTCCCCAGCATTCCCCTCCCCCATTTCAGCTACCTCCTTTATAGCAACTGAGACGATCAACACTGTGATCCACGTCTCATACAGAGTCCCTTATGAACTTGCATGAGGATTTCTCAGGTGGATTCTGAGGAACAGCACTGCTAGGTCACAGAGTACAAGACACTTAATTTCATTGATTATTGGCAGATTACCCTCCAGAACACACTGCACCAGTCTGTACTTCCACCAGAAGTGCACGAGGGTTCCGAAACATCATACCCTCCCCAACATTTGGCATTCTCAAGCTTTCTAATTTTTGCCAGTCTCATTGTGGTTTTAAATTGTGCTTCCCTGATAACTCTGGGTTGTATGCTTTTTAGCATTTACGTTTCTTTGAATTTCCTTTTCTATAAATTGTCTGTCACTATCTTTTGCCCACATTTCCATTGGAGCTCCTTTTTTCTTGCGGATGTGCTATTAGTCTCTCGTCCATTATAGACATTTCTAATCTGCCATCTGTCAACTTTGTCTATTGTATTCTTTGTTTAAAAGTTCTTATATGGAATGTGATCAAATTGATATGATTTGTACTCCCCCCTCTGTCTCAAAAATATTCTCTAATGTTACCTTCCCTTAATCATATAATTTTACTTTTCACATTTAAGTCCTTCATCCATCTGAAGTCCACCTTTGTATAAGTATTAGGTAGGGATGAAGTTTTGTTACTCCAAATAATAAGCTGATTTTTCTAACATCAAAAGGTATGTATCTCTCTCATTGATCCCTGGAGCCTCCTTGAATATCTATTAAATTCCTACAAGTACATGAGTCTGTCCCTGAGATCTTCATTCTGTTCCATTAGTCTATGCATCTGTTTTCAGAAATTTCAAATGTTTTTATTACTGCTACTTTGTAGATGTTTAAATATCTGGTCAAGCAAGTTCTCTCTGTTTGTTCTTCATTTTCAAACTTGAGTTAGCTATTTGCGGCATTTCTTCTACAAAATGTTTAAACCTTTTTTATTGTGATATAACACACGGAAAGGACATTGTACCACCATTACAAAGCACACTGTGTAACTACCATCCAAATCAAAGAGATGGAACACTCCAAGTACCCCAGAAGCCTCTGACTCCTTTTAAAAAAATTCAGGTGAAATTCACACAACCATATAATTACCCTGTTTAAAGAGAACAATTCAGTAGCATTTAGTATATTCCCAGTCTTGTGCAATCACCCACCTCTCTAGTTTCAAAACCTTTTCATCACTCCAGAAGAATACCCATATCCATTAAGCAGTCACTCTCCATCCCTCCTCCCCTAACCCCTGGGAAACTCTACTCAGATTTCCATCTCTACTGATTTGCCTATTCTGTATATTTCATATAAAATGATTTTACAATAGGCGACCTTTTGTGTTTGGCTTCTTTCACACAGCATAAGGTTTTTGAGATTCATCCAAGTTGTAGCAAGTATCAGTACTTCCTTCCTTTTTACGGCTGAGTAATATTCCAGTGCATGGCTACACATTTTGTTTATTCACGCATTCACTGGCGGACACGTGGGTTGTTTCCTTTTGGCAATTGTGAATAATAGTGCTAAATGTGCCCCTTTTTAACCTCAATCCCTTCCCTTGCTCCAAAAATGAACACTTCATGACTGTTTTATTTCTTTCCTGTTTTTCTTTATAATTTTTTGCCCCTTAATTGGGTATCCCTAAACAGCGTAACTCGCCATCACCTGTGTTAAACTTTATTCAAATGTAATCATGCAGCACCTAGCCTTCTGTGTCTAGCTTCTTTTATTTGGCATCATGCTTTGAAGAGTTGTCCATGTTATTGTGTGTAACTGTACTTCCTTTTTATTTTTATATTGGCTTTTTACTGTATGAATATTTCACAATTTATGTAAAGACCTACCATTGCTAGAGAGCCATATAATTTTTAGAATTAAGTTTGAGTCCTTAAAAAATCCATCTGAAATACTGATGGGTTGCACTTAAACACTCAACTCGGGAGAAGTGACATATATTTTATATCCAAAAAATTGTGCTTTTTATATAATGACAGGGGAGAAGGAAAATAGTTGATGAGTTATAGATGGGACTGTGGGAGAAATTCCTTTTAAATAAAATTTCTTATAAAATTATTTAGGCAATAAGTAAAAATTGGAAGGGAAACCTGATCACCGAGTACACAGAGGCCCACAGTCACCTGCTGGCGCAGAGACAGTGGTGGAGCCTGGAATGCACCGATGACCACCAGCCCCCACTGCAGTCACTTCAGCTGCAATACGTCTAATTACCTGATTGGTGCACCAGTAGGACAAGGAGAGGATGGAGACACCAAAGACGATTCCAGGCCAGGGGAGATCTCCAGTGATGGGATCTCGGAAGATATGGAAAGAATCCAGGCGAGGGATGTAGCATTCCGGATTGGCAGTCCAGTTTCCTTCCTGGGTGATCCTTGGCTTCGCATCTAAGTACTTATGCAGTAGCTCCTGGTATCCTCCTACTTCCTTAAAGGCTTAAAATATCATAAAATTTATCAGTACCTTAAAGTACACAATACACATGTCTGAAGAACCAAGACTGCAAAGACAGACCCAGTTTGATTGACGGTATCTAACATATAAACTGCAATGAAGTGACAAATCATAAAGACTATATGTACCTAAGAAAAGGTATCATCTCTTCCAAAGAGAAAGACGAGTATAGTGGACACTGGTGGTTGTGTACCCAGCAGCCCCCGCTCCGTCCAGCTTCTGGTAGCAGAACCCCTCTTTCCACTTACAGTCCATCCTGTGTGGCTTAGGTGGGCCGTGCCAAACTGTCCATCATTCCAAACTGGCATGTAACCCAGGCCTGGCCAATGTTTTCCGTTCCCTGGGCAACAACTGATATGTCAGGAATGGACATGAGACCCAAGCTGGGCTAATCAGAATTTGTCCCAGGATCCTTCTGTTCAAGGAACCAAAAAAGCCTGCTTCCTTCCTTTGGGGTTCTAAGCTAGTATGGCAGTTTGAAGCTCTTTTGTTCATCTGGTTCATTCAGAACCCTGGATCTAGCCATGCCTGAAGGTAGTGTGCCCCTGGAATTTTTACTTATGTGAGCCAAGAGAGTACTTATTTGCTTACACTGGTTTTGAACTAAAGTTCTATCAGAAGTTATCTAAAGAATCTTGACTAAAACAGAAATTAACATTTGCTTTCCTGCAACGCCAGCAAAACATTTATGAAACTTTGTAGTTGAAATTTTCTTCAGAGTCTATGGCATCCCTCTCAATATCCTACGTGGTGTAAAATCTCAACATTAAAGAAAAATGTTTCTTAAAAGGCACTAAAACACCCATAATTCCATTTACTTAACTAAAAAAGTCTTTTATTTTGGCATATTAAACAATGTTCCTGTGATATAGACTTGATTTTTGAAATGGGTTCAGAATTGTTTGGAATCAAGACTAGTCAATGAAAGGATACTCAGTGACTATAAAATGAGTAAAACACCTCATGGCACTTCTAAAAATGAATTCCATGTGGATAAAAAAAGGTGAAATACAAAACTACAAAGTTATTAGAAGAAAACAGGAGAATATCTTTATGAACTTGGGTTAGGGAATACATTCTTAACTAAGACACAAAAAGGAAAATGAAAGTTGATAAATTTGGCCTCAAGATTTAAAATTTATATGACTGAAATTATGCTAAAAATTTGTTAGACTGAAAAAAGAGATTTGCATCATGTGTAAAGGACTCTTATACATCAATAGCCAAGGAAAACTACTGGAAAGGAATATAGTAGGAAAAAGAAAAGACAAATGGTAGAGAATATGAACAGGGAATTCACAGAAGAGGAAATACAAATGGCCACTCAGCGCACTCACGCGTCACTTAAGAACGGGGATACATTCTGAGAAATGCATCGTTAGGTAATCTCGTTGTGTGAACATCACAGAGTGTACTTGCACAAACCTGGACGGTATAGCCTATTGCTCCTAGGCTACAAACCTGTACAGCATGTTACTGTACTGAATACCGTATGCAACTGTAACACAATGTAAACATTTGTGTATCCAGACATATCTAAACACAGAAAAGGGAAATTAAAAATTCAGTATAAAGGACAGAACACGGTCCACCTGTAGAGGGCACTGCCCGTGAATGGAGGAGGCCACGACCTGCAGGAGGAAGTTGCTCCGGGTGAGTCAGTGAGTGAATGGTGAGCGAACATGAAGGCCTAGGACATCACTGGACACTACTGTAGACTTGAACGCTGCACATTTAGGTGACACTAAATTTATCAAAGAAGATTTTCTTTCTTCAATAATAAATTAATCTTAGCTTACCGTAACTTTTTTACTTTATAAACTTTTTAATTTTTAAACTGTTGACTCTTTTTGTAATGACACAGCTTAAAACACAAACACATTGAGAAGCAGGAGAGACTGGAGCCAGGTAGAAAAGAGCAGGCATTCGTTTAGGTGTAAAGTGATAAAGGTCTGAGCTTGAAGAGGGAATAAAAAGGGAAAGAAAGGAAAGAGTTGTGCGAACACAGAGAGATTCAGCAGGACTTCCCTGCAGGTTGAATTTGGGGCCCAAGGGAGAGGGAGGGATCGGAGAGGATCCCAAGGTGGTTCTTTCATGGAAGAGGAAGGATCAAGAAATTGAGGCCGGAGCCAGAAGATCCAAGATGGCGCCGTGAGTAGTCCTCTTTGTCTCTCCCCCTTCGAGTCTACAATTATTTGGACACTTATCGCTTGACAAAGGATATCCAGACAGCATCTCAGGACGTCTGAGACACCCACGCGACTATACATCGGAAGGCGGATGGACTTTCCTCCGGGAGGATGTGGAAATAGGTGAAAACTCTCCGACCCCGACGGGCAGCCTAGTACCGGCAAGTGGCTTTCTTCCAACGGACGCCCCCAGAGGATCCACACACATCTAGGGCAGGAGCGAGCACACAACAGAGGAGCGACGGTGGAAACAGGTGACCAGAACCCTACCTAAACCCCCTGCAATTACTCCTAAACGCAGAGGGAAACTTTGGAGTTGCACACCTGAGCCCGCAGGGAGAGTCTCTCCCCGCCATTGGCGGGGAGACCCAGCCTGGTGCTCGGGGCGCCCGGAGGGTCCCAGAGAGAGACACGGAGGGCACGGAGGTCTCCCAGCTGCCGTTGCCCGCCCCGTGGGACTAGGGATTGCTGGAGATCTCAGAGAGGACCGGGGCGGGGGGAACTTTCAAAGGCCGGTTCTGCGACCCGGAGGGGAAGCGCCGGAGTTCCGCCAGGCAGCAGACAAAACTCTCTGTCTGCCATTAGCAGAGGGGCCACGCTGAGCATTCACGGCTCCAGGAGAGGCCCGGAGAGAATCCCAGAGGGCGGGGCGACCCCCAGCTGCCGTTGCCCGCCCTGTGGGGCTAGGGATTGCCAGAGATCTCGGAGAGGACCGGGGCGGGGGGAACTTTCAAAGGCCGGTTCTGCGACCCGGAGGGGAAGCGCCGGAGTTCCGCCAGGCAGCAGACAAAACTCTCTGTCTGCCATTAGCAGAGGGGCCACGCCCAGCATTCAGGGCTCCCGGCAGAGGCCCGGAGAGAAGCCCTGAGGGTGGGGCGACCCCCAGCTGCCGTTGCCCGCCCCGTGGGACTAGGGATTGCCGGAGATCTCGGAGAGGACCGGGGCTGGGGGAACTTTCAAAGGCCGGTTCTGCGACCCGGAGGGGAAGCGCCGGAGCTCCGCCCGGGCAGCAGACAAAACTCTCTGTCTGCCATTAGCAGAGGGGCCACGCTGAGCATTCACGGCTCCGGGAGAGGTCCGGAGAGAATCCCAGAGGGCGGGGCGACCCCCTAGCTGCCGTTGCCCGCCCCGTGGGGCTAGGGATTGCCGGAGATCTCGGAGAGGACTGGGGCTGGAGAGAGTTCCAAAGACCCAGCTTAGTAGCCTAGGGGGAAACCCTACAGGCTCACAGCAGCCTTAGGGAAAGCCTCTGCACAGCACCAGTAGAAGGCACCCAGCCGCCAGCCACAAGGCTGGAAGACCCCAGGGCAAAAGCAGCATAGCTAGGTGTACTAACCACAGACTGTAGAAGATGCCAATAGCTCTCCTGCAACCCATAGAGGACAAGTGAGATTTGGTGGGTGCCGACAGCAACGGAGCGACAAATATAAGTGATCCCACCCCTGGCCGCTGGAAAAACCCATAACACCGTTGCAGACCCCAAGGAGAGAGCACATCTAGGCGGGCTGCAACAGTAGGCACCTGCAGCCTGAAGCCCCCCTGTGACGGCCCCCACGGCAGAGGAGGGAATCCAAAGGGCCACTGTGGCTACGAAGAGGGGCCCAGGCCCAGTTAGCAACTACGGACAGGGTTCCTGGTTGGTGAAGTATAAACAGCTGCTCCCCCCACCGCAGCAGCTGAAACAAGTGAAAGGAGCAACTAAACTCTATCTCCATGCGGAGGCACAAATCAACAACATCAAGCAATATGAAAAAATACATTAAATCTCCAGAACAGAAAGAAAGTAACAAATACACAGAAAACAATCCCAAAGAAAATGAGATATATAACCTAAATGATGATGACTTCAAAACAGCCATCATTAAGATTCTCAATGAGTTAAGAGAGAATTCTGACCGACAACTCAACGAGTTCAGGAGCTATGTCACAAAAGAGTTTGATACGATAAAGAAGAACCAAACAGAAATATTGGAAATGAAGAACACAATAGAGGAGATTAAGAAAAATCTAGATGCTCTGAACAGTAGGGCCGATAATATGGAGGAAAGAATTAGCAATTTGGAAGATGGCAATATAGAATTGTTGCAGGCAGAGGAAGAGAGAGAAGCAAGACTTAAAAGAAATGAAGAAACTCTCCGAGAATTATCAGACACAATTAGGAGATGCAACGTAAGGATTATAGGTATACCAGAGGGAGAAGAGAAGGAGAAAGGGGCAGAAAACCTATTCAAAGAAATAATGGCTGAGAACTTCCCAAATCTGGTGAGGGAGATGGATCTTCAGGTGACAGAAGCCAATAGATCTCCAAACTTTATCAATGCAAGAAGACCAACTCCACGGCATATAGTAGTGAAGCTAGCAAAAGTCAACGACAAGGAGAAAATATTAAGGACAGCCAGGCAAAAGAAACTAACCTACAAAGGAACCCCCATCAGGCTATCAGCAGATTTCTCAGCAGAAACTTTACAGGCTAGAAGAGAGTGGAATGATATATTCAAAAATCTGAAGGACAAAAATCTACAGCCGAGAATTCTCTACCCAGCGAAAATATCCTTCAAATACGATGGAGAAATAAAAACTTTCACAGATAGACAAAAATTAAGGGAGTTCATTGCCACAAAACCTCCTCTTCAGGAAATTCTCAGGAAAACCCTCATTCCTGAAAAATCCAAAAAAGGAAAGGGGCTACAAAACCAAGAGCAGAGGAGATAAGTAGAAGGACAACAACAGAGAGTAGCAGATCTACATCAGAACAGATTAAACCATGGGACGAGAAACAAAGGAAACTGAAGAAAACCGGAAAACAAGACACAAAATGGGAGTGGTAGGCCCCCACGCCTCAATAATCACTCTAAATGTAAATGGATTGAACTCCCCAATCAAAAGACACAGAGTGGCAGGATGGATCAAAGAACAAGATCCAACAATATGCTGCCTCCAGGAAACACACCTCAGCCCCAAAGACAAACACAGACTCAGAGTGAAGGGATGGAGAACAATACTCCAAGCTAATAATGAACAAAAGAAAGCAGGTGTCGCTATACTAATATCAGACAAGGTAGATTTCAAAGCAAAACAGATAAAGAAAGATAAAGAGGGACAGTATATAATGATAAAAGGGACTCTCCACCAAGAAGACATAACACTTATAAATATATACGCACCCAACACAGGAGCACCAAAATTTGTAAAGCAACTCTTAATAGAACTAAAAGAAGACATCAACAACAATACAATAATAGTAGGGGACCTCAACACACCATTAACACCAATGGACAGAACATCCAGACAGAAAATCAACAAGGAAATAACAGAATTAAATGAAAAATTAGACCAGATGGACTTAATAGATATATATAGAACACTTCATCCAAAAACAGCAGGTTACACATTCTTCTCAAGTGCACATGGAACATTCTCAAGGATTGACCATATTTTGGGAACCAAAGCAAACATCAATAAATACAAGAGAGTTGAAATAATATCAAGCATCTTTTCTGATCATAACGCTATAAACTAGAAATCAACTACAAGAAAAAAGCAGAGAAAGGTGCAAAAATGTGGAGACTAAACAACATGCTTCTCAACAAACAATGGGTCATTGAAGAAATTAAAGAAGAAATCAAATATTATCTGGAGACAAATGAAAATGAGAACACGACATACCAAATCATTTGGGATGCAGCAAAAGCAGTCCTAAGAGGGAAATTCATTGCAATACAGGCTCACCTCACTAAACAAGAAAAAGCTCACGTAAGCAACCTCAAACGACACCTAACGGAACTAGAAAAAGAAGAACAAACAAAGCCCAGGGTCAGTAGAAGGAGAGAAATAATAAAAATAAGAGCAGAAATAAACGATATTGAAACAAAAAAGACAATAGAAAGGATCAATGAAACAAAGAGTTGGTTCTTCGAAAGAATTAACAAAATTGACAAACCCCTAGCCAGACTCACCAAGAAAAGAAGAGAGAAATCGCAAATTAATAAAATCAGGAATGACAGAGGAGAAATCACAACAGATACCAATGAAATACAATTGATCATAAGAGAATATTATGAAAAACTATATGCCAACAAATTGAACAACCTGGAAGAAATGGACAAATTCCTAGACTCCTACAATCTCCCCAACCTGAATCAGGAAGAAATGGAGAATCTGAATAGACCAATCACAAGTAAGGAAATAGAAACGGTAATCAAAAACCTCCCCCAAAACAAGAGTCCAGGACCAGACGGCTTCTCTGGAGAATTCTACCAAACATTCAAAGAAGACTTAATACCTATTCTCCTCAAACTGTTCCAGAAAATTGAGAAAGATGGAGAACTCCCTAACACATTCTATGAAGCCAACATCACTCTGATCCCCAAACCTGACAAGGACAACACAAAGAAGGAGAACTACAGGCCGATATGACTGATGAACATAGATGCAAAAATCCTCAACAAAATTTTGGCAAACCGATTACAGCAATACATCAAAAAGATTATACACCATGATCAAGTGGGATTTATACCAGGGACACAGGGATGGTTCAACATCCGCAAGTCAATCAACGTGATACACTACATCAACAAAATGAAAAACAAAAACCACATGATCATCTCAATAGATGCAGAGAAAGCATTCGACAAGATCCAACACCCATTTATGATAAAAAACCTCAGTAAAATGGGTATAGAAGGAAAGTACCTCAACATAATAAAGGCCATATATGATAGACCCACAGCCAACATCATACTCAATGGACAAAAGCTGAAAGCCATCCCTCTGAGGACAGGAACAAGACAAGGGTGCCCACTTTCACCATTCCTATTCAACATAGTACTGGAGGTGCTGGCCAGAGCAATTCGGCAGGAAAAAGAAATAAAAGGAATCCAAATAGGTAACGAAGAAGTAAAACTCTCGTTGTTTGCAGACGACATGATCCTATACATAGAAAACCCCAAAGAATCCACAGAAAAACTATTAGAAATAATCAACAACTACAGCAAAGTAGCAGGGTATAAAATTAACGTGCATAAATCAGTAGCATTTCTATACACTAACAATAAACTAACAGAAAAAGAACTCAAGAACTCTATCCCATTCACAATCGCAACGAAAAGAATAAAATACCTTGGGATAAACTTAACCAAGGAAGTGAAGGATCTATACAATGAAAACTACAAGAGTTTCTTGAAAGAAATTGACGATGACATAAAGAGATGGAAAGACATTCTGTGCACATGGATTGAAAGAATAAACATAGTTAAAATGTCCATACTACCTAAAGCAATATACAGATTCAATGATATCCCAATCAGAATCCCAAGAACATTCTTCACAGATATTGAACAAACAATCCTAAAATTCATATGGGGGAACAAAAGACCACGAATTGCTAAAGCAATCCTGAGCAAGAAAAACAAAGCCGGCAGAATCACAATCCCCGATTTCAAAACATACTACAAAGCTACAGTGATCAAAACAGCATGGTACTGGTACAAAAACAGGTCCACAGATCAATGGAACAGAATTGAAAGCCCAGAGATAAAACCACACATCTATGGACAGCTAATCTTCGACAAAGGAGCAGAGGGCCTACAATGGAGTAAAGAAAGTCTCTTCAACAAATGGTGCTGGGAAAACTGGACAGCCACATGCAAAAGATTGAAAATTGACCAGTCTTTTTCACCACACACCAAAATAAACTCAAAATGGATCAAAGACCTAAAGATTAGGCCTGAGACAATAAGTCTTTTGGAAGAGAATATAGGCAGTACACTCTTTGACATCAGTTTCAAAAGAATCTTTTTGGACACTGTAACTCCTCAGTTGAGGGAAACAATAGAAAGAATAAACAAATGGGACTTCATCAGACTAAAGAGCTTCTTCAAGGCAAGGGAAAACAGAATTGAAACAAAAAAACAGCTCACTAATTGGGAAAAAATATTTACAAGCCACTTATCCGACAAAGGGTTAATCTCCATAATATACAAAGAACTCACACTGCTTAACAACAAAAAAACAAACAACCCGATCAAAAAATGGGCAGAGGACATGAACAGACATTTCTCAAAAGAAGATATGAATATGGCCAATAGACATATGAAAAGATGTTCATCATCGCTAATCATCAGGGAAATGCAAATCAAAACTACACTAAGATATCACCTTACCCCCGTTAGATTGGCAAAAACATCCAAAACCAAGAACGACAAATGTTGGAGAGGTTGTGGAGAAAGAGGAACCCTCATACACTGTTGGTGGGAATGCAAACTGGTACAGCCACTATGGAAAACAGTATGGAGATTTCTCAAAAAGTTAAAAATAGAAATACCCTATGACCCAGCCATCCCATTACTGGGTATCTATCCTAAGAACCTGATATCAGATATCTCAAGAGTCCGTTGCACCCCTATGTTCATCGCAGCATTATTTACAATAGCCAAGATGTGGAACCAGCCTACATGCCCAGAAACTGATGATTGGATAAGGAAGATGTGGTATATATACACAATGGAATACTACTCAGCCAAAAAAAAAAGACTAAATTGGCCCATTCACAACAACGTGGATGGACCTCGAGGGCATTATGTTAAGCGAAATAAGTCAGTCAGAGAAAGACGAACTCTATATGACTCCACTCATAGGTGGAAATTAGTATATTGAGAAGGAGATCTGATAGGTGGTTACCAGGGAAAAGGGGGGGTGGGGGGAGGGTACGGAGGGGGAAGTGGTGTACCCACAACATGACTAACAAAAATGTACAACTGAAATCTCACAAGGTTGTAATCTATCATAACATTAATAAAAAAAAAAAACACAAACACATTGTATAGCTCTACAAAAGTATTTTCTTTCTTTACATCCTTATTCTATAAGCTTTTTTCTATTTTTAACATTTTTAATTCTTTTTACTTTTTAAACTTTTTTCTTAAAAACTAAGACACAAACACACAGATTAGCCTAGGCCTACCCAGGGTCAGGATCATCAACAACACTGTCTTTCACCTCCACATCTTCTCCCACTGGAAGGCCTTCAGGGCAATAACACACGTGGAGCTGTCATCTCCTATGATAACAGTGCCTTCTGGAACACCTCCTGAAGGACCTGCCTGAAGCTCTTCTTGAGGAACTGTCACTCTTTTCAGAGATATGCCTGTGGTAGTTTGCTGGTTTGTTCATTTTTTTTTTATCACAGATTTGCTTGTAAGCAGATAACGTATCATAAACATTTCTATTAATGAAAACCTTTTGGTGTTGGGGTCCATGTTTTCAAACTTTTTAAGGAGCTTGTTGAGGTCTGAAAAGCTTCTGCTAAAGCCTTCACTGTGAATTTTCTTGGCGGCTCTTCTTTTTCTTCTCCTGCACTTTCCTTTTCTCTTGTCTCTTCTTCAGCTACGCATTCCTCTTCCAGTTCCAACAACTCCCCGTGAGTCAGTTCCTCAGGAACCACCTCTAGGAGCTTCTCAGTGTCATCCTCACCCACACCCAGATTAGAGCTGTTTGCCATCTCAAGCACAGCTTTGCTGATTTTTGCAACCTCCTCATCCTTGGCAAATCTTTGAAAGTCATGGACGAGCCTCCTGAGTATCTTCTTCCAGAGGTCATTCATGCACTCCTTGGTAACATCCTCCTAAGCCTGAGCAAGGCTCTTGATCAGTCATAGATGTTGTAACCCTTCCAGACTTGCATCAGTGTCTTCCTCAGTTGCAGCAAGAACCTGGGCAAAGGTCCTCCTCAGGTAGTAGGCCTTAAAAGCTGCTGTAACTACTTGGTCCATTGCTTGGATCAAAGAGGTGGTGTTTGGAGGGAGAAATGCCACTTCGATATTGAGATGAAGCAGCAGGTCTGTTTACCCAGCATCACCACAAACACGTGAGCAATGCATTGTGCTACGATGTTACAATGGCTATGACATCACTCGGTAATAGGCATCTTTCATCCCCTTTATAATCTTATGGGACCACTGTCATATATGCAAGTCCATCATCGACCCAAATGTCACTAGGTGATGCATGACTGTATGAAAAGATGCTTAGCTCACCAGCACCTGGAAACTTCGAATTAAAACAAAAATGAGGGGCCGGTCCCGTGGCCGAGTGGTTGAGTTCGTGCGCTCCGCTTTGGTGGCACAGGGTTTCACCAGTTCGGATCCTGGGTGCGGACACGGCACTGCTCATCAGGCTGCGGTGAGGTGGCATCCCACATGCCACAACTAGAAGGACCCACAACTAAAAAATATACACCTATGTACTGGAGGGATTTGGGGGAGAAAAAGCAGGGGGAAAAAAAAGAAGATGATTGTTAGGTCAGCTGCCAATCTTTAAAAAAAAATGAGATGCCTTTTTTTCTTCACCTATTGGGAAAATTTTTAAAGTTTTAAAACACCAAGTGTTGGCTGGGAGGTCAGGAAACATATCCTCATAAATTACTGACAACGTTAGTTAATATAGCCACTTTGGAGAGGAATTTGGGGTATCCCTTGACAAAGGTGGGTTTATTCCAGGAATGCAAGGTTGAGTTTACATTCAAAACCAAGTCACTGTAATTCACCATGTTAATAGAACAGAGGAGAAAAATAATCATCTCAGTGGATGTGGAAAACACAGTTGATACAATTAAAAACCCATTCATAATAAACAATCTCTGTAAACTAAGGAATAGAAGGGAACCTCATTGGTCTGACAAAGAGCATATATAAAAAACTGACAGCTAATATTTTATTTAATGGTAAAATAGTCAAAGCTTATCTCTAAACTGAGAACAAGACAAGGATGCCTGATGTCTCTACTTCTGGTCAACACTGTACTAATGGTCCTGGAAATGTAATAAGACAAGAAAAAGAAATAAAAGGTATAAAGTTTAGAAAGGAAGGAAACAAAAACATAATTTATTGACCTGAGTGCTGGTTACCAGAGTGTTCACTTTGTGATATTCCACCTAGCTATACACTTTGACGTGTACTTTTCAATAAAAAGTTTATTACAAATACAAAAACAAAAAACTGCAGTAGATCTCTATTTGTTGACATAGAAATTTGCCTATGATATAGAGCCAGTGGTGGAAAAACAGGCTGCAAAATTTTGTTTTGCTTCTATTAAAATATATATCTCACTGATAAAAAAAGTGTTTGCATAGATGAAGAATACCTCTGGAAGGATATATACAAAACTTAGAATACTGGCTGTCTCTGGAGAACTGAACTGAGAAACTGAGGGAGACAAGTATTTCACTGTGTACCTTTCTGTTTTGTTTACCTGGGTATGTTATTACCCAAAAGTTAAAAATAAAAAAGTAAGGGACCAGCCACATGGTCGAGCAGTTAAAGTTCCATGTACTCTGCTTCAGCTGCCCGGGTTTGCGGGTTCAAATCCCGGGTGCAGACTTATTCCACTCAATAGCCATGCTGTAGTGGTGTCCCACACACAAAAAAATAGAGTAAGATTGGCACAGATGTTAGCTCAGGGCTAACCTTCCCTAAGCAAAAAGAGAGGAGGACTGGCCACAGATGTTGTCTCAGGGTGAATCTTCCTCAGCAAAAAATAAAATAAAATTTAAAACAATTAAAAAAAACCTACATATGCATGGGTTCCCACAGTGACTAGTGTGAATAACTCACTTGGATATGCAAGTTCTTGTATATTTTTAAAAGAAAATAATTAGTCCTTTACTTTATGATAGTTCACTTATCAAAAAACTGACATGAACACCCCAATTAAAAAAATCCTATTAAATTTCTCAGAAAATGTCTTAGTCTGTTTGGGCTGCTATAACAAAATAGTATAGATTGGGTGACTTATAAAAAAAAATTTACTTCCCAGTTCTGGAGGCTAGAAGTCCAAGATTAAGGTGCTGGCTAATTGGGTGTCTGGTGAGGGCCCACTTTCTGGTTCAGGGATGGCCATCTTCTCACTGTGTCCTCACATGGTAGAAGGGGCGAGGGAGCTCTCTGGAGTCTCTTTTATAATGGTACTAATGCCATTCATGAGGGCTCTACCTTCAGGACCTAATCACCTCCCAAAGGCCCCATCTCCTAATATTATCACAATAGGGGTAAAGATTTCAACATATTAATTTGGGGGGACACATTCAGTCTATAACAGTAAAGAATACATAATTTAGAGATATAATTGCTAACATTAAATGGATTATTCCACCTGCTCCTAAAGTTTATTTGGATGTCACTCTCAACTATTGGGGTGGACTTGGCAGGTTTTAAAAATGCTGATGTCCAACACTAGCACACAACTAAACATGGCTTTGTGTGTTTTATAGTTTATAGTTTTGTCACTCAAGTTAGTTATTGCTTCCTAGCTCATTTAAAAATTCCTTGGATTTTGCCTGAAATGTATTTGGTGTTCTAGCAACACCTCACTGAGTATACTTCATGGAGCACTAATGCTTACTGAATGGTAAGACTGAGGATTGTGCGACTCTGTTTGATTCTCTCTGTTCTCATTCCATGGGGCTTGAAAACATGCTCTACGGAACCATAATCCTTCAATTGTACGCACATATAATTTCAATAATTTTTCAATACCTGAGCCAAGAGCCTTTCCTTCCAGGTTTCTGCAAGACCAATCCGTGATTCATGGAGCAGCAGGTAACATCAAGCTCACTAAGGCACTTCTAGCTAGTGGAAGGAAACTTCCACTTTGAGGTAAGTGTACTTGCCATTCCAGGTACTGGAATATGTTAGTTCACATATTTGGCTTTGGTGATAGAAACCCAGTTCTGAGTTCTGCCCTTGGTGTATCTTTAGTGCAAGTTGCTCAACTGAAACTCAGTTTCCTCATCTGTAAAATGGGGATGATAATAGTAGCTATGCCTCATGGCGATTGTGGTGATTAAATGAGGCAATATAGACGAATGCCTACACGGTACCTGATAATTAATATCAGCTATTATCTTCATTCCTATTACTTAATAAGCACCTGCCATGTGCCTCAGACTGCATATTTTGTGAGGGACACAGCAGTTCTGGTTCTTAAGAAGTTTTAGACCTGGGGAGTATAGTTTATTTATGTGATACAGTCAATGAATAATGAAGGTATAGATCAAAAAACTGTTGAGTTGAGTGGTAGACATGAGAGTCCAGAGAAGAAAGACATGTAGATGGAATAGTCACAGAATCACACATTTACGAGTGGATCTTCCACTCACCTTGACAGGTGGATTGAGTGGACAAAAAGGAGAGGGGCTTCTAACTGGAGAGGAAGAGCATGGACAGAGGCACAGAGCTGGGGATGAATGTGGCCAGCCACCCATGACCGCTGTTCCAAAGCACAAAGTGTGTCATTGCCCCTCCTCTGCCCTGATGCCTCCTTCTTCTGCAGTGAGGAGAAGTTTCCTCCCCCACTTTCAGCATGACTTTAGACAATGCTCTTGGGTTCTGAGGATCTCAGTCCCTTCTGCGAGATGAAGGTGCTGACATGGCCCCAGGCAGCTCTCAGATTCAGATTCTACCCATGGAGCCCGGTCCTCTCAAGATTTACTTACCAAAGCCCATTAACAAGACTGATCCCAGGACTATAATGACAGCATGTAAGGTATCAGTGTAAACTACAGCTGCAAAACCACCTGAATAGGCAAGAGAAAGAGAAACAAAAGCCACACTGACTCTCTCTGCTCAAAGTTACTTCTGCATCCCTATTCTGTGTACTTGTTTCCTCTCAGATCTCCACAGTCACACGTCTTGTGCCTTTTTATTCAGTGGGTCTTACAACTACTCATGCTTAGTCTTGGTACATCCTGTTTTCTCTCTTTAATATCCTTTATGATCTTTTGTTGGATTCTTATCTTGCCCTTCTTTGTTTCCCTTTACTTCTCATTTTTGGATGAATGAAAATCTGGTAGTTTTCCTAAGCAAAAAAGTACATTTTTAATCACAAAATCTCAGTTTGGAAGCAACAGTTAGTGGCATCCCCGGCCCCTACCTGCTAGATGCCACTAGCATCCCCTAATTTGGCTACCAAAGATGTCTCCAGACATTACCTTGTGGCCCAAGGGGAGCAAAGCCCAAGCCCGCTCCCCTATCCACACACACTGAGAACCACTGATTGAGTGCATTCTCCCCACTCAGACTGTGGTCAACTGCTAGGGACACTCACCAGCACCCAAAATCTGCAATGTGCCTGGAAAAAACAAGTGATGAGAGCCCCCACTCTCAAAATCTTGGCAGACGCTGTCTAGGACAGAACTGCCTACATAAAAGATCTCATCTGATGGCCTGATCAGGTGGCCTGAAGCGGCTGCCTCCTCCTCATTCTCTTTCTGTGTTTCTACAGTTTTACCTCATGGCCTGCAGTGTCAGGCTCTGCCCCACCCCAACACGATCACTGCATCCCTGCCAATCCCCTTGGAAAGCCCCCACCAGCCAGATCTGATTTCTAGGGGAGGGTGCCACTTAGGCACCCCTGCCTTGATTATTTTCACTATCCAGCCCCCTCTGGCCTCAGAAATATGATCTACAGACTTAGGGAAAAGGCAAAAGCTGGAGACCCCTGCCACAACGTCTACCAGGACTCCGCTAGAAGAAGCAGAGCTTTTGTGTTAATATAAATACCTCTGTGGTTAGAGTAGCCTCACCTGTGATGGTATAAATGCTAGTAATTGTCAGCAAGACTGTGGTGACCAGGTAAACATCAAACCCCCAAATCAGCTTCATGAACATGGCACCAGTGCATATCTCCACCTGAAATGAGCACAATGGCAGCGGGCTGTACTTTCATTTCCAGCTCAGTTGACAGCAATCCCATAAAGACACTGACCTTGGAAACGATCTGCAACAAGTGGTCTCTGGTTAGCACATCCACTCCACCACTAGTGGACACAGGGTGGTCTACCCAAGTTCTGGTGGACAACAAGGCTTGCGCCCCATGAATTCAGCCAAGGTGAGCACCCTTAGGGCTTGGGTTAACCCAATTAATCCAGTTAATACAACTTAGCCTCTTCCTCCCTGGAGCCTCAGAGCCAGGAGTGTGCTCAGAGCAGGAGATGTTCCTGTAGTGCTACCACTGGGAAAAGGCAAAGGGGACAGCTTATCAGGGGTTGGCAAACTTCTTCTGTAAAGGGCAGATGGTAAATACTGTAGGGTTTGCAGGCCACATCCTGTCTCTATTCTTTATAACCCTTTAAAACTACAGAAATCATTCTTAGCTCAAAGACCGTACAAAGCTGACCACTACGCGGATGGGCCTGTGGGATGGATTTGGTGACTCTGGCTTATCTGATGCTGATTTTGAAGCATTTGCATATCCTTGAACTGGCTAACCTCTTGGTTTGTTATTCTGGTCTCCAAAGCCAGGGATACAATAGGGAGAGATTCTCCCAACATTCATTTGCTCATTTGTTCACCAAACGTTTACAGAGTCCCAACCATGTAGTAGATATTTGGCAGGGTTCAGAAGACACAAGGGTTACCAAACTCAGACACTGCCTCCAAGTAGCTTACATTTAATGAAGGAGACAGACCAACAAACATGCAGTTTCCATGCAGTGCGATAAGTGACACTCCTTCAGTCATTCAGAAAAACATTTATCAAATGCCTTATGTGCTTAACATGTTCTCAGAACAGGAGACAATGCAGTGAACAAGCCAGGCAAGGCCCTGGGCCTCAAAAAGCTTGCATCCAAGTAGAGAAGACAGATAACAAGCAAGGAAACAAATTTCTGTGACATGGTAACAAAAATTACAAAGAAAATAAAAACAGAGTAATGGAATAAAGATTGGGCACACCTGTGCAAGGCCTCTCCAAGGAGGCGACATTTGAAAAATGTGGGGGAAGAACATTCCAGATACAGTATAAAGCAAGTGTCAAGGGCTTGAAGTGGGAATAAGCTTGCTGGATTTGAGAAACACTAAGGCAGCCAGTGTGGCTACAGCATGGTGAGGACAGGGCAGGAGACAAGGCCAGAGAAGCAGGGCTAGAACGGCACAGTTCTCACAGCTCACAACACAGGGTTCAGGCTGTCTTGAAAAGGGAGTGGAAACACCTGGATTATTTAAAGCAGCGGAGTGACATCACCAAATGACATGACACAGGTAAGACGAAGGTTCTCTGAGAATCCAGAGGAGAGACCTGTAACCTAGCCTTGGGAGACAAAGAGGAAGCCTCTGCCTTTCATTTTTTGCAAAGTATTATTAAGTTATTTTTTCTCTACTCTAGCTTAGACAGCAGGAGCCAACTGAGGGGCTCCAGAGTGAACTGCTGGGACAAATCTAGCACAGTCCTGCCTCTTGATATGATTTTTTGGGGGGCTTCTTTCTTGGGCCGGCTTTTACACAACTCACCAAGATATCACCGAAGATATAGAGGAATAAGGACAGAACAGCAAGCAGGAACTGGATCCGGTAGCCACCAAACCTCTTCCTCAGATATTCTGGCATTGTTACCACCTGTACAAGCAACAAGAGAAGTCACCATCGGACAGAGTGCCAGAAAAGGCACACCCACAAGGATCACCTTGCTCACAAAGTGCTAGTTGTCCCAGAGACGTGGCTGATGGTGGGAGGGGCCCAGGAATACAAGGTACACGGTCACTGACTCTGGCTTTGTGTTACATAGCATCTGTTAAGATGAGAGAAACAAGAAAGGAGAGGCAATACCGCTGTCTTCAAGGAGCCTGGAATCCAGCTGCCTGTGCAATCTTCGAAATGCAGGAGGAAATCCAGCTAATTCAAATGTCTAATGATGACAAATCATTTTTATGAAATAATCATAAAGCAAAATCAGGTGCTTTATTACATATTACAAATATAACAAGTGCTGAAGGGAGACAGAACTCAACTCAACAGCTCTCCCACCTGGTCCTCTGTGCCAACACTGCTCAAGTGCATGCTGGTGCCCCCAACAATCCTGCTCATTTCTACTTCCCTCATCTCAGGCCGTGTGCACCCCAGTG
The DNA here is from genome assembly GCF_041296235.1 of Equus asinus. NCBI lineage: Eukaryota > Metazoa > Chordata > Mammalia > Perissodactyla > Equidae > Equus > Equus asinus. The sequence goes on from NC_091797.1 coordinate 99,217,520, forward strand.
GCAGGGAGTGCCGTCTGTTGGGTCATTAGATTCCAAGACCCGAGCACAGTGCCTGGCTCATGGTAGGTGAATAAATAATCATTAAAGGAATATTGTCTCACCTTCCGTCCTGAATATCCTCATGTGCTCTTGTCCACCCACCTCACACACATCTATTTTAGGGTTTAACTCCAATTCCATCTGCTTTATCAAGACTTACCTGGGGCTTCACTGGGACCAAATGCCCTCTCTTAAGCACCTACGGCTTTTACTACTTCCACCTTTCATTTGGTTTGTAATCATATACTGCCAAATATGGTTCACTTTCTCAGTCAGGTTCGAAGCTGTTTTACACTTCCTACCTGCATTAGTTTTCTAGGGCTGCCGTCCCAAAGTACAACAGACTGACTGGCTGGCTCGGTACTGTCTCTCAGTGCTGGAGGCTGGAAGTGAAGGCGTCAGCAGGGTTGGCTCCTTCTGCAGGCCGCGAGGGAAGGAGCTGTTGCAGGCCTCTCTCCTCGGCTTGTTGATGGCTGTCTTCTCCCCGTGTCTTCACATTGTCTTCGCTCCATACATGACTGTGTGCAATTTCCTCTTCTTATAAGGTCATTCTGGGCCAATCCTAAGGACCTCATTTTAACTTAATTACTTATTTAAAGACCTTCTTTCAAAATATGTTCACAATCTCAGGTAATTTCCCTGGGATTACGGTTTCACAATTAGAAATGTTCCACTGCATGGCAAATAAGCCTTTCACCTTTTTAATGCCCTCTCTACAAATGTTTAAAATTTTTAACAGTTTTATGAGGTATAACTTACACACAGTAAAATTCTCTCATTTTAAGTGTGAGGTTTGATGAGTTTGGGAAAACGTATACAGTTGTGTAATCAGTACCACACTCAAGATATAAAGCATTTCCAACACTCCTACAAAACCCCCTGGGGCTTGCAGTCAACGCCTTCACCCTACCCTTGGTCCCCGATAACCAGTATCAGCTGTCACCACAGATTTGCCTTTTCTAGAATTTCAAGGAAATGGAATCATTCGCTATGTACTTCTTCACGTCTAGCTTCTTTCTCTTGCCATGATGTTTCTGAGACTCATCCACGTTGTTGCATGATTCCTCTGTAGCGCTGAGCAGTGCACCATATCACATGTTGTTTGTCCATTCTCCTATTGCAGTTTACACTATTTCTAGGTTTGTCTGTTATGAATAAAGCTACTATGAACCTTCATGTACAAATGTGTGTGTGGACATATATTTTCATTTCTCTGGGTTAGGTAAAGATCTAAACCTGCGAACAGAACGGCTGGTTCATAAGGTTTAATTTTGTTAAGAAACGGCCAAACTGTTTTCCAACACGGCTGTACCATTTCCCATTTGCTCCCCAATTCTCCAATTCTTGCTGGCGTCATTCTTCTTATCTGAGCCAATCTGGTGAGTGTGTAGCAATACTTTAAGTAGCATTTTCCTAATGATCAATGACAGGGAACATCTTTTCATGTGATTATTTGCAACTGGTATACTTTCTTTGGTGAAACATCTGACAAACGTTGTTACTGAGTTGTAAAAGTTTTAAAAAAATATATAAATTGTGGACATAAGCCCTTTATTGTAAACATGTTCTGTAAATATTTTCTCAGTCTCTAGCTTGACTTTTTTTTTTCTTTTTATTAATGTTATGATAGATTACAACCTTGTGAGATTTCAGTTGTACATTTTTGTTAGTCATGTTGTGGGTACACCACTTCCCCCTCTGTGCCCTCCCCCCATCCCCCTTTTCACTGGTAACCACCGATCAGATCTCCTTATCAATATACTAATTTCCACCTATGAGTGGAGTCATATAGAGTTCGTCTTTCTCTGACTGGCTTATTTCGCTTAACATAATACCCTCGAGGTCCATCCACGTTGTTGTGAATGGGCCAATTTTGTCTTTTTTTATGGCTGAGTAGTATTCCATTGTGTATATATACCACATCTTCTTTATCCAATCATCAGTTTCTGGGCATGTAGGCTGGTTCCACGTCTTGGCTATTGTAAATAATGCTGCGATGAACATAGGGGTGCAACGGACTCTTGAGATTTCTGATATCAGGTTCTTAGGATAGATACCCAGTAATGGGATGGCTGGGTCATAGGGTATTTCTATTTTTAACTTTTTGAGAAATCTCCATACTGTTTTCCATAGTGGCTGAACCAGTTTGCATTCCCACCAACAGTGTATGAGGGTTCCTTTTTCTCCACAACCTCTCCAACATTTGTCACTCTTGGTTTTGGATGTTTTTGCCAATCTAACGGGGGTAAGGTGATATCTTAGTGTAGTTTTGATTTGCATTTCCCTGATGATTAGCGATGATGAACATCTTTTCATATGTCTATTGGCCATATTCATATCTTCTTTTGAGAACTGTCTGTTCATGTCCTCTGCCCATTTTTTGATCGGGTTGTTTGTTTTTTTGTTGTTAAGCAGTGTGAGTTCTTTGTATATTATGGAGATTAACCCTTTGTTGGATAAGTGGCTTGTAAATATTTTTTCCCAATTAGTGAGCTGTTTTTTTGTTTCAATCCTGTTTTCCCTTGCCTTGAAGAAGCTCTTTAGTCTGATGAAGTCCCATTTGTTTATTCTTTCTATTGTTTCCCTCAACTGAGGAGTTACAGTGTCCGAAAAGATTCTTTTGAAACTGATGTCAAAGAGTGTACTGCCTATATTCTCTTCCAAAAGACTTATTGTCTCAGGCCTAATCTTTAGGTCTTTGATCCATTTTGAGTTTATTTTGGTGTGTGGTGAAAAAGACTGGTCAATTTTCAATCTTTTGCATGTGGCTGTCCAGTTTTCCCAGCACCATTTGTTGAAGAGACTTTCTTTACTCCATTGTAGGCCCTCTGCTCCTTTGTCGAAGATTAGCTGTCCATAGATGTGTGGTTTTATCTCTGGGCTTTCAATTCTGTTCCATTGATCTGTGGACCTGTTTTTGTACCAGTACCATGCTGTTTTGATCACTGTAACTTTGTAGTATGTTTTGAAATCGGGGATTGTGATTCTGCCGGCTTTGTTTTTCTTGCTCAGGATTGCTTTAGCAATTCGCGGTCTTTTGTTCCCCCATATGAATTTTAGGATTGTTTGTTCAATATCTGTGAAGAATGTTCTTGGGATTCTGATTGGGATATCATTGAATCTGTATATTGCTTTAGGTAGTATGGACATTTTAACTATGTTTATTCTTTCAATCCATGTGCACAGAATGTCTTTCCATCTCTTTATGTCATCGTCAATTTCTTTCAAGAAACTCTTGTAGTTTTCATTGTATAGATCCTTCACTTCCTTGGTTAAGTTTATCCCAAGGTATTTTATTCTTTTCGTTGCGATTGTGAATGGGATTGAGTTCTTGAGTTCTTTTTCTGTTAGTTCATTGTTAGTGTATAGAAATGCTACTGATTTATGCACGTTAATTTTATACCCTGCTACTTTGCTGTAGTTGTTGATTATTTCTAATAGTTTTTCTGTGGATTCTTTGGGGTTTTCTATATATAAGATCATGTCGTCTGCAAACAACGAGAGTTTTACTTCTTCGTTACCTATTTGGATTCCTTTTATTTCTTTTTCCTGCTGAATTGCTCTGGCCAGCACCTCCAGTACTATGTTGAATAGGAGTGGTGAAAGTGGGCACCCTTGTCTTGCTCCTGTCCTCAGAGGGATAGCTTTCAGTTTTTGTCCATTGAGTATGATGTTGGCTGTGGGTCTGTCATATACGGCCTTTATTATGTTGAGGTACTTTCCTTCTATACCCATTTTACTGAGGTTTTTTATCATAAATGGGTGTTGGATCTTGTCGAATGCTTTCTCTGCATCTATTGAGATGATCATGTGGTTTTTGTTTTTCATTTTGTTGATGTAGTGTATCACGTTGATTGACTTGCGGATGTTGAACCATCCCTGTGACCCTGGTATAAATCCCACTTGATCATGGTGTATAATCTTTTTGATGTATTGCTGTAATCGGTTTGCCAAAATTTTGTTGAGGATTTTTGCATCTATGTTCATCAGTCATATCGGCCTGTAGTTCTCCTTCTTTGTGTTGTCCTTGTCAGGTTTGGGGATCAGAGTGATGTTGGCTTCATAGAATGTGTTAGGGAGTTCTCCATCTTTCTCAATTTTCTGGAACAGTTTGAGGAGAATAGGTATTAAGTCTTCTTTGAATGTTTGGTAGAATTCTCCAGAGAAGCCGTCTGGTCCTGGACTCTTGTTTTTGGGGAGGTTTTTGATTACCGTTTCTATTTCCTTACTTGTGATTGGCCTATTCAGATTCTCCATTTCTTCCTGATTCAGTTTGGGGAGATTGTAGGAGTCTAGGAATTTGTCCATTTCTTCCAGGTTGTTCAATTTGTTGGCATATAGTTTTTCATAATATTCTCTTATGATCAATTGTATTTCATTGGTATCTGTTGTGATTTCTCCTCTGTCATTCCTGATTTTATTATTTTGCGATTTCTCTCTTCTTTTCTTGCTGAGTCTGGCTAGGGGTTTGTCAATTTTGTTAATTCTTTCGAAGAACCAACTCTGTTTCATTGATCCTTTCTATTGTCTTTTTTGTTTCAATATCGTTTATTTCTGCTCTTATTTTTATTATTTCTCTCCTTCTACTGACTCTGGGCTTTGTTTGTTCTTCTTTTTCTAGTTCTGTTAGGTGTCGTCTGAGGTTGCTTATGTGAGCTTTTTCTTGTTTAGTGAGGTGAGCCTGTATTGCGATGAATTTCCCTCTTAGGACTGCTTTTGCTGCATCCCAAATGATTTGGCATGTCGTGTTCTCATTTTCATTAGTCTCCAGATAAAATTTGATTTCTTCTTTAATTTCTTCAATGATCCACTGTTTGTTGAGAAGCGTGTTGTTTAGTCTCCACATTTTTGCACCTTTCTCTGCTTTTTTCTTGTAGTTGATTTCTAATTTAATAGCATTATGATCAGAAAAGATGCTTGATATTATTTCAACTCTCTTGTATTTATTGATGTTTGCTTTGGTTCCCAAAATATGGTCAATCCTTGAGAATGTTCCATGTGCACTTGAGAAGAATGTGTAACCTGCTGTTTTTGGATGAAGTGTTCTATATATATCTATTAAGTCCATCTGGTCTAATTTTTCATTTAATTCTATTATTTCCTTGTTGATTTTCTGTCTGGATGTTCTGTCCATTGGTGTTAATGGTGTGTTGAGGTCCCCTACTATTATTGTATTGTTGTTGATGTCTTCTTTTAGTTCTATTAAGAGTTGCTTTACAAATTTTGGTGCTCCTGTGTTGGGTGCGTATATATTTATAAGTGTTATGTCTTCTTGGTGGAGAGTCCCTTTTATCATTGTATACTGTCCCTCTTTATCTTTCTTTATCTGTTTTGCTTTGAAATCTACCTTGTCTGATATTAGTATAGCGACACCTGCTTTCTTTTGTTCATTATTAGCTTGGAGTATTGTTCTCCATCCCTTCACTCTGAGTCTGTGTTTGTCTTTGGGGCTGAGGTGTGTTTCCTGGAGGCAGCATATTGTTGGATCTTGTTCTTTGATCCATCCTGCCACTCTGTGTCTTTTGATTGGGGAGTTCAATCCATTTACATTTAGAGTGATTATTGAGATGTGGGGGCCTACCACTACCATTTTGTGTCTTGTTTTCCGGTTTTCTTCAGTTTCCTTTGTTTCTCATCCCATGGTTTAATCTGTTCTGATGTAGAGCTGCTACTCTCTGTTGTTGTCCTTCTACTTATCTCCTCTGCTCTTGGTTTTGTAGCCCCTTTCCTTTTTTGGATTTTTCAGGAATGAGGGTTTTCCTGAGGATTTCCTGAAGAGGAGGTTTTGTGGCAATGAACTCCCTTAATTTTTGTCTATCTGTGGAAGTTTTTATTTCTCCATCGTATTTGAAGGATATTTTCGCTGGGTAGAGAATTCTCGGCTGTAGATTTTTGTCCTTCAGATTTTTGAATATATCATTCCACTCTCTTCTAGCCTGTAAAGTTTCTGCTGAGAAATCTGCTGATAGCCTGATGGGGGTTCCTTTGTAGGTTAGTTTCTTTTGCCTGGCTGTCCTTAGTATTTTCTCCTTGTCGTTGACTTTTGCTAGCTTCACTACTATATGGCGTGGAGTTGGTCTTCTTGCATTGATAAAGTTTGGAGATCTATTGGCTTCTGTCACCTGAAGATCCATCTCCCTCACCAGATTTGGGAAGTTCTCAGCCATTATTTCTTTGAATAGGCTTTCTGCCCCTTTCTCCTTCTCTTCTCCCTCTGGTATACCTATAATCCTTACGTTGCATCTCCTAATTGTGTCTGATAATTCTCGGAGAGTTTCTTCATTTCTTTTTAGTCTTGCTTCTCTCTCCTCCTCTGCCTGCAGCAATTCTATATTGCCATCTTCCAAATTGCTAATTCTTTCCTCCATATTATCGGCCCTACTGTTCAGAGCATCTAGATTTTTCTTAATCTCCTCTATTGTGTTCTTCATTTCCAATATTTCTGTTTGGTTCTTCTTTATCGCATCAAACTCTTTTGTGACATAGCTCCTGAACTCGTTGAGTTGTCGGTCAGAATTCTCTCTTAACTCATTGAGAATTTTAATGATGGCTGTTTTGAAGTCATCATCATTTAGGTTATATATCTCATTTTCTTTGGGATTGTTTTCTGTGTATTTGTTACTTTCTTTCTGTTCTGGAGATTTAATGTACTTTTTCATATTGCTTGATGTTGTTGATTTGTGCCTCCGCATGGAGAGAGAGTTTAGTTGCTCCTTTCACTTGTTTCAGCTGCTGTGGTGGGGGAGCAGCTGTTTATACTGCACCAACCAGGAACCCTGTCCGTAGTTGCTAACTGGGCCTGGGCCCCTCCTTGTAGCCACAGTGGCCCTTTGGATTCCCTCCTCTGCCGTGGGGGCCGTCACAGGGGGGCTTCAGGCTGCTGGTGCCTACTGTTGCAGCCCACCTAGATGTGCTCTCTCCTTGGGGTCTGCAACGGTGTTATGGGTTTTTCCAGCGGCCAGGGGTGGGATCACTTATATTTGTCGCTCCGTTGCTGTCGGCACCCACCAAATCTCACTTGTCCTCTATGGGTTGCAGGAGAGCTATTGGCATCTTCTACAGTCTGTGGTTAGTACACCTAGCTATGCTGCTTTTGCCCTGGGGTCTTCCAGCCTTGTGGCTGGCGGCTGGGTGCCTTCTACTGGTGCTGTGCAGAGGCTTTCCCTAAGGCTGCTGTGAGCCTGTAGGGTTTCCCCCTAGGCTACGAAGCTGGGTCTCTGGAACTCCCCCCAGCCCCAGACCTCTCCAAGATCTCCGGCTATCCCTAGTCCCACGGGGCGGGCAACGGCAGCTGGGGGTCGCCTCGCCCTCAGGGCTTCTCTCCGGGCCTCTGCCGGGAGCCCTGAATGCTGGGCGTGGCCCCTCTGCTAATGGCAGACAGAGAGTTTTGTCTGCTGCCTGGCGGAGCTCCGGCGCTTCCCCTCCGGGTCGCAGAACTGGCCTTTGAAAATTCCCCCCGCCCCGGTCCTCTCCTAGATCTCCGGCAATCCCTAGCCCCACGGGGCGGGCAACGGCAGCTGGGGGTCGCCCCGCCCTCTGGGATTCTCTCCGGGCCTCTCCCGGAGCCGTGAATGCTCGGCGTGGCCCCTCTGCTAATGGCAGACAGAGAGTTTTGTCTGCTGCCCGGGCGGAACTCCGGCGCTTCCCCTCCGGGTCGCAGAGCCGGCCTTTGAAAGTTCCCCCAGCCCCGGTCCTCTCCGAGATCTCCGGCAATCCCTACTCCCACGGGGTGGGCAACGGCAGCTGGGAGACCTCCGTACCCTCAGCGACTCTCTCTGGGACCCTCCGGGCGCCGCGAACACCAGGCGGGGTCTCCCCGCCAATGGCGGGGAGAGACACTCCCTGCGGGCTCAGGTGTGCAACTCCAGAGTTTACCTCTGCGTTTAGGAGTAATTGCGGGGGGTTTAGGTAGGGTTCTGGTCACCTGTTTCCACCGTCGCTCCTCTGTTGTGTGCTCGCTCCTGCCCTAGATGTGTGTAAATCCTCTGGGGGCGTCCGTTGGAAGAAAGCCGATTGCGGGTACTAGGCTGCTCGTCGGGGTCGGAGAGTTTTCACCTATTTCCACATCCTCCCGGAGGAAAGTCCGTCCGCCTTCCGATGTATAGTCGCGTGGGTATCTCAGACGTCCTGAGATGCTGTCTGGATATCCTTAGTCAAGCGATAAGTGTCCAAATAATTGTAGACTCGAAGGGGGAGAGACAAAGAGGACTACTCACGGCGCCATCTTGGATCTTCCTCTCTAGCTTGACTTTTAATTTTCTTAAAAATATCTTTCAAAGAGTCAAAGTTTTAAGTTCTATTTTGAAGTCCAATATATCAATTTCCTGCTTTATGGCTTGTGCTTTTTGCATCCTAGCTAAGAAATCTTTACATACCCAATCACCTTCATTTTTTTTGGCAGTTTTTTTTTTTTTGAGGTATAACTGACATATAAGATTACAGTCATGTGCCACATGATGTTTCCTTCAGCAACAGACCACATATATGATGGCAGTCCTATCAGATTAGGACCATATAGCCTAGGTGTGCAGTAGGCTATACCACGTAGGTTTGTGTAAGTACTCTTTGTGATGAAATTGCCTAACAACACATTTCTCAGAATGTATCCCCATCATTAAGCAACGCATGACTGTATATTAGTTTCAAGTGTACAACATAATGATTTATTTTTGTATATATTTCACCATTTTTGAAGATACTTTTGCTAGATATGGAATTCTTGGTTAACAGTTCTTTCTTTCTTTCAGCATTTGAACATGCCATTCTAGTGTTTTCTGGCCTCCGTTGTATCAGATGAGAAGTCATCCATTAACTGTATCATTGTTCTCCTGCCTGTAATGAATTTTCTTTTACCACTTCAAAAATTTCTTCTTTATCTTTGCTTTTAGCAGTTTGACTATGACATAAACAGGTGTAGTTTTCTCTGTGTTTATTCTATTCTGTGTCTGTTAAGCTTTTTTTGGATCTGTAAATTAATATTTTCCACGAAACTTAGGAGATTTTCAGTTATTACTTCTTCAAAAATTTTTTTCTGCCTCTTTCTGGAACTCCAATTACATGTATATTGGACTGCTTGATATTGTATCACAGATCTTTGAGGTTCTGTTTCCTTTTCTTCAATTTTTTTCCCCTCTGTTCTTATCCTAGCTAATTCTTATTATCTTCAAGTTCACTGCTGCTCTCTTTTGCCATCTTAATTGTGCTGTTCAGCCTCTCGTGAATTCTTCATTTCGGCTACTGTGCTTTTCAACTCTAGAATTTCCATTTGGTTCTTTTCTATAGTTTCAGTTTCTCTGTTGAGAGGACCTATTTATTCATTCATTAATATCACATTTTCCTTTCCTTTTGTGAATATATCTATAATAACAACTGTGAAGTCCTTGTTAAATCAATATCTGGGTCTGCTCAGAGTCAGTCTCTATTTATTGCTTTTTGCTCCCTGAGTGTGGGTCACGTTTATTTTCCCATTTCTTGGGATGTCTAATACTTCTTGGTTGAAGACTGGCCATCATAGATAATACTATGTAGCACTCTAGAGTCTGTTTTGTTCTTCTGAGGACTGCTGTTTCTTGTTTTAGTAGGCAATTAACTTGCCTGGATTCAAACTGCAACATCTTGCATGCCACCCTACCTCCACTCCCACCCAGCAGCGTGCAGCAGCTGACCTCTTTTTTTTTTTTTTTTTTGAGGAAGATTAGCCCTGAGCTAACATCTACCACCAATCCTCCTCTTTTTGCTGAGGAAGACTGGCCCTGAGCTAACATCTGTGCCCACCTTCCTCTACTCTATATGTGGGATGCCTACCACAGCATGACTTCACAAGCGGTGTGTAGGTCCACACCAGTGATCTGAACCAGCGAACCCCTGGCCGCCAAAGCAGAACATGTGAACCCAACCACTGCACCACTGGGCCGGCCCTCTGCTTGTTTTTTTTTTCCAGCTTCTAGCTGTTGCTAATTTAGCCTGGTCCTCTGGAGGTTTTCCATGCACTTGAATAGTCGAAGTCACTCAAGGATCTGGGCAGAATTTACACTCAGATTTGGGAGTTAACTCTCTCTTTGGTTCCCTCATCTTCGGAGCTCCCCACCTAAATTTCCAACAGCTTTTCCAGCCCTTACTTCTATCCTATGATACCTCAATCAGTGAGACTTCTGCTTTCCACTGCCTACACTGTGTGGGTTGGGGAATGTATTCAGTCATAGGCACAGCAAAAGCACACACCTCACCAGGTGCAGCTCTGTCTGCAGGACAAATCTCCCTCTGGTTTCTGCCTTTTTTTGGCTAGGCTCCCTGGGATCTCACACATGAATGTGTACTCTGGTGGTCAGTCAGAGATTTGGGCTTTTTCTATCTTATTTTAAAAATCCTTCTGTATCTCAAGGGCATAAAGATATTTTATACTTTCTCATACAAGTTTAAAATTTTTTGCCTTTCTTATTTAAGCTTTTAATCAATCTAAAATTATTTTTGTGTAGAATAAGGATCCAATTTTATTTTGTTCATATAATAATCGACTCTCCTCAGTGATCTGCAATGCCATCAATGTCATAAATCAAGTGTCCATATATATGACTGGTTCTGGGCTTTTTCATCCTTCCACTTGTCAATGTGTTTATCCTTGTATCAACACCATACTGTCTTAATTACTACAGCTTTATACTAAGTCTTGATATTTGGTAGGGCAAGTCCTTATTTTTCTTTGATAGGAGTGTCCCTGCTATTCTTATGGTTTTGCTCTTCTACATACATAATTCTTTTTCCAGAATTACAGAGATATAACGACATATAACACCATGTAGGTTTAACTTGTACAATGTGATTTTATATATATATATATATATATATATATATATATATATATATATATACACTGTGAAATGATTACTACAGTAAGGTTATTTAACATCTCCATCATCTTGGATAATTGCCATTTTTTTGTGATAAGAACATTTAAGATCTACTCTCTTAGCAACTTTCAGGTATATAAGAGTATTGTTAACTACAGTCACCATGCTATTTTTTAAATCCATTCACCCACTCTACGTCTTTTGATTGAAGAATTTAATTCATTTACATTTAAAGTAACTACTGATAGGTAAGGACTTACCAATGCTATCTTACCAGTTTTTCCCCCCCGCTGTTTTGTAGTTCCCTTGTTATTTTCTTCTTCTCTTGCTGTCTTCCTTTGTGAATTGATGACTTTTCCATAGTGCTGTGCTTTGATTCCCTCCTGTTTGTGTATCTACTGTAGGTTTTTGCTTTGTGATTACCATGAGGCTTACATAAAATACCTTATAGATATAATAGTCTATTTTAGGCTGATAACTTCAATTGCATACAAAAACTCTACCCTTTTACTTCTCTACTGACATTTTACATTTCTGATGTCACAATTTACCTCTTTCTATACTACGTAGCCATTAGCAAATAATTGTAGCTATAGTTTTTAATACTTTTGTCCTTTAACCTTTAAACTAGAGTTATTGACATACCACCATATTACAGTATCCGAGTATTCTGAATTTGACTATATACTTAACTTTACTAGTGTGTTGCATATTTTTATGTTTTCTTGTTACTAATTAGCATCTTTTCCTTTCAACTTGAAGAACTCCTTTCAGCATTTCTTGTAGGCAGCTCAAGGGTGATGAACTCCTTCAGCTTTTGTTTGTTTGGGAAAGGCTTTATCTCTCCTTCACTTCTGAAGGACAACTTTGCCATGCAAAGTATTCCTGGTTGGCTGTTTTTTCCTTTCACCACTTTGAATACATTATTCTACTCTCCCCTGGCCTGCAAGGCTTCTGCTGAGAAACCCACTGTTAACCTTTGTCCTCTGTATGAGAGGAATTTTTTTCTCTTGCTGCTTTTAAAACTTTCCTTTGTCTTTGATTCCTGATAGTTTTATTACAATGTGTCTTGGTGAAGACAGTTTTGGGTTGAAATTTGGGGGGGACCTATGAGCTTCATGATCTTGGATATCCAAATCTCTCTCTAGATTTGGGAAGTTCTCAGCCATTATTTCTTTAAACAAGCTTTCTGCCCTGTTCTCCCTCTCTTCTCCTTTTGGGATTCCAATAATGTGTAGGCTTTCTTCACGCTCTCCCTCTTTTTCCTTGGTTCTCCCGACTGGATAATTTCAAATGACCTGTCTTTTACTTCACAGATTCTTTCTTCTGCTTGATCCAGTCTGTTGCTGATGTTCTCTCTTGCATTTTTTTTCATTTCATTCATTGTATTCTCCAGCTCCAGAATTTCTGTTTGGTTATTTTGATGATTTCTAGCTCGCTATTAAACATCCCATTTTCTTCTTGTATTGTTTTCCTTATTTTGCTGAATTGTCTTTCTGTGTTTCTTGTAGCTCAGTGAGCTTCTTTCAAACAACTACTGTGAATTATTTTCAGGCAAATCTCAGATCTCCAGTTCTTTGGGATCAGTTACTGAAAAACTATTGTGTTCCTTTGGTAGTGTCAGGTTTCCTTGACTTTTCATGCCTCTTGGAATCCTGCATTGCTGTCTTTGCACTTAAGGAAGCAATCACCTCCTCTAGTCTTAATTGACTGGCTTTTGGAGAGAAATATCTTCTGTCAGGACTGCTAGTGATTCTGAAGCTTTTCTATGGGTACACCTGCTCCACACTTCTTGTTCTCTCTTGGGGGGGAATTCTTAAGATTTTATGTCTTTTCTCAATCCTGCAAAGCCAGGTCGAGTGCTGACCACTTCCTGTTTACTTGCTTCCCCTAGGGCAGTGCTGAATGCTCAAGTTTGTGTGTTTTCTCTCAATCCCACAGAGTCAGACTGACTTTCTGTGCATGCTCACTAGCTTTCTGCAAAGGCTCACTCTTGCCACCATCAGCAGTGCTCCAAGGGAGCTGGCCACAGGTTGGGGGTGTATGTGGCTGAGGTGTGTGGAATGCTGGGGTGCCCGTGGGCCAGTTGGGGGGATCTGCAGGTGAGGATGCCCCAGTGGCTCACTGACAGGCTTCCTAATAGTCTGTGAAGCAGTTAGACCCATATTCCTTTGATGCCACCTAAGAGCCCTGGCTGCTGTTCTGTCAGCCACCTCCTGTCTCCCAGTCATGCAGCACACCTCAGTATTCTGGATGTGAGAAAGACGTAGGTCTTTTTGGCAGCACCCTTCACAGTTGGAGGAACTGGGTGCCTACTCACTTGCTCTCACTTTGCCCCATGGGAGAATCTCAGGCTGAGAAGGTCTCTCTTGCCACCTTGGGGGAGGAGTGATTCAGGTAAAGTGAAACTGTTCCTCTTACCCTCTTCAATGCATCCAATCTTGGATATTTTTTTTTGCTCTAACAGTTTGCTAGAATTTCTCCACTGGACTCCTGGACTTCCACAAAGGTCCTCCTGTCTGTAGGTGATTGTCTAAATTGGCGTTATTTGGGTGGAAGACAGGAGAAAATTCTTATTCTGTCATGTTGATGACGTCACTCCATACACCCCCATGGACATGCATCCTGGTCTGTCTTGTCTTTGTTCTCCTCTCTCAGCTGGGCACTGACACATCTTTGTCCCCTTATCTCCCACATACATTTTAGAATCAGCTTGTCAAGTTTCTCAAAAAATCTTCTTTGGATTTTGTTTGGAATTGCATTTCATGCACAGACCAATATTGAGAGAACTAACATTTTTAGGATATTGTCTTCCAATCATTAACATAGTTGTTGTCTTCATTTATTTAGTTCTTATTTTTAAATAACATTTTAAAATGTTTTCTATAAAAGCCTTAAGAGGTGAACTCTTGAGCAAGGTGAAGCGTGAAACCGTAGGCAGTTACTGGTGTCTGTTTACCCAAGGCACAATAACACTATTTCAGGCATTTCACAGTATTTAGGGAAGTCAGTACAAAGATCAAAAGACTGAGAAGTTCAACTTGTCCTCCAGGATGTTTTTATGTACATATGCAATATTTGTAAGAAAAAACACTGTAAAGAATAGAGTAACTGATAATGGACACTCACCCCAGCTTTAATGTAAATAGGAGAAAATATCCAACCAAGAACACAGAGAAAAAGTGGAGCCTGAAATCAAGAAGAACAACAAATACATCAGGGTCCCATCTAGCCCAAGCTCTTAAATGAGATGCAAGCTCAGTTACTATCTGTTTTGAGCTGAACAAATGTATCACTCCTGGGGACCTTACAAATAACAGTCCAAGCAGACACCCTCCAGTACAACCTAACTTAGAGGCACTTGATCTTTGCTAATAAAAAGGTGTATTCTTAATTTTGGGGGATTAACTGAGCCAATTTTTAAGGTATTTGTTTTTAACTTATTGTTTGCCTACTTCCGGGTAGGAGTGAAGGTCTCTTATAATTAAATATAAAAGACAGCGAAAAAAAGAGAAAAATTAGAAACCATTCAGAGAAATGGGAGAGAAACTACACCAAAATTTCACACAAGTTAATGAAATTAAGTAATAAACTTGGCTCTGGCTTTCTTTACAACAAAGGGGTAGGTAAGTTGAATACAGGAAGGAGATGCTAGTAAATTCTGAGAGGTAAATGATGGTATAGACCAGGGCTGCTTCTTAGATTTGGAAGTGACTCCGCTAGAAGTATTCTTTATTTTTGTAGTCTACATGTAGAAAAATGAGACTCAGAAAGTAGGGAGCTTCCTGATTTACCCAAAAATAAGCCAGATGATTTATATAGAGATAGGTTAACTAACCCAAGACCTATAAATACACTTATAATTTAGGTGAACAAATTTTATGTCCTATAACAAATATACTCCACAGATTACATAAGTAATGCATTTTATAAGTTTTATAGCTGAGACCTAGTATTCCTAGAAGACCAATTAGGAGTTTTGTAGTAACTAGTTGAATATCTCAAAAAGCTCAGTTGAGCCCCATCTCAATATATATTGCAAATATATATACACAAACATATACACACACACAAACATATATATATCTGTATGTCTACATATTCACACATTCACATACACAGAAATGCATATAAATATATACATTAATATGATCTTTTCCCTACCTGACTAGCCTCCTAACAGTTCTTTGATCACTGTATTCCTACGGTCCTTGAAACATAAACATTCTCTATCTCTTCGTTAATTTACTAAGGATGAAAACTAGCACAATCTTTCTGAGAGATCAAAAAGTTAGTTCCTTTCTTGCATGACTTCTCAAGAAGTCTTTAATATTTACTCAAGCTTGAAAGTAAGTTTTTATGTTTATGAACTTGATTTGGACAATGATAAAGGTGAAGGTTAGCTGCTGCAAAAGGTATTACTTACATTCCACTCAAAGGCCCCAACAGCAATCCCCGACATAGCTCCTTTCCTAGCCAGGCTCATTAAGCGGCCACTGCCCATATTTGCGGCAAAAAGAGAAGCCCCTATCTGAAAATCAAAAGCCAATTACACATCCAACTCCAAGAATTAATTTTCACAAGTGTAAACTCAAATCAACTTTTAAATTTTCTCAAAAGCGATTATTCCCTGCACAGAATTCTCATTCGTGCTTCTTCTGTATGAACTCTAACCACAAATTATAAGACAAAAAGAGGGAGAAAGTGAAAAAAGTAGGACAGGCATTCCCATGTTGTTGGCCTCCACATGCTCCACTGACTTACTTGCATTTCTCTAATGCAGAAATATTGGCAGGAACGTAATTTCATCATCATTTGAAATACGTTAAAAATATTAACATCTGATTATCTATAAGGGATTGGTTAAAATACTAAGGTACATGAGTAATATGATGAAATACAATGCAGCATACAGAAAGAATAAAGGAGCTCTACTAAGTGATAAAAAGAAGGTAAACAATATGTATAATATAATCTCATTGAAATTTTACGTGTGCCTGTTACACTTGTGCCCATATGTTTATATATACATGCGAGTGATTCTGGCAGTATATACTTCTGGGGACTGGAATTACGGTTACAGAGATGGAACGGGGAGAACATTTCAAGTTCTATACTTCGACTGTAATTTTTTTTTTTTTACAACCAACATCTGTTACTTTCAAAATAAAAAATCCCAGAGGCATTTAAAATGAACAAATCCCTCCTAAACCAATAACAGCTTTTTAACTGCGTAGAGACAGCCACTCCACCCAAAATCAAAATCCAACTATTATGCTGTTGACATAAGACACACTTAAAACCAAATTAACAAGAGAGGCTAAAAATAACAAAGCCTTTTAGGTAAAAACAAACAAACAAAACCCAGCATTGACAATATTAACATAAGATAGAGTAGCATTCAAGATGAAAAGCATTAAACAAGACAGAGTTTTTTTTTTAATAACTATAAAAGGTAAAATGCACTAATATTGACATAGTTGAGAGCACACACGCACCAACATCTTAGCAGTGACAAATATAAGGGAAAAAAAATTTTAGAAGAGGCACATAAGTACTCAAGTAACAGTAGTTATTTTCACTATTAGGAATGTTTGCTATATTTATCATAATAATGAAATATTATATACAGTCTAAATTACCCAATAATATGGTACATAAATGGTGGAATGTCCATATGATATAATACTATGCAACTGCATATAAATATAAAATATCTATATCTACTTATCCATGTTTATATAGACCTAGGAAGACATTGGTACATTATTAAAAAAAGGTAGGTTAAAAAGTTACTGCTCATTAATTCAATAAGTTTTAATAAATGCCCATTACCAAGTATGTGCCACTCACTGTTCTGGCAGTAGGGATATATTAGTGAGTGAAACAGACAAAAATCCCTGCCCTCATGAAGCTAACATTCTTTTGGGAAGAAGAGAATAAATAAAATAAATTAAAGGATTATTTTATAGCTTCATAGACAGTACTACAGAGAAAAAGAAAGGAGGAAAAGTAGATAGTATGTGCTGAGCAACTGAGAGGTCAGAGTAGACTGAGAAGAGAGCTGAGGAATACAAGAGGTGAGGGAGCAAGCCATGGGCATCCCTGAGGAGAGTGCTCCAGCTGGAGGGAGCAGCAGGGGCAAAGGCAAAGGCCCTGGGGCAGAAGCACAGCTGGATTGTTCAAGGACACTGCCTAGAGCTGGGGACAGGTGTCCTGAGAGGTCCAGTCAGAGAGATAAGGAGGTACAGATCACCTGTGGCCTAATATAGGCCATTATAAGCAGCTGGGTTTTTGTTTTGGGTGACATGGGAGCCCCCAGAGGGTTTTAAGCAGAAAAGTGACATGGTCTGACTTGAGTTTTAATAGGCTCCCTTTAGCTGCTTTGTTGAGACTGGATATAGAGGAGCAAAGGCAGAAGGAGGGAGCCCAGAACAGAGGCTGTTATAAATAATCCAGGTGAGAGATGATGGCAGCATGGGCCTGGAGGCAGAGTTGATGAGAAGTGGTCAGATTCCAAATATATTTTTTAGACCGAGCCACAGGATTTCCTGATGGACTGGATGCTGAGTGTGAGAGAGAACAAAGAGTCTAACATGACTCCATGGTTGTCAACCTGAGCAACCAGAAGGATGGAGCTGCTCTTCAGGAGACGGGGAAGATGGCAGGAGGGGCAGCTTTGCAGAGAAAGTCCAGAGCTCTCTTCTGGACTCGTTCAGTTCGAGATACCTGACAGACCTCTCAAGCACAGGCATCAAACAGGCAGTAGATACACCAGTCCAGAGTCCAGGGAGAGACCTGGGAGTCATTAGCACATAACTGGTATTTAATGCCATGAGACTAGACGAGGTTGCCAAGTTTGTGGGTGTAACTGGAGATGAGAGGTCACGCGCTGGCCCTGGGGAGCTCCAGCATTAGGAAGCCAGGGACATGGGGGAGAACTGGCCAGGGAGACTGTGCATGAGTGGCTGGTGAGCAGCAAGAAAGGAAAGCCAGGCGACGAAATGGGGAGGGAAGGAGGACTGAGAGTTTCAGAGTCTCACCACTGCCAAGCCAGGTAAGAGGAGGACTGAGAACTGACCATAGGAATAAGCCAGTACAACAAAAAAGAAAGAAAGAAGGAAAGACAAGAACACGCCTCTGGTGGGCCCTGCTAACAAGAGGAATTGATACCCATCAGGTGTCTGCTGATTGAATTAAAATACAAAAGAAAAAGGGAAGTTGGAGTGGCAAAATTATTCTTCCATTATAAATGCCTTTAATAATACCATAATATATTTTGTTCATTAAGCAAGAATCTCAATAATGAAAAAGAAGTCATAGTAAAGAAATTAATAAATCATAACATATACAAACATCGGAAGGTCAAAGCATGTTAATGTCTTCTGAAAATCACTACAAGTGTCACAGTTATACAGTGGAACGTGAGGAGCAGACTACCATTTTTCTGGGTACAGAAAACATGACTTCAAGGCCAAGCGTGGCTCAGGCAAAAGACTGGGGGCCTCCCAGCCCAGGGAGAGATCGTGCCACTAGAATCCTTTGCTGAAAAATAAACTAAGGTAGGTGGCCCACTGCAAATATTTCTTTGCCACATTCAATGTGTTTCTAAACCAGGTTTACAAAAAAAGAAGATTCAAATATAATTCAGAGATTTAACACCAGGAAAATCTCCCCAAATCTCCCAGCTAAGCAAGGCAAAGCCATCTCTGTCAGGTTGTTGGATCCGCCACTTGAGTGCACTTCCCTCTTCCCTTTGAATAAAGGCACCTCCTCCTCCCCAGACAAGACTTCTCTCTATGAAGCATCACCCCAATGTGGAAAACCAAATCCTTGCCATAAGACTGGTTAACATTTGAGGACAAAGAATACATCAGTGAACAAGGGCCTGCTTCTTGCACAATTCTCTAAGTGTACCTTACATTCCTGTGTGCGAAAGGTATGTATATGTTTACACAGTAAGTTACAAAGCTGCCCTGGCTCAGGCTTGGCTCGGGTCCTTAGACTCTGGGCCCTGCTGGGACCCGACATCCTCCTCCTCCCTGGGGCACCTCCACTCACCCCATCATGGATACTGGGCCATGGGGGGGCAGCTGCCTCCACTGCTGTGGGGGCTTGGAGGCATTCCTCTTGGACAGAATCACTTTGTACAATGAATAATTATTTAACATATAAACAACAAAAATGTTTCTAGCCCTTCTACCCCACCTCCCTCCATCCAGCATCAAGCGGTTCCACACCTCCATGCTTTGGCATATGCTGTTCCCTCTGCCTGGAATGCCCTCACACTCTACCTGGCAAACACTTACTCCATCTCCAAATCCTGCTCAAACAACCCCACTGTGAGCCCTTTCCTGTCTTTCCACACTACATACCCAGCAAGCTTCAGTTTGCCTTTCATCCATACCCGGCCCATGCGCCTCCTAAGAGACTTACTGCACGCACTGCACTGTAATTTGCTGGATGCACGTCTAACTTCCAATCTAGATTGTGCACTTCCAGAAGGCAGGACTGTCTATTTGCTACCTATGTCCTGGAACCTGGAATGATGCCTTGTACATACCAGGCACCTAATAAATGGTTACTGACCTAAACTGAGTTAAATGGAGACATTTAGGTAAGAAACTACTTAAGACTTAAGGAATTACTAAGGAAACGACTTTGCTGAGTCAACAACTTCAAATTATTTTGGGTATAAGACATCTAAATTAAAGTAATAAACAAGTTAACAGGCAGCCCCTAAGGTGGACCGTCACAGGCAAGACTTACTCACCGGCAACCACGCTAGCTTTCGGCCAGCCAGGAAGAAGTCTTCTACTGTCCCACGACCGCTTGACACTAGAGCCTTCAAACACACAGACAACAACAAAACAATGTAATACAAGCAACCAAACTGCTCTAAAGACACAGGTCTCTCAAACGATGACCTTCAGTTATGGGTAAATGTCTTTAGTAGAGATCCCCAAATCCATTCGCAGCTTCTTTCTCTTTAGGAAGAGAAGTGCTGACCCTCTGAGTTGGAGGAGGGCTCACGGCTGCCTCGCTGGAGGCTCCAGTCTCCTCCAGCTATGAGACTGCAGGAGCATATCCACTTCTCTACACTCTTGTGAAAATAATACTGCTTTATTTTTTTTCCAAGTAGTTAACCAGTGCCATAGTTTCTGGCACAGTCTGGGAGATCAATGGTTTCGTGAATGTATGGATCAATCAGGAATGGCAAATCTGAACATGTGCTTAGCTTGTTCCAGGAGTGCAGCCAGGGTGCCATCACTATGGTGTCCTTCTAACACAGCCGAGTCCTCTCTACTCAGGGTCCCAGCTCTGATTACCAGACTCTGGTGTGCTCAAGAGACAATACTGGGGATTTCCTGGGTTGCTTAGGACTAGCATGACCCAAGGATGAGAGTTAGTTGACAGAAATGTGTTTCTGTGGGAAGAGTGAACTTACCGCTGCCATTTGAGGTATCTGTGTTATAATGGGGTCCCCTCACATCATAAAGCCTTAAACCAAAGAAACAACTCTCTAAATCAGACATGTTAAGTTAGTCTCATTTCATTCATTCATTAAATATTTATCAAGGGCCTGCTATGTGCAGAGCCCACCTTTCTAAGTAAAGTATCAGTGATATGAAGGTAGAGTGCATGAGAACTTTTAAAAGGAATGTACAAACTGTTCTAAGATGAATAAAATCATCCTCTCTTTCTATTAAAGAAAGAACCAGGCGAGAAGAGGAGGAGATCCCGGGAAGAAGGTGGCTTAAGCACACGTCCTTGCCTCTTCCTTCTTCTTTGCTCTCCTTCTGGAATAATACAACCACTATGGCAGCCAGGGTGGTGGGGCAGAGGATACATCCAACACTTTCTCCAAGATCTCTGGGCTGAGACTCATAACAGAGAAAACAAACAATAAAAAGTGTAAGTTTTTCCCCCCTTAACATCCTGTGAGAGCCAAGGCACCAGCAACAAAGACTAAGATGTCCCCGTGGGCGCTCAGCAGACAGAAGCTGATGCACGCTTTCAGAAAGGAGGCCCATCTGTGCAACTGCGGGCAAGCGGGTTCAGCAAGGAAAGGGTGGTTGGTTTAATGACTGGAAGAAAACAAAGTTAGATCCTCCATCACATCGTATATGAGTAAATTCAGATGTTCTAGAGATTTAAATATTTTTTAAAAACTTGTAAAATATTAGAAGAAAATATTTGTATAACCCTGCGGTTGGGGGGTACTTTCCTAAATAAGCCAAGAAATCTAGAACATGTAAAGGAAAAGCAAGAGAGTTGACTTCTTCAAAGTGATCAAAATTCAAATGACAAAAAGACACCACTAGCAGAGTCTAGACCACTAGTTCTCATCCACGGTGATTTCTGCCCTATCCCCAGGGAACATCTGGCAACGTCCGGAGACATTTTTGGTTGTGAATGGGTAAGGATGAGGGATATTTCTAAGCATCCTAGAATGCAGAGGACAGACCCCCACAACAAGGAAGTATCTGGTCTTAAATGTTAGTAGTGCTGAGGTTGAGAAACACTGGCCTAGACATATGATAGTTTGGGGAAAAGATTAGCAATTCAAATGATAGACAAGTTGATAAAAGCAAAGTCAAATAACCCAATTCAAAAATGGGCAAATAAACAGAAGAGGAAATTCAACGGACAGTAAACTCATGAAAAGATGCTCAACCTCACCAGGAGTCCAGGGAGTGTAAAACAAAGCTACAATGAGATACCCCTCTTCACCCGTCAGCCTGGCAAACAACAACAGAAACCTAGTACGGCTGGGAAGGGAAGGGCTGGGGGAAAAGAGCACGCCCATAGGCTGCTTATGAGAAATGCAAATCTCAGCCAGCCTTGGGGATTGCCGTTTAGAAATATCTACTAAAATCTCAAGTAAACACACCCTTCTGACCCAGCGATTCCAACTTCAGCAATCCATGCCACACAGATTCAAAGCACCAACACATTAAAAAACCTCCCAAACCCAACAACCTGGCAACAATCTGAATGTCAATTAGCGGGGAAGAGATGAATAGTACACATTTGTATGATTATTATGCAGCTAATAAAAACATGGGCTAGATCTCGATCTAGTGACCTGCAGGACTCTCCATCACTTAGTAAACAAAAAAAGCAACCTGCAGAGTAATGTGTATGATATGATCACATTTTTTGTAAAGACAAAACACAAAAACTCTACATATATGTCTGTATGTTTGCATAAGCACCAAGAAAGGAGAGGAAGCACACACAGCCCATGGTTATCTCAGAGAGACAGGAAAGGATGGGGGAAGAAGAGTAAACTTATTCTCTAAATATTTATGCATCTTTTCACTTCTTACAGTGAGCATGTAAAACTTTTGTAATTAAAAACGATATACGACTTTTTAAAAGAACCAGTGGAAAGATGATAATATAAAGAAGGAAAATATCAAAGCATTCTGGAGAACCGTGCATGTTTTAAGGTTCCCAGAAGAACAGAAAGAACAGAGGCTGCCTTTGGAAGTGGCCAGACGGCTTACTAGTCCTCTGACCTTGGCCAGACTTAGGCTCCAACCGGGCCTGGAAGAAAGCTGGGTGGGGGCTTCCTAATAACAGCACTGGGGGAAGGATCCCTAAACAAGGACTCACTACCCAGAGCCCCTGCCTGGGCCACCTAGAAGAAGGTTTCTCATAACTGAGACCAATTTAAAAAACCAGAGGTTTGAATGATCTGGATAAATACCTCAGATTTCTCCTTTACATTTGGAATAAAGGGCCTGTATTTTCTCTTCTGGTACAAAATTCTCTCAATGAGATGGACTGATGTCTCCATTACTCTACCTGCCCACTAGTAGCCTAATGATTCACTGTAAGCCCTCAAAAGTGTGTCCAATGATCGTACTTGGAAGGGCCAGATTCTGCACAGTAAGATCCTGCTGGTGACCTGGTGAAGCACCCCAAGGTAAAGGTCATATGAGCATGAAAGTTTCAGCTGGGTGGGGGTTGTCCAGTATGAAACCTCTCCCACTGGTCAGCAGATGGTGGCACTGTTGCCAGATAGTGCTTGGTGAGGCAGGCCAGGCAGAGGCCTCCGACAGTTAACAGCTTAGCCCAGGAGGGATGCCATGACAGCAGCCGAAGCCTTCATACTCACCTGACCTCTCACTGCAAGACAGGCAGGCTCCTTCCAGGCAGAGTCTGGCCCTGGGTGGCATGTTTAAGAGACACCTTTTTGAGTACTTACATGCTAAGCTCTAGCGGGCGGATGGAAGTAAAGGAGACACAGTCTCCACCCTACTAAGAGAATCTCATACCAGAAAAGAAAATAGAAGCCTTTTATTCAAATTTAACGGAATGCTTAGAGCCCTAAGTTACATGTGAACTTTGAGGTCTGGCTAGCAAGGCAAAGTGCTTAAGCTCAGGAGTCAGCTGAGGCAGCTTTAGGTTGGAATCTGAACTCCATCACTCCCTGGCTGTTACTTAACCTCTTTGAGCCTCAGTGCCTTCACCTGTGAAACTGGAGAAGTAATAGCACTTTGTTCACAGCATGGCTGTGAGGATGCCATGCACTTAGAGCGCTCAGCACACACCTAGCACTCCGGCGCCTAATCATCGGCAGCTGCCATTATTAGCACCACATCATGGTGATCACAACGACTCTTTATTACATACCGCTTCGGTTCAAGGCAGCGGCGCAGGGGGATCTGACCTGCTCCTTCATTTGGGGGTGGGGAGGGGACGTGGGGCTGCCCAGCATGGCTCCGCTATCGAGGGTGCGCACTTAGTCTTGCATGGAAGGGTGGGGAGTAACCAGGCAACGGGAGGGTGGGGAGGTCTCTGCTGAGGGCTCTGCACAGGCAGGGGCGGGATGAGAGGGTGGTGGGGGGCAGCAAGGTGGGGACAGGGTGACAAGCAGGGAGGGTCGAACCAAGCGTGGCGTCCGGGTCCTGTCCTCCCCTCCGGGCCCCACGTACCCTCAGCCCGACGCCCAAGACCAGCAAGAGGTACAAAACCAGCACTAGGATGTCCAGGACACTGTCGACGCCAGAGCCCAAGACACTCCAGTTCGAGGCGACACCGTGCCAAAGAAAGCTCATGGCGGCGCTTGCGCCAGGCCGGCAACGCGGACGTCCGCGGAGGCCGCAACGGCTTTGGCTGCGATTCGGCCTTGGGCTTCGGCTCCGCCGCCGGAGGGCATCCCGGGAAGGGCCGCGGTGCAGCCTGAGAGTTCCCGGCGGGCCCCGCGGCCCAGCGCGGCCTAATTCCCGCGAGGTCACGAAGACCTGCTTCCTCACGCTCCGTTTAGCGAGAAAGCGGAAAGCCGCTTTCCCTGCCACTCCGGGCGCAAGGCTCTCCCGTGTTTGCTGCGCTCGCTTTCTCCTGCGCTGAGAGTTGGGGGCGGATGGGGCTAGCGTGGGGCCACCGAGGCGGGATGGGTAAAGGTGTGTCTTGGAGCCATGTTGGAGCCTGGGGCAAAAGGAGAAGCTGGTCATACTGTTCCTGTCGTTATTTACAATTTTGATACTGTGTTCAGTGTGCACTTGGGGCGTTAATTTGGATTTATTAGAATATTATTTATCCTGAGTCCTGAATCTTTTGGTAAGCCCTTAAATTTTGACCAAGGAAAGTGCCTCATTCGCCTCACCCTCATCATGACTTTGATGCACCACCTGATCCCCGAGGGTCCTCAGCTTTTTGCCCTTGGATCTTTTACGGGTGATGTGCGAATTTTCAATCTAGGCTGAGTGTTACTCTTCTTGGTGTCTTTGTCTGCTAAATTGTATTTTTAGACATGTTGGTCAATAATAGTAATAACCGTAATAATAATACTTAACGCTTCTTTAGCTCTTGCCAGGTGTCAGCCGCCTCCTGTGCGCTTTGCAAGTACTAACCCACTTGATTCTCACGATAACCAATCAGTCTGAGTGTGTGACCACAAGGGCACGGAGGCTTGTCCTTGTAGCCAGGCAGAAGTCTCTGGTTTCAGCTCCAGAGCAGAATTCTGTAGTCCTGCTTTAGTTCAGTGCTGTCCAAAAGAAGTATAATGTGAATAATGGATGTTATTTTATTTTTTTCCAGCTTTACTGAGAGATGATTGACAAAAATTGTAAATACTTAAGGTGTACAACGTGATGTTTTGGTATATGTATACATTGTGAAATAATTACAATAAGCAAGCTAATTGATATGTCAGTTCCCTCAGTTACCATTTTGTGTGTGTGGTGAGAAAACTTGAGATCTATTCTCTTAGCCAATTTCCAGTACACAATACATTATTATTAATTATAGTCACTATTCTGTACATTAGGTCTCTAGAACTTACTCCTCTGTAACTGAAAGTATCCTTTGCTCAATATCTCCCTTTTTCTCCAACCGCCTAGCTTCTGGTAACCACCATTCCACTCTCTGTTACTATGAGTTCAACTTTTTTTTTTTTTTTTAATATTTCATGTATCAGTGAGATCATGTGATATTTGTTTTTCTGTGTCTGGTTTATTTCACTTAGCATGATGTCCTCCACATTCATTCGTTATTAAAAATGGCAGGATTTCCTTCTTTTTCAAGGCCTAATGATATTCTTTTGTGTGCGTTATGTGTGTGTATATATGTACACATATTTTCTTCATCTATCCATCTATCCGTGGACACTTAGATTGTTTCCGTGTCTTGGCTACTGTAAATAATGCTGCAGCGAACATGGGAATGCAGATAACTCTTTGAGATGGTGATTTTGTTTCCTTTGGATATATACCCAGAAGTGGGATTGCTGGATCATATGATAGTTCTATTTTTCATGTTTTGAGAAACTTCCATGCTGTTTTCCATAATGGTTATACCAATTTACATTGCGACCAACAGTGTACCAGTGTTCCCTTGTCTCCACATGCTCGCCAACACTTGTTATCTTTTGACTTTTTGATAATGGCCATCCTAACGTGTGAGGTGGTATCTCATTGTGGTTTTGATTTGCCCTGATAATTACTGATGTTGAGCATCTTTTCAGATACTTGTTGGCTATTTATATGTCTTCTTTGGAAAAATGTATATTTAAGGCCTTTGCCCAATTTTTAATTGGGTTATTTGTTTTTTTGCTATTGAGTTGAATGAGTTCCTTATATATTTTGTAGAATTTTATTTATTTATTTATTTGATGAGGAAGATTGTCCCTGAGCTAACATCCATTGCCAATCTTCCTCTTTTTGCTTGAGGAAGATTGTCTCGAGCTATCATCTGTGCCAATCTTCCTCTATTTTGTATGTGGGATGCTGCCACAGCACGGCCTGATGAGCAGAGTGTAGGTCCATGCCTGGGATCTGAACTTGTGAACCCTGAGCTGCCAAAGCAGAGTGCATGAACTTAACCACTATGCCACTGGGCCGGCCCTATATATTTTGGGTATTAACCCCTTATCAGATATATAGTTTACAAATATTTCTCCCATTCTATAGTTTGCTTTTTTGTTTTGTTGATTGTTTCCTTTGCTGCGTATCACAGATATTACTTTAAACTCTCCAGTAGCCACATTAAAAAGGTAAACAGGTGAAATTAATTTAAGTAATATATTTTATTTAACTCAATATGTCCAAAATAGTATCATTTCAATATGTAATTAATGTAAAAATTGTTGAGCATTTTATGTTCTTTTTTTCCACATTAAGTCTTTGAAATCTGGTGTCTATTTTATATTTAGAGCACTTCTCAATTCACACGCTAACTTTTCTTCAGAAGTACTTCATCTGTCTTTAGATTTAACAAAATTTACAATTGAAAAAAGATTCACGTACCAAGTTGTTCTAAACATACCTAAAAGCTTTCCAGTAACTGAATATAGTACCAAAATTCCGTTTTCCTTTACATCAATTACAAAACTTCTTCGTCTTTTTAGAAGAATTGATTTGACTTTGAAGCAAAAGCATATCAGTTTCAAAGTTATGTCTGTCCAAGTTAAGTAATTCACTATCTCTTATTGTCAACTCAATGTAATTAACATCAGATTCAAGGAGGCATTACATAATTTAAAAGCATTTCTAAATTGATCAATATCATGAAGAATTCTTCAAATTTTTCTTGTAGTTTTTGCTGCCAATTATATAACACAGCCAGTTACCATTAAAATCTTTGGCATATTGACTCATGTTAGGAGAATGTGTAAAATCATTATTATTGATTTGTATTATGAAGTTTCAAATTTAACTTTAAGTAAATTCTTATACTTGGCTAGCTAGGTTACAAATAAACTTTTCTTTGACTCTTCAAATTTAGCTGATTCATGTACAGTACCTATTAGTGAGAAATTTAAGTACAGACTGCCATTTTTTGATCTTTGATTATTAAATATTCAACAAACATTCCTTTTGTTTCGAGAAAATATTGAGTTGCTGTTGACATTACAGGAAATCTTTGTAAACTTTCCAAGACTCAACCAATGAGCACTGGCAAAAGCACAATATCATCAAATTCATTGCCTTCTATTTCTTTCAACAGTTCCCTAAAATAGTGATGATTCATGTTATTTGCACATACATACTGATGGTTTCAACAACTGTGTCTATCCATGATGATTTTCATAAAGTCTGCTATAAAAACTAAGCACAAATAATTTTTTAATGTGTATCACAGAGTGGAATAAAGCAAAAACGGAAACATCAGTCCCTTGTTTTAAAAATCCCATTAAATCTAGAGTTTTGGCCTAACATAGCTGGAGCACTGCTCAACATGATAAGATTTTTTTTTTTGGATTTTGCCGAACTTCTTTGATAAATGTAAATGGTTAAAAATATGCCACAAGTTTTATCTTTTACGTTATGAATTGTCAGCATTTTTTCATAGGTTTTGGTGTCCTTTGAGACAAAAAGCATTCAAAATATAATTGGGCAATGTCTCATATCACATGAGTCAACTGAAGCTAGAAAAGGACACTTGCAAATTTTCAGATTTTGAATCTATTCATTTTTGGTGGTCTTGGAAAGGCCTTGAGTTCCAAGGGCAATTGTTTTGAAGTGTAATTGAAAAATCTTTCACTTTTTGTAAAATATCTTTTTTATAGCATTTTTTCATGGTATTCTAACAAATTTCAATAACTGAAATAATTTCTTTTCTCATCTTTCCATCTAAATTGTTTTTCTTTTTGATGCAAGAATCCAAGCAGTTTTAAAGCTAGCCAAAGTTACAAACTAAAATTCTGTTAAAAATCATTGCTTTTTTTGACATTTATTTCTGATTTCAGGCAACTAATAATTTTTTGTTACCATTGAGAGAAAATATTTCTATCAAAGTCACATTTATTATCTTTAATTTTTTTTACACACCCAACAAACAGCTCCAGCAGAACACCATACATAAACATTATGTCGTTTAGATGAATCAATTCCTTTTTTGTTATAAAATGACCCTTTTTGCACCTGGCAGTATTTGCTCTGAAATCTATTTTTATGTTGATATAACCACTTTGGAATTCTTGCAATTAGTGTTAGCATGATGTATCTTTTTCTATCATTTTGTTTTTAACCTATTTGTATCTTTATATTTAAAGTAGATTTCTTTTAGCCCCCATATAGTCAGATCTTGCTTTTTCATTTAATCAGATAATCTCTACTTTTAATTAGCATGTTTAGACTACTTACATTTAATGGGAGTATTGATGTGGTTGTGTTTAAATATGCCGTCGTGCTATTTGTTTTCTGTTGGTCCCATATGTTCTTTTTTGTCCTTCTTTTGAATTAATTGATCTGTGTGTGTGTTCATGCATGTACACACTTTCATTTTATCTCCTTTGTTGGCTTCCTGGCTATGACTCTTTGTTGTGTTATTTCGGTGTTTCCTATAGAGCTTATAGTACACATCTTTGACTTAACCCAGTGTACCTTCAAGCGATGTGATTTCACTTCACATATAGTATAAGAACTTCACAACGTGTACTTCCGTTCCTCCCCTCCAGCCTTTGTGATATTGTCATCATACATTGTACATTTGTTATAAATTTTACATTTTAATTGATAAATGCTATTATTTCTCTTTTAAACAGTTTATCATCCTTTAAAGAGATTTAAATAGCAAAAAAAAAAAAGGTCTTTGTATTTACCCACATAGTTACCATTTTTGGGGCACACTCTTCATTCCTCTGTGTAGATCCAGATTTCCATCTTGTGTCATTTTTCTTCTGCTTGAAGACTTCATGTGACATTGCTTGTAGTGCAAGTCTACTGGTCATACTTTTCAGCTTCTATATGTCTGTAAAATTTTTACTTAGACTTCTTTTAGAAAGATATTTTTACTAGGGAAAGAATTCTAGGATGACACTTTTTTCTTTTAATACTTTAAAGATGTTGCTCCACTGTCTTCTTGTTTGCATAGTTTCTCATGAGAAATCTGCTGTCATTTTTATCTTTGTTTCTGTATATAATGTATATTTTTTCCCCTGGCCGCTTTTAAGATTTTCTCTTAAATGAATTGTTTAAGAAATGTGATGATTATGATGTGCCTTGGTATGATTTTCTTCACATTTTTGTGATTATGGTTTGTCAAACTTCTTAGATCTGTGAGTATAGAGTTTTCATCCAATTAAGGAAAATTTTGACCATATATTTTTTAAATGCCCCCCTTCTTTTCTTTCAGAGACTCCAAATACATGTATATTAGATCACTAGAAGTTAGCCCACTGATGCTCTGGTTTTTTATTTTTCTCAGTCCTTTTACTCTTTGTTTTAAATTTTGCATAGTTTCTACTGCTATGTCTTCAAGTTCACTAATCTTCTACAATTTCTAATCTGTAATTAATTTCATCTAGTGTATTTTTTCATCACAGACATTGTAGTTCTTGAAGTTCAATTTAAAAAAAAATCCTTTCCTGTACTTACCTAACATATTTGATCTTTTCTCTATCTTCTTGTGCATATGAAATGACATTACAAAAATAACTGTCTTTGTCCTTGTCCTTGCAATGTCCTTGTCTATTCATTTTATTACTCTGGGTCAGTTTTGAGGGGTTGATTTTCTCCTTATTATAGATCATGTTTTTCTACTTCTTTGCCTGCCTGGTAATTTGTAGTTGAATGCCAGACAATGAGAATTTTATCTTGTTGGGTGCTAGGTATGTTTGTATTCCTGTAAACATTCTTCTGTTTTGTTCTGGTATCTGGTTAACTGACTTGGAAACAGTTTAATCCATCCCAGCTTGCTTTTAAGATTTTTTAAGTGAGACCACAGGAGAAGTAAGTCTAGGTTTAATTTTCTCCACTACTCAGGCAAACTCTTCTGAGTACTCTACCCAGTGCTCTGGGAATTACAGAGTTTTCCATGCTCACTGGTGAGAACAGGCATTATTGTCAGCCTTGCATTTTCCCTGCGGATTGTTTTCTCTAATTGTTTTGGGTAGTTGTCCCTTGGCCTCAACTATTTTCCTCATATGCATGCACTGATCACTACTCAGCTTAATACTTGAGGTTGACCCTCTGTAGATTTGCAGAATTCTTTTTCTGTTCAGCTCTCCCCTTTTTGGCACTCCACCCTATGAACTCCAGCTGCCTTGGATCCCCAGATGCCTCTATCTGTTCAACTCAAGGAGACCACTGGACTCTGCATTCTCCCCTCCCTGAGTCTCAGCCTGGAAACCCTGGGGCAATCGTAGGGCTTATCTTGTTTGTTTGTTTTTTAAAGATTTTATTTTTTTTCCTTTTTCTCCCCAAAGCCCCCCGGTACATAGTTGTATATTATTCATTGTGGGTCCTTCTAGTTGTGGCATGTAGGACGCTGCCTCAGCGTGGTTTGATGAGCAGTGCCATGTCCCTGCCCAGGATTCGAACCAACAAAACACTGGGCTGCCTGCAGCGGAGTGCGCGAACTTAACCACTTGGCCACAGGACCAGCCCCCCTCTTTTTTTAAAGATTGGCACCTGAGCTAACAACTGGTGTCAATCTTCTTTTTTTTTTTTCTGCTTTCTCTCCCCAAATCCCCCAGTACCTAGTTGTATATCTTAGTTGCAGGTCCTTCTAGTTGTAGGATGTGGGATGCCGCCTCAACGTGGCCTTACAAGCAGTGCCATGTCTGTGCCCAGGATCTGAACCCTGGGTCGCCACAGCAGAGCATGCAAACTTAACCACTCGGCCACGTAGCCGGCCTCTTGTTTGTTTTCCATCTCTTATAGACCACTGTCTTTCATTGCCTTATGTCCAATGACTTAAAAACCATTTTGAAAATACATTTTTGCTCTTTTTTTCATTGTTTCAGGCAAGAGAGTAAATCTAGTCCCTACTACTCCATATTGGACAGAATGTCCAATTGTTCTTTTTTCAAACAAGTTTATTGACATATAATTCACACACTATATGTTCCACCCATTTAAAATGTACAATTTAGTGGTTTTTAGTATATTCACAGAGTTGTGCAAACATTATCATAATCAATTTTAGAACATTTTCATCACCCCAAAAATAAATCCCTACTCTTTAGCTATTACCCCCCAATTCACCCATCCCAGCCCTAGGAAAGTGCTAATCTACTTTCTGTCTCTATAGATTTGCATATTCTGGACATTTTGTATAAATAGAACCATACAATATATGGCCTTTTGTGTCTGGCCTCTTTCACTTAGTATAATGTTTTCAAGGTTGTGAAAATGTTCCAAAATTGATCATTGTTCACACCTTTTGGCTATTATTAAGGCTATGAACATTTATGTACACGTTTTTGTGTAGACGTATGTTTCCTTTCTCTTCAGTGTATGCCTAGGAGTGGAATTTATGGGTCAAATGGTAATTCTATGTTCAACCGTTTGAGAAACTGCCAGACTGTTTTCCAGTGTTGCCGCACTAGTTTATATTGCTACCAGTAGTGTATGAGGGTTTTGATTCCTCCACATCCTCACCAACACTTTTTTTTTTTGGAGGAAGATTAGCCCTGAGCTAACATCTGCTGCCAATCCTCCTCTTTTTGCTGAGGAAGACAGGCCCTGAGCTAACATTCGTGCCCATCTTCCTGTTTTGTATGTGGGACGCCTACCACAGCATGGCTTGCCCAGTGGTGCCATGTCTGCACCTGGGATCTGAACCGGTGAACCCCAGGCCGCCAAAGCAGAATGTGTGCACTTAACTGCTGCACCACCGGGCTGGTCCCTCACCAACACTTTTCATTGTGGATCTCCCTCAACTTATGATGGGGTTTTGTCCCAATAAACTCATTGTAAGTTGAAAATATCCTAAGTTGAAAATGCTTTTAATATACCTAGCCTACCAAAGATCATAGCTTAGCTTAGCCTACCTTAAGCTTGCTCAGAACATTTACATTAGCCTACAGTTGAGTAAAATCATCTAACACAAAGCCTATTTTATAATAAAGTGTTGAATATCTCATGTAATTTATTGAATACTGTACTGACAGTGAGAAACAGAACGGTTGTATGGGTACAGAATGATTGTAAGTGTATCGGTTGTTTACCCTCATGATTGTGTGGGTGACTGGGAGCTGTGGCTCGCTGCCACTGCCCAGCATCACAGGAGAGTATCAGACTGCATATTGCCAGCCCAGAAAAAGATCAAAATTCAAAGTATAATTTCTACTAAATATGTTTCATTTTCACACCATTTGTAAAGTTGAAAAATTGTAAGTTGAACCATTCTAAATTGGAGACATCTATATTTGTCTTTTTGATTATAGCCATCCTCGTGGGTGTGAAGTAGTAGCTCATTGTAGTTTTAATTTAATATAAATTAAATGACTAATCACGTTGAATATATTTTCATGTGCTTATTGGCCATTTATATATCTTTCACATAGAAATGTCTATCTGGGTCCTTTGCACTTTTTTCCACTTGGGATGTCTTTTTATTATTGAGTTGTAAGAGTTCTCTATATTCCAGATACAAGTCCCTTGTCAGATATATGATTTGCAAGTATTTTCCCCATTCTGTGAGTTGTCTTTTCATTTTCTTGATAGTCTTTGAAGCACAAATGTTTTTAATTTTGGTAAAATCCAATTTACATATTCTTTCTTTTGTTGTTCATGTTTTTGGTATCATGTCTAAGAAATCATTGCCTGATCCAAGGTCATGAAGATTTACTCATGTTTTCTTTTAAGAGTATTATAGTTTTAGCTCTTACATCTAGTCTTTCGATCTATTTTGAATTTATTTTTTGTATATGGTGTGGGATAGTGGTCTGGTTTATTTCTTTTGCACGTGGCTATACAGTTTTCCCACCACCATTCATTGAAAAGAGTATTCTTTCTCCACTGGATAGTGTTGGCAACCTTACCAAAAATCAATTGGCCATAGAAGTATGCTTTTCCCCCCTGGAATCTTAATTCTGTTCCGTTGATCTGTATGTCTATCCCCCTATCAGTACCACATTGTCTTGATTATTGTTGCTTTATAGTGAGTTTTAAAATAGAAAACCATGAGTCCTTCAACTCTGTTTTCAAGATCCTTTTGGCTATTTTGGGTCCTTTGAATTTCCCTATTAGTTTTAGGTTAAGTTGCTATTTCTTCAAAGAAGCCAGCTGAGATTCTTCTAAGGATTGTGTTGAATCTGTAGACCACATTGGAGAGCATTGTCATCTTACCAATATTTATTCTGATCCATGAGCATAGGATATATCTCCATTTATTTAGAACTTCTTTCATTTCTTTTCACAGTGTTTAGTCATTTTCAGAGTATAAGTTTTGCACGACATTTGTTAAATTTATTCCTAAGTATCCTTCTCTTTTTGATGTTATTGTAAATAAAATTATTTTCTTACTTTCATTTTTGGATTGTTTATTGCTAGTTTAGAGAAATACAATTGACATTTTCCAGCTTAATTGAGGCATAATTAACAAATAAAAATTATATGTATTTACAGTGTACAATGTGATGTACATATACATTTGAATTGATTATCACAATCCAGCTAATTAACATCCATCACCTTACACACTTATAATTTTTATTTTGTGATGAGAACATTTAGGGTAAGAACATTTCTTAGCAAATTTGAAGTATACAATATAGTATTATTAACTATAGCCATCATTCTATGCATTAGATCTTCCGAATTTATCCTGCATAACTCACATTTTGTACCCTTTGGTCAACATCTCACAATTGATTTTTGTATATTGATCTTGTATTGTGCAACCTTTCTGACCTTATTTATTACTTCTACTAGTGTTTTTGTGGATTCCTTAGGTTTTTCTATTTATAAGATCATGTCGTTTGTGAATAGACGTAGTTTTACTTCTCTTTCAATCTGGATGCCTTTTTTTTTTTCCCTTGCCTAACTGCCCTGGTAGAACCTCTTTTCCTGACCATGGCCATCTGATTATCTTCACTAATTGCGACTGCTCTATCACTTCCAACAATACGTTGGGGCATACATTGCTTTACAGACTGATCCAATTAAATTTAGGCTCATTTGCAGGGATAGTTTTGTTTTTTTTTAAAGATCGGCATCTGAGCTAACAACCGTTGCCAATCTTTTTTTTTTTTTTCTGCTTTATCTCCCCAAACCCCCCAGTACATAGTTGTATATCTTAGTTGCAGGTCCTTCTAGTTATGGGACGTGGGATGCCACCTCAACGTGGCCTGACGAGCGGTGCCATGTCTGCGCCCAGGATCCGAACCCTGGGCCATTGCAGCAGAGTGTGTGAACTTAACCACTCAGCCA
The DNA here is from genome assembly GCF_041296235.1 of Equus asinus. Lineage (NCBI taxonomy): Eukaryota > Metazoa > Chordata > Mammalia > Perissodactyla > Equidae > Equus > Equus asinus. Next base: position 99,252,018 of record NC_091797.1, read on the forward strand.
CGGAGCCGGCCCCCGGATAGTTTTTGAGGTCAGCTTTTGAGATTTGTTCTAATCCCAGGAGGGCTCTTTTTAGTTGTCTCTTTCCCTGATTCTCTCTGGTAAATTAGCTGGCCTATGGTTTAGCTTATATGTAATGAAGCTACAAGTCTCCCTTTAATTACTTTTCACCAGAAGCTGCACTGTTTTGAGAGTGTCTCCCTGGGAAAAATGTCTGAGCCATAGCTCTGGGGGCTGGGGGCAGGGACAGTGGTTGCTTCTCTCCGAATGACAGCCCTCTTTTAGGAGCTGGGCACTCGTCGGGGGCTTTTGGTCTTCCTGGCTTGCTTCTCCCAGCATGGAATCTCCTATTTTACAAATGAGCCTGGGCAAGAGTGATGGGTGTCCCAGTGTTTTCAGTGTGCTGCCCCCAAAGTAGAGTGTCTGTGTCACAAGTGAAGGCTGAGCAGGAGAGAGGCCCCCATTGCCTGCCACACTCGCCTGGAATTTAGCCTCTGGAACAGGTATCTAGGAGTGGCTGGAATGAAAAATGCTGATGGACTGCCCCTCTCAGGAAGATGCCCTCACCCTTGCCTTGGAGCTTGGTGGAGAGGGTGCCCTGTGTTCTTGGCCGCACTACTTGGATTGGGGTTTCTGTCATGTTGGGCCGGGATGGGGGAGGAAGGGAACAGCTCATGGTTGAAATGCTACAGACTCTCACTGCTCTTGCCAAGTTTTAGTAGATTTTCTTGAATAAACACTTCATTTACTGTATGCCTTTAGGTCTGTTTCCAGAGACTTTAAATATACATATAAAAGACTTTAAACACACATGCAAAGACTTGAATATTTATATATAAAGACTATACATGTATTTTAAAAATATTTGTTACATATATGTAAACTTTTCACCAGTTTTGCTGGGGAGCAGGTCCGTAGAGCTCTTCACATTGCCATTCTGGAAGTGGCATTCTTCCCTTCCCCAGCTGGTTTCTGAAACTCTAGATGAGGATGCCCAGCTGGATGCTTACACTAAGTCCCACTGCAGGAGACTTGAGGATAGGAGCCCCGGTGACTCAAACCTCCCTTCTTTATTATTATTATTATTATTATTATTATTATTATTATTATTATTATTATTGCTGGCCACAGGTTAGTTCATAGACTGAAACTCTTGTCCCCTTGAATTTAAATTTTCTGAGCCCTTTTGGGGTAAGGAGCACTCATAAGCTAGGTAGCCCCTAAGGCAGTCCTCTTTTAGGACTGGATTCATCCTCTCCACCCCATCAAGGACAGGGGGACATGGGAAACAATCGAGTTGTAAGTGCCAGCCCTCTTGCAGCAGCCACGCCACCTGGTGGGCAAGTTTTGCATAGACCATGTGAAGCCTGGCCTCGATTTGGTGGTCTCTGGCACCCTCCACTGATGAGCTATCAGAAGCCTGGTGTGGTGGTAGTTTGACCATATTTCATTTGTGACGAAGTGCTGTCTGACCCAGTGAGTATGATCATCCTTTACAAGGAAGCTGATCCGGAGCTGTTTGGCTGAGGGGCCAGAGTAATCAATCTGTATCCACGTCTACAGGTGCTGGCTGGCTTTGCCCCTGGGGTGGGTCAGGTTTAGGCTCATTGTGAGGATATTCAAGACATGTGCTTCCCCAGGTCTCTTCTTCAGAATTCCTCCCAGGTCAGGGTCCAGAGTTGCCCTCGTGGTTTTGGACTTATGCCGCTAACTCGGCACATTTGAGTGGTAATTATGAAGGATATAAGGGGGCATTTTATATAGTCCTCCTCCCAGTTTGCTGGCCGGAGGTGAAAAGCCTGAGAAGAGAGGCTGGTTTAGGGCTTATTGTTTTACAACTTGACCTTCAAAGGACATAAACCTCCCTCCTTCGTTGGCGTTCCCACTATCCAAGATCCTTTTTCCCCATCCCATTGAGCACTAGGGGATCACCTTAATGATTTAGAGCCGAATATTCTCACCAGCTTCCTTCCAGCAGAGAGGATGGCCATCGGTACTGATCTAATGGCAGACGTCCCCCCACCCAGCCCTCTGTTGGCTGTCAGGACAAATTGCCTGAATGTGTGACCCAAAGGTTGAGAAGCCTACTGTCCTTGTGGCCAGTCAGAGGCTGTGATCTCGCCCTCCTGAGCTGCATCTTCTGGTCCGTGTAGCTTATTGGACCACTAGCACAGGGACTCCAGGTCCTTATCTTACCTGTGAAGCATCACTTAGAGAAAACAAAATCCAACCTCCTTGGATGTAGCTTGTCCTGGAAGGCTGATTTTAATTATTGCATGCCAAACCTCCACTGCCTTCTCTCCTTCGGTGATATTTCCCACATGAAAAGCCCTAAAACTGACAGAGGGATGGTCATTTTTGAAAAACATGACATTGGGGGCCATCCTGTGTGAGGCCATCCTTGAAGTCAGAAGTTCTGCACTCTCAGACATCATTAGGGCTGTGGAGAGAGGACAGGATCATGTCCTCCATCCATGAAACTTGGAAACAGGGAAATGTCTGAAGAGACAGAGAGTTGAGTGTCCAGCCCTCTCTCACCATATGAAGCCTCTGCAGAGGGAAGGGTAAAGGAAAATTGGTTCCCTCCCTTTTGACACACAAGGCAGCCTGTATGTGCTCTTGGACACGTGCCTGGCCCATCGCTCTTCACTTGAGCTAGGCCTGATGTATTTGGTCCCCAGCTGTCACAGCACTGAGTCCATCAGAAACTCTTGTTTTCTTTTATACCTTCCTGGACAGGCTTCTCTAATGCAGCTGTCCTGGGATTACAGCTCACAAATCTTAGTAGACCTTGCACCCCACAGGGCTCATTGGAGAGACAAGGACATCTTTGTCCATCCTTTGCCCCTCCCCCAATGCCCATCCCAAAGAAAGCTGCCTGGTTTCCTACTGCTGATCTCTCCATGTGGTGTAACCCCAGCCTTGACTAGGCTGACCAGCAGTTGGGTTGTGTGGTCCCCACACTTGCCTTCCGCTGCTCCCTGGGGCAGCTGACTGTTTGCATTTTGCAGACCCAGTGCCTGGAGTCTCCTTCCATTAGAACCAGAGGACCTGGAATGAGGGCAGGGGGAGCCCAGAAGTTCTGACAGAGCCAGATGCAGAATAGTGGACTGTGTCCTAAGGAAGGCAGTTTTCTCAAGAAGACTTTGATAAAGACGACCCCAAATCCATCAGCCTGATCTACTGTGGAGAAGTGGATTTCCCCCTCCAGCAAATAGTAAGTGATTTCCACCTGCACCAGGGGTTTATGTTTGAATTAGTGATCTCCCCCACCTCCAGGTCACTTTAGGTTTATCTGACTACACAGGGCCACAGGTGAGAGAGCTGTAACTACAGAGCCTGAACTGATTCCCCATGGTCCCTCCCATTTCTCATCTCCCACTTCCCTCTGTAAGAAAGTATTTTCATCTTTGTTTTGGCTTTTAGGTCAATTATAGCACCAGGTTGGAGATGACCCCCATTTGCAGGCTCTTTTGATGCTGCGCTGTTTTGTCAATCAGGATCGAGTCAGGAGAGAGACCACGCCAGTAATTTGAACAGAAACCTATACTGTCAAGCGTTGTTAACTCGTGAAAAGGATAGAGGAGGGCTCTGAGAGGCACTCGTGTACCACCTTCCACATCCAGGCTCAGGGAGAGTGGACCATGGAGGAACTAAGGGCTTAGGAGAGGGACTCCACTCAAGGCTGAGATTCAGACCTTGCTGAGGAGGGCATGGCTTGGCAGGATATGCAGCCTGCCAGGGCAAGGAGACTTGTCACAGGGCGTGGGCCAGAGCTGCTCCCTAGAAGTGGCCCACCATTGCTCGGTCATGGGTGGGCTGGGCAGGTCTGCAGGAGCAGCTCCTGGGGTGGGGAGACAGTTGCCTGAGGATGCAGCAGGAGCTGGTCTGTAGAAGTGGCAGCCAGGGGACACATGTTTGAATTAATAATTGTTTCCCCTGTTGCCCCCCACCCAACCCCGATCTGGAAAATGGAGCCCGGGGCTAAGCAGAGGCTTTCTAGAAGAATACACTAAGGAAGAGGAGGCCCACCTTTGGTGGTCAGCAGTCTGAGTGGCCAAGGGCTAAGTTAGAGATTTTGCTGTTACAGGGTGACCCTCATTTCCCACCTATTATAGTGTAGGGCGCTGAGATGTGGGAGGTAAGGGTTATACACAAAATCAGAGGGAAGTCCTGGACCAAAGAGAAGCCTGGGGTATGGCGCCAGATCCCAGGTCCCAGGAGGAAAGACTCCTCGTGAACAAATGCTTCCAGGTGTGCCAGCTGTGACTCTTGTTCTGGAGATGCTGTGCTGACTGCTTCACGCTGGGGCACACTTCTAGTAATTCTACATGGGGGGGGGCGCTGGTGGTCTGCAGGGGTGACCTGCTGGCAGGATGTGGGAATTTACTGCCCTACAAGGTCATTTCTTACTCCAACCCCAGGGGCCAAGCCACCCCATCCTAGCCCCAACCTGGCGGGAGACCTGCAGCTGTCCCCGTATGGGTGCTGCCCTGGCATTGAGTCTTTCCTGGAGGTGATGGACACGGGGCTTGAACCAGAGAGAGGAGAGAAAGCCTTGGGAGCTGGGGGATGGGGCTGGAAGTTTCCTACCCCTTCCCCTCATTCTAGGCCCTTCTCTATGGGGTCTGGAATTTGCTGGGCTTTGCCACCAGGTGTCACTGTCTTCTCGTACAGAAGCACAATTGTCTTCTGCACAGACTATTGTCTGCCCAGAGCAGAGAATTAAGGAACAGCATAGCTGCAAAGTTAGGCAGTGGTGTGCTGGAGCCTGCTGGCACCAGCTCATGAGAACTGGTGGTTGAACACATCTCTTCCCAGCTCTGTGTTCAGTGATGCCGCTTAGAAGCTTGAAATCAGCCATGGTGGGAGTGTTTAGACCATGGCAATCAAATGAGCAAATGCTGCAAATTAGGGCTCCCTGCCCACTGCTGGAGCCCTCCAAGTTGGTTCTTTAACACTCACCAGCGCATCTCTGGGCATAGTGACCGCCTAGTGACACCAGCTGGGAAACTGAGGTCAGGGAGTTTATTGAATTAGTGGCAGAGCAGGACAAGAACTCTACTGTGTGTGAAGCACTGTATTAGGTGCAGAGAAAACAAGAGTGAAGAGTCCCTCTCCTGCACCCAGTCTGAGGAGGGAGACTCCACACGTCGCTGCAGTGGAGGGCTTACCTGGCACCTGGCACACACCGGGTTTCGCCTGCGTCATTTGACAGCTTTAAGGGGGGCTGTAGTAAGAGCATAGTGGGGTGAAAATGGAAAAGCTTGACTCTATCAAGTGTTGCACAGACTCGGGGAAGTAGGACCCCCCACCCTGCCAGTGGGGGTGTTGATTAGTGCAGCCACAAGAGGGAGCAGGAAAGCGGAACATGTGCTTTCCTTCTGACTCAGCAATTCCTGCTCTGGCTTTTCTTTGGAATAGCATTATTTGCTAATTGCTGCATTATTTCCAGTAGCAAAAAGGTGGAAACAACCTAAATGCCTAATACATAACATATATATGTTATGTATTATATATATATATTATGTAGTGTATAAATGTAGTGGTACATTTATATGATGGACTATTCAGCAATTAAGATGAAAACAAAGCTTTATGACATGTACACATGGGAGAGGCTGAGGCAAACTGAGGAACTCAGCCCAGTGGCTGAGGCTGCCTGTTTAAGTATCTTCAGCTACAGACAAGGAGGACGTTTGGGGTAGTGGTTTGGGACTTCAAAGGGGAGGAGGGCAACCCACATGGAAATGGACAAGCAAATGTTTGGTAAATAGAATTTTCATAAGGGTGAGCTTAGCAAGGATCCTCCCAGTCCACCGAAACCCAGAGTTATCTATGATGATGGCCTGCCCTGGAGACAGGCCTGTATTTTAAATCTCTTTTAAGCAGTTAAGGGGGAAATGTCAGATGTTCTTGCTGAGTCTGAGCCTTTATTGTCTTCAGCTCGAAATAGTCCGTGTACCAGAGTAGTGCATCTTGGGGCGGCCTGCCCTGGACCGCATCACCTGTTTCCCTCTGACGTTCAGGAACATTTCAGAGATGTCTTTCTGGTGAGAGGAAACCCTCCCTCACACAGGTGGGCATGAAACCATGGGGTTGATGTGGCAGGAACCTTGGGGGAAGTGAGCCTTGGGCCTCATCCTCAGGAGACCGGCACAGGCGCTTCCTTTTGGAGATGCGCTTGTCTGATCTTAGTTTGCAGGTGCGTGTGTGTGTAGGAGCGTGCATGTGTGTGCACATGTGTGTTTGTGCATGTGTTCACACATGAGTGTGCATGTGCTCGCCCTCCTGGCTCTGCCCCATTCCACCCCTCAGAGACCAGAGCAGGCACTGGACACGGGTCCCACAAGTTTCACTGCCCAGTGAAGGTTATGTTCCGGTCTCTGATTCCTCAGTCTGAGGGTTTAGTTTCTGTAAAATGACTTTATTGTCTGCTTTTTTTTTTTTTTGTAAATAATGTAGAGTGGGCCAAGCTTCTAACCTGAAAGATGCATGGAAAGCTCGCAGGGGCTCCTGCTGGCCCACCCCCGGTGGGCCCCACTTGGGCTGCCCGTGCCCTTGGGTCTGGAGCTAGCCAGCTCCCGTACCCGGGGGAGGAGGGCAGGGGTGCAGGGAAAGAGGCCAGGGCCGGGACAAGACTTAGGCCTCAGAGACATTTTCATCTGACAGACATTCAGCCTTGTTTGGTCTCCCCGTTATGGTGTCTCCGACAGCAAGAGCTGGAGGATGTGGTGCACCAGAGACAGCTTTTTAGAAAAACAGCTCACCAGAAATTCACTGTTGCCACCCGGCCTTAATCCACCTGAGACAGGGGCTGAAATGGGATGTCCCAGCCCAGGGCAGCTACATCCGAAACGCTGAGACATGTGGCTGTCACACCCTCGCTGTGACAGCCACAGATGCACACACAAGCACATTACCGCAAGGGCTTGTGCATGCACAGCCCCACTCCGGGATGCACAGGAGACCTCTGACATGCACACGTGTGCACGCAGAGCCTCAGGGAGGCCAGCAGTGCCCCCTGATTCACAGATGGGGGCCTGGCTCCTTACAGGCAAGGCCAGGCCCAGGTAGTGGGGGAGGTCGCCCAGACAGGGGGTGGGAGTCTTCTGGCTCCCTGGGCTCCCCTCCATCCCTGGCCTAGGCTGGGTGGGATGGAGACTCAGGGCGCCGTGGGCAGTGGGCAGGACAGGGCAGCTGTGGGGAGGCTGGGCTGCTGGCATCAGCAGGAGCCCTGCCTCCCCGCTAAGAGACAATCATTGCACGAAATATGCAAATAGTCTCATTACTGTGATTTGTTTTGCTGATGTAAGTGTCTGATATGCAGATGTCAGGTTTGGGGACTTTCCTTTGCCCACCCCCCTGCCCGAGGTCTGCCAGTTGGGAGTTGTTCCCCATCCCGCAGGAAGAGGAGGATTTGGGGTGACCCTCCCACCTCCACCTGTGAATGCCAGGGGAGCAAGTCTGGGCGTTGCTGCCCCCAAAACTGCCGCCTTGGCAGTGGGAAAGACCCCTAAGGTGCACACTGTGAAAACTCTGAAGGGGGGCCTCACATCTCCCTGGAACCCCACTGTGTGATCTGGGCCAGTTACTTGTCTTCTTGGAGCCTCAGTTTACCCATCTGTGTAATGGAATGCACCAGCCTCTGGGGCTGTGGTGTGTCTGAGGCCGCAGCCATCTCCTGCCCCGTGATAATTCAATTGATGGCCTTGGGCCTCAGTTTTCAACCCGCAGAATTCCTGCACAGGTGTGTCCATCTGTGAGATGGGGACTTAGAGTCCCTGGATGGCCTTTGGGGGCCCTGGTGCACCCCCAAACATCACAGACCAGCTTTGTGTGTGCATTTTACACCCTGGCCTTTGACCCCGCCTGCCCAGGGGGTCTCTGAGGCTTTTGGGCTCACAGCCTGTGGATTCAGACAAGGCTGGGCTGTGACCCAATTAGTGGTGGTCACCATCCTCCCCATTCTACAGAGGGGAAACTGAGGCACAGCCTTCCAGGGCTGGTCAGGGTCACACTGGTGAGCATATTGCTCTGATGCCAGTTCCTACCTGGGCCTCCCCACGCCCCATGGGCAGAGCAGGATGGCTGCCTTCTCTCCAGTCGGCTCCTGCCAGTCCCCTCACATGCTGCTCCGCCCGAACCTCGCAAATCTGACTGCACAGCACGGTCCCAGGGCCAGGGCTTCATGCAGATCACCAGCTTCTCCCGAACTCCAGCACCACAGACCCAGGAATCCGTCATCGGTGCAGCTGCACAGACCCATGCATGTCCAGGAGCCAGCAAGTGCCGTCCTAAAGCCATGTGATCAGCGTGAGGCCTGGAAGGAGGGAAGCCCCAGAGAGGCCTCCTGGCAGGCCCCATGGGTGCTGGGAGCTGGGGCTGCACCAGGGCTGCCCTGAGTGCTGCTCTGGGCTGGGCCACCCAGGGAGAAAAAAGGGGTTCTCCAGAGGCAGGTGGGTGGGAGTGGTCTCCAGGCTGCACACGGGCCTGGCAGCCCCTTTGTGCTCAGCCCCTCAGGGGCTGTACTCTAGTGGCTGCAGGCCAGAACACGGAGGGCTGGGCAAAGCTCAGGTCAGGCCAAAGCAGGCGTGCAGGATGCTCATGCCCCAGTGTGTCTGAGTGGGCCTATGTGGAGGACAGTGAGTGTGTGTGTGCACGTGGCTGTGCAGTGTGTAGGTATGTGCAGGTGCATGCATGTGTGTGAGTGTTCACACACGTGTCATCTGTGGGTCTGCAAGGGATGCTCATGGAGAGTGAAAAGCTTGGGCAGACGCCCAGCACACAGGTCTGGGAGCACAGACCCCACACTCAGACCAGGTGGGACACAGAGCCACGTGGGAAAGCCTGGCTTCTGCTCACACGTGTCCTGGCACAGGGCTTGCTGTGCTGCCTTTGCACAACTTTGCTAGGAAGTCTGAGAGGAGCTAGAAATGCATGTCTTGACCCTACTCCCCACCCGCCACAACGGCAGGCGTGCCGTGCATCTCCCGAGCTCTCTCGCCTCATTCGTGATGGGGATAGTTTGCAAAGTGAAGCTGGGTATACAGTGGGTGTGCAATAAGCACGCATCCCTGCTTCTCTGGGGCTTTACTTGGTGAGGCGTCTGTCCTTGGAGCGCTAGGAGCGGGGCCACTGGGGGCCTTGTATCAGCCACAGAGCCAGGCTTGGGCTTCAGGCTTCTGTGTCCTGAATTGGTTCCCTCCTGAGTCATTGGCTGGCCTGGTGCAGAATCGGGTGGACCCTGCTCCCAGGCAGAGGTGCCCCCAGGGTGCAGGAGGGAGCTGTAGGGAGAGGGCTGGTCTGGGAGGGAGTCTTTGCTTAGCCGGCCCTGCCTTAGTTGTTTTATCTGCCTCCATCTCACGGAGGTCAAGGGAATTAGGGGGCGGGATTTGGATGCACTGGGTCTTGGGTGCACCCATCATCCCAGAGCTTCCCTGGCCCTATCAGAGTGGAGCAGCAGGGACCCAGGCCCAGCTGATCTGGACTCGGCGGCTCTGTAGATGTCTGGGCTCTGTGTCAGCTCCTCTCCTGCCCTCTGCTGTCGCTGTGCCTCCGTGTGTGTTGGGCAGTCCCAGCCTCTCTGTGTGTTTATGCGGCTCCGGCTTTCATGTGTTCAGTGCACAAAGCACCGGGGTCCCCATGGCTCGGCTGACGGTATCTTCTGAAAGCTGAGATGGCAGCAGGCTGCATGGCCTTGTTCCCTCCTTACCTCCTCAAGCTCCAAGAGGGGCTTGTGGGGTTGGGGGCTCATGGCTGGTCCACAATCCTCACTCTTGAGATCTGGTGGCCTAGAGGGTTAAAAGAGATTTCATCTTCTAGCACTTTATGGGAATAGATGTGGTACCGTGTGTTTGAGTGTAAACCCACCATATGTACATGACATATGTCAATATTGACTTATATAGCATATTGAAAAACAGGTCTAGAAAGAAGGAGGGTGTGAGGACTTACCCTTCATTCTGCGCCACGGACCCCTCCCTTCAGCTGACATCATCAAGGAAGTCCTCGGGGCTGGGTTCTGACCCCATCACTAAGACCAATTCCTTGTGACGATGACCAGCACCTGGCCCTCTATGGGCCTCAGTTTCCCTATCTGAAACATGGGGCTGCCCCAAGGACCTTCTTGATGGATGTTCCCTGAGGCTGGGAGTTGAGAAAACAGGGCGGGGGGAGGGGGCGGGTAGGGGTCAGCTCTGACCATACCAGTAGGCTAATAACCCCATGGCTGTCCAGACTGAGACCCACACAGCAGTGGGGTGTGACACCATGGTAGACAGGACACCTCAGAGGCCAAGGGCTGTGGTGGAGCATGGACAATTAGGGCCAGGCTGGATGTACTCGGCGGTGCCCACCTCAGGCCATTGGCCAGGTTGACAGATGTGGCAAGGACAGTCTTTAATTACAGACTCAAAAATAATCATAATAATCTCGACACAGAATAGTGATGGAGGACATACATTTCACAACTTTGAAGCTTACTACAAACTTACAGTATTTAAAACACTCTAGTAATACCACAGGACTAACATAAAGATCATTGCAATAGAATAGAGAGCCCAGGAATCAACTCATGCAATACAGATCTTCCACAAGGTGCCAAGACACACAGTGGAGGACAGGAAAGTGTCTTCAACACAAGTGGACACCCCATGCAAATGGATGGAAATGGACACATACCATACACCATAAACAAACAAGCAAAAATAACTCAAAATGCTCCAAAGATCTCAACATAAGAACAGAAAATATAAAAGCCTTAGAAGTAAGGTAAATCTTCATAGCATTGGTTTTGGCAGTGATTTTGTAAATATGACACCAAAAATGCAGGTAACATAATTTTAAAAACAGATAAACTGGATATCATTAAAATTAAGAAGTTTTGTGCATGCAAGGATACTATCAAGAAAATAAAAAGTCAGCCTACACAATGGGAGCAAATATTTGGAAACTATATAATTGATGAAGTATTAAATTTAAAATCTATAAAGAACTCCTAAAATTCAGTGACAAAAACAAAGACAAGCAATTAGGACATAGACAAAATACTTCAATAGATATTTCTGCAAAGAAGATATAGAAGTGATCAATAAGCATTTGAAAAGGTGTTCAACATCACTAATCATCATGGAAATGCAAATCAAAATCCCAATGAGAGAGCACTGCACACCTGTTAGAATGGCTACATCAAATAGACGAGATAACAAGTGTTAATGAGCATGCGGAGCAAAGAGAATGCTTGGGCACTATTGGTGGGAATGTAATTGGTGCAGCCGCTATGGAAACAGTATGCGGGTTGCTCCAAAAATTAAAAATAGAGCTACCATACTGTCGAGTAATCTCACTGCTGGGTATGTATCCAAAGGAAATGAAATCACTGTCTTGAAGAGACGTGTGCACCTCCGTGGTCAGTGTAGTCTTTTTCACAATAGCCCAAATATGGAAACAACCTATATGTCTGTGACTGGATGAATAGATAAATAAATGTGAGATGCATACACACACACACACTCATAATGGAATATTATGTGTTATTCAGCCAGGGCAAAGAAGGAAATCCTGATATTTGTGACAACATGGATGCATGTTGAGGGCATTATGCTATGGGAAATATGTCAGGCAGGAAAACAGAAATACTGTAGGGTTGCACTTATGTATGGAATTTTTTAAAAGTGAATTCATAGAAACGCAAAGTCTACTGGTGGTTGCCAGAGGCAGGGGGTGAGGAGATGGGCAACGGTGGTCAAAGCGCACAGACGTCCCCTTATCAGATGGAGAATTTCTAGGGATCTGATGTACAGCATGGGGACTGTAGTTAGCAATTCCGTCTTGTTTACTTGAAAGTTGCTAAGAGAGTGGATCTGAAAAGGTCTAAACACAAAAAGAGAAAAAGAAGGTATCCATGTAAGGCGATGGGTATTTTAACTAAACATTCATGGTAATCATTTTGCAGTATATGTCTATGAAATCATTTTGTACATCTTACACCAAATTATATGCCAATTATGTTTCAAGAGAGCTGGAAAACAATAAGCCAAGGGTTCTGTAATCCTTGAGACAACAATGAAGATGAAGACTGAAGAAGCCTGCACTGAAAGAATCTACTGGGGAGAAGAGAGAAAGTAACTGGGGGAGCCCAGTCCCAGCTCCACAGGGCCAACAGCTCCTCCTGCATGTTACAGAGTCAGCTCTTTATCTCCTGTCCTCATCTGCTTTTCCTCATTGAAGACTTGCTCCTGACATGTCCGTACAGCTCCTTCATCTTGACCTTTGTCACCACTGACCCTCTCAACTCCTGCAACGTTCCCCTCTGTGCATTTCCATGCCATATCAGGACTCTGTTCCCTAGATGAGATCCAGTTTTGAAGCACGATCCTTTTGCGCCACCCCAACTGTCCCTGCTAAGAGTACCCACCATTGTGCCGTCCCTTCAGCATCTCCACACATACTTAAGTATCCTCCTCATGTGAGGTTGGTGCACTTCAAGGAAGTTTCCCACTCGTTCACGAGAAATGGGCAACCCCGTGTCAGAGGCGCAGGGTGCAGTGGCGGCAGGAGCTTCACGTGCTCAGCTTCCCTCTCAGCAGCCACTTCTCACTGGGGACCCACGTGAGTGAGTCACACAGGAAGAAGTGCGAGATTGAAGTGAGCCGTGCAAACAGAGACCCTGAGTGCAGCCCTAACAGGAAGATCCTGGGGGTTTCTGGGAGGGGTGCTGACTGAGCCCCGTCTGTGGAAGGCATCAGAGAACACTGGAGTGATATTGGAGTAGTGCTCTTTTCTGGGGGGAGATAGGTCCTGCAGGGGGAGCAGCAACTGACTGGAATCAAGAGGCGACAAGGAAGATTTAGAAGAAGGTGACTGGAGGAGAAAGTGACTGGAGTATTCACTCAACCAATGAACACATTTTAGAGAACAAAGTAAAATGCTACTTTCCATGTCACTTAGACAAAACTCATGACATGGAGACAATCCAAACCCCAGGAAGCAAATTTGTGAGGCTTTTACTTCCAGCTGTTAAATGAGGAACAACAGGAATGTGTGTCCCTGCCCGAATTTGTGTTGTACATATTTAGAATGGACTTCTCTAATACAGGAGGACAAAATCAACTATAGCCATTTGATCATTTGAGGATACTTTGGACAATTTTTAGGTGAAATATCCATATGTATTCTTCAAGAGGAATGTGGGCTTACAGTGGCTGAAAGTTTTGCATGGTATCTTAACATCCATGGTTCATTACATACTGTTTATGGCATAAAGTTTTAACTCGATAAAATGCCTTTGACAAAGTCTGCCCGGCCAAAGATATTTTAAAATGTCTTCTTTATGACTGTAAAAATGAATTAGATGGCTTCATAGGTGAGAACAATCATACATAAATTAAATATCCAAAATATGTCACTATGGAATTTCACATATAAGAATTATTTTCATTTTTGTATGTTTGAGGGAGAGTGCAACAAAACAACGTTTTATCTTGACCCCTAAATTCAATTGTAGGATGTGATCAATATTAACCAGAGGTAATACGTCATCTTTTTAGTGTAATAATGTAAGGAAATTCCCCTTAAATGAGAATCTTTTCTATTTTCAGTTTCAGTTTTCTTCTATTTGACCTAATAATGTGCACAATGTTGAAAGTGGCATTTTCATCTGAGCTCCCACTTACACCAAATGATATCTAATACAAACTGCCACGTATAATCAATCACAGTTATGGTCTAAGGGTTTCAAAAGAGTATGGCTAGGAAGTGACATTAGTAAAAATGCAGAATAAAGACTACCCCACATTCTCTCCTCCATAAAAGCAGTTAGGCAACTGAAAACAAGTTCCAAAATAAGTTTTTACTATTCCAGAAAGTCTTTAGAAAATGCAGGGAGCATTTCTTCAAGAAAAGCAGCTGAGTCTTGGTAAGTAAGGCGAGCTTTGTGCCATTGAACTCGCTCTAGCACCAGCCTTGGCTCTCCAGCTCCCTGAGAGCCTTGAAAGGAACAATCGCCTTCATGCTGGGCCCTTGGAGAGAGCAGCGCTGAGGGGAGTTCTTCCAAAGCCCCTTTCCCGGGGAGCTGTCACGATTCACTGTCTGGTGGTTCTCTGTGTGTATCTGTCTGTATCTGTCGTGACTCAGAACTTGCCCAGTGTGGAAAAGCTGTTTCCCTGGGCACATTGGTTAAAAACAGCTGCAGGCAATGGTTTCTTTCATGGCTGCCTCAGGTGAGGGATAAGCACTGGGGCAAACATTATAATAAGCAAAAAGCCTCAAAAGGAAAGCTCAGTATTGATGAAGGATATTTAGAGAGCTCTGTGGTGTTTCTGAGAATCTAAAAGGCTCTACGCCCGTGTCAGATGACCCACATACACAGGGCTGTGTGCATGGTGATGACAGACCTGAGGCGGCCTAAGGTCTCACCTAAGCTTGCTATCGAAGCTGTGCTCCAGTAGGAAGTGAAGGCTGAGGTGGAAGTCTAAACTGCCCAGCTGGGAGTGGTAGGTAGTCCCCAACATGGAGACAGGGCCCCATGGCGAAAGCTGGGGCACTGAGTGGATCTAGGCACCAGAGTTTCTCTGAACTTCACCTCATGCACATTTTCTTCTTGCTAATTTTGCTTTGGTCTTTCACTGTGATCAATCATAGACATTTAATGACTCTAAGCTGGGTCCTGAGTGTCCTCCTAGAGATCACCAACCCTGGCACTGGGCTCAAGAGTCCACAGCACAGGCCCATAGTCCAGAAAAAGAGCAATCCATGGAAGTTATCTCTGGAGAGGCCAAGACATTGGACGTCGAAGACAGAGGCATTAAATGAGCTATTTTATCATATTCAAGAAATAGAAGTGGGTCAGCCACATGGCCGAGTGGCTAAGTTCGTGCATTCTACTGCAGTGACCTGACATTTCAGTGGTTCAGATACTAGGTGTGGATGTAGCACTGCTCATCAGGCCATGCTGAGGCGGCATCCCACGTAGTAGAACTAGAAGGACCTACAACTAGAATATACAACTATGTACTGGGGGCTTTGGGAGAAGAAGAAGAAAGTATATATAGATATATGAAATCATGTCTAAAGAACTAAACAAAGTATGAGATAATTCTCAGCAGACAGAGAACATCAAGGAAGTGAGACAAATTATAAGGAGGAACCAAGTGCTATCCAAATTGCAAAGCACAATGACAAATTGCAGATCCAGCTGGTAGAAAAATGAGTAAGGATGCAGTTGAACTGAGCAGCCACATTAATAAAAAAAAGTGCTAAGTAACATTATCAAAAACTGCCTCTGAAACAACAGAGTACCCATTATGGAACATTTCCCCAGAGAGGGCTTTCAGGGCGATAAAACATATCTTGACTAATTTAAAAATAATATAAACCATCTAAAGTAGGACCTCATACTGCTGTGGGATTAAAGCAGAAATCAGCAACAGTAAGATAGATGGAAAATCCCACAATATCTGCAAATCAAACAACACCCTTCTGAATAACATGTGGAATAAAGAAGTCTCATAGACAATTGAAAATACTGTGAACTAAATGAAAGGAAAATGCAATTTGACGATATTTGTGGAATGTAGGAAAACCAGTGCTTAGAAGAGCTTTATAGCCTCGATGGAATATTACAAGTTAAAGATCTCAATTCAGTAATCTAAACTTTCATTTACAGAAAAGAGTGCAATAGAATGTAATGCAACAGAAGTAGTAAAAGAAATTCACATAGCTAATTATGTACATTTGCATATAGAGTTGTAGCCTTAACAAAGAAGAGGAAATCAATGTAAAACAAACATGAGTAGTAATAAAAATCATCCCACAAATCAATGAAATCGAAAAACAGAACATTCTCAGAAAATCAGGGAAACCAAATTCTGGTTCTTTGAGAAGATCAATAAAATTAATAATGCAAGGGGGCAAAAAGGAGAAAATTCAAATTGCTTATATCATAATCAAAGAGGGAATGTCAGCACTGAACCCATGCACATTCGAAGGATAAAAGAGGAATACTGTGGACAATTCCAGGCCCATACACTGGATTATCCAAGGAAATGGTCCAATTCCTTGAAAGGGATAATTTTCCAAAATTCACACAAGAAAAATAGATCATCTGAAATAATCCCATATCTATCAGAGAAATTGAGTCAATACTCATAATCTTAAAAAAAAAATACCCATATGGTTTCAGTGACGAATTCTACTGAATTGTAACAAAGCAACACAAAGTCTCACTGTGTGAGTTCACAAATGTCATTATGTAGACAGTCCCGAGACGGGTTAAGTCGATTTCCTCCTGTCCCATCCATCCTTCCTCCCCAGGTCCCTCGGTCTCCACTGATGCTGCCTGACTTCCGGTTGCTAGGGAATTATTAGGTGAAGCACAGGGGATTTTTAGGGCAATGAAATTTTATGTAATAAGTTGTAATCTTCAAAAGGAAATTATGCATACTTCAAAACTCATAGCACTGTACAGCCCCAAGAATGACCCATAATGTAAACTGAGGACTTGAGATCATAATAATGAAACAAGATTTTTCCCTAATTTCCCAAATGTAGCCTGCTAGTGTAAGATGTTCATAATAAGAACTACGTGGTGGGGTTGGGGGAAGGGGCACCATGGGAACTATGGATATTATCTGCTCCATTTTCATGTCACTCTAAACCTCTTCTCGATACAACAAACTATTAATTAAAAAACATAATCCAGCATCACTGTCTCAGGGAGAGATGTGATTTTGCTAATGCTCAACAATCAGATAAAGTCTAGACATCAGCTCGAAACGTTGTCTACTATGACGTGTTAACCAAACTTGAGACTTCAATGCATCTTTAATTCTGTGGTGGTAGGAGCACTGTTAGACTAGGCGAAATGAACTTTTCACATACAAAAAAAAGAAGACGGTTTAGCCTTTTTATAGTTTTATCTAACATAGGGGAAATTAAATAAGCTGCCATTATTAATCTTGAATCAACTGAATGATTGAATTTCCACAGTACCTTCCAGGGAGTCATTTAGATGCACCCTGCGGTATGGCAGGACCAAAATTCTGTTTTGCTGTGGCAGGACTTTCAATCCTCCTATATGAAAATACATCAAGATGGATTGTGGGAAATGCATTCACAATTGAGAGATTTATTCAGATCCTGCTGGCAGAAGACTAGAACAAAATTAGTAATAAATTCATCTCAGTTCAACATTTTCATCCCATTGTTTACTGGATTCCCACCGGAATCAAAGTTGGGCTTCAGAAAGTTTATGGATTCAGTGTGCACTTGAAACCCCCATCAGACAGATTGTGTGGGAAACACACTGATGTGGATGAGACTGTGCAGAAAGGCAGCGGAGCACAGGGGCTGAGAGCAGGGGTGCTGGTGCCTGAGGATCTGATGATCCAATGTCACTGAGAAGCCACATGAACCTGGGAGGGTCAAGCTGTCCCTTTGTTTTCAGTTCTCTGCAGGGGCATTCAAATTTTAATAGGTTGACCAATAGCACTTTCTGAGGCTAAAAATGATTTAATACTGGTAAAGCTTTAATAAAGAGGACTAGTACTTCATAAGTGATCTGTAAGTGTTTAATAATTAAATATCTGGAAGAATCAGCTAGACACTTGTTGGGGGCTGAATTCAGAGAGGGGGCTTGGACGGCCCCAGGGCAGTGGAGGGTGGAAGTTGACTCTTATCTCTTACAGGGAGGACATGTTTTATAGCTCTTGCAGAATATCTGGTATCATCTCCTGTGATCCTCACATCAGTCCCGTGGGAGAGTAGGGCTGTATCCCGCACATTGTACTTGAAGGTATTGACATGTAGAGAAGTTAAGTGATTCTCCAAGAGTCACAACACTCATGAGTGACAGATCTGGGACAGGAAGTGTTGTTTCCCTTGGGCAGAGACCCCTGAACAACTGAGACCTCTAGATCATGTCCTCAACCGGGAATCAAGAGCTCCCCTCACTCGCTTTCTCAAATTTTCCTACCCCAAGCTTTATAGGAGGACACAGTTGATGCCCTGGAGGAGATGCTGAGATAAGAATAGGTCCCAAATCATAACCTGTCTTTTTCCCTACTCTTCAATTCCTGACCCCAAATGTGACACAGTTGCCTCAAATGGAAGCCACCGGGAGGGACCTTGCTAAGTTCACATTAATGACTTTCCTTGCCCCCATCTTCACCCTCAAGTGCCTTGTGCTGAGTGTTTCTGATGATCAGGTAAGAACAGCGAGTGTCCAGTGGTTATCTTGTCTCCCAATGTGACTCAGATGCCAGGACATTCCAAATTGACTGTCACATGATGGCTCTGCGAGAATCAATTCCCCTTTGGGGCTGGCCCTGTGGTGCAATGTTCACACCCACCACTTCGGCAGCCCCAGGTTTTCAGATTCGGACACCAAGAGTGGGTTTACACTCTGCCTATCAAGCCATGCTGTGGCTGCATCCCATATACAACGTAGAGGAAGATTGACACGGATGTTAGCTCAGGGACCATCTTCTTCAAGCAAAAGAAGGGAGACTGGCAACAGATGTTAGTTCAGGGTAAATGTTCATCACACACACAAAGGAGAATCAATTCCCCTTTAACTGACAGGGCATGCTGTCGGATAACTGAGAGAAACTGAAAGGAGAAGCAGTTCCTGTGAACTAACTGAGGAAGTGTCCCTCTGGGCTGGGGCTTCGGGAGTTTAATGAATTAAATCTGCAGCCTCCCCAGTCTCCCTGACTATTAATCTGAGCAAATATCTGTTCTGCCTGGAGGAAGACCTGGCGGCCAATGGGCCGTGGCTGCGCTAGCAGTGACTGTGTGCACCTTCCTGGCTCATTCCTTCCTCACCAAAGTTCAGTTTCAACTCCACAGACTCCACATGCATCTCTAGAGGCTGCAGGGTCAGGGTCAGAATCCCATCCTCTCTTAGAGGGGCTCCTCCACAGGCACAGCCTGTGACCTCCACCCCATGTCTCTCCCAGAGGACCAACAAGGCCTCCTTCCTTCTGTCCCCAAATGTCCATTCCACTAACCAGACGGCAGGATCCATTCTCTCCACTCTCCCAGGCAGCACTCAAACAGCCAGTGGTCCTTTCTGCATGAACACTGTGGAATTCCACCATGAAATCCCACTTTCTCTCCTTCCCAAACTGTCTGGATCCAGATTACTGATGTTTGGTTTCAGAATCGGCGTCAACATTCAGAAGAGTTTGGCCTGTACCCGTTTTTTAATCCGTATTGCTTGGGTGGTGTCAAGTCTCTCCTGACCTGATGAAAAATTCAGGATGTGTTCACTATCAATCCTCTGCAAATGTGTGTACAAGATTGGCGTTACTGTATTTTAAATATTGAAAAGCAATCAGAGGACGGCAGCCGAGTCTGATATTGCTTTGTGAAATAATTTATAAGTTGTTCATATTTTTTTTGATTGCTCTTTATCAATGCATACTTGATACATTTTAAAGTTCACAGCTTGATGGCTTCTTGTAAATAGGAGCACACAAATTACCAACATCCAGATTGATTCACAGAATGTCTGAAGTGATGAGTAAATGACAAGCAATAGGATATAGCTGAGTATACGAGGATGCCATTTTGTAAAACTAATTCAGCCTGAACTTGTTTTTCCAAAAGGGCCTGATGTGGCTGTTGAGCATGCATTTTATAGCTGCTTTAAGTATTTACTATATCTCAAAGAGAAGAACAATGCCCCTAAAGATAAGGATGACACATCCCCCACATTAGCATTTCCTTAAGCATAAGTATCTCTCCCTAAACTAAGGATCGATTGCTGACCTGCTGTGCTCATCTTGTGACCACCCACCTTGAGACCACCAACCCGCTGTGTTCACCAAATTTCTGTGCCAGCAAAGCAGTCTCGTGACTATTGTAAAAGGACATTCTAATGATACATGCTCTTTGATGGTATATAACCACTTTGCAGGCCCCACTTCTTGGACTGCTCCATTCCATGGGAAAGGACTCTCCTGGGCTATCTGGTCCTCAGGGTTAGCTCATAATAAACTCACCCCAATTTTGATTTATAGATTGGTTATGGATTTTTTTTCATTGACAGAAGTCTCCTGGCATCCTCTCTTTCCCTAAAGCCCAGTCAGTAGCCTCAACAAGTCCCCACTCTTCTGACCATGACCACCATATTTTAGATTTCTCTGTTTTTCAATGTGAAATATACAGAGCAAACTCTACGGTGTCTCATTGGATATTATTAATGAAAATTATGTGAATCTCACCTATGTTGCTTTGTGAAGCAAAAATTTGTTATTTTGCATTGTGGTGTCAGTATATGGCATTGTAAGTATGCAGCAGAGTGAGTTTGCTCCCTTTACGTTTTACATACACTATGGCATTTTTCCATGGCGGTTACTTGGAATGATGCTGCCATGAATGATTCCTTGTAGAACTCCAGGTGGACATACTCAGACCTGTCTCATTTACGTCACTTGGGTATATGTGGCAGGAGTGGGACTGCTAGATCATAGGTACATGTAACTGTAATATACACTAGAGAACCCATTACCAAATTGGTGGACACAATGGACATTCCCACTGCGGCATGTGACAGTTCCAGTTCCTACATATCCTCATCAACTGTTGGTAATACTAACCCTGACAAGGTCCCCATTCTGCTGGGTGTAGGAATGAGATGTAGGTTAATATGCATTTTGCTAATTGCTAGAGATTTTGCATGGTTTTTCATATTCTTGCAATGCTGATCTTGTGGAGTTTCTATGATTTATGATATACAAATTGGGAATATGCTAGATTATCTCTCTTAGCAACCCTGCAACTTTCTGTGAAGCCCAGCCTGCTCTCAGAGAGATCACAAATCCCACAAGCGAGGTGCACATCCCTGTTCTGATAAATCTCATATCCCTGCCTCAGAGTCTCTCAAGTAATTTAGGACAATGGCCCTGCTTTATGGGTGTCTCCATATTACTCAGGAGAGAATGACATCCCTATTCTCAGAAAACCCAATATGCTTCAGAGCACCCCAACCACTCTTCCATAACTAAGGAACTCAGGTCTCTACCAAAGCCACAGGATGTTATCATCCTAGGCCTATCGCAACCTCACAAGATTGCATTTCTTATCCCAAGGCTTTGCCCCACTGTTAGCAGAGACTCTTACAATAGTGACCTAGTCAAAAACAACACTGCTGCACAAAAAACACATAAAGGATGCCCTATGTAAAATTTGATCTCAATGTGACCACATTCATTCACTAATTATCACCAGTCTTTGGGATTCAATTGACCTGTTCATTCCTTGATTGAACCCTTATTATATGCAAACATTTATTAAAGAACTGGATTTAATATTAGGCACATCATTAGTGTCTGTTTATTCACTTGCCATGTGTTATAAAATAATCAGTTATTGAAGAGTAGGAAATACTGGAATGTATACCTTTAAAAATTGCTCCTGTGAATTATTAGGTCATTTTCCTTACAGTCTTCCTTTCCTGTGCCATGTGTTTGCTTCATTGTGTGGGTGGCTGTGTATGTACAGACCGGACAACCATCAATGGATAAGGCATGACGGGGAGCCGCCCCTGCTGAGCACTGAGGCTCTTTAACCCATCTGTGCAAGGGAGGGGCAAGAGGGTGACGTGGAGGCTACTAAGTGGTACTTCGAGATCTACTTTGTCATTGTTCCCAGAATGTGTATGTTATGAGATTTCCACATTTCTTGGGATCATAGTTAGAATGACATCAAATACCCCAAGAGAATCTCCCCCATTTTTAGTAGATCTGGGACACATGCTGAGGAGCGACTGAGAACTGACAGACTTTGTTCAGTTGTCCCAAGTGATGCTGTTAAATCGCAGGATCTGGGAACTGATCCAAAGCATTTGAACTTCCTATGCGCCTTCCTCACTGATGACTATGCCAAAACTGCGCTATTAGGCACTGATGGCTGCCCTGGGCTCTGTGACCACTGATGCTACCTTGTAAAGTGGACAGTGTTTAGGATTTCCGTGGACTCAAGTAATCCCAGGCATATTCACAGATGCTGGAAATCTCTTGCATGCAGACTAAGGTTCCCATGGCTGAGAGATAAGTGTGGGTCAGTGGTCCTGAGCTTCAGCGTTGGGACCCCATGTCTGAGGTCACATCTTAACTGTTCTACTTCAGAGCTCATCCACTTGGGCATGTTCATCTCTGTACCTTTATTTCTCCACCCAGGGAGTGACGGTAGTAATCTAACCATGACATATGCCTATCATGCATATGAAAGGATTTAATGTATGTAAAGTGTGCAGTATAGATACTCAGGAAGGTTAATGATGGTGAAGTTAATGGCCCAGATCTCACAACTTAAAAACACTGCTGCATTCAAGCTCAGGATTCTCAATTCTCAGATTCTGACTTCTCATTCTTTCTATGAGACACATCTGCTTTGTCTAGAAGGAACCACTTTATCTTAACCCTAACCCAGTTTTAAGAACTCATAAGAAAGTGTCAGAAATGCTGTTGGTGACTGCCTCCTGGAGAGTCAGAGGACACTCCAGAAAAAAAGTGGGATCCACCTTCGGGATCCATGGGCCTCACTCAGGGTTGACAGCCATCTGGTCAAATAAGATGAACACCAGGTGACAAGAAAAGTGAGATTATCTATTAAAAAGCCATGTATTCTAAAACCTGTGAAGCAGTTGCCTCTTACATTATTTCCTCAAGAATGCAGGTGGTTCAAAATTAAGACAGGTTGCAAGTCACTCTGGTGTTGCAAATGGGTAGAGTGATAACATATAACTGATAGCTCTGTAAAATGAGAATTTTTTTTTTGTGAGGAAGACTGTCCCTGAGCCATCATCCATCGCCAATCTTCCTCTTTTTGCTTGGGGAAGATGGTCCCTGAGCTAAAATCCGTGCCAATCTGTCTGCACTTTGTATATGGGCCTCCACCACAGCATGGCCTGATGAGCGGTGCACCTGTCCATGCCTGGGATCTGAACCCACAAACTCCAGGCTGCCAAAGTGGAGCTTGCAAGCTTAACTACTACCCCACCAGGACAGTCCCATAAAATGAGCATTTTTGGAAACCCTGAAGGTATAAAACTAAATGTGTTTGACTTCACAAACTGACCCCTAGACACGCATTCTAATAATACGATCTGGAAACCCAGTCGTACGAATGGAAGCATCACGCCCCACATACACTGAGTTCAATGACTGTTTCAGGATGAAAAGAGAGAGAAGCCGTGTTACAGATGATGCTCAGTTCCCTTCATTGGGTGAAAGGCCTCCCCACACATCTCCACAATTCCGCACTGCCATCAAACCTCTGAAATTAATACTTGAAAACAGTTTCTGACAAGGTAAAAATGTCATTAAATGTACATTCCATATTTGTTCAATGAACATCTATGTGGGAGGTGAGGGGTTCTGAATATAAGAGGAAACAATATCTTTTCTAAAGGGAGAAAAAATTAAAAGCAATATGATTGATAGAAGAATGAAATGTATAATTTGAGGGAGAAAGCAAAACTATAAAACACATTTATAAGTCCCCATGACAAAAGGCAGAAGGGAAAAGTAAAATGATGAGATAATATTCTGAGAAATATTAACAGGCCCATTTGAAGGGACAGCATTCAACGGGCCAACTGAACCTACCTCTGTAGCAACCATGAAGATTCCCCATCTGAAGAACTTTTCAAACAAATCGAAGAACGTTTCTACTGCTCTGTGCTTTGATACACTCAGCACAAAGTGGCCGTCAGGACCAGGGACAAGATGCGAATCAGCACAGAACGGTTGACAGCGCATCCCAGCATCACAGAACTCTCAGTGAGAAGGCAGAGTCCTAGCTGTGGGCCCCCCTGCTGCTCGCAGAGTCAATATTTCATTTCACAACTGAATCTCGGATCCACATGTCATTCTCTGTCTTTGAACACAAGACACATAAACAGAAATGACTTGCCCCCAAAACAGCCAATAGTGAGTGTTTCAGGTTGAAAAGGAACAGAGTGGATGTACTGAGAAACTGTGAGGATCCCTTATGGATTTAAAAGACCATCATTGTACATCCTACCATTTCTGTATCACCAAACATTTCTAGGACAAATCAAGTAAAATATGCCCTGAAGTAGATAAATAAAAAAAATTATCAAAATTTTAGGTTTAAGAAAACATATTTGTCCTCATGAATTTAATTATCAAATTATGTAACTCCTCTCTTCATCTGTGGGTATTAACATATAATTAATGATTTTATAAATGTATAATTCAATTCTCAAAATATAGGCTTAAAATTGTGGGTTCTGGCTCTTAAGCGAACACCTCCCCGCACACATTCTTATGATCTGTTCGTGGAAAGTAGCTCTAGGATGGGAAGTGACCGATCCAAAGACTTGGATCTTCCAATATTCTCACCCCAAATGATATGACGCACACATGAAGGGGAAGCCAAAGTGACATGACAACCGCACTGTAAGGACGTCTTCAAGGTGGCGAGTGCTGAAATGTGAAAACCAACGTGAGGATGATCAAAAGTCCACGCCCAGGAGCCCTCGTGCTCCTTCCCACCCCAGCAGGCTTTGTGACCAGCAAAGGAGATGGAGGAAAACTGTGGCAAAGAGAAGAGGGAAGCCAGCAAAGGCTCATTAAATTGCTCTTCAGTTAGTGCCAAAAAGACAAAGCCCCCGAGTCAGAAAATATAAAACCCCCCCTGAGGAAGATGAGAGCAGGGACAATAGGGAAGGTCCTTCACAGCCTCTGAGATTTAAAGCAGGGGAGACTGCAAGGGGCAGAGTGGTGACAGTGCACACGATGGAATGGGGAAATTAAGGCTCTTTCCCTCACCAAGAGCAATGGATAGACCTTCAAATGGTCAGAATCAGACATTTCAGAACTCTTGAAACTTACCAAATCTCAGAGCAACCAGGGGAATTTTTAACGGGGAAAAACAAGATGAATCTCAGAGAGGGAGTTTTGTGGTGTCTTAATGTGGCCCCATCTCCTGCTCCCCAGCTTAGTGTTAGCCTTGAGGAAAACAGACGGCATTTCTGGAACAGATAACTGCGACAGTAGGGAGCAGAAAGGACCTGATTCTCCAAATAATTGTGGTTGTGCATTTTGACCTGTAGAGTCTGGTGATGCCCTGAGGGACTGAGCACCAGATCCAGCTGGCCTGGAAGCTGGGGATCATGTGACAGAAGAAGCAGGAGTACCTGGAGGTGCAGAGGCAAGAGAAGGAGAGGCAGATGCAGCTGGAGCGGCAGAAGCAGACCATCCAGATGTGGGCCCAGGTGCCTGCCTTCTCCCTGCCCTACACCCAGCTCCTGGTCATGCTCGTGGCTGGGGGCCTGCTGTACCAGCTCTCAGGCCCCATCAGCTTCCCAGCACCTTAAGCCCAGCAGGCTTGGGGTTCTGCTCCCTTGTCCACTCTGTGTACGTGAACCAGCCAATCCTGGCCTCCAGTGCTCCGGGATCCAGCATGGTGAGCACCTACATGTAGCCAGCACGGGCCACTGGCAGGCAAGCGGCCCCTTGGGCCCACCACAAGTCCAGCTTACTCACCCTACCAACCCACTCCTATGCAGGAATATCAGAATGTGATCTCCCAAGCCCCTCGGAGCTTCCCGGTCACCTCCCCTCCTCCACAGCCTGATGCCCTTGGTTACATGGGGACCCATTGGGTGCCCAAGGGCTACCAGCCTTAATACATGCAGACTCCCATGACCGCTCTCCCAAGCCAGGACAGCCCTCTGCCAACCCCTGAAGCAGCTCTACATCTCAGGGCAGCACCAGCAGATGGTGCCCTCTGCCGTCCTCCTCAGCAGCTGCACCCCATTGGTCCAGAAGCTGCCTCCACAGGGCCCTCTGGCCAGGGAGGCCAGCTCATCTGGTTCCAGCAACTCTGGGCTGGGAGCTCACCATCCAGAGTATCACTGAAGTTCTCCAAAACCACCACCTCCTTCTCTATGTAGCCGTGCCCTCTCCTCTTATTGCCACGTAGAGTCTCTGCTCCATACGAGGCGGGTGGCCCTGCACCCTGGCCCTCCTCCTCCTTTCTGTCCTTGCCTGCTTGGTCTTCATTCCCCCTGGTCCCATCCTTGTGCCTGTCTCCCTAAGTAGGTTTCTAACTTCTTTCCCCAGGGCTAGGCCTCCAACAGGAGGAAGGAGCTTCTCAGAGAGGAAACCCCTAGCCCAGTGGGTGGGTGGGGTCCCTCTACCTAGGGCAGCCGGCACCCTCCCATCCCCACCCATGACAGCATGGGCCCTGTGGTCTGTGACTAGTGTGGGGGCTCCCTAGAGCCCTCCAGCATGGCCTTGGTGCTGTCAGCAGGGATCTCCTGGCCCTCACAGGAAGGCAGGGGCGGGGGGGGGGGGGGGTCTTGTCTCCAGCTTCTCTGCTTCTGAGCTGTCATCTCATCCAGAAACCCAAGTACACGGAAAGGGACAATGATAATCAAATGTCTTTCAACAAGTGAAACAAAATCACAAATGTTAAACGACTTGCCTTTCTTCTCCTTGTCCCAATCTCTCCCAGTGCTCAGGCAGCTCTCTGCAGGGGGTTTGCCTATGACACTTAAGGATAAATAAGTACTTAAGGGCAAGTACCATATTGCCAGCAGACAGAAGAAGTAACAGTGGGGCAAACAAAAGACTCCCCAAAGCCTTTGGAAGAAGACTGAGAAACAAAACTTTGTGGCAATTCAGGGAACATGGATTCAAGCAGAGTGGCTGAAGCTCAGCACGAATGGGGAGCTGAGTGGAGTTTTCCCTGCCTGAATGCCATCCCCTGCTCCGCATTCCACAGTGACCTTGAACTAAGAGCCAACCTTCACATTGAGAACCAGCAAGCTTGCAGCCCAGGAGGGAGCAGAACCAGGCTCAGGACACCACACAGCCCCATCCCCAAATGATGATCACTGTCTTATCTGTCCAGTGGATCCATGGGAGACCCCACACGCTTGGATGTCCCTTTTGACCTCACTGGGAGCTTGTGCAGAGCAAAAAGCTTTTCCTCTGGGCACATTTGGCAAAGACAGCTACCAGCAGTTTTATTTCTTCACTGTTGCCTGAGGTAATGGGTAAGAGAGTAGACAGACTAACCAAGAAGCTGAAAAGGAAAGGAAATATTCATCGGGCTTTGAAACTCTTTGTCAAATCTCGGCATATTTAGAAGGCCATGTACAGATGCAGGGCCGAGTACTGACAGTGCTGTCAGATGCTTAGGAAAGACCTGAGAAGATCCTGAGATCTCTCCTCTGGCTGAACTTGGTGCTCTGCACAAGCAGAAAATGAAGGTTCTGGTGGAGTTTTCAACTGCCTGACTGAACATGTTCACTGCGTCCCTTGACAGATTGCAAGACCTGTTGATCCCAGGTTGTTCATGAAATTTCTATCCAGTCAAAGAAGACTACTAACGGAGCTGAGCAGAGAATACAGTATCCACACATGACAAAGAATACAGAGTTTAGACAGTTTGTTCAGAAAAGTCACTAACTAGCAAACAGTAGCACCAAGAAATCCTGGGGTGGGTAGTGATTCTGAATATGAGCACTGTCAATCAACTGGATCCAATTGGCATTTGTATGTCGACACAAATAACCCATAACCAATCTATAAGTCAAAATAAGCATGAGTTTATTGTGAGCCAGATCTGAGGACTAGCCCAGCCCAGGCCTTAATTCCCCAGGTACGAAGAGCACCAAGGAAGTGGGGTGCACAGAGTGGTCATGTACCATCTTGGAACAAAGAGCATACATCACATATGATAGGAGTGTCCCCTTTACAACAGTCACGAGATTGCCCAGCCAGCACAGCACAGCGATTCACACAGCAGGTTGTAGGTCTGCTGTCTCAATGGACACAGCAGGTAGCAGGTCTGTTGTCTCAAGCTGGGTGGTCACAGGGTGGGTGCAGCAATTGATTCCTAGCCTAGGGAGAGATGCTTATCCTTAAGGAAATGCCAATGTGGGGGAAGTTGCATCTTTATGTTAAAGCCATTTGTTCTTGTCTTTGGGACACAGTAAAATGCTTCAAGCCGATAGACAATGCATGCTCAATTGCCAGGTCAGCCCCTTTTGGAAAAACAAGGTGAGGCCAAAGTAGTTTTATACAAAATGGCTCCTCATACACTCCAAAATCTCCTACTGCTTGCCATTTGTTTATCATATAGAGTACTTCAGCAAGCAAGAGTAGAATACACATTCTTCTCAAATTCACATGGAATATTCATCAAGGTAGACCACTTTCTGGACCACAAAACACACCTCAACAAATATAAAAGAATAGAATACTTTCAGACAACTATCATACTGGAAATCAACTATAGACAGATAGCTGGAAAATGCCCAAATATTTAGAGATACAACAACATACTTCTCCATAACATATAAGCCAAAGAAAATTTTAAAATATTTTGAACGAAATGAAATGAGAATACAGCATGTCAAGGTGTGCAGGATTCAGTGAAAATAGTGCTTACAGAGAAATTTACAACATTAAAAGCTATATAATGAAAATTAAGAATCAAAATTAATAGTTTAAGCTTCTACCATAGTAAAATAGAGAAACTGATTCATAGAATGTAAGGTAAACAGATAAAACAAGTAATAAAAATTATTATAAGTATCAATGAAATTAAAAAGAGATAATCACCAAGGAAAACTGATGAAACCAAAAACTGGTTCTTTGAAAAGAGCAATAAAATTGATCAACATTCAGCTAAGCTACCAAGATAAAAAAGAGGAGAGAGAAGGAGCTTACACCAATTACTAAGATCATCAATGAAAGAGGGGTCATCAGTAATGAGCCCACATGCATTAAAAGCATAATAAAGGGCTATTTTGAAGAAGTCTATGACCACAAATTTCATAGCTTAGTAAAAATAAACCAATTCCTTCAAAGGCAGAAACTACCAAAACTCACCCAAAGAGAAATAGAATATCTGTATCTATATTTAGATTAATTAAGGAAATTGAATTAGTAATTAATAACCCTCAAAGAAATAAAGTGCCAGACCCAGATGGTTTCACTGTTGAATTCTACCAAGTTCTTCTAAAACAAAACACAGTTTGCAATACACACAGGCAGCTTGTGCCTAGGTGTTTACTCAGTAGAGTTGAAAAATTATGTCCACACAGACATCTGCACATGAATGTTGATGGCACATTTATTCATAATCACCAAAAACTGGAACCATCCAAGATGTTCTTCTACAGATAAACGTACAAACAAATTTGGCGGAGTGAAATATTTTCCAGAGAATTAAAAAATGAGCTTTAAAACTATGGAAAATATGAAGGAACCTTAAATGTAAATTATTAAGTGAAAGAAGCCAGTCTGCAAAAGCCACACGTTCTTTGATTGCAACAATGTAACATTCTGGGAAGGCCAAATGATAGAGACAGTAAAAAGTTTAGTGCCCTGCGGGCCAAAGTGGTGCCTAAGTTCACAAGAGCAGGTCTGGAGCCCGGGTGCGTTGGAGCAGGCCAGGTACCCAAGCCCACAGTGTTGGGCCTGGGGCCTGGGGCCTGTGTCTACTTGGGTGGACCCGGGTCTGGATTAGCAAGAACTGACTAGGCACCAGGGACAACTGCAGTGGGACTGGTGACTGGGTATGTGAAGGCATCCTGGATTCTGGGTCAGGGGGCCAACCTCATGCTGCTGTGGGACTTGAGCCAGAGTTCACAGGAGCTCACCTGGCACTGGGGTGTACCTGACACCCGGGTTCACAGGGGTGGTCCTGGACCTGAGACTGTGGGGCCTGGCATGGTGCCAGGGTCCATTGTGGGCAGGTCTGGGTCCTGGGTTAATGGAGGCAGAACTGAAAGGTGGGAATGCAAGATTGGGTCTGAAGCCTGGACCCAAGGGGGCAGGCATGGATCCTGCGTTCCTAAGGCCATCCTTGTGCAGAGGTGGGCTTAGAGCCTGAGTACTTGTGGAGAGTCATAGAGCCTGGATCCATAAGGCCAGTCTGATGTTGGGTTCTGCTGGGGCAGGCTTGGACCTTTTGTCCACTGGAGTAGGCCAGGAGCCTAGTTCTACTGGAGCCTGGGGTGATAGGGACTAGATTTCACTGTTTGGGGTGCCTGTGTCTAAGACTGTGGGAGCACGTCTGGAGCCTGAGTCTATAGGGGCAGGCCAGGCACTGGGTCAGACCAGAAGCCTGGGAATGCAGGGTCTATCTTGGCGCTGCGGCAGATCTGGAGGTGGGGCCTACAGGTGCCTAGGGCTGTGGGGGCTGGCCTGGCTCTGGGGTTCACTGGGGTGAGCCTGGTACTGAGGTCTGTTGAATTTGGGTGCTCACTTCATTCTCCTTCCCTGGGAGAGTATGTCTCCCTAGGCTGGGCTGCTCCGGCTGGGGGGCGGGGAGCAGAGTAATAGAAACTGTTCTCTCTACCCTCCTGAGTGAGTCTTTCCTTATTTGTTTGCTCCACCTAGGTGCTTTAATCTCTCACCCGGAATCCTTGGCTCTTGTGAAGGCATTTTCATGAGTGGATCATTCATCAGATTGCTGTTTCTGCAAAGGGATGACTGCTAGAAACTCTTACTCAACCATCTTGCTGATATTGCTCCAAGAATTCAGTTTTGAATTAAAACTAATGCTGAGAAATATGGGAGAAAATGGAAATCAGCGATAGAGACAGACAAGGAAAGGCCAGTGAGCACAGAAAGAAAACATGTACTGGCGTGTGAGGAGTTGTCAGGTAGGTGATAGAAGCATTTCAAGAAGAGAGGGACCAACGGTGTCAAATGCACCCAATAGTGTAAAGTGAGAGGAATCTTTTGGGGTGATAGAAACGTTCTAAAAGTGAATTGTGCGATCACTGTGGAATTCTGTACAATTACAGAAACCAATGAATTCTACACTTATAAGTGAATGTCAGGACATACAAATTACACCTCAATGTTTTCTCCAAACAAGAATTTAACATACACTTACTTGATATTTCTTCTCCCAAGTATTCATCAAGGGCAAATGGAAACACATATTTATAAAAAGGGCATAGGGATAAATATTCACAATATATTTATTCAAAAGACATTACACTGAAAGCAACTCAAAATGTCCACTAAAAGGAGAATTGATTAATCTTTTTGATATATTTGTACAATGTCTCATTTACCAATAAGCACAGAGTGAACTTATATCGACACAAAAACTTGGATAGTCCTCAAAGACATTATTTTGAATAAAAGTGTGCGACAACAAAGTGTACATTCTCATTTATTTCACTTATGTGAAGTTCAAGACCTGCAAAAGTGATGTACGTTTCCACAAAGCACACAGAGGCTATGGATGGTGGGAGAGGGTGGGATTGGTTGGAAAGGTACAGGGAGGTATTTTCTATGCTAACAGACGTGATTCATTTATTGAAAGGGTTCTTGAATGCTGTAGGGGGAA
Organism: Equus asinus; assembly: GCF_041296235.1. Taxonomy (NCBI): domain Eukaryota; kingdom Metazoa; phylum Chordata; class Mammalia; order Perissodactyla; family Equidae; genus Equus; species Equus asinus. Next base: position 99,283,374 of record NC_091797.1, read on the forward strand.
TATGGTTTTAAAGATGCGTCAAGTCAGACACTTAATGTAAACACATTTCATTATGTTTTAACTTTATGTAAATACAAACAAAGAAGAAAGAGGGAATTTAGAAGGAACATTAAACAGTAATGGAGATGAGCATCATTTATTTACAAATCTCCCCCAACACCCACCATATAACTGACCTTTCCAGACTGTCAGTTGCTGGTTGGGTTCCAGGCGGAATGTCGGGGTGTTCCCTGGAGTGTGCTGTGGCTGGTGGATCTGTGGTGACTGGGCAGAGCCCTGTGGTGGGTCAGTGCCATGGAGGGGCTGCTGTCCTCTGTGCAGCTTGGCTTGGGGATGATCCTTGGCAAGCTGGGCGAGGTGGTGGTGGAGCTGCTGCCCGATATCCTGAGTCCACGACTCACTTTCCACAGCCTCCAGTGGGAGACAGTGATGTGCCCACCTGCCCTCAGTTTACTGGTGGTCATCTTATTTATATTCAGACTGGTTCAGTCTGTTAGAAGTCAACTTTATGTACAACGTGAACAGCGGCTGGCAGAAGCAGTGGCTGCAGGGATTGAGGAGAAATGCCAGCTCGTTGACAAGCTTGGCGCTGCTCAAAAGGAGTATCTGGGGATGCAATCATCTTTAGAGATCGCCAGGCTGGAGAAAGAGTCACTGAATATAGCCAGCCTCACAGACACTCACAGAAAGGTGAAGAGGACCAACGCAATGCTGAAGGAGTAATTAACTGGCCTGGCTCAGGAACTGAAGGGAGAGAGAGCCAAATGGTTGAACAAGAAGAGGAGACGGCAGAGCTGCTGCGAGTGCTTGAGTGCTTAGAGAGGTTGTGAGATTCAACACATCACGAGGAGCTTTCCCAAAGCTGCCAGGAGGCCAAGAACCAAGGCCTTATGGTCCCTTCCTCAGGAGTGGGCCTGGGTCTTAAAGCAGAGCTCTTCTCTCCCCCTCCGCTCAGGTTGCCCAAGACACCAGGCAGCCTCCACCCAGCTTGACCTCCATCTGAGCGTGACTGAGGCCTGTGGGTGCAGGGGAGCCCCTTCCCTGGGCTGGAGATCCTCTGCCTTCGCATGCTGGACACAAAGGACGGCTCCTTCATCTTCACTTCCTCCCAATCCGAAGACTTGGAATTCCTAGAACACACCAAGAAAGGTGAGGCTTTCTTTCTCTTCACATACTGCTTGGGTCACCCCTCACTCCACAGTTCTTAAGAGACTCATCTTGTACTTAAAGTTAATCTTCATCAAACTACCTTTCTCTAGACAATATTGTGTAAATATTATTTATATATTAAACTTCCGTAAATTATTAATGTTGCCTGTTTCAATACCGCATTGAAAGTTGTAAATATATGTAGTTGAGCAATAAAAACTTTAAATAAGCAATATCAGTATGATTAAACAACAGTCATAAATCATAAGTAAAAGCAGCTTTTTTGACTAAGTATGCAGTCATTAAAAAAGAAAAGGATGATTGGCATCTTTTGGAGTAGAGTCAAATTTTATAGTTGGAGAGAAGTTTGTATTACTTGGTATTGGTATTCTGATATAATAATAGCTGAATAATTTTCAAGACAAAATTGATAAATTAGGTGGAAATTTGCCCTTTCACTGGAGGAAGGCTGAGAGAGACTTTACTGAACAAGAAGAAATCACCATTGGCGTTTGAGGGAACCTCCGCATCACTGCCCTGGCCCTCTCTACTCCCCAGCTGACACTCCGCAGTGGAAGCTGAGGGAAGTCTCAGGGTTTCTCTCCCATATGATGAAGTGGGGTTTCCATAATGCATAGTTCTAATCACAGATAATGTGCCCTGGTTAGGCCGTGAGCGCCACTGGGGGTGATTATGGTGGAAGGAGAGATGCAAGCGGCAGGTGCAGCAAATAACCTGGGTCGCATGAGATAAATGACAGAGCCAGCATCAGCAGATCATAAAGGCTTTCTCTTCTAAATTGATTAAAAAATAACCAGAACCACAGAAAAACCCCGTGCTTGATTTGGAACGAGAGCAATGAAGACTGGAATGAGAGACCGCCCTTGTGTTGCTGATATTGTAGGAAGGACAGGCAGACACTAAAGGATAAAACTGAGTAGAAGACAGTGCATATTAGGTGATAACCATTGTTCTGGAGAAGAATGAACAAGGCAGGGTGAGGGGTGATGGGTGTGGGAACGGGGGCACACATGCTAGACACACACTCTTGGTGGGAGTGGTCACCTGCGCAGGGAGGAGCCCTGGAGAAGAGCTCTGTGGGCTGAGGGGGCAGAGCAGGTGATGGCTCTGAAGGCGGCATGAGCAGGGTGAGTGGAGTGGAGCAGGGCGAGCGGAGGCCAGAGTGGCCCGAAGGCAGTGAGTGAAGCCAGAGAGAAGGGGGTCAAGGCCATGAGGGGTCAGAAGTTGGAGGCAGATGAATCCACCATAAAGAGTCTGGTTTCCTTTTACAATGACAGAAGCTGCCATGGGGGAAGGGGGAAGGCAGGACACCTGTGGGACACCATGGCAGGGACTTGAGGCTGTGGATGGTGAAGGCTGGACCCGGGCGAGCAGTGGAGGTGGAGATAGAGAGATCGAGTGGGAGCCAGGACCTGCCCTGCAGGCAGAGGCCCTCAGATTTGCTGATGCCTGTGGGTGTGAGAACAGAGAGGAGTCAGGGTGGGGACAGCAGCTCTAAGTGAGGTGCGGTGTCCTTCACTGAGAGTGGGAGGAGGGGCAGAGGAGGGCATTTGGATGTGAAACCAGAATGGATGTCTTTGAGAGTTAGGTTTCGGGGCCCCTTAGACATCAGAGTGAAATGCCAAGTCCTTGGAGGACATAAGTGTCTGTCCTCAGAGGAGCGTTCCCAGCTGCAACTAAAGATATGAAGGGTCATCAGGGAGAGAAGTTACTAGAGCAGGGAAGATGTCCAAGGGCTGAGGAGTTCTGCAGTGTAAACTCCATGGACCTGATTGCGGTCAGATCATATTTTGCAGGTGGAGAAACTGAGGCCGAGGGAAGGGAAGTGAATATTTACCATGTTAATGTCTCTTGAGAGGAATGGCCAATATCAGCCCAGGCCTGGCTCTGCTCTCCTTGACTTTGATGCTTCCCAGGTGAAAAGAGTAAAGAATTGAAGCCAGGTGTTCCTTCCCATGGGAGCCAGGTGACCAGGTGAGCAAAGGAAGCCTCTGGCAGCTGTGTTGAAGGTACACTGAGCCCAAATGCATTTGTCCTGGTCGGGGAGGGGGGCCCTAAAGATGGTATCTGTAGCTGGAGGGGTCTGTACGATTGCATTTCTAGGGGACAGAAATGAAGCTGGCCTCTTTTCTTTCCTCTTGATACTTATTTTGTATCCATTTCTTTCTTTCTTTGGTGGGAAGAGGGGCAGTGAGAGATGCCAGTTCTCAGGTCTTGGGACACATCATAGCTATCAAATTGGGATTCCCTTTTAGAGTTGGGAGGAAGCTCCCAGAGGCGCAGGTGTCCCTCAGGGCTCGAGGGCCTCACAGGTTCCCATTTGTAGAGGCGTCAGGAACCTCCTCCTCAGACCCAGGGCTGCTCAAGAGAGAGCTCCCTTCCTAAGATGTGGGAGAATACTTGTTACAGACACTTAAGATGGTCATCTCTAGGGGCAACTTCAGTGATGTTTTCTCCTTCCTGAAACCATACATGTTTTACACCCCAAAAGGATATAGAATCATAAAATCATAACTGGTAATGATAACCAATTTTTGAAAGCACTAACCTTGAACCCTCCCTAGATGTCAGGGCCAGTGGAGGAGGGAGTTCTCTCAACTGCATCTTTCCTTTGAAAGAGCAGCAGCCTGTTTCTGGGATTATGAACTCCAGAGAACCCAGGTCCCGCCTGGATCTCAGGTTTGGCTGGGGGATCTGGTGAAACAGACATCCCATCACCAGAGAATCAAGTAAAAGGCCACACTTGGAAAATGAGTTTGCAAAGAAATAGTTCCTGCCACATGTGGAGCCATTGGCCATCCTGTCATGAACGTGGTCAGAGCCAGAGGTGGGCAGGGGTGGACGGGGATAGCCGACTCCTCCACTTTGTCCTTCCTGACCACCTGCAGCTCTGGGGGACCCCCCAAGGGCACCTGATCAGTGCAGGTGCTGTGCCATTCCACAGTGCACCTCTGTTCTGTGGGCCTCTATTCTTCAGTGTCTGCCAGGATGGTCCCTCAGGATGGGGACCACTTGTCCTCTCCTGTCCAGAAGCCCAGCCCCAGGAGCCAGGCTGTCATCCTGCACTGGACTGAATGTCCACTGCCTACAACAGGAGCTAATGCTTTGGAGGCTCAAGGTCAGATTCACAGGAGGAAGAGCAGGGCCTGGCTGCCCTCAGTCCCAGCTCCTGGTGCTCTGTCACCCCACACCCACAGCGCAGTGCCGTCCCCTGCTCCCTGCTGTGTTTCCTGCTGTGGCGTCTCTCAGGCTGCAGGGACCTCTCTTCCCACCTGCCTCCAACTGTCCAATCCTCCCTGCCCTTCAAGGCCTAGGTCAGATGCCACTGCCTCTGGACAACCTGTCCCCTGCCTCCTAATTACCCCATCCCTGCCGCCTTCCCACTGACTGCTTCCAGGAGGCCCACCACCTCCACCCAGGCCCTTTATGGATAATTGTAGCTTTAGAGTCAGCCCGGATGTTAGTAGTACCCATCCTCTGACTATGTCCTGCTTCAATATTGGGTTGGCATTTTGAGTCTGTGGCCTTTGTTTCTAAACTTTGGAATCAGTTTGTCTATATCCAAAAAGTAACTTAGTGGGACTTTAACTAGGATGGTCTTGAACCTGTCGATCGTGTTGGGAAGAGCTGACATCTTAACAATACAGAGTGACCCTGGTAAGAAGCATGGAATAAGCCTGCATTTCTCTGGGTCTTCTTTGATTTCTTCTATCAGAGCTTCATAGACTTCTTCACATAAATCTTGGACATAAGGTTTAGATTTACACCTAAGTATTTCGTGTTTGATACTAACATCAATGATGTACTTTTAATTTTAAATTCCAGTTGCCGTTGTTAGTATATAAGAAAGTTGAGGATTATTTTAAGTGCATGCATCAGCACGGTCATTCAGTCTTCCACAACCTGTGATGAGGCTCTGTTCTGCCTCAGGCTGTCTCTGCAGGACTGGGATCCCTGGTCAGGAAGATGGATCCAGATCCAGGCCCCTGGTGTTCACAGTGCTCTTGATCCTGCCTTCCCCAGAGAGCAGAGGGCTTTGTGGGCTGTAACAGGCAAATAACTGGCACCATCCTCACTCTCTCCAACTGGTTTCGGCATCCCAGGTGTCCCTAAGAGAACGATTGATGCCACTGTTTGCAAACCATTGGGCTAAACTGCCTTTCATGTCCAATCCAGCGATGACCTATTTTCTTTGCCCTGTAAAATCTGCAAATTAATTTTTTTGTACACAATTCTGCTACCACTTTGTATGGGTGGAACTTTCCGTGAACTCTATCCCTCTACTGATTTGGGAAATCTTTTCCCAGCAGGGCCAATGGTGCTGGGAGGCCACCATCGAGCTAGTCCCTTCTGTGAAGTTTCAGACTGGCAACATGCTTCAGAAAGCTCAGCTTCCAGGCATCTTCTTGCGGGGAAGGTGGATCTGAGAGTTTCTGCCTGTCCTTCCAATGGGATATGCAGGGAAGAGGAATTAATGTGACCCACCATTGGCAATGTCCTCTGGTTTGCCTCTGTCTATAAAAGGAGAGGACAACCTGGCTAAGCTCCCTCTCCATGACAGCCAGGAAGAGCCAACACTAAAGAGAGGAGCCACAGCCTCTGAACAAGTGCAAGGCTGGGAGTGTCCAGCCAAGTACAGGGAAGAAACAAAGGTCTGTGAGACCAGAGCCCACCTTGGGTCCTGCTCCAAATCCCAGAGACAGGATCTGCAGTGTCCTGTAAAGTGAGGAGCTGGCTCTCCTTCTATAATCTGAGCTTTGTGGATGCAGGAAAATGTCCTAGACTGGACGCCACAACCCCAGCTCTACCTTGAGCATGAGGATGAGCCATGTGGCTTTTATCCCCTACTTCTGTGCTAGGGAAGGAAAGACACTCTCATAAAATTCCCAAGGACTGAACTTGATTGCAAGAGCTCCGTGAGGCTGGGCCTGGAGGGAGCAGAAGCAGATACTCGGAAGCCTTCCAGAACTCTGACTTCCCACACAGGTCCCAAGCACATCCATGGAAATACAACATTCCTCACACCAAGGGGGAGACACACAAGGTCAGACGATTACCCTCCTCATGAGCTCTCCTTCCACAGCATCCGTCAGGAGAAGTGGCATGGCGGTGAGATATATTTAAGTACTTACATATGTTTTTAGCTGTTGTTCTACTCTTTACTTCTAAATATTCTTAAGTCTAGGAATATTTCCCAAGGAGACCTTGAATAAATTAATTTTAAATCTGAGGTCTAACGAGTAACTGAAATATGATAACATGTATGTCCGCATGCAGTCTTGGAAAACATCACAGGCTTATTACAATAAAATAAAAGATGCTTTTGGTTCTCATGTAACTCAGTCATTCGTTTATTTGTGTTCATCCTGCACCTGTTATGTGATGGGTATTAGAAACTAAGCAGTGACACTGCCTGGGAGACATTTGAGCAGAGACCTGAAGGGAAGGAGGGAGACCACCATGCGAGTATCATAGGGCAGGGATTCAAGGCTGAGAGAAGAGGAAATGCCAAGCCCTGGGGCAGGAGCATCTTGGTGCATTCGTGGAGCAGGAAGGAGGCCTGTGAGGCTGGAGCCGAGTGCGTGAGGGCCCAGCTGTGGGTTCGACTGGAGAGGTGACTGGGGGTCAGATCCTGTAGGAGTCCTGGGTGATGGGTGTGTTTGGCTTGAACACTGACGGGTAGGAAGCTCCTGGGAGCATGAGCTGAGGACAGACCTGACTTGATCCTCTGGAGCTGGGTGGAGAACCAGCTGCATGGATGAGGAGAAGGAACTTGGTTAGGAGCAGCCAAACTCATCTTGTCAAAAGATGACGGCGACTTTGAACAGGTAGAATAGCCGGAGGCAAAGAAGGGGCAGGTGAGGACGTTACTCTGATGCTGGGGATGCAGGCTTTGCTGATGGCGTGGAGATGAAGTGGCCCAGGGAAGAAGTAAGCAAAGACCAAAAGCGGGGACCTGAAACCCTGTCAGGGTAGAGTTGCTGTCATGGAAAAATGGGAGAGCAGTTCAGGGGAGAATTCGAGAATGATTTTGGCGCATTCGATGTCCACGTGGAGATGTCATGGAGGCATCTGGGTGGGTGTGAATCTAGACTGTATGGCAAGGTTTGGAAGGGACAAATGGCAGTACAGATGTCATTGAAGTCAGGAGCCTGGGTTAGGTCAGCAAGGGGGCAAAAGTGGGCCGGGAACTATGTCCTGGGTCAAAACTAATGCTGAGAGGTTTGAGAGAGACATAGACATCAGCCCTGGAGACAGAGAAGGAAAGGCTACTTAGATGAGAAAAATACACAAAAAAACAACAAGACAATCATAAAAAGAGTAAAATGTACTGAACCAGGAACTAAGCGATGGAAGCATTTCAAGGGGAAGGGACCGACTGTGTCCAGTGCAGCCAACAGAGTAAAGATTGGGTGATGGACTTTTCCTAAAATGGCACTGTGATGGCTGCAAACTCTGTACCTTTACAGAGAAAAGTGAGTGAATTGTGTATTTAAATGCCTGAATTTATGACAGTAAATTATGCCTCATGATAACGGTTTCAATAAAGAATTTAGCATATATCTACCCGGCATTTCTACTCCTAGATATACTTTCATCAAGGTAAATGAAAACACATGCTTATGAGGAAGGCATGAACATGAACTTTCACGATATCTATACTCATAATATACCACACTTGAACTGACACAAATGGACAATATTATGTGAATGGATAAATGTTTTGTGATATGTTTATATAAGGTCAAATTACTCAGCCTTAAAAGAGAATGAACTGCTTATTCACATAAAAATATGTAGATCTCAAAAACATTACTTTGAGCCAAATAGACAGACATCAAACTGTATGTTCTGATTTCTTTCATTTTCATGAAATTCTGCCAATACCAAACTGAAGTCTGTGAACAGAAAACAACACAGAGGCTTCATGTGTTGAGGGTGGTTGAGTGTCAGTGAAAATGTCACAGAGGACTATTTTCTGGAGTGAGGGAAATGACTCATATAGGGTAGGGTCCTGGGGTGCTGTAGGGGTTTGTAAAGTGTCAAAGATTTGTCGAGTTGTACACCTAACACTAGGACATTTCACTATACTTTAATTTAACCATGTTAGGAAAAACTAAGAAGAAAGAGGGAAGTTAAACAGTAATAGAGATAATCATTGTTTATTTACAAATCTCCCCCCACAACAGCCATATAATGGAACTTTCAAGACTGTCAGTTGCTGGTCGGGTTCCAGGCGGAACGTCGGGGTGTTCCCTGGAGTTTGTTGTGGCCGGTGGATCCGCAGTGACTGGGCAGAGCCCTGTGGTGGGTCAGTGCCATGGAGGGGCTGCTGTCCTCTGTGCAGCTCGGCTTTAGGCTGATCCTTGTCAAGCTGGGCGAGGTGGTGGTGGAGCTGCTGCCCGATGGCCTCAGTCCACGGCTCACGTTCCACAGCCACCAGTGGGAGACGGTGATGTGCCCACCTGTCGTTGGCTCACTGGTGGGTCTCTTACTTATTCTCAGACTGGTTCAGTCGGTGAGAGGCCGACTTTACGTCCAACGTGAAAAGCGGCTGGCTGAGGCAGTGGCTGCAGGGATTGAGGAGAAATGTCAACTCCTTGACAAGCTGAGCACTGCTCAAAAGGAGTATCTGGCGATGCAATCATCTATAGAGATTGCCAGGCTGGAGAAAGAGTCACTGAATATACCCAGCCTCACAGACACGTACAGGAAGGTGAAGAGGACCAACGCAGTGCTGATGGAGGAAGTAACTGACCTGGTTGAGGAACTGAAGGGAGAGAGATCCCAACAGTCAAAAGACGAAGAGGAGACGGCAGAGCTGCTCCAAGTGCTCGAGTGCATGGAAGAGGTCGTGAGATTGGCCACACCACGAGGAGCTCTTCCAAAGCTGCCAGGAGGCCAAGAACAAAGCCCTGATGGTCCCGTCCCCAGGAGTGGACCTGGGTCTTAAAGCAGAGCTCTTCTCTCCCCTCCGCTCAGGCCTCCCAAGCCGCCAGGCAGTGTCCACCCAGCTTGACTTCCATCTGAGCGTGACTGAGGCCTGTGGATGCAGGCGAGCCCCTTCCCTGGGCTGGAGACCCTCTGCCTTCTCATGCTGGTCAAGATCGACAGCTCCTTCACCTTCAATTCCTTCAAATGTAAAGATGTGGAATTCCCAGAACACACCAAGAAATGTGGGGCTTTCCTTCTCTTCACATACTGTTTGGATTGTCCCTCATTCACAGGGCTTAGGAGACTCACCTTTTACTTTAATTGAATCTTCCTCAAATTACCTTCTTCTGGACAATATTATGTAAATATTTATGTAGTAAACTTCTGTGACTTATTAATGTTGTCTTTTTTCATATTGCATTGAAATTTGTCAATATATGCCGTTTAGCGATAAACACTTTTAGCAATCCAGAAAAATATTTTTTTAGAGTTATATTCCCAGAAGACATAAATCATAAGTCAAAACAACTTTATCTAAGCATATAGCAGTTAGGAAAAGAAAGACATGCTTGATCTCTTTTGGGATAAATTTAAACTGTGTGATTAGAGAGAAGTTTGTATTATTTTGTGTTCGTATTCTAAGAAGAGAATAGCAAAATAATTTTAAAGAAAAAATAGATAAATTACATGGAGACTTGTCCTTTCACTGGAGAAAGGCTGAGGGAGAGTTTACAAACCAAGAAGAAATCACCTTTGACATTTTGGGGCAACCGCCGCATGGCTGCGCTGGCCCTCTCTACTCCCCAGCTAACACTCCACAGTGGAAGCTGAGGGCAGTCTCAGGGGTTTCTCTCCCATATAGTGAAGTGGGGGTCTCCATGATGAGTGGTTCCAATCACAGATAATGTGCCCTGGTTAGGCAACGAGTAGCAAGTGTGGATGAATATAGTGGAAGGAAAGAAGCAAGTGGCAGTTGGAGCAAATAGGTGGGGTCACGTGAGATAAATGACAGAGACAGCATCACCAGAAAATAAAAGCTTTCTCCTCTAAGTTGAAAAAAACAAACACACAACACACCTGGGCCTGAACTGGAACCAGAGCAATGAAGACTAGGATGAGAGACAGCCCTTGTGTTGCTGATATTGTAGGAAGGACAGGCAGACACTAAAGGATAAAACTGAGTAGAAGACAGTGCATATTAGGTGATAACCATTGTTCTGGAGAAGAATGAACAAGGCAGGGTGAGGGGTGATGGGTGTGGGAACGGGGGCACGCATGCTAGACACACACTCTTGGTGGGAGTGGTCACCTGCGCAGGGAGGAGCCCTGGAGAAGAGCTCTGTGGGCTGAGGGGGCAGAGCAGGTGATGGCTCTGAAGGCGGCATGAGCAGGGTGAGTGGAGTGGAGCAGGGCGAGCGGAGGCCAGAGTGGCCCGAAGGCAGTGAGTGAAGCCAGAGAGAAGGGGGTCAAGGCCATGAGGGGTCAGAAGTTGGAGGCAGATGCATCCACCATAAAGAGTCTGGTTTCCTTTTACAATGACAGAAGCTGCCATGGGGGAAGGGGGAAGGCAGGACACCTGTGGGACACCATGGCAGGGACTTGAGGCTGTGGATGGTGAAGGCTGGACCCGGGCGAGCAGTGGAGGTGGAGATGGAGAGATCGAGCGGGAGCCAGGACCTGCCCTGCAGGCAGAGGCCCTCAGATTTGCTGATGCCTGTGGGTGTGAGAACAGAGAGGAGTCAGGGTGGGGACAGCAGCAGCTCTAAGTGAGGTGCGGTGTCCTTCACTGAGAGTGGGAGGAGGGGCAGAGGAGGGCATTTGGATGTGAAACCAGAATGGATGTCTTTGAGAGTTAGGTTTCGGGGCCCCTTAGACATCAGAGTGAAATGCCAAGTCCTTGGAGGACATAAGTGTCTGTCCTCAGAGGAGCGTTCCCAGCTGCAACTAAAGATATGAAGGGTCATCAGGGAGAGAAGTTACTAGAGCAGGGAAGATGTCCAAGGGCTGAGGAGTTCTGCAGTGTAAACTCCATGGACCTGATTGCGGTCAGATCATATTTTGCAGGTGGAGAAACTGAGGCCGAGGGAAGGGAAGTGAATATTTACCATGTTAATGTCTCTTGAGAGGAATGGCCAATATCAGCCCAGGCCTGGCTCTGCTCTCCTTGACTTTGATGCTTCCCAGGTGAAAAGAGTAAAGAATTGAAGCCAGGTGTTCCTTCCCATGGGAGCCAGGTGACCAGGTGAGCAAAGGAAGCCTCTGGCAGCTGTGTTGAAGGTACACTGAGCCCAAATGCATTTGTCCTGGTCGGGGAGGGGGGCCCTAAAGCTGGTATCTGTAGCTGGAGGGGTCTGTACGATTGCATTTCTAGGGGACAGAAATGAAGCTGGCCTCTTTTCTTTCCTCTTGATACTTATTTTGTATCCATTTCTTTCTTTCTTTGGTGGGGAGAGGGGCAGTGAGAGATGCCAGTTCTCAGGTCTTGGGACACATCATAGCTATCAAATTGGGATTCCCTTTTAGAGTTGGGAGGAAGCTCCCAGAGGCGCAGGTGTCCCTCAGGGCTCGAGGGCCTCACAGGTTCCCATTTGTAGAGGCGTCAGGAACCTCCTCCTCAGACCCAGGGCTGCTCAAGAGAGAGCTCCCTTCCTAAGATGTGGGAGAATACTTGTTACAGACACTTAAGATGGGCATCTCTAGGGGCAACTTCAGTGATGTTTTCTCCTTCCTGAAACCATACATGTTTTACACCCCAAAAGGATATAGAATCATAAAATCATAACTGGTAATGATAACCAATTTTTGAAAGCACTAACCTTGAACCCTCCCTAGATGTCAGGGCCAGTGGAGGAGGGAGTTCTCTCAACTGCATCTTTCCTTTGAAAGAGCAGCAGCCTGTTTCTGGGATTATGAACTCCAGAGAACCCAGGTCCCGCCTGGATCTCAGGTTTGGCTGGGGGATCTGGTGAAACAGACATCCCATCACCAGAGAATCAAGTAAAAGGCCACACTTGGAAAATGAGTTTGCAAAGAAATAGTTCCTGCCACATGTGGAGCCATTGGCCATCCTGTCCTGAACGTGGTCAGAGCCAGAGGTGGGCAGGGGTGGACGGGGATAGCCGACTCCTCCACTTTGTCCTTCCTGACCACCTGCAGCTCTGGGGGACCCCCCAAGGGCACCTGATCAGTGCAGGTGCTGTGCCATTCCACAGTGCACCTCTGTTCTGTGGGCCTCTATTCTTCAGTGTCTGCCAGGATGGTCCCTCAGGATGGGGACCACTTGTCCTCTCCTGTCCAGAAGCCCAGCCCCAGGAGCCAGGCTGTCATCCTGCACTGGACTGAATGTCCACTGCCTACAACAGGAGCTAATGCTTTGGAGGCTCAAGGTCAGATTCACAGGAGGAAGAGCAGGGCCTGGCTGCCCTCAGTCCCAGCTCCTGGTGCTCTGTCACCCCACACCCACAGCGCAGTGCTGTCCCCTGCTCCCTGCTGTGTTTCCTGCTGTGGCGTCTCTCAGGCTGCAGGGACCTCTCTTCCCACCTGCCTCCAACTGTCCAATCCTCCCTGCCCTTCAAGGCCTAGGTCAGATGCCACTGCCTCTGGACAACCTGTCCCCCGCCTCCTAATTACCCCATCCCTGCCGCCTTCCCACTGACTGCTTCCAGGAGGCCCACCACCTCCACCCAGGCCCTTGATGGATAATTGTAGCTTTAGAGTCAGCCCGGATGTTAGTAGTACCCATCCTCTGACTATGTCCTGCTTCAATATTGGGTTGGCATTTTGAGTCTGTGGCCTTTGTTTCTAAACTTTGGAATCAGTTTGTCTATATCCAAAAAGTAACTTAGTGGGACTTTAACTAGGATGGTCTTGAACCTGTCGATCGTGTTGGGAAGAGCTGACATCTTAACAATACCGAGTGACCCTGGTAAGAAGCATGGAATAAGCCTGCATTTCTCTGGGTCTTCTTTGATTTCTTCTATCAGAGCTTCATAGACTTCTTCACATAAATCTTGGACATAAGGTTTAGATTTACACCTAAGTATTTCGTGTTTGATACTAACATCAATGATGTACTTTTAATTTTAAATTCCAGTTGCCGTTGTTAGTATATAAGAAAGTTGAGGATTATTTTAAGTGCATGCATCAGCACGGTCATTCAGTCTTCCACAACCTGTGATGAGGCTCTGTTCTGCCTCAGGCTGTCTCTGCAGGACTGGGATCCCTGGTCAGGAAGATGGATCCAGATCCAGGCCCCTGGTGTTCACAGTGCTCTTGATCCTGCCTTCCCCAGAGAGCAGAGGGCTTTGTGGGCTGTAACAGGCAAATAACTGGCACCATCCTCACTCTCTCCAACTGGTTTCGGCATCCCAGGTGTCCCTAAGAGAACGATTGATGCCACTGTTTGCAAACCATTGGGCTAAACTGCCTTTCATGTCCAATCCAGCGATGACCTATTTTCTTTGCCCTGTAAAATCTGCAAATTAATTTTTTTGTACACAATTCTGCTACCACTTTGTATGGGTGGAACTTTCCGTGAGCTCTATCCCTCTACTGATTTGGGAAATCTTTTCCCAGCAGGGCCAATGGTGCTGGGAGGCCACCATCGAGCTAGTCCCTTCTGTGAAGTTTCAGACTGGCAACATGCTTCAGAAAGCTCAGCTTCCAGGCATCTTCTTGCGGGGAAGGTGGATCTGAGAGTTTCTGCCTGTCCTTCCAATGGGATATGCAGGGAAGAGGAATTAATGTGACCCACCATTGGCAATGTCCTCTGGTTTGCCTCTGTCTATAAAAGGAGAGGACAACCTGGCTAAGCTCCCTCTCCATGACAGCCAGGAAGAGCCAACACTAAAGAGAGGAGCCACAGCCTCTGAACAAGTGCAAGGCTGGGAGTGTCCAGCCAAGTACAGGGAAGAAACAAAGGTCTGTGAGACCAGAGCCCACCTTGGGTCCTGCTCCAAATCCCAGAGACAGGATCTGCAGTGTCCTGTAAAGTGAGGAGCTGGCTCTCCTTCTATAATCTGAGCTTTGTGGATGCAGGAAAATGTCCTAGACTGGACGCCACAACCCCAGCTCTACCTTGAGCATGAGGATGAGCCATGTGGCTTTTATCCCCTACTTCTGTGCTAGGGAAGGAAAGACACTCTCATAAAATTCCCAAGGACTGAACTTGATTGCAAGAGCTCCATGAGGCTGGGCCTGGAGGGAGCAGAAGCAGATACTCGGAAGCCTTCCAGAACTCTGACTTCCCACACAGGTCCCAAGCACATCCATGGAAATACAACATTCCTCACACCAAGGGGGAGACACACAAGGTCAGACGATTACCCTCCTCATGAGCTCTCCTTCCACAGCATCCGTCAGGAGAAGTGGCATGGCGGTGAGATATATTTAAGTACTTACATATGTTTTTAGCTGTTGTTCTACTCTTTACTTCTAAATATTCTTAAGTCTAGGAATATTTCCCAAGGAGACCTTGAATAAATTAATTTTAAATCTGAGGTCTAACGAGTAACTGAAATATGATAACATGTATGTCCGCATGCAGTCTTGGAAAACATCACAGGCTTATTACAATAAAATAAAAGATGCTTTTGGTTCTCATGTAACTCAGTCATTCGTTTATTTGTGTTCATCCTGCACCTGTTATGTGATGGGTATTAGAAACTAAGCAGTGACACTGCCTGGGAGACATTTGAGCAGAGACCTGAAGGGAAGGAGGGAGACCACCGTGCGAGTATCATAGGGCAGGGATTCAAGGCTGAGAGAAGAGGAAATGCCAAGCCCTGGGGCAGGAGCATCTTGGTGCATTCGTGGAGCAGGAAGGAGGCCTGTGAGGCTGGAGCCGAGTGCGTGAGGGCCCAGCTGTGGGTTCGACTGGAGAGGTGACCGGGGGTCAGATCCTGTAGGAGTCCTGGGTGATGGGTGTGTTTGGCTTGAACACTGACGGGTAGGAAGCTCCTGGGAGCATGAGCTGAGGACAGACCTGACTTGATCCTCTGGAGCTGGGTGGAGAACCAGCTGCATGGATGAGGAGAAGGAACTTGGTTAGGAGCAGCCAAACTCATCTTGTCAAAAGATGACGGCGACTTTGAACAGGTAGAATAGCCGGAGGCAAAGAAGGGGCAGGTGAGGACGTTACTCTGATGCTGGGGATGCAGGCTTTGCTGATGGCGTGGAGATGAAGTGGCCCAGGGAAGAAGTAAGCAAAGACCAAAAGCGGGGACCTGAAACCCTGTCAGGGTAGAGTTGCTGTCATGGAAAAATGGGAGAGCAGTTCAGGGGAGAATTCGAGAATGATTTTGGCGCATTCGATGTCCACGTGGAGATGTCATGGAGGCATCTGGGTGGGTGTGAATCTAGACTGTATGGCAAGGTTTGGAAGGGACAAATGGCAGTACAGATGTCATTGAAGTCAGGAGCCTGGGTTAGGTCAGCAAGGGGGCAAAAGTGGGCCGGGAACTATGTCCTGGGTCAAAACTAATGCTGAGAGGTTTGAGAGAGACATAGACATCAGCCCTGGAGACAGAGAAGGAAAGGCTACTTAGATGAGAAAAATACACAAAAAAACAACAAGACAATCATAAAAAGAGTAAAATGTACTGAACCAGGAACTAAGCGATGGAAGCATTTCAAGGGGAAGGGACCGACTGTGTCCAGTGCAGCCAACAGAGTAAAGATTGGGTGATGGACTTTTCCTAAAATGGCACTGTGATGGCTGCAAACTCTGTACCTTTACAGAGAAAAGTGAGTGAATTGTGTATTTAAATGCCTGAATTTATGACAGTAAATTATGCCTCATGATAACGGTTTCAATAAAGAATTTAGCATATATCTACCCGGCATTTCTACTCCTAGATATACTTTCATCAAGGTAAATGAAAACACATGCTTATGAGGAAGGCATGAACATGAACTTTCACGATATCTATACTCATAATATACCACACTTGAACTGACACAAATGGACAATATTATGTGAATGGATAAATGTTTTGTGATATGTTTATATAAGGTCAAATTACTCAGCCTTAAAAGAGAATGAACTGCTTATTCACATAAAAATATGTAGATCTCAAAAACATTACTTTGAGCCAAATAGACAGACATCAAACTGTATGTTCTGATTTCTTTCATTTTCATGAAATTCTGCCAATACCAAACTGAAGTCTGTGAACAGAAAACAACACAGAGGCTTCATGTGTTGAGGGTGGTTGAGTGTCAGTGAAAATGTCACAGAGGACTATTTTCTGGAGTGAGGGAAATGACTCATATAGGGTAGGGTCCTGGGGTGCTGTAGGGGTTTGTAAAGTGTCAAAGATTTGTCGAGTTGTACACCTAACACTAGGACATTTCACTATACTTTAATTTAACCATGTTAGGAAAAACTAAGAAGAAAGAGGGAAGTTAAACAGTAATAGAGATAATCATTGTTTATTTACAAATCTCCCCCCACAACAGCCATATAATGGAACTTTCAAGACTGTCAGTTGCTGGTCGGGTTCCAGGCGGAACGTCGGGGTGTTCCCTGGAGTTTGTTGTGGCCGGTGGATCCGCAGTGACTGGGCAGAGCCCTGTGGTGGGTCAGTGCCATGGAGGGGCTGCTGTCCTCTGTGCAGCTCGGCTTTAGGCTGATCCTTGTCAAGCTGGGCGAGGTGGTGGTGGAGCTGCTGCCCGATGGCCTCAGTCCACGGCTCACGTTCCACAGCCACCAGTGGGAGACGGTGATGTGCCCACCTGTCGTTGGCTCACTGGTGGGTCTCTTACTTATTCTCAGACTGGTTCAGTCGGTGAGAGGCCGACTTTACGTCCAACGTGAAAAGCGGCTGGCTGAGGCAGTGGCTGCAGGGATTGAGGAGAAATGTCAACTCCTTGACAAGCTGAGCACTGCTCAAAAGGAGTATCTGGCGATGCAATCATCTATAGAGATTGCCAGGCTGGAGAAAGAGTCACTGAATATACCCAGCCTCACAGACACGTACAGGAAGGTGAAGAGGACCAACGCAGTGCTGATGGAGGAAGTAACTGACCTGGTTGAGGAACTGAAGGGAGAGAGATCCCAACAGTCAAAAGACGAAGAGGAGACGGCAGAGCTGCTCCAAGTGCTCGAGTGCATGGAAGAGGTCGTGAGATTGGCCACACCACGAGGAGCTCTTCCAAAGCTGCCAGGAGGCCAAGAACAAAGCCCTGATGGTCCCGTCCCCAGGAGTGGACCTGGGTCTTAAAGCAGAGCTCTTCTCTCCCCTCCGCTCAGGCCTCCCAAGCCGCCAGGCAGTGTCCACCCAGCTTGACTTCCATCTGAGCGTGACTGAGGCCTGTGGATGCAGGCGAGCCCCTTCCCTGGGCTGGAGACCCTCTGCCTTCTCATGCTGGTCAAGATCGACAGCTCCTTCACCTTCAATTCCTTCAAATGTAAAGACGTGGAATTCCCAGAACACACCAAGAAATGTGGGGCTTTCCTTCTCTTCACATACTGTTTGGATTGTCCCTCATTCACAGGGCTTAGGAGACTCACCTTTTACTTTAATTGAATCTTCCTCAAATTACCTTCTTCTGGACAATATTATGTAAATATTTATATAGTAAACTTCTGTGACTTATTAATGTTGTCTCTTTTCATATTGCATTGAAATTTGTCAATATATGCCGTTTAGCGATAAACACTTTTAGCAATCCAGAAAAATATTTTTTTAGAGTTATATTCCCAGAAGACATAAATCATAAGTCAAAACAACTTTATCTAAGCATATAGCAGTTAGGAAAAGAAAGACATGCTTGATCTCTTTTGGGATAAATTTAAACTGTGTGATTAGAGAGAAGTTTGTATTATTTTGTGTTCGTATTCTAAGAAGAGAATAGCAAAATAATTTTAAAGAAAAAATAGATAAATTACATGGAGATTTGTCCTTTCACTGGAGAAAGGCTGAGGGAGAGTTTACAAACCAAGAAGAAATCACCTTTGACATTTCGGGGCAACCGCTGCATGGCTGCGCTGGCCCTCTCTACTCCCCAGCTAACACTCCACAGTGGAAGCTGAGGGCAGTCTCAGGGGTTTCTCTCCCATATAGTGAAGTGGGGGTCTCCATGATGAGTGGTTCCAATCACAGATAATGTGCCCTGGTTAGGCAACGAGTAGCAAGTGTGGATGAATATAGTGGAAGGAAAGAAGCAAGTGGCAGTTGGAGCAAATAGGTGGGGTCACGTGAGATAAATGACAGAGACAGCATCACCAGAAAATAAAAGCTTTCTCCTCTAAGTTGAAAAAAAACAAACACACAACACACCTGGGCCTGAACTGGAACCAGAGCAATGAAGACTAGGATGAGAGACAGCCCTTGTGTTGCTGATATTGTAGGAAGGACAGGCAGACACTAAAGGATAAAACTGAGTAGAAGACAGTGCATATTAGGTGATAACCATTGTTCTGGAGAAGAATGAACAAGGCAGGGTGAGGGGTGATGGGTGTGGGAACGGGGGCACGCATGCTAGACACACACTCTTGGTGGGAGTGGTCACCTGCGCAGGGAGGAGCCCTGGAGAAGAGCTCTGTGGGCTGAGGGGGCAGAGCAGGTGATGGCTCTGAAGGCGGCATGAGCAGGGTGAGTGGAGTGGAGCAGGGCGAGCGGAGGCCAGAGTGGCCCGAAGGCAGTGAGTGAAGCCAGAGAGAAGGGGGTCAAGGCCATGAGGGGTCAGAAGTTGGAGGCAGATGAATCCACCATAAAGAGTCTGGTTTCCTTTTACAATGACAGAAGCTGCCATGGGGGAAGGGGGAAGGCAGGACACCTGTGGGACACCATGGCAGGGACTTGAGGCTGTGGATGGTGAAGGCTAGACCCGGGGGAGCAGTGGAGGTGGAGATGGAGAGATTGGGTGGGAGCCAGGACCTGCCCTGCAGGCAGAGGCCCTCAGATTTGCTGATGCCTGTGGGTGTGAGAAAAGAGAGGAGTCAGGGTGGGGACAGGAGCCCCACGTGAGGTGCGGTGTCCTTCACTGAGAGAGGAAGGAGTGGCAGAGGAGAGCTTTGGACAGGAAATCAGAATGGGTCTTGGAGAGTTAGCTTACAGGGTCCCTTAGACATCAGAGTATCAATGCCAAGAGCTGGGAGGACCTAAGTGTCTGTGCTCACAGGAGAGTTCGCAGCTGCAGATACGAATACGAAGGGTCATCAGGAAGAGAAGTTACTACAGCAGAGAAGATGTCCAAGGCCGGGAAGATGCCACAGGGTAAACTCCACATGCCTGTTGGTGGCCAGTGCAGCCCATTTTTCAGACAAGTTTGGGGGACTGTAGCAGGGGAAGGCTGGGCTTTAGAATATGCTGAAGTCTCTAACTTTCGGGCATAGAGGGAGAAAAATTAGTTGGGTGCTGATAAGTATAGGTGAAGCGTATATTCATGGTACCATTTATTATACTTTTCGAAGTGTTAAAATTTTTCAAAATGAAACATTGAAGAACAAAGATAATGTAAAAAGGTATCAACTCTGCAAAATTAAAGTCACTCCAATTATATTGTCATTTGTAAATCAACAAAAGCATAAAAAAGTCACAAATAACCAGACTATATGTCCACCAGGAAATACAATCTATGACCTTGTGCTTTATGTAAAGTATCACCTAGAGAGCACTGGATCTTTGTTCTCAATTATCAACCCAGTGGATAAAAGTTAACATAAAAAGGGTAATAAATTAAAAATTCCTTCCTTCCTTCTTTCAGCAGATATTGACTGGTCTGTGCTGGGGACTGGAAATACAACCAAGAAATGACCAACACAGTTCTCTCTTTCTGCAATTTAGCGGAGCTGAGAACAGATTAAATAACTATGTAAAAATGAGAGAGGTGTCACAACATAAGTACCAGTCAGAGTTCTGCCAGCAAAACGAGTGACATGAAAACCAATTCGAGAAACGGATTTGAACGTGGGGAACTGGTCACAAAGGTGGTAGAAGGGCTGAGGGGGCAAAAGCAGGCCTGTGAGGCAGCAAAGCTGAACCACAGCAGGAAGCTGCTCTTCCCCTAGAGTGGGAGGGACCCGCGGAGCAGGGGAATTGTAAGAGCTCGTGCTGGGGCCAGCGGATGAGAACTGTGATCTTGTAGGAGACACGCTCACTGGCAGAAACATTTCCCAGAGCAGAGAGAGGAGGAGAAACACCCTGTTTCCTCCTTCAAGCCTCCATGGAGCCCCTATCGGTCAAAGCCAACTGCGAGGCTTTTAAAAAAGGCAAAAGGAGGGGCTGGCCCCGTGGCCAAGTGGTTAAGTTCGCGTGCTCCGCTGCAGGTGGCCCAGTGTTTCGTTGGTTTGAATCCTGGGCGCGGACATGGCACTGCTCATCAAACCACGCTGAGGCAGAGTCCCACATGCCACAACTAGAAGGGCCCACAATGAAGAATATACAACTATGTACCAGGGGGCCTTGAATGAATGAATATACAACTATGTACCAGGGGGCTTTGGGGAGAAAAAAGAAAGAAAGAAATCTTTTAAAAAAAAAAAAAGGCAAAAGGAAAATATAAGTTTCAAGAGTGAGATCCTTGAAGCACAGTAGATCCAGGGAAGGACAGGAAGTGGATCTGAGAGGAACGACGCCACTAACCAACCCAGGCTATTATGAGAGCTCAGAACTGGACTCGGGGTTCAGGGAGTGACACGTAAGTAGAGACCCACAGTCTGCGCTTTCCATGTGCCCAGGGAAGACCTCGGGGAAACGGGTCTCAGGCAGAGAGAACAGTGTGTGCAAACGCCGGGAAGCAGAGGGAGGGGGGTGTTGTGCTCTCTCTTTATATTTTATATCACCGTTCAGAGGACCAGAATCTCCTTACAGTGGAAGGAATTAAGCAAAACCAGCTACTTTCTTGTCCGTTTCATTAGTGATGATAAGCAGCCCTGAGATTCTTTTCTTAGCCCCCAATCTCTAAAGAAGGAAAACAAAGAGAGGAAGACGAGGAGGAGGGAGAAGATGAAAGGAAAGTGAACTTGTTCTCAAATTTCCTAGAGACGCACGTTTAGCCTCGAAAGACCTTGCAGGTTTCTTTGACCTCTTCTGTGGTTTACTGATCGTGACCATCATTTCCAAGTAGTCTCGGAGGATTTCTTTCTTTCTTTCTTTTTTAAAGATTTTATTTGTTCCTTTTTCTCCCAAAGCCCCCCGGTACATAGTTGTGTATTTTTAGTTGTGGGTCCTTCCAGCTGCGGCATGTGGGATGCCGCTCCAGCACGGCCTGAAGAGCGGTGTCACTTTCGCGCTCAAGACCCGGACCGGCGAAACCCTGGGCCGCTGAAGCAGAGTGCGCGAACCCAACCACCAGGCCACGGAGCAGCCCCTCTGGGGTTTTCTTTATGGCATCTCATTACTCTGAATGTGTATCAATAAGTTTTTATCATTTCCCTCAGGAAATAAGTAAAGAGTAATTAAAATGTGATAACTTATTCTATTGATTATTTTTACTATATTCCCTTCCTACATGCCAAGACAGAGGCTGTGACAAATATAGGAAAGAGGCTTCCATAATAAATAGTAAATCTCATCAGAGGAGACAATTCAGAACAGCAACTGTGCTCTATTGAAGCACCCTAAATCCTTGCCTGTGGTTCCCAGAGAGGGTGATAATTAAATTACATGGTTTATCATCATTCTCAGAGTTTTTCCAGCTATCATGCATGACTTTCAGGTTTCCGGGTGCACAGAGGGGAGCAAGGAACAGGGAGCATCACTAGGCAGCTAGAGGATGAGGACGCTGGCTTGACTCCAACATGGGCTTTGACTGTGGATCATCAGCGCACAATGGTTTCTAAATGGCTTTCCCTTTCACTAGCAGACCACTAACGGAACTGAGCAGAGACTGCAGTATCCACACATGGCAAAGAATACAGAGTTTAGAAGTTTGTTCAGAAAAGTCACTAACTAGCAAACAATAGCACCAAGAAATCCTGGGGTTGGCAGAAATTTCTGAATACAGGCACCATCAATCAACGGGATCCAATTGGCAGATAGCCCACACATCCTGATCCCAGTCATCCCCTGGGGGACGGGGAAGGCCGTTCTGGGAAGCAGGTGTTAGGATGGGGTCATCCTGTCCCAGGAGAAACAGTCTAGTAGAAATAAAGGAAAATCTGAAGAAAAGAAGTTAAATGTGACAGAATGCACCTACAGAAAGGCAGCCCCAACTGCAGTGATGAGAAGGAAGAAGGACGTAGGCAATCCTTCACTGTAGAATAAAAAAGAAAATAGTGAGAGGACTTTTCTAATATATGTATTTCTTGCTCTCATTAGTTATTTAGTTCATTCAGAAATTACGACTTTCCAGAAGTTCAGTCGGTCCCTTCATTTGTTAAACACATATGAGCTAAAGTGAGTGGGAAGCTGCACAGAGCCAGGCATAGGGACCACCATCCTGCAGGAGAGAACCTTGTCCTGCAGAGGCTCATAGGCTGGGTGCTTAATAGCCTTTGATCTGGAAAATTCTCTCAGAGGAAGGAGGAATAGAGGGACACTGTGGTCCTTCCTTAGATCCAGTAAGTCCAGGGTGGGCTACAGAGTGTGGGCTGTGGTATCACACATCCAAATGACCGCAGTTCAGAAGAAGTAACTCTATACAGGGCTGATGGATGCTGCCTGATGCTCTGTGACTGTCTCTCCCTCCTCCACGACACCTGACTCTCCAGGCTGTTTTCCCACAGGGAGCAAACTTGCCTCTGCAGTCCCAGGCATCACATCCTCACAACAAACCTCCAGAGTGAGAGAGACTTGCCCTCCCTGGTCCACTGATCAGGAATCCAGCTTTCACAGGACTGAACCAGGTCACTCACACCATCTCCCCTGACTCCACCATGCTGAGCAGGGAGGGGATTGCTTGATATTTTTGGGCAACACTGGACCTGTCAAATAAGAGAGGCGATCAATCATAGGTTGATCACATGACTGGGAATTTTGGGGTCCAAATAGGAGATGAAAATGATGGAAATTTCAGCAAATAGGTCCCCTGCAGTCCCTCTCGCTTCCCTCCACCCTCATCACAAGTTCAGCTGGGGACATGTACTGGGGACACTGGGATCTGGGCATAGGACAGGAGCCAGGCTGTTCCCATCTCAGAAAGCTTCAGCTTGGCTCCCTGACTTTTCTGGTATTCCTGTAAGAGATCAACTCCAGGCCAAGACACACTCACGGCCATCCATGAGGTATTGCTCTCAAACTCAAGTAGTCTCATGAGAGGTAGAAAGCAGAAAAAAAAAAAAAAAAACCCCTCATGATGGACTCCTCTTCCCAGAGGTAGTAAGATGGAAAAGAAGTTTCAGGAAACCTCAATGTTGGCCAATTTCACACCTGACCTTGGCTCCTCTCCCCACTTCTCACTCTGAGGTGGGGGCCAGACTCAGGGGCCAGCAGAGGAACCAGTACCTCTGTCCACATACTCCATGTGGAGGTCCCTTCAGCTCCCAAAGCATAGCATCTGCTCCACAGTCACCTCTGTGTCATCACTGAGAGTCTGCACCTCACAGGGTCCAGGTCACTGGGAGTGAGATCAGAGTCAGCTTGATTCTGAGTCTGCTGTGACTGTGCCCCTCCAGGAAAAAGAGCCAAATATTGAGAGCCCGAATTGAACTCGCCTGGTTTTCCCCCAACTTAGACTTTCCTAGTCAGTGTCCTTCTGGAATGTTCTGTCTCTCTCCAATAATGCCTTGCAATGTCCTCAGGTCGAGAGTCATTCTTTCCTGAAATTCTACTATCTCCGTTATGTTCTCATCACGTATATACCAGTCAGCTAATGCCCCCGAAATCATTTTCTGCCCCTTGTAACAAAAAAGTGTGTCGGGGTGGTGAATGTCTAGAAAAATACAGGGTCAGAAAAGGAAAGTTTTAGTAGCTCCTGGGAATCACTTCAGGACTCAAGAAGAGTAATTCCTGAGCTTAAAGGTTTCGGTCCTCAGTCACCACAGGGTCAGTAGATTAGATGGAAGGATCCTCTCAGGCATCTCAGGAAATAAGCTCCCAACGTGTCAGAGACCAATTTTCAAAAAGTTAAACACATGAATCTCACACAATAGAGTCTAAACTTGAGCCCAAATGTTATTCAACTCATCTTACTGAGGAGACCAGTAAGGTGGTAAAGAATGCTTTTAAATATAGTACTTTTACGGCACCAAGCTGGGGCCAAAGAAGCACATTTTCTTTGTTGGACATGAACAGTTAATGTTTTAAAAGGTAATAAATCTATAAGCTTTGGATTTATCTTCTCCTGTGACAAAAATCTACAAATTAACATTATTCTATTTTTATGAAACACAGTGAAGGACATCCAGATTTGGACTCCTCCATCTTACACTTCCCATGCAAGCTTTCCTGGAGGGGAATCTGTCCTCCCTCTGTCAACTCTCTCACCCACCCTTCACTTCTCACCCTGCTGACATGTGGCCTCTCCCTGTCTTCCTTTCCAGCAGCCTCAGTAGATCACATTCAACCGATCACCAAGCCCCTTCACCTGACAAACCAAAGCACATCTTCTGGGATTCCTAAGGCACTTGCCCTGCCAGGGTCTCGTAATTCCTGAATTCTAATTTCATATTCTTGGTAGTTCACTTCTCCCAGGTCATGTTGTTTATCTCCATCTTCCTCTGTTTATATCGTTTCATGGACTTTTCTACATCTTCGCCTAAACCCGAGGACTCTTCACGTCATTCCCAGGTGCCCTCAGCTCTCGTGTTGCCTCTGATTCCCTGCTCTCCTATCATCCCACCAACGCTCATCCCATCACAGACCCATGAGTGCAGCAGTGTCCTCTCTGGCCTCCCTGTCTCCAGTGGTGAAGTTGGGGAAGGGTGGCCCCAGGTATGCCTCCCACCCTAATGTTCCTACTTCAGGGTAAGCTCCCTGAGCAGGGATGAGGCTGTCTAGCACAGCCTGGCATTCCACTGCCAACCACCAGACTCAACACCAGGTAGGTATTCAGTAAATATTGGCTATTGAAGACATACCCCTCACTATATAGGTCACGTGGTACTGCATCAGGATGAGGCCTGAACTGGGAGAGTCAGCTGTGCACATCTTCCTTTTTCTGCCCTGATCCTGAGAGCTGAGGGGGCATCAACCAGGGAGAGACCTGTGCATGGAATTCCTTTGTAAAGTGCACAGTATGGAAAGAGGGGGCAGTAACTTTGCAGTGGAGAAAACGGACAAGCACTACCTTAGCCAGGCGATCAAGGTCAACGTCAACAGTCATACATCTAATTAATAACAATGAACCTGTATAATTTCATCTGTTGTAACGAATATCCCCGATTGAGGTAAGATGCTAGTGATAGCCAACCAGAACAGAGGTGTATGGGAACTCTCTGTGCTGTCTTTCTTAAATTTTCTAGCAATCTCAAAACTGTTCTAAAAAGTAAAGTCTATCTTTTAAAAAGTTCCAGTTAAGTATAGATGAAAAATGGTGTCTTGGGTTTTCTTTAATTGGACATGCTTTGTTTACTAACGCAGGGAAATCTGTCCACATTTGGGTTGGCTACTTACATTTGTTCTTCTGTGGATTGCTGATTGTCATGTGCCCTAAGGTTTATTTTTATCTGTTATGTGACATTAGTGTAGTCATAGCTCACTGACACAGTCTCATGAACTACCAGAGTCCGAGGATGTATTATCTGCCTGCTTTTCATTATCCAAATACCCATTTTACTGATGAAGAAATGGAGATTCAGAGAGGCTGAAAAATTGAACCAAGTCCACATTTAGTGTCACACCTAGACCTTGAACTCACATCTGTCTGACTCCAGAATTCCCTAAACACCACACTGTACTGGGAAGTACCAAGTGTGTG
Organism: Equus asinus; assembly: GCF_041296235.1. Taxonomy (NCBI): domain Eukaryota; kingdom Metazoa; phylum Chordata; class Mammalia; order Perissodactyla; family Equidae; genus Equus; species Equus asinus. The sequence continues at coordinate 99,309,282 of NC_091797.1, forward strand.
ACAGTGGCAGGAGGAGGGGGGATCCTGACAGCTGGCTGGGTGTCCAGTGACAAACTTTAATTCTGCATTTTAATGAAGTGATGACACCCCAACGGGGGGCACCATACAGGCAAACTAGAAGTATGTAGGAAGTCCCTGTGTGGCTGCTGTGAGAAATGGCTCATGAGGGCAACGAGCTTTGTGTCCCAAGTAGGTCACTCCAGACCTACTGAGAACAGCAAAATGGATCCTCTGTAGCTGCCCTCAGAAGACACGCATCTTTCAGGGGCCAGCGGGGGACACAATCTCATGTCATACATCATCATAACTTAATGTTGACACTGAAAACTGAAGCCAGCAAGGGGAATCTCCTCTCCTCAGAATTCTTAAACAGCATCCAAGCTGTGGGGGACCCCATTCACCAGTACTTGCTTCTCAGGTCTTGACCTCAAGAAGTTGGGCAGAAATCCAAAGGCTCTGGACTCAAGGGTTGGGATTTGACCTCTGACTTGGCTGCCTGTCTTGTACAACCTTGAGCAAATCAATTCACCACTGGGGTCCTTACTTTGTTCATATCAAAACAGGAACCACTGCCCTACTGACCTCATAGAACTTTCCAGCAGATGAATAATGGTACTGATGGCTAACAGTTACTGCACAGTCACTACAGACCGGTATTTTGCAGGCATCATCACATTTAATACTCACAGCAATCATGCTGGCCACGTACTTATATTATCCTTATTTTATAGATTGGAAAACAGCTCCAGAGGAAGGATATCGTTTGTTTGAGGTCACCCGGTTTGCGAAGATGAAGTCAGAATTTAGAGCCCATGTTGTTCACTGATGAGTTACGTCACTAACCACGTTCCAAAGTGATGCTAGATGGAAAGAATGCTGGTGCTTCAGAGTCCTGGGGCAACCTTGAGAAGCTGCAGAGGAGTGGATGACCACGAGCTGGGGCTTGGTATTTATCACTGGGTGGATATGCAAGCTGAGGGGGTTTGGAGAAGAAAGATGCAGAGAGAAATGAGCTTGACTGGGGAAAACGAGCAGAGAGGGAGAAGAGAGAGTTGGGGCAGCTGCCAAAAGGAATGGAAATCTAGGAAGACAGAGCTACTCGAAGGGGATTTTGAAGAAGCTTTGCTCTCAGGTGGACTTTGTGATGGCTATTCTCTGGCCTCCACTAAACCTTCAGGAAAATCCCTACTTTTCCTCAATGCCTTTAGAGGTGGATCCAGGGTTACTCATTGTACTGCTCACGGATGGCAGTGCTTCATTTTCATATTCCCACCTGCCTCAATACTTGTTATCCTACTGTTTCAAGATAGGGAAACCGACTCCTATCATAACCCTAATGGGTTCTATCTGGTCTCTCCTACGGGACTTAAGGGCAGTGACACTCTACAAACATCAGTTGGTTTTCTAATTAACAACAAAGAGCAAGATGAAGAGGATATTAGGAAAGCAGTTCCATTTCCAAAAGCATCAAAAATAATAAAATAGAAAAGGCTGTAAACTGAAAACTACAAACATTACTGAAAAAAACGAATTTAAATAAGTGAAAGGGCAGCCATGTTCACGGACTGGATGACAATACTGTGCAGGTATCCATCAATACCACCCACAGTGATCTCCACATTCAATGCCGTCTCATTCAGTGCTCACCTCCCTCAGGTCAATCCACAATGTCTACTGCTCTTCCCTGTGGTTCCTTGGTTGGGAAAGTGCTGAATAAACATCTGTTCTTTTGGATTCAGATCCTAGACAACCAACACTCAATAATTCCATGGAGCTCTTAAAAAAATCTTGATTAGGGCCCAGTACACTTCCAGTCACAGGCTGGGAGAGTTTTTAGTACAGCGATGGGAGAAGAGCCCTAAAATAGGGAGGAGGTTCCACTGTAGTAACGTTCCTGTTCCATCAGCCCTCACACTGAGTAAAACTACAGAACTTGATTAAAAATCTATTCGCTACATCAAACAGTCATATAAAGTAAGGAATTTGTATTTATTTTAAACTAATATGCGTATTATAAAATTACATATAAAAACAAATATATGTAATGTATTATATGGAGAGGACTTCATATGTAAAATGCATTATAATGTATGAAATGCTATATATTGCATATTATGTGTTACATGTTGTATATTATATATGTTGTATATTATATGTTACATATAGAGAGAGAGAAAAAGAAGAGAGGATGTAGGGCAATTTCTTTTTCCGATTCTAGGAAAATAATGAAACCCAAACCATCAGGAACGGTATCACTTGAGCAGAGCATAGGTGCAAGTACCATCCGTGTTATATGCAGAAACATTCACCTTGACCCCAGGGGGGATCTGGGCTGAGACTAGATGACTGAAATCTCTGGGCGATGGTGAACACAGAATTGTGGGCAGCAGATACGAAGACGCACTGAGCCACATGCCGGACGCCCCAAGCGCAGAGAGAGCTTGTGAGCTTCTAGCGGTGGAGACTTGACACACTGTGGGAGAGGAAAATGAAGTTACTGGACCCACTGAAACGGGACTCATTGATCCTCTAGCCCATGGTGGGCAGTGTGCATCAGCATGGTCCTTCAGAGGTAAACAGCACAGTCCAGGGAAAGCTCTGACCTGGGTCAAGCAGCATCACCCAACAGCCACCAGGGGGAGCTCCTCCCTGCACTTTCCTGCTCTGTGAAGGGCCCCTGAGCCCCGGGCTTTTCTCCCATATCCAGCTTCCCAATCCCTCCATTCACCACTGGCTCCACACCTTCCCTATAGGAAGGAATGATTCTGACCCATGATGCCTTGAGGGTGTCCGAGACAGTTTCTGGGTTGGGTCAGGGCTCCCTTCAGAGGTCAGGGGTCCTGGCTCATTACTATGGCCTCCCAACTTATTCGTGATGGAATATATAACAAATGCGTTAGCTCTAAAAATGTCATAATTTTACTGGCTATTTATAAGTAGTATGTCATTAGTCATTTATTTCTATATTTTACAGTGACTTAGGAAAGCTGATATTATTTCTGTTTTTCAGATAATTCAATTACTTTTTCTAATTCTTCCTTTTCCTCTTAAGTTTTAGATGCTCCTTCTCTTCAAATTTCGTGCTCATCAAAGTACATATTTTTCTGCACTGTATCAAAGAATCCTTTGTTTAATAGAAGACACAGAATAATTCAGTATGGATCTTTGTCTGAGGTGAGTTGGGGCTCTCAAATACAGATGACGGGAAAGGAAACAATAACCCTGCACATTTTATAAAACGATGTGCTAGCAATCCTGGAATGAACATAAAATCATATTTGATTTCACGCTGTGAGAACACCAATGTGGTGGTTAAATTGCAAAGATTACTGGAGAAGTTTTGTCTTCCTCCTGCTCCTCTCGAATTCCAAATCCCCTCAGCTGCTCTGCCCGTTCCTTCTGCCCCAGATAGCACTGCTGAGGGAAAAGGGCATTGAAAATGCTGCATAATGTTCACACCAACTCCGTCAGACTCATTTCAGCGTCATTCTTTATATAATACGATAAATAATATTCTTCTCATGATTCATTCCAGAGACATTGACGAACTCCACACAATGAAATGCCTAGACAGACAGTAACATAGGGACACAGGAAGTTCTAATTTGCAGTCTCCTGTACAACTAAGACTGAACAAATGTCACAGAGGACGGCAATGACCTTGGTGGTGGTCCATAGGGGGACTGCCTTATAACCATTTATTAAGCTCTGCCCATATTTTGGTGCATATTTTCAAATTTATTTTGTGTATATTTTTAAAGCATTTGTAATATATAAATATTGTTTTATGTAAAAACCGCAACAGAACCTGTCTCAGACCTGGTCAGTATCAGGATTCAAGTTACTGGGAGTTGTTCACTTGGTGAATTTAGAAAATCAGATGGCAATTATTTGTTCTCTGGCCAGAGTTTCATTTGTCATCTGAGAGAGAGAGTCTGCATGGGGCTCACTCCATTTGGCCCAAACAGAAGTTTGCAGTCGCTTGTCAAATAAATGTCTTTATGTTGTTGCATATGCAAAATACCCTTCTCTTTTCAGGCTGAGTAATATTTCTTGGCATCATCTTTATCTATTCATCTGTCGATGGACACTAAGCTGTTTCCATATCTTGGCTCTTGTGAACAAGGCTGCAGTCAACACAAGAATGCAGATGCCTCTTTGAGATTCTGATGTCAATTCTGGTGGATATATACCCCAAAGTGGGATTGCTGGATTGTGCTGAGTGAAAGAAGCCAGTCACAGAAGGACAAATATTGTGTGATTCCACTTATGCGAGCTATCTGAAACGGTTCAACTCACTATAGTTGACAACACTGCATTGTGTCATTGAAATTTGCGAAGAGAGAACTTAAATATGCTCGCAAGAAGAAGAGAGAAAGAGAAGAAAAGAGAAACCTGTGTGGTGTGACGGATGTGTTATTTATCCTGATGAGGAGAATCCTTTCGCAATGTATCAAATCATGTCATTGTAAATAGCTAACACGTTTATTTGGCAGTGATGCCCTATTAAAACTGAAAAAATACCCCCCCAAACCAAAAAAGAAGGAAAAAATGTCAAACTCACAGAAACAGAGGAGAATGGTGATTGCCAGGAGCTGGGGGAAGAGGAAAGAGGGAGCTGCTGTCCGACAGGCACAAAGTTTCAGTCGTGCGAGATGAGTAAGTTCTAGAGAGCTGCTCACAGCCCTGTGCCCAGAGTTCCCAGTACTGCAGCGTGCGCTTATGACTTGGTTAACTGGGCCGACCATATGGTAAGCGTTCTTACCACAATAAAAAAAAAACTGGGCAATTTCTGGTGATCACAAAATGCTTAGAGTATATAATTGAAGGAGTAGTACATGAAATATCAAACTTCAAACTTAATTTCGAAGAAATGAAAACTAGAATTGTTTGACATTGAAAGAATTAATATCTCACTAAATGTATTCTCTGAAAAAGATGTACAGTGTTTATAAATGCAGCGTTGAGAGGATCTGACGGGGTGACATTTTAACAAACTACTTGACGTTTAGTGGATACTCAATAAATGTTCGTTCTCCTTTCATTTCTGGTAACTTTGGACCCAATTCCTTCCCAGAGGCATCAGAAGAGATCACATCCATGTGCTTAGAGAACGTCACATGTGCTCTGCGTCTTCCACGTAGGCAGGGCGGGATGGCTGAAGTGGGCTGGAGTCCCCACAGGTAGGAGTGTCCCTGATCAAACCTTAGCACGTCAGGTTCTGGTAAAATAATTTCTCCTTAGAGCAGACTTTTTAAGAACAGAATGCTATAGCATATTTCAAAATTGTTCCTTTTTTCTTCCTCTGTCAGAAGCACAATATTTTTTCTCAGACATTCACTGTAAGAAGCAGGTCCAGCTGCTGGAGGCAAAACTCACAAAAGTTTGTGCCCCTGTGACCAGGTCCTCCTGGAGTTTTAACTCTCTGAGGGTCCACACTTGTCCACACTGGGCCTCCTGCAGATTGTCCGTTACAGGTCAGGCTTCCCTGCCCCAGCTCTGGTCCCCTCGGGGGCTCAGTTGTGATTCTCTGCGTTCACCTGTGAGTCTCCCCAATCTGGGGGCAGCAATTTGCCCTATGACCTCACTGCTCTTAGGAACCTAAGAACAGCTGGAGCCTTTTCAGTTTGTTCAGCTGTTTAGTGTTTGGGGATGGAGCGGAGACTTCCAGGCTCCTAACATCATGGACCAGAAGCCAGAAGTCAAGCCAACACCTTATTTGTTTTATTTATAGCTCTTCTAATTAATATGGACTGGACATATAATAAAGGGTCCATATTTGAAATGCATAATTTGATACCTTTTGACAATTTATACCCCTTTGAAAACATCAGCACAATCGAGAGAGTGAACATTTCCGCCCTGGCACAGTCTCCTCAGGCCCCTTGGGATCCCTCTCTCACCCCATCCCGTCATTTCCTCCTCAGGCAGCAACGGATGTGCTTCCTCTCATTGTGGTGGGTTTGCGTTTTCTCAGATGCATAAATGGAGTCACACAGTGTCACCCTTGTATGACCCAGTTCTTTCACTCAGTGCACTGCTTTTGAGATTCTTGAAGATTGTAGCTGAGTTGCGCTCAAACACATGGAGGATGCGCTATGAACTTTGGGGACAGAGGGGCTTTCCCATCGTGGGCCCTTCCTCTGTTATTAAGTGACATTGTAAATGCATAGTCTCCACCTGCGCTGGTATAGAGATTAATAGAATCCACTCAGGATTCTATAAGGTACTAATACTATTTCTTGGGCTGCTTGAAGCTTCTCATCCTCTAGGGACTGTGGCTTCTGTGCCTGCTGGATGCTCAGCCCTGCCGGCATTTGTGTTGTTATTTTCTCATCTTCCCCAGTAGTGAGTAGAATGCTTTATTATTTCTGGCTTAGAATGAGTAATGCATAATCACAATGCCAAATCAATTTATAAAAGTATGCCCCCTCTGCATCCTTTCTCGTGGGCCACTGGTTTCTCAGTAGAAGAGGCCAATGATGCTGATATATGTGCACCCAGAGAAATGTTTTTCATTGACTGCAAGTTGCTTTGTTTTGTTTTTTATGTCTTTAAGTGTGTGACCTTATTTATTTCTGAGAACCACTCCACTCTTACTTCCCAGGCAGCACACCAGCATGGAGAGGGTGTGCACATGACCTGGGGGTGCGCTATTAGATAGAGCAACAAAACCAGAGGTCAGTTAAATTTGAATTCAGATAAACAACATGGAATATTTTGCTATAAGGATGCCCTATGCAATATTGATTATCCGAGTTTCTAGATTAACAGTGTGTCCTGTATTTTATCAGATCCCTCTAGCTAGAGGTCACATCCTGCAAGAGCTGAGCTGGCTGAGCTCTCCCTCCTGACACCAGCTCTAAACTCTTAACCTCTGTGACAGAGAGTCTCTAACCAGTTATCCCCAGGGGACTCCTTCAGCCACAATACATGCACGTGGCATACCTCTCATTCATAGTGTCTATTGACTTTCCTCAGTAATCATTCTATTATCCTCAGAGCCCCAGACTCAGGGCCTCTCCAGAATCTTCCACATCCTGATGTCTGGATCAGGGACCTGTGGTGTGTTTCAACCAGAGAATTGAATCTGGCAGATGCAGAGCCTCAGTGCGCTCACAAGGGGGCAGCAGCCAGAGCTGACAAGATGAGTGAGGATCTAGCCCAGGAGGAATTCCCGGCACAGAGCTGGCCTGGAACCCGTGCTGGGAACCTGCACCTTCAGTTGTAAATCAGGGAGGGGGGATGACTCAAAGGGGAAGTTTGGGGCCTGAGGCCCAGAAGCCTCTTCGTAGGCCATGAGAGGATGAGGATGCTCCGCAGTTGCTGGGAAAATGCCGAGCCTGCTCCAGGGCAGGTGGGTGAAGTGGGTGGAGGCATTAGACCTTCTTATAGCTGATACCATTCAGGACTCATATGGACTCCCATGAGTGTGTTTTCCTCAGCTCACAGGCGCTGACCTCTGTCCTCCTCTCCTATCATACCCCATTGGAGCTTTCGAAGAATCTGAGGTGTGACATGGGGCTGTGGGACATCAGAGGCAGAAATCCCCATTATGTGCATGTGTGACTCTCCCTGTGAAGCTCTTTTTCTTGTCTTTCTTTTTTTTTTTTTTTTTTTTGAGGAAAACTAGCCCTGAGCTAACATCTGCTGCTAATCCTCCTCTTTTTGCTGAGGAAGACAGGCCCTGAGCTAACATCCATGCCCATCTTCCTCTACTTTATACATGGGACGCCTGCCACAGCATGGCATGCCAAGTGGTGCCATGTCTGCACCTGGGGTCCGAACCTGCAAACCCTGGGCCGCTGAAGCGGAACGTGTGCACTTAACTGCTATGCCACTAGGCCGGCCCATTCCTGTAAAGCTCTTGATGAACCTCAGATCCCAAGGTCACCTTCTCCTGCACAGGGAGCAGCACAGACATTGGGGGTCACCATGGCAACGGTACCAAGGACTCCCATGCAGAACCCCTCTGTGTGTGACCTAGGACGGAGGTCATTGACCTGCCAAGAGCTTGAACCTGATTCTCCAGGTTCTGTTTGTTAACAGAACCGCTTTCACCACCTCTGCTGCAGCCTCAGGACCAGGCTGATTATCATTGCTATGGAGCTGAACACAATCCCAATGCCACTACGAGCTCCTGTTCCACTGGAAAATGTGGTAAAAAATCTGCTTCACTTCACTCCCCTGTCTGACCCGTCACTCCCCTGTCCCTGCCTGTGACCAACACCAGCTCAGGTTTGGGCTTCTGCTGTCACTTCTGCTACTAAAACTGCAGGCCTTCATGCTCTTGACCCAGTCTGTTTTATGGGGTCAGGGAAAATGCCTCCTTTAGAAGATATCGGTCTCCCTTGCAAATGGAATCGCTTTGCTTCCAGAAGCAAAATTGCCTCCACAGTTGTTAGCGGTGACGAGAAGGGCGGAAATGCAGCATATGTGACCTGAGAGAACCAGGTGACCCCAAGCCCAGACACTTGTATGTCCACTGTACCAGACTGGGCTTTACTGATAATTCCCTGAGCTCTGAAAGCATAGAGAAACTGTGTTTCTCTTTTACCTGATTTTAGAACTTTCTGGAACTCCTGGATTCCCAGGTTCTGATAATTCCTCTCCATTGAGAAGATCTGAACCAACCCATTACGAAGGAAGACACACAAATGGGAAACAGACATGTGAAAAGATGCTCAACCTAACAGGTCATTGGGGTATTACAAGTTTAAACAATGAGAGACAAGCAGACCCTATTAGAATGGCTGAGACCTAACACATGACAACAGTAGATGCTGCCCAGGATGTGGGGTGGCAGGAACCCTCATTCTTGCTGGTGGGAATGCAAAATGTCAGCCACTTTTAAGACAAGTTGGCAGTTTCTTACAGCGAAACAAACTCTTATATGATACAGAAATCACACTCCTAGGTATTTACCTAAATGAGTTCCTTGGGTGGACACAAGAATATCTCATAGATGTTTACAGCTGCTTTATTCATGATTGCCAAAACTTGAAAGCAACCAATATGTCCTTCAAAAGGTGAAGTGATAAATGCCAGTACACCTATACAATGGAACATGATTTAGCGATAAAAATAAATATTATCCGGCCACAAAACGACACGGAGGAACCTTCTATGCGTATTTCCAAGTGAAGGAAGCCAATCTGAAAAGGATGCAACTGTGAGGGGGTGTGGAACTGGGAGGGCAGGAGCCCTGAGCGCCGGCTCCAGCCCAGGCCGTCATGTCTTCTACATCCACCAGAGGGCGCTGGTGCTCCCCAGTTCCTCAGCTGTGAGCTCCTCTCTGCCCTCCATCTTGCAAGTGTTCCTGTGAAATCCTTGGGGTGAAGCCCTCCCCTGTCCTACACGCTCTTTTGAATAGATGCAGGCTTGGCTAAGGTTGAAGGAGGGGCATGTGCAGCCTCCAGAAAGGGGAAGATTTGCATGGAGACCTCCCACCTGAGAATCAGGGTGACACATCAGAAGGGGTAGTGGGCTCAGGCCTGGCTGTAGGGCTTAGGAAGCAGAGCCTGGAGGTGTCTCCACCATGGTCTGGGCTCCACTCATCCTCTTTGCGTACTGCACAGTTGGCTGGCTGCAGGGTCTTCTGGGATGGCATCTGGATGTCATCTGGGATGATGACCTCTCCCTCCTCCCTGGGAATGGAGTCTGTCTTGTCCTCAGTGATCTCTGTGTCAATTACTCCTTGCAGGGTCTTGGGCTGAGTTTGTGCTGACACAGCCCCGCTCTGTGTCTGAGTCGCTGGGACAGAAGGCCACCATTTCCTGCACCGGCAGCAGCGGCAACATTGGAAGCAAATATGTGCACTGGTACCAGCAGCGCCCGGGCAGTACCCCCACCACTGTGATCTATAATGATGACGAAACACCCTCTGGGGTTCCTGATCGGTTCTCTGGCTCCATCAACAGCTCCTCCAATGCTGCCTACCTGACCATCTCTGGGCTGCAGCCTGAGGACCAGGCAGACTACTACTGTCAGTCTTATGACAGCGGCTATAAGCCAACAGTGCTCCAGACCCGTGGGGAAGTGAGATCAAAACTCCCCAGAGCCTCCCCATGCTGGGTCTGCTTTCAATATGTCCCCATCAGAGAAGGTTCTTCTTTCCTGTCTCCTGCTGAAGGTTCACGTTGAGATTGTATGTGTATGAATCTCTTTAGTTTCTTTCCAAAAATTTCCCCCCACGTCTTGATGGATGATTTCTTAGTCCCATTTCAATCACTTCATGGAAGTGATTTAGTTAAAAACAGGGTTTCTGAACCTCAGCACTACAGACAATATGGCTGGGCCATTCCTGGTGCAGAGAACTGTTCGGTGCATTGTAGGGTGTTTAGAAACACTCTTTGTGCCGCACACATCAGACGCCAGTAGCATCCTACTCTCCAACTCACGGTACACAAAACACCTCCTGACATTACCAAAATGCCCTGGGGGGGGGGCACAATTACCCCAGTCTGAGAACCACTGGTTAAAATAACATGTTTGCAGCTGTTAGGAGGCCTTTGACGTTGAGTCCTCTTTCCGCCTTTCAGCTGCACGGAAGTCTGGAGGTGTCATCTCCCTGTGCTTCCGCTTCCCCATCTGTTAGACAAAACAGTCACACAGACTCAAATGAGGTCAGAGAACTTGTGACCCAATGACATGGAATCTCCTCTCAACCAGAGTGAAGAGCACAATTTTTGGCCAGACTAGGTGTGCAATTAAGATTTTAAATCTGTACACAATGCGCATAAAAATATAACAGATCCATCTTCACTTATTCTCTTAGGGAGTATTTTTCAGGCATGGGATACAAAGTGGAATAAAAACATGACAGAGTCATGAACTCTCAGAGTTTGCAGTATAATGTGGGTAGGGGACAACAGACAGGAGCAGCACGTGGATGCTGGAGCAAATTCTAGGACAGAAATCAACCTCCAGGAGCAAATGAATCCCCGTGTTGCCCTAATGTGGCAGGTGCACATTAGTTGTCAGAATGTCTGCTCACACTTCACTGAACGAAGAGCCTGTAAGATAATCAAATGTCACAGGATATTAAATAAATAGCTCAAGATCCAGCATATGATGAGTAAAATTTTTTTATTGAGTTAATGATAGGTTACAATCTTGTGAAATTTCAGTTGTACATTAATGTTTGTCAGTCATGTTGTAGGTGCACCACTTCACCCTTTGTGCCCACCCCCCACCCCACCTTTCCCCTGGTGTCCACTAAACTGTTCACTTAGTCCACATTTTTAAATTCTTCATATGAGTGGAGTCATACACAGATTATCTTTCTCTAGCCGGCTTATTTCACTTAACATAATTCCCTCAAGGTCCATCCATGTTATTGCAAATGGAATGATTTTGTTCTGTTTTACAGCTGAGTAGTATTCCATTGTATATATATATCACATCTTCTTTATCCATTCATCTGTTGATGGGCACTTAGGTTGCTTCCATGTCTTGGTGATTGTAAATAATGCTGCAATGAACATTGGGGTACATAGGACTTTTGGGATTGCTGACTTCAAGCTCTTTGGATAGATACCCAGTAGTGGGATGGCTGGATCGTATGGTAGTTCTATTTTTAATTTTTTGCGGAATCTCCATACTGTTTTCCATAGTGGCTGCACCAGTTCATTCCCACCAGCAGTGCATGAGGGTTCCTTTTTCTCCACAACCTCTCCAACATTTGTTACTATTAGTTTTAGATATTTTTGTCATTCTAATGGGTGGAAGGTGATATCTTAGTGTAGTTTTGATTTGCATTTCCCTGATGATCAGCGATGATGAGCATCTCTTCATGTGCCTATTGGCCATCCGTATATCTTCTTTGGAGAAATGTCTGTTCATGTCTCCAGCCCATTTTTTGATCGGGTTGTTTGATGTTTTGTTGTTGAGTTGCGAGAGTTCTTTATATATTATGGAGATTAGCCCTTTGTCAGATATATGACTTGCAAATATTTTTTCCCAGTTAGTGGATTGTTTTTTGTTTCAATCCTGTTTTCATTTGTCATGAAGAAGCTCTTTAGTGTGATGAAGTCCCATTTGTTTATTCTTTCTATTGTTTCCCTTCTCTGAGAAGACATGGTGCCCGAAAAGATCCTTTTAATACTGATGTCAAAGAGTGTACTGCCTACGTTTTCTTCTAGAAGCCTTATGGTTTCAGGTCTCACATTTAGGTCTTTGATCCATTTTGAGTTTATTTTTGTGAATGGTGAAAAAAATGGTCAATTTTCATTCTTTCACATGTGGCTTTCCAGTTTTCCCAGCACCATTTGTTGAAAAGACTTTCTTTTCTCCATTGTATGCCCTCAGCTCCTTTGTCAAAGATAAGCTGTCCATAGATATATGGTTTTATTTCTGGGCTTTCAATTCTGTTCCATTGATCTGTGCACCTGTTTTTGTACCAGTACCATGCTGTTTTGATTACTGTAGCTTTGTAGTATGTTTTGAAGGCAGGGATTGTGCTGCCTCCCGTTTTGTTCTTTTTTCTCAGGATTGCTTTAGAAATTCGGGGTCTTTTGTTGCCCCATATGAATTTTAGGATTCTTTGTTCTAATTCTGTAAAGAATGCCATTGGGATTTTTATTGGGATGGCGTTGAATCTGTAGATTGCTTTAGGTAGAACGGACATTTTAACTATGTTTATTCTTCCAAACCATGTCCATGGAATGTCTTTCCATCTCCTTATGTCGTCATCCAATTCTCTCAGAAAGGCCTTGTAATTTTCATTATATAGGTCCTTCACTTCCTTAGTTAAATTTACCCAGAGGTATTTTATTCTTTTTGTTGCGATTGTGAATGGTATTGTGTTCTTGAGTTCTTTTTCTGTTAGTTCGTTATTAGAATATAGAAATTCTACTGATTTATGCAAACTGATTTTGTACCCTGCAACTTTGTTGTAGTTGTTGATTACTTCTAAGAGTTTTCCAATGGATTCTTTGGGGTTTTCTATATATAAGATCATGTCGTCTGCAAATAGTGAGAGTTTCACTTCTTCCTTCCCTATTTGGATTCCTTTTATTCCTTTTTCTTGCCTGATTGCTCTGGCCAAGACCTCCAGTATTATGTTAAATAAGAGTGGTGATAGAGGGCATCCTTGTCTCGTTCCTGTTTTCAGGGGGATGGCGTTCAGTTTTTGCCCATTGAGTATGATGTTGGCTATGGCTTTGTCATATATGGCTTTTATTATGTTGAGGTAGTTTCCTTCTATGCCCATTTTGTTCAGAGTTTTTATCATAAATGGCTGTTGGATCTTGTCAAATGCCTTCTCTGCATCTATTGAGATGATCATGTGGTTTTTATTCCTCAGTTTGTTGATGTGGTGTATCACGTTGATTGATTTGTGGATGTTGAACCATCCCTGTGTTCCTGGTATGAATCCCACCTGATCATGATGTATGATCCTTTAGATAAATTGCTGAATTCTGGTTGCCAAAATTTTGTTTAGAATTTTTGCATCTATGTTCATCAGTGATATTGGCCTGTAGTTCTCTTTTTTCTTGGTGTCCTTGTCAGGTTTTGGTATCAGCGTGATGTTGGCCTCATAGAATGTGTTAGGAAGTGTTCCATCCTCCCTTATTTTTTGGAATAGCTTGAAAAGGATAGGTATTAAATCCTCTCTGAAAGTTTGGTAGAATTCCCCAGGAAAGCCATCTGGTCCTGGGGTTTTATTCTTTGGGATGTTTTTGATTGCTGTTTCAATCTCTTTCCTTGTGATTGGTCTGTTCAAATTGTCTGCCTCTTCTTGAGTGAGCTTTGGGAGATTGTAGAAGTCCAAGAATTTATCCATTTCCTCTAGGTTATCCATTCTGTTGGCATATAGTTTTTTGTAGTATTCTCTTATAATCCGTTGTATTTCTGCAGAGTCTGTTGTTATTTCTCCTCTTTCATTTCTGATTTTGTTTATTTGAGCTTTCTCCCTTTTTTTCTTTGTAAGTCTGGCTAGGGGTTTGCCAATTTTATTTATCTTCTCAAAGAACAAGCTCTTTGTTTCATTAATCATTTCTACTGCCTTTTCCGTTTCAATAATATTTATTTCTGCTCCGATTTTTATTATTTCTCTCCTTCTGCTGACTTTGGGTTTTATTTGTTCTTTTTTCTCTGGTTCAGTTAGGTGTAGTTTAAGATTGCTTATTTGGGATTTTTCTTGTTTGTTAAGATGTGCCTGTATTGCGATGAATTTTCCTCTTAATACAGCTTTTGCTGTATCCCATATGAGTTGGTATGGCATGTTATCATTTTCATTTGTTTCCAGGTATTTTTTTACTTCTTCTTTAGTTTCTTCAATGATCCATTGCTTGTTCAGTAACGTGTTGTTTAGTCTCCTAAACAGGCATCTTTGTGCCTTTCTCAGCTTTTTTCTTGTAATTAATTTCTAGCCTTATAGCATTATGATTGGAGAAGATGCTTGTTATTATTTCTATTTTTTAAAATTTGTAGAGGCTTGCCTTGTTTCCCAACATATGGTCTATCCTAGAGAATGTTCCATGTGCACTTGAGAAGAATGTGTATTCAGCTCCTTCAGGGTGGAGTGATCTATATATGTCTATTAAGTCCAATTGTTTTAGTTTTTCATTCAGCTCCACTATTTCCTTGTTGATTTTCTGTCTGGATGATCTGTCCATTGATGTGAGTGGGGTGTTGAGGTCCCCTACTATTATTGTGTTGTTTTTAACATCTTCCTTTAGGTCTGTTAATAGTTGTTTTATGAATCTTGGTGCTCCTTTGTTGGGTGCATAGATATTTATAAGCCTTATTTCTTCTTGATGAAGTGTCCCTTTGATCATTATATATTGTCCCTCTGTGCCTCTCTTTACCTGCCTTATTTTGAAATCCACTTTGTCTGATATAAGAATTGCAACAGCTGCCCTTTTTTGCTTGCTATTAGCTTGAAGTATTGTCCTCCACCCCTTCACTCTGAGCCTGTGTTTGTCCTTGGGGCTGAGGTGTGTTTCTTGGAGGCAACAAATTGTTGGATCATGTTCTTTAATCCATTTTGCCACTCTGTGTCTTTTAATTGGAGAGTTCAATCCGTTCACACTTAGAGTGATTATTGATGCATGTGGACTTAATGCTGTCAATCTGTCGCTCATCATCTTGTTTTCCTGCGTTTCTTTTCCTGTGTGCTTTAGCCTACCCATTTAATACTGCAATTTCTTATGCTGGGTTCTTAGATTTTTCCTTATTTATGTTTTGTGGCTCTGTTCTGTTTTTTAGTTCAGTGGCTACCCTGAAGTTTGTATTTAGAATCTCATGTATAATATAGTCTATTCTCTGGTGGTCTCTTACTTACTTGGCCTATACTGATTTAGACCCTTTGCTCTTCCCCTCCTAAATAATTATTTTCATTTCTTATTCTAACTCATGTTATGAATTTGTAGTTAGAGTGATAAGATCATCCTTGCTTTGGTAGTTTCCTTACCTTTACCCTAATGCTATAGTTGAATATTTGCTATCCTGTTCTGGTTCTATCCATCGGTCTCCCTAGTTTGTGGTATGTGACCCCTTTCTCCCTTTTTTCTTTTTTCAGGTATGAGAGCCTTCTTGAGGATTTCTTGTAGTGGAGGGCTTTTAGTTACAAATTCCCTTAAATTTTGTTTGTCTGGAAAAGATTTAATTTCTCCCTCCTATCTGAAGGAAATTTTTGCTGGATAAAGTATTCTTGGCTGAAGATTTTTATCTTTTAAAGCTTTGACTATGTCACTCCATTCTCTCCCAGCTTGTAAGGTTTCTGTAGAGAAATCCACTGAAAGTCTGATAGGAGCTCCTTTGTAGGTTATTCTCTTTCTTGCTTCCCTGAGTATTCTTTCTTTGTCTTTCCTTCTTGCCATTTTTACTACTATGTGCCTTGCAGTAGGTCTTTTTACATTGACAAATGTAGGAGATCTGAAAGCTTCCTCTACACACATTTCTCCATCAACCCTAGATTTGGCAAGTTCTCTTCTATGATTTCATTAAGCACACTTTCTGCTCCATTTTCCTTTTCCACGTTCTCAGGAATTCCTATGATCCTTAAGTTCTTACTCCTCATTGAATCCATTGTCTCTCGGAGATTTTCCTCGTTTTTTTAAATTCTTAGTTCTCTTTCTTCCTCTGTCTGGAGCCATTCAGCCTGTCTATCTTCAATTATGTTAATTTGCTCTTCTATGTTGTCTACATGGGCATTCAGGGAGTCCGTGTTCTGTTTTATCTGGTCCATTGTGTTTTTCATCTCTAGTAATTCTGTTTGATTCTTCTTTATAATTTCAATCTCTTTTGTGAAGTAACTCCAGAACTCATTGCCTTGTTTCTCTATTTTTCTCTCTACCTCATTGAGTTTTTTTATTATAGCTTCTCTGAACTCATTATCACTTAGTTTATCTAATTCCAAGTCCTCAGGACTTAATTCTATGTTGCTATTGTTTTCCTTCTGGTCTGGGGCTTTTACAAATTGCTGGATGGTAGAGGAGCGGTTTTTTCGCATGGTGGTAGAATTCGGTTGCAGTTACAGCCTGTCGCCACTAGATGGGGGTCGAGAGCCACGTGCTCTGAGCTCTCCGCCTTCGGGCAAGATGGCGGCACCCAGTGCGCTTTTCCGTGAGGGAGGGGCTGCTTTTCTCGCGCACCGATCTGCATTCGGATCAGTTCTGTTCTCTGGTCTCCCGGGGCCCTGAGTTTATGGGGTCCCTACCCATGGAAGCTTTCCCTTGTCAGCATGTTTCCACTGTACCAGTGACGGGAGTCCTAGATGATCCCCTGGTCGCATGGCCCCTCCCCAGCTCCTTCCCGGACCACACAGCAGGGATCGCAGAATCTAGGGGAGGGAGCCTTCTCTCCTACCCTGTTCCACCTCCTCTGAGGCCGTCAGCAATGTCTCTGTTCTCTGCCTTCTTGATATTGTAGGTCTCTAACGTGTTGGCATTAGATTTATTCTCTGAAATTCAGTTTTTCCAATCCTTTGTTGTATTTTGGAGGGGAGAGAGTCCCGGGTCAGCTCACCCCGCCATTTTCCTCCGCTCCTTTTTCTGATGAATAAAATTTAATGTTCAACTTCTTAACCCCAATTGCCCCAAAGGAACCTGGTGGGAGTACTCATAAAGGAAAAACAACATGTTCAAAATCTGTGTGTTCAAAGAAGACCCAGCTCTGCCCAGGAGGAAAGTGCATGGAGGAGATCCATAGAGGATTGTCTGAGGATGTGGACGTGCGGGTCTGGACTTTCTTCCACTCAAATGTGTCATCCATGAACCTCACGGCTCCAAAACACAGGACGCCTTGCTCTTACTCCACTTTCTCGGTCAGTACAACCATCAAATGAGCTCACCATTTGGGAGATTACAACATAAACACAATAATGTGAGAGCAGTTGGACTTCTCTGCTTTATTCATGATTGTCCAAACTTGAAGTCAATCAATATGCCCTTTGAAAGGTGAGTTCATAGACAAATACCGGTACGTCTATATAATGGAACATGATTTAGCCATATAAATAGATATTACTTTTGTACAAGGTTCTTTTGTACAATATTATATTTTTACAAATCTTTAATGCACAAGAGTTTGGGGACACTGAACATGTACGTACCTGCTGAAGCACAGACCAGTGACGTGCTGTTGTGTTTGGATTTGTTTTCACATTCAGTGAGGTATTAGGATGAGGGAAAGTGAGGACGGAAGATTAAAGAAGATGGGGCCTATCGATGACAGTTGAAGTTGGGTGATGTGTTCAGGTGGTTCTTTGAACTATTCTCTGGAGTTTATATAACTTCAAAATTGTCCACAATCTATTTTTTAAATTCTCTACTCCTATCTGTGATGATACTGGTATGTATTTCTGTTAAGAGACACTCAGAGTTGCTAACATGTGTGTTTTCACCATACTCTCAAGTTTAAGTCCTTCTGTTCCCAACAGACAGAGGAGGAGTTGGCTTGCAGACCATGAAGGGGACAAAAATTCAGGTTTTGAAGTTGCAGGGAGGTGAGGGAAGCTGGAGGTCTGAGAGCAAGGAGAGGGGCCATGAGGTGGCATGGAGAGGGGCAGGGACCAGACCGTGAAGGCCCCTTAGGGAGCTGAGGAGCTGGGGTTTATGTGAACAGCAGCGAGGATCACTGAGTAGGGGGTTGATCTGCCTGAGCTGAGTGAGAAGGATCTCTTGGGAGACCTTGAGGACAGAGTGTCTGGGGGACACAAGGGATCCTGGCCATAGTTCAATTACTAAGAGGCCCTGTGAGTCTAGATGTTAGGGGACCACGTGGACAGATACAGCAGAGCTGGATGCGGGCACGGTGGGGAAGTGATGGCTTCTGGATTCAACTGCCCAGACACTCAACTCATCTGTGAAAACTTTAAAATGTCACAATAATCTTGTTACTAAAGTAAAACAATGATTAAAAAAGTACAAGTAGGAAAAATTTTATTTAAAATATAAACAAATTGTATGACACCTAAGAAAGAATGCTGATAAGATACATATGGCACAGATACGCAGAACTGTACAAACAATATATAACTCAATGTATAAAATAAAGAATATGTTACACATTCACTAGTAAAGGTGGAGCCTGCCAAAGCTGTTATTTTTAACCAATTACTGAATCAAGCTAAACTCTGTCAAAACTTTAAATGCATGACCTGACTTTTGAAATGTTTGTTGAGCTGTCCTCTTTTGAACATACAACTAAGTTCACTCCTGGCAAATCCGCAGTCTGTGCCATTTCCCTGAAAAGCCCTGCATGTCCTTCACACCAGCTCAACTGTTCCATCATCTGAGATGCGTGACCTGATGCACATCCAGGTCATTTTGCTTTTTCTAAGGTGCACTCTGAATAGTTATATACATACATATTAGTATGTTACATGTACCAGGACTCCTTCTAGGAGTGAGAAATCACAGTAATCAAGCCCAGTGCATCAGAATCACAGCATCTAGGAATCAGATCACGGATGTGTGAACAGAGACGGTGACCTGGTGAGCTGCAGGAACCAGCTGGGCTCTCAGGGCTTTGGGCCATGGGGAGGTGTATGCCCTGTCATCAGCAGGGGGCGCTGCAGGACTGCGTTGTGGTCCCTACACAGCTGCTCAGTGAGGACTATTCACTCAAAGCAGCCTGGGCCTGGGGGCTGGGCACTCTATGCATGCCCTCAATACCACTCCTTTTCTAGCCTATTCTGTATCTTTCCCCAAAGTATCTTTTAACTCTTATCAAAACTCTGTCTTGTCTTTAGATTCCTCTTGGTTCTTCACTGCTCACTGATGGGGACTCAGCAGCCGTGTCCTCTCTGGCCTGGCAGAGTCTCCTGAGCAGGGACCTTTGTGTTGTCTCAGCAGGTGCTTCCTCCCAGGGCTCTCCCAAGGGGTGAAGCCGACCTCCATCCTCCTCAGTGTGTGGTGTGAGCTGAGCTCCAGCACCAGGGCTCAGGGAGGAGCTGGGCAGTCACTGGATGGAAACCCATTTGCATGGACAGCCCCTCCTGTGGCAGAGGGTGGAGAAGCAAAGGAGGCCTGGGGCAGCCTAGCCCCACTGTGGGACCAGGGGCCATGTGCACCATGGCCTGGACTCCTCTCCTCTTTGTGCTCCTCTCTCACTGCACAGGTAGGGACAGGCTCCAGGGACAGAGGGCATCCTCCAGCTTCTGTCCCTTCTTGCTCAGATTCCTAAGAAACCTTAACCTGGTCCTGCCCCATCACCCATGAGTGTCTGTGTTTGCATGTTCCCTCTCCCGGCCTGTGCTGACCCAGCTGCCCTCCCTCTCTGCATCTCCTGGAATATCAGCCAGACTCTCCTCCACCCTGAGCAGGGGCATCAGTGTTGGCAGCAAAGATACATTTTGGTACCAGCAGAAGCCAGGCAGCCCTCCCCAGTGTCTCCTCTACTGCTACACAAACTCAGATAAACGCCAGGGTTCCAGGTCCCCAGCTGCTTCTCTGGATCCAAAGATGCCTCAGTCAATGCAGGGCTTCTGCTCATCTCTGGGCAGCAGCCCAAGGATGAGGCTGACTATTACTGTGAGACTGTGCACAGTAGTGCTTCTCACAGTGACACAGGCAGATGGGAAATTGGGGCAAGAACCTCAGCCCGCTCAGGCCCTTGGAATAGACGCTTCTGCAATTTTACAGTAAACTGTATACACACTAACTGCCTGGAAGTAGTTTCTGGTTCACATTGGCTGTCTTTCCAATTTTCCGGTCAATACATCTGCAATCTCAGGTAAACAAACACCAAAGTGAAAACCAAACCAAACAAAATATAAATCTCATGATGACACTGAATCTTTGCCTGGTGACCCATGTGTGATAAAATCAGAGCCTTTGTAGCTGGGCCGTTTGTCTTGAAAGATGGGAAATCAGCCTATGCTAGATTTCCTCTTGGTTGGAATCCAGGGTCCATCCAGCAAGTGGACAGTCCTCCACAGCGGGGACTCTGCTCTCTGAGGGTTCAGGGCAGAGACCTTCCCGCCCACGCTCCTGTGCTCAGATCTGGCTGAGGCTCACTGTGTTCAGGGATGAGACATTAAGCTGTAAGACGCTGCTGTGAGAAGCATCCCAGGAGAAATTCCAGCCACAGAGCTGGCCTGGCACACTTACTGGGTGCCTGGACCTACAGTTGTCATGTCAGGGAGAAGGGGAGACAAAAATGGTGAGCCTGCTGCATGGAAGATGTGTGAAGTAGGTCCCACAGTTGAGACTTTCCTACTGCCGATCCCCCTCAGGCCCCATGCAATTTCCGGTGTCTGGGTGACCCTGAGCCTACAGGTACACATTTGAGTTCTTCTTTCCTCTTGTATCTCAGTGGAGCTTTCCAACTAGACAAAGTGTAGGAGAAGGACAGTGGAATATGAGGGAGCAGAAACTCCCCGATATGTGCATGAAGTAAATCCATCCCAGGAAGCTCTTTAGAAGGACCCAAACGGTCTCCTTTAAGGAAATCAACAGAAACATTGTAGGTTACCGTGGAAATCATTATCAAGGATTCCCATAAAGAGCCCCTATGTGTGTATCCTAGGACAGCAGGGGTTCCAGACCAATCTCCAGATCTGGGTCTGTCAACATGACCTCCTTGACCACTGCAGGTTCCAGCCAGAGGATGAAGCTGATTGTCACTGTCAAACAGCTGCATGCAACCTCCATGCCACTCCCAGTCCATGAGGAGTGAGACAAGGATCTGCCCTCCACTCCCCAGTCTGACCTAACTCTCCTCTGTCCCTGCCTGTGGCCAACACCAGCCCAGGTTTTGGCTTCTACTGTCACTTGTGCTGCTAAAACCAGAGGGACTGACGCTTTTGAGTCATTCTAACTGTACGAATGCAAAAAAAATAAAACAAAAATAAAACATTTTATTACTGGTTTTCCAATGCCAAAAAATCACTTTCTCAACTTAAAATAGCACCCCCTGCCTCATGCTGGCAGGATGACATGGAGAGGAGAAGTCAGCCAGCGTGACCCAGGAGGCCCAGGGCCTCCTCTGCACAGTCCCCTACATGTCCCATGAGCCTGGCCCTGGCTTTGCTGATCGTTCCCTGAGCTCTGAAACCTGCACAAAGTGGAGGCTCTCTTCTTCTCCTCAGATCACATCCTCGAGGAACTCCTGGATCCCAGGTGCAGGAGAGGACGCTTCCCATTAAGGACCTGGCCCTCAGACCCATCACCACCTCACTTTCCCCAGTTTAATCCCATAGATCTTACTGGTTTTGCAGCTATAGATCTTTTTTGGGGGGAGGATGCTTGAATGTATCTCAGTTCTTTGGGATCAGACATCTATGACCCAACCCTCATTATCATAGAGAACCCTGATATTACAGGTCTATTTACAGAGAGGCTTCTCCTTTCTTTACTGTCAGTATATGGAGCAGTTACCAAGTAAACCTGACCAGGGCCCAGTGTGGGTTGGGTGACAGATCTTGGATGCTACCAAGTCAAGCAGGTAGGATGAATCTCGAAAGAAGTGATATGTTCATAGCAATTGTTTACTTATCTATCTTCAGACTAAAAATATTGATAACACGAGACTAAAGTAGGAAAAACTACCGGAAATATATCATATATTCAGAAGAAGAAAGAATACATCTCCAGAACAGCCATTAAGGGCAAATGAGCCCAGAGAGGTCAGCAGGAAGGAGGGCAGCTTTCCCCAACAGCGCTGTGTTCCAGCAGCCACAAGAGATGTCACGACCAGCACTTGTGCAGTGGGGGTGGGGGCTCTAACAGGAGTCCCTCACAACAACAACAGCAACAAAAACAATGACAACCACAACATAAGTCAGCCTGTCAGTGTATCCAACATAGATTTTTCATCAGTATGAACCAACAGAGTACACTGTAGAATTTTAGGTCTTGAATTTGGCTTAAGATGATCCAGACACATGGCAGAAGCAAAGTAAAATATTAGGTCATCCTGAACTATCTGGCACCGTAAGAACTGTGCAATACAGCCTGTATTCAGCAGTCCGGAGGTCATTAGTTATCTACAGACAATTAATATCTCAGACTCAAACCCTGTTAAAAGACCCACTGATTCTGCTATTTGGGGTAATAACATCACAAAGATCCATGTGCAAAGTCAGGATGCCCTCCATGAGATGTGAGGGGAGTCAGAGGCACTAGTGGACCCTGGATCTGAGACCAGCAGGGTGCTGTTGGAGTGGTCCTGAGACTGCTGGGTTCTGGGCAAGGTAGACACAGAAAATGCTCTCCTGGCTCTTGCATACTTGGGCAAAGAGTTTCCTCATTGAAGTGTGGCTTCTCCGTGCCCTTGTTTAATTGACCAAAAGCTAGGTTCTCATACCCACTCTAAGGAACAGGGTCTACAGCATGCAGCCCCATCTTCTCAATTTATGCTCCCAAAGTCTGTCCTTGACAGTAACACATTATGTGATTGTCTCACAGTCATCAGCTATTCCTCAATGTAAAGGGCAGGCTGCCATGAGAACAGAATCCATGATGGATCAGGGAAAAGCCAGAGACATGTACAGAGTCCAGCTGCGTCTCATGCAGGGTAGCCAACCATCCATCCAGGCCACTTATGAAACACCAACAATATGCTGGGCTGCATGGGGAATAGGGGCCATTAGACGATTTGACAAGGAAGATAGGAAATCTGATCAAGTTTATGAGGTTCTGCTGCTGCACAGAAGATGAGTGAGTAGGTGGTGAAAGTGAAGACAGGGGCCTGTTGGGGGTTGTGGATTTACTACAAAGAGCAGACTAGAGTCGCGGATGAGGAATGGAGAAGGCGAGGGGGAGATGGCTGTTGAGATTCTGCATGCTTTTGGGAGGTAAAAGGTAAAGAATGGGATGTGGGGAAGAGGTTTGGAGGCTACTTCTTGGAAACTGGGTGGGACTTGAGTGGGCTGTACCTCCTGGATGAAGGTTCATGGACAATGATGTGGGGTTGAGGTCCTGAGCTCCCCCCTGTGATGGAAATGTTGACAACAGCCGTCCTGCCTTGTTCAGTGGTGACACAGGAATGTTTTCTCCCTATTTGTCGAGTGTGGAATCTCGATAAGCTTCACTCCTTCTTCTCTGAGATTCATTTGAGATGCTCACTCTCCGTGATCTCATGTGTCCACAGGCTAATTTCCCACATGGATCAAAAATGTCTCTGCAGTCCCAGGCATCACATCCACACACAAACCCTCCTGAATGAGGGAGACTTGCCCCCGACCCTGACCCATTGCACAGGAATCCCAGTCTGCACAGGGACTAGACCAGATCACTCACACCATTTCCCCTGAATCCATCATGGCGTCGTGGGAGGGGATTTTCTGATCGGTTTGGGAAATTAAAGACCTGCTCCTGGAGCTGGATTTGGGGTCATTCACAGGCTCACCACATGGCTGGGAGACTTGGGGTCTAAAGAGGAGAGGAAAGGGAAGAATCTTTCCCTAGGTGGTCCCCACCAAGCACGTCACTCTGCCCTCCTTCTTCATCATAGTGCATGTTGGCTCTTGTTCTGTGGATACCGGGAGCTGGGCTGGGGACAGAGGCCAGCACTTCCTGCCTCACAGAATTCTGCTTCTGGCTCCCAGACCTTTCTAATGTTCTGCAAAGGATCAATCTCAGGTAAAATCACACTCACTTCCATCAGTGAGGCATCAATCTGAAATTCAATATTCTCAGGAGAAGTAGAAAGAAGCACAAATCCCTCATGAGGAATCCTGTTTCCAGATTGAGTGAGAAGGATGATTAAGTCTCAAGAAACCACATTAGTGGCCAGTGCCAACCATCACTTGGGCCCCTCTCCTCCACCTGCCCTGTCCCTCAGGTGAGGACCAGTCCCACTGGCCCAGCTTATGAATCTCTCGATGCACACTCCATGCCAAGTCCCTCCTTCTCCCATCCCCAAGCACGTGCTCCACGAGCTCACTGAGGGCTCATTGCTGAGATTCTCCACCTCATGGGGCCCAGGTCACAGGTGCTCTGCCCCAGTCACCTTCCTTTTTTGTGTTCTGGAGCTGGGATCAGAGTTAACCCGACTCAAAAAGGTAAACAACTGACTCTCATACAAGTATAGAATGAACCAGTGTAAAGTGTTTTATTCAACTCATATATCGATGGGGAGATCAGTCAATGGCAAGGATTGGTCAAAGAGCGTAGCAAAAACGAAAGTCCTTACATCCCACCAGGAGTAGAACCTATGAAGCAAAGTCTTTGAGTGTTGGAGATGCACTGCTCAATCTCTAACAAGGGAGGGATCACAGACAAGGAAAGAATCTGGGTCCTGCACAGAAGGGGACCTGGCTCCATGGGGCCGGTCACTGCTCTGCACTTGGTCCTGATCTAAGAGGAGTTTGATAAGAGACCCCACCTTAGTCCTGACCAGTGAACAGCCAAGGGAGCCGTGGACATGCTCACCCTTGAGGAGTCTGAGTAGAGCATAAAGACTGCCCTTAGGTGATGGGGAGGCAGGGGGACAGTGGACAGAGCAGTGAGGACCAGAGCTGTTTCTGATGAGCTTTAGTCACTGTGTCACACATTGTGAGTCTGGGCCTGGACACCAGGGGGCGCTCAGTGCTCGTTCCTGGGGCTGAGCACAGCTGGGACCAGCCACCTGCCTCTGCCTGGTGCCCACTGTTCAGGGCTCACAGCTGTGAACGCCCCACCCCCTGGCCATCCTTAGGCAGTGGGACCTGACCCAAGACCCAGTGAGAGATCAGAAAGCTGGGGGTCACATTTGCATGTGTGGGCCCTCCCTCTCTCAGAGTATGAAGAGGGGATGGGAGAGATTTGGGGGAAACTCTGCTTCAGCTGTGGGGCCACAGAAGGCGGGACTCGGTGAAGATCTCCACCATGGCCTGGTCCCCTCTCCTGCTCACCCTCATCGCTCTCTGCACAGGTGACTGCATATGGGGACAAGGGAAGGGGCCCTGGGAAGATGTGTGGGACCCTGCTGTCTCCTCTTGTTTCTAGACCCCAGCATCACCATCTCTGTGTCTTTCCCACTTCCAGTATCCTGGGCCCAGTCAGTGCTGACTCAGCCGGCCTCAGTGTCTGGGAACCTGGGCCAGAGGGTCACCATCTCCTGCACTGGAAGCAGCTCCAACACCAGGGATAATTATGTGAACTGGTACCAGCAGCTCCCAGGAACCGCCCCCAAACTCATCATCTATGAAAATAGCAAAAGACCCTCCGGGACCCCAGATCGAATCTCTGGCTCCAAGTCTGGAAACCCGGCCTCCCTGACCATCACTGGGCTCCAGGCTGAGGATGAGGCTGATTATTACTGCCAGTCCTATGATGACAACCTGAATGCTCACACAGTGCTGCAGCCCTGTGGGGAAGTGAGACAAAAACCTGCTCTCCCCCAGCCTGGGGCTTCCCTATGCAACCCTCACTCCTCGGCCACCTCAGCTGCTTTCTTTGTTTGTTTGGCCAAAAACAGTTCTGAGACGCAATCCGGGGTGCTTCGTCTGGAGAATGTGTCCTCGTCCTCTCAAATTCTTCCCCCACTGCCTGTGCCTGGTTTCAACACTTTGCTTTTCTCAAATTGAACAGAAATTCCTGGACGCTGCTGCAGGCTGCCCTGGGGACAGAGTCCATGAGGGGTGTGTTACTCTGGCAGGGCTGCCATAACATAACACCACACATGGGGTGCCTTAACCAACAGAAAGTTATTTCCCCACAGTTCTGCAGGCTGGAAGTGCAAGATCAAAGTGAGGGCAGGTTTGCTTTCTCCTTGGCTTGCAGACGGCTGTGTTCTTACTGTGTCCTCACATGGCCTCTTCTTTGTGCACTAACCTCTGGCTTCTGTTCCTCTCCTCATAAAGACACCAGCCCTACTCGAATAGGACGTTACTCTATGACCTCATGTACCTTAATTCCTCCCTTCAATGCCTTATCTCCAAAGACAGTCACAATAGGGTTAGAGTCTCAACATAGGATTTTGAGGGACACAGTTTAGTTCATATCAAGGGGTCAGGGCAGAACCAGGGACACAGAGTCCAGCTATGCTTGACTCAGGGTAGTTGGCTGTCCAGATGATGTGCATCCACACCATTTATGGAACACCTACTATGTGTCAGATTTTGGTTCGAGGCTCAGGATAGTAGTTGGAAGATACAGGAAGAGTTCCCATGCTCAGGAAGCTGACACTCTCAGGGGAACAGAGAGAACAAACAAGCAAAACATGTTGTGAAAGAAAGATGTCCAGGGTGAATAAGGAGGTTTGTGGTGGTGGGTGGAGATGGGAACATTAGGGGGGTGGACAGGGAAACCACAGAATCTGGTTTAAGGGTATGAAATCCAGGTGCCGCATGGGCCATGAATTAGGAGGAGGTGAGAGTGAAGGCAGGGCCCAGGTTGGGGTGTGGATGATACACATGTCAGACTAGGAGTCCTCGATGAGGGGAGGAGCAGGTGGGATGGAGAAGGAAGGTCAGATCGCCCATGTCTTGGAGGCAAAAGGGACTGAAGAATGGAAATGGGAAAGAGAGGAACCGAGGCCGGGCTCTTGGGAACAGTGCGGGATGTGACTGAGTCAATTAGCTGAGACAGCATGATGACCCCATCTAGTCGAGACAGGATTATTTGAAAAGCATATTTTCAGGGGATACGATCAGTTCCTGACAAACGGGGCAGTTCATCAGGAGTTCTAGCAATGCACGTCTCCAGGTTACTCTCACCTCACGTTGGATGAAAACTTCACCTGTGCCTGTTAAATTTCACCATGTTTTTAGAGGAACAGAACATGAAAGATGAACTCATCCCCTCGTTCTCAATGTGCCTCCATATTGGAAATCTTCCACTTTGGAAAAGATGAATTCCACAATTTCCATCAGATTACTTAATTTTAACCTCCACAAGTGGGATTCTATAATAGGTTTGTGTTTACATGCTTCCAGAAGTTTCTTTTATGTATCATGAATAAATAACATCTAATTGGCTACATGTCTCATTTTCTTGATGAGGAAAATGAGCCAAGAGGAATGAACAGACTGATGACGCTGAGACTCAGTTCTAGATTGGACCCCAGGTCTCAGCATAGGGTGTCTCCTGTCCCACTGGGCAGGGTCAAGGCAGATGGATCCACACATCCTGATCCTGGTCATCCCCTATGGGGGATGGAAGGATGTGCTGGGAACTATTTGTTTAGGGTGGTCTCATTATGTCCCAGGATAAACAGAGTCTAGTAGGAGAAATAAAGCAAACTCTACTAGAAATCAAAATGTGAGGGATGCACCCACAGAAAGACAGCCCCTCACTGCAGGGATGAGGAGGGAGGAAAGACTTGGGCAATGATTGACATTAGAACAAAAGGAAAATCGTGGGATTTTTTCTTTTTTTTTCTTAAAGATTGGCACTTGAGCTAACAATTGTTGCCACTCTTCTCTTTTTTCTCCTTTTTCTCCCCAAATCCCCCCAGTACATAGTTGTATATTTTAGTTGTGGGTCCTTCTGGTTGTGGCATGTGTGACGCCACCTCAGCGTGGCCTAATGAGGGGTGCCGTGCCCACGCCCGGGATCCGAACTGGGAAACCCTGGGCCACCGAAGTGGAGCACGCGAACTTAAGCACTCGGCCATGGGGCCGGCCCCTATTTTTCTAATATATGTATTTCATGCTATCACTAGGTTATTAAGTTCATTCAGAAAATATGACTTCCCAGAAGTTCAGTGGGTCCCTTCATTTGTTAAACACATAAGAGCAAAAGTGAGGGGAAAGCTGCGCTGAGCCGGGCACAGGGACCCCCATCTTGCAGGAGAGAAACTTGTCCTGCAGGGGCTCACAATCTGGGTGCTTCACAGCCTTTGATCTGGAAAATTCTCTCGGAGGAAAGAGGAACCGAGGGATGCTGGTCCTGCTTTAAAACCCGTAAGTGAGGGAGGGCAGCAAAGTTTGGACGATGACATCAGGAATCCAAATGGCCACATTTCAGAAGGAACAACTGTAAGCAGGGCTGATGAACACCGCTGGATTCTCTGTGATTCTCTCTACTTCCTCTATGACCCCCAAATTTCCAGGCAGATTTCTCACATGGACCAAAATTGCCCCTGCAGTCCCAGGCATCACATTCACACAACAAACCCTCAAGAAGGAGAGAGACTTGCCCTCTCTGGTCCACTGATCTCCAGCTTTCAGAAGGACTGGACCAGATCACTCAAGCCATCACCCACCTCCATCATGGTGAGCAGGAGGGCATTGTCTGACTGGTTTAGGTAACACAGGGGCTGTCCAGGAGCTTGTGGAGTCAATCATAGGCCAACTGCATGGCTGGGAGATTTGGTCTCCAAATACGAGAAGCAAATGAAGGCAGTTTAACCAAATAGGTCTCCAACATTGCATCTCTCTTCCCTGCACCCTCATCATTAGTTCAGGTTGGGGCATGTACTGTGGACACTGGGATCTGGGAAAGGGACACAAGCCAGGCTGTTCCCATCTCATAAAGCTGAAGCTTGGCTCCCTGGCCTTTCTGCCATTCCTGCAAGAGATCAATTCCAGGACAACACACGTTCAGCTCCCATCCACAAGGTGTGGACCTGAAATTCAGGTAGTCTCACGAGAGAAAGAAAGAAAAAAACCTAAACCTTTCTTGTGATGACCTCCTCTTCCCAGAGGCAGTAAGAAGGTAAAGAAGGCTCCAGAAACCTCCATGGTGGCATCTTCCCAAGTTCACTGGGGCACCTCTCCCCACTTTCACTCTCTCTGGTGAGGACCAGAGTCAGCGGCCAGCACATGAACTAGTACCTCTGTCCACACACTGCATATGGAAGTTCCTTCTGCTCCCAAACCACAACTGCTCCTTTGGTCACCTCTGTGTCGCTGCTGGGAGTCTCCACCTCACAGGGTCCATGTCAGACGGAGTGAGGTCACTCAGCCTGACTCTAACTCTGCTGTGACTCTGCCCAACCAGTACACAGAGCAAACTCTTAAGAGCAACAGTTGAACTCTCTTGGGTTTTCCCCCACCTGGACTCTCCCTGTCAGTGTCCTTCTGGAATATTCTTTGTCTATCTAATAATATCATGCTATGCCCTCAAACCCAGAATCATTTATTTTCCCAAATTCTCCTCTCTCCTTTGTGTTCTCATCTCCTTTCCACCAGTCAGCTAATGCCTCTCAACAGTCATTTTCAATCCATTGTCACAAAAATGTGTGTGGTGCAAACCTCCAGAGAAATACATGGTCAGAAAATAAAAGTTTTGGAAGCCCCTGGGAATCACTTCAGGACCCAAGAAGGATAATTCCTGAGCTTGAAGACTTCAGTCCTCAGTCACCACAACGTAACGACATTAGGTGGAAGAATCCTTTTAGACGTCTCAGTGAACAAATTCCCAAAGTGTCACAGAAAAATTTTCAAAAAGTTAAACATGAAGATTAAGAACTATACAGCTACACGTGTATAAAAAATTTTATTCAACTCATATTTTACTGAAGAGACTAGTAAGACAGTAAAAGATTTTTTTAAGTATTTTTTTAAATATCGTACATTTATTCTACCAAGATTGGGCCAAGGAAGCAAATTTTCTATGATGGAGATGAGCTGATTAATATCTTAAAGGGTAATAAATCTATAAGCTTTGGATTTATCTTCTGTGTAAAAATCTACAAATTAATATGATCCCATTTATATGAAACACACAGAGAAGGACATCTAGATTTGGACTCCTCCATCTTACACTTCCCATCCAATCTTTCCTAAAGGGCAATCTGTCCTCCCTCTGTCAACTCTCTCACCCACCTTCACTTCTCACCCTGCTGACATGTGGCCTCTCCCTGTCTTCCTTCCCAGCAGCCTCAGGACATCACTCTCAACAAGTGAGCAAGCCCCTTCACCTGACAAACCAAAGCACATCTTCTGGGATTCCTAAGGCACTTGCCCCACCAGGGTCTCCTTCTTTTTCAACTCTGATCCCATTTCTCCTGGTAGCCCACTTCTCCTGGGTTGTGTTATTTATCTCTGTCTTCTTCTGTTTGTATCCACTTTGTGGACTTCTCTACATCTTCATCTAAACCCAGGGAATCTTCAAGTCCTGCCCACATCTCCTCAGCTCTCGTGTTGTCTCTGATTCCCTGCTCCCCTATGATTCCACCGACCTTCATCCTCTCACAGACCAATGAGTGCAGCAGTGTCCTCTCTGGTCTCCCTGCCTCCAGTGGTGAAGGTTAGGAAGAGAGACCCCCTGCATGCCTCTCATCCTTATGTTTCTTCTTCAAGGTCAGCTCCACGAGATGGGATGAGGCTGTCTAGCACAGCCTGGCATTCCACTGCCAACCACCAGATGCAGCAGCAGATACATGTCCAGTAAATATGTGCTATTCAAGGCATGCCCCTCACCGTACAGACCACTTGTTACTGGGCCAGGATGGGGCCTGAATTAGGAGAGAGAAAGCTGTGCACATGCTCCTCTCTCTGCCCTGAGCCTGAGAGCTGAGGGGGCCCCATCAGGGAGAGAGCATCCATGGGGAGAGGGGCCACAGGCGGCCTCCTCCTGTGTGTGAGAGACTAGGCAGACCTGCAAATCCTTGTTTATTGCAGTGGGAGGAAAAGGAAAGCAAAATTCACAATGAAAATCTCTACGTCCTCAGAAAGGGAGCAGTTCCAAGAAAACTCAGTGTGAAAACATGTTTGTTAAAATTAATTTCTACTCAATAATGAATAAAATTTCATAAAATTCCTGTTGTGTGATTTAATCAAAATTGTTTCAAAAAAGAGCAAGACTTACAAAGAAAATAATGTTTCAAGAGGTGGTATCCTTGTCAATGCAAAATTAAAAGAGAGCTTTTTTCTCAGCTAAATTCATCAACTAGCTTTCTTAAGTAATGACTTTAGATTTTCACTAACCCATTTAAACATTTTGGTGCATTAATATCTCAAAGTAACACAACCCCACTGTAACACACTCACACACAGAGCGTGCCAAACCGACGGTCAGTTTGTGCTCTCTGCCCCCAACAACTCCCCACACTCAAGTCAGCTAAGAGTCTGGTGCATATAATTCTGTAATTTTTCTGATCATATAAATCTTACTTTTTAATCTTATTACCTGCTCATTTTGTTTTATTTTATTTTGGTAAAAAGGAGCAATGTTTTTCTGTTTTTGTTTGTTTTTCTTTTTGTTTTGTTTTTGGCTAAAGGTGATCTTTCTGGCAAAATCATGTAGAGTGGACATTTTTCCAGATAAAAGCATTCAAATTTTTCTCATTTTTAAACCACCCCCAGAGGACTGGTTCTTGATATGAATCATATTATTTTCAAACTCTCTAATAGGAATGGTTGATCCTAACAGCTACACATATCAGGCTCCCCGGGGCCCAGGCTCTGTTCAAAGCAACTGACAGTTTTAAGTAAAATGCTCCAAAGAATGTCAATTGTCATGACTCCCTGAAGAAAAGACATGGACATGTTTCCAGATCGTTCCTCAGAAGTGCACCTCACATCCCTTCTTCTTTCCCGACCTCTCTGGTCCCTTAGTTCCTAAGGAGCCTCGAGTCTCCTGACTCTTCTGGCCACAGGAGTCCCTTCTCTTTCTCCTCCCTGGGCTTCTCCTCATTCCCCAGGGAGCCACCAAGAGTGCTCCTTCATCCTCCCAAACTCTCGCCACCGGGTGTCCTCTGTGCACATCTAGTGAGGGGTCAGGTAGGAAGAGAGGACCTGGATTCCTGAGCAGCCTGGGAAGTGACGTCATGGCTGAACTGCCCCTGTTCTCAGCTAATGGATGTTTTCCTTCATGTAGGGTTTGTATATGAGCTCCCTTCCCCTGAGGACTCCTTATACGGGGGGTGAATTCTGCCTCTGATTCCTGCTGAGGAGGCCCAAGCAGACAACTACAGACTGAAATGAGGTGGGACGCTGCCCCTGAGGAGGGACCTCACTCTGCCCTTAGGTGGGGAGTGGGCCATGGTCAAGGCCATGATGGAGGCAGGAGCTCTGGTCACAAACATGATGGACCTGGGTCTCGGGCAGCAGAGGTGCTGGGGGCCTGCTGCTGAGGAGTGTGTGAGGCTCTTGACTGGGAAACCAGACCTCTGTCCTCTGCTCTCTGCTCACTGCTCACTGGGCTCAGGAGCTGGGTCAGCTCGGGTCCATCCCTCTCAGAATTGACACCCGGACACTTCAGGGAGGGCACATAGGGACAAAGGATGGGTTTGGTTCGCCAGAGGAAAAGGGCAAATTTGCATGGAGGGCCCTTTTCTCTGGGGTTTGAGGGGGATAACAGAGAGCTGCAGTATGTCTGTCTCAGCAGAGCTCTGGGGTGTCTGCACCACTGCCAGGGCCCCACTCTTCCTACTCACACTCCTCTTTTGCTGCTCAGGTCAGGACAACCCACAGTATCCAGACTCTGCAGCCCACTGAAACTACCTCCCAGCCGCATGTAGTGACTGTCCTTCCCTCTTGTCCTTCCTCCAGGACATAACAAGTATCTGCGTCTCCAGGGTCCCTCTCGCAGACTGTGCTGACTCAGTCACCCTCTGCATCTAACACCCTGGGAGTTAGTCTTGGCTGAGCTCCCCTGCATCCAGAGTGAGCGCAGCTCCAACAGCACTGCATCGTATCAGCAGCAGCAGGGAAGGCCCCTCAGTTTGTGATGTGGCTTAAGAGTGACAGGAGCCCCAGCAAGGGGGATGCGACCCCCAAACACTTCTCAGGCTCCAGCTCTGGGGCTGGCCACTACTTACCCATCTCCAAAGTCCGGCCTGAGGATGAGGCTGACTCTATCTGTGGAAGAGCTCACAGTGCTGGGGTGTCATTTGGGTAAAGCACATGATCAATTTCCTTCACCGTGATTGCCCAGGAACCATAATAGGTATAATAGATTGAGAAACTGAAAAACACTTCACGAAGTCCAAATTTAAGGACGTGAGTTTGGGTGTTGAAAGCCCCAGATGTTAGATATACTTTCCTTTTCCATCACACACTGCCTTCTCCTTCTTCATTCCTGAACATTATCCCAGAACAATAATAATAAAAATCCTAAACACACACTTAGATATACAGAACATTTACCAGAACAAACATCCTGTTTTTGATGACTTCTTCACCATTGTCCTAATGAAAGCAAAGTTTACAAAAGAAAATTCATATTAAACATTTGAAAATAGATATAGAGGTTTACCATAGTAAGTAAGCCAACAATGACCTCACTTCTCATCACCTCCACTCTATCTCCACCCTTCAGACCGCCCCACCTTTCGTCCCATATCTTCTGCTCCAAGCCCTGGATCAGGGAGACAGAGCTGAGAGCACATGCCTCCTGCCTCCTTGTAAATCAATCTTGCAGTAAAGCTGTTTTCTTTTCCCAAAAGCTGATGCCATAATAATTGGTTCTTTATGTGCATCAGGCAAGAGAAACCCAATTTTGTGCAGGAACAGGAGGAGGGATGTCAGTTGAATGGGATCAAATACACATGTCTAGAGACAATTAATATTTTGCATTGCTATCAGTTATCTTCCAAAGGAACTCAAAAACAATGCAAAACTAGAAAACAAGGAAAGATGAGACTGGAGGAGTATTATCTCAGCAGTGGTGTTTTTCATGGAAGTACATTTTTCCCACCTATCATAGGGTGGTGTCTGTCATTCAGCCAGCTCACTCATCTGGGGCCATAGATTCAAGTTTGAACTCTAAGACAGATAAAAACTGACAGAGCTGTTTCATTACAAAATCCCAAAACACAAATTGACAAAATGGTCTCTAAAAAGGAAGCTATAGATCAATCTCACTTATAAATATTGATGCAACGGCACTGTTAAAGTAACTAGATTAGGCCCAAGATGGAGTCACACATGCTAAGTCCCACGTCAGCAAACTAAAATTTAGCTGAGTTTCTATGCATGGCTCTCCTAGAAAAGGAAGGCCTAGGTCAACCAGCCAGCATTTGCCTGCTCAGCACAAGTTACTTGAGCCGGCTCTAAGACTTCCCTTTGCTCCATAGAAGGAAAGTAACCCTGCTTTAACCAACCTGCAAATGCCCAGCGCAATTTCCTTGTTCCTGCTCACTTTTTTCTATAAAAATCTCTCACCTTGTACAGCTCTTCAGAGCTCCTTTCTAGCAGCTAGATTGGATGCTGCTTGATTCATGAATTGCTAGATCGGTAAATTGTCTGTGGGACACTTTCTTTTAACAGCACCCAATACCACATGACAATAATAACAGAATATGACAAAGGGAGAAATACTAGAAATGGAAGGATAGTCCGATATGAGCAAACCTTTTAATAAAATTCACCATATTAATAAGATAAAAGAGGAGAAAACCCCCCACATAATCATCTCCATAAGGAGAAAAAAATGCAAAGGAGTCATATCCTCAATAATCTGAAATTTGGATAAAGGTGTCAACAAAATAATTTATTTCTGGGTTATTTATAGCTTAATGAAATGGAAAACAACTGTCAATAAGAGAATTATGATGGATTATCAGTCAATATTTAAAATGATAATGAATCTATCTTAAATAAAATGGGATAATTTAGACACGCTATTAATTTTTTAAGCATAAAAAAGTTTACTATGTAGTGTGTTTGACTCTAAGATATACATGCTCCAAATAAGCCTTAAAGGAAAAACAGCAAGATGCTTTCACTCCTCTTCACACAGTGCTGTAAATAGTCTTATCAGCTCACACATTGCTTTCAACTGGATTGTTTTTATTTGCTTTTGGCATAAGGGGTTGGGGGACTGTTGGAAGTATACATGAGGCTCCTTTTATGGTAAGTTGTAAGTAGGCATACATCAAGCCAGAAACCTTTCAGACTGATTAAAGAATGATACAAAAACAGGGGAAAACAAAAAGAAAATTAAAGTACATATTCATCAAATCTCTACCAAGTACTGCACATTTAAAGCTTACAACAGTAACTCTAAAATCTAACGTTAAACAAATGATTAATATCAGTTTACAACCACTGTCTCATTTAATCTTCACACACACAGAACTTACAAGGTATGTCGTATGTTATCCCCACTTTATAGCTGAGGAATACTTTGCTTGAGGTCATGCAGCTAGTAATTGGAGCCAGGAGTTCTTAACACTGCACACTCTTCTCCCCCCTGTGGAAGGTACTTAGTTCAGAGGGCAGTTCTGAGAAATAAATGTGCTAAGTCACATTTTTTCCCTTAGCCCAGGGCCTGTCATATAGTAAACAGTCATTAAATGATAGGTCTTATTATTAAATTATTAATATTAGTGTTTACTTGTGCATATTCTAGGGTCCCATGTAGAGATTTCCCAACCATTTTGTTTAATCCATGTACTTCAATACCATATGGTACACAGATGAGAATACCTCCAACTCTGTGATTCCATCAGTCAATAACGAGTTAAGGCTAGGAAGATAGAAGCACACACAGTCAAAAGTTCTTAACTCACCAGTTAGTGAAATTGTGGGTCAGGATGTGAGAAAGTAATGAAGGAATGGGGCCATTCTAGTTGCTGGACAATGTTCTAGTCAGGCGTCCACGAGCAACAATACTTTGGGATGGGCACCACATTCTGGAGTCTGGCTCTCAGCACTTGCAGTCGAAAATCAAATTTAGTCAGTATACACAGAATTATTCAGGCTCTTGGAAATTATTAAAATGAATCAAACTAACCAAATGACTAATCTTTAAATCACGTTGTCAATTATGTATGTATAATTAGAGATATGCCTCTCCTAGATTGGGATATTCCATCCCCTTATTGCCCTGGCAATGGAACTCATTCTTTTTTTTTTTTTTTTGAGGAAGACTGGCCCTGAGCTAACATCTATGCCCATCTTCCTCTATTTTATACGTGGGACAGCTACCACAGCATGGCTTGCCAAGCAGTGCCATGTCCGCACCCAGGATTCGAACGGGTGAACCCCAGGCCACCAAAGCGGAATGTGCACACTTAACTGCTGTGCCACCGGGCTGGCCCCTGGAACTCATTCTTGTTCCCAGATTGTGCATTGGAAATCACTTCCCTAACTGAAGTACTTCCTCCTTGAATCCCACCAAAGCCTTATTACCTGCTTTATTTTCTGTGGCATTTACCACCTTTTAAAACTATCTAATTTCCTTCTGGATTGTCTGCCTTCTTCCACTTGAGTGACAGGTTCTTGCATGTTTGTTCATCGCCATTAACCCCAGCTTCTAGAATAGAGCTTGACACATACTAGGAACTCAATACACGTCTCAACAAGTGAATGTAATCTGCAGGTTGTAAATCCAAGTTAGATGAGAGTCAATTCAAGCTCTTCTCCCTAACAGAGAATAGTTCCCTCGAAACTGGACTCTGTTTCTGAGTCAGTTTGTGCTTTCAGGAATCCCCCCTTAAAATACAATGTACTAGGTTTAAGCTGAGTTATAGAATAACTTGATTTGATTCTTGGTTCCACATTAACCATTCACTAAAATGGAAGCATGAGAGAGAGGGGAGTGTTGGTTATGCAATACAATGTGGAATTCATTCATTTCCTTATCCTTTTAATACATAAATTTCTTAAGCTTCTATCATGTGACAGCATCCCGTGAGATGTGGGATAAGGGGGGTTCTGTTGCCTCATTGCTCACTAATTACAAAACGAAAAAGCAAAATTTTAGTATTTTTCCAGCCAAAGGCAAGTGTCCTTGACCGAAAACAGCTCCATACAGCTGCTGTGTCAAAAGAAAGAAATAATCTCTATAAAGTCCTGGATTTATCCTAACCACAAGGCAGTGACTCATAGGAGGTGTTGGGAATTCTTCCCAGGAACATCCAAGCCAGACTTGGGAAGTCCAGGAATGCTTTGCAGAGGAAGCCGTACAAAAGATGAGACCAACAGGATGTGTGGGAATACGCCTGGAGAAGAGGGGGGACCAGCTTGTGAAGCTGACAGAAGAACAAGCGTGTAGGCACAGCAGCAAGACAGAGTTGTCGACCTGAAGAACCAAAAGAAGTTCCATAAGGTGGGAGCTTAGATTTTGATAAGGAATTTCATCTATTTCTTGATTTAAGTCCTATTTCAATACATGGCTGGAAACTCTCAGATATGCCTGCCTCTCCACCTGCTGGTCATTTTTCTGTTTCCTTTAGGACCTTTCAGTATATCTGGATCCTGTCCTGTTTGTCTTTTTGTCACTTATTTTTTTTCTCGTATTTTTCCCTGTCTCAGTGTTACATGTTCCTGTCTCCATCCTTATTAGTTCACAACACACAATCTTATTCCTTTTCGCTTGCTCTACTTCTAACATTCTCCATTTTTAACTGGAAGCAAATAAAGCTTATTATATTCACACTTGACAAATGTAAAACAAAACTTGGACACGCATGCCTTCAGCAGCGAAGCAGATGAGCCCTGGTTTTCCGTTCTGCAGCACGGTTCCGGGTAAATGGACGAGGCTGTGGCACAGAGCTTGCCACTGAAATTCTGGCTCTACCACTTACTGGCTGAGCGACAGGTACATTTTACTTAAGCTAAGCTTCAGTTTCCTCATCCAGATAATGAGAGAATTAACAGAATCTACCTGACGGCGGTTTTAGCAGAAAGTCTTGTCTACTATTATTGTGAAGCCCCTCCGGGTGAGAACTCTGGGTCTCTAACTCGGCCGGACTTTCAGTCACTAACCTCTCCGGATTCTGAATGCCTACCCTACCGATGTTTGAAGCAAGCAATGGGTTATCGTTAACACAAAGAAGCATTCAAAGGGAGGACCCATTTTCTACGCGAATGTGGGAAGGAGGCACTGCCGCGTGACCTGTCTTCACATACCCAGGATTCCAGAAAAGGACTAGACCCTGAAACAACTCAAGGAATGTTATGTTGGCAAAGCGATTCTCGGACCCTCCACGAAGAACCTCGTTTGGGACCGGGGGGACCCACTTCCAGCGGTAGCAGGACACGGAGGGTCCTCTAGGAGCCGAGGCGGAACTCGGCAGGATGAAGCCAAAATGGCGGGCGGCAGTTGCACGCCGTGGCCCCGGGCACTTCCGGCGGGGCCGTAAGTCCGTCCCCGGTCCCACTCTGCCGGCTGCTAGCTGAGTGTTGCTCCTTAGTTCCTAGGGTTTGAAGAGGCCGCGGAACTTAAAGCCCAGGTACTGCGCCTGGAACCGGATCTCCATGAATGACCGCTGTAGGCAGGGCTGGGTTGGCCCTGATAGGTCCAGGAGGCCGGGAGTGACACGATGGGGGTGTGGCGGGGTGAGAAGAGCCTCTTCCTCCTCCTGGGACTGGAGGTAAGGAATTTGCATAAAGCCCTTTACTGCCTGGAGTCGTGGTTAAAGGATAAGGAAAAGGTTAAAGAAAGCTCAAAGGGGTGTGTGGGGCCGGCATCTCCACCACGGCGTTGGTCTCAGCCTTTCCTCAGAGGTTTTCTTACCACTTAGGAGAGTTGTTAGCATCACAAGCTGTGATCTAACGTCACACAGATCTGTGCTTAAATCTTGGCTTTGTCTCACTTCCTGAGTGATTTCATTAAGTTACTTACGTTCCCTAAACTTCATATTTTTATCTCTAAAGTGCAGAAAATAATTGTACTTGTTTTAGAGTTACTGTGAGGAAATATGTATATCACACAACACTGAGCCTTGTACATAGTAAGCGTTGAATTTATACTTGCTCTTTCACATTTGTGTGAGTTAATGAAAACTTGCCTGCTTTGCTTCATCTTGTCCTGGCGGCCCATGGCACTCTCTTGGCAAACCACCTATGCCAAACAAAGATTCATCACAAACTGAATGCTCTTTATTTTAGGAAAGTATGAATAAGGTGGTTCATATTGCCTTTAAAAAATGGTAAAAGGAAACTGAGAGGTGGATTGTCACCATAGTTTGGGGTGTTTAGGCTCATGAAAAGATTCCCGGAAGAAGAGACAATGAGAATGAACATTCCAGGCAAGTGTAACAGCATGTGAGAAGGCCCCACAGTGAGCTGGAGCACGGCAGCTGTGGGGAACTGAGTTAGCTTTGTTTGAACTGAGATATTAATGATGGAAGGGAGAGAAGTAGAGAGGAAGAGGAAAGCAGGGCTGGATTTTGTATGGCCTTGTAAATCCTGTCAAAGAGTTATTCAAATTATCCTTCCCGATCATGTGTTTATAATGTATGAGTTAGATTAATAACCTTAGGATGAAGACAATATGGAATTGGCAAATTACAGTTACCCCATATAGTAACAGAGGCCACCTTTCCATAGAACACCAAGTAAAGTGACATCTCAGGTCCATACATCATGTGGCATGAAGGAATGCTCTACTTTAAGTGGTTGACCCTTTACAGAGGATCCTGGAGGTATCTGGATAAAAGTCTAAAGCTGTTATTGCTAACTCAGCCTCATTCAGCAATGGTTTTGAGGACGTAAATTCCTAATGCTGCACTGGAGAAAGAGGAACAGGAGAGGGATATACGCTCTTTCTTTGAGAGAGAAACTTTCTACTATCTCACTTCAGGTATTGGCAGCAAGCTCTAAATGACTGGAATTCCCAAGGATGAGAAGGAAACACTAGGAAAGCTGCCAAAGAAATGGAGTGGCTATGAGGGGTGTTCTGCATGGAATCAAATGGCCTGAGTTGAAACCTCACACCCCAACTAAATTATTTGACTAAATTACCTAATCTCTTTGACCCTTAATTCCTTCATTTATAAAATAGGTACAGTAGTACATTCATCAAGTTGTTGGGAGGAGTAAACAAAATACTTCACGGAGGGGCCAGCCCGGTGGCGCAGCGGTTAAGTGCACACGTTCCACTTCCCAGCCGCCTGGGGTTCACCGGCCCGGATCCCGGGTGTGGACATGGCACCGCTTGGCAAAAGCCATGCTGTGGTAGGTGTCCCACATATAAAGTAGAGGAAGATGGGCATGGATGTTAGCTCCGGGCCAGGCTTCCTCAGCAAAAAGAGGAGGATTGGCAGTAGTTAGCTCAGGGCTAATCTTCCTCAAAATAAATAAATAAATAAATAAACTTCACAGAGAGCTGTACCCTAGTTTTTGGCGTGTAATAAGACCTCAGTAAATCCTAGGCATTATGGTTATTAGTATTTTACATCTTTAATCTTTCACATTTTTGTAAGCATGTGATCATTTGGATTTTACAACTTTGCTACAGTAAGTGTTGTAGAATCAGAAAGCTGTACTTAGTAAACTTTCCCGGCATTCATCTAAATTCTCTAGTTTCTTTTTTTCCAGTTTTTCATTTATTTCTTGAAGGCATTATATTAGTTTACTAGGGCTGCCATACCTAACAAAATGCCACAGAGTAGGTGGCTTAAACACATTTCTCACAGTTCTGGAGGCTAGATGTCTTAAGATCAAGGTGTCGGCAGAGTTGGTTTCTTCTGCATCTTCTCTGCTTGGCTTACGAGTGCCCACCATCTGGCAGTGTTCTCAGATAGGTTTCCTCTGTGTGCACATGTCTGTGTCCTAATTTCCTCTTACTAAAGACACCAGTCACATTGGATCAGGGCCCACCCTATGGCCTCGTTTCACCTTAATTACCTCTTTAAAAGCCCTGTCTCCAAATACAGTCACATTCTGAGGTCCTGGGGGTTAGGACTTCAACATTTGAATTTGGGAAGGGGGGCACAATTCAGCTCATAACAGCATTATTTTTTTTAAAAAGCCTCTTTTTGTAGAAACACAAAAGTAGAAAAAACCAGTACAATAGATCCCACTACTCATCACCCAGCTTCAGGGTCATTAGCTCTTTTCCAGTCCCCTTGCAGTGACACTCATGTTCTCCTCTTTCCTTCTGAATTTCTTGGAAGCGATTCCCTGACGTCACAGCACTCCATCTGCAAATATTTCAGCATTGATCTCCAAAGTACAAAATATAACCACAACATCATTTTATCACCTGTAAAAAACAATTCTGTATCATCAAATATCTAGTCTGGGCTCAAGTTTCCAGGCATCTCATAAATTGTTCATTTAAATCAAGATCCAGATAAGGTTCACATTGTGATTAGGTGATATATCTTTTCAATCTTTTTTTAATCTATAGATTTAGTCTTTAAAAATGTAATGTACGTATAGATCTAGTCTTAGCCTGCTTGTGGACATGATCTCTTTCCCTTCCCCATTTTCCTTTGTAATACTTGTTAATACCTATCATACCACATGTTTATTTGTGTGCCTAGGGTACTGTATCTCCACCTGCCCATCATTAGAATAAAAACTTCATAAGAGCAGGAGGAACTTTGTGGGGAGCAAATATTGGGATGTGCCTGACCAATGATCCCTTCTAACAGTGATTTTTCTCTAGGAACTTTTTCTCCTTGAACTGGGGAGGCTGGGAGAGAGGTATTACATTTATTTTTATGATGGTTATTCTCTCCTAAACGGAAGTGATTTATTCTGGGTGATAGGCTCAGCAAGAGGAGGTCTTATGACTAGATGATAATTGTTTTTTCTGTTTGAAATTATACAAGACACTAGCCTCCCAGACCAACCCTGGTAGGATTAGAGAAGGAAAATGGAGAAAAACATGGCAATGAGGTCCAGGGGGACAGTTTGGAAGGGGGATATGTGGGATGGTGGCTTTGGCCTGGCAGGAGGTAGCCTAGTGTCAAAGAGAAAACACAGTGGGCAGTTAAGGAGAAGACTTTATTTAGGTTATTGCAACAGGGAGGGCACCCCAGATCCACAGATCAGAGTGTCTCGGCAGATTGGTTCTACCTTCGTCCTCTGTAGTAAGGGATAACCAAGTTGCAGGTGGAGTTGTTTGCAAGAAGGGCAAGTCTAAGTTATCTGACCAGCAACCGTTTTCCTCTGTGGTTAGCTAGTTTCAGCGAGACAGACACTTCTAATCTCAGTTACTCAAAGAACAAGAAGTTGGAGTGTCTGTGTGTAGCCTTGTCAGCAGGTTCAGGCAAAAGGGTCTGTGTGTGGCCTTGCCAAAGGTAAACAAGGGAGCCATCCTTGACTCTTATGGGAGCCATGAGAAAGAGTGGACAGCGAGTCTTATCTAAGCCATGGGGAAGGGTAATTTTTTGAGTTAAGCTATTTCCTAGAAGACAGATGTTGGGGGGTGGGGAGGGTTTCCCCAAACAAAAGATTGGGGGATTTCTTAAGCCTAGCTGTTTTTTTTTGGAGCACAGGGCTCAGGTAAAGTTCAACACTGTCACTAACTTGGTTGTTAGAGGACAGAATAGGTAGGGAGGTGCTGGAGTCTCATTGCCTTGAGACAAACTGTCCACAAACGCGCACTCTGAACCAGGTGTATTCAGCTGCAACACCAGGGCAGTTGCCTAAGGCCTGGCTTGTGCTGAGTGGAGAAGTGGAGACTGGTCTCAGGGAAGTTGTTTTCCCATCCTTCTGCCTCCAAACCCACAGAGCTGGGCAGTCACAGTCTGAGAGTCTCTCCCTACTGTTGCTTCTCCTGAGAAGCAAACGTTGAAGATCAGACCTGAGTTGTTATTTCTTGGGGTGGGGAGTGACTGGCTGTGGGTTTTCTGGTGCTCTCCACCCTAGGGCTCATCCGCTCCCCACCCCTTTAGCTAATCAGAGCTGATTGGGCCCGTCTGGTCTTCATTCATTCCTTTGCCCCACAGAAGGCATGTGGTATTTTTATGTTCAGGATGGATGTAGTTTACAATCAGTCGTATAATGGGCTCAGGAAAATGAGTGGGAGAAAATCCACCAAAGCACTGACGCTTTCTTTGGGTAGTGGTGCCATAAGTGGTTGTTTATTTATGTGCTTTTAAAATTTCTGAAGTAACTAATGGCGTACACAGCCCTGTCAGACCCCCTCTCCACAGGCCCTTGGCTCAGGCCTGAAGCAGTGCTCAAGGAAGGACTGGAGAAGGCACAAGCGGGGACAAGTTTATATGAGTAGCCCCTCCTCTGCAGGTCAGTGAAGGGGCAGAAAGGCCCAGGGTAACCCAGTCCCACTGCATCTCCTATAGCCTTCTTGGTCTCCTCCTGTGCTCCCTTCTCACTGCGTGGGTAGAAAGAGCCCTCAGAGACCTAGGGGCTGCTCCCCAGCATGAGTGACCCCCTGTGGCTCAGACCTCAGAGCAGGTCAGCGTGGCCTAGCCCAGTGATCTGTCTGTTCTCCAACCAGTGCTTACTCAGCTGCCCTCCCTCTCTGTAGCCCTGGGAACAACAGGCCAAACTTGCCTGTACGCTGAGCCATGGCTTCTGGGTTGGTGGCTACAGGATGTTCTAGCACAAGCAGAAACCAAGGAGCCCTCCTAATTTCTCCTGTCCCTTTCCTCAGACTCAGGGAAGCTCCTGACTCTGAGTCCTCAATCGCTCTTCTGGACCAAAAGATGCTGGTGCCAGACATCTGCTCGTATCTGACCCCAGCCAGTTCTGGCCCAATAATCTTCTCATTGTGACATAGAGAGGGACTAGGCTTCACAAGTTCTGAGTACTGTGACTCTTTTTGGTGGTCTTTTAAATTGTCATGGTAACAGTTTGTCATGGTAACAGCAGTTGAAAGTGAATTTGTGCTCATGGTCATTAACTCTCCCCCTCCCAACTTCCCATTAAATATGTTTGAGAACTCAGGAAGGCTGACTCTCAAGAGCACCCAGAAACCGAGTCCTCCAGTCTGGGATGAGCGGTTATTTTTACACCTGGTGTACTAAAACGAAACTCACCAACAATGGTGACGTCGAGCTCTCCCTTGAGAGAAGGCCAGTCTCTCAGAGTGACAGGCAGTAAGCAGAGCCTACCTATCTCCATCACATCTGGCTTCTTACATCAGAGGCTCAGGGTCTGTTGACGAGGAGACTCATGGGCAGTCCCGCCACTGGACTGCTCCTGCCTTTGGAGGAAGCAGTGGAGAGCTGCTTTCTCAGCCCCAAATGGCTGCCTCGGAGCAGCTGCAGTGTACTGCATTCCAGGAATGGTGCTTTCTGTAGAGTCAGAGAAACACTCCAACAGTGACTTTGAAGGGAAGCTGGAACCTTGGGAGGTGCTGTTGCTGTGAGAGTCAGAAGGAAGAGCTCAGGGTAGAAGAGAAACAGGGACCATGCAGACCTTGATGACCCTGATCCCACCATAGAACGTATTTATGTCCTGGGTCTCAGGCAGGACTGGGATCCTGGACCAGGGGAGACTTTATTCAGCTTTGTGGGGGCATGGTGGCACCATGTATCCTCACTCCAGTTGTCTTCTGAGAGTCACTCCTTACTGACTTCTCTTCATACAAACAAGGAGAAGTGGTTCTTTCAGTTGGTTTTATAAGATCGAAGTGCTCTTTTTGATTGAATTCACAAGCCAGATCAGAGACTTTCTAGTTCAGGAAACAATTACCTGCACATGTCCTCCCTTATTCACCAAGTCCAATGTTTGCTCCTAGCCCCGTGCGTTCACTCTGGACGTCATCCTAAGCTTGCTGTGGCCAGTACACGTCTCTCATTTTCAGAGGATC
Organism: Equus asinus; assembly: GCF_041296235.1. Taxonomy (NCBI): domain Eukaryota; kingdom Metazoa; phylum Chordata; class Mammalia; order Perissodactyla; family Equidae; genus Equus; species Equus asinus. The sequence goes on from NC_091797.1 coordinate 99,354,011, forward strand.
ATCCCCTCCTTCCATGCTTCTACTTCCTATTTCTTATGCATCCTGTTCTGTGTGGTTTCCAGCTGCTCTCATTCTACACAGACCCTTTAGGGGAATGTGCTGACCTCAAGATGCTCCTGGTATCAAGGTGGTAAGGAATGGCATCTAAAACCTGATTCAAAGTTCCATGCTATCCCATGATGTCACAGGGGCCGAGGCCTGTCTACATGGTGACCTACTCACAACCCCCATAAACAGCTCATATTCCATAAAATGTAGGGTTTTGTCATTATCAGGAGATCAGGATAAGAAGAAACCTTAAAAATAACTCCATCAGCTCAAGTAGGATGAGCCTGCCCCAGTGTGTTCATCTAGTGACCCTCTTAAGAGAGATTTTATGCATACACAAACAGTAGATGGAGGAGTCAGTTGTCTGCGCTCAATGGTGCTGGTAACAGGTCTTTGTAGACTTCATACTCCCAATGCATCACAGGTACATGATCGCTTACAGATCAGGTCCTCAAAAAATGTTAAATTAGTCCAGGCAGAGGGGGAAATGCTTTCTAGAAATTGAATTCAGTAGCACCTGTTGTGGGGGGACGGGGCCTCCAGGGACTGTTCAGACTGAGGAGGCTCATGGGGTCAGGATAGGGTCTAAGAACTCAACAGAAAAGTCTACAGTGTGCAGCACTGCAGGGAGAAGGGTTTTGAGATGGTGACAGAGAGAGGCAGGATCTGAGGAGCCTGAACAGGGCCAGCAGCTTTTCTGCTGCCTGAGACCTCAGCCAAAGTCACTCCTTCTGCCCTCTCCCCATCCTGGGCATGCAGTGCCCATAGCAGTGAACCCAGGAAAAGAAAAGAAGGCAGGAAAGGAAAAAGGGAAGGCAGAGGAATAGAAAAATGGAGGGAACAAACAGAAGACAAATAATAAGATGGAGGAATGGATGGTGTTTTCTGATACCACATGTGTGTGGTTTATTTGGTTTTTTTCTCTGACGCCAAATACATGTTGTTTCCACACCAACCAATTCTCTGACGCTAACTGGGTGTCCAAAAATTCAATCCAGTAAAGACACTATCTGGAGTTAGCATCAGATCCCACAAGATAAAGAGTTCCACAAGACTGAGTCCACTTCAGATGCCAGCTACAAATGGGATGCCCAGGCCACCTACACTTCTGCCTGGCTGACTATAAATTCAGGGGTTCCCACAACCCCCTCAGGTTTGATAATGACTTACAGAACTCAGGAAAGCACTTCACTTACAATTACTAGTTATAACGGATACAACTCAGCCAAATGGAAGTGATGTATAGGACAAGGTGTAGGCGTGGGTGGTACAGAGCTCCCATGCCCACTCCAGGCATGCTACTCTACCAACACATTTATGTGTTCACCAACCCAGAAGCTCTCCAAAACTTTTAGGGGTTTTTCTGGAAGTCTCATTACCTAGGCGTGATTGATTAAATCATTGGCAATTGGTGATTGAACTCAATAATATCTGACCCCTCTTTCCTCCCAGGAGGTCAACGCTGGTGCTAAAAGTTTTAATCCTCTAATTGTGTGGTTGATTCTTCTAGCCACTGGTACCCCCTCCCCACCATGACTCATCTCATTAGCATAAAAAAGACAGTAAATTCCAAGGGTTTTAGGAGCTCTGTGCCAGGAACCCAGACAAAGACTAAGTATTTTTTTATTATACCACACAGACATAAATCTAATAACCTATTAAATTACATACCAATAGTTACATTATACATTATATTACACACCAATAATTATATTGCATTACATTATGTAATTACATTACATTACATGCCAATATTTACATTAAATACATATGGCTTAAAACACATCAATTAAGAGGTAGAAACTCAAAGTGGATCAGACTTGAATGTAAGACCTGAAACCTTAAAACTCCTACAATAAAACATAGGCAGTATACTATTTGACATTGGTCTTCAAAGTATCTTTTTGAATACCATGTCTCCTCAGGCAAGGGAAACAAAAGAAACAATAAATGGGACTATGTCATACTAAAAAGTGTCTGCATGGCAAAAGAAACCATCAACAAAACAAAAAGACAACCCACCAACTGGGAGAAAATAGTTGCAAATCATATATCCAACAAGGAGTTAATTCCCCAAATATAGAAAGATCTCATACAACTCAACAACAACAAAAAATGAACAAAGTGATCAAAAAATGGGCATTTTTCCAAAGAAGATATATGGATGGCCAACAGGCACATGAAAAGGTGTTCAACATCACTGATAATTAGGGAAATGCAAATCAAAACTACAATGAGATATCACTTCATGCCTGTCAGAATGGCTATTACTAAAAAGACGAGAAGTGTTGGAGAGGATGTGGAGAAAAGGGAACCCTCATATACCACTGGTAGGAATGCAAACTCATGCAGCCACTATGGAAAACAGTATAGAGAGTTCTCAGAAAATTAAAAATAGAACTACCATATGATCCAGCTATTCCACTTCTGGATATTTATCCAAAGAACACAAAAACACTAATTCAAAAAGATATATGCACCCCTACATTCATCACAGTATTATTCACAATAGCCAAGATATGGAAGCAACCCACGTGCCCATCAACAGATGAATGGATAAAGAAGATGTGATATATATACACAGTGGAATACTACTCAGACATAAAAAAGAAAATCGTGCCATTTGTGACATGGATAGACCTCAAAGGTATTATGCTAAGCAAAATAAGTTAGAGAAAGACAAATACTGTCTGATTTCACTCATATGTGGAAGACAAACAAACAAAAACATAGATAAGGAGAACCAATTGGTGGTTACCAGAGAAGGGGGCAGGGGAGGGCCAAAGGGGTAAAGGGGCACATATGTGTGGTGATGGACAAAAACTAGACTTTTGGTGATGAACACGATGCATTTTATACAGAAGCTGAAATATAATAATGCACACCTGAAATTTACGCAAAGTATAAACCAATGTGATCTCAAAAAATAAATAAATAAAAGTGAGGATAGTTTAAGGGACCTCTGGGACAATATCGAGCATTCTAACATTTGCATTATAGGGGTCCCAGAAGGAGAAGGAAAGGGGCAGAGAACTTATTTGAAGAAATAATAGCTAAAAATTTTCCTAACCTGGGTAAGGAAACAGACATTCAGGTCCAGGAAGCACAAAGAGTCCCAAACAAGATGAACCCAAAGAGGTCCACACAAAGACATATTATAATGAAAATGTCAACAGTTAAAGATAAAGAGGGGGGCCGGCCCCGTGGCCGAGTGGTTAGGTTCATGCGCTCTGCTTCAGCGGCCCAGGGTTTCACCGGTTCAAGTCCTGGGCATGGACATGGCACCACTCACCAAGCCACGCTGCGGCAGCATCCTGCATGCCACAACTGGAAGGACCTACAACTAAAAGTACACAACTATGTACTGGGGGCTTTGGGAGAAAAAGAAAAAAATAAAATCTTAAAACAAAACAAAACAAAAAAGATAAAGAGAGAATCTTAAAAGTAGTAAGAGAAAAGCAACAAGTCACGGAAACTCCCAGTAGACATCAGATGACTTTTCAGCAGAACCTTTGCAGGCTAGAAAGGAGTGGCACGATATATTCAAAGTGCTGAAAGGGAAAAACCTACAGCCAAGAACACTCTCCCAGGCAAAGTCATCATTCAGAATGGAAGGAGAGAGAGTTTTCCAGACAAGCAAAAACTAGAGGAGTTCATCATCACTAAACCGACTTTACAGGAACTGTTAAAGGGACTTCTTTAAGTGAAAAGGAAAAGGCCACAAACAGAAATAAGAAAACCATGAAAGAAAAAAATCTCACTGGTAAAGGCAAGCATATAGTAAAGGTAGTGGACCAACCACTTAGAAAGTTCGTATGAAGTTTAAAAGACAAAAGTAGTAAAATCATCTTTATCTACAATAAGAAGTTAAGGGATACAGAAAGTAAAGAGAGGTAAAATATGACATCAAAAACAAAACGCGGGGTGGTGGTGGTAAAAATGTAGGACTTTTAGAATGTGTTCAGAATTAAGAGACCATCAACTTAAAATAGACTGTTATATATACTGGTTGTTGTATATGAACCTTATGATAACCACAAACCAAAAATCTGTAACAGATACACAAAAAATAGAGAGAAAGGAATCTAAACGTTACACTAAAGAAAGTCATCAAATCATAAGGGAAGAGAGCTAGAGAAGAAGAAAGGAACAAAGATGAAATGCAAAAACAATTAACAAAATGGCAATATAGGCATACCTTGAAGATATTGCAGGCTCAGTTCCAGACTACGGCAATAAAGTGAATATCACAATAAAGTGAGCCACACAAAAGTTTTGGTTTCTCAGTACATATAAAAGTTACGTTTACACTATACTGTAGTCTATTAAGTGTGCAATAGCATTATGTGTAAAAAAACAAGGAAAGGAAAAAACCTACAACCTGAACATACCTTAATTAAAAAATACTTTATTGCTAAAAAATATTAACCATCACCTGAGCCTACAGCAAGTTGTAATCTTTTTGCTGATGGAAGGTCTTGTAAAAAATGCAATTATCTGTGAAGTGCAATAAAAAAAAAAAGCACAGTAAAAAGAGGTATGCTTGTAACTACATACCTATCAATAATTACTTTACATGTAAATGGACTAAATGCTCCAATCAAAGGACATAAGGTGGCTGAATGAATAAAGATACAAGACCCATATATATGCTGCCTATAACAGACATACTTCAGATCTAAAGACACTCACAGACTGAAAGTGAAGGGACAGAAAAAGATATTCCATGAAAATGGTAATGAAAAGAAAGCTGAAGTAGCTATACTTATATCAGAAAAAATAGACTTAAAAACAAAAACTGTGGGGGCCGGCCTGGTGGCACAGAGGTTAGGTTTGCATGTTCTGTTTCTCGGTGGCCCGGGGTTCACCAGTTCGGATCCTGGGTGCGGACATGGCACCACTTGGCATGCCATGCTGTGGTAGGCGTCCCACATATAAAGTAGAGGAAGATGGGCACAGATGTTAGCTCAGGGCCAGGCTTCCTCAGCAAAAAGAGAAGGACTGGCAGTAGTTAGTTCAGGGCTAGTCTTCCTCAAAAAAAAAAAAAAAAACCTAAAAACTGTAATGAGACAAAGAAAGGCATTACATAATGATAAAGGGAGCAATCCAACAAGATATAACGCTTGTAAATATCTATGCACCCAATACAGGAGCACCTCAATACATAAAGCAAATATTAACAGACATAAAAGGAGAAACTAACAGTAACAATAATAGTAGGGGGGGCTGGCCCCATGGCCGAGTGGTTGAGTTTGTGTGCTCCACTTTGGCGGCCCAGGGTTTTGCTGGTTCGGATCCTGGGCACGGACATGGCACTGCTCATCAGGCCATGCTCCCCACACAGCACAACCAGAAGGACATACAACTAACAATATACAACTATGTACTAGAGGGCTTTGGGGAGGAGAATGAAAAAAAATAATAGTAGGGGACTTTAACACCTCACTTACATCATTGGATAGATCATCCAGACAGAAAATCAACAAGGAAACACTGGTCTTAAATGACCCATTAGACCAGATGGATTTAATGGATATATACAGAACATTTCATCCAAAGATGGCAGAGTACACATTCTTTTCAAATGCACATGGAACATTCTCTAGGACAGATCACAGGTTAGGCCATGATACAAGTCTCAATAAATTTAAGAAGATTTAAATTATATCAAGCATCTTTTCCAACCACAACAGTATGAAACTAGAAATCAATTACAAGAAGAAAACTGGGGGAAAAAACACATTGAGGCTAAACAACATGCTACTAAATAACCAATGGGTCAATGAAGAAATCAAAGAGGAAATAAAAAAATACCTTGAGACAAATGAAAAGGGAAACACATGGTCCAAAATCTATAGGATGCAGCATGCAGTTCTAGAGGGAAGTTTATGGCAACCCAGGCCTATCTCAAGGAACAAGAAAAATCTCAAATAATCTAACTTTACACCTAAGGGAACTAGAAAAAGAAGAAGCAACAAAGCCCAAAGTTAGGAGAAGGAAAGAAATAATAAAACTCAGAGTGGAAATAAATGAGAGACTAAAAAAAAAATAGAAAAGATCAATGAAACCAAGAGCTAGTTCTTTGAAAAGATAAACAAAATTGATAAATCTTTAGCCAAACTCATCAAGAAAAAGAGAGAGGGCTCAAACAAATAAAATCAGAAGTGAGGGCGGCCTGCCCTGTGGCTGAGTGGTTAAGTTCGCACTCTCTGCTTCAGCAGCCCAGGGTTTTGCCAGTTTGGATCCTGGATGCAGACCTAGCACTGCTCATCAGGCCATGTTGAGGTGGCATCCCACAGAGCAGAGCCATAAGGACCTATGACTAGAATATACAACTGTGTACTGGGGGGCTTTGGGGAAAAGAAGAAGGAAAAAAAGAAGATTGGCAACAGAAGTTAGCTTAGGTGCCAATCTAAAAAAGAAAAAAGAAATGAAAGAGAAGTTACAACTGACACCACAGAAATACAAAGGATCGTAAGAAATTACTATGAGCAATTATATGTAATAAATTGGACAACCTAGAATAAATGGATAAATTCCTAGAAATATACAATCTTCCAAGACTGAATCAGGAAGAAAGATAAAATCTGAACAGACCAATTACTAGAAATGAAATTGAATCATAATAAAAGAACTCCCAACAAACACAAGTCCAGGACCAGATGGCCTCACAGGTGAATTCTAACAAATATTTAAAGAAGAGTTAATACCCTTCCTTCTCAAACCATCCCAAAAAATTGAAGGAGGATCACTCCCAAACTCATTCTACAAGGCCAGCATCACCCTGATACCAAAACCAGACAAAGACATCACAAAAAAAGAAAATTACAGACCAATATCCTTGATGAACATAGATGCAAAAATCTTCAATGAAATATAAGCAAACCAAATTCAACAGCATATTAAAAGGATCATATACCATGACCAACTGGGATTTATTACAAGGATGCAAGGATGGTTCAATATCCACAAATCAATTGATGGGATACACCACATTAACAAAGTGAAGGATAAAAATCATATGATCATCTCAATAGATGCAGAAAAAGCATTTAGCAAAATTCAACATCCATTTATGATAAACCCCACAACAAAGTGGGTATAGTGGAAACATACCTCAATATGATAAAGGCCATATATGACAAACCCATGTCTAACATCATACTCAATGGTGAAAAGCTGAAAGCTTTTCTTCTAACATTAGGAACAAGACAAGGATGCCCACTCTTGCCATTCTTATTCAACATATTATTAGAAGTCCTAGCTACAGCAATCAGACAAGAAAAAGAAATAAAAAGCATCCAAATTGGAAAGGAAAAAGTAAAACTGTCACTTTTTGAAGATGACTTGATACTATATATAAAAAGCTCTAAGGGCTCCACCAAGAAACTATTAGAGCTAATAAATGAGTTCAGTAAAGTTGCAGGATATGAAATAAATATACAGAAATCAGTTGTGTTTCTATACACTAATAATGAACTATCAGAAACAGAAATTAAGAAAACAATTCCAGGGCCGGCCCCATGGCTGAGTGGTTAAGTTTGTGCGCTCCACAGCCGTGGCCTAGGGTTTTGCCAGTTCGGATCCTGGGCGTGGACATTGCACCACTCATCAGGCCATGTTAAGGCGGCGCCCCACATGCCATAACTAGAAGGACCTGCAACTAAGATACACATCTATGTACAGGGGTGGTTTGGGGAGATAAAGCAGAAAAAAAAGAAGATTGGCAACAGTTGTTAGCTCAGGTGCCAATCTTTGGGGGAAAAAAGAAAACAATTCCATTTACAATTATATCAAAAGGAATAAAATACCTAGCAATAAATTTAACCAAGGAGGTAAAAGACCTGTACACTAAGAACTATAAGATATTGATGAGAGAAATTGAAGACAACACAAATAAATGGAAAGATATACCATGCTCATGGATTGGAAGAATTAATATTGTTAAAATGTCCATACTACCCAGAGCAATCTACAGATTTAATGCATCCCTATTAAAATTCCAATGGCATTTTTCACAGACCTAGAATAAATAATCCTAAAATATGTATGAAACCACAAAAGACCTCGAATAGCCAAGGCAATCCTAAAAGAAGAACAAAGCTGGGGCTGGCCCCGTGGCCGAGTGGTTAAGTTCGCACGCTCCGCTGCAGGAGGCCCAGTGTTTCGTTAGTTCAAATCCTGGGCGCGGACATGGCACTGCTCATCAGACCACGCTGAGGCAGCGTCCCACATGCCACAACTAGAAGAACCCACAACGAAGAATACACAACTATGTACCGGGGGGCTTTGGGGAGAAAAAGGAAAAAATAAAATCTTTGAAAAAAAAAAAAAAGAAGAAGAACAAAGCTGAAGGTATCATGCTCCCTGATTTCAAACTATACTACAAAGCTATAGTATAAATATGTTATATTATATGTATCGTATAAAACAATATGGTACTGGCACAAAACAGACACATAGATCAAAGGAACAGAATAGAGAGCCCAGAAATAAACCCACACCTATATAGTCAATTAGTCTACTACAAAGGAGGCAAGAATATACAATGGAGAAAAGACAGTCTCTTCAATAAGGTGTTGGGAGAACCAGACAGACACCTGCAAAAGAATGAAACCACTTTCTTACACCATATGCAAAAATAAGCTCAAAATAGATTAAAGACTTAAATGTAAGACCTGAAACTCTAAAACTCCTAGAAGAAAACATAGGTAGTAAACTCTTTGACATCAGTCTTAGCAATATTTTTATGGATCTGTCTCCTCAGGCAAGGGCAACAAAAGCAAAAATAAACAAATAGGACTACATCAAATTAAAAAACTTTTTCACAGCAAAGGAAACCATCAACAAAATTAAAACACAACCTACTGAATGGGAGAATATATTTGCAAATGATACGTTCGATAAGGGGTTAATATCCAAAATATATAAAGAACTCATACAACTCAATATCAGAAGCAAACAATCCAATTAAAAAATGGGCAAAGGACCTGGATAGACATTTTTCCAAATGAGACATACAGATGGCCAACATACACATGAAAAGATGCTCAACATCCCTAATCATCAGGGAAATGCACATCAAAACCACAATGAGATATCACTTCACATCTGTCAGAATGGCCATTATCAACAAGACAATAAATAACAAGTGTTGACAAGGATGTGGAGAAAAGAGAACCCTCATGCACTGTTGGTGGGAATATAAATTGGTACAACCACCAAGGAAAACAATATGGAGCTTCATCAAAAAATTACAAATAGACCTGCCATATGATCTAACAATTCCCCTTCTGGGTATTCATCCAAAGCAAACAAAAATACTAATTTGAAAATATATATGCACCCCTGTGTTCACTGCAGCATTATTTACAATAGCCAAGATACGTAAGCGACCTAAGCGTCCATCAGTAGATGAATGGATAAAGAAGATGTGGCATATATATACAATGGAACATCAGTCATAAAGAAGAATGAAATGCTGTCATTTGTGACAACATGGATGGATCTAGAGTGTATTACGTTAAGTGAAATAACTCAGACAAATAAGATGAATACTATATGATTTCACTTATATGTGGAATCTAAAAAAAAAAACAACAATGGAACAAACAAGACAAAACAGAAACAGACTCACAGATATTGAGAACAAATTAGTGGTTGCCAGAGGAGAGGAGAGGTGGGGGAAGTACAAATGTCAAGTCATAAAATAAATAAGTCCTGGAGATGTAATGTACAGCATAGGGAATACAGTCAACAATACTGTAATAATTTTGTATGGTGACAGATGGTTACTAGTCTTATCAGTGTGGTAATTTTGTAATGTATAGAAATGTTGAATCACTATGTTGTACACCTGAAACTAATATAATATTGTATGTCAACTATATATACTTCAATAAAAAAATAAAAATTAATTAAAGCAAAAAAAAAATGTCCATACTACTCAATGTGATGTACAGATTCAATGCAATCCCTATCAAATCCCATGGCATCTTTTACATAAATAGAAAAATAGAAATAGAATTCATATGGAACCACAGCAGACCCTGAATGGCCAAAGCAATCTTGGGCGAGAACAACAAAGCTGGCGACATCACACTTTCTGACTTGAGAATATATTACATAGCAATCAAACAGCATAAGAACAGACATATATAAGCCAGTGGAACAGAATAGAGGAAATAAGCTGACATGTTTATGGCCAACTGATCTTCCTCAAGCGTGCCAAGAACACACAATGGGGAAAGGATGATCTCTTCAACAAATGGTATTGGGAAACTGGATATCCATATGCAAAAGAATGAAATTGTACCCACATTTCATACACAAAAGTGAACTCAAAATGGGTTAAAGAATTAAACATTAGACCTGCAACTGTAAAACTCCTGGATGAAAACATAGGGAAACATCTTCAGTCAACAAAAGCAAAAATAGACAAACGGAACTATATGAAACTAAAAAGTTTCTCCATCTCAAAGGAAACAACGAAACAAAAAGGCAGTCCACAAAATGGAAAAAATATTTGCAAACCATATATCCAATAAGGCATTAATATCCAAAATATATAAGGAACTCATATAACTCAGTACTAAAAATATAAATAACTCGATTTAAAAATTGGCGGAAGATCTAAATAGACCTCTCAAATATACATATACTATACATATTTATACTATAGCTTTGTAGTACAGTTTGAAATCAGGGAGCATGATACCTTTCTAAAGAAGAAATTCACATGGCTAACAGGTCGATGGAAAGGTGCTCAGCATCTCTCATCGTCAGGGAAATGCCAATCAAAACTATAAGGAGGTATCACCTCATCTGTTAGTTTGGGTATTATCAAAAAGACAAAAAGCTCACTACTGTTGGTGGAGATGTAGAGTAAGGGAACCCACGTGCGTGGCTGATGGGACTATACATTAGTACAACTGTTATGGAAAACAGTATGGAGGTTTCTCAGAAAATTTAAAATAGAACTACCATGTGATCCAGTAATCCCATTTCTGGGCACACATCCTAAAGAACTGAAGACAGGATAGCAGAGACATACCTGAACTCCCTTGTTCACTGCAGCATTATTCGAGATACAGAAAGAACCTAAATGTCTGTCGGTGGATGAGTGGATAAAGAATAGTACATTCTCTTTATCATTCATCTGTCAGTGGACATTTATATGTGCATAGTCATGTGCCGCATAAGATGTTTCGTTCAATGACAGACTACATGTACAATGGTGGTCCCATAAGATTAGTACCACAGAGCCTGGGTGTGTAGTAGGCTACACCATCTAGGTTTGTGTAAGTGCACTCTGTGATGTTCACACAATGATGAAATCACCTAATGATGCATTTCTCAAGATGCATCCCCATTGTTAATCGATGCATGACTGTATTTACATAGCGTTTAAATTGTATTAGGTATTATAAGTAATCTAGAGATGATTTAAAGTATATGGGAAGGGGGGCTGGCCCCATGGCTGAGTGGTTAAATTTGTGCGCTCTGCTTTGGCGGCCCAGGGTTTCGCCAGTTCGAATCCTAGATGCGGACATGGCACTGCTCATCAGACCATGCTGAGGCGGCGTCCCACATGCCACAACTAGGAGGACCCACAACTCAAAATACGCAACTGTGTACCAGGGGGCTTTGGGGAGAAAAAGGAAAAATAAAATCTTTAAAGTATATGGGAAGATGTGTGCAGGTAGGTTGTATACACCATTGTATATAAGAGACTTCAGCATCTGTGGAGTTTGGTGTCTGAGGAGGGTCCTGGAACCAGTCCCCTGTGGATACTGAGAGATGACTGTACTGGGATTGTAAGGAGGCTTCCTCACGTAGGCATAATCAATTATTAACTCTGTTTCTAGCCTCTCTCCCCTCTCTGGAGGATGAGAGGTGGGGCTGAAAATTCCAAGCTTCTAATCATGGCTTGCGGGGCTGGCGCTGTGGCCGAGTTGTTAAGTTCATGTGCTCTGCTTTGGCTGGCCAGGATTCGCTGGTTCGGATCCTGGGCGTGGACCTACGCACCACTCATCAAGCCATGCTGTGGCAGCGTCCCACATAGAAGAACTAGAATGACCTACAACTAGGATATACAACTATGTACTGGGGCTTTGGGGAGAAAAAAAAGGGGGAGAAGATCAGCAGCAGATGTTCTCTCAGGGTCAATCTTCCTCACCAAAAAAAAAAAAGAGCAAAAAGCATATCTTAATCATGGGTTGGTATTTCTGGTGACCAGCTCCCATCCAGGAGCCATCCAGGAGTCCACCTACAGTTGCCTTATTAGAACAAAAGATGCTCCCAGTGTTCTTATCACTTAGGAATTTACAAGGGTTTTAGGAGCCCCTTGTTAGGGATGGATCAAAGACCAAAAGTTAGAACAAGTCCTAGTGTTCCTATCACTTGGAAATTACAAGGGTTTTAGAAGCTCTGGGCCAGCAACTGGGGCAGAGACCAATATATATTTTCTGTTCTCTCACAGCTGCCTGCCCCCAACTCCAGTCCCTCCCATTCCATTGGTGTTCTGGTGTTCTCACGGCACTCCTCCGCATTCCGTTTTCTTATTGGTTTGCTGACTTGCTAGTGGTCTCCATCCCCTTCCAAAGTGAAGTTCTTTTGGAGGCAGAAACCTGGACTGTTTGCCGATGTATTCCCCAGAGAGCCGTTTCTGAGCAAAGTAGGAAGTCCACAAGTAGTTGGTGAATAAGCGAGTGAAGGAAAGCCCTGTGCTGGGCACCTTACACTTACCTATTCCTTGATTAACATCTCCCTTACCCCACTTTATAAACAAGTGTTTCGAGAAGAAAATCACCCAATTGCTTGTTGGTCAAAGTGGGAAGGAAAATGAAAGAGAAATTGGGTAAACAGAGCAGAAGGACAAGTGCTGGAGAGGTTTTCTTTTTATCCCGGCATCAGAACAGCGCTAGTGCCTGTTGATTCCGTGAATAACGGAGGCCGGCTCTACCCGGAAAGAGACGTCACCGCTAGTGTTCACTGCACCGTTTCTCATTTCCATAGTTTTCTTTAAAGCCACACCACCCGTTCAGGAACTCCACTGCCACAGCTGCGAGATCCACTGCTGCTGCTCTTCCCCATCAGGCCAGCTGTGCATTTTCATAAGTCAGGGCATCGAGGTACAATTCGTCAGCTCCATGTCGGCCCGCTGCAGAGCTTGCAGCATTTCCTGCAGTCTGGTGTGGACCCGGGCGAGTTCCACTCTGTTGAGGTTCCCCCACCTGTATTCATCCAAGTACACAATGCATTCAGCAGGCACAGGGTAGTGCACACGCTTCAGCTCCTTCAGCCCCGCTAAGTGCTGCAGCACGTTCATGATGCCTGATGTGGAGATGACGTTGTCGTAGAACACGAGGGAGCGGAGGCGGGAGCAGCAGCACAGGGCGGGCAGGAGGGCACGGAGCTGGGCCTCCTTCAGCCGGCAGCTCCTCAGGTTCAGGTGCTGCAGCGTGCCGGAGACCTCACCGAGCAGAACCTCGAGGGGCCCAGGGACCGTTTGGGACAGGTTATTGCTACACAGGACCAACTCCTTCAGGCGGGTGGCATGAGCACTCTGGGACAAGTAGGTGATGTCATTCTCAGTAATCCTACATCCATTAATCACCAGAGTCTCCAGTGGTTTTTGCAGGCCACTGTGGAGACACAGGAAGACACAGTTACTTCTTGGAAATTGGGGTGGAGTGCTAGATACATTTGGGAAAGGTCCAGAAATCTGGCCTGAGAAATTCGCCCCACCCTTGCCTCAGTCTAGATGCAAATGGTAGGAGCCAGTCTTCTGTACTGGTTAAGAACATGGAGCTTGGAGTCAAACATTTTCCCATCCCCAACAGGACCTCTCCTGTTTTCAGAGCGTGGTGTCAGGCACACTGACCTCTCTCAGCCTCAGCTTCCTAATGAGCCATGTAAACACAGTGATCACTCACGTCCCTAAGTTGTTGTAGGAATTAATGAAATTTAGATGTGGCTCCTACACGTGGTAAGGGCTAGGTTTTTACTGGTGGCAGGTTTAGGAAGGTGTTCCCCATGCTCCTATTCACAGACAGAGAAGTCTGTAAGACATAGATGAGGGGATGAGTTGACCAAATCACCTGGGCTTAGACGCTGTGCGGGCAATTACCTTCCTCCAATACTGCCCTCCCACTTAGCATCCTTGTTCACCCTTCTCTATATAAGCTCTTGTAAGCTCCAGGAAGACAAGGCCCTGTCTGACTTTTTTCAGGGTTTTATATCCATTCTTAGCTCTCTGCTTGGCATGAACTAAGTGCTTGAATGAATGAATGAACAAATGAATGAGTGGATGAGATGCCCATCTTGGACATATGTCTTTCTCTTCTATAAGAGCCAATAGCCATTGGTTGGCCCAAGACCCCAGCCTTGGAGTCTAAGTCCATCAGTGAGTCTGCAGGAACTCATGGAAGGGGTGAGCCCCGGCTTGTCTCTGCTCTGAGAGAGCAATGCTTAGAGGAGTGTTCAGGGACCTTGGCCTTGTAGCTTCAGAGGGACTTTCACACACTCACCTGAGCATCTTATGGAGCTGGCCCGAGAGACAGCCAAAGGTGAGGTGGAGCTTCTGGAGGTGGCCCAGCGGACTCAGCAGGGAGAAACAGTCAGCTGGGAAATCCCAGGGGATGTCGCTCATGATGAGTTTGCCCAGGCTGCTCATCTGCCCTAGCTGGGTGAAGAACTGGATGAGGTCTGACTGGAAGCAGAACCTGCTCCTGTGATGAAGCCTCACCTCTCGGATGGCCTCCAGCTCCAGCATTCCCAGGATCTCTATGAGGCTGCGGAATGGCACTTGGTTAATGACCAGTGTCCGACAGTGGAGGCGCAGACAGCCGTGGCTCTTCCCGACTCGCTGCAATATGTACGACGGAAACCCAGACAGGTGGAAGAAACCGAACAAACCACCTAAGAACAGGTCCGTGTATATGTCCACAGGTTCTCGGTCACTCCGAGGCTGTTCTCTGAAACTGGGCGTGAGCTGGTCTGCCTCGGGCTCTTCTAGCACGTGCGTGATGACAAACGGTGCAGGAGAGGTCTCAGAGCATTCCTCCCAGTTGGAGTGCTCAAAGTCATGGGTAAAATCCAGCACCTTTAGCTTCGATCTCCTGTGGGGAAGGAGGAGGAGGGCTGAGAGTGTGACTTTCAGGATATATGGCAGGACTGGTATGAGACTGGCATCAGCAGACCCTGGGAAGTGGCCTCTGTGCCGGCCAGCAGCCCTGCCCACTGCTGTCTGCCAAGCCTTCTAAGTGTACTCTTCCAGCCTCATACAGCCTCAGACCCTCCTCAGTCCCCTTCTCTTATAGGATCCGGGGATACCACCCAGGCACCTAACCACACTCTCGATGACCTCAGCAGCACGATCAGCACTGAACTATACTAGGTCTTTCCTCTTGGAGGGCATTTGAACAATGACCTCAAGGCCTCCCACTGATTGATGTTGTACTACCAGAAGATTCTGGCACATCCTTGGACCCTACATTCTTGAATCCAGCTCCCTCCTTCTCAACTCACTATGCCCCCACCACACCCCATCTCTACAGTTACCTGGGGCAAGCAGTGTTCGTAGGAACCAATTCCAGCCCATCTAGTACCGCTTCCAACAGGTCTTGAGTTATTGACTGATCCCTTAATGATCCCAGGTGGAGGCAGGGGAAGGGCCAGGCCTGCACCATTGCTGTCACCGTCTTTGTGTGTCCCCCTTCAAAGGCCACAGTGGACAGTGTTGGGAAGAGGCCCACAGGGAGCTCTCCCAGGGCACGCATGGCTGAGTCTTCGTCACTCAGCAGGCTCTGCGCTGCAAGGTCCAGGAGGCGGAGAGGGGCTTGTCGGCTCATCGCCACTGACCTGGCGCAAGGTAAGGGGAAATCCTGAGTGGGCTTCACAGTGCACAGCCTCTTTTGTGGGGCCAGGACAACCCAGGCCTCAAACACCTGTCACAGCAGGAGCGAGACCCCCATCCCTCCTTCCACCCTTGCGTTGCTAGTCATAAATCGCCAGCTCTTTCTCTGCTAGTGTCAGCCCAGTGTTCCTGACTGATACCAGCTGGCCGAAACGGGAATAATTAGAGTTTTCCCTGTCCCTCATTGCAGTTCAGAGACTGTAAACTGTTCCTAGCAATTTCTCGACCTTTCCTCAAGATCATCACCACCTCCCAGGTGATTTTAAGGAACATGACTGAACAACCAATCTCTTACCCTAGGCCAACGGTAAGGGGCCGGGGCCTGAGGTTTTGTTTGCCTGGCGGCTGCAGGCCTTCTAAAATAGCAAGGGCACTTTCTGCACGTTCAGCTCCCTCCTTCCCACTCTGGGGGCTGCATTCCCCACATTCCACCAGGCTTCCGTGCAATTCAGAGGGGAGAAAATAATTTTCAAAAAAGTCAACAAGATATAAAACTCCTCTTATGGGGCTAGTAAAATTCAGAAAAAGCCAAGGGAAGAACGGAAAATCATGGGACAATCCTATGGATGAGCACAGATACAAAAGTCCCGAGTAAAATATTACGTAGTGGAACTAAGCTGTGTCTCACAAAGAAGCAGGATGACGAAGGGATTCTTCCAGGAAAGAAAGGAGGTGACACGGTAGAGAATCTATCGGTGAACTTCTGACTGCACTTGGACAGCTAAACACGAGTGCTTTGCGCTGCAACCTAAAAACCCAAATGCAGTGAAGGAACATCTAAAACCAGAAAGCCAAAGAGGATCAATTAGAGATCCCCACTCCTCCAGAAAAGGCAAAGTTTTGGATTGTGGAAAAAGGTGGATTAGAGGAACTAGTGCTCACACCACAGAAGCCCAAACCTAAGCCTGTGGGGGCTGGGGGAAGGTAGTGAATCAGTAAGAAATCAGTTGCCGACCCCGCCGGGGCCTCAGGAGTGAGATGCACAAGTCAGGCCCGGGTGGGAAGCCGAGACTGTGGCCAGGACTTGGGCACTCGTGGAGCGTCTACAAACATGAGCGTCTACCTCCACCAGCAGCACAGGCAGCAGTCCACACCCGGGGCCCAGCCTTCCTCCGGTTCCCAGCCTGACTCTGCGAGGCTGCCCCCTGGAGCCGTGCTTGGGCCCCCGTCCTGCAGCAGGCCGCTCTTCGCGCGGGAGAAGCCGGTGCGCGAGGGCAAGGTTGGTAAATGATCATTTCAACAACCAAAACACTAGCTTAGGATCCAACTGAATCTTCTCTACTGGAGCATTTCCCACATATGCATGACTGAGAGGGGCACCTGCTCAGGGGCTCAGGCCCGGGGGCAGCCTGGGGAGCAGGCAGGGCAGGCGAGGGAAGCACCAGGGCCCTGTCACAATCCACCAATTGTTCTGAAGGCAGAGCGCCTCTGAAGCAGCTCCTGCTGCAGAGGGGCCTGCGAAGAGTCTGAGTCCTCTCCTCCGTGATTTTCCTGAAATATCCCATTTCTAGGAAGGAACAGCCCACAGGAAACCACACGCCCGCTACTGAAATGATGTGCAACAACAGTAGCTAGCTCACTGGAGGCAGAATATGCCTGGGACTCTCAGGGGCATCTCTGTCCTTGTCCCTCCTCTGAGAGCAGACAGAGCTTTACTCGGCAAAAGTAAGCCTGACTACAAACTCTTCATAAGGGAGGGATGTATACTCTACTGACATCTCCACAGGGGACTGAAGCGGTTCCCCAGGATGCAGCACAGGAGAGCTCATGGCTCTCTCCGGGAAACAGTCTCCCCTCCCCTCCCCTCCTCTCCCCTCCCTCAGCCTGTCTGTCTTTCTGGACAGTCTCCCTCCCACCAAATGCCTTTCTTTCTGCCTTTCTTTCTTTCTCTTTCTTTCTTTCTTCCTTCTTTCTTCCCTCCCTCCCTCCCTTCCTGTCCTTCCCTTCCTTCCTCCCTTCCCTTCCTTCCCCCCTTCCCTTTCCTCCCTTCCCTTGCCTGCCTTCCTTCCTTCCTTCCTTTCTTTTCTTCCTTTCATCCTTTCTTTCTTTTTTGAGGAAGATTAGCCCTGAGCTAACATCTGCTGCCAATCCTCCTCTCTTTGCTGAGGAAGACTGGCCCTGAGCTAACATCCATGCCCATCTTCCTCTACTTTATATGTGGGATGCCTGCCACAGCATGGCTTGCCAGTCGGTGTGTAGGTCTGCACCCAGGGTCCGAATCAGCGAACCCTGGGATACCAAAGCGGAACATGTGAACCTAACTGCTGCGCCACCAGGCCGACCCCATAAATGCCTTTCTTATGAGGAGACATTCACACCTGCCAGCTTCTCCCTGCTCAGCACCCGCAGGAGCCTCACCGACCCCCTTCTCGGGTTGAGGTGGGTGTTGTGAGTGGCACATATTTGATTTCCTCAGGGCCTTCTCCTCGGTTCCAGTGCAGCTTTTCTTCTCCACTTGGATTTTCTGCCCAAGACAGAGTGTCTATCCAGCAGGACATAATGAGTTGATGCCTCTGGTTCCTTCCAGCAGCCAGCAGTCTCAGCTACTCCTTTTCTTGCCTGCGGAAACCAGGGTGTGTTGCTGGCCTACTCCGCCCTGTGTGCCACCTGAGTGCACTTCTACTCTTCGGCAAGGGGTCCTCTAGGAATCCAGTGGCCTCCGATCCTGGGGGAATCTCTGAGGAGGAGGCTAGTGAGATAAATTACAGCCTGGCCTCTGCGGCTGCTCTTGGGGCTGCAGTGGCTCTCATCTCCTCCTTCCTCCGTTATTTATTATGGATTCCCCTAATGATCAGCTGCCACCTCCGCTGTCCTTGGTAGCTGACCAGGTGGCCCGACTCAGAGCTTCACCTGCAGGCTCTGAGCCCCTATTCACTACGCCTTCTCCGGCTAGGGTTTCAGCACTTGTCTCTTTCCCTTCACAGCTGGGCAAGAGAATACCAAGAGGCACCCAAGGGATCACGTGGGAGTCAAACATATTCCTCCATACCCTCTGGTTTAAAAGCAGCCCTATCTCCTCCAGACGACCTGGGTCAATTACCCCCACCAAGATGGGGGCTCCTTTCCTTACCAACTGGATGCTGGACACAAAGAGGATAAGGTGTTCTGGTGGCAGCCACAGCTTATAACGCAATGGGACACTTCTGTTGAACAATGGACCACTGCTGAGCCTAACCTACTTTATGACTTGGTAGGTTTGATGCAACTTACCTCATGACAGGCAGTTTGGGGCATGCGGTCACCTCGTGTCCCCTAGTCCTCTGAGGGCCCACAGCACTGCAGCAGTTTTACAGAGCGCTTAGAATTCCCCACTGCAGACTGCACGCCTTGATCCAGACCTCCAGAAGCCAGTGTTGTGATCTCCCACCGGAGCATGCCATGAATTCCACATGGCACCTTTTCCAACCACTGATGCCTCCACTCCCCTAAGTACTGCCAAGTCTTGTGGCCCAAATGGCAGGGCTGCTGTCACTGCAGCCCACACTGTACTGCTCCACAGAGAACTTGCCTACTGTGGGCTGCAAAGTGGCAGCCTTTTGTGTCACAGCCTGTGGTATACAGGCCAGAGAAGTGTTCCCGGGTATGAAATATGCTGTCTCCGAAACCTGAAGAGTTCTATCAGGCATTGTGCTTCCCTCCTCATGTAGGAGGTGCAAGATGTGATCATTCATCTTTTATTTTGGATGATATGACCCACATGCCCTCGACCCTTGGGCTCTCAAAGTTGTTCTCATGTGGCGGGTCCTTGGATCTTCATATGGATTATCTCCTACTCCTTGCAGTGCATTTTTCTTTCAAGGCCTCCAACATGCCAGTCATTTCTCACTAATCTACTTGATTAGCATGATGCCATCAAAGTAGAGAATCAATGAGATGTTCTGTGGATGCCCAGATGGTAGATGGTCCAGATCTTTTCAGACTGTGACAGAGGGCAGAGTGGTATAATCCTGGGGAAAAAATTAAATGTGTATGTCATCTGCTCCATGTGAATGCAAATGGTATCTGCTAGGGATAGAAAGGAACACACGTGCCAATCAATGTTCATATACCATAGACCTGAGCCTTCATTATCGGCTCAAGCAGAGAGCGCACATCTGGCACAGCAGCTTTGATTGGGGCGACTATTGTGTGAGTCTATAGAAGTCTCGGCCAAGCCTCAGGATGAATCTGGTTTCTGCAGGGGCAGACTGGTGAATTAAAGGGAAATGTGACAAGAACCACTACCCCTGAGTCCTTTTCATCCTTAAGACTGGTACAATTTTCTGTCATTCCTCCTAGGATGTGGTATTGTATTTTATTTATTATCTTGACCAGGGGTGGGAATGGTTACAGAGGCCTCCACGTGGCTTTCCTCTCGTGATAGTTTTTATCCCACAGATGAAAGACCCACTGAGGGTATTCCATTGACTGACAAATATTCTATTCCAATTACACGTTTGCAAACTGGGTAATGACACAGTGTTCCCATTGTGAGCTGGATCTTGGCCAAGATTCTATTTATTACCTGGCTCCCCATATACACCCATTCTAACAGCGGGCCACAGTGATGTTTTGGATCTCAAGGTATCAACTCTGACCCTATGTCCAACAATATTCAAATTATTTTTATATCCCCCTTTCCCTGGTCCAAACACTCCTCAAATAGCTTGTACATTCCAATTTCCCTCTTTCACAGTTACCCAAGTGTGGTAGCCAGCCTCCAGAATGGTCACAATGCTTCTTGCCTCCTGGTATTCAGCCATTGTGAAGTCCCCTGCCACAATGAATAAAGCAGATCTGTGATAACCAATAGGAAATTACAGTGTGTGACTTCCAAGGTTAGGTCATAAAAGACACTGTCTTCCATATTGTTCTCTCTTGGATCACTTGATTTCATGTCATGGAGACACTCAAGCAGCCCTATGGAAAGGTCCATGTGGCAAGCAACTGAGGCCTCTTCTCAGAAACTTGCCAGGCGGGTGGGTAAGCTACCTTGGAAGCAGATACTCTAGCCCCAGTTGAACTTCAAATGACTGTTGCCCCAGCCCACATCTGGACTGCATCCTCATAAGACCATGAGCCAGAACCATCCGGCTAAGCTGCAACCAGATTTTTGACCCACAAAAACCATGTGGGATGATAAAAATAATAAATTAAGCTGCTAAGTTTTGGGGTAATTTGTTGTTCAGCACAGATAACTAATACACTGAATAAATGTATATAGATTCCTTCAAGGAAATTATTACTGAGTCCACTTGCCATGATGTTACATGGTCCTTCCTCCTGGAGATCTGTCCTCTTCTTCAACCAAAGGGTTTCAGGCCTGAAAACTGACTCACGTCTAGAAACTTGGCAAAGGATCATGCCATTTTATCAGGCAGACTGCCCTCAGCCTCTATCATCCATGCTTGATTCTTTTGATAGTTCCAGTGTCACTCTGGGTGGCTGCCCTTCTATTTTGACCTAAGGACACTGTGTTCTTTTTCTTGTCATGGAAGAGAATTATATTGATTCCGATTGAGGATTTAAGCACAAGTCTTTGTTATCCAATTTAAGCACTTAATGAAAGCAGTCACAAAGCTTTTAAGGCTGTTACTTTGATGGATGAACTGTGCTCAGAGCTATCCTTGAGGATTATCCTTTACTATAGTGGGTTGCCTTTTTTTAAAAAATAGTATCTACTCTGCCAAACTGCCTACTCTCTGGCCACCCCAGAGTAAACAGTTCAGTAAACTCTGAACTTTCTGCCAAGAAAGACTTTCACACAGGGGCTGTGTACCATGGGGGGAGGTGCATCTGAGGGGCACTGCTGGGAGGCCAAATACCACAACTGACGAAAGGCCGCTCTCTAACCCACACCTCTGGGCCAAGATGCCAGGCCCTTTAACTCTGGCCAAGTGTGACTGGTCTTAGGAAATGCAAAATGACAGTGACAGCTCCCTAAGCAGCTCCTGCTAGACTGGGGCCCCACAGGTTAAAGGACCTGCCCTGGAGTCACCTGGGGAGTTTACCTGTGTGGTTAACTGCCCTAGGGCTCTGGTCCTGGTGGACGGTGAGAGTAACAGCGGCAAAGGCAGCCCTGCCCACCACCTTCCGGGGGAAGATCGGCCGCCCAAACCTTGCATTTCATAGATCACGAAAAGTGAGCTCTAGAGAAGGGACGGGCCTCAACACTTAGAGCCCAAGTTCACGGCTACACCAGCACAAATAAGTTGGCCCCTTGCTCCTCTGGCATAAATAAGCTACTTAACTTGTAATTCACAAAGTCTAGCTGTTTACTCTGCAATTCAAAGAAAATCAGAGTCCTTCATGAAGTTTCTCCCAAGGAGTTAATATGTACAGTTTATACCTCTGATCTTGAAAATCTCCACATCGATATGTCTCTCTATGCAATTTGATTACTGCTACTGTAGAGGAGGAAGACATTTCCTCTACCCTCTCTGGGTTCTTTTGGCCGGAGAACGAATTAAATTCACATGAGACAGAATAGCAGGAGAAAATTAAACAAAGCTTTATAACATGTATACATGGAAGAGGCTCAGGCAAGCTGAGCAACTCGCCAAAATGGCTGAAGCCACCACCTTAAATATCATATTCATTCAGCTAAAGACAAAGGAGGATGTTGGGGGTGGGGGGAGTCAGTTACAGGAGGTTACCAGACAAGCACAATAAACAGGAATAAGATTATTATGCAGATTTAAGTCCTTGCATTCTGTATTGATAGGAGTTTCTGGAGATAAGGTCATCCCCCCTTCTTCCTGGTACAGAGAGGGAGACACCTTTACAGATGGAGATTTCCTTTACAATGTAAATGTCTCTTACAAAGGGTAAGTAAATTCTACTTTTCAGTTGCTTTCCTGTCTGCAGTTTATTAAAAGTAATTAGCCCCAAATAATCCTCGTGCCAAAGAGATGTACCTTGGGGTGGCCAATTCCAGGCCTCCACACTACTTTGATTGGTATCATTCCATTCCAACAGGTACGTTCAGTGCCACTCATCACCATGGCACAGAGCAGCCCTGGGCAGACTGCGGCTGCATGGCCATGGACGTGAGCGTGAAGGAAGGACCCTTCCCACGCAGCTGCCCAGGTCACACAGCTGGACTTGGACCCAAGGAGGCAGCAATTAAAGGTTGGAGTCATCTTTAAAGGAAATCCCTTTGAGGTACCCCTCCCTTTTGTTTAACTAATGCAACACAAAGCCCCCCCCCAAACCTATTTTTCATTAGAATGGGACTATTTTCTAAAATCCCATGCCTTTTACGTCTCCACACATCAGTTAGCCATTCTAGTTTCCTAGGGCCAGTTAGTTTTCTTGTTGTCGAGGGCTTCTTCCACAGTGAAAAATATCACCTACTCTGGAAGGCAACATACTTAAAGAACTGCTCTGTTCACCACGTTGAGGCAGAGACTTAGTGCCCTATAGTGGGGGACGGCAGGTGGAGACTGCGGGAGTCTTTACTATAACAAGAAGATGGTACGAATGTGCCACAAAAAGCAGCCATGTCTTGCTAAGGCTTGAGTTATTAGAAGACCAAGTTGATAACACTAACCTGTGCAATTAAGACCCTAAAAGAACCTCACCCACGGAGGTGACTTCGCTTCTCTCCCAGTGTCCTTCCATGTGGGTCGACTGTCATTCAAAAGGAGAGGAGAAGTGGAAATCGACCAGTTTGGACAGAGTCAAAAGAGCAAATAGGAACTGTGCTCAGAAAGGTGAGGAGGCAGTGTGAACACAAAGACTGCTTAGATTTGTATTTTCTAAGGAAGAAGACTCTTTTCTGGATTTAACTTTCTTGTCTCAGAAGTTTAAGATATCCAAAAAAAAACCCCACCACTTTTGAGAAAAAGCTGGATGTGAAAGAAACAGGAGAAAAAGTCACACTGAGTGATTAAGGATCAAAATGATTTCTGCTCCTTCGGTTCTTTTGTCAGTATGAAGTGCTATCAGGCTACGATTAATCATCACCTGATATTAAAAACACTGACTTTTAAGTGTTCCTCTTATTCGTTTTTCTAAGAACATCTGTTCATTCTAAGTAAGTATTCTCTGCCCAAACTTCTTTCTGGAAGTTGTGCAATTGGGCTTATTCAAGTCAAGTCTAATTTGCATGCAACTTCCACAAGCTAGGATGTTTCGCCTACTTTGAAGAAATGGGTCTCACCAACTCCGGGCTGAGTTCAACTTGAAACCCAATGAGTGGATGCGTCCCAGGCTGGCTGGCAAGTCCTGGCACGGCACCCAGGGAGTGAGCTCAGGCCTCATCTGCCCCACGCATGCAGGTTCAAGCGTGCCCTGGGGACCCGCGAGAGGAGACAGAGAGTCAGTACTGGCGGTGGTATCCAGCTTTCACCTCTAGCTTCCCCGCAGGAGGCGAAGTCCCTGTGTGACTGCGTTTCCGAGAGGCTGGGATGGCAGCAATGGGCTGGGAGGCCTGTGCAGGTGAGTGGAGGTCCCTGGAGCGAGGGAGGTGCACTGGGGACCCACAGCAGCCGCCTGGAGGGGGTGGACACGGTCTTCTTTAAACCGTCTCTGTAACTGTCCCTGGGTCAGGTGCCTTGGTTGCCACTCCAACCTTATGACTTGCTACAGTAATTGTGTCCACCTGCCTTCTGATGGTTAAATGCCACCACCTGACCTCAATTGCTTCCGGGTCCTCCCATGCCCGTTTCTATTGGTGAGTCTAATTCTGTCTGTCTGTCAGCACTGACCTACACAGGAGCACCACCACTGAACTTTCTAGTGATGCTGCTGTCCCAGTCTATTACCCTTCTGCTGCCATCTGTCACAGCAGTCCTGGAATTTCGACCTCACTTAGCACAGGCCATTGCTTTTTCCATGCTTCTAGAGGCTATCCTAGTGGCAGGTTCACACAAACTCCTGGGGTCCGGGACAGGATACTAAATCACCCTGTATCTCAGGAGAATGCTCCCAAATGAATACATTCATCTCCCCCCTCTCACTGTTCCGGCCGCCTCTTTATCAAGCACCCTCCCAGCGCAGTCCCTCACACAGGCCCGGCAGGCCTGCTGGCTGAGCTCCTTTGGAGCCGTCCCTTTCCACCTTTGCAGTCTAAGTGCGTCCCCTGCGTGTTCTGCCGGGACTGAGCCCCGGTTCCAGGCCTCCCGGGAGGGCAGCTGGGGAGACGGCCGGGAGGGCATATTTGTCTTAGTGAGGGAAGCCTCTGTCAGGTGGTCAAATGAAGGAGTTGAGCTTTGAGTAGGGTGGGTTGGCCCACTTCTGTGGGCTCAGAGGGTTAAGGAGAAGGAGTGGATTGAAGATTTTCGAGGTCTCAACCCAGACAACTCCATCCATAGGGCAGGGTGCCGTTCTTCCCCACCAGGGCCCTGACTGTGGCACGGGCGGCCTGCGGGCCAGGAGTCTACCCTCCGGAATGCCTCTGAAGACCAAGTCCCGGGCCTGGCCCCCAGCTTTGTGTGCCCTCCCACTACAGAAGCTGACGGCCTCTCTGTACGCCAGCAAGGAGACCCTGAGTGTGGCTCTCGGCCCTTCTGTATCCTTTACTATAGCGTCAACCAAGCACAGCACTAGCCATTCAGTCCCGTCGTTCTTCCTGCTGAGTCACCGGCTTCCCACCGTGTGCCGGACCGATCGCACCGGCTCGCGCCCGCCCGCGCACGGCCGCCGTCCCCCGCGAGGCCGCGCCCAGCGCCCGGCTCTCCGAGCGCCCCTCCTCGCCAGGGCCGCGGGCGCGGCGGAGGCGGAGCTGGCCAGGCTCAGGGCCATTCGGCTGGGCGGCCCCCCTGCCCCACGGCGGGCGCAGCAGCCCCCTCAGGTGCAAGGGCGCCACCTGCGCACTCCGGTGAGTGACCACGGAGCGCAGGTGTCACAGCAAGGAAGCACACCCACCTTGGAACCGAGTAACGAGGTCTGCGGCCATCTGGGAGTCCTCCCATTTCTCTACTCAGCTCGTCTGGCCCTCAGTTCGGAACTTGTCTGGGTCCCCATCAAGCAAAAGGGACGGGAGGGGCCCCGCCCCCCACGCGGCCTCTTTCCAGGCCAACTGGACGAGGGCGAGCGCCGGCCCGGCGGGTCAGCCGGCTTCCCACTCAGGCATCCGGCATCTCGAAGCCTCCGGCGGGAGCCTGGGCTCCTGTTCCTCCCTCTGAGGACCGGGAGACCCCAGAGCCCGCGCGCCGGACCTGCTTCCCCCACGGGATCGCGTGGGCGGCGGGGCGGGGCGGGGCCTGGGCGCCACACAGTCCCGCGCCGTGACCCGGTCGGGGCGGGCTTAGAAGCACCCCTCGGCTCGCGGCCGCCCGCAGGTGCGAGCAGCCGGGGACCTGGAACCCCGCGGGGCGGGGAGAGGGCTGGTCCGCTACGCCCAGTTGGCGGGCGGTCAGGTCCTGTCTCACGCCGGCCGGAATCTGTTAGAGGCAGCACGGAGGACCCTGGGGGCGCCTCGACCCCTGAGAGAAGGGTCTTTATGACCAGGGCTGGAAGGCAGCCGTGCCATGAGGACCAGCCTGAAGCCCGCACATCTTTTAGCTTGGACTACCGCGCTGGAAAGATGCAGCCGCGCTCTCTGAACCTTGTTTTGTAGAGCGAGTAGGTTCTCCACCTTCTCTTCTCCCCCAGCGGCATCAGGCGGCTGATCAAACTACCAATGAAGAAACGTCTGCCCTGTGCCAGGCAGCCCCGCCGAGCCCTTACTTCCCTTGTCATTTCCTCCCTACGATCTTACTGTAGGCTTTTGCACGCGCCTCATTTCCATGTCCCATCAATGCAGCTTCCTCTTCCTGGGACACTCTTCCCAACTTCATTATCTTCATTAAGATATCTTTACATATTCATTCCAAGACCTTGAAAGCAGACTCCTCGTGTACGCTTCTTAGAATAAAAACATTTGTAGCTAGTGTCTCCGGTGGTCTCTGTAATGATTCTGCACAAAATGTGATGGCACGTGGAGCAGGGTTTATCTCAGCAGAGAGTGGATGACTGTGCATGAGCCCCAGGGGTCTGAGGCCTGGGACAGGGACAAATAATAGAAGTCACCAGTAGAGTGGGCATCAGGGCTTAGTTTGTTCTTCCTTTTAATTGTGGGTGAATTCTCCTAAGCAATTCTGGGCAATTAGGAAGCCAGGAAAGTTGCAGACCCCAGGGAGGTGAAATCCTTGACCTCAACCACCATGACAGTAAGGACTCACGAGTGTACTGACCTGTTTCCCTGTGAGACAGTGAATGTGATTCGTCTCTCTGGAGTTCCCATTGGTGTCCCAAAGTGACCCTGTAAGAATCTTGTCTCCACCACCTGCACCTTGCTCCGTTTCCCTGGGCCCACTGTCTGGAACCAGGCCGCTTCCAGCAAAGCCCTTGGGCTTGGATTACCTGAGGCAGTTCTGGTTGTCAGTGACAGAAACACAAATCAAATGAGCTCAGGCTAAGGAGAGGATCTGTTGGGCAGGTTGTAGGGAGCTTGCAAAATGAAGCGGAAGCCCGGGGTCTGGAGAGCTGTGAGGCCTGCTGGGGCTGCAGACCAGGCTTCTCTACCCCTCGGTGGCTGGTATGCCCTCTTCCCACCCACCGCACACAATGGAAGGGCTTCCATTGGGCTGGCTGGGGTCAGATGCCTCTAGTGGAACACTCGGCGTGGACAGGGACACCGGACCACAATTGGGTTGGAGAGGCAGCGTCTGACCAGGAAAAGAGGGTGGAGGGCAAGAGCCCAATGGGCTTCTCCAAGGCCACTGTTTGCCTCTTAGAGTTTGCTTTTCGGAGGGGAGAGTTACACACCCAGTCTTCCTTCTTCTAAGGCCCCAGGCAGGATGGTTTTACGCACCTGTCCACATCCAGGCTTCTAGTGCATGTCGCTCAGCTATTGGGGCTACAGCATGAAGCTTGTGTAATGTTCAAAGGGATTTTGATAAGCCCTCTGGAGGCAGACATCTCCAATTGGCCCCCAGGTTTATTTGCATTTCTGGGAAAGCAGTTACTTTGTGAAGTGGAGGAACCAGAACCGGGGGGCGGGGGTACCCACCACCTGCACAAAACCAACCCAGCAGAGGATTCCACCACATGGACACATGGGATAAGCTTGGAGGATCGCTTGGTGAGAATGAGCACCCCGTCAGTCTGTCAAGTTCCTGCAGGACTGCAGGCCCTCTCACTCTGTGGGAACCCAGGGCTCCAAGCAGACAGAAACATCTACATTTATGCGGGCTCCAATTAGTTCCCTTCACCATTCCTTCGGGTTCAACACTCTCTGCCCATCCAAATTCAATTCCACGCCATCTCCACATCTATGTCCAGCCATGATTATAGTGCCTTGTCCACCACCGGCATTTTAAACTCTGTTCTGAAGGCTCTGGTCAACACCTTAAAGATGAGAGAAGCAGGTTGGTCTTAGCCAAGAGGGGACAAAGGAATATTAGGTATGGAAGATGACAAGGGACTTAGAAATCTCCAAAGTAACTAAAAAATGACAGAACATGAAGAATTGGTGCTGCAGTGCCTGAGTCTGGTATGCACCAGCAAAACTTTTTTTACTCAGTGGATACAATAAGATGTGTTTAAACATTGGAAACCACTCGCCTGCCTCTGGCCCCGTAAAATGCTCAGTAAAGCTCAGTGACGAACTCGCAGGCGCTCCATGAAGAGTAAGACAGAAGGAAATTCATGCAGGCTCTTGGATGGCCAGAGAGGATTCCACTAAGAGCACATCTTTACTAATTAGTTTATGATTTGAAAGGTTTTTTCAGACATAAAATGTTTTTGTTGTTGTTCTTAATTAGACTGATTGTAACTTGTTGAAAGAATCAAACGCCGTAGATCAGGAAACTTGGCAAGAGAAATAAAGGCAGAGTCACTTTACCAGATGTTTAAAAAATAATAAAGTGACAATGTTTTAAGTGAGACTGACTGAAGAGGAGAGCATGAGGTTAGCCCAGCAGAAGCACGGGCTCCAGCCAGGGTGTCCTGATCGACCTTCCTCCAGCCCTGGCCCTGTGCTGAGGCCAGCTGGTCAGGGGAGTCACGAAGGGAAGTTGGCCAAGGCCGGCAGTAGCTGTCTCTGACTGCCACGTGGCCGCCTAACGCTGCCTGGTGATGGCTCCTTCTGAGTTGCCAAGTGGCTAGAGGGGAAACCCAGTTGGTCAGGGTGTCAGGTGTCCTTCCTTGACCAATCAGATGAGGCCTGGGAGACAGTGTGGGAGAGTGATACCCTGACATTGGGGCCACCCAGAACCATCCAGGCACCCAGCACCCTTGGAGGACGGAACCGCTTGCCGCCACTGAGACCCCAGGGCCTAGGTTACCTTGCGAGGGGCAGAGTCTGCCGAAATCGGACACAGACCTTGGGCTCCCTTGGAGCACGCCCCATGTGGCACGCCCGCCAAGCCTTCAAGGACAGTGCAGAACAAAGAGGACCTAATGAACATGATGGTGTCCAGAATTAAAGCTGTGAACCGCTTTGGCTTGAGCTCACAGATCCAGCTCTATTTTTTCATGTCTGTGATGAATAAATGAAAAACAATAAGCTACCCTGAGGTATGAGGAAACCATTTGGTTTAAAACTAATTCGGCCTGACCTTGTGTTTCCAGAAAGGCCTGACATGGCCTGTTGAGCATGCATTGTACATCTGCTTTAAACATTTATAATGTCCTAAAGCCTAGAATGATGCCCCTAAAGACAGAGGCGTAGCTCCCCCATATCATCATTTCTTTAGGGATAAGCATCTCTTCCCAGAAACTAAGGATTAATTACCCACCTGCTGTGCTCACCGTGTGACCACTGACCTGCTGTGCCAGCAAAGCATCTCGGGACTGTGGTAGAAAATTCATGTTCCTTGTTCCAAGACGACACGTAACCCCTCTGTACACACTGCCTCTTCGGAGAGCTTCCTTCCTTGGTGAAGGTTCTCTCCTGGGCTATAGTTCTCAACACTGGCTCATATAATAAAATCACCACAATTTTGATTTATACACTGATTATGGATTATCTGCATTGACGTCTGTATCATGTTCTAATATTTCATATATTTTACTTATTTTCTTTATGTCTATGTCTGTCTCCCCTGCTAGAGTGTAAACTCCATGAGGGCAGAGACCTTTTGCTTAGTTTGTTTTTTGATTAAATATTTCCAGAATGAATGAAAGAGCTTGTCCTGGTACCGCCACGGCTGCCCTTTGTTCCTGCACAAGCCCCGCGGACCCCTCAGGACACCAGTTGGTTTCCTCCTCCCTGAGCCCTGGCCCAGAAACCCACCCCACGGCCTGTCTGCCCTTTGAGCGCTGTCTCCTCTCCTGAGAGGCTTCCCCCATCTCCCATCGTCCCCCACTTTCCTCTCTATCTCCTGACTGCCTGGAGTTATTTCCCCACAGCATCCTGTGTGCTAGAAGTGACACCCCCCCCCACCCCGCCCCGGAAAATGTAGTTTAAGACGATGAGGACAGGAGGGAGAAGCTTCCCTTTCTTGTTTATGGTGGAAGAAGGGACAGGAGGGAGAATGGGAGATCACGGGACATTTTTAAATAGACGACTTCAAGGAGAGAGGCTAGGGGAACCCAGGGTGTCTGGGGGAGGGGGCAGATGGGGATGATAGCGTCCACTGAGGTGACCAGATAAGGTCCATTGAGTTGGGGGGCACTGCCAGCATTCCTCTTGCTGGGCAGTGATGTGTGGGGTGCCGGATGCTGGTAACTGAGGACACCATCTGGTGCTGGGGGAAGAGCCAGCCTGGGGAGGCTCGGCCTTCAGGGAGGGCTGTCTTGGAGAGGAGAAGGCTGACAGGCTTGCCTGGGATGCTTCCTGGGAGCCCTGGGGACTGGAACGAGGCCCCGCAGAGTCCTTTGTTGGGGTCACTGGCTCTTCTGGGTCAGCTGGCCCTGCCTCTGCCCGGCAGCTTCCCCAAGGGTAGGCTTAGGGCCCCCAGGGCCAAGGATAACTCCCTCCTGTTCTGCTCCCCATCCTGGGGTTTCCTTTTAATCTTAAAGAGCTCCTCCCGCTTGACAACTCTCAGAGCCACTCCTTCTCAGTCTCTCCTTGCGCCCCCAGCTGCTCTCCTGGCTCCACAGGGGGATCCGTTAGGCCCTCTGTGGGGAGCAGCCACACTGAGCCCTCCTACACGCGGGAGGTCAGGCCCGGCCACTGTTCTGGGAGCTGTCCCCACCTCCTTCTTCCAACAAGCACATCCTGGACCTGGGGACAGGCTTCAGGGGAGTGGCCAAGGGGACACTGTAGCTGAAGATGGACACTGTCACTCGGCAGAAGTTTACCGCAGAGAGCTGAGGGTGGGGAGAAAGTGCGGGGGCTTCAGGACGGTGCTGGGGCTTGGAAATGGGGCTTGCTGATCCACCCTCTGGGGATTTATTGAGAATCATGAGTGCGTCACTTGCCCTTTTGGGCATCCTGGCTAGTGTGGTCCTCAGGATAGACAAATACGAATTGCTCCTTCATTCGTTCATTCGTTCCTGAAGGAGAAGGTGCTTCCCCCTCCCTGCTCCCTCAACTGTGGTCTTGACAGCACAGGGACCAAGGTGACAGAGGGCCTTGGGTTACAGGCCCCACGGCCTGAGCCTGAGGCAGGGCTGCAGTCGGGGATCCAGGAGCAGATTGGCAGGAAGGCCCCTCCCCCATCGCAGGAGGGGGAGAGGTGGTGGGGGCACTGCCCCTCGCATGCACACCTGTGAGCTCTCAGGAATGTTCCTCCCTCCTCTTGGGGTCTCCAATCGGACTACACAGACTGCTGCTCACAGGATCCGACTCAGAGCCAGGGCACGCCCCTGCCTGGCAGCTGTGACAGGGACCCCTCCCTCTTGTGGGTCTGAGAGTCAGTGTGAGGACCATCACCTCTGGGTCTTATCTTGGTTTCTTGCTGGTCTCAGAGGTTCTGAGTCACTGTATTTCAAAGTTAACTGAGCTCAACCGAGCACCAACCGTGCCCTTTCAGGCCACAGAAACAGAAAATGTTTAAACTTTTGGTGTAAGAAACCCCTTGGGGGAAGGTCAGGAGGCCCCTTCTTGAGTGCCTGTCCTCTTGCCTGCTTGCTTTCTGCAGAACAGAAGAGACGTTCTTTC
Source organism: Equus asinus (assembly GCF_041296235.1). NCBI lineage: Eukaryota > Metazoa > Chordata > Mammalia > Perissodactyla > Equidae > Equus > Equus asinus. The sequence continues at coordinate 99,385,993 of NC_091797.1, forward strand.
CGTGGACCGCGGAAAGCAGCCTCAGGTGACCCCTGGTGACCAAATACCTCAATAAAATAATCTGCAGCAATGAGGCTCAGTGGGACCCTGCCCTGACTTGGGCTCCTGCCCAGAACCCCAGTCCCCTCCCTCCGCTGAAATAAATCCAGTCTCAGAAGTCTGCAGGTGTAGTGTGTGTCATGCTGACATCTTCACAGGGGTCAGAGAAGTGGTTCCCCAGGACGCAGCACAGGGAGAGCTCATCACTCTCTCCAGCAGACAGTCTCCCCTCCCTCCCTCAGCCTGCCTGCCTGGACACACTCCTGCTCATCAAACGCCTTTCTTTCTTTCTTTGATTTTTTTGCTGAAGAAGATTCGCCCTGAGCTAACACCTGTGCCAATCTTCCTCTATTTTGTATGTGGGACACCTCCACAGCATGGCTGACGAGTGGTATAGGTGTGCGCCCAGGATCTGAACCTGCAAACCCCCAGGCAGCCGAAGCAGAGCGTGCCAAACTTAACCACTAGGCTATGGGGCTGGCCCCCAAACACCTTTCTTACGAGGAGCCATTCACACCTCCCAGGTTCTCCCTGCTCAGCACCTGCAGGAGCCTCGCTGACCCCCTTCTCGGGTTGATGTGAGTGTTGTGAGTAGCACTTATTTGATTTCCGCAGGGCCTTCTCCTCAGTTCCAGTGCAGCTTTTCCTCCCCCTGAGATTTTCAGCTCAAGGTCCCCGGGTCTCTGCCCGGCAGCACTGGGCGGGGGGAGCTGGGGATGACGGAGGCCTTTGGCTCCCCTGGAGTCATCCAGTTTCAGCCACTCTTTCCCTGACACAGGGACCTTGGGGTTTCGGCACCAACTGTGGCATTAAGCTGGCACAGGATTGTGGCCCGTGTGCTCCTGATGGACAGAGGCTGCACATAGACACTTGGTAGATAAAGCAGTAGCCTGGAACCAGTGGGGAAAGCTCATTCATTAATGATGATATTAAAATTGGTTCTCTGTAGGGAGAAAATTAAGGTGGATTCTGTACCCCGCGTCACTAAGAAATAAACCTAAATGGAACTAGACTCAAACTGTAAGGTAATGAGCGATATGCAGGGGGCCCTTCCCGGAGCCTGGAGGAGCTTCAGCGCGGCACTGGAAAAATCAGTGAACATCCAGCTAAAGATTTCCATTCAAAAAGAGAAAGGAGGCAATGTTAAATGCTGGGTTACAAACTGGGAAAGGACATTTACAAGGCAGGGGATTAAGGTCTAGAAAATGAGCAAATCACCAATTATGAGAAGGGGACGGGGATCTTGAGAAACACACGCAGACATGTACACAGGCGATTCACAGAAGGCTGGCGGGATGGCCCAATGCACACCTTCCTGGTAATAAGACCGCTGCACCTCAGGGGAGCCCTGAAGGTGGTAGACATTAGGCAGCCCTGTCGAGGCAGGTGGGGGTGTCAGGGCAGGCAGGGTGCTGAGGGCAGCCTTTCAGCATGAGGGAAACAAGGGTCTCTCCATTCCGTCCAGCCAGCAGCGCCTGGAGAGCTCCCACCTGGAGCTCTGTCGGGGATGTCCTCCGCCCCTCGCCCCTGTTTTGTGGGGGGGCGCATGTGACTGCAGTGTTGGTAGGCTCCAGGGCAGTAAGAATAGCCTGGGAGCTTTAGACGCTGCGACAGTGCGGCCCGCTCTCCATGGTTTGGACTCGTTGGTTTGGGAGAGGTCTGGAAACAGTATGATTTTTGGAAATGTTTTCCTGAAGTTTAACATACAGAGAAGTGCACAAACCACGGGCGTACAGCTCAGCGAGCTTTCACAAGGAGCCCTCTTGTGTGACTAACAGCCAAAGAAACAGAACGTGACCAATGCTCCATTTCTTGGACGACAGAATTTTAAACGAGCCCCCGCTGATTCTAAGCCACAGCCAGCTTTTCAGAACTATCGAATGGGGCAGGAGTTCCCAAACTTTGTAGCATCCTGGAATCATCTGGGATCTTTAAAAAACACGGATGCCTGGCTCCCATCCCCAAGACGTTCTGGTTCAATAGGTATGGGTGAGACCTGGGCATTCAGGTGATTCTAATGGGCAACCAAGTTTGGCAACCTAAGGCACTGGGGGAATGGATAGGGAAAATGTGGCATCCAGGTGATGGAGTACTATGCAGCCATAAACATAGATTTCTGCACATGCTGTAGAGTGAAAGAAGAGTGAGAAACAGGCTGGGCACTGCAGACAATACGACTGATGTGTATTAAAAATACTCATGCATGGAACCACTGTCGTTTTCTTAAGATAAATATGTGAGAAAGAAAAAGGCAGCGCCTGACAGCTGGGAGCCCGCCTGGTCGTATCAGCCAGGCCTTGGGATGCTGGGCACTGACCTGGCCCCCACAGCTCCTGTGAACACGAACAGTTCACAGATAAGGCCAGTCTGCATGGAGACAAAACAAGAGGACTCCACAGTCATGTCGAACACAGACAAAACGTGAGCCTTGTTCAAACCACAAAATGACCAAACGTCCCACGGCCCATGCTGGCTCACAGGAGAGACTGCCGCTTCTCTGCCAGCCACAGCTTTAGGCCTGCTCTAGGCTGCCTCCTCCCAGGTTAGAGACAGGACAGTGCCTGATGACAGCATCACCCGGGTTTCTTGACAGCATCCACCCCCCAGGAAAGCCCTGCTTCCTTGAACCACACCCCCCCCCAGTTCCCTAACTCAAGCCCAAATCCAGCACTAATTCTTTCTTAACACCCCCTTACTGAGACGCCCCACCGCTCCCCAGGATGTCGTTTGTCCGACAATGCAGCAAGTCCATAAACCCAATCTTGTTTGCCTGTAGGGGTGTCCTGGTGGTCTTTGGCTGGAGAACGTTGACAAGTGCACAGGATTACGCATAAATCTACTATCGTTGAAGCACACTTACCACGATACTAGAATGAACAAATCTGTGGTGTTGTAGCAGCAGGTCTAACCAAATGACTACTAGAATTGAAATGTTGTGATGAGCATGAACTACATTTGGAGGTTGGTTTACAGCTATAACATGACCTGAAAATAGCTGCAATTTCTACTGGTGACAAATAGGTATTGCCAATACCAAAGAGGTTTGTTGCCTATATGCACAATTGCAGGAACTGTTAGATTTTAGTTAGAGGTCAGTTGCAATAACAGGATGTGTAAATTTTCTCCCACCCAAGCGGTTCACAGACAGCAGAATTCTACCCCAAGCCTGGATCAAAACCCGGTGCTGGTCCTCAGGCATCTGGGGCCAGCAGGGGGTGCTGTGGAGCTGCCTGAAAAGGAACAGCTGGTGGGGCCTTCCAATGGGGAACCACTCAGGGAACTCGAAGGGAGTTGAGCCAACAGGGTCTTTACCTGTTGTGACTGACTGCAGTTGTCCCCTGCCAAGACCAACAGGGTCCCAAGGGGTCCAGGCTCCCCTCCCTGCCACTGAGGTGGCCCCAGGAGGCCAGCCCTGCCCCACCCCATGCAGTCGTGGCTCAGACCAGGCCCCGGCTGGGCAGGGCGCCCATCAGGAAGCAGCACCTTCCTGAATCTCCACCTGCAAGAAGGTGTTAGCAGGTACATGTTAGAGGGACCTGGGGGCCCAGCCTCTGCCGTGGGCTCAGGACACAGCTCTGTGGGTGCCTCCAGCATGGCCTGAGCCCTCTGCTCCTCCTCGCCCTCCTCACTCTTTGCCCAGGTGATGGGCTGACGGGGTCTCAGGAAACAGGGCACCCGGGCTTGTCGCCTGCCCTCCTCCTGGGTTAGGTGTGGGCTCTCAGCTCAGGGTGACCACTCTCTGTGTCTTCCTCCTTCCAGGGTCCTGGGCACAGTCAGGGCTGACCCAGCTGGCCTCGGTGTCTGGGGCTTTGAGACACACAGTCACCATCTCCTTGCTAAAATCAGAGCCTGACACAGAGTTGGGCACAGTACTCAGCACTGGGGAACCGCCCACAGTTAGAGCTTTCAGAGTGTCACTTTGGGAGAGGCGAGGTGGGCTGTGGCCAGCATCGTCTCAGTGGGTACGAGCAGCAGGGCGGTGAACAACCACCTCCACATCAGAGTGATCCTCAGCTCACTGAAGGGGGCTGGGGAGCAGGGTTGGAGGGCAGAGAGTCAGACTGCCAGCAGCCCCATCTCCCTGGGGCCAGTGAGGAGGGAACGGGCCTGGGGCAGCCCGGCCCCACTGTGGGGACCGGGGGCTGTGTGCACCGTGGCCTGGACTCCTCTCCTCCTGCACAGGGAGGGACAGGCCTCAGGGACACAGGACAGTTCCCCAGCCTGCATCAGCCCCTATGAGACCCTTGCTCAGCCTTACCTGGGACCCTGCTCCTCATCTGGCCCTGTCTGTGCTGACTCAGTCCCCCGTCCCACTCTGCATCCCTGGGAACAATGGCCATACTCTGAGCTGTGACATCAACACTGGTGGCAAAAAGGCTCTCTGGTTCCAGCAGACGCCAGTGCCCATTCCTGGAGGAGCAGGGGAGGCTGAGGCAGAGGCCAAGAAGGAGGGAATCTGAGGGAGAGACTGAAGAATTGTGCTGGAATGTTCAACAACTGTCTCTCCAGGAAAGAAAGCTCTGGATCTTATCGTCTGCCATTTTCCATGGTGTAAACACTCCACCTGTGGCCGATTTCAAACTATCCATGTGACGTCACTGAACAAGGAGTGGCAGAGATGTACACCATCGCTCTCGAAAGGCGGAGTGGCTGCTGTGGCACACTGCTGCCCAAACCCGGAGATGATCTGAAGCCTCAGTCCTCTTCTCTTTACTGGGACACACAGAGTTTTCCTGACGAGGACAATTGGGCAAGGGAATTGCTCCAGTGAACCCCCTGGCCTCCCAAGAAGGTCTTCATTGCTGCTATTGTGTAAGAGAAACTAATTTTCCCCCAGCAATCTGGGTTAACCACCCTGGCCCGTGCAGTGACACCCTTCTCAGCCTGTTGGGAGCAACATGAGGAATCCAAATTTCTGGGGCAGAATCAGCTTCCTGTTTGTTCATTCAGTCGCATGGAGTTAATTCTTGTTCTGCTTGACCTTGGTCAGCGGTTTCGTGATCCCATCAGTTTCTCCACTAGGTCCTGGAGATCCGACTCTGTCTGCTGGGATGGTCTCAGGGTTGTTTCAGCAGCGCCCTCAGAAGCCTGTGCCCCAGGCTACCTGGCATAGTCCTTTCCATGGGTTTCAGAGACAGTCCCTTTTCATTGCCGATGGAGCACTCTGGCCTGTCGCTGGCTGCAGATGCTCTTGGAGAAGAATCAGAATGAAACGAAAATGACCTGTGGATGACAAAAGACTTAAACGGCCATGGTTAAAGATCTGATGAGAGTTCATTATAAAAATAGCACAATTGACAAGGAAATTTGGTTGTTTCTGTAATATACACACCATTTTAAATATTAACCGGAATTATGACTGATAACATTATACCAGGACATTTCATGGACAGCAAGGGTGCTGACAAATTTCCAGGAATGTTATACACTTTCTGAAATATTTATATTAGTAGCATTTACCCATACAAATATAACCCGGGAAGGTTAAGCTTCTCTTCTTATTTGACAATGCTTCCCTTGCAACTTAACACGTGAAACAAACTTAATTATTTTTAACATCTCTCCCTTTACAAGGCAAAATAACAAATCCTTTGAGATCTTCCAGGGGCCCTCTGGGAAATCCCAAAGTCAGTTGAAGATCAAGAATATTTCATTTAGGGTTTGTGTGATGTTGTGAAGGCAAAGTCGTCAAAAATGTCAAAAGGTTTGAACACTGGACTAAGTAGGATCCCAGGTCACTATGAAGCCATACTTAGTTATCTACTTAACCACAGTGACAAAGAATTCTAAAGCAAATATAGGAGATAACATGATTGTAAAAAGTACTTCAGCTTTTTCAACAGTGAGAAGATTTGGTTCTCTTAATTAGTCAAGGACATGATAAAGTCAACATAACGCACGGGAAATTATTTCGATGAGACACAGAATCTTAGTTTCCTAGGTTAGTTACTCAAAGGGTAAAGAAAACCCTTTACAATTTCTTATTAAGAGCAGACAGTAGTCCAAGGGAACTTTGTTTTAGGAGAGAAAAACCAAACTCTAGTTGGCATTCATGTACTAAAATACTACAGCTCATTTGAAAGAAAACCTTATAAGTAAATCCATCCAGCTAGCCAAGTTTGACCACATAATATAAAATTCCTTTTCTGCAAACCTTCCACAACTTTCTATATCCATTTAGGTTTTGTCCTACTCTTTGTGTCTTTCTCTGCTCTTTCTCTGCAAAGACCAGTCATTTTTCTTCGGGGCAAAATTACTCTCCTATGACTAAGGAAATCTGAGTAAGAGAGTGTCTTAAACCAATCAGTTTAAGACTCAAAGCTTACGGGTCACACATGTCAGCTGACACAGCCAGGTGTATCAGCTCGTGGCAACAAGAGAGACCACAAAGCTGTGGAACTGCAGGGTGTCTCCCCAGAGAGGGGAAAGATAGACCTATTACAGGATTTGAGGTAAAGGTGGAGTTGAGGGCTTTAAATGAAGCAGGATTTTGATAGGCTCAAAGCAAATCAGGACTGTGTGTGTTTCATTTTCCTTTTGTATCGATTTCTAACTGAGACAACTAGAGAGCTGCGTGAAAAGAATAAAGTTGAAGTCTGTTATGGACTGAAGGTTTGTGGCCCCCAAATCCATATGTTGAAACCCTACTCCCCAAAGGGATGGCATTAGGAGGTGGGGCCTCTGGGAGGTGATTAGGGTCAGATGAGGTCATGAAGGTGGGGCCCTCAGGAATGGGATTAGCGCCCTTATGAGAGTCCAAAGAAAGCCTGCTTCCTTTCTGTTCCCTGCCACGTGAGGATACAACAGACGTCAGCAGTTTGCAAGCCAGGACGAACGCACCTGCCAGACTTGATCCTGCTGGCACCCTAGCCCCGACTTCCAGCTTCCAGAACCGCAGAGAAGCTGCTGTTGTTTCAGCTGTGCAGCCTGTTGTCCTTGTCACAGCTGCCTGAACTGAGGCAGACGCCTAAGTCACAGCACACACCAGACTGAGCTCCAATGGATCCAAACCTAAATGTAAGAGCTAACACTGTAAAAGTCTTAGAAGGAAACTTAGCATTAAATCTTTGTGACCCTGGCTCAGGCAATGGTTTCTTAAATATGACACCAAACCCACAAGCAACAAAAGAAAAAATGGATAAATTGGGCCTCACCAAAATTAAAACTGTTTACACATCAGAGGACACTATCAAAAAAGTAAAAAGATTGGGGCCTGCCTGGTGGTGTGGTGGTTAAGTTTGTGTGCTCTGCTTTGGTGGCCCAGGGTTCGAGAGTTTGGATCCTGGGTGTGGACATACACACCACTCATCATGCCATGTTGTGGAGGCATCTCACATGCAAAATAGAGGAAGATTGGCACAGACATTAGCTTGTGGTCAATCTTCCTCACCAAAAAAAAACAAAAAGTAAAAAGAAAATTCACAGCATGGCAGAATGGGAGAAAATATTTTCAAATTATATGTCTGATAAGGGTCTATTATCTAGAATATATAAAGAACTCTTACAACTCAACAACAAAAAGGCAAACAGCCCAATTGAAAAATGGGCAAAGACCTAGCATAAACATCCCCCCCAAAGAAGACATAAAATGACCAATGAGTGCATGAGAGGATGCTCAGCATCCTTAGTCATCAGGGAGATGAAGTGAGAACTACGGGCGAGGGTGCTCCACACCCGGTAGGACGGCTAGAACCAAACAGTCAGATAATAACAAGTGTTGGTGAGGATGTAGAGAAATTGGAACCCTTGTGCATTGCTGGTGGAAATGTGAAATGGTGAATTTTACCTCAATAAAAATAAATTGGGGGGGCCGGCTCCGTGGCCGAGCGGTTAAGTTTGTGCGCTCCGCTTCGGCAGTCCAGGGTTTCACCAGTTCGGATCCTGGGTGCAGACTTGGCATTGCTCATCAGGCCACACTGAGGTGGCGTCCCACATGCCACAACTAGAAGGACCCACAACTAAAAATACACAACTATGTACTGGGGGGATTTGGGGAGAAAAACTAGAAAAAGAAAAAAAAAGATTGACAAGAGTTGTTAGCTCAGGAACCAATCTTTTAAAAAAAAAAATTGATTTCTAAATGTTCCCCTTAACTAGGCGAGAAATTTCGCATACTCTCACGTCCTGTGGTCTCCCTCTGATGAATCCTGTTGTTGCTTCTTCCAAAAGTGTTTCCATGCAGACCTTGGGTGTCAAAGCTTTTGAGGCCTTTATGATTGAGACTGATTCTATTATGCCAAATATTATGCTCTCTCATTAGTGAAAACTTGGCTCGATATGAAAGGCTGTGCTTCACTTTTTTCCTCTTGATTACGTTGAAAATGTTTCTCTGTTTTCTTGCTGCGTTCAGAGACGTGCTGTCAGTCTGATTCTTGTTCCCTTGTAGGTAAGCTTTTTCACTCTTGAAACTTTTAGACTTTTTTCATATTTTTCTTTTTATCCTTAATTTTACCACATGTCTTGGTGCGGGTTTTTCTTATCTCTCCGTGGGCTGTTTCAATCTGAGGTCCTTCATCTTTCTTTAATTGTGGTACATTTATCTCCACTATTTCCTCAAATAATTGTTCCTCTCCAGTTTTTCCTCTCCTTTTATATCTCCTGCCATCTATCTGGCTGTTGCCCTTCCTACTTCTGTCCTCCCCCTGGCATTTTCACCTTAGTAAACAACTCCACCAGCACGTCAGCTGCCCATTTGATGACCTGGGATCACCCTCGCATCCTCTCTCCTGCCCCACAGTCCGCCTCCCGTCAAGGTTCACCAACACATCCCACAAACGCAGATAAGGTTGCAAACAGTGATCTGCAAAACGCTGTCTTCTGGAGGACACAGCTTGCTTTCTTTTTTTTAACTTTTAGAAATTTCAATCTAATTGACATACAACATTATATTAGTTTCGGTTGTACAACATAATGATTCGATATTTGAGTATATTGCAAAATGATCACCACAGTAAGGCCACTTCACATCCATCACCACACATAGTTACAATTTTTTTTCTTGTGATGAGAACTTTTAAGATCTACTCTCCTAGCAGCTTTCAAACATGTGGTACAGTATGGTTAAGTATTGTCACCATGCTGTGACAGCTTTCTTCTTAGAGCTCACCACTGTTTGAGTGCTTCCTTGAATTTTTAAGTTGCAAAAATTATAACAATATATTTGGAAACACCTTTAAAATGTTAAAGCAAATAATGAAATATAATTGTGAAATGTATTTGAAACCTAGGTTTTTCTCTAAAATGACCCATACTGAATAAAGAATATCAAAGTAACCATTGTTCCCAAAAGAGCCTTCATTTGAGTTTAAATACAAGAATGTTGAACATGATCAAAAGTCTTTGAAAAGTAACTACAAATATTACAATTACATATGAGGCGAACATAAAGATGTTAATATTATAAAAGAAAATTGACAATAAAATCAGATATTTAAGTGTGCAAAATGTGTTTTTGTCCTCTTCATACCACTGATGAGGAGAAAATCCAGCTTGCTATTGGTCGCCCCAGGATGCTCCTTCCAGGCCCTGTAGAGTCATCTCAAATTGAGTGTTCTTAACAGACACCCTTGGCTTTGAGGACACAGGTGTTCCACGGCAGGACCTAGTGTCTGAGTTTCAGTCTGGCAGCTTTGAACTTGGAAATCCTCTTGGAGTTTCTTCTGGCCCTTCTGAGACGGCATCTTTTTTCTCTGGACGGCCAGGTGGTGGCTGAGCACCAGTGGTTGGGTGTGGCGTCGGGGAGGGAAGTAAAAACTCTTTTCCCACCGCAGTGCCAGGAAAAGCCTCTACTGTTCCTGGTGAGAATGAGAACTCCTGCTGAGAATGTCCTTGTTCTTCCTTCTCTAAAGAGGCTTTGTCAGCCTCTCCGCAAATGGCTTTTTCATAGTCAGGATTCCTAAAACCCTTGTGTCATCGTGCCCAGCCTCTCTCTCCAGCACCACCACATCCAAGAGTCTTTCTGCATCCCGACTTCAACATGGATGTCTCTGAGGCCATGCCCCTCATTCACAGCACCAGCAAATATTCTGTCAGTATCTGCTGGTGTTCGGATCATCAGGCGTTCTGGGGCCAAAGTGGCCATCTCCAGGGCCATGTCTGGTTCCTTCTTTCTGTTCATGAAAAGCTAATGTGGTTTTTCTCTATTTCATTGGACTTTCTTTAGTTCAATGCTGTGGGAAAAATAGACTGCAGGTGAAGGCTCCTCTTCCTCTCCTGAACCGCCATCGTGACAGTGGTCTGGGTGTGGATGATGCTCAGAACCATTCACCTGACCTCGCCTTTGACCTTGCACCAATTTTGACTGTGAAATCTCCTTAGGGAACTGCCCTCAGTGGGCGGTCCATAGGCTGGTCTGAGATGTCATCTTTCTCCTCTCCATCTGCGGCGTCTCTCCTGCTCAGTGCTCCCCTCACCCAGCAGGTTTTCCTGTCTCTCCAGCTCTTCTAGCCGAGCCCACAGTTCCTCGTCAGTAAGAAAATCACTCCTGGACTTTACATCATCTCCAAAACATGAAGTGTTGGGTTTTGAATGTGGTTCCTATGCAATTTGGGTTTTCTTTTCAATTCAGAGTCATTTGGAACACAATTCTCTTATGTCAACAAAATCGCCTGCCCTGTCACACCGTCCCTGTACATCTGCGGGAACACAACTTTAGCTTCAGAGTTTTTCAGCACCTTTCTTAGGTCATCCAGTGCTTTCCTCGCTCATTCCTTCCTACGCTCTTACCAGATCCACCGCTGGCTTTGCAGAGCACTGGCAAAACCAGCTGTGCCCGAGTAGGACAGTGGTTTTGTTGGTTTCAACGTCTTCCCGGCATGGAGACAAGAAGCCCAACTGGCACCCTGACCTCGTAAGACAGCTCATCAGGCAAGGCCCGGAGTTGTTACTGAGGGTGGCACAGTCACTCTGTACCTGTCGCCAGGGCGAGATTTCCTCTCGGCAACTAGAGACCATCTTTCCCTGTTCTTGGAGCCTCGCAGCCTATCAGGCACCAGCTGCCTGGAGGCGGCCGAGCAGGCGGGGCTGAGGGGCAGACGCTGCGGCTCCACGGCTTCTGCACGTGTGCAGTGCTCGGACCTGCTCAGGCCCGGGCCTCGGAGTCCAGGAACCTGAAGTGCCGGCTTCCTCCAGCAGGGGGCGGTGCTTGTCGGATGGTTTCTCCAGTCAGCCTTCACAGCCCCTCAGGAAAACCCTGTCAAAAGAGAAATCACTCGGGAGATGGATGGTGGGGATGGTTGCACAACAGTGTGAGTGTAATTAATGCCACTGAACTGTGCACTTATAAATGGTTAAGATAGTCAATTTTACGTTCTGTGTATTTCACCAGGACAAAAACATACATAAATCAGTCTCACTTAGGGTAAGTATCATAAGAACTTTGCTGTCAGGGCTGTGATTTTGCTGGAACAACTTCTCAAGGTTCTAACTAAACAAAATAAAACACAATATCCATTTTACACCCATGTTTATAGTAGCATTATTCACAATAGCCAAAAAGTGGAAGCAACCCAAGTGTCCATTGACCAATAATGGATAAATAAAATGTGGTATATCCATACAACAGAATATTATTCAGGGGGCCGGCACAGTGGCACAGTGGTTAAGTTCGCATGTTCCACTTCAGCGGCCCGGGGTTCACTGGTTCAGATCCTGGGTGTGGACATGGCACTGCTTGGCACACCATGCTGTGGCAGGTGTCCCACATATAAAGTGGAAGAAGATGGGCATGGATGTTAGCTCAGGGCCAGTCTTCCTCAGCAAAAAGAGGAGGATTGGTAGCAAATGTTAGCTCAGGGCTAATCTTCCTCAAAAAAAAGAATATTATTCAGCCTTAGAAAGCAAGGAAATTCTGACACATGTTACAACACGGATAAACTTTGAGGATATTATGCTAAATGAACTAAGCCAGTCACAAAATGACAAATGCTGTGTGATTCCACTAATTTGAGCTACCTATGTTACTGAACACAAACACAGGTTCGTTTACCTGCTGCACAAGAAGGGCCAAAAATCAGAACGCCAGGCTTGTGGCAAGGAAAGAAGTTTATTTCGGTGATGTCAGCCCAGAGATGGCAATAAGCACTCAGATCGTCTCCTCGAAAGACACGAGTTAAGGGAGTTTAAAGGAGTTTAAAGGTGATGAATGTGACTACTTGCAGGGAGAGGGGTGGTGGTGTCGATGAAAATAATCCATAACCAATCTATAAATGAAAATTTGGGAGAGTTTATTCTGAGCTGAAATCTGAGGACCATGGCCCAGGGCCTTTCTTCCCGAAGGAAGAAAGGGCACCAAAGAAGTGAAGTGTACAGAATGGTTATATCCCCCCAAACAGAATGTTTCACATATGATTGACATGTCCCTCCCACAATAGTCACAAGATTGCCCTGTTGGCACAGCGCTTGATGGACACAGCAGGGAGTGGGTCTGCTAGCTCGGCTGGCACAGCAGGAGGCAAGTCTATAGTCTCGAGCTGGGTGGTCACAGGTGAGCGCAGCAATCAGTTCCTAGACTAAGGAAAGATGCTTAATCCTTAAGGAAATGCCAATGTTGGGGGGGGAGGGAAGTTGCACCTTTATCTCAAGGCCTTTGTTCTTGCCATAGGGAATCTCTAAAGCAGATATACAGTGCATGCTCAATGGCCATGGTTAGGCCCTTTTGGAAAGACAAGGTCAGGCCGAATTAGGTTTACACCAAATGGCTTCCTCATATACTCCAATATATCCTATTACTTGCCATTTTTATTTGTCAGTGGGATGAGGGAATCTGCAGGTGAGTGTGCTTGGTTGTCTGGCTCCATGATGGATGGTGGATTCCGACACCAGGAAGCTGAGGAGTTGGGGTCGGGGAAACCTTAGTTTCTTGTATTCTCTGGACATCAATTTTCCTGCAATAAACTTCAAGGACCCATAATTAGCCAAGACATCAGTTTGAGACTGCCTGGGCTCTAACAGTTTGTAGCTGTGTGAGGGGGAGGTCAGTGCTCTAATCTCCACCCTCTTTCCTGCATCTGTGAAGCTCAGGGGCACAAAGGTTAAAGAAACCAATATTCACATATGGATGGAACTAAAGAAGCAGGGAAGGGCGGGGGATAAGGAGGGCGGGTGTTGGATGACCTCAGACCATAGGGCACCTCTCTGTAGGCAAAAGTTTCGGATCTGCTGCATGTGACATTCCTGAGGAACCTAAGAAACATTAGTTATTTTCTTATCAGGGGAGAAGGAACAGTTTGGAGAGAGGACCTGAATCTTCTGCTAACAAGACATTCTCTCTGCTGGTTCCTGACGGACTGCTGCTGAGTTGCCCGCGTGCGGTTCTAAGTGTTTTTCCAAGGCTCGCAGCGAGACTGTGAAAATAGGACGACGTGGGTTCTGGACATGGAGGCTCTCATGCTCATTTGGTCTCATTGCGATTTATAGAAAATATATATTTGGTCTTTGTCTGGTTCTTGGCACAGAGCTCCCCAAACCCTTGGAATTTCCTACGTGGTGATTAGAGCTATAAAGGTATCTTTTGTTATTCCTAACAAGACCTGTGCAACCACACCTGCGTTTATGTTAATGAGGTAACTTTTGGCGAGCCCTTAGGTCACCTAAGGGAGGGGCTGCTTGCCAGGAGTGGACCATGTGATTAGAGGGTTGGAGCTTTCAGCGTCACCGCCCACCCCGCCTTGGAGAGGGGTGAGGGGCTGGGGATTGGCCAGTGGCCAGTGATTTAATCAATCATGCCTATGTAATGAAGCCTCCATAAAATCCGAAAAGGATGGATTCGGAGAGCTCCCAGGTTGGTGAACACATGCAAGTGCTGAGCGACTGGTACGCAGAGGGCGTGGCAGCGTTACCAGCTCTTAGTCAATATCAGCCCTGATATTGGTTCCCCAGTAGTGAACCCAGCATATATGGGGTTAAAACCAAAAGCACTCATCTCCCTTGTCTGCTTCTTTAGTTACACTCCTATGTAAATATCTGCTTCTTTAACCTCTGACCCCCTGAGCTTTCCCAAATAGAAGTTACAAACCGTTAAAGTCCAAATGGCCTCCAGCTGGGCTCCCACTAAAGCTGCAGCTATCACAGGACCTTGAAGTTCTTTTACAGAGAAATGTATGTCCGGGGACTATCAGGAAACCAAGGCTTCCCAGGCCCGACTCCTCGGCTTCCTGACGTCAGAGTCTCCCTTCCACCATGGAGATAAACAGCTAAGGGCACTCATCTGAGAAATCCTTTGTCTCCTCTGCTGGAAGCAGCCCCAGACACAGGCTGATGGGAAAATGCTGACCAAGAAGGTCGCGGCCCTCCCCTACCTAAAACCCCAAATAAAATCCCCTACCCGTTTCTTAACGGGGAGCTAGCAGTATTTGAGGCACAAGGCCTTGCTTTGCCCCCCTTGCCTGGCAAAGAAAACAAAGCCTTTCCTTTTCCACTCAAAACTCTGTTCCCCTTGCTGGTTTGGCATCAGGTTCAGAAGCTCTGAGCTCCTTCCCACATACCTTGCCTCTTCAGCTGGTCGTTCGTCTGTATCCTATATAATATCCCTTTGAATTGACTGGTAAATGTAAGTAAATATGTCTCTGAGTTCTGTGAGCTGCTGTAGCAAATTAATCGAACCCAAGGAGGGGGTTGTGGGAACCTCTGATTTATAGCTGGTTGGTCAGAAGCACAAGTGACAACCTGGGCTTGCAATTGGCATCCGAAGTAGCGGCAGTCTTGCAGGACTGAGCCCTTAACCTGTGGGATCTGACACTCTCTCCAGGTAGTGTCAGAATTGAGTTAAATTTGTAGGACACCCAGTCAGTGTCTGCTGAGAATTGGAGAATTGCCCCTGGTGTTGGGAAAATACGTGGGAAGGCGGGTACTGGGTGATGAGGATTTTTAGGCTGCTTAATTTTAAAATGGCTTATGATGAGGATTTTTAGGCTGGTTAGTTTTAAAACTACAGATGAGATTCAGGCTCCAAGGAGTGGAATTTGTTTGCCCCTTTGTTGGGAAACATTTACATTTCTAAGGGAAACCTCTATCTGTGAAGATGCCTCCCTCTCTGTGCCAGGAAGAAGGGGGAATGGTCTTATCTCTAGAAGCTCTTAATGGGGAAGGCAAGAACTTGAGTTGGTTGCTGTCTGGCAATCTCATGTAACTGGTTTAGGGTGGTGGCGTCTAACCTTTCTAACCTTTACTTAATCCGATTTGATTCTTGTCTAAAAGTCATGGGATCACCCAATGACCAGACCCCACCTGCACTGATACCATTTTAACTTTTTTTCATGTTCTTTCCTTTGTCTTGTAAAGAGATGAATCATATACCTATGCCTTAAATTTAGCCCTAACCCTCAACTCGGGGCAGCAGCAGGAGCTCTGACTGCCCGTGGGTCCTGTCCCCATGCCAGCGGGGGCAGCAGCAGCGGCTCTGCCTGCCCATGGGCTCTGTCCCCATGCCAGCGGGGGCAGCAGAAGCGGCGGCAGCAGAAGCTCTGACTGCCCATGGGTCCTGTCCCCATTCTATTCCACACTATTCTCTAAATAAAAGAGCACTACTGCCAGACCTTAAGAGTCCAAGAAATCTTTCTTTCGACTCCTCGGCTCACCGACCCCGCATCACTGGGCAGCTGGCTCCCCTTTCAGACAGGACAGGTCTCCCAGTTACCACAATCCTCTTTATTCAACTTGGTTCCCTACTTGGTCATCATAGGCATCTGAGCTTGTATACCCCGGTTTATAAAGGGGGTTAGAGCAAGCCCTGCATCTACCAACCTCACTCACCCATTTCTCAGATTCTGGGTCCTGATGCTTGTCAAAGTCTTGATGAGTGGGATCATGGGGAGCCCAGCCAGGGCCTCAGGGCCACAGGCTCCTGCAGTCTCCAGTCTCTAAGGTTTAGTCCTCAGCTCGGAATGCTGCTTCCTCACTTCTCAGTAGGCAGGAAGCATTGATCTGACTCCTAGTTTTACTTAAGCTGAGAGAGAGAGATCCTTGAATCCCATTGGTATCTAAATACCAGGGAAATGGCATTTGGGAACAAAGAATTTGGCCAACCCAATTCCTTATGGAAAACTGAAGCTTAAGTGAACTCGGGGTATACCCCCTGGGCAGAGAATGTTAGTCTGGACTTCCGCAGTATCTGGACCTCCATCTCACCTGAGGGAGTGAGGGAATCTCTCCCTCCCGGAGCAACTTTAATAAGCCCTAATGAGGTTGACCTGGTTAGGTTAGCATTTGCTAAAAAGAGAAAGTTTTAGCACTTTGCAATCTTTGCCTGCAGTTAAACCTGACTGGATTTGGGAGCATGATTCAAATGTTTGAGGGATTGATGACTTCATTCATTCAAGAAGAAAAATAGGATCTGGCCCGGTGGCTAAGTGGTTAAGTTCACACACTCCACTTTGGTGGCCTGGGGTTGGCCGGTTCAGATCCTGGGCATGGACCTACACGCTCCTCATCAAGCCACGCTATGGTGACATCTCACATAGAAGAACTAGAATGACTTACAACTAGGATATACACTGTGTTCTGGGGATTTGGGGAGAAAAAGAACGAAGATTGGCAACAGATGTTAGTTCAGGGCCAATCTTCCTCACCAAAAAAAAGTATTCATAAAAATAGGAAAAATAATTGTTTAAAAAAAGAGATAAATTCTTAAATTTTTTTCTATTGGTTCCGTCAAAATGTCAGAATGGCCGTGTTAAACAGCAAATAAAGTTGCCCTGTGCCAAGGGTCATACACTCAAATGCCCACATAGATCAGGGAGAAGATGTAAATGGGTAAATATGGCCTGATGCAAAAAAAAAAATTAACCACCAGAAATTTACTGAAATTTATTTTATTAATCTATAGTGTGAACATATAACACATATAAATATCTATGCTGATGATTGTTTAAAATTTGAAGTGGAAAAATAAATTTTAAACAGGAAGCATTTTCCTATTTTTACTTTGATAATTCATTGCTCACTGTGATACCGGCTCAATACAAGTTGACATAAGGGAAGCCATATTGTAGAAAGGAAACCATATTGTAATTTTGAATGACCTTTGATTAACTAGCCCAGAAATGCTCTGTAGATTTTATGGCCCCTCCCAGCTGCTATAAGATGATAACTTTGTTCTTTAGAGTTCCTTAGGGATGTGCTGACCCCCGGACAGAGTCCATGCTGATAGCCATCATCAATGGCAACTGAAAGATCAGGGTATGGAGTGCTGCTCCATTCTCTGATGCATTTCCAGTAAAACAAAAGATCATCAGAAACTAAGACCAGCTGCCTCCCCCACCTGGAGAAGAGCCGCATGTATAACCAGCCTGTAGTCTTTGTTCTGTGAGATGATTCTTTCGGACATGAGTCTGCCATCTTATCCCTTGCTAGCAAGCTGTAATAAAACCCTTTCTCTCCTGTCACCTTGCCTCTTGACTATTGGCATGTCTTGCAGCGGGTAGACAAGCCCCCTTGAGTGGTAACAACTTGATTTGAAATAAGAAACGATTTCATTTTATTTGTTTCATGACAGAAAACTACTGTTTACAAATGTAGGTCCATCCAAATGTTGATAAATTTACTGTGAAATGATTCTCCTGGTGTTTCCTCTCAACATGATCTTTGTGCAGTAGTTGGCACTTTTTTCACAACAATGTGAAACAAATCATTTTCCCCCACTCATGATTTTGCACTAAGAGAACGTTCCTCCCTCTGTTCCTCACCCCCAACCTCAGAGAGGGGGAACCTTCTACCCTTCTTACCTTCCCTCCTCCACCCTGAGACTCTTGGAGATCAGCTTTGGGTCATGCCTGTTCTTAGGAAGATGTTTGATGATATTGGGGATCAGAATTGGCCACCCCAAAATATGTCTCTTTGGCTTATTTTTAGAACAAAAGACTCTGAAAGAAATTTTGACCTTCTCCCTAACTGCCTAAAAGAATTTAAGATACAAGTCCTGTTCCAGGAAGGAGCTAATACCACAAGATAACAATAGTACAATGTAAAATAGGTGTGATAGACAGAAAGGCACCAGCAAGCCCATTTTTATCAAAGTTCTGTCTCTGGGGTCACATTGTCTATAGATGGCCCAGCAAACACTTGTTTATCAAACATTTACATTTCTATCTCATGTAAATTGCCTTCCTCCCCTTTGAAATCCCAAACCGATACCCCCAACATCCTCCTTTGTCTTTAGTTGAAGATGGTATTTAAAGTGGTGGCTTTGGCCATTCTGGTGAGTTACTCAGTTTTGCTGGGTTTCTCCTGTGTGGATATATTGTTAAACTTTGTCTGATTTTCTCCTGTTATTGTGTCTCACATCAATTTAATTCTTAGACCAACCAGAAGGACCTAGAAGGTAGAGGAAATTGTCTTCCTCCCCTACAATGATGTCTGATCAGTGGTCTGGGCATGTATAATTTCACTGTAGGCAGAAGGTACATTTTTAGTGGCTCTAATTAGAGGTAGTGTAGGCGTCATGAGCCTGGTCCCCTCTCAAGGGACTGGGGCCTCAATGTGAGTCACGTGCAATAGCTGAGGCTCAGGAACCCAACTGGCTTGTGTGAGAATTTCCAGCTGGTCACCAGAGTGAGAGACTGCAGAGGCGAGCTGCCACAGCTTATGGGTGCCACTTGCTGCATACTAACTGTGTGCCACATGGGTGCCGGGTGAGCGTGTTGCCTCCACGAGAGAGGCAGCATTCATTCCTCCATGTTGTTATGCGATAATGAATATATAGGATGCTATATTGCCTAAGGGTTGAACATTCAGTGACGAAGTAAACAGAAACAGTCCCCGTCCTCATGATGATTGTGGTCAGGAAAAGAAACAAACACATATGGAGTTGTAACCTTTGATAAATGCCCTGACAAAAAATGAGAGTAATATGTAAGAAAGCAGGAGCAGAGTGGGCTACTTACCTGCGGCAGTCAGGTAAGGCTGCTGAGGAGGTGACATGGAAATTAGCACTGAAGGAGGAAGGCTAGTTCTGAGAGGACCAGGAGAAAAGAGTTTTAGGTCATGGGAACATCACAGGCAAGTATCCTGTGGTGGCAAAGAGCTTGGTGCCAGCATGACTTAGCCCCATGTGAAAGCAAGATGGGAAGATGTGAGGTGAACATGCCTTCAGAGGAGAAATGAGGTGCAATGGGGCATGATGGGGACCCTGAAGTACGAGAGGAGGAAAGGAGATGGGGAGAACTGGCAACCAGAGGGTTGACTGCACAGAGTGGGGGGCTTGTTGAGATCAGAATCGCGTGCAGGAGAGTGAACGGCCATCTTGGACCTTCCAGCCGCTCCAGCCGTCACTGACCGCACCCACATGCATGTTCCCGAATGGGACCAGAAGAACCACCCAGGCAGCCCACAGACTTGGGGAACTAATCAATCGTTGTTTTAAACCACTAAGTTTTGGTTGGTTTGTCATGCTGCCGTGGATAGCTGAAATAGACTCTATAAAATATCTACAAATTGGGCAGGAGCGTTGAATGGGTTCCTGGCCACCTTGTGGTTCTTGCTTCCCCTATGGACATTATGAAGCATGTTGCACAGCTCAACAACCTTTTATTGGTCTAGAATTACATAAAAAGAGTCATCAAGAAAAAGCGGCCAGAACCCAGAACCTTTGGACGTAGCTGGAGATAAAGACGGAATATACCAGGTTCTTCAACTCCATCAAATGGCGATGCTTGCACATGGCCCTCGACCCAGGTACTGAGGGCCGGAGAGTGAGGCTGAGGGCGCGGAGGCAGGGGCAGCTATCCAGTTCCAGGAGAAGGCAGGTTCAGAGTTTGTGATCTCCATCCAAATCAGATGCTCCAAGGGGCCGAGTCCGTCTCCAGCAGGATCTGGAAGGGCTCAGGTATTTTCCAGGACAAATGGTGGCCACTGGGAGCCAATCTTTCCAGGTGTGTGGTACAAAGATCCTGGGACAGCGAGGTTAATTTTCCCTCTGTGGCTGTGCTTTGCTGAGAAAGTTCTAGAATGTGATGAGGTTGGAAGGGATGACAGACTGTCATGGTTAATTTTACGTGTCAACTTGATGGACCACAGGGTGCCCAGATTAAACACTATTTCTGGATGTCTCTGTGAGGGTGTCTCTGGATGAGCATAGCATGTGAACTGGTGGACTCAGTAAAAAAGCTGGCCCTCCCCAATGTGTGCGGGCATCCTCCAATCCATCCAGGTCCTGAATAGAGCAAACAGGTGGAGGAAGGAGAGATTGGCCCCCTTTCCTCCCTGTCTGCCTGCTGGGCTGGGCCCTGGGTCCTCTCCTGCCGCTAGACTGGGGTTTGCACCGTCAGCTCCCTCAGTGCTCAGGCCTTTGGACTCAGACTGAACTACCACTGGCTTTCCTGGGTCCTCTAGAGGGAAGCCCAAGGGGTGACGTGGGCCCTCAGCTGCCAGGGGCTCTAAGGCAAGGCTTCCTTCTGAGTGGAGGTGAAAAAAAAAGGAGAGTCACTTTAGGGGGTTGGGTCCTCTGAGCTGCTGTTCTGCTCATAAGGCATGAGTGGAACCAGCCACTGAGATGAAAACACATCTTTAATCCCAGACGGGCTGCAAGGTGACCCACACCAGCAGTGATGTCCAGGGCAGAGGTGGAAGAACACAGGCCGTGACTCAGTTGCCCCATGGGGCTGGCACACTGCCCGCTGGCTTCTGCTGGTGTCTGTGCTAAAAGTCCTTTGGGTCATACTGATACTGGGGACCCAAAGAGCTCCCAGCCCAAGTGAAGGAAATCCTATTCCAGGGCAGGAAGGGAGAAGGGGCTGCCCACTGGCCACATGCCCCCCCTCCCCCCACAATCATGGGCAGGACGTCTTTAACAGCAGATCATGTGACTTAGTCTCTGTAATCGTGTGAGCCAATTCCTCACAATAAATCTCTCCCTCTATCTACACATCCTGGTGGTTCCGTTTCTCCGGAGAACCCTGACCAATACGTGAGTCTTCATCGGAGCGTCCTGACAGCCTCCAGCTGCACAACCCGCACAGCTGCGTGGGCAGCACCAAGCAGAGTGGCTGGGCCTCTGGAAGAGCTTGGTGATGGGGTCAACTCAGGCAGGGTGGGGACGGGGCAAACAGAACCTCCAATGGCGCGGGGTCTGGCCCAGCAGAGGGCGGAGGACAGGTGCTCACTGACTCCACCACCCTGGACCCCAGGGGAGACCCTCACGAAGAGGAGTGGTCAGGAGGGCTGGGAGCCCGATGGGGAGGCTGCTGCACCTCTGTCCTCACCTGCCCTGGGCCCCACGTGGGCCCCCACGTCCCTCCTGGTGCTTCTCTGTCAGAAGCCGTGAGCCACTCCCGCTTCATTCTAGGAGAGAGACGGGCGAGGTTGGGAGGTTGGGAGTGCCAGCAGTGTGGGAGGGGACAGTGTCCCCCTCACCCCAGGGCCCCAACATTTCCGGCTGCACAGGACAGGTGTTGTCACCACCCGAGGACGTGTTCTTTCTTCCCGGCTCATCAAGCATGTAAGTTTGGACAGGAACCTTATTTCTGTAGGGCTCGGCTTCCTCAGGGGACGTTGAGGTCACTCCCCCTCAGGGACCCAAGCCTGCAGGCTGGCCTCCGGGGCACTGGTCCGCGAGCTTCCAGCAGGTGCTTCCTGCCAGAACGCTTCCATGGGGCCAAGGCAAGGACCGCAAGGGCCGCCACAGGGCCGTTCCCCTAACCAACGCTACAAACCCAAGAAGGTTCAGGATGGTGGTGGCCAGAAGTGGGGGTGTGATGGCCCCACCCCTGGGAGGCTGGAGGAGGATGCTGGCCCAGCCCCTCGAGGGCCCCAGGAGCCCGGGCAGCATAGGCAGTGCGAGGCAGAGCACCGCTGTCTGCACCATGTCCTGGGCTCCTGTCCTGCTGGTGCTCCTCGCCCACCGCGCAGGTGAGAACACCCCAGAGCTTGCAGCCCCCGCCCCTTCCCTGCCCCCCTGCCCTGGGGGCCCACATGCTTCTGTGTCCCCAGGTTGTGGCCCTCAGCCGGTGCTGAATCAGCCACCGTCTGTGTCCTCGTCCCTTGGAAGCACAGTCCGCCTGGCCTCCACCTTGAGCAGCGACCACGATGTCAGCCTTTACAGCATCTACTGGTACCAGCAGAGGCCTGGCCACCCTCCACGATTCTTGCTGAGATATTTCTCCCATTCAGACAAGAGCCAGGGCCCCAGGATCCCCCCTCGCTTCTCTGGATCCAAAGACTTGGCCAAGAACACAGGGTATTTGAGCATCTCCGAGCTGCAGCCTGAGGATGAGGCCGTGTATTTCTGTGCTGTGGGGGCCCAGGGCTGGGAGAGGGAGAGGGAGAGAGGGGCAGAGAAGGAGCCTGCTGCTCCAGGGCCCCAGGCGCCCCAGGACACGCTTAGCTTGAACTAAAGACAGAAGGGACATGCATCCCCATGGAGTGGTGCCTGTGGGTGAGGAGGAGGGTGGGCCGTGCGCGGCACAGAGAGGAGATGCTCCTTGTCCAATTAGGTGCCGCTGGAGGCTGGAGTGGGGGATTAAAGTTGCTTGTGTCTCAGGCAGTTGTGCTGAACTGGTGAGAGTGGCGTCTGAATTATACAGAGAAGGCCCCAGATGCTCTGCAGAGGGTAGAATGGGGGGGCGCACCCAAGAACCAGCGTGGGCGAAGGTCCCAGGGGAGCGGCTGCTCACGGTCTGCTTGGCTGGTGCCCCTGCTCTTGTGGGTCATGGGGGGCAGGGCACTGACAGCACCTTGGGGGCACGCCCTGGCTGAGGACAGGACCTTCTGTTGTCTCCTGATTATTCTCAGGAGGTACAGGGTAAACAAGCTTAGAAAACGTCTTTCTCAGGCCTCTGGGGAGGAGAGCGGGTGCCGAGGTCCAGGGCAGGCTCTCCAGCTCAGTACTGTTGACATCCAGGGCCGGACAGTTCTCGGTCGCAGGGCTGGCCTGTGTGCTGTAGGATGTTGAGCAGCATCCCTGGCCTCGACCCACCAAATGCCAGTACCTGCAGCCTCCCACCTCTAGTTATGACGACCGGAAACATCTCCAGGCACTGCCAGATGTCCCCAGGCTGGCAAAATCCCCCCAACTGAGAGCCGGTGGTCTAGGTGAGAGAAATGCATCTGCTCTTCTGTGCAGGAGACCGGCAGGGGCCAGCGAACATTTTCTGGAAAGGGCCAGATAGTAAAGCATTTTGGCTTTCTGAGCCATCTGATCTTTGTTGCAACTACAGTCATGTGTCGCTTAATGACAAGCATACATTCTGAGAAATGCGTCGTTAGTCGATTTCATTGTTGTGTGGACGTCACAGAGTGTACTAGGCAAACCTGGACGGTGTAGGGCTCCACACCCGGGCTCTATGGTACTGATCTCACGGGACCTCCATCGTATATGCGGTCTGTTGTTGACCAAGACGTGATTGTGGGGCGCATGACTGTACTCAGTTCTGTTTTACAGTGTGGAACGCGGCCACAGACAATATGTGAACAGATGGGCATGACTGTTATTTACAGAAACAGAAGGGCCTGGGCCAGATATGGAGCGCAGTCCATAGTTTGCCAACCCGTGCTCCAGAGACAGAGCCCAGGTGCTGCTTCCAGGTTTCAACCAAGCCACACTTGGTTGGCCAGCTGAGGGCACCCGCAACTCCTCCGGTCTGATGACTTCAGGGTTACTAAACCTCCGGACCCTAGAAGGAACTGGAGGCAGGAGGGGCATGTCCTCACCGACAGGCTCGTTGGGTGAAGAGGGAACGGGTGGGTTCCTTCAACCCTAGCCCACGGCACAGCACCCTGAACCCTGGGTGGTGGGTCAGGATGTGCCCTGAGAGAGGGACCCTGTCCATCAGGTGTACACACATGTGGACACGCCTCGCACGCAGAGAGGTGCCAGGCAAACCATCTCCCCTGTGATCCCAAACTTGGCTGAGAACATCCATTTATCAAGGCTAAGAAGACCCCAAGGGTCCCCCCGAGAGAGCCAGACGTACGTCAGAATCGGCCCTGCCCCGTGTGGCCTGAGTCTCTTCTGTAAAACATCGGTCTCAGCTCACGCCGCCGTGTTCTGGGTAGCCCCTGAGCATCCACTGCCTCCGGGCAACAGCTCTTCCTGCATCACGCCTCCGTCCCCGGGGGAGGCGCCTCCAGGCCCGTGTTTCTAAGGCCAACGAGGTGGGACCCCAAAGCGCTCTGAATTCTGCTTGCAGCCTGCCCTTCTCCTGCTTCATCTTCTGGGATTCCGAGATCCTCTGCTGTGACAAGAAAGCCAGAGAGCAGAGAGTCACATTGGGCTCCTCCATCACCCTAAGGCCCCAGCCCCAGCAGATTCGTGGAGGACGAGAGCCGGGCCTCGGGCCTCGGGCTGGCCAGAGTGTAAGGCTTAGCTCTGGGCCGCCTTGGAAGGGTCATTTGAATCCTAGGCCAACAGTTCCAACACTGTATGTAAAAAGGATAAAAATAGCACTGATCAGTTTATATAAAGTGCTTACCTGGGCTTAACTGTAGTTAATTTATACAAAGTGCTTACCAGGGCTTGACAAAGAGTAGTACTGTTATTTCCTCATCAGTCCCCAGGCCTGGCCTTCCTGCTTCTCATAACTTTTCCTTTAGTCTGAGTCGTTTCTCCCCTCGACCATTATTGACGGGCCTCCTGCCCATCCCTCTGTGCAGCTGTACCCTCCACTCTGCATTACTCCCAGACCCAGCCTCACCTGCACCCCTCCTCTCCAACCTTTGATTGTCTCCCACCCTCAAAGGCACCTATGCAAGCCACATCTGTAATTTCCGATTTTTTGGTGGCTGCATTTTTCTAAAATGGTAAAAAGAAACAGGTGAAATGATTTTTTTTAAATTTAAACAGTATGTAATTTTATTTTCTCTTGAAAACAAATTAAGCACATTTAAGTGCCAAACATTTTTCATAAAATTTTGTCATTATCCAAAATGACTCCTTCTCTATAGAAAAATTAACAATCAACAATTTTTGTTTAATGCTCACATGGTATCCTTTTGCTCCGCCTGCAGTTGAAACAAAAGCAGTTAAACCAAGTTCCCTCTGAATTCATTTGATTTTTGAGAGAAGAATGAATGAATGAGAACAAAATATACATGAGTTAACTTTGCAAAGTTGCAGCTGGCTTCGATCTCTAATCTACTAATGGCACTATGGGCAAAATACAGGGCAGAATATAACTTGATCTTGGTCGACATGTTAAAATGACTTTAATCACTTTAAAAATGATCTGAAGAATTGTCTTGGGGACCTGTTTTGAAAATACATCTCCTTTATACTATTTCATAAACGGAAAATCACTTTCTTTTTTTAAAAAAAAGGAATGATTTTAAAAAACATGGAGACTAAAGAATTCATGGAAAACAAAAAGAGCTCACATGATAGTAGTGCTCTGGGCAACGGACAGCACTGTGCAACGGCGCCAAGAAGCAGTGCTTGCGTCTGATGAGCAGAGACCCAGGGACCCACCCTAGCAGCATGTTCCAAATGTGACTTTCGGTGCTTCACAACGGGAAGAGCCACAGCTCACACAAAAGCATTTTCACAAAATTCTCACAAACGTTAAACAGTATTTAAAAATCTAAAAGAGGATGCACAGACTTTCTCTGCACACACAGGCAGTGCTCAGCGAGAACAAATTTAGGCAGGCACAGTGGAGATAGGACAGGAAGCACCTCAAAAAGGAGTTAAGAAGCTGTACCTAAGCAGCTGTGATGTTTTAACTTAAAAGTTAAAGATTTAAAAATATCAGAATGTACATATACCAGCCATTACATTCAGTCCACAGATGCCCAGATCTTTCACTGTGCAGCTTCTCTCTCCTGTAGATAGTTTTCATGACAACACAGGGTTTCATGGATAAGTTGTCACTGGTCGAAGAAAATGTCCTAAGCTTTAAACAGATTTAAAGAGCAATGCTCTCAATTTAGAAATAAAGTAGTACAAAAGGGCTAACAAACCCTAACAGTGCAAATCATCAGTAGAGAAAGTCTGTTGCAGCTTCTTTTACAAGCTGGCCTTTATAACACATGAAACAGGTAAAAAAAACTTAGCCTTAGTTTATAATACAATCATTTCCAAATCGGATTTTTTTTAGTACAAAATTTCATAAATCAGGTCTCCTGTGGATCATATACAATCATAAAGGCTAAATTCAAAGTCTTTATTTTACAAACAAGTCTGAAAAGGGAAGAGTCAAGTATGGGAGAATGGTCTCTGGATGGTACTACTGGCCTCAGGAAAGCAGTGCTACAGATTTCTGTGCAAAGAGAGTATGCTGTTCAAACATTTTCCTATTTCAAGGCATGAAAATATTATTTGAATAGAAGAAACAGGAAAATCACTTGTAACAAATTAAAGAGAGGTGCACACACACCAATCCCTGTCTAACAGTATATAAAGCATATTGGGCTCAGTATTTGTCTGTTGCTAGCACCTGGCTTTCATACTATATCTTTATCAAAAAATCAGATTGAAAACTCAAATTACCATTAAGAAAAAAAAAAAAAAACCCTAGTGGCCATACCTCACTCCCCTCTATTCAGATTTTTATGAGTTTACAAATGAAACTGAGGTCGTCCTCTGCAGGTACTTGACTACCTCCTGCTGGGAAGGTGAATGCCGTTTACTTGGGGCAGGAAAGGCAGTAAGAGCTCCAGTTGTGCAAAAAGTGAGCAGTGATCAGAGGGGATGAGTGGGTGTGGGCCGCCACTGATATTATTCTCAACTAGCCAATGGTGGTCCAGAGGTCCCAGGATGCCTAAAGTGTTCAGTTGAGGTTTAGAGTAGAAGATGTAGTCAATTATACCCTTGAAATCGAAGGTGTAGTTCGTGTAAGGCATCAGGCCACTCTCGTAGGCACTCTTTAACTTGAACCCATGCGTGATCCTGCCATTGGTCGTCCCATTTTTCCCATTGCAGCTGAAGTTTGTGAGACTTTCATTATATCTCAGCTCCTTAAAGTCTTTATGGTTTGCTTCTACTCCACCAGTGCTCAAATATTCTACAACACCAGAGTCTGGCAAAGAATTAAGATCTGCACACACCACCAGTGGAATAGCTCCAAACTCTCCCAAGACACTGGACTGGAGGCTCCATGAGGCTTTGTCAATAATGTTCTTCACTTCTGAGAGGAACATCATTGTCTGAACCAACTTCACATCAGAGTATTCAGAGTCCCAATGCATATGAGCATTAGCCACGAGAATCAGTTGTTTTTCTGTTCCGAGACGTGGCTTTCCAGATGACATTTCAATCAATTCCTTTCGAAGTTCTAGCAGTACTGCAAGTCCAATGTTATCTTTTGTCGTGACTCTGTTCAGCATAGCTTCAGACCCTTCTGAATTTGCCATCGCTAGCTGATTAAATTCAACAGTGTGTTTCTGAACCAAAGTAAATTTTTCTGTCTTGAAGAATATTGCACAGCCATCAACATGTTTTCTTTCTTGTTCTGACATTGTCCTAGCTCTAGATTTAGGACTAAAGAATCCCATTATAGCCACGTTCTTTCAGTTCTACCAGAAAAAAAACTGTAATACTGTTCTGTTTCAACCTCCTTAAGACTTATGATATCAGCATTGCAGCTCAAGATTTCTTGAATAATGGCCTTTTTCCTGTAGTCCCAGTTTAGCACCCATGATGGACAGTAGCCGTATAACTGCTGGGTCGCATATTTATCACAAAGAACATTGTAGCACATGACAGAAAACAAGGCAGTAGGCCTTGTTCTGTCTGGTTCTTGTAACATAATCCAAGATCTTGGAGGTGGTTGTTCTGTTGAAACTGCCAAATTATCAAGCAAATAGTTCAGTAGCCTTCTTGTTCCATCTGGTTCCAAATAGAGGTTCAATATATCTTGGGTAAGTGGATTTCCTTTCAGGCCTAAAGTCTGCAACTGAAACAGTTTTCCCAGCTCAAAAGGTAGAACTCGTAACAGGTTGTTATTTAAATGGAGTTCCCTGAGTGATACCATGTTTCCGAGTTCTGCCGGTAAACTCCGCATTTTATTAGAAGACAGGTCCAGATACACCAGATTGTGAAGCTTGGCAATGTCTGAAGGAATACGGGACGGGGAATTGTCACTCAGATGCAAAGCTGTCAGGTGAGTTAGTGACCACAAAGATGAGCTTAAGCTTCTTACTTTTCCACTTATTTCAAGCTCTGCCCAATGTGATTTCTTTCCATTTGCTGCTTCCTCAGAGGACATAATTGTGTACATCTTCCGAGGGTCAGGGGGCTCGTATTTGTCTTTGGGCATGCCTCTGCGGGCGCGCCGCCGCCGCCTCCCTGTGAGAGCAGCGCGGTGCGCCCTGTGGAACCACCATGCCAGTCCCGCCGCACTCAGCCGCCGCTCTTTGTTCCCGCTCCGGGCGCCACCGCGTCAGCCGCCCCGACCGCGGCCCCTACGCCCGCCCGCCGCCCGCCGCCCGCCGCCCCCTCGCTTTCCGAAATGAATTTTAATAAAGCATTTTTTAACCCAATACATCCCAAATGTTGTTTGAGCATGCGATCAATATAAAAATTAGTTATGAGGCGGTTTAAACTCTTTTTTTGTACTAAATCTTCAAAATCCGGTGTGTATTTTACACTTGTGGCTCATCTCAATTCGGACGGGCCACGTTCCAAGTGATCAACAGCTGCCTGTGGCTTGTGACAGGGCAGTACAGGTGGAAGGGGTAGAATTCAGACTCCTTTCACCACACAGTGTTTGGAGGCTGGCCCAGACTGGCCCAAGTCCCACTTGTCACGCGCCCTGCTCGCTGTCTGTCCCCGCCCTGTTATAAGCCAGCTGCGGTGGATCCGACGCCTGATTCTCCAAACTTCTGCCCTAACCCTTCACTTGCCAGCAGGACATCCTGTCCCTTTGCGGGGTCCTGCAGCTGGCTGCGCCACCCGAGTCCGCGATGCTCTCAGCTCTCACTCCTTGGGCAAGATTTCCCTGAGCTCTTCCTGCAGTTACTAACTTCCTGCGATGTGCAGGCGCCATGTTTTCCTAACTATATTTAGCGCCTACCACACAGCTCTGATTGAGTTTGCAAGTCTCTCTCCTCCGGTAATCTGCAAACTCTCGGTGGGCAGGATCTGTTCAACTCACTTTACGTGTCTGCTAAACACCAGGCAGTACGAGAGTTGAGTGAACAGATGAACGAGTAAGTGAATGCATGGCTGAGTGCACTTTTGGGTTCCAAAGACCCTCCCATTCCAGGATCTCATTAGATATGTGGGGTCACTGTGATTTTCTAAGGAGGGAAAACTCTGTCACCTCAGTGACTGGCCACATTCTCTCTCTCTCTCCCTCTTACACACACTTCCCTTCTGATGCCTGTCACGTGGAGCTGGTGATTATATCCAGCCACCAGGAGTGAGGTGGAAAGGAAAAGTTTGAAACAGCCCAGCGCAGGGAAGGAAACACTTGGGGACATTTCTGAATTGGTCGTGGAGGAGAGAGATGTTGTGGGGTGGGGTTCCCAGGTTGCTGGGGTCTGCTGCCTGGTACCACAGAAAGCTCCCTGCTCCCGTCACCCCCAGGCGTCAACACTGCTCCTGACCGTGGTTCAGAGCAAAGGCGTGGGGTGCTAAGAGCTGGGGTCTGTGCACAGAAGTGCTTGATGCAGCTCCCAAGTTTGATACACAAACACGGAACCCAAGGGGCTTGGACACGTTGCCTGAGGTACTGAAAACCACGGACCCAAACAGCCCAACCTGAGTTAGATGCTGAGCCCTCAGGGAGGGCATCCGGGGGTCGTGGGGGATGGAGCCTGCCGATCAGAGGTTGCGAAAACATGCGGCTGTCTGTGCGCTCAGCGGCCGGTGGCTCGGGCACGGTTTGGCAAGATGAGCAAGGGGAGGTGGCCGCACGTAAAGAGGGAGGGCGGGATTAACACGCAGAGGCCCTTTGGGACACAGAGGGCCCTGGCATTTCGTTCTAAGGTGCATTTTTGTGATGTATGCACGATGCCCAAATCCATCCGTTCGTTATGGCATGCGAAATGAGGCTATTTTCATTCTAGCTGTCCTGCTCCCCTCGTTAGCTAGAAAACTGCCACGAAGAAAACCTCCCCTCATCAAGGATTTGGTCACCTGAGGGACTATTTGTATAGTCAAGACAAGATAAATGTTCGATCTTTTCCCCCTTTATTTACCAACTGTCAAATAGCAAGTCCGTGTGCCAGCACCACCCAATGTTAGTTTGTTAGTATCATGACAAGTTCATGCGTATAAGCATATTTGAGGTGTTTAACTCTATTGCCATTATTATAAGTTTTTCTATCTTTGGTCAGCACAAGCCCATTCGAACTGATCTCTAACCAGGAACATGTCGATGTGTGAAAAACAGTACATTTAATTTTGTTTTCAATATTTAAAAAATTGGGGCAAAGACACCTTCCCTCCAGCTAATTCTCAAAAGGATGACGATTTATAGCGCACTGAAAGGAGAAAGAGCCCTATGATGAGAAAACCACTATTTTGCAAACCTCAGTGTGACAATACTAATTATTAAGGCGAGGATCATAAATGGGTGTCAGAACCACTGGGTGACTGGTGTTTGGGGCACAGGGCATTGGCACGGTGCCCAAGTGTCGCCCTACAAACTCTGGTCACAAATGGAACATTGACATTTCTGATGGAGAAATTTGGCTGTCGCTCCTCACAGTGTGCTCAGGCCTGGCTTCTCTCATATTGGGACTACCTGACATGGGTCCCTCCTGGGGGGCATAACAGGAAGCGCTCCATATGGATGGCGCTGAAAATATGTCACCGGAGAGAGTCAGGGTGCAGCCTCCACTTCCAGTTCTCAGGAGGCACAGGGCCCGGAGAGCAGCCACCCAGACCAGCCCGGGGCAGGCTGGGACAGGAGGCTGGCTTGGACTTGGAAAAGTGAATGTCACGAAAAAAGAGGTGTAGAGACTCTTACAAGAAAAGAGGCTAAAGAGATCTAACAAGTAACTAGATCTATGAACCGGGATTAGATATAGTTTAAAGACCAACCAAAACCAGAAGCAATCACTATAAATCAAAATCATCTTTGTGGACCACTGCGGAAATTTGACTATGGAGCAGCTATTCGCTATTATGAGATTATATTAATTTTCTTAAGTGTGATCCTGATTTTGTGGCTTTTTTAGAGAACAGGTCAAAACATCTGCAACTGAATTTTTCAAAACTTTTAATTTTGAAATAATTATAGATTGACATGAAGTTGCAAAGTAGAGTACAGGGAGGTTCCACGCACCTTTCTCCGGGCTTCCTCCCATGTTAGCATCTCGCATAGTTAAAGTGCAGCATCAGTACCAGGAAATTGACATTGGTACAACCCAGAGGTGGTTTACTTTTCTCCAATCATTCCTGCACTCAGTTGTGTATGTGTGTATGCTGTGCGTGTGAAGCAATTTTATCACATGTGTAGCTTTGTATGATCACCTCCAATCAAGAAATTTAGCTCCACCGTCAGCACGAGTCTCCCTCTGGCTATCGCTTCATAGCTACACTCATCCTCTCCTCCTCCCTACCCCCAGCTCCTGCAAGCACTAATCTGCTCTCCATCTCTATAATCTTGTCATTTCAAGAATGTCATGGAAATAGAATCATATAGTATGTAACCTTTTGAGACTGGATTTTTTTCACTCAGCATGATTCCCTTTAAGTTCATCCAATTTGTTGCATGGATCAATAGTTCATTTTTTATTGTTGCATAACATTCCATGGTATGAATCACCACCATTTGTTCAACCAGTCACTCATTGAAAAACACTTGGGTAGCTTCTGATTTGGGGCTATTATGAATAAAGCTGCTATGAGCATTTGTGTACACGTTTCTTTTTTTTTTTTAAAGATTGGCACCTGAGCTAAAAACTGTTGCCAATCTTCTTTTTTTTTTTTCCTGTTTTTTCTTCGCAAATCCCCCTGTACACAGCTGTACACTCTGTGAGTCCTTCTAATTGTGGCATGTGGGATGCCACCTCAACATGACCTTGTGAGCGGTGCCATGTCAGTGTCCAGGATCCGAACCGGCAAAACCCTGGGCCCCCAAAGTGGAGCGTAAGAACTTAACCACTTGGCCCCGGGGCCGGCCCCTGTGTACAAGTTTCTTTGTGAACTTAAGTTTTCATTTTTGTTGATAAATGCTCAAGGGTGCAATTGCTGGGTGGTATGGTGAGTACATTTTGTTTTAGTTTTGTTACAAACCACATACTCGTTTCCAGAATGGATGTACCACTTTACATTCCCATCAGCAATGTAACAGTGACTCAGTCTCCCCACATCCTCACCAGCTATTGGGTGTTATCACTATTTTTTGCCTTAGCCGTCTGATAAGTGCAGAGTAACATCTTATTGTGGCTTTAATCTGCATTTCCCAAATGGCTAATGATGCTGAACATTTTCAATGTGCTCATTTGCCACGTGTATATCCTCGTTAGTGAAATGTCTGTTTGTGTCTTTTGCTCATTTTCTAACCAGATTTTTTTAAATGTTGAGTTTTGAGAGGTCTCTATATGTTCTAGACATAAATCCTTGGATATGTGATTTGCAATTTTCTCCTCTCCCTCTGTAGCCTTTCTTTTCATCCCCTTAATAGGGTCTTTTGCAGAGCAAAATTTTTAATTTTGACGAGGTCTGAGTTAGTGATTTTTCCTTTAACAGATTGTCCTTTTGGTGTCAAGTCTAAGAATTTTTCTGTCAGGTCTAGGTTCTGAAGATTTCTCCTATGGTTTTTCTAAAAGTTTTATACTTTTACAATTTTACTTTTAAATCATGATCCATTTTGAGTTAATTTTTGTAAAAGGCAAGGTTTAGGTCATAGTTTCAGTTTGGGGGGCTATGGACACCCAGCTGTCCAGCACCATTTGTTGAAAAGGCCAGCTTTCCTCCAGGGAATTGTTTTTGCGCAGTTTTGACATCTCAGTTTCGCACACTTGTGTGGGTCTCCCTCTGCATTCTTATTTCATTCCGTTGACCTCTGTGTCTGTCCCTCCCCAGGGCTGCACTGTCTCGACCACTGTAATGGCGCGTAAACCTGAACATTGGGAGGAGTGATGCCTCCAATTTCTTCTCCTTCCAAAATTTTTTCCTCTTCTAGGTTCTTCCTCTTTCCTTACACATTTTAGAATAAGCTTGTCTGTGTCTACAAAAGACCTTACTGGGACTTTATTACAAATTGCTTTAGGCCTCTGGAGCAGTTTAGGGAGAATTGACGTCTTTACTACGTTCGAGGATTCCAACCCATGGACATGGGATGGCTCTCCAAGATTATTTGGGTCTTCTTTGATTTCTTCATTAACATTTTGTATTTTTCAGGATACAAATGCTATACATGCTTTGTTAGTTCAATATTTAAATATTTCATTTTTTTGGAGTAAATGGTATTGTGTTTTTAATTCCAGTTTCCACTCATTTGTTAGTACACAGAAATGCAATTGATTTTGTTGTTGTTGATTTTGTATCCTGCAACCTTACTGAACTTATAAGTTCTAGAAGTTATTTTTGCAGATTCCTTGGGTATAATGCACACATTCAGAGAGAGAAAAAAATGTAGCAAAATGTTTTATTGTCTCTAAGTAGAGAAAGTATGAGTGTTCATTGCACATTTTTTCAACGTATCTGCTTAAAATTTTTCAAAACAAAAAGGAGGAATTTTTTGCAGTTTGCAACTATTAACCTGCTCAGTTGCGATTGCAGCCTGCACGAAGTTTTGTTTCCCATCCCACACCTTAAACTCCCCTCATATGCGCCAGCTTCCTTGCCCTGTACCCCACTACAACCGCTGCGCGCGGCAACCCCACGGCTCTTTCACTCTCCATCTTCCCATCCTGCCTCCTCTTCTCTCCTCACCGGGCTCAGAGGCTGGGCTCCAGCAGAGTAAAGGATGATGCACGGATGCCCTCATCACCCGACCCTGCCTCCCTCTGTCGGGCTTACCTGACAAACCACAAGCTTCGGCTGAACCACACGTCCCCGCTGGCTCCTCACCTACACTGTGGGGCTGGCTCTGCCAGGGAAATTTGCATGACCAAGCAGGCTGGTCTAAGTCCCCTAATGGGCAAATCACAGTCCCGGGGCAGGGCTCCACCCCTCCAGATGCGAGCCGAGGAAGGAGGGCGTCCGAGGCGCAGGGTCCCCACCTTTCAGGGCTGAGCAGGCCTAAGCCAGCTCCACGGGACACAGGGCCTCCAGCTGATCCCAGCAGCCAAGCTCCAGACCCACCTGCCTCACCCCAAGGTGGCTGCCCTGATGAGGAAGCTCCTCCTGCTACCCAGGGGGCACGCACAGAGGGTCCCCCTCTCCATGACTAGATGAGGAAGGCTGAGATGGGCCCGTCTCAGAGCCCTTTCCAGTGCGTCCCCTCTGGGACACGGTGAGCGCTGGCTCCTGGGATCGTGCACACCTGCTGCGTCTCCGCTGCCATCTCCCCAGTGCACCCCACACCCATGGCCCAGAGGTTGAGTGTGTCCCTGTCCTGGGACAAACAACTAGCAACGTCTGGAGAAAACCAGAGAAACAGGTCTTGATTTTCTGCCTTCAAGGCTTCTATGCGTCCGAAGAAAACAGAAGTTGGTTACTTTTGCTAAAGGTGGTAATTAACATAAATGACTGAGACTACGCGAGATATAATCATGACAGAGACATATGAATACAGCTGGTTGCTTAAGGAAATTGTTACAACCTATTAATACAATAAATCCAACATAATAAATACCTTGTTTTATTTAATGCTTGATAACATTACTATATTTTACAATTAAAGGTAAATGTTTAATTTTATCACCTATTTAAATAATTATATATTTGTGCACGTCTACACACATATGACAGAGGTATATTAAGATGGATTTTTTTAAATCTACAAACAATAAAAGTAATATAATAAAAGATGAAATTTGGGTATATTGTGTATTAATCAGGGGTTTCCAGAGAAATAGACCCAATAGGATGGATGTGTGTGCATATACATATATAAAACTTTTAATTATATCTAAAAATACACATATTTATATATAAATTTATCGCAGGATGGCTCATGAGATTACGAAGGCTGACAAGTTCCTAGATCTGCAGCTGGCGGGCTGGAGACCCCGGAGAGCTGGCGGCACAGTTCCAGCCTGAGGCCAGCAGGCTGGAGATCTGAGAATGGCCAATGTTTCCATTGAGTCCAAAGACAGGAGAAAACCCACTCAAAGGTCGTTGGGCAGAAGGAGTGGCCTCTTACTCAGCCTTCTTGTTCTATTCAGGCCCTCACCTCACTGGACGGGGCACACCCGCGTCGGGGAGGGCGGCCTCCTTTACTCAGTCTACTGAGCTCAAACGCCCATCTCACCCAGAAATGCCCTCACAGGTCGCACCCAGGATAACGTCTGACCAAATACCTGAGCACCCTGTGGGCACTGCAGTAGGCACCAACGTGGCGATGGATCTCAGGGGGCAGCAGCTGGGCCCTCAGTCCATCACACTCCCTGTAGGAGGTCTGCAGGGACATGCTCATGGCCGCCACAAAACTATTTTAACGGAGATGCTCAGACTCCCACTTAAGATGTAGAAAGTGGGCAAGAGCATCACTCTTGTCCTGACAAGAAAGAGCTCCGTGGGCTGGGGGAGGGGTGGACTTCTTCCCTATCTTGATAGTGGTGTTGAATTCACAGATGTATACACATGTCACAATTTACTAAATTGCACACTTCAAATATGTGCAGTTTGTTGTATGGCAACTTGCCTCAATAAAATTTAAAAAGTACTTAAGTAAAAATACATAAGATGCCAGAACATTCTTCGTAACATAAAAAGTGTGAGTGCTGTTTCAGAAGTCTTTAAGCGGATACAGGAGTCCGCAGACAGTGTTCTGGATCCTTGCTTTTGGAAGCCTCTGCTGTTCCGCACACCCAAGCCCAAGGGCTCCACCCCCACAGCCGCCAGCAGCCCATCCTACCCTGCCTGGCTCCCCCCGAATACCGGGGGCCACTCACCCGGCCACTCAGGACAGGCCTCTCTCCGGGTCCTCTGGGCCATGTCCGACATTATTAAGGTGGGGAACGCCCCTTCCTCTGTCTGAATGGGGAGAGGAGGCTTCCCATGACCTCTTCCCGCAGGCCCGAAGCATTCCGTGGGACACACCCTAGCACTTCACCCTGGCCATGGCTCATTAAAGCACAATGCTGGGCTCTTAAAGTTTTACTCTGTCCTTAAAACATCTCCAATGAGGGGCAGCCCAGTGGCAGAGTGGTTAAGTTCATGTATTCTGCTTTGGCAGTGTGGGCTTCCCCCATCCGAATCTTGGGCAAGGACTTACACACGGCTCATCAACCCATGCTGAGGCGATGTCCCACATACAAAATAGAGGAAGATCGGCACAGATGTTAGCTCAGCAACAATCTTCCTCAAGCAAAAAGAGGAAGATTGGTAACAGATGTTCACTCAGGGCCAATCTTCCTCACCAAAAAACAAAAAGACACCAAAAAACAGTACTCCAATAAACAGTACTGACAAGAATTATTATTCCTTTGACTAAAGCACAGTCTACAGCATGGTGTGGTTTAAAGCTGAAGGCAACTTAAGAGAAGAAAATAAATTCAAGACAGAAACTGGGAAGAGCCTCTTGACCCTCAATTCAGGTCCGTTACCACCAACATCAGTTATTACGGGCACGGGAGCAGCTAACAGCTCAATGGCTGTGCATCCAGTGTTCTGCTGAGCGCGATACAGGCGTCATCTGATTGAAGTATCACCAACAGCCTCAGGAGACAGACGCTCTTCCTATTCCCGGTTTAAAGAGGAGGAAATGTTAACCTGAAGGAATTCAGTCACCTGGCCAAGGACACACAGCGGTGGGACCCCCAACGCCACAACCCCATCTACTGAGAGATGACACTAAGCTGCAAGAGGAAAACAGCTACAGTTGCTCTGACTTCTCAACTTGGAATAAAGGATGCCATACCTACAAGAGTGAGAAAGAAAAAAAAGCAGTCCTCTGTCATCCAGAGGCTGGCCCGACCCTCACTGCAGCCACGCTGCTCTCCTAATGGACATAAACCATCTCAGAGAACGCCAACCTCAGTCAAGGTCCCTCTGAGACCACAAGAAAATGAGACAAAATCAGGCAGCATCATAATTTGGTCTAAGTACAGACAAAACCAATGTCTGTGCCTCCCCAAAACACCAAACATCCCCTCTTTTGGCCAAAATGAGTGACTGCTGTTTCTTTACCAATTACAACCCTAACCTTGATTAGTCTCCCCTCCCCAGAAATAAGACTTTTTGACACCCAGTCATAGAATTGCCCCCTCTTTCTGACAGCATCCAATCCAGAAGGAACCCCTGCTTCCCTAGACCCTTCTCAAAATCACCCAACCCAAGCCCACATCTGTAGCAGGTTCGTTCCAACACCTTCTTACTGAGACACCCCCGCGGTCCCCCCATGCTGTGCGGTCTGAACTATAGTGTGCTCCTGGTGGTCTTTGGCTGGAGCGCGTTGACAAGAGAAAGCACAGGGCCTTGCTGTAGTGCCTCTGTGATAAGAGGACATATAAGCAGAGATGTAAATTAAACAAGAAAAGGTGGCTATTGGGGGATTCCTGGGGCAGAGCATCCTGGAAAAAAGCAAACAAAATACAATGCAAAAAGGAGCTGACTTGGAGGAACCCAAGGGGGCGAGTGTGGCCTGGAAAACGATTTGATTCCTTCGTTAGACAAATACTCATCTGCTAAACAGCCACCCGGGGGCCAGCTGGGTTCTGGGCACTTAGGACGAGTCAGAAAACAGCACACAAAGATCCCTACCATCCTGGAGTTTTCCAGCAGCAGGAGACAACTAGCAAACCAAAAACCCCCAAACCCAAAATATATGTATTAGATTAAAAGGTGATAAGCAATATGGGAAAGACTAGCGCAGGGAGAGAGGAACAGGATGGAAGGGGAGATGGGACGTGTGAGCACGAGCTGTCAGGTCATCTCCACACGGGCAGGGTCGGCTCGTCTGCTCCTTGGATGGGTATTTCTCGGGCACAGGCGCGACCTGCGGACCACATACCTCCTCCCGCCTCCGCAGAGCCTCAGCTCCACCGGGCTAACCGTGCTCCAGGAAGTCGCGCCCCGGGTCCCTCCCAGGCTGCCGTAGCGGCCGCAGCCTCCCTGGCCCCGCCCCGGCCCCGCCTCTCAGCCCCCCAGTTGGCCCCACCCAAGCCCAGAGCTGATTGGTCTAAACGGGCCACCTGACCAACGCGACCAATCGGAGGCCTTTACCCTGCTGCTTTAAGCGCGGTGGGCGGCTGGGTTGCCTCTAGCGCCCCGCACGTGTCCACTGGTTCCCGGGGTCCCGCGCCGAGGACTCAGGCCGAGGGGGTGGCAGGGAGGGCTGGGCGCGCCTGCAGGAGGCCCTCGGTCGGTTCTGCCGCTCTCCCTAAGTGGGGGTCGCTTTGTGTCATTCTCTCAGTCTGTTATTTTAAATAGCTGCTGAGAGGGATATATCCTAGTTACTCTTACAGCCCCTTTTAACCTGTGAGTCGCTCATTCTTCTAGAGTAAAGTTGGAATTTTTAGTTTGATTAACAACAAAAAAACCAATTAGTGAGGGCTACTGTATGTGTGTGTATTTTCCCCTCGCTCTCACCATCCAACCTCGTGGCGTGGCCTTCTTTTATCTTCAGGGTGAAAACTTTGCTCTTCTAGCAGTCGCGACTTGTTTATCATTAAGTTCATGGTTAGGAATAGTGCGTGGCGCACGAGGAAACAGACACGTTATTTTTTCTATCATCGTTTAGCAGTAGGCTGCTGCTGGGATACGCGGACGAAGCCTCTCCCAGACCAGAGTCTGGCCGGGATCTTGAGCCCTCTTCTCGGTCGGGCCTCAACCTGGACCTCTAATTGAAGAAACGCTAACACAGTTTCTAACAGCTCGGGTTCACATCCCTAGAATGACCCTCGTCCCTCTGAAACGCCTGCCTGAGGAATTTACTGTCTTTTCCAGGCAACGCCTGAGGACAGGGCCCGTCTCCCAGCCTCTGTGGGAGGGTGGGGGCCGAACATCGTAAGCGCCCCTCAGCAGACGCAGCTGGGTGTCACGTGGCCCAACCCGCCCTTCCCGCTTTCTGTCATTTTCGCCTCCCTGACTACTGAGCCCCTCTCAGCGCCCTCCCTGTTCCCTTGCTCTCCCTTTGTGATGCCCAGTCACCTCTGTACAAACCCAGGTTGCGTTCAGTTCAGCTGCACGGTTTTCCCTATTGTAGTGGTGTATTACTAATAAAAACCTCTTCCTACCCCTTTAACTAGTGTCTGGTTTTGCTTATCTTTGACAATACCACGCACCCCAAAGCAAGCACATCATTAATTAGTCCCATTAATTAGCTCATCGTAATTATTTTGTTTCTTTTAGGATTTCTCGGTACATAATTATATATTTTCTAATTGTTTTTCATGTATCTTTTTCTGAATGATACATATTTATTTCGCGTCACTGGTGAGAATTCCCAGAACAGCATAACATAGTGGTGGTAGTTGAGTAAAATTTTTGCCGAAGAAAAATATGAGGAACAGGAGAGATTCAATGAGGCGCTAGAGGAAAGAGTGAGCTCCAGTTACACTGGGAATGGAGCTCCTTGAGCAGCGGGAGCAGACGTTGGTACCTGCTCCAGTTCCTCGATTCCAAAGTTAGACTCCAGCTGAAAAACGAGTCCGCACTGATCTTCTCGTATGGGACTTGACTGTTCATACACTTCGTCCATTTTTCCGTTTTTGGGGTATTTTTCTTACTGATTAGCATTGTTTTTCATTTATTTTTATTACTACTACTTTGTCAATTATATGCATTGAAAACATCATTCCCTAGCCTTTGGCTTCTCTAGATCCTCTGTTTTTCAGGTCTTCTATTGAAAAACAGTTTAATTTTTTGTACAGGCTTAATTTGTCAGTCTTTTTTTGTGGTTTATTTCTTGATTAAAATACCCGTCTCTCCTTGTGCTGTAAAGATGTTCTGCCATATTTTTTCAAGCATTTCAGGTTTTGCTTTTCACAATTATATCTTTTATCCACTTGGAATTTTTTGTGTACCTTTTGACATAGTGGATGGTTCATTTGTTATGAAGTCATGAACATCTTTATCTCTATTAATGATTTTGGCTCAAATATTGCTTTCCCAGATGTTAACATTGCTAAACCCAGCTTTTTATTTGGTTGGTGTTCGTTAATGTTTGGTCTGTGTCCCCGCATCATTTGCTGTGAGGGGACGTTACCATGGGTGGCCTAGACCCGTGGTTCTCAAAGTGTTTCCCGGACCAGCAGCGGCAGCATCACTTGGGAACTTGTTAGAAATGCAGAATCTCTGGTTTCAGGGAAGAGCCCAGCCAGCTTTGTTGTAAAAAGCCCTCCAGGTGGTTCTGATGTCCCTCAAGTTTGGGAACCACTGGCCTAGATGACCAGGGCCTGCCCTCGAGTGGAGACCAAGGCTCCAAACCGGTGGCTATGGTGGGATGGGGAGTGTGGGCAGGAATGGACAGTGGACAGGAAGAAGAGGACCACAGGCTCCACTGCAGAGGACAGGCTGCTAGAATGAAAATGCGAGAGTAAGTTCACCAGACTTGCCTGGACACACGTTTACAACCAAATACTGGTCTCTGTCCTGGTTGGTCCCTTGCAGGCTGTTGATCAGCAGTTTTCAATTATGCTTTGAGGATGGGAGATGTGTACCACAGGCCTGAGCTCCCAGCCCGGGGCTGGCCCTGGCTCCTTCATCCTTATCCCTGGTGTCCCCCCGGAGCCGCGCTCCTGCTCAGGAGCGGAGGTCGATGGCGCAGCACTGCTCGGGGCCCTGTGTTTGTTTCTGTCTCATTGGTTGGTTGTCCGGTCAGGTTGGGACCTTGTTCTTGAGCCTGTCTGTATCCTACCATGAGCTCTTGTCATTGCCTCTGTCATCGCCACGTGTTTGCAGCAAGGAGCTGTGTTTACCTGACGTCTGCTGATGGGTATTTTTTTCTTTTGAATTTATGTTTTATCTTATCCTAAAATCCAATGGGGCTGGCCCAGTGGTGCAGCGGTTAAGTTCACACGTTCTGCTTTGGCGGCCCAGGGTTCACTGGTTCGGATCCCGGGTGCAGACATGGCACCGCCTGGCAAGCTATGCTGTGGTGGCATCCCACATATAAAGTAGAGGAGGATGGGCACAGATGTTAGCTCAGGGCTAATATTCTTCAAAAAAAGCCAAGTAGTACTGTAGGCTAGGACGGTAATAAAAAGAATCGTTCCCTGCTCCCTTCTGATTCCTGCTCGGAGTGGGGCAGCCCCTTTCTTCTCTTGTGCTTCTGTCCCCATCACTCTCCAACCTGCCCATCCTGCACCCTCTTAGTCCTGTTTCCAGGTTCCCTCGTCCCCAGCTCCTGCTCTGGAGTAGAGTATTACCTCTTACCTCCCACTCACACACACGTGTCTGCTCCATCTTGCCAACAGATACATCAATTCTTCATTAAATCAACATTCAATACATACTCAATTATTTCCACATAAAT
The DNA here is from genome assembly GCF_041296235.1 of Equus asinus. NCBI lineage: Eukaryota > Metazoa > Chordata > Mammalia > Perissodactyla > Equidae > Equus > Equus asinus. The sequence continues at coordinate 99,427,437 of NC_091797.1, forward strand.
GTTCACAGCTTGCCACTTGGCTTGTTATGCCTGTATATTCTTTCTTTTAAGACTGTAATGATTGATTCCTTTTGTTTACTTAATTTAAAAAGGTATTCAACCCTCAAACTTGGTTAACAGTTTTGGCTTCTTTCTTGAAGGCTTGTTACAAAGTGCAATCGTCAGCTGTCTGTCCTTCAGACTGAGGCCTGAGGAAGGTGACCAGGTGCCCTGGCGCCTGGACAACGCTTGTCAACCATGGGCAGCAGTGTAGGAGTGTGGGCCAGACGCCCAGCTATTTCTCACAAGTAATCCTCCATGTGAAAGAACCTCAGGGCTTCTACTCTTTTTCCAGGAACAGTCCTCTTGTCCCCTCCCTGAGGCTTGCCAACCTAGCTGCCAGCTTGCCGGGAGCCTGGCTGGAAGGGAGCCTGGGGCTCACCCTTCAGTGTGCCAGCTTTCCAGTTGGTCCATTTTCCTTCCAGTCCCTCCTTCCAGGAGCCCCACCCTCCCACGCCATGCCAGCGCCGCCTGCCCAGACCCCTGGGGCTCCCCTCTGCAGCTGAGGCTCCTGTCCCCTGGGGGCAGAGGATGCCTCTCTCAGGCCTCCTGTGTTCCCTCTCTCCTGGCCCTTATCCCTGATGTTCCTGATGCTCCTGGGGTTTCGGTGATTTCATTCCTGGCAGCTTCCCTACCCGCCACAGGCTGAGAGCTGAGCTTTCTGTGGTTCTCACAGGAGCTGTGGGCTCCTCCCTACTTCTCTCCAGCTCCTGGAACTGTGCGTGTGCTAATGTGAATTCTGGGGGGAGAGACCAGGAAGGCAAGTTCGGAGCAGTTCATCCCTTTGAGATCCGTTAGGAACAGAGCTGAAATACTGAGATGCCTGTCTCCAGGCCAGCCTCCTGGTGCCTGGACTAGAGCGCCGGGGCTCTTGTGAGTGGAGGAGGATCTGCGCATTTCTGCTCGACAAGCGCAGGGTGTAAGCAGGAGCACGTGTTGAGGGTGCTGGGGCTCTCTGTGGGGTGAGGCCTGGGAGGGAGGCTGGGCACTGTGGAGGCCCACTGGGGGCACCCCTCCTCTGGCCCAGTCAGTGGAGATGACCAAGAGTCCCATTCAGTCTCTTGGGTCTCTCAGCACAGAGCATGCCGAGGGCTGTGGACTCAGCCATTCCAGCCCTGGGAGACTCCCTGGGGGCCTTCACTGGGGGCCTCAAAGACCCTGACGGCTGTGGTGCAGGCCTGGCCCTTCCCCTGTCTCTGCCTGGGCTCAGCAGGACCCGTCACTAAGTAAAGCTGGCTTGGAAGCCATGCTGGACACACTGGAGATTGTTCCTGCTGACACTGCCCACCACAGGTGACAGCAGGGACTGCATGCAATTGGGGCACAGAGAGGGGGTGAGGGAGTCACTGGGAGCGGAGCAGCAAAAGATGTGTGCACAAACCCGGACTCTCAGGGCCAGAAGTCTGTGCTCGGAGCCCGTCCGGGCTAAAGTGTCAGGTGTGGGTTGGGTCTGCTTGTGTAGCTGAGATGGGCAAGAGTTGTTTGGAAGCTCCATGAGTGGTGACCAAGGGCTGCACGAGACCACGACAGAAGGGATCAGAGGGGAGAACGGCATGGAAGAGCACCACTGTGCAGGGGGGCAGATGGGAGGAGGCAGGGGTGGCTGAATGAGGGTCCTGAAGGCCTGCTTCTCCCCGGGGCCCACTGCCGCTGGCCACATTGTGGCTCTCAGCCCGGCACTTACACCACTTCTGTAATTCTCTGACACCAACTGGGTGTGCAACAGTTCAATTCTGAGACTAACTACCCAGAGTTAGCATCCGACCCCACAGGTTTTAGCGTCAGTCCCACAAGACTGCCCCATTTCGGAGGCTAGTCACAAATTGGGTATTCAGGCTACCCACACTTCTTTCTGACTTGGCTACAAATTTGGGGGTTCCCGTGACCCCCTCCAGCTCAGGTTTGATAATATGCTAGAATGGCTCACAGGACTCAGGAAAATGCTTTACTTAAGTTTACTGATTTATCAGAAAGGATACAAGTTGGGAACAGTCAAGTGGAAGAGATGCATGAGGTAAGGTATGGGGTCGGGGTGGGGGTGGCTGCAGAGCATCCATGCCCTCTCCAGCTGTGCCGCCCTCTCCAGCTGCACCGCCCTCCCACCGCATGGATGCGTCCGCCAACCCAGAAGCTCTTCGAATCTTGTCGTTCCAGTTGTTATAACCCACCCTCTAGCTGCCCCTCCCCAGAAGGTGGGGGTTAAGGTTGGGGTGGGGGCCTCTAATCACTTGTTGGTCTTTCTGGTGACCAGCTCCTGTCCTGAAGCTATCTAGGGGCCCCACCTTGAGTCACCTCATTAGCATGGACTCAGGTGTGGTCATAAAGGGCTTCTGATGAATAACAAAAGACATTCCTGTGGCTCAGGAAATAACAAGGGTTTTAGGAGCTCTGTGCCAGGAACTGGGGACAAAAGACAAATAAATATTATGATACAACAGATGGAATATGTGGTAGGTAATTGAGTGCCCCACCCCCTAATTGATTCTAATCTCAGTTGACATCTTTTAAACACTGATCTCATGTATAAATCATAAAGTTTATCAGAGGCTTGGCCTGAACTAGGCCGCCGACCACTGGGCACAGGGGGTGGAACAGGCAGGCATCTTTCAAGACCCATCACACAGTAACCATGGAGCCGCAGAGTGCCAAGTTCCTACAAAGCCCCGACCCCCAGCGTCTTCGTGTGGCCTGAGTGATGATTATGGGGATATAGCCGGGCGGGAGGCTGTGGCTAGTGGTGGTCGAGGAAAGTGCCCAATATCATACATTGAGTGAGAGCTCTTTGGGGTACAGGAGAGTGGTTGACTCTGCAGTCTGGCCTTCAGAAGCGTGGAGAGACTGTCTCGTGCAACAGGTCCAGCCCTAGGGGTGGGCACTGAAAGTCTACCAAACCGAAAGCCTTAGGTCTTTCCCAAAGGGGGCTTGAACTCGAGCCCCAGCTCCCAGGAATGCCTGTCTGTCTCTCCTAAGTGGTGTGCAGAGACCACTGGAAACCCTGGAGATCCCAAGATGTGGACTTCTGGACACCGACATCACCTACTTGTCCCAGAGCCTTGATGCCGCCCACCTGAGGAAGCTGGATCTGAGTGGCAACGACCTGTCCCACGTGGTCCCTGGGCGCCTAGAGACCTTGCTGGAGGAGGTCTCAGGGACGCTGCAGCACCTGGACCAAACCACTGCCGCTGAAGGACGCCCACCTCTGTGCCATCCTGCCGGCCCTGTGGGACCAGGTCCCGCCTCAGCCTCCTGGTCATCTCCAACAACCTCATCCCAAGCTGGCTGTCCTGCACACAATGCAGCACTTGGTGCTGGAGAAGCTGAAAATTGTGAAGTGCCCTGTTGAATGCTTTCAAAATGTGGATGGCCACAGCGGGTTAACGTCAACGGAGAGGAACTTGTCTGGGTGCGCACCAAGTTTGCGGGAGATGTTGCAAGCCTTGAGGTGGTCTGACGGGGAGTGGAGAACTTCCGTCTTTCTTCCCGTGCAGTAGCTGTACCAGACATGACGGGTACGCAGAGCAGCAGTGGGCAGCGCCGTGGCAACAAACACCTGACGTTGATTTTAAAGAAAACTCTCCAAGTAAAGGAGTAATCAAAATAATCTTGTGGTGGCCTCTTTTATGTAATATCTTGTGTTTTATATTCCAGTCTCAGGATTCTGGGGCTCGAGTTTCAGGAATGTAGCAGGTGTTCATTGAGCATCTGCAGTGTAATGGGCCACGATTGTTCTAGGCGCTGGGTGTAAAAAGACAAAGAGGACCCCCAGCGCATGTGCCCGCTGGCCTATTTGTTACTTCTTTTCTGTTTTGCTTCGCTGCAGTGTTCCTCCTCTCCTGGGCCACATCAAATCGGGTGAGTTAGTTAGTCTCGCTGAGCTTCAGTTCATCACCTGTAAAATGGAGAAAACGTCATCTGGTATTCCGTCAAGAGAAACGAGAGGGGGCCTCTGGGAAGGTGTTGAGCACAATGCATTCACTTGCTCATCACGCAGAAGTGTGTGCTGAGACTCTGCTCTTCCCCAGGCACTGTTCCCAGAGCTGGGGGAGCAGACAGGAAGAGACGTACAAGGTTCGTGCTTTTCAGGAACTTGTACCGAGACGGGTGATCTAGACAATAAGCGAGTTACCAAACCAATAAGATAACTTCAAATACGAGCCATGAAAACAAATCACACAATGCCGTAGGAGGCTGGGGGTTGAGGGGTGAGTCGTAACTTATGCTCGGTGGGGTGGGAATGAAGCCCTCTCTGTGACGAAGATGTTTGAACTGATGTCCGAATGTTGAGAAGTGATGAACCGTAAGATAGGGGGACAGGCGTCCTGGGCAGAGGAAACAAGTGGAGAGGGAAATACTTCAAATGATGAAAGAAAAAAGTTGATGGGACTGGAACTTAGAGAAGTAGAGGAATGTGTTAAGAAATGAAATTGGTGATTCCACAGTGACTGGATCACACGTTAAGTGAATATGAGTCTATTCGTGCTAACGTTGTCACATCTTTGAAACTACCTTCAATGACATTATGAATACTAGGAGGACATGCAGAGTAACATCTTAGTTATAGCAGATTTCTCATCAGAAACTAACACACAAGTCAATGAAGTGACATCTTTAAAGTGCCACTCATAATGCTATACCCAAAGTGCCTTTTAAAAATATTAACAGAGGAGAAACAAAGACTTCTTCATACAAACAAAAACTGAGAGCATTTATTGCCAGCATACCTACTCTACAAGAAACTTTGAAGAGTTCTTCAGGAAGAGAGTATGATACTGGACAGAAACGGGGATCTATCAAAGAAACAAAGGTCCTTAGAAATGGACAAAAAAAGTAAATATAAAGGCCTTTTTCTTATTTCTGACAATCCTAATAGATAATTGATTGTGTAACACAAAAATAGTAGTAATATCATGGATTTATGGCATATGTAAAAGTAAAGTATATGACAATGATACTACAAAAGATGGGAAAGAGGAATTGGAGGTACGCTGCTGTTTGTCTCTTCCCCTATACGTGAAGTGGTATAATATTATCTGAAGCTAGTCTGTGATTAATTAAAGATGTATATTGTAAGTACCAGGATAGTTACCTAATAAATGATAAGCCAATAGTGGAAATAAAATGACATCATAAAAATACTCATTTAATCACCTCCTCTCACGTAAGTAAGACAAGGAGAGGCGGGGGTTGGGGGAGGAGGGGGGAAGGAATGAAGACCAAATGGAACAAATAGAAAACAATCAGCAAGACGGAAGATTTTAATCTAATCATATCAATTACATTAAATGTAAATAATCTAAGTGATTAAAACAGATTGTCAGAATGCATAAAAAAGCAAGCACCGGGGCTGGCCCGGTGGTACAGCGATTAAGTTCACACATTCCACTTCGGCGGCCCGGGGTTCACCGGTTCGGATCCCGGGTGTGGACATGGCACCGCTTGGCAAACCATGCTGTGGCAGGTGTCCCACATATAAAGTAGAGAAAGATGGGCACAGATGTTAGCTCAGGGCCAGTCTTCCTCAGAAAAAAGAGGAGGATTGGCAGCAGATATTAGCTCAGGGATAATCTTCCTAAAAAAAAAGAAAGGCAAGAGCCAACTATATGCTGGCTAAAAGATAGCTTAAAATAAAAGTTAAAAATAAAAAGATAGACAAAAGATATTCCATGCAAACACTAGAATCAAAAGCTGGAGACTTATTAGACAAAGGAGACTTCAGGAAAAAAATATTATCAGGGATAAAGAGATATTAAATAAGGATAAAGGGCTCAATTCACTGAGAAGACATAATAATCCTAAATGTGTATTCACTAACAATGGAACTTCAAAATATATGAAGTAAATACTAATAGAACTGAAAAGAGAGAGAGACAAATCTACAAGTAGAGCTAACAAATAAGTTTAACAAAGTCAGAGGACACAAGATTGATGTGAAAAGATCAATTGTATTTCTATACTTAGCAATGAATAATTGGAAGTTGAAATTTGTAAAACAGATCCATTTGCAATAGCATGAAATATATTAAATATTTAGACATAAATCTAACAGTATATGTTCAGGAACTGTATGCTGAAAACTATAAAGCACTGAAAAAAAGACCTAAATAAATGGAGAGATATACCATGTTCATAAATTGGAAGACTCCATCTTAAGAGGTCAGTTCCCCAAACCGATCTATAGATTCAGACTTCCAGCAGGATTTGTTCTAGAAATCAAAAAGATTCTAACATTTATATGGAAAGATTAAATAATTTTGAAAAAAGAAGAACAGTTTGGAGAACTCACACTGTTTGATTTAAGGGCAGATAATAAAAGTAATTACCAAGTCAGTGCAGTATTGGCAAAAGAATAGATATACCGAGCGAGCAGTAAAACAAAGTAGAGAAGCATACACATAATATGGTCAGTTGCTTTTTGAGAAAGTTCCAGAGGTAATTCACTGGAGGAAGGACAGTCTACTGAACAACTGAGCATCCATATGCAAAAAAAAGCACCTCAAATTATACCTGGCATCATATACAATTATAAAATTATTTCAAAATAGCCCATAAACCTAAATAGAAATCCTAAAACTATAAAACTTGTAGAAGAAAATATAGGAGAAAAATCTTCGTGACCTTGGATTAGGCAAATATTTCTTAGGTGTGACAGCAGAAGTGCTCTCTATCCATAAAAGAAAAAGTTGATAACTTCATAAAAATTAGCAACTCTTGTTCTTCAAAAGACACTGTTAAGAAAATTAAAATACAAGCCAGAGACTGGGAGAAAATATTCACAAGACACATATCTGATAAAAGGCTTGTATCCAGGCTGTATAAAGACTTCTCAAAATTCAATAATAAGAAAATAATTAAATTTTTTAAAGGACAAAAGATTTGAACAGATACTTCATTAAGGAAGATATATAGAAGTCCAATAAGCACATGAAAAGATGTTCAACATCATTAACCATTAGGGAATTAAAACCACAAATTACAACCACCACAAGATAACACTACACATCTATTAGAACAGGTAAAATTAAAAATTTGACAATGCCAAGTGCTGACAAGGATGTGGAGCAATTAGAACTCTCAAACATTACCAAGGGCATTGCATAGTGGTACAGCTATTTCAAAAAACAGTTTGATAGTTTTACATAAAGCTAAACATACACTTACAATTCAGCAGTCTCATTCCTGGGTATTTACCCAAGGGAAATGAAAACTTATTTCCACACAAATGTTTATACTGGCTTTACTCGTAACTGCCAAAAATTGCTAACAGAAATGTCCTTTGATTGGTGAATGGATAAACAAACTGGGACGTTCATACAATGGAATAACAACTCAGCCACACAAGGAATGACTGCTGATGTGTGCAAGATGAGGGTGAGTCTCAGGTGTGGTGTGCTGTGTGAAAGAAGCCAGTCTCAAAAAGGCCACGTACTGTATGATTCCATTTTCACGACATTCTGGAAAATGCAAAACTATACGGACAACAAAGAGATTCGTGGTTGCTAGGGGTTGGGAGTGGAGAGATGAGGTGACAGAGGCGTGAGGGGTTTCAGGGGGTGATATCTGGATTGTGGTGGCAGTCACAAGACTGCATGCATTGTTCAAACTCAGAACTGCATACTGAGGAGAATGAATTGTCATGTGTATAAGTAATGTCTCAGTACACCTGACATTAAAATAAAATTCACACTCTAAGTGCCATGTTGATCTGTTCTAGTAAAGACATCATTTCTGGACCAATTAGGGCTGATACTTGGTTAAGTTTACCATCATCAAGTTTTCCACCATTCTCAGCTTGATCCAGCTAGAATTTTCAGGGGCCAGACTAGTGATTCAAAAGGTAATATGATGGCGATCAGCACATCCACCTCTTTTAAGTTTTGGGGTGCACTACATTCTGCCATTCCACCTAGGATACCATATTGTTTTCGATGACCTATTTTGGCTTTGTGGGGGTGGGCATGGTTTCAGGGGTTTCTTTACCTTTTCCACCATAGTGCTCCCACTCCATAGGTTGTGTACAAATATAAGGATTCTACCAGCTAAGTGTGTCGATCTCAGCTGTAAATCCAGAAACGGGAAATGATCACCAGCCAGCGTTGCAGACCCATTGGTCACAGTGTGAGACAGACTTGGGGGACAAATCTCTTGGTCACCAAGCCTCTGCACACCTGCAAACTAACAGGAAGGTCATGATGGCATTTTTGTAGCCCTCTCTTCCGTGTCACCTCAGAAACTGTGTCAACAGCTCTCAAAAGCATCTGGATGTGCTCCCTTCCTGGCGCAGGGATTTGGGTAATAATCATGGGAGGGGCTCCCCTTGGGGTAGGATTTCTGGAATACGACAGAGTCCTTCCTCAGGTGGACCTGGCTCTCCTGCTGGCTGTGGATCTGGGAAGGGCTCACATCTGAAGCCTGGGGAGGGCTCCTGGCTCTCCACTCATGTGGCTCATTCATTGGTGTGTCTCCCCGACTCGTGACCATCAGTCAAGCAGAATGTGACTGCCCAATGTACCTAGGAGCGCTGTGGTCTCTTAGTCATTTCCACATTTCCCTGGGGGCCAGAACCTCTTGGTGGGCATTTCAGCCTTTCTGTCTGTGTTGGTTTGAATCTTCTGAGAATTAGGTACCAAGATGGGGTTAGACATGCAAGAGAGTTTCTAGGGCAAACAGCTGTAAGGAGTAATGGGGGAAGGAGCCCAAATCAGTAGGGACAGCCTTCAGATCATGCCATCGGTCAGAGACCTGGGAAAGGAGAAGGCGGAAGAAGGATTCTGAGGAAGAGCCTCAGACCACATTTCTGAGAAAATTTCAGCCAGGCTGATGGGGAGTCCCCAAGCAAAAGTTGCTCATCGGGGGAATCCACGTGGGGAGGAATGGGCCAACACTAGTAACCCAGCCACGCTCTGCAAAGGGATGGGAGCAGCCCGGGAGATGCAGCGAGGGCTGTCCCCCCCTTTACCCCCAGGTTCTCTGGAAGGAGATCTAAGAGAGGAACTTGCATGAGACCACCACCCTTCATGGCAAGTACTTGCACTGGTCTCTATGGCTGGGTGCTGCCACTGGCACTCCCGCCATACCCACTAAAACAGGGAACCCAGTTCTATGGCAGTATCCCCACCACGAGCCCCCGCCTGTGGAGGACAGCCACCGCTGAGCTTCTCCAGAGGGGCAGCGCCTCCTCATGAGCTTCACCTCGTGAAGCGAGCCCTCTGGGAGACAGTCCACTGATGCGGACTGACATTGCAGCCTGAACCCCTCTCTGATCGTTTTGACCCTGTTCCTCAAGACTCTGCTGGGGCAGTTCCAGCATCTCCATCGTTATGATGCTAGGCTCCCGTTTATCCAAACTTCAAGCACCATCCCATTGGGACCAACTCCAGGTGTCTGAGGTATGAGGGAGACTGCATCAGCATCGATAAACTCTCCCCATCCCGCCTTTATCCTCCTCTTGATCCAATACCCTCAAAACACGGCGAGGCAACACCTCCTAGGTCCTTTATGGTGAATCATCCTTCCTGCCGCCCAGAGACAGTGCTCATCAGTCAGGCCACCCTGAGACTTGACATTGGTTATTAGTCCAGAAGAAATGACAGGGTTTGGGGCATGACTTGAGGAGGGCGAGCATTATCCTGAAGGACCCTTCAGGTGAGGTGTCAGCCTCGTCTCCAGGTGAGGGGAAGCTCTGGGCCTCTAGCAAGGGGAAGGGTGCTTCTCTTGGCCCAGATGTTTCACGGGAATCGGAGTTACAGGTTCTCAAGTGTCTCCAGATAGAGGTCCCCATGCCAAGTGTCAGGCCCCAGGTCTTCCCTCCCACAGCCCTGACTCTGGTGTCGGAGACCCGCTGGGGCTGTGAGGTCAGCCTCCTTGTTTTCACCATTACACTCACCCTCGGATCTCGCCTGCCTGCTGGCTGCTGGGTGTGAAGGCCCCTCATCACCGCCATAGAGGTCCTCTGGCTCCCATGCCAGCTGGCTGTCCTGAGTCTGCCGTTTTCTTCTTCCAGTGCTGGGCCGGCAGTTATCACAGCCAACCCACTCCACAGTTTTGTGATGACGATTTCCACAAACCGCTCAAATGCTGGAGGTGTTGCATCAGTCAGTGCAGCCCCTTCCGTCTGAACCCCACAGGTCCACCCCGTGTGAGGGGCTCATTAGTTAAATGTCATTACTTGGGGTACCCAGCACCCTAGCGTCAGCACCGCACTGCGTAACACCAGCAATGGGGTCCTCCTTTCTGTTTGGCTGCTGAGCTGTTCGATTCCAGAGTCTCACGGTGAAGATCTGCTTCCTGTGGCCACTTATCGCGGGACCTGCTGCTCGGTTTGGGTCTCTCCAGAGTCAAATCCTGAACGCAGAGCCAGTAGCTTATTCGGGAGGAGATCCCAGGAGACGTGGAGAGCGCAGGAAAACAAGCTACCGCTCTGGGCAGCGGGAGTTTAATCCCACTGGGGAGCCCTGGGAGACATTCTAGAACCTCAGAGATAACCCGCGGGAAGGGTGAGAGAACTGGGGTGTTTATCCGTCGACTGTCATTGGTCATTGGTCAAGACTGCTCCAAGGAGTCAATTTCTTACACTCCTGTCCTACCCTGCACACAGCCACAGATGGCGCTGGTGGCCCGAGGTGCCCAGGTGACCGTAAGGTAAGGAAAAGTCAAAAAAAAAAAAAAAAAAGTAAGCCTGAGGGATGCGGGCAGTCCCTGAGAGCATCGCCTGCGATGTGCCGCGTCTGAATGAAAGCCCCAGCAGCGGAGACCAAGAGGAACATGTTAATTTGAAAGAGGTTGGAGGGAGACAGAGAATCCTGCTGTGTAGACCGAGGGTTCTCGGGTTCTCGTTTAGGTGAGTGTCAGTCAGGGTTGATGGGAGAAGCGGAAGCCCTGTGAGGGTGCAGGACAAGGGATTATGACAAGGGCGGCCCTGTGCGTGGGCGAGCGCGGAGCCGGCCTCGCAGGCCGCTGCCTCTCTTCCAGCGCTGAGCCTGCGCGCGCTCTCGGTCCGTCAGGCCCACAGCTGGGGAGGAGAGCCAGGTGTGCACGGGGACACGGACAACTGGAACCCGCCGGGACCAAGTGGAACCCCCATCTCCTCTCTCCCCTTGACCTCGGTGCTGGGGGTGACCGGCGGAAGACGTTGGCACGGAAACGATGGCTGCGGCATTGCATCCGTCCTCCAGATCTTACATAACCGTCCTCTTGAGCCCCACCGCAGCCAAACCGTGCAGGGAAGAGAATTCTGCAAAGGCGGTTCGCTGAGCTAAGTCGGAACAATGCAAAACCACCGCAAAGTGACGGAGGAGACGGCAGCTCTAGAGACGCCCGGTAATGCATTTAATTTGGTTTACACTTTGAGGATTGTGGAGCACAGAGAGAAGTCAACCGGGAAAAGCACATTCCGAGGAAGGTGAACGCTGTCCGTAATGATCGGCAGGTGGCTCCACTTCCGCGTGGCAGCAGCTGCGGGCTGGGAGCGGGGGAGGCCGAGGAGCATCTGTCAAGGCCGGCGCTGACGGGGCCGCGGGGCCGCCTGGGGCTTGCCTCCCACGCCAGGCGCGGGCAGGGAGCCGCGGCTGGGACGACGCACAAGTGCGCGAGCGGCGGCCTCTCCCGCCGGGCCCGCAACGCCGGCGCCCCAGGCCAGGAGGCTGCGGAGGGCAGGCGGCGGCGCCGCCCGGGGTCGGACCACAGCGCCCTCTGCGGCCACAGCGCAGGCTGCGGGCTCTCCCGGAGGGGCTGCGCCTGCCGCTGGTCCCCAGCATCTAACAGATGTTGACTCAAGTCCCCGTGACGCCAGCGCTGCTGTAAGAGATGGGGTGACCCGGTGAATTCCAGGCAGCCGAACGTTTCCAGCTCTTCTCTCTCGGCGCCGGCATCTTGTTGCTAACCCTCCCCATCTCTAGGTCTGATAATGCACAAACCTGTTTGCTTTGCTTTGCTTTTGCCATTCGATATATCTGAAATATGTTTTTGCATACAGAAGAGGTAGGTATTGTATATTTTTTAAAACGTGGCAAGTCCTGGTAAGGCTTAATGACAAAAGAATTAAATACATGTTTGGGACCGCTTTATATTGTGCTTCAAATTTCACTCTTAAGGATTAATGAGTCTTTTCTGCTCTTACTTGTTCAGAGAACAAACAATTATATTATTAATGTTCAAGCTAATGTGCATCTCTTACTGGCTAAGATAAATAAAATGCTTTCACATTATCTTTACTATTAAGAAGACCAGAATGTATTAACTTCTTGCAGTTTACTTAAATGGCAAAACATGACCACAATAAAGGAAAATCAGCTGCGTACCTATAATCCGACAGACCCAATAGGAAATGGATAGATAGATCAATCTAGAAAGAGACTGATGATAAGATACTGGCTCACGTGACTACAGAGGCTGAGACGCCCCAGGCTCTGCTGTCTGCAAGCTGGAAACCCAGCAGGGCAGCGGTGTGGTTCGAAGGCCTGAGAGCTGGGGGTCGATGGTGTGATTCCAGGTGTGACGGCCTGAGAGGCAGGAGCACCCGGGCCGAGAGACCACTGTCCCTGCCCAGCAGGCAGGTAGGCAGGGGGAGGGCAGATCCCCCGCCAACCACCCGTATTCTGTCCGGACCCTCTGTGGTGGCATGCTGCCCCTGCACTGGGGAAAGCCGGCTGGCTTACTCAGCCACCCACTCCAGTGCTAATCTCTTCCAGAAACACCCACACAGACACAGCCAGAAACGACGTTTAAGCAGAGCTCGGCAAACCACGGCCCAGTGAAGCTGATGTGTGAAATGAGCCATCGCGCCTTCCTTTGTTCTTCCTCTTGAATGCTCATTCTGTTTAATTTGTATGTCCCTAAGGAATAACATCATTGAGCATCTTTCTGTGTCCTTATTTGCCTTTGGTGCAGCGTCTGCTCACATCTTTTGCTCATATTTGCTGGGTTGTTGGTTTTGAGAGATAATCAGAGAACTCACCTCATGGGGTTTCCGTGAAGATTAAATGAGTTAATAAAGGCAAAGACTTTGAAGAGTGTCTGGAACAGAATAAGGGCTCAATAAAGATCATGTCACTACTTCTGCCTCCCACACCCATGCCAAAAGTTGCCTGTTATTCCCAATCTCCACAAGAGTTTAGGAAGAGTTAACCCCTTAGTAAGGGTTAGACCAGCATTTCTCAAAGTGCCATCCCCAGACCAACAGCATCCGCACCTCCTGGGAACTTGTCAGAAATGCAGCTTCGAAGGCCCTGTCCAGACCTACTGAGTCAGCAGCCTCTGTTCTAGCAAGCCCTTCAGGGGATTGTGATGCCCGTGAAAGTTTGAGAACCACTGCTGCAGGCGGAATCCTGTGCCTGCAACAGAATAATAGTTAAGAAACATCCCTACTCTTACTTTGCTGCCATGGTGAACAAAATCCAGCTTCTAAAAACCAGCCTGTAATTCAGGCGAGATGGCTGTAGGGGCAGAAGAGAGAAAGATATCCTCCACTGACTGAGACCGCACAGGTATCAGGAAGACTGAATACAGGTCCAAACACCCAAATCCAACCACACCAGGATCATCACGTTAATAAAAACTACACAGCACTTCAACAAATGGTGCTGGGAAAACTGGACAGCCACATGTAAAAGAATGAAAATTGACCATTCTTTTTCACCATTCACAAAAATAAACTAAAAATGGATTGAAGACCTAAAGATTAGGCCTGAAACAGTAAGTCTTCTAGAAGAGAATATAGGCAGTAGACTCTTTGGCATCAGTTTCAAGAGTCTTTTCGGACACCATAACCCCTCAGACGAGGGAAACAATAGAAAGAATAAACAAATGGGACTTCATCAGACTAAAGAGCTTCTTCAAGGCAAGGGAAAACAGGATTGAAACAAAAAAACAGCCTACTAATTGGGAAAAAATATTTACAAGTTATTTATCTGACAAAGGGTTAATCTCCATAATGTATAAAGAACTCACACAGCTCAACAACAAAAAATGGGCAGGGGACATGAACAGACATTTCTCCAAAGAAGATATACGGATGGCCAATAGACACATGAAAAGATGTTCATCATTGCTGATCATCATGGAAGTGCAAATCAAAACTACACTAACATATCACCTTACACCTGTTAGAATGGCAAAAATATCCAAAACCAAGAGTGACAAATGTTGGAGAGGCCGTGGAGAAAAAGGAACCCTCATACACTGTTGGTGGGAATGCAAACTGGTGCAGCCACTATGGAAAACAGTATGGAGATTTCTCAAAAAGTTAAAAATAGAAATACCTTATGACCCAGCCATGCCACTACTGGGTATCTATCCTAAGAACCTGAAATCAGCAATCCCAAAAGTCCCATGCACCTCTATGTTCATTGCAGCATTATTCACAATAGCCAAGACGTGGAACCAACCTAAGTGCCCAGCAACTGATGATTGGATAAACAAGATATGGTATATATATATATACAATGGAATACTACTCACCATAAAAAAGGACAAAGTCGTCCCATTCACAACAACATGGATAGACCTGGAGGGTATTATGTTGAGTGAAATAAGCCAGACAGAGAAAGACGAACTCTGTATGACTCCACTCATAGGTGGTAGTTAACATATAGACCAAGAGAACTGATCAGTGGTTAACAGGGGAAAGGCGGGGTGGGGAGAGGGCACTAAGGGTGAAGTGATGTACCTACAACATGACTAATAATGATGTACAACTGTAATTTCACAAGGTTGTTAAATATTATAATCTTAATAAAAAAATTAGAATCATACTATAGATAATTTTTAACCATTTTACACACACACACACAAACTAAACAGCAACAACAAAATATGGCTGTTACAGAGCAATCAGGCAAGTAAAAGAAACAAAGACATGCAAATTGAAAAGGAAAATGTAAAATTATCTCTGTTCGCAGAGGACATGATCCCATATGTAGAAAACCCCCAAGAGTCCACTGAAAAAATGTTAGAACTAATAAACAAAGTCAACAAAGTTGTGGGACACAAAATCAACACACAAAAGGCAGTTGCGTTTCTACACACTAACAATGAAAAATCCCAAAAGGAAATTAAGAAAACAATTCCAATTACAACATCAAAAAAGAATGAAATAGTTAGGAACAAATTTAACCAAGGAGGTGAAGGACTTGGACACTGAAACCTACAAAACATTGCTGACAGAAATGAAAGATACAAATAAATGGAAAGACAGCCCATGTGTAAGGATTGGAGAACTTGATGTTAACATGACAATACCACCCAAAGTGGTCTACAGATCCAGTGCAATACCTATGAAAGTCCCAACGGTATTTTTTGCAGAAATAGAGAAATCCATCCTAAAATTCATATGGAATCTCAAAGGACCCTGAATGGCCAAAACATTTTGAAAAAAATGAACAAAGTTGGAGGTGTCACTATTCCTGATTTCAAAACTTACTACCAGGCTACAGTAATCAAAGCAATGTGATACTGGCATATAGACAGACGTACAGACCAAAGGAATAGAATAGAGAGACTGGAAATAAACCCTCTTGAAACCTTTTTGACAAGTGTGCCAAGACCACTCAATGGGAAAGGACAGTCTTTCCAACAAACAGTGCTGGGAAAACTGGATCTCCACCTGCAAAAGAATGAGGTTGGACTCTTACCTTACACTATTTACAGAAATTAATTCAAAGTGGATCAAAGACCTAAATGAAGTGCTAAAGCTGTAAAACTCTTAGAAGAAAACATAGAGGAGAAGCTTCATGACTTTAGATTTGGCAATGATTTCTAGGATATGACACCAAAGGCACAGACAGCAAAAGAAAAAATAGATCAATCGGACTACATCAAATTAAAAACTTCCCTGAATCATGGGACATGATCAACAGAGTGAAAATGCAATGCACAGAATGGAATAAAATGTTTGTAAATCAAGTATCTGTTAAAGGATTAATACCCAGACTATATAAAGAACTCCTACAACCAAACAACCAAAAAACAAACAACCCAATTAAAAAATGGCAAAAGACTTGAACAGACATTTCTCCGAATAAGATATACAAATGACCAACAAGTACATGAAAGATGCTCAATGTCACTAATCTTAGGGAAATGAGAACCAAAACCACAATGAGATACCACTTCACATCCATTGCAATGGCTACAATATAAAAAACAAAACAAAACACAAACAGAAAATAATAAATGTTGGCGAAGATGTGGAGAAATTGGAACTCTTGTGCACTTGGTGGGAATGTAAAATGGTGCAGCTACTATTGAAAACAGAACGGCGGCTCTTCAGAGAGTCAAAAATAGAATGACCATATGATCAGGCACTTCCACTCATGGGTGTATATCCAAAAGTGCTGAAAGCAGGATCTGAAGGACATATTTGTACACCTATATTCATAGCAATATTATTCACAAAAGCCAAAAGGTGGAAGCAACCCATGTGCCCATTGACAGAAGATGGATAAACAAAATGTGGGATATCCATACAATGGAATATTATTGAGCCTTAAAAAGGAAGGAAATTCTGACGCATGCTTCAGCATGAATGAACCTTGAGGAAATGAAATGTCAGTCACAAAAATACTGTATGACTCCACTCAAATGAGATACCTAGAGTAGTCAAATTCATGGAGATAGAAAATAGAACGGTGGTTGCCATCAGTTTTGGTATGTAGTGTTTCCATTTCATATCAAATACTTTCTAATTTCTTTTGTGATTTCTTCTTTGTCCCATTGACTCTTTTTTGTGTGTGTGAGTTCCCTAAATTTGCTTCTATTATTGATTACTTTTTTTATTGAGTTCATAATAGTTTACATTGATGTGAGATTTCAGTTGTACATTACTTCTTGACTGTCACCACATAAGTGCTCCCTTTCACCCCTTGTGACCACCCCCCACCCCCGTTCCCCTGGTAACCACTGAATTGTTTTCTTTGTCCATGTGTTTGTTTATATTCCACATATGACTGAAATCATCTGGTGTTTGTCTTTCTCAGTCTGGCTTATTTCCCTTAGCATAATTCCCTCCAGGTCCTTCCATGTTATTGCAAATGGGATGAATTTGTCTTTTTTCTGGCTGAGTAGTATTCCATTGTGTATATATACACCACATCTTCTTTATCCAATCATCAGCCAATGGGCACTTGGATTGTTTCCGTGTCTTGGCTATTGTGAATAGAGCTGCAATGAACATAGCGGTGCATATGTTACTTTGGATTGTTGATTTCAAGTTGTTCGGGTAGATACCCAGAGGTGGGATAGCTGGGTCATATGGTAGTTCTATTTTTAGTTTTGAGGAATTTCCATACTGTTTTCCATAGTGGCTGCACCAGTTGCATTCCCGCCAGCAGTGTATGAGGATTCCCTTTTCTCCACACCCTCTCCAACGTTTGTTATTTTTAATCTTAGCGATTATAGCCATTTTAACAGGCGTAAGGTGGCATTTTAGTGTAGTTTTGATTTGCATTTCCCTGATGATTGGTAACGTTGAACATCTTTTCATGTGTTTATTAGCTATCTGTATATCTTCTTTGGAAAAAATGTCTGTTCATCTCCTCTGCCCACTTTTTGATCAGATTGTTTGTTTTTTTGCTGTTCAGTTGTGTGAGTTCTTTATATATTATGGAGATTAACCCCTTGTCAGATACATGGTTTGCAAATATTTCTCCCAGTTGGTGGGTTGTCTCTTTGTTTTGATTCTAGTTTCTGTTGCCTTGCAGAAGCTCTTTAGTCTGATGAACTCCCACTTGTTTATTTTTCTTTTGTTTCCCTTGTCTGAGAAGACCTGGTATTCGAAAATATCCTTTTTTGTTCGATGTCAAAGAGTGTACTACCTATATTATCCTCCAGGAGGTTTATAATTTCAGGACTTATCTTCAAGTCTTTGATCCATTTTGAGTGTATTTTTGTGTATGGTGTGAGATAATGGTCTACCTTCAATCTTTTGCATGTGGCTGTCCAGTTTGCCCAACACCATTTATTGAAGAGACTATCTTTTCTCCTGTATGTTCTTGGCACTTTTGTCAAACATTAGCTGTCTGTTGATGTGTGGTTTTATTAATGGGCTTTCAGTTCTGTTCCATTGATCTGTGTGCCTGTTTTTGTACCAGTACCATGCTGTTTTGATCACTATGGCTTTCTAGTATGTTTTGAAGTCAGGGATTGTGATGCCTCCAGCTTTCTTTTTTTTTCTCAGGATTGCCATAGCAATTTGGGGTCTTTGGTTGCCCCATATAAATTTTAGGATTCTTTGCTCTATTTCCATGAAGAATGTCATTGGGATTCTGATAGGGATAGCATTGAATCTGTAGATTGCTTTGGGTAGTATGGACATTTTAACTATGTTTATTCTTCCAATCCATGTGCATGGAATCTCTTTCCATCTATTTATGTTATTATCAATTTCTTTCAGTAATGTCTTATAGTTTTCATTGTATAAGTCCTTCGCCTCCTTAGTTAAATTTATTTCTGGATACTTTATTCTTTTAATTGTGATTGCAAATGGAATTGTATTCTTGAGTTCTCTTTCTATAAGTTCATAATGGGAGTATAGAAAAGCAACTGATTTTTGTAAGTCGATTTTGTGGCCTGCAACTTTACTGTAGTTGTTAATACTTTCTGTTAGTTTTCCAATGGATTCTTTGGGGTTTTCTATATATAAGATCACGTTGTCTGCAAACAGCAAGAGTTTCTCCCTATTTGGATTCCTTTTATTCCTTTTTCTTGCCTGATTGCTCTGGCCAAAACCTCCAGTACTATGTTGAATAAGAGTGGTGATAATGGGTGTCCTTGTCTTGTCCTGTTCTCAGGGGGGTGGCGTTCAGTTTTTTCCCATTGAACATGATGTTGGCCATGGGTTTGTCATATATGGCCTTTAATGTTGAGGTAATTTCCTTCTATCCCCATTTTGTTCAGAGTTTTTATCATAAATGGCTGTTGGATCTTGTCAAATGCTTTCTCTACATCTATTGAGATGATCATGTGGTTTTTATTCCTCATTTTGTTAATGTGGTGTGTCATGTTGATTGATTTGTGGATGTTGAACCATCCCTGTGTCCCTGGTATGAATCCCACTTGATCATGATGTATGATCCTTTTAATGTATTGCTGAATTCTGGTTGCCAAAATTTTGTTGAAGATTTTTGCATCTATGTTCATCAATGATATTGGCCTGTTGTTTTCCTTTTTGTGTGGTACTTGTCAGGCTTTGGTATCAGAGTGATGTTGGCCTCGTAGAACGTGTTAGGAAGTGTTCCATCCTTCCTAATTTTTTGGAATAGCTTGAGAAGGATAGGCATTAAATCGTGTCTGAAAGTTTGGTAGAATTCCCCAGGAAAGCCATCTGGTCCTGGGGTTTTATTCTTTGGGATGCTTTTGATTACTGTTTCAATCTCTTTCCTTGTGATTGGTCTGTTCAGATTGTCTGTTTCTTCTTGATTCAGCTTTGGGTGGTTGTAAGAGTCTAAGAATTCATCTATTTCCTCTAGATTGTCTGTTTTGTTAGCATATAGTTTTTTGTAGTATTCTCTTATAATCCATTCTATTTCTGTGGTGTCTGTTGTTATTTCTCCTCTTTCAATTCTGATTTTGTTTATCTGAGCTTTCTGTCTTTTTTTTCTTTGTGTCTGGCTAGGGGTTTGTCAATTTTATTTATCTTCTCAAAGAACCAGCTTTTTGTTTCATTGATCCCTTCTACTGCCTTTTTTGTTTCAATAGCATTTATTTCTGCTCTGATTTTTATTATTTTTCTCCTTCTGCTGACTTTGGGCTTTGTTTGTTCTTCTTTTTCTAATTCAGTTAGGTGTAATTTGAGATTGCTTATTTAGGATTTTTCTTGTTTGTTAGGATTGCCTGTATTGAGATGAATTTCCCTCAATGTGGATTTTGCTGCATCCCATATTAGTTGGTATGATATGTTATCATTTTCATTTATCTGCACATTTTTTTTTTGAGGAAGATCGGCCCTGAGCTAACTACTGCCAATCTTCCTCTTTTTGCTGAGGAAGACTGGCCCTGAGCTAACATCCATGCCCGTCTTCCTCTATTTTATATGTGGGACGCCTACCACAGCATGGCTTTTGCCAAGTGGTGCCATGTCCGCACCCAGGATCCCAACCGGTTAACCCTGGGCTGCCGAGAAGTGGAACATGTGAACTTAACTGCCGCGCCACCAGGCCGGCCCCAATCTCCAGATTTTTTTTATTTCTTACTTAATTTCTCCAATGATCCATTGCTTGCTCAATAGCATGTTGTTTAGTCTCCACATCTTTGTCCCTTTATCACCTTTTTTTCTTGTAATTAATTTCTAGCTTTATAGCATTATGATCGGAAAAGATGCTTGTTATTATTTCAACTTTCTTAAATTTATTGAGGCTTGCCAGTTTCTCAACATATGGTCTATCCTTGTGAATGTTTCATGTGTGCTTGAGAAGAATGTGTATTCTGCTGTTTTTGGATGGAGTGTTCTATATATGTCTATTAAGTCCAACTGGTTTAGCATTTCATTTAATTCCACTGTTTCCTTGTTAATTTTCTGTCTGGATGATCTATCCACTGATGTGAGTGGGGTGTTGAGGTCCCCTTCTATTATTGTGTTATTATTAATATCTTCTTTTAGATTTGTTATTAGTTTCTTTATGCACTTTGATGCCCCCGCGTTGGGTGCAGAGATATTTATAAGAGTTATTTCTTCTTGATGGAGTGTCCCTTTGATCATTATATACTGCCCCTCTTTGTCTCTCTTTACCTGTCTTATCTTGAAGTCTACTTTGTCTAATATGAGTATTGCAGCACCTGCTGTCTTTTGTTTGCCATTAGCTTGGAGTATCGTCTTCCACCCCTTCACTCTGAGCCTGTGTTTGTCATTGGAGCTGAGATGAGTTTCCTGGAGGCAGCATATTGTTGGATCTTGTTATTTAATCCATCTTGACACTCTGTGTCTTTTTATTGGAGAATTCGATCTGTTTATGTTTAGGATGATTATTCCTGTATGAGGGCTGAATGCTGTCATTTTATCATTCATTTTCTGGTTTTTCTGCGTTTCCTTTGTTTCTTGTCCTGTGTGTTTTGGTCTACCCATTGAATTATGTAGTTTTTTATGATGTGTTTCTTTGTTTTCTCCTTTTTATTATTTGCATCTCTGTTCTGCTTTTTTGTTTAGTGGTTATGCTGAGGTTTGTATTCAGAATCTCATGTATAAAGATAGTCCAGGGGCCAGCTCCGTGGCCGAGTGGTTAAGTTCGCGTGCTCCATTGCGGTGGCCCAGGATTCAGATCCTGGGTGTGGACATGGCACTGCTTGTCAGGCCACGTTGAGGCAGCATCCCACATCCCACAACTAGAAGGTTCTGCAACTAAGATATACAACTGTGTACGGGGAGGGTGGGGAAATAAAGCAGAAAAAAAAAAAGATTGGCAACGTTGTTAGCTCAGGTGCCAATCTTTAAGAAAAAAAAGCTTTAAAAAACAAAAGATAGTCCGTTTTCTGATGACCTCTTATTTCTTTAGTCTAAGCTGATTCAGTCCCTTTCCTCCTCCCCTCCTAACTTGCTTTTCTCATATCTTATTCCATCTTGTGTTGTGAGTTTGTGGTTAAAATGACAGGATTATCTTTGTTTTTGGTGTTTTCCTTCCCTGTAGCTTAATGCTATAGTTGAATATTTGCTATCTTGTTCTGATTCTGTCTCCCTATTTATCTCCTTACTCTGTGTTTTGTGACCCCTTTCTCCCCCCCCTTTTTTTTTTAGGTATGAGGGCCTTCTTGAGGATTTCTTGGGGGGGGGTGGGTCTCATGGCTACAAAGTCCCTTAGCTTTTGTTTGCCTGGGAAAGATTTAATTTCTCTCTCATATCTGAAGTATATTTTTGCTGGATAGAGTATTCTTGGCTGAAGATTTTTGTCTTTTAAAGATTTGAATATGTCATTCCATTCTCTCCTAGCCTGTAAGGTTTCTGCAGAGAAATCCACTGAAAGCCTGACAGGTGTTCCTTTGTGGGTTATTTTCTTCTGCCTTGCTGCCCTGAGTATACTTTCTTTATCATTCATTTTTGCCAGTTTTACTACTATATGCCTTGCAGTAGGTCTTTTTACATTGACAAATCTAGGAGATCGGGGAGCCTTTTCCACACAAACTTCTTTTTAGTCTTAGTTCTCTCTCCTCCTCTATCAGGAGCATTTCAACATGTCTATCTTTGATTATGCTGATTTGCTCCTCTATGGTGTCCATTCCAGCATTCAGGGAATAGGTATTTTGTTTCATCTCTTCCATTGTGTCTTTCATCTCTAATGTTTCTGATTGATTCTTCTTTATAGTTTCATTCTCTTTTGTGAAGTAGCTCCTGAACTCGTTGAATTGTTTCTCTACATTTTCTTTTTCCTCGTTGAGTTTTTTGATGATAGCTATTTTGAATTCATTGTCATTTAGCTTACATATTTATGTGTCCTCCAGGACTGGGTTCTGGGTGCTTGTCGTTTTCTCTCTGGTCTGGAGATTTGATGTAGTGTCTGATGTTGGAAGGTCAGGTCTTACACATTCTGATATTATTCAGTTGCAGTTACCGCCTATCACCACTAGGTGGGGGTCGAGAGCCATGTATTCTGAGCTCTCCGCTTTCAGGCAAGATCCAAGGCGGTGCAGCAGTGTGGGGCAGGTCGGGGGAGGGGCGCTTTCGCCTCCATGCTCTCAGGGGTTTCTCGATCAGCTCTTGCTATGGGGTCTCCTGGGGTGTTGGCTTGACGAGGTCACCCTGTGTGAAAGCTTCCCCCATCCTTTAGAGGGCTTCCCTCTAGGCTGCAAGGGCCTGTGGGAGTCCTGAAGGAGCCTGCGAACGAGTGTCCCCTCCCCAGCTCCTTCCCTCACAGATCCTCCCGGGGCAGCAACCTCAGTCTTAGGGGAGGCAGGGAGGTTATCTCTTACCCTGTTCCAGCTCCTCTGAGGGGGGCTCCAGCCTCTCTGTCCTCCGTCGTGTGGCTGCATGTCTCTCTGAAGTTTTTGTGTTGTTAGGGTGTCTTCTTTTGGAGTATTGTTGCCCCTTTTTGTTGTATGTTGGAGGGGAGAGAGTCCCGGGCAAGTTCACTCTGCCGTGATGCTGATGTCACTTCCTATACTGATTTCTTATTTCATTCCTTTGTAGCTAGAGAATATACTTTATATTACTTCAATCCTTTTAAATTTAGTGAAACTTGTTTTATCACCTAACGTATGGCCTGTCCTGGAGAATGTTCCATGTGCACTTGAGAAGAATATGTACACTGCTATTGTCAGATGGAGTGTTCTGCAGATGTTTGTGAGGTCTAGCTGGCTCACTGCGTTACTCAAATCTTCTGTTTCCCTGTTGGTCTTCTGTGTAGTTGTTCTGTCTACTAATGACAGAGGGGCATTAAAGTCTCCAACTACTATTGCTGAACGAAGGAGCCAGTTCGAACAAGTGATGGCTATGTTTTCTGATAATTGGGCTCAGATCAAGGGTGGGAGGAAGGTACACAATGCAAGTAGTTTACCCTCCCCAAAGAAGAAAAATTAAGGATAAGTTCAGGATAACACCACCCCACCTTACACCACTCTTTCAAAATTGAAAACATGAAAATACGTTCAAGCTTAAGGAGATCACCACCATCCGCAGCCACCTCCATCTAGTGCTCTCCAGGCTTCCCTTCTCCCGTGGAGCTAACGCTCGATGGTGCCTGTAGGCCAGAAGTCAGTGAGCAGGGATTCTCCTCAGAAGGACCAACTGGGGTGCAGCTGAGGGAGACAGAGCTGGGAGGGTGGTTGTCCTTACAGGCCACCCACAGCCCCTCCCTACACTTGTAGTGACTGCCTTCCAACTGGGAAGTCTGGAGAAGTCCCTCCGATCTCTACCCTCCTCTCATTTCCTGCATCTCGTCAGTAGGCACTTGACCCAGAGACATGCTTCCCGATGTCCTACCCTCCAACAATCCAGTTCAACCTCAGCCTCAGTTCAGCTCACATCACAGCTGTCTTAGGGAATCGCCCCTCTGGCCCCGGGACCACCACCGGCCTCCGTCACCTACTGGACGAGGGCAAACACTATTGAACAAGGCCTCCAGGGGACAGTGCAGTGTTGAATTTGCACCTTGTTCTTCAAAGTGTGGTTGCAGGCAGGCACATCACCTGGGAGCTTGTAAAAAACGCCACGTTTCCAGGCCACCCCAGACCCGCTGAATCTGAATCCACATTTCACAAGCTCCCTGGCCTCCCACGCACGTGAACGACTGAGAGGCACTTCCTTAGCCTCATCATCTGGTCCAACTGCACTTGTTGAGACACTTTCACCCAAACCACAAATTTGGGCCAGGAGATGACTATCTGAAGAGCTGAAATGCCTACTCAGGAGCTCAGGAAACCCAGAAGACGTGTGACGTTTATGCCCTCTATGCACGGAGAGTGCTCGTCTCCCAGTGTTGGTCTCTGGCTCCATCTGGTCCTACTTAGCCTGGACTATCCTGGCATTTTGACCACCCTCCACCTGTGGCTTCACAGCCCTGATCCTGGAGGGCTGCTGCCCTCCCGGGCAGTCCCCCTCCCTCCTCCTGCTGCCACTTTCCCCTGCCCCCACCCCCTGCCCCTGCCCCCTCCACTTCCTCTGCCCTCACCCTGCAGGGCCTGGAGGCCTCTCCCCTGCCTGGGGCTGCTGCTGCCCCCCTTAGTTCCCCAATCCCATGGACCACCCCTCACTCTGAGGTTTACCGCCCAGGGAAACAGACAGGGATTTGACGCTGCCAGCGGCCCCTTTTCCTCAGTTAAAACCGCCTTATGTGAGGACAGCTGGGTGAACGGGACGGGCTCCATTTCTTGTCAGTCTGTTTAGACCCGGGCTTAAGAAATACCTAAAATGCAAACGACCCTCAATAAATGGGATGACTGTCCCCAAGGGACTGTGATCTGGGGGCGGGTGACAGTGTTGGAGGCATCAGAGGAGGGCAATCTAGAGAGGAGAAGGACTCGTGTTCCTAATTTGCTCTGGTGGCTCTGAGCCCAGCTGACAGAGGGCGTCCACCATGGACAGGCACTTGGATCCCAAATCCGACTCAGAGAAGTGCTTGGCCCAGCCCTGGGGTCAGGGCAGCTGGAACCAAAGGGTCATCATTATTATGGTGGCAATGAACCTTCTGGGGCCCTGACCACGTCTCAGACCCAAAGGCAGAGCCGAGCTTCCCTGAGGCAGGAGGACAAGGGAGAAGTCCCCAGGGGTGTGGGGAGCCTGAGCAAAGGCCCTGCCCTAACTGCTTCTCTTGGGACCGGCCCCGTGCAGATGCACGGGGAGCCCACACCAGGACACGGGAGGGGTCGGATTCGCCCGAGACTTGAGCCAACAATGAGGGTCCTCGGGGAGCCCTGCCCAGCTGTGGGGTCTCAGGAGGCAGAGCTCTGGGGCGCCTCCACCGTGGCCTGGGCCCTCTCCTGCTCGCCTCCTTTCTCTGCACAGGTGCTGCCCTCAGGCCCTGCCCACAGGCTCAGCCCCCACAGGACCCTGGGCTGGTCCTGCCCCACACCCTGAGTTCACCCAGACACAGCCTCAGGATGCGACCTCCTGGGTTTTGGCGCTTCACCCTCAAACCCCCTCTCTTCTCCTCTCTTACAGGCTCTGTGGCCTCCTATGAGCTGAGGCAGCTGCCCTCAGTGTAGGTGGCCCTGGGATAGACGGCCACAATCGCCTGCCCTGGAAATGACCTGGGGGATAAATATGCATCTTGGTCCCAGCAGAAGCCAGGCCAGGCCCCTGTGGTGGTCATCAATAACAATGGCTGACAGCTCTCAGAGGTCCCTGCCCAATTATCTGACTCCAACTCAGGGAACAAGGCCACCCTGACACCCAGCAGGGCCCAGGCCAAGGACGAAGCTGACGATTACCAGGTCACCTACCATTGCAAGGGGAGCAGCTGACAGTGACTCATGGTGACACAGACAGATGGGGACATGGGACATGAGCCTACCACTCTGGCCTGGCCCTCACAGTCCCTGCCCACCCCTCCCCCTGCCACCTCCATGCTGGACTGGAAAGGTCTGGGCCTGTGGTGGGGATTCCTGTTCTCACTGTATGATGATCCCCGGCTTGGCCTCGGCCTCCTGCTCTGCCGCCCGAAACAGTGTCCCCACAGCCCAGGGCTGCGGGAGGACCAACAGGATGGTGGCTGAGTGGCTTTGGTATCACAGAGCTCGGTCCAGACCCAAGATGTTCCCAGTCATGGAGGGTGACTCCACGGATGTCGGGGACAGAAGACACACCCCTCTGGCCCCCACTGGGCGCTGGGCCTTGAGGGCTCCTCACAGCAGCAGAGGAGAGAGTCCCAGGAAGTTCTACTTGTCACCTAGATGTGGGGCGTCAGGGCCTCTATCAGGGGACGGTGACGTCACGGTGAGTGGCTGCCTGGGGTTCCTTTTCCCTTAGAGCAGGAGACCTGCTGACCAGGGACCTGGGCTAGGGGCCCCTGGAGACAGGCCCCCTCGAGCACAGGAGCTTGAAGGGCTGCGAGCTTCCCATGCCGGGGCCACTGGCGCAGGGGAAGGGAGAGGTTGGGAGGCAGACGGCCCTGGACTGTAACTCTGGTCCACATGCCCTCTCGAAAGCCCTGTTGAGCACCTGCTGCATGCCAGGCTCAGTGCAGATGCCGGGGATGCACAGCGATGGGAGGAGCACCCTCCACCCTTCGAGTTCCGAGTCTCATGCAAGGATTCTCAGCTGTGGGGCCCAGGAATCACGGGCAACACTGCATGTGGGTGGGAGACAAGCATTACTCTGGGGGGAAGTTCTGTGGCTTTTGCCACATTCCCAAAGATGTCCATGGGCCACAAAATCTTTGCATCCTTAGATCTAGAAGATTCTACCCCTTCCCAGCTTTGTGACCTTGGGCGAGTCACTGAACCTAAATAAACCCCTAAATTTCAGTATCCCCATCTGGGAAATGGGACTCATAACCACCACTCCGTGGAGTTATCACAGAGACGGCATGGCTAGCTGGATGAGGCAGGTTCTCCAGGGAAATGGAACCGATAGAATACATGTGCGCATATATATATATAAAGAGAAATTCACCTCAGGGAACTGGCTCGCATGACTGTGGAGGTGCGAATCCAGTGTCAGCAGTGGGGCCGGCAGACTGGAGACCCAGGAAACAGCTGCAGCTCGAATCTGCCTGCTGGCAGAATTCCTTCGAGCTCTGGGGAGGTCAGTCTGTGTCCTCCTCAGGCCTTCAGCTGACTGGGTGAGGCCCACCCACACTGGGGAGGGCAATCTGCTTTACTCAACGCATCCAGTTAATGTTGATTCACATATTTCAATGTTTATCTCATCCAAAAACACCCTCACAGAAACATACAGAAAAATATTTGTCCAAATATCCGGGTGCTGTGGCCCAGGCAAGATGACACACAAAATTAACCATCACACTGGCCTGAAACAAACAATGGTGGCTGCATCATCACCCCACTGTCCAACAAAACCTGCAGACCTCTGGGCTTTGCAGAATGCTTTGAACCTTCCAAAACAGCAGAGACCACCCCCCAGAGAGGGGCTTGGGCGCCATGCAGCAGGCCCAGCGACCCTGAGAACCTGGGAGTTTTTAGAACATTGGCACCTGGGACCTGGGGAAGATACACGCAGGTGCCTGCTCTCAAGATGGCCTGGGAGACAGGAGTCCATGGTGGCCACAGGCAGAGTCTCTGGGGCCTGTGGGAGGGAGCCTGGACAGGGGACTGACCAGCAGGAGGCGGGGGCACCCCCTGACGTGGAGCAGGGTAGAAGTGACTACACAGGGACACACCCTCTGCTCCAGGAGAGAAGGGCTGGGACGGGACGCAGAGGAGCCAGGGGCCTGAGCAGAGGGCCCACCAAGTGGGACCCCTGGACACGGACCTCTCTGGCCCCGCCCGAGTCCAGCCCTTGGCATATCTCAGTCAGGAACAAGATGGGGGCAGGCACGGGAGGGCCAGAGCTGCAGGTGCTCCAGATGAGAAGGCTCAGCCCATCCCTCTAGGGTCCCCAGGACCCAGCCAGATCCAGATTTCCAACTGCGGCCACCACAGGAGGATGTGGTCTGGGGTGGCATCTGCCCAGAGCCTGTGGCAGGTGCAGGGGCAGGGATGGGGGGCGGCTGGGGTCACTGAGTTTTGGGATAGCCTCCTTCTTCTCCCCGAGACCTGGGGCTGTCCCGGGTGGAACCATGGCTTCTGAACCCTGGGCAGTGGGTGAGTGTCACACCCACACAGGGGTGGCTGGGAGGGAGCAGCTCCAGCCTGGACCCCCAGGGTGGACCCTGCCCCAGCCCCCCAAGATGCGAGGAGCCCAGGTAGAGAGGCACAAGTGGGCCAAGCACTGAAACGGGGACACACTGGACTGGGTCAGGGGCCTCCCAGGAGCTCCCTCGTACCCTGCATGATGTCTCTTAGGGTGCCCACACCCCGTTATTCTTCAGTGCCTTGCCCATCTCCCCGTGGACCCTGAGCTCTCCAAGATGCAGCGCCCGGTGGTCTGGGATGCTCAGCCAGTGTGTGTGGGACACAGGGATCCAAGCAGTCGTGTCAGTCCACTGAATCTGACCTCGCTGTGGCCCTCAGGAACTCCATATGGTGTGAGGAAGTCAGTGTGTCTGTCTGTTACAGCATCCCGTGACCATGACTGGACAGAGACCAATGGGATGGCTGGAATGGCCCAACTCCACCAGGGCATGTGGCATCCATGAAATTCACTCTGGGGGACCCTGGGGAGAGCCTCCTGAAGATGGACAAGCCGTTGGGACAGTACTGCCCCGGGACACACTGGGCCTGTGTGGACTGGGGCATGCAGGACCTAGATGACCCTAGAGCAGAGTGGTTTCAAACAAGAGCTCCAGACCAGCCAACTGTGAGACGCAAGGGTGAATTTGACAATAAGCTTTGTCTCGTATGCACGGCTGGACCAGTGTGTCTCATGATGGCTATTTCCAGAAGTTCTTTCATCAAAACTCCCAGTAAGAAATACATTTCCCACCATTAACCAGGGCGTATCTAGGTATTTCCACCACTGAAGCCGAATCCCATGACCCATCACGACCCCTCCGCTCAGAGGGGACGCTCTCCGTTCTCCAGCCTGTTCTGGGCTGCTTCGTGTTGCAAAATGCTGCCTGCAACTGATGGAACTGATCTCACAACCCTTCACAAACCCCTTACGAGTTGCAACCAAAATTTGCAAAGTGGCAGTTTAAGTATCATGATTTTTCCCAAGCCACACGAGATGGGCCAGCTGGTGATACTACTGATAATAAACGTCACAACAGCCGTCCTCCTCATGCGGACGCTTGCAAGACTGCCCAGTTCCAAAAGCACTTTCAGAAGACGAATACCGGACAGTTGCGCTCGAATGAGGCCCCTGCAATAGTCAATCCAGAGCGAGGGGCGGTGGAACGGCAGGCACCAGGGGCTGACGGAGGAAACGGGAGCGCTGTTCAGTGGGTGCAGAGCTCCGGTTTGGGAAGATGGAAAGTTCTGGAGGTGGATGGTGGGGACGGTTGCACAGCAATGTGAACGCGCTTACTGCCGCTGAGTTGAACACTTACAGATGGTTCAGCTGGCAAATTTTACTTTACGTCTATTTACCACAATTTACACAAACTAAAGGGAAAAAAGCACTTTCCCGCCCGTCCATTGTCTCCCATACAGACTTCACCGCAGTCCCGATGGCGCTCCAGCAGGTCCAGCCCGCCTCGGGCGGAGGGGACGGAGCCTGGAGGCCCGGGGTGACCGGAAGCGCCAGCCCTCGCCACGCCTGCGGGTGCCAGGTCCCTGCTCATCGCTGTCCTTTGGTGCCCGCCCCTCCCACCCCCAAAGCACAGGATTCCTGGGCCAACGGTGCATCTGGACGCTGGGGCAGCGGGCGGGGGACGGAAAAGGGGCCTCGCGGAAGCCACCACAGTGCACCCGCCGCTAGGCTCTGAGGGTGACCTCGGGGTAACATCTGTGAGGGTGCGTGTGGGGTGTGTGTGAGGGAGAGAGAGATAGATGAGACCTGTGAGGCCCTGCACAGGCTATATTAAACACCATTTTGATAACTGTACCCTGATTCTGGCATTTGAACTTTGGCTTCTTGAAAAACCTACACCTGCTTCCTCCTGCCACCCGTCCTCCTGCCCCAGGCTGGTCAGAAGAGAAGCCCCAGTGCTACCCTGCTGAACTCAGGTGACTTCTGGGGGAAGGAGGGCAGGAGCAGGGGCATGGCCAGGCTGACAGCTGTGGGGAGGGTGAGCCCTGGATCCCAACCACAGGGACCACAGCAGGGCAGCTGGCAGATGTCGTGCTGGGCGAGAGCCCCAGGTGTCACGGCAATGGGCTCTGAGGGGGGCTGGCACTGGGGCAGGGACCTGAGAAGGCCCAGGCAGAGGACGGGGCCACATGGGCTAGGGTGCACTGGGACAGCCACTGCCAGCAAGTGGGACTGGGGGCCCTGCCGAACCCCTCTCCAGGGAGCCCAGGCCAGCAGATCCTTTGACCCTGAGGGTGGATGAGGCCCAGGACAGGCCACGTCGGGGCAGAGCCCTGGCCCCAGGCAGCCCTGGCCCCTGATACTGCTGGGCCTGGTCGTGGCGCGCATGGCCTGCTGCCCCCAACGGCAGCACCACGGGGCGGGACCCCGGGCCCTGGAGCCCGGGCAGGAGGCAGCCCTTAGAGCTAGTGGGACCGGTGAGGGGCTGAGCCCGTGGGGGAGGGGAGGTCTCTGCAGCCCAGCCTGGGAGTAGGGGACAGAGAGCGGCAGTGCCGGGGGAGGGGAGAAGGGAGAGTCAGCTGAGAGGAGGCGCCTGGGCAGACACGGGCTTTATTTAAACTGTCCCCGTTTGTCCAGTGTGGATTTGTTTGCATTGATTTTTATGTTTTTAATATTGTATTAAAATATTACTTATCTTAATTACTGAGGTTTGGACACCCCTTAAAGTTTGCATCCAGGGCCAGTGCCTCCTGGCCTCCCCGGTCTTCTGGGCAGGGCAGAAGCAGGGAGGTGGGCCAGCCATCGGCGTGGGTGGTGGTGCTGTCGTCCAGGTGCCAGGGCTCCTTCTTTTAGCTGATAAGCCCGCTTCTCTCCCTTCCCCCCGATGGGCAGGCGCCACTCCCTGGAGCGCCAGGGCTCAGGCTATGGCTGATGCTCCCGAGGGGGCCTTCCCCAGTGTCCCCTAAGGTCCCCAGGACCCTCAGCCAGGGCTGCTTCCTGCGACTGGCGCCCTAGGAGCCCGAGCCTGCCCAGGGCGCAGGTGCCTCCGTGGGAAAGGCCCGGGCGAGGATCTGTGGGGCCCCAGTCTGCTCCACCTGCAGTGTGACCCCAGCCCCCCCCCCACCGCGTGTGGCGGGAAGTCCCTGAGCAAAGTGCCGAGCATCCGGGTCCCCTTATGATGACGAGTGAGCACGTGCATCGCGGCGCTAAGCATTTCAGGGGCAGGACCGCCCTCCCAGTGGCCCCACAACGCAGGTCCTGCTGTCATCCCCAATTTACAGATGGGGATAGAGGCCCAGAGAGGTGAGGCGACTTGCCCAAGGTCACACAGCTGGTGCAGACACCAACGCCCAAGCTCGATGGTCTCCAGCTGTCTCCATCCACATCTCCTAAACTGATTGGGCTAAGAAGTCACCTCTCCGGGCCTCAGTTTCCCCCTCTGCAAGGTGAAGGGTCCTAATTGGATGAGGGCCTTGCAGCCTGGCACCCGCCCCAGGGAGCTGGGGTCGCCGTGGTGAAGGGCTGGAATGGGATGAGCTGATCCTTTGCTACACCAGCAGTCCAGCCATGGAGAGTGGGTCAGCACCTGTGGGGGCCAGGTCAGGACCAGCGTCTCAGTGTCCTGCAGGGACTGCTGAGCAAGGGCAGGGCCCAGGAAAACACGAGGAGAGAGAGAGCCCCCATCGGGGTCAGGCCCTGTGCTGGGGCTGGGATCCCAGTGCAGCGAGATTTGGCCCCAACTCAAGGTCCACCGGGAGAGGGCGATGTCTGCAAGACAGAGGCACATACGGGGAAGGGCAGGGAGGCCCCACTGGGGATGCAGGACCGGTAGAGGGATCCGCCTGGGCCAGGCGGTACAGGCATGGAGGGCTCAGGAAGCTCCCGGTGGTCTGCAGGGCTGGAGCGGGTGGGTTCTGGGGCCCAGGTGGTCTGAGAGGAGGCTGGACAGGCGGCCAGCCCCAGACCTGGAGGACCCGTCCCTGGAGGACAGACTTCATGTGCGGAGTCCTGGGAGATGTTTGAAAGCAAAGGACATGCCCAGACTTGGGTGAGTGGAGGTGGGAATCCAGAACTAGAGAGGCCTCAGGGAGCATGTAGCAGTGTCCCAGGCAGTGTGGACAGATGTGTGCACAGATGCAGGAAGTGGAAGAAACAGGAGAGAGGAGCCAGGATTTTTCCCTGGGCAGTTAAGAGAAGCTGTGACTGCATCAACGTCTCCTGTATTTTAACAAAATGGTCCAAGAGAAGGGGTGATCTTCAAGGCGTTGGTCTCCCCCAAGGATGTCCACTCACTGACAGGCCCCTCAGGGCCAGGGGCACAGAGAGGGTGGGCCTGAACCAAGGGGGCCATGTCCAGGCGTGGGGACGGACCCATGGCCCATTTGGGGAGCAGTAAGCTAGGAGGGAGGGAAACGCCCAAGCTGGTTTTACAGGGGAGGGGCGCTGGCCAGTGCTGGGGGCGCCGGGGCAAAGGGGGCGTGCAGGCTGAGAGAGGAGTGAGGTGCGTGAGGTCCCTCACGTTGCCCTTGTATGGCCATGGCCGCTTCCTTCCCTCCCGAGCCCCTCCTGACTCCTTGGCAACTACTAATTTGCTCTTTGTTTCTAATTTCGTCCTTTCAAGATTGTTCTAATTCTGCCATTTCACAATTGTTCTATAAATGGAATCATACAGTGTGTAACATTTCGGGACTGGCTTTTTTCACCCAGCACGATTCTCTGGCTGTCCATCCAGCTTGTTGTTGTATCATAGTTTGTTCCTTTTTATAGATGAACGATATTCCAAGTACGGAACCTTCTGAGCCCGGCTTCTGTGGTTCACATACGCCTTTGCCATTCACCCGGGTTACCCCGCTCATCAAGAGCTCGTTCCTTTCTGCTGCTGAGTGGGATTCCATTTATGAATGTGTCGCGGTTGTTTAGCCATTCACCAGCTGGGGAACATCTGGGTTGGTCCCAGTTTGGGGCAATGGTGAATAAAGCTGGAATAAACATTTACATACCACTTTCTGTTTGAACATCATTCCATTTGGGTGGATACCCAGACGTAGGGCTGGATGGATCCCGCGGGGAATGTATGTGTATAAGAAGCTACTAAACAGCTTCCCAAAGCAGCTGTGCCTTTTCCATGCCCGAGAGCAATGTGTGAGTGGGCCAGGTGCTCTGCATCCTCACTAGCGCTCAGTACTGTCAGTTTTTTGAGAAATTGAGGTAAAATTCATTTAACATAAAATTCACCATTTTAACCATTTTGAAGTGTACAATTCAGCGGCATTTAGTGTATTTACAATGTTGTGCAGCCATCCCCACTATCTAATTCCAGAATAGATTAATCGCCCCGAAAGGAAACCCCGAAGCAGTTGGTCACTGCTCCCCCAGCCCCCAGGCCCCAGCCCCCAGCCCCCGCGACTGCTCGTCTGCTTCTGGCTCTGACTCTGTCTATTCGGGACATTTCATGGAAATGGAATCGCACAACACATGGCCTTCTGTGTCTGGCTTATTTCACTTAGCACGTTTTCAAGTCTCCTCCAAGTTGTAGCATGTACTTCATTCCTTTTAAGGCCAAACAATACTCCGCTGTACAGGTATACTACGTTTCGCTCATCCATTCGTTGGCTGATAGGCATCACGGTTATGGCCACCTTTGGGCTGTTGTGAATAGAGCTGTTATGAACATTCATGTCAAGTTTTTGTTGGAAAACCTGTGTTCAGTTCTTTGGGGTATATGCCCAACAGTGGAATTTCTTGGTCACGTGGTAACTCTGAGTTTAACTTTTTGAGGACAGCCAATCTGTTTTGCACAGTGGCTGCACCATTTTACAATCCCACAAGCAGTGCACAGGGGTTATAGCTCTCCAGATCGTCGTCAACACTTATTTCCCTTTTTTTTGTTACAGCCATGCTCCTGGCTGTGAAGTGGCATCTTGCTGTGCCTCTGACTTGCACCTCCCTCTAATGACTAATGGTGTCGAGCATCTTTTCACATCATTGATGGCCATTTTATATTTTCTTTGGAGAAATGTCTGTTCAAGTCCTTTGCCCGTTTTTTAACTGGGTTATCTTCTGTTGCTGAGTTATAAGATTTCTTTATATGTTGTAGCTACTCAACCCTTATCCGATATACGATTTGCAAATCATTTATCCCTTTCTCTGAGTTGTCTTTTCACTTTCATGACAGTTTTCTTTGATTCACCAAGTGGCGAATTTTGATGTATTTTTTCTTTCATTGCTTGTACTTTTTGTGTCATATCTGAGCCTCTGTCGCCTAATCCAAGGTCCTGAAGCTTTACACCTCTGTTTTCCTCTGAGAGTTGTACAGTTTTCGCTCTTACACGTAGGTCTTTGACCCACGCAGAGCTATTTTTCGTCTGTGGTGTGAGGCAGAGGTTCACCCTCATTCTCGCGCATGTGGAGGTCCAGTTGTCCCAGCACTGTTTGTTGGAGAGACTATTATCACCCCTGTTGAATTGTCTCAGCCCCTTCGTCAGAAAATCAGTTGACAATAGATGCAAGGGTTCTTCTGGGCTCTCACTTCTGTTCCTTTGGTCTATACGTCTGTCCTTATGCCAGTACCACACTGTTTGATTACTTTAGCTTTGTAGCAGCTTTTGAAATTCGGAAGAGTGAGGCCTTTAACTTTGTTCTTCTTTTTCAAGATTGTCTTGCCTATTGGAGTCCCATGCAATTCCATATGAATTTTTGGATCTGTGTTTCCATCTCTGTAACAATGGCCGGCCATCGAGCTTTTGGCAGGGATTGCCTTGACTCTGTAGGTCACTTTGGGTGGCATTGCCATCTCAACGATATTAAGTCTTCCAAACCACGAACGCAGGATCTTTCCATTTACTTAGGTCATTCATTTCTTTGAACAACATTTTGCAATTTTTAGTGTACAAGTCTTTCACCTCATTGGTTAAATTTAGTCCTAAGTATTTTATTCTTTTGATACTATTGTAAAGAATTTTTTCTTAATTTCCTTTTTTAATTGTTCACTGCTAGTGTATGGAAATATGACTTTTTCTATTGTGTAGAAATATGACTGTGTGTTGATCATGCAACTGCTGAATTTCTTGATTTGCTCTAGTAGGTTTTTGTAGATTCTCCAGCATTTTCTATATATGAGATCGCGCCGTCTGCCGATAGAGGTGATTTCACTTCTTGCTTTCCAGCCTGGATGCCCTGCATTTCTTTGGTTAACTGCTCTGGCTGGAGCCTGCAGCACAGTCTTGAACAGAAGGGGAACAAAGAGGCGTCCTTGCCTTGTTCCTGACCTCGAGGGGAGGCCTTTGCTCTTCCACCACTGAACGTGACGCTCACTGGGAAGTCTTCGTACATGGCCTTTGTCAAGTTGAGGAACTTCTCTTCTATTCTGAGTTTTTTAAAGGTTTGTCATGAAATTGTGTTGGATTTTGTCAAATATTTTTCTGCATCAATTGAAGTGATCGTGTGGTTGTTATCCTTCATTCTATTGATGTGATATGTTACACTGATTGATTTTCTTAAGTCGAACCACCCTTGCAATCTTGGGATGAATCCCACTTGCTGTACGAGTCTTTTAATACGATGCTAGATTCACTTTTCTAGTATTTGGTTGAGGATTTTTGCATCTATATTCATAAGAGATATTAGTCTGTAGTTTTCTTGTGATGGCTTTGGCTTTGGTATCAGGGTAATTCTGGCCTCGTGGAATGAGTTAGGAAGTGTGCCTTCCATTTCTATTTTTTTGGAAGAGTTTGCGAAGGATTGGTGTTAAATTTACTTTAAATGCTTGGTAGAATTCCCCAGTGAAGCCATCTGGTCCTGGGCTTTTCTTTGTGGGGATGTTTTTAATTACCATTTTAATCTCTTTACTTGTTCAGATTTTGTATTTCTTCTTCAGTCAGTTTCGGTAGTTTGTGTCTTTCTAGGAAGCTGTCCGTTTCATCTAGATTATCTAATTTGTTGGTATACAGTTGCTCATCCTACTTCCTTATAATACTTTTCATTTTTGCATGGTGTGTAGTAATATCTCAACTTTCAGTTCTGATTTTATTTTTTTATTTATTTTTTAGCGAGGAAGATTGGCCCTGAACTAACATCTGTTGCCAATCTTCCTCTTTTTGCTTGAGGAAGATTGGCCCTGAGCTAACATCTGTGCCAGTCTTCCTCTATTTTGTACGTGCGACGCCTCCCCAGCATGGCTTGATGAGCGATGTAGGTCCACACCCAGAATGTGAACCTGTGAACCCCAGGCAGCCGAGGCGGGGTGCATAAACTTAACCACGATGCCACCAGGCCAGCCCCTCAGCTCCGATTTTAGTAATTTGAGTCCTCTTTCTCTTTTTTGTTTCTCAGCCTAGTAAAGGTTTGTCAAATTTGCTCGTCTTTTGAAAGAACCAACTTTTGGTTTCGTTGATTCTGTTGTTTTCTATTCTCTGTTTCATTTGTCTCTGCTCTAATCATTATCATTTCCTTCCTTCTGCTAGCTTTGGAATTGGCTTGCTCATCTTTTTCTACTTCCTCAAGGGGTAAAGTTAGGTTACTGGTTGGAGGTCTTCATTGTTTGTTAATACTGGCATTTTTATAGCTACAAATTTTCCTCAGAGCGCCACTGTCGCTGAACCCCATGTTTTAGTATTTTGTGTTTTTGTTTTCATTCATCTCAAGGTATTTTCTAATTTCACTTATAATTTCTTCTGTGATTCATTGATGGTTTAAGAATGTGGTGTTTGATTTCTACACATTTTTTAATTTTCCAGTTTTCCTTCTATTAGTAACTTGCATTTTCATTCTATTGTGGTCAGAGAAGATCATTTGTATAGTTTCAATCTTTTTAAATTTATTGAGCCTTGTTTTATATGATTCAGCATATGATCTATCTTGAAGAAGGTTCCGTGTGCTCTTGAGAAGAACGTTAGTTTTGCTGTTGTTGCGTGGAGAGTTCTCTATATGCCGTTGGGTCCAATAGGTTTGTGAGTTATTATAAACAAAATAAAATATAAAAAATGAAGTCTTCTATTTGCTTATTGAACTTTTGTGTAGTTTTTCTGCATATTATTGAATATGAGGTACAGAAATCTCCAACTATTATTTTAGAACTTTCTCCCTTCAATTCTGACAATGTTTACTTCATATATTTTTGGGCTCTGTTGTTAGGTGTCTATATGTTTATAATCGTTATATCTTCTTGATGGATTGACCATTTATCAATATATAATGTCCTTCTTTATCTCTTCCAACAGTTGTTGACTTAAAGTCTATTTTCTCTTATCTTAGTACAGCCACTCAGGTCTCTTTTGGTTGTTGTTTGTATGCAATGTCTTTTTCCATCATTCCACTTTCAATCTCTATATATCTTTGGATCTAGAGTGATTCTCCTGTAGACAACATATAGTTGGATCTTGTTTTTCTTGTTTTTTTTTTTTTTTTGAGGAAGGTTAACCCTGAGCTAACATCAACTGCCAATCCACCTCTTTTTGCTGAGGAAGATTGGCCCTGATCTAACATCTGTGCCCATCTTCCTCTATTTTATATGTGGGATGCCTGCCACAGCACAGCTTGATAAGTGATGCATTAGTACGTGCCTGGGATCTGAACCAGTGAATCCTGGAATGCCTAAGCAGAGCACGCCAACTTAAGAACTATGCCACTGGGCTGGGCCCCTCTTGTTGGGTTTTTAAAGAATACATTTTGACAATCTCTGCCTTTTAATTGGAGAGTTTAATCCTTTATATAAAGTAATTACTAATAATGAAAGACCTACTTTTGCCATTTGACTATTTGTAAAATAGCATGTTATCATTTTCATTTGTCTCCAGATATTTTTTGATTTCTCCTTTAATTTCTTCAGTGATCCATTGCTTGTTCAATAGCATGTTGTTTAGTCTCCACATCTTTGTTCCTTTCTCAGGTATTTTCTTTTAATTAACCTCTAGCTTTATAGCATTATGATCAGAAAAGATGCTTGTTATTATGTCAATTTTCTTAGAATTTATAGAGGCTTGCCTTGTTTCCCAACATATGGTCTATCCTTGAGAATTTTCTGTGTGCACTTGAAAAGAATGTGTATTCTGCTGTTTTTGGATGGAGTGTTCTATATATGTCTATTAAGTCCAACTAGTTTAGCATTTCATCTAATTCCACTGTTTCCTTGTTGATTTTCTGTCTGGATGATCTGTCCTTTGATGTGAGTGGGGTGTTGAGGTCCCCTTCTATTATTGTGTTTTTATTAGTATCTTCTTTTAGGTTTGCTATTAGTTTCTTTATGAACTTTGATGCCCCCACGTTGGGTGCAGAGATATTTATAAGCGTTATTTCTTCTTGATGGAGTGTCCCTTTGATCATTATATACTGCCCCTCTTTGTCTCTATTTACCTGCCTTATCTTGAAGTCTACTTTGTCTGATATGAGTATTGCAACACCTGCTTTCTTTTGTTTCCCATTAGCTTGGAGTATCGTCTTCCACCCCTTCACTCTGAGCCTGTGTTTGTCATTGGAGCTGAGATGTGTTTCCTGGAGGCAGCATATCGTTGGATCTTGTTCTTTAATCCATCTTGACACTCCATGTCTTTCTATTGGAGAATTTGATCAGTTTATGTTTAGGGTGATTATTCCTGTATGAGGGCTGAATGCTGTCATTTTATCATTCATTTTCTGGTTTTCCTGCATTTCCTTTGTTTCTTGCCCTGTGTGTTTTGGTCTACCCATTGAATTATGTAGTTTTTTACGATGTGTTTCTTTGTCTTCTCCTTATTTATTCTTTGTGTCTCTGTTCTGCTTTTCTGTTTAGTGGTTACCCTGAGGTTTGTATTCAGAATCTCATGTATAAAGATAGTCCGTTTTCTGATGACCTCTTATTTCTTTAGTCTAAGCTGATTCAGTCCTTTTCCTTCTCCCCTCCTAAGTTGTTTTTCTCATATCTTATTCCATCTTGTGTTGTGAGTTTGTGGTTAAAGTGACAAGATTGTCTTTGTTTTTGGTGTTTTCCTTCCCTTTAGCCTAATGCTATAGTTGAATATTTGCTAGCCTATTCTGATTCTGTCTCCCTATTTATCTCCTTATTCTGTGTTTTGTGACCTCTTTCTCTGTTTTTTCTTTTTTCAGGGATGAGGGCCTTTTTGAGGATTTCTTTTGTGGGAGGTGGTCTTGTGGCTATGAAGTCCCTTAGCTTTTGTTTGTCTGGGAAATATTTAGTTTTGCCCTCATAGCTGAAGGATATTTTTGCTGGATAGAATATTCTTGGCTGAAGATTCTTGTCTTTTAAAGATTTGAATATGTCGTTTCATTCTCTCCTAGCCTGTAAGGTTTCTGCAGAGAAATCCACTGAAAGCCTGACAGGGGTTCCTTTTTAGGTTATTTTCTTCTGCCTTGCTGCCCTTAGTATTCTTTCTTTGTTACTCATTTTTACCAGTTTCACTACTATATGCCTTGCAGTAGGTCTTTTTACATTGACAAATCTAGGCAATCCAGAAGCCTCTTCCACACAGATTTCCCTCTCTTTCCTTAGGTTTGGGAAGTTCTCCGCTATTATTTCCTTGAACATACTTTCTGCTCCATTCTCCTTTTCTCCCTCTTGAATACCTATACTTCTTATGTTGCATTTCCTCATTGAGTTGGATATTTCTCGGAGACTTTCTTCATTTCTTTTTAGTCTTAGTTCTCTCTTCTCCTCTGTCTGGAGAGTTTCAACATGTATATCTTAGATTATGCTGATCCACTCCTCTATGATATCTATTCGAGCGTTCAGGAAATCTGTATTTTGCTTTATCTCTTCCATTGTGTCTTTCATCTCTAATATTTCTGATTGAATCTTCTTTATAGTTTCAATCTCTTTTGTGAAGTAACTCCTGAACTCATTGAATTATTTCTCTACCTTCTCTTTTACCTCATTGAGTTTTTTGATGATAGCTATTTTAAATTCATTGTTATTTAGCTTAAATATTTCTGTGTCCTCAGGACTGAGTTCTGACTGCTCATCGTTTTCTCTCTGGTCTGGAGATTTGATCAAGTGTCTGATGTTGGAAGGTCGGGTCTTACGCATTCTGATATTATTTAGTTGCAGTTACAGCCTACCGCCACTGGGTGGAGGTCGAGAGCCACATATTCTGAGCCCTTCTCTTTCAGCCGAGATCCAAGGCGGTCGAGCAGTGTGGGGCAGGTGGGGGGAGGGTGTTTTCTCCTGCATGCACTCTGGGATTTCTCGATCAGCTCTTGCTATGGGGTCTCCTGGGGTGTTGGCTTGACGAAGTCACCCCTGCATGAAAGCTGTGGACTTGTTAGATGGCTTCCCTCTAGGCTGCAAGGGCCCTAGGGAGTCCCTGATAATCCTGTGAACCAGCATCTATCCCCCATCCCATAATCCTTCCTTCACAGAGCCTCCTGCAGTCACAATGGCAGTCTTTAGGGGAGGGAGCAAAGTTCTCACTTACCCCATTCCAGCTCCTCCAAGGTGGGCTCCAGCCTCTCTGCCCTCTGTCGTGTGGCTGCGTGTCTCTCTGAGGTTTTTGTATTATGTTAGGGTGTCCTCTGTTGGAGTATGGTTGCCGCTTTTTGTTGTAAGTTGGAGGGGAGAGAGTCCTGGGCAAGTTCACTCCACCATGATGCTGACATCACTCCATTTCTCTTTCATTTTTGAAGGATAGTTTTGGCAGATATAGAATTCTTGGTTGACAGGGTATTTTTTCTTTCAGAACTTTAAATGTGCCTTTTGGCCTCCTTGGTTTCTGCTGAGAAATCAGGTGTTAATCTTGTTGAGAATTTCCTCTACATGATGAGCTTCTCCTCTCTTGGTGCTTTCACAATTTTATCTCTGTCTGTGGCTTTTGAAAATTATTATAATATGTCTCAGTATGGATCTCTTTGAGTTTGTTCTACTTGAAATTTGTTGAGCTTCTTGGGTGTGCAAAGTTGGGATTTTCATCAAATTTGGGAAGACTTTAGTGAGTATTTCCTCAAGTATTCTTTCCGCTCCTTTCTCTCCTCTCTTTGTGGGACTCCCATTATGCATGTGTTGGTTTGTTAGGTGGTACCACATACGTCTCCTAGGCTCTGTTCATTTTTCTTCAGTCTTTTTTCTTTCTGCTCCTCAGACTGGATAATACCAATTGACCTCTGTTTAAGCTCACTGATTCTTTCTTCTCCCTTCTCAAATCTGCTATTGAGACCCTCTAGTGAATTTTTCATATCGGTTATTACACTTTTAAGCTCTACAATTTCTTTTTGGCTCCTTTTAATAATTTCTGTCTCTTAATTGATTTTCTCTATATAGTGAGACATCCTTCTTCTGGTTTCCATTAGTTCTTTGTCCATGGTTTCCTTTAGCTCTTTGATTTAAAATGTTTGTCTGCTAAGTCCATTGTCTGGGGACAGTTTCTGTTCATTTATTTTTTTTTCCTGTGAGTCAGCCACAATGTCTTGCTTCTTTGCATGCCTCATAACTTTCTGTTGAAGGCTGAAATTTTTGAATATTGTAATTAGAAACTCTGGAATTCAGATTCTCCTCCTTCCCAAAGTTTGTTGTGCTCCTTCTTGAGAGTTGTTGCTGTTTATTTATGTATTGACATTTCTGTACTATCTTTGTAATGTCTGCTTTCTTTATCATGTGTGGCCACTGAAGTGTCTGTTCCGTTATGGCTGGAGCAAAAAAAAAAAAACCCAAACCAACAAACAAAAACCCACTCTCCCTATCTTTGTAGACTGGCTATGATTTAAAGCAGCCCTTCAAAGCTAGATAATTTGCAGCCCTTCCTTAGCTCTTCACTTCCTGCTTGCATGGAGTGTAAAGGTATGACAGGGATGAAAACTTTGGGTCTTCTCAGGTCTCCTGAGCAAGCGTCCTGTCCTGGGAATGCATGTAGCCTTCTAGATTCCCTGATATTTGCAGAAGCTTTTCAAGGCCCTTATTCCCCCAAGTATCTCCTTCCCCAGCCTCTTATTTCTCAGGCTGTTTTGTCTATTGCTTTCCCCAACTGTCATCCCTTGTCCCCAGCAGCTGTGACTAATACATTTGCCTTTAAATGCTTTCAACAAACACAGTGTGGGAAGCTCCCTCAGCTCTGGGGAAGCTCTGAGGCAGGGAAAACAAAGGCAAGCCTTGGGGCTGATCCTCCAGGGAGCCACCAGACAGGCCAAAACACACAACGACAGTTCTTTGAGAATAAGGTCTGTGTTGCTTCCTCTGGTATTAGCAACCTGCCCTGGGAATGCAGGCTGCTGTTTTCATGGACACTATCAAGCTAGGGAGTGGGAGATGGTGAGGGCGTAAGTTAAAATGACACAGTGCTCTCCTGCTGAAATTCAGCAACTTCTTTCTTCATTGAGCATTTCCCTGCTTATCCCCAACCATAGGGGGAAAGCATTCCGTTCTTCACAATGAATTGTGATGTTAGTTGTAGGTTTTTGTAGATCTCTTTATCAGATTAAGAAAGTTTCCCTTATTCCTAGTTTTCTGAGAGTTTTTATCATGAATAGATGTTGAATTTTGTCCAATGCTATTTCTGCATCTATTGAGATGATAGTGCAGTTTCCTCTTTAGTCTATTAATATGGTGGATTATATTGACTGATTTTCAAACCTTGAACCCAGCTTGTGTTTCCAGGATAAATCTCACTTGAATATATGTATTAAACTTTTCGTGTATTACTGAATTTGATTTGCTAGTATTTTGAGAGCAATTTTTACATCTATGTTCATGAAGAAAATTGGTCTGAAGTTTTCTTTTCTTACAACATCTTTGTCTACATTTGATATCAGAGTAATGCTGGCTTCATAAAATTATTTGGAAAATTAACCCTTCTGTTTTCTAGAAGAGATTGTGTAGGCTTGGTACTATTTAATCCTTCAATACTTTTAAAGAAGAATTTAGAATTCACAAGTGAAGCCATCTGGACCTGGAGTTCTTTGCTAGAAGACTTTTAACTCTGAATTCAGTTTTAACATGGATACAGATGAGCTTTAGTAGCTCGTGTCTTTCAAGGAATGGGTCCACTTCATCTAAGTGGTGACATCTATTTGCATAGATTGTTCCTAGTATTCCCTTATTAGCATTTTAATGACTGTAGGATCTTTAGTGATGTCCTTTTTCCTGATGTTGGCACTTGGTGTCTTCTCTCTTGTTCATTTGGTCAGTATGCTTAGAGGTTTATCAATTTTATTGATTCTTCAAGAAACAGATTTTGGTTTTGTTTGTTTTCTCTGTTTTCAATTTCATTGATTTCTGCTCTTTATTGTTTCCTGTCTTTGGGTTTGATTTGATTACTTTTCTAATTTCTTAAAGGTGGAAGCTCAGATAATTGAATTGTACGAAAAAGAAAATACAGCATGTCAAAATTGTGGGACACAGCTAAAGCAGTGCCTGGAAAAGAATTTACAGCATTAAATACTTATATAAGAAAATAAGAACAGTCTCATATAAACTTTGTTTTTAAATATAAACATATATGCTCTTTTAAAAGCCTGGAAGAAAATATACCAAAGCTGTTAATGATATTTATGTCTTCAAAGCAGACTCACAAAAAATTTTAACTTTAACTTTCTTTTTTATGATTTTATTTTCCAATATTTCCTTAAGACCATGTATTCCTTCTTTTGTCTTTAAATATTATCTCTTCCTTTTTATTATGTTAAAATACACATCACATAAAATTTACCATCTTAACCCTTTTTAAGTAAATTCAGTGGTATTAAATACATTCACACTGTTGTGTAGCCATCACCACCACCTGTCTTCATAACTGTTTTCATCTTGTACATCTGAAACTCTATATCTATTAGACAATAACTCCCCACTCTCCCCTCCCTGCCAGCCCCTGGTAACCACCATTGTACTTTATCCTTGTGATTTTGAGCACTCTAAGTACCTCATATAAGTAGAATCATCCAGTATTTGTCTTTTGTGATGTGCTTATTTCACTCAGCATCATGTCCTCAAGGTTCATCCACGTTGTAGCATATTACAGGATTTCCTTCCTTTGTAAAGGTGAATAAAATTCCATTGCATGTATATTCACATTTTGCTTATCTATGCATTGGCCAATAGACACTTGGGTAACTTCCATGTTTTAGCTATTGTGAATAATGCTGCTATGAACATGAGGGTACAAATATGTGTTTGTGACCCTGTTTTCAGTTCTTTTTAGGCTATATCCAGAAGCAGAATTGCTGAGTCATATGGTAATTCTATTTTTAATTTTTTTGAGAAAACTCTATACTGTTTTGAATAGTGGCTGCACCATTGTACATTCCCACCCACAGTACATGTGTTCCAATTTCTCCACGTCCCTGTCAACACTTGTTGTCTTCTTTTTTTTGATAGCCATCCCAGTGGTTGTGAAATGGTATCTCATTGTGGTTTTGATATGCATTTTAGTAATGATTGGTGATATTGAGTCTTTTCATGTGCTTGTTGATCACTCATACATCTTCTTTGGAGAAATGTCTATTCAAATTCTTTGCCTGTTTTTGAATTGGGTTGTTCGAGGTTTTTTGTTATTGAATTTTAGGAGTTCCCTATATATTCTGGATATTAACCCCTTATCACGTACG
The DNA here is from genome assembly GCF_041296235.1 of Equus asinus. Classification (NCBI taxonomy): domain Eukaryota; kingdom Metazoa; phylum Chordata; class Mammalia; order Perissodactyla; family Equidae; genus Equus; species Equus asinus. Next base: position 99,472,159 of record NC_091797.1, read on the forward strand.
TGATTTGCAGATATTTTCTCCCAGTCTGTGGGTTGTCTGTTTACTCTGTAGATAGTGTCTTTTGGTGTACAAAACTTTAAAATTTTCATGATGTCCCACTTCTCTAGTTTTTCTTTTGTTTCCTGTGGCTTCGGTGTCAATCTGAAAAATCATTGCCAACCCAATGAAGTGAAGTTTGTGTCCTGTTTTCTTCTAAGAGTTTTATTCTTTTAGCTCTTGCATTTTTATCTCTCATGCATCTTGAGTTAATTTTTGTATATGGTATTAGGTAAGGGTCCAACTTCATTCTTTTGCATGTGGATATCCAGTTTTCCCAGCACCATTTGTTGAAAAGACTGTCCTTTCCCCATTGGATGGTCCTGGAATCCTTGTCAAAAATCATTTGACTGTATCTGTGAGGGTTTATTTCTGGGCTCTCTATTCTGTTCAATTGGTCTATGTGTCTGTGTTTATGCCAATACCATGCTGTTTTGTTTACTGCCGCTTAAAGTCTCATAGTGTCAGTCCTCCAACTTTGTTCCTCTCCTTCAATATTGTGTTAGCTATTCTGGGTCTTTTGCCCTTCTATTTAAACTTTGGAATCAATTTGTCAATATCCGCAGAGTATCTTGCTGGGATTTTGATGGGGATTTTATTATATCTATAGCTAAGTTGGGAAGAACTGACATCTTGACAATATTGAGTCATTCTATCCTTGAACATGCACTATGCCTCCGTTTATTGAGCTCTTTGATTGTCAGAGTTTTGTAGCAGATCTTGTACGTATTTATTTAGATTTACACCTAAGTGTTTCATTTTAGGGGGTGATAATATAAATGGTATTGTGTTTTTAATTTCAAACTCTACTTGTTCATTGTTAGTATATAGAAAAATGATTGATTTGTATATTAATCTTGTATCTTGCAGCTGCTATAATTGCTTATTAGTTTCAGGAGTTTTTTGTCAATTCTTTTGGATTTTCTGCACAGACAGTCATATTATCTGCAACCAAAGACAGTTTTGTTTCTTCCCTCCCACTCGGTATACATTTTATTTCCTTTTCTTGTCTTATGGCATTAGCTAGGGCTTCCAGTATGCTATTGAAAGGCAGTGGTGAGAGAGGACATCCTTACCTTCTTCCTGACTTTACCAGGAAAGCTTTGAGTTTCTCACCATTAAGGTGATGTTAGCTGTAGGGTTTTTGTTGATATTCTTAAAAAAGTTGAGGAAGTTCCCCTCTATTCCTAGTTTACTGAGAGTTTTCATCATGAATGGATATTGGATTTTGTCAAATGCTTTTTCTGCGTCTGTGACATGATCATGTTATTTTTTTCTTTAACCTGTTGCTGTGGTGGATTACATTCATTGATTTTCAAATGTTGAACCAGCCTTGCATGCCTGAGATAAATCCCATTTGTAATAGGGTGTAATTACTTCAATATATCATTGGATTTGATTTGAAATATTTTGTTGAGGACTTTTGCATCAGTTTTCAGAGGGATATTGTCCTGTAGTTTTCTTTTCTTGTAATGTCTTTGTCTGGTTTTGCTATTGGGGTAATGTTGGCCTCATAGAAGGAGTTAAAGTGGTAAATTTTATGCTATGTATATTTTACCACAATAAAATTAAAAAGGAAGTGGCACTACATAGCGGAAGAGAGATGGAGAGATAAATATTACACTTTTTTTTTTAAAGATTGGCACCTGAGCTAATGTCTGTTGCCAATCTTCTTTTTTTCTTCTTCTTCTCCCCAAAGCTTCCCAGTACATAGTTGTATATTCTAGTTGTAGGTCCTTCTGGTTGTGCTATGTGGGACGCTGCCTCAGCATAGCCTGATGAGTGTACCATGTCCATGCCCAGGATCCTAACTGGCGAAACCCTTGGCCGCTGAAGCAAAGTGTGCGAACTTAACCACTTGGCCGTGTGGTCGGCCCCAATATTACACTTTGTAAATGCACGTCTATATTGCTTGGTTGTGTTATATATATAATATTCTTATAATTTTAAAATAAAATTTAAAAAAATTTTTAAAGCAAAAGAAATCTTATATCGCAAAACCATCCACATCACAAAACCAACCACAGCTGACTGGACCAGTTTCGAGGGGGAAACACAACGGTCCGACCCTCTGTCAGAGATGCTTGCATCCAATAAGCCCCAACTCAGTCCTGCATCCTTGCATGAGTTGGAAATTAAAACCAGCAAAGGCAAAACCTGGGGCTTCTTGTGGTTTTGGAGTCTTAGGATAAGATTGAATCAACAGAAACGTCTGTGGGGTGCCCCCAGCTGCTGTCACTGGGCACCTCTCCAGGCACGTCACAGTTCCTCATGGCCTCGAAGTCCCTGCTAGGGGTGTCATTACCCGTTTCACAGAGGGCCACTGACCATGATGGATGCACTGGGCCTGCCCTGCCCAGTCCAGAGCCAGGGCAGCTCTCAAGGGAGTGAGGGCCCCAGGGCCCCAGGGCCACAGGCAGTTCACACTGGGCGAGCCCCTCGTGGAATAGAGAAGAGTGGCGGGTCAGGGAGGGGTCTTGGCCAGGCCCCACTTTGCCTCGATGTGCCACCCTGGGCAGCCCCCTCCCTTCTGAGCCTCCTTCTTACTGGAGGCCAGGCCGAGGGGGAGAGGGGTTGGTGGCTTCCTCCACAGCCTAAAAGTGGAGCCCAGAACAGCCTCTGGTAGGCAGGGGGGAGGGGCCCTGGGGGAGGGGAGGAGAGGGGAGACCCTGCTGGGGGTCTGGGGGAGGCCTGGGAGCACCTACTGAGCTGAGCTGTGTGACTCTCCCATCTGCCCCGTCATGTGAGGGCTTCAAAGGCACCTGGGGAGCGTGGCCCAGCCAGGCCTGGGCAGGGGGACCCCTTCACCCCACAGTATTCACTGAGCCCTGCAGCAATGGGAAGGGGATCTGCCCCCAGCCTGTGTCTCGTGGGGACACAGACACTCACCAGGAAACAAACGAACCAGACCCTGACACCCACAAACAAGGTGACACCCACTTCCCAACACAAAGGTCCAAACCCAGGTTTCCAGCCGCCTTGAAAATACAGCTTCAGGGGTGTCCACGAAACAGTCAACTGTCCCCTGTAATGCCCACTGGTTTAGTGACACATGATGCAGCACGATGCCATCCACATCTCAGAGTGGGCTCTCCTTCGCCCCCTCCCTCCTGACACATCATCCTCTTCCCCAGGTCCCTGGGGCCCTCCCCCCAGCCAGGTTCTGTGTCCCACAGCCCATCTGTGGGTGGATGGCACATCAACCTCCTCCCTGTGGCTCCTGAGTGGGACGTGTGGGAGGAGCAGGGCCAGGGTCCCTGGCTGCTCATACAGGCGCATCCCAAACCAGCATCCACGGGGCCGGCCGGCCGGTCTCTCCCCAAAGCACTGCTGTGAAAGTCCCCGAGAGCAGCCCCCAGGGGAAACCTTGTGAGGACTCGCTCCCTCGGTGGCGACCTGGGGGAGACTCTGCTCCTACATGATCACCCTGAGGAACTGTGGACGGGCCTCAGGGACATAAACACAGTGACGTGATGGAGGCTAGTGGCATCGGACCTGGGCCAGTCTTCGGATCTAATGTTCTGAAAAGCCAGTCGGTCGCCTGGGACCACAGCGAACCTGACCCTGTTTGGCAGGAATCCCACAAGTGCCGGCCTCCCCGAGAAGGCCGAGCCCGGGGTAGGCTCTGGGGGTGAGCTGAGTCCTCGATTTCCCCAGATGTTCCCAGTTCATGCCTGTGTCCTGGCATAATGATTAATAGTACCCCTTCCACTCCAAGAAATATCCCCGTTTGGACAATATATTTTGGTCATCTGAGCTCAGAGTAACTGTTTGCTGAGTGACTAAATGACGCTCCTTATAATGGAGGAGGCCCAAGGCCAGCCACCAGCTATGCGGTCAGCCCTGCCACACACTGCACAGTGCCATCGAGTGCGCTGTGGATCGGGCCTTGACAGAGGTGCCACAATGAGAGTCAGCGGCCTCACCAGGGGCCACACCCAGGCCGTCACCCTGGGGTTCCTCGTCCCCGTGGTCCCCACTGGAGCCCTGGTGTGAGCTTACACCAGCCCAGCCTCTGAGAGGCCCAAGTGACCCTGGCGCCATTTCCCATTCAGTGACAGCACAGTGTGTGCAGGGACCAGCAAGGGACGGGTCCTCTGGGTAGCCGTTGTCCTGGGGAAACTGGTGGGAATCAGGGAGAATTTCTCAGGGCAACGAGGACAGGGGCCAGGAGAAGGGCTGGGTGACTTCCACAGCCAGCGTCACAGAGCTGGGGTCATCAGACTCCCCATGTCCATTCTGGGGACAGAGTAGCTGATAGCACAAGCCACCAGGGCACCCACCATGCGTCTGTTTCCACATGGGCCACCCCCTCATGGTGACTCCCTCTTCTTGTGGCCACATCAACACCCCAGGTCCCTCTTGCTCCTCAACATCTGGCTTGGGCACATCTTATGTCAGGACGGACGTCCCCTGACCATCCACTGAGCGTCTGCTGTGCCCAGGGCTATGCCGGGCACCGGAGCCTGGACCACTCACAGGTCCTCACTAGGGTGGGCAACACCTGCCCGCCCAGCGCCCAGCCTGTGTGGGGAGATGTTGGGGTCTCCTGACCGTCCCAGGAGGAGGGAGGAAGCGACCAGACCACAGCCTGGCTCCCAGCAGAGGACAGAAGGTCTGCCGTGGGCCGGGTGACAGAGAGTGGCTCCCTGAGGGAAGGGTCCTGGCCCGGGGCCACAGGGCAGAGCAGGCTGGAGCAGGTGGGACCCCAGACCAGCCAAGGGAGCCCCGTTCTCAGATGCCCTGGTTAGATGGGGGCTCCAACTCAGTTTGAGTGTGGACCAAGGCCCAGTGTGGATGAGGCCTCCGTGGAGACACCACCCAGAGCTGACTCTCCTGTTCAGCCTCTCTTTCCTGACCACCTACTGTGTGCACGACCACAGTGGTGGGCAACCAGGCCCAGCCCTGCTTGGAGCACTCACGTCAGGGGGACACGGGAATAAGCTATGGACAGTGAGCGGTGTCGGGCAGGACACGGGATCCGTGTGGTGGGGAAAATACACTGGGGGTGAGGCGGCCAGAGAGCGTCCAGCCTGGGTCTCCCGAGGGGAGATGTCCGAGCAACTGGAGGCGGCCAGAGGCCAGGAAGAGCCCTGACTCAGAGCCAGGTCCCTTTAGCTGGAGTTGGTGGTTTAGGGCCTCAGTTTCCGCTCTGTACAGCTGGTCGATAATCATGGAACCTCACCCCCTGGGGAGAACGGAGGGACAGTGAGATGGAAAATGGGCGTTCTGCTCATCTCTGCGGCTGCCTGTTGTTGCCGTTGTCCGTGGGCTGTTCCGGCCCCAGCCGGCCTCAGGCCAGCAGCCCTGGGCTCGCTCCCTGCCAGCCTCACACCCTCACCCAGAGCAGCTGGCTTGGTGAAACCAAGAGTCCCTGATGCCCCAAATAGCTGGGAAACCCTGACACTGGCCCCAGCCTGTCAGCAGGTGCCTCTGTCTCCCTGGGGAGAGAAGCTTCTAGCCCCAGAAGCTTCCAGAAGCCCAGCTGCAGAAGGGGCCCGCATCAGGGCACCAAGCCCGCCCAAGCCCTGTAACCAGGCTGAGCCGAGCAGCGTCTCGAGATCACGGTCAATCAACAGGTAGGAGCGGCATCTTCTCTTCTGGAATCGTGTGTTCCATAGGTCCTGTCCCTTCCTCGGGCCCCCAGGAAGCATTTTAGACTCCAGGTGCAGAGCTGCAGCTGACAGTGGGGCACAGCTGATACTCGGAGCTCAGAGGAGCCCTGGGTGGGCAGGGCAGGACGTGGGCCACTGGGGGTCACATCTCACCTGCTGCCCCCAGACCTGGGACTCTTTGGGGGAATTAGGCCAAGGGCGGGGGTGGGGAGAGAAACACGGCTGCTCACAATCGCCGCCCTGGGAGCCCAGGGTCTGGAGCGATAATGTGAAGCCCAGAAGCACAGCTGTCCCTCAAGAGACTGGTCAGTCGTCTGTCTGACCTCTCGGGGCCTGGGCTGTGTGGGCTCCTGGCTTCTCATGTCCCGGGCAGGGTGAGACGGGTCCAGCTGAGGCCGCAGGGAGACCTGGAATGTGCCTGCTCGCTGACCACGGGGGTAGGGAGGGTGCTGCGGCCCTGGGGGCCCTGGGGAGGCCTGTCTGTGTGCAGCCTGAGACTCACGGCACAAATGAGGCCCTCTGTGAAGATGACAAGGTACAGGAAACACGCGGTCAGCAAATGTGGTCTGGTGGCCACAGCAACTTCAACCACCTCAAAACAGGGCCTGGGAGCTGGACCCCGGGGGTGGAGGGGCAGGGGGTGGAGGGACCTCCGGGGGGTTAGTGTGAGCAAAGGCACAGAGGGGACTGCAGCACCCTTCAGCTGGCGCACCCAGGCCCTCAGTGAGGGACCCTGACCCCTCCACCTTGAAGACCCCAGACTCTTGTCTCCTGTGCCACCTGGCCCTCCGTCCTGCTCACCACCCAGAAAGCCCTTGCATTCTGTGCTGCGTGGCCGAGCCCTGCCCTGCGGAGGAAGGAGAATCGGACATAGACAGTGACCGTCAGGCAGAGAGGGGACGTGCAGATGATGCTGGGAGGCAGGCCCAGGGCGGGGCCCGGGGGTGCACAGGAGTTCTCCAGGGTGGATGACAGAGGGTGGTCTGTGCTGCAGGCAGGCGCGAGGCAGGGCAAGGGTGGAATGCACAGGCTGGCCCCACAAGAGGGCTGGAGTGTCCGGAGCCCCAGAGCCCAGCAGCGGGGCAGGGACGCGCTCAGAGGAGGCGAAGCCGGGGTAGAGGCCCTGAAGGCCTCAGCCCCAACCAGATCTGCGATTTCAAAAGGGAGCTGTGCCCTGAGACACTACGGAGTGGCCTATTGTCCCTGCACCGTTTATGAACATGGGGACATGTCATCCGGCTGAACCACTCACGGGTTCTGTCAGGTTAACAGCCAGGATCATTGTCCCTTTCCCAGGTAGGAAAACTGAGGCTCGAAACGATTAACACCTGAAGAGCAAGACAGGGCACTCCTGGGTGTCCCAACTCCCAGCCAGGGGCCTCCCATCTGATGGACGGGGAAACAGGCCAGGAGAGAAAGGGGCCCTCGGCCAAGCTCCTGACCTGCTCACCTGGGGCGAGCTCCCTCCCTCATTCCCCAGTCCCAACCCCATTTCAGGGGGTGGAAAGGAGCCTACCCTCCTCCCCGACAGTCGGCCCTTCTCAGCCCTTGACCCTGGGTGACTTGCCTCCCCTCTGTGGGCCTCAGTTTCCTCATCTGTGCAAGTGGGTGATAACGAGAGTCTGTCCCACAGGGTGGGTTTGGGGATTAAAGGAGACGATGCTTGTGACTTGCCTGGCCCCCAGTGACCCCCACCAACCCCAGCATTCTTCTCCTGGGCCCTAGGCCTGCCTCTGACATGCTGTGTGGCCCTGGGCAAGTGGCTTCCCCTCTCTGGGCCCCAGCCTTCCCCTGTGCTCAAGGAGGAGGTGGGTGAGAGGTCCCAAGGGCCAGTCTGCTGGGTGGGAAAGCGTAGAATTCCTGGATGAAGGGATGGGCACAGAGGCCCTGGGCCTGGAAGGGTGGCGAGGCCTGAGGCGGAACAGGGGTGGAGTGAGTCACCTCCCCCAGGTCTGGTGGCCCTGCTGGCCACCCCTGAGAACCCCCAGGCTAAAGTGAATCCTAATTTTGACCTAAACCAGTACTTAGGGTGACAGAAAGGGAGAAGTAAGGGGAGAGAAACGGAGCCCATGAGGGGGACACGGGGCAGGGGACAAACAGGGCCAGGTGTGGCCCGGTGGGGGGACGGAGCTGTGTCAGGGCGGTGGCTGGACGTTTGTGCAGCTCACAGGAGCCCATAGCAGAGCCCTACCCTCACTGGCCCCCTCCCAGCCCCAGCCTGACGCTGCCCCCGGCTGCCTCCTGTGAAAGGACTTTTGGGACCCTCTCCCCGGTCTAACAGGCGAATCCAGCAAGTGAGCTGCGCAGCTCAGTCAGTGCACAAACGCACGCTGTGCCGTGAAGCCCGCGCAGGCCTCGCCAGCCTGTGAATAAATGGCCCGCAGCGCCGGCCTCACGACTGAAGATGCCTACTGGAGAGACTCAATGGGAAAGACAGAGGGCGCCGCCCTCCCGTGGGTCCCAGCGCATGGCTCAGGGGTTAGATCTACAACCCAAGCGAGGGAGACGTGTGTGTGGTGTGAGGCGGGGGGATGGGATGACCCTTTATGGTAAAGGCAGAGTCTCCCCAAATCCATCCGTAGACCCAGTGCCATTGCGACCCAAACCCAACAGGTGTTTCGTTGTTGTTGCCTGAGGGACCTGAAGACGGATTCCAGAGTTTATATGCAAATGCCCAAGGCCAAGAATAGCTCAGCTAGTCTTGCAGGGGAAAAAAAGTCAGGAACGTCTTTTACTGATATGGAGACCTACATAAAACTAAAGTAATTCAGACGATGTGACACGGGCGCAAAGAATCAATGAATGCCCTCTGGACCCAGTGAAGAGGCCTGAAGCCACCCACACACGCGCGCACACACGTGCTTTGTGACAAAGGGGGCCCCACAGAGCGGTGGCGGAGACAGTTCTTTCAATAAACGAGGACCGGTCAGTTGACGTCCGCAGGTCGCAGGCCCCGCCTGCCGCCACGGTGGCCACGCCCCTCGCTCCCCCTCCCCTGCGCCCCCCCCACCCCCCCCCCGAGGACCCCGGCGCGGGGACACCCCGCCCCGAGCCCAGTGAGTCCGCGGTGGGCTGGCCAGCTGCCGGGGGACGAGCGGGGGTCGTCAGGGGCGGCTGACTCCTGGGGCTGCTTGGGCTCCGAGCGTGCGGGCGCCTCCCGGGGACCCCTGCTCGCCACCCACCGCGTCCCTATCCAGGTCCCCGCCGCCCTCGGCCTTCCTGGGCCGGCGGGCTGCTGCCCGTTAGCCGCGTGGGATCCCCACCCTTCGACTCCAGGGTTCAGGCAAGCGGCTTCGGTGGTCGGGGCCGGGGTCTGCCCTGAGCGGGCTCGCGGGGCCGGGGTGAGGGGTGGTCTGGGGCCGGCTCTACATGCGGGATTCTAGAGGATGCTGGGCGCCCTGGATTAATGGAGGAGACTCTGGCCTTCTCCCAGAAACGACTAGAACCCCTGGGGTCTCTCTAGGGATGCGATGCCACAGGTGGGGGTAGGGGAGGTGACGCCTCAGGATGGGAGACCCCCCTCCAGCGCTGCCGTCCCCCTCAGCGGGTGGAGTAGTGCGTACTTGGGAAGTCTCCGGGCCTCAGGGAGCCCGTCCCCCATCCACTCCCCGCCAGCCAGGCGAGGGTGCCCCCTGGACCCGGCTTCTCTCTGTGCTGCTCCCCGTGAAATTCCCTGGGGAGGAAAAAAAAACAAGCAAATTCTCCGGGAGGAGAAACCCTGATCTAATGAGCGTTTCGGCTTCTCACTGAGAAATCCTTTGTCTCGTTCTTCCGGCCAGCGCTGATGGAGGGAGAGAAGGCGCCCAGGGTTTGGGCAGGGGGATTCGGGGAGAGCAGTGAGCAGGGGAGGGGACGGCCCACCTTGGTGGAGGTCCCTCTGCACAGCTTGTTGGCTTCCTCTCAGACCAGCAAGGGGGCATTTAACCCATCTGGCTCAGACCCCCTGGAGGGGAGACAGATTGTGCCTCTGCTGATGCCCTGGACCCCGGCCTATTGCTGGGTTCTCTGAAGCTGGGACCCTGACTGCTGCTCTGTGTGGCCCCTTGCCTGCCCCAGTGTGCCCTCTTCCGTGAAGGTGCTGGCTCAGGCCAGGCCCTCAGGTGCCTGCATGGCGCCCACGCTGGCAGGCTGCTGCTCCCCTGAGGCTGTGCAGAGGAGGCTTCGCTTCCTGGTCTGGCTGCCTGACCACTCTGTGCTGTGGCTGAAGATGGACCTCATTGCTGGCCTCTCAGTCCAGCTCAAGGTCATTCCCCACCCACCCACCTTTGCAGAGGGGCTTGACTGCCTGTCCCAGGTGAGGTGTCTGCCCCTGCTGCCGGCTGCATGCCCTCTGCAGGCCCTGACCCCCACCGGACCTTAGCAACGGCCCAGAAGCCGAGGAGAAATGTGCAGTGTCCCCTCCAGACAGTGGGGCACCCAGGGCTCCAGCCCCACAGGGCCCAACAAGCCTCGGTTTACAATCTAGAGCATGTGACTGCCTTTGAGTGGACACACGCCCCTGTACCTGCTCCTGTCACAGTTGTCACACACAGGCACCGAGCTAGTTCTGAATTGGGTAATGGGGCCAGCGGGATGGCTCACTGTGGCCTTAAGAACTCTCCCTCAGACTTGCACACTCACACAGAGGCTCACAGTCCTTTGTACTCCCGCAGGCACCTGAAGCCCCAGTTGGGAGTGAGGAGAAGAGGTCACTGCAGGTCACACCCATGGGTGAGGGTGAGCGGTTACCGTGCCTGTGTGTGCTGCTGTGCCCAACGTACACGGTGGACACACTGATCCCCGTGCTCAGACGTCTACACCAGGGACGCCGTGGGTGTGACACATGCCTCCTGGGGGCTCATCGCTCTCTCTCCCCAACAGTCTGGCCTCTACTCTGCCTTCATGGGTGCTTCGTATAGGTCTTCCTGGCACCTCCTGGGATGTGACTCTGGTCTCTTATCTTGTTCTGTCCCTTTACTTCTAACCTATCTGTGTCTTTATAATGAAAGTGGGTTTCGTGCAGACAGTATATAGTTGGGTCTTCTTTTCTAATGCATTCTGTGTTTTTGTTTGTTTGTTTTTCAAACCTTAGTTTTTCTTTCTTTTTCCTTTTTTATTTATTTATTTATTGAATTTATTTATTTATTTGTATTTTTTGAGGAAGATTAGCCCTGAGCTAACTACTGCCAATCCTCCTCTTTTTGCTGAGGAAGACTGGCCCTGAGCTAACATCCATGCCCGTCTTCCTCTACTTTATGCATGGGACGCCTGCCACAGCATGGCTTTTTGCCAAGCGGTGCCATGTCCACACCCGGGATCTGAACGAGAGAACCCCGGGCTGCCGAGAAGCAGAACGTGCAAACTTAACCGCTGCGCCACCGGGCCGGCCCTGGTCTCTGTGTTTTAATGGCTGCATTTAGACCTTTCCTATTTAAAGTGATTATTGATATAGTTGGACTAATATCCATCATATTTGTAACTGTTTCCTATCTATTGTCCTTGTTCTTTCTTTTTTTGGCTTATACATTTTGTGTGTGTGAAGATTGGCTCTGAGCTAACATCTGTTGCCGATCGTCCTCTTTTTGCCTGAGGAACCTTGTCCATGAGCTAACAGCTATGCCAGCCTTCCTCCACTTTGTATGTGGGATGCCGCCACACCATGGCTTGATGAGCGCTGTGTAGGTCCACACCCAGGATCTGAACCTGCAAACCCCAGGTCGCCCAAGTGGAGTGCACGAACTTAACCACTATGCCACCGGGCTGGCCCTATTTCTCATCATTCTGAAAGAGAAATTTGATGGGTAAAAATCCTCCATTGCTGGGTACTTTTTCTTTCAACACACTGAATATTTCACTCCACTCTCTTCTTGCCTGTGTGGTTTCTGAAGAGAAATTTGATATAACTCATATACTAGTTTCTCTACAGGTAAGATTTCTTTCCCTCCACCTTCTTTCAAGGTTTTCTCTTTGTCTTTGATTGTCTGAGGGTCAGATGATTCACAAAGGGGTTGATCACTTGGTATTTATCCTGCTCGGTGTTCTCTGAGATTCCTGGACCTGTGGTGGGACGTACGTTAAATGAAAGTTTCTGTCCATTATTACTTCACACATTTCTTCTGCTTCTTCCTCTGCTCCTTCCTCTCGCCCTGCCTCCCTCTTGTATGCCCTCTACACAGATCTTACACCTTTCGTAATTGTCCCACCGTCCATGGATATTTGTTCTATGTTCTTCAATCTTTTTTCTCTTGTTTTTAGTTTGAGAAGTTTCTGTTGACATTTCCTCAAGCTCACTGATTCTTTGCTCGGTCAAGTCCAGTCTGTTCATGAGCTCATCAGAAGCATTTTCCCTTTCTGTTACAGTATGTTTTATTTCTACCATTTCCTGTGGATTCTTTCTTAGAATTCCCGTCTCTGCTTACACTGGCCCTCAGTTCTTGCATGTTGTCCACTTTTTCCACTGGAGCCCTTAGCATAGTCACTAAACCTGTTTTAAATTCCCAGTCTAATAATTCCAGAATCTCTGCCGTATCCCTGTCTGCTTCTGATGCTTGCTCCATCTCCTCAAACTGTGGTTTTTGCCTTTCAGTATGCCTTGTAGTTTTGGCTGAAAGCTGGACATGATGCATTGGCTATGAACAACTTGGTCAGTGAGCCTTTAATGTGAGGTTTTGATGTTCTAGGAGTTACACCATGTTTGCTGTTTGCTGCTTGATCAGGTGTCAGAAGCTCTGATTTCCTCCGAGACCCTTTATTTTTTTTGCACATTTTTGTTGTTTGTCTGCTCTGGTCTCTTCGGGTTTCCCTTGATACTTCCTCTTCTCTCAGATCTGAGACTGGAAGTTCTTTCCAGTGAGATCCCATTTTGACCCAGGAGCCCTGTTAATGCCGTGGGAAGGTGTAGGGAAGGCAGAGTGTTCTGTATCCTCTGGTCACATCTCAGGCTTTTCGTGAGCCTGGTGCCTGAGGTTTGACCTTTCCAAGTGCTTCTCAGACTTTTTCCCGCTGGGTGAGAGAGTGCTCGAGGGAGCTGGAGTGGGTAGTGCCCTTCCTCAGGGAAGGCTGGAGCGCCTAGATTAGGGTATTTCCTTCCCCCAGGCCAGTGATGCTCTGGTCGGAGCCAAGGCGGCTGCTCTGGCACAACAGTTTCCCTCGAGGGAAGACTTTCTTGAGGACAACAGGCTGTGCTGGTGTGTCTCAAAATGGGTCTTTTCTTCTCTCCCTGCTGGAAGCGTGAAGGAGTTTTCTCTGATCTTCACCCTGAGAATGTGGTGGGGCTACTGGAGGTAAAACTCAGGGAAGTGTGGAGGCTGCCATAAGACTGGGCCCCCTGGGGCGTTTAACTCTCAAGCTGGGCCACACTGAGCCTCCAGAAATTCATCAGTTGCAGTTTAAGTCTTGCTGCCCAGCTCCCGCCTCCAGCAGAGGCCTCTGCTCCCTTCAGCTGTGATTCTCTGTATTCAGCCCTCTCTCCAGTTTGATTGGTGATAGTTTGCCCTATGACCTCAATTCTCTGGTGGATTTAAGAGAAATTGTTGATTTTCAGTTTGTTCATCTTTTTTCTTGTTATGATAACAGGAGTGGTGGTCTCTAAGCTCCATACATATTGGACCACAAACTGGAGCTCTTCTAATCTTCATAATTAAAATGAACTAAGTGTTGCTTGTTTCCTCTGCAAATCCTTCCTTTTCGTCCTTGGTTTTGGAAAAAGGGAGAGATGTCTTCAGGGACTCCTGCTTTTACAAAGAAGATGCCAAAACTTCTCAGGGTCATGTCCCATCCTAGAATTAAAGCTCCCTGTGTATTCGGGCCCAGAAGCTTGGGTGCCAGGCCCATGCTCTCCAGGTGGGACGTGTGTATAGGTGATTAGTCCTGGACTTTAAAAACAAATAGTCCAAAAATAGCGAATTGCTCCATTGGAAAAGACTAAACATGTACAATGTGGAGAGATGATCTTCCTGTTGCCAGGACCCGGAATTCTTTGACCCTTGGTTCAAGTGTTGCTCCTAGTCGCTGTGGCTGTCTGGTTTGCACCACCCAATGGACCCTCCCCTGCCTCCCCTGCCCACTCTGGCCCTCTGGCCTCCTTCCTGTGCTGCGGCGAAGGGGATCATGGAAAATGCAGATATGATGTCAAGATCCTCTCCTCCAGTGCCCAGGCCGAAACCCTTCAGTGACTCCCCAGTGGTCCGTTTACCAGTCCAATGGGTCTTGGTCTTCAGGACACATAGTCCTCCAGCTTGGATTTGGAGTCTGGTGATTGGGGGCTGCTGGGGACATAGGATAGCAAAAATTGTCAACTTTGGTTATTAAGAACAAGAAAGAAGACAACATACACACATCTGCTGTCTCCATCATTTCTTAAAGGAAGATGATCTTAATACCTCATGAGTAGGAAGGACGTGACTTCAGAAATAGAAGGCCATTGCCGTCCCCAGGCAGGGGCAGCTGGTGTCCTTACACTGACATTTTCCCGACCAAGAACTTCTGCCACTGGTGTATGGATTTGAATCTTGTCTTCACTGCTTCCTAGCTGTTGACCTTGGGGAAGCAGCTTCTCCTCTCTGTGCCTCACTGCCTCCTTCTTGGGGTCCTTATGAGGATAAAACGATGGAACCTGGGGAAGCCCTCAGTGGACTCCGTGACCCACAGTGGCTGATAGACACGGAGCCTTGCCCTCATTCACCGCACAGCAGCGCACCCAGTGGCTCTGTGCCCGGAGGACAGACAGGAGGCCTCTGCGGAGCGGTAGTGAGGCTCCCCGGGCAGGGGTGGGGACCTCGTGGAAGGCCAAGGGTGGGCCCGAGCAGGGAGAAAAGCCGGAAGTACTCAGGAGTGTTTAAAGCCCCCGGCCGTGTGTCTCCCTGAGGATGAAGCTGCTCCTTGGAAGCTGCTGCTCAGCTGCGCGCTCTGGGAGAAGAGAGACAATGGAACCTCTCTGCGCCCCTGCCAGGGAGGCTGCTTTGAGTGCGTGTTTGGGGGAGCTGCCCCTTCACGTGGGGCGTGGGCCTTGGCACTGTCACCCACTGGGCGGAGCTGGCTGTGGGGTCACTGTGGCCACAGCCCGCCCTGCCTCCTGCTCTCCTGCGAGGTCTGAAGGACGAAAGGGGACAGCAGACGGCAGGAGGGAGCCTTTCTGTGATGTCCCCAGATGGGGACACACGTGAGCTCGGTGCTCTCTCTGCTGAGGGTCTTGCACCTAAGGAGCCATTGGCCGCTGGGAGCACCCTGTGTCCTCGGAAAGGAGGCGGCGGGAGAGTCTGGGAGACCTGAGCCCGACTCGAGCACTCTCTCCTTGTACGTTTCTTCCCCGAGGAGAGGCTGGCATGAATGCTCCTTCCTGTCTCTGCTCACACACTCTCATTTAGCCTGTGGGCCTGGGGCAGGAACCTCGCTTGCAAAGGACAGAGAAGGCGGCTCTGGGAATAGGTGGGCTCGTGTTCGAATCCTGGTTCTGACACTTGCTGACTGTGTGACCTTGGGCAAGTCACTGTCTGCTTGACTTTGTTTCCGCATCTGTGAACTGGGGATGATAAAGTACATCCCTCAGGGATTTGATGTGAGGCTCGAGTGCGCTGATCTGTCACAATCTCAGATGCCTCCAGGGGCCAGGCAGGCAAGTGAGTGAGAGAAGTGGGCCAGGTGCAGGCAGCAGGGAGTGGTGGGGACTGCAGTAAACCAGGAGCACAAAACCATGTAAAGGAGGGGCAGCTGCTGGTCAGTGTGATCTGACCCAGGGCACTCAGGCACTTGATCCAGGGCGTTATCGACACCCTCAAAACCCCAGAAGGTGGTTTTTTCACTCAAGAGTCTGTGGGTGGACCCTGACCCTGTGGGGCTTAGCTGACCTGAGAGAGAGATCTGGTCAGCAGGGAAGTGTGGTAGAAAGAAGTGCAGGCCATGTAGCTGGTCTTCCAAGTGTTCAAGAGAAACAGGAAATCAGCTTTATTTTTTCAATGTTGGCTATTAACATTTTTTAAAAAGTTATTTTTTGTTGAAGTCATAATAGTTTATAACATTGAGGTAGTTATAGTTTATAACATTGTGAAATTTCAGGTGTACATTATTATGTGTCAGTCATCATACATATGTGCCCCTTTACCCCTTGTGCTCACCCCCAAACCCCCTCCCCCTGGTAACCACTAATCTGTTCTCTTTGTCCACGTGTTTGTTTATCTTCCACAGATGAGTGAAATCATCTGGTGTCTGTCTTTCTCCATTTGGTTTATTTCATTTAACATAATACCCTCAAAGTCCATCCATGTTGCAAATGGGACAATTTTGTCTTTTTTATGGCTGATTAGTATTCCGTTGTGTATATTTACCACATCTTCTTTATCCAATCATCAGTCGATGGGCACTTGGGTTGCTTCCACGTCTTGGGTATTGTGGATAATGCTGCAATGAACACAGGGGTGCAGAAGTCTCTTTGTACTGTTGATTTCAAGTTCTTTGGATAAATACCCAATAGCTGGATAACTGGGTTGTATGCTATTTCTATTTTTAATTTTTTGAGAAATCTCCATACTGTTTTCCATAGTGGCTGCACCAGTTTGCATTCCCACCAGCAGTGTATGAGGGTTCCCTTTTCTCCACAGCCTCTCCAACATTTGTTACTATTTGTCTTGCTAATTATAGCCATTCTGACAGGTGTAAGGTGATATCTCGTTGTAGTTTTGGTTTGCATTTCCCTGGTGATTAGTGATGTTGAGCATCTTTTCATGTGCCTATTGGCCATCTGTATATCTTCTTTGTAAAAATGTCTGTTCATATCCTCTACCTATTTTTTGATTAAGTTGTTTGTTTTCTTGTTGTTGAGTTGTGTGAGTTCTTTGTGTATTTTGGAGATTAACCACTTGTCGGATATGTGATTTGCAAATATTTCCCCCAGTTGGTGGGCTGTCTTTTTGTTCTGTTCCTGGTTTCTTTTGCCTTGTAGAAGCTCCTTAGTCTGATGAAGCCCCACTTGTTTATTTTTCCTCTTGTTTCCCTTGCCTGAGTAGACATGGTATTCGAAAAGATGTATCTAAGGGTGATGTCAAAGAGTGTACTGCCTGTATTTTCTTCTAGGAGTTTTATGGTTTCATGTCTTACCTTCAACTCTTTAATCCACTTTGAGTTAATTTTTGTGTATGGAATAAGATAATGGTCTACTTTCATTCTTTTGCACGTGGCTGTCCAGTTTTCCCAACACGATTTATTGAAAAGACTTCCCTTCCTCCATTGTAAATTCTTGGCTCCCTGGTCAAAGATTTGCCGTCCATAGATGTGTGGGGGTTTTTTCTGGACTTTCAATTCTTTTCCATTGATCTGTGTGTCTGTTTCTGTACTAGTACCATGCTCTTTTGATCACTATATTTTGAAGTCAGGTATTGTGATGCCTCCAGCTTTGTTCTTGATTTCCCTTTCTGCTACTTCGTTATTAGAGTATAGAAATGCAACTGATTTTATAAGTTGATTTCATACCCTGCAACTTTGCCGTAGTTGTTGATTATTTCTAATAGTTTTCTGATGGATTCTTTAGGGTTCTCTATATATAGAATCATGTCATCTGCAAACAGCGAGAGTTTCACTTCTTCCCTGCCAATTTGGATTCCTTTTGTTTCTTTTTGTTGCCTAATTGCTCTGGCAATACTAGCAATACACAAAACAATCTACAGATTCAATGCAATCCCCCTCAAAGTTTCATGGGCCTTTTGGAAATGGAAAAGTTGATCCAAAATAGTGTGCTTCTCACATAAAGATAGACAAATACACCAACAGAGTAGAATTGAGAGCCCAGAAATAAGCCCACATATCTATGGTCAATTGCTTTTTCCAAAGGGTGCCAAGCCCACTCATTGGGAAAAAAAAAGTCTCTTCAAAAATGGTTCTGGGAAAACTGGATATCCAACAAAAGAATGCCATTAGACCCCTACTTGCATCATATACAAAAATTAACTCAGGGTAGATCGATAACCCAAAAAAATGGCTAAAACTGTAAACTGATTAAAAGAAAACATGGGGTAAAATTTTAAGACCTTAACTTTGGCACAGGTTTTTATATATGACACCAAAAGTAGGAACAAAAAAGACAAATACAATATTGGACTTCATCTTGGTTAAAAACTTTTGTGCTTCAAAAGAATTTCTCAAGAAAATGAAAAAGACAACCTACAGAATAGGAGAAAATATTGCAAATCATATGTCAAAAGATAAACGGAGGCATATTACAAATTGTAAGAGTTTGCTTGAGCAAAAGTCAGTTGGAATTGGGCAGCACCAAACCAGCAAGTGCTTAGACTCCACCAGCAGGAGTCAGGGAAAGACTTGCGTAGAGGAGGTGCGGAAGCAGAGAAAGGGAATCATTGACTGGCTGCAGCTTACAGCCCAGGCGACTTTTCGTGATTGTTTGTCCTCAGGTTTTGCTTTCTTACCCTTGAGGTGGTACAGGCTGAGGTTTTGGTTTGCATACGTAGCCATCAGAGCTTTGGAGCAGCTTCTGTCTGATGGCCTCCTTGTTTAACCAATTAACACACATGGAGCATAAGCCCCATGTCAGGACAATATTTAACTCTTTCTACTCAACAACAAAAAGACGAACACCCTGGGGCCGACCCCGTGGCCAAGTGGTTAAAGTTCCATGCTCTCTGCTATGGTGGTCTGGGTTCACGAGTTTGGATCCTGGACGCTGACCTACAACACTCGTCAGCCATGCTGTGGTGGCGACCCACATAACATAGAGGAAGACTGGCAACAGAGGTTAACTCAGCTGAATCTTCCCAGCAAAATAACAAAAAACCGAAACAAACAAACCAACAAAAAGAGACAACTTGAGAGAGTGTCTGGCTGTTAAATAAATGTAGGTCAGTGTTCAGGTAGCAGGTAATGGAGACTGTCTGCTGGGTCTCCAAGCCCCACAGGACAGGAACTCCTGAGAGTCCTGTTTGTGCCAGTTCCCAGGACGGAAGGGACACCCACTAAGTGGGTCTGAATAAGCACTTCCTGATGGACCTTCTGTCTCTGTCTTCGGGGATGTAGCCACTACCACCCCACGCTGGCCCTGCACCCACAGCCAGCACCAGGAGGAGCCAATCCCTGAGGTCTGCATCCCCAGTGCCAAGCCCCAGGACCAGCTGCGTGGCTGCCCCCACCCCAGAGACATCTATGTGCTGCCCCCAGTGGGCCCTGCCTCCTCCTTCTCTGATAGGACTCTTCATGTTTTCATGGCTCATCTTTGCCTGGCCCTGAGGCAGCCAGGGGCCACACAGGGAAGAGTCATTCCTCCCCTGGGGCAGCAGTCCATGGATGAGGGAATCGGGACCTCAGCAGGGGGTCTGAATCCACCCCTGGACAGAGGATGCCCCTGTGTCCCCCGCAGCCAGTGTGGGGCGGCCACCAGGGGGCAGCAGGGAGTCACCTGGCCCAGCGCCTGAGATGGGATGGGCCTGGGCATCAGGGAGTTCCACCGTGCAGGGGGGTTAGTGACCAGGACCTCACGCCTGAAGGAAAAGGCATAGGTTTTTCTAGAGTATCGTCCTTGACACTCATGTAGAATTCCTCTAGCTCCGTGTCTCTCAGATCTGTTCTTGGGGAATTTTCCTTTCTCTCTGGCACATGCTCAGATCCTTCTTTTCATCCCAGCCCATGCCATTCACGCTGAAACACCGTCGTGTCAGACATTTTTCCAGCACCGCATCTGTACCCGGCCCTGTGCACACATTAGGGCTACTGAGGCACAGCCCCTGTGACCTGCCCCAGGAGCTCTCAGGAAGAGCAAAAGCTTGCAGCTCCTCTGTGACTCCTGAAATACTCCATGTGCCTTAGCAAGGGGGAAGTTTTATTCAGCTCTGCCAATCAGAAGCTGTGATCCGGGGTAGGACCCTGCCGCTGTCTGTGCCTCAGGGTGTCAGCTGTAGAGTAGTTTCCGATAATGTCAACAGATTCACCTCTGAGCCCTGCCAGCCCAGGAGTGAGTCCATGACATCACTCCTGACATTACAGGAACAAAGAAGGACTTTACGGTGGTGAGGGAATGCTGTGAACAACTGCATGCCAAAAAATTAGATGACGTGGACAAATTCCTAGGAAGACAAGTTACTGGAACTACCTCAATGAAAAATAGAAAACCTGAAGAAGCGTGCACCAAGAAAAAAGACTAAATTAGTAACTAAAAACTACCCACAAAGAAAGGCCCAGACACACATGGCTTCACTTAAGAATTCCATGAACTATTTAAAGGATTACTACCAATTGTTCACAAGCTTTTCCGAAAAATATTAGAAGTGAAAGTGGTTACCAGAGCGCCAACCCATAAGTGGTTAGGAGAATTCCTCCAGAGGGAGCTGGGAAAAATTTACATAGAGAAAGTGCAGACGCAGAGAAAGGGAAATATTTGATTGGCTCATTAATCCCTGAGCCTGATTCCATGAGGCTCATTATGTCATGGATGGACTCCCTGAGGATGGGACTTGTATACAGAGGGAGGAAGGATACTGGGGTGTTAACCAGGTAAGGGTGAGTACCTCATTCTACGAGGCCACTATTACTCTGACACCAAAGCCAGATAAAGAGGTCACAAGGAAAGAAAACTATAGATCAGTAACACTTACAGGTATAGATACAAAAATCCTCTACAAATTCCCGGAAAATCTAACCCAGCAACATGGGAAAAGGCGTAAACTCCATGACGAAGTGGTGTTTAGCTCAGGAATGCAAGTTGTTTTAACACCTGGAAGTCAGTTAATGGAAGGCACCAACTGAATAGAATAAAGGAGAAAAGTCATGATCTTCTCAAGAGTCACAATGTCTTCACGGAGCAGACGTTGCTTCTGGTTGGGTTTCTAGTCCTGTTACAGCCTCAAACAGGTGAGACTGGAGGTGCAGAGATGGGACGGGGTGTTACTCTGTGCAAAGAATCTGGGTGTCCCATACCCAGGGTGAGGGTATTGATGATAAATGATAAAGGAGTGTGATTCTGTGTTTCTGAATGTTCTGGTATTGAGATGCCACTTCCTAGACACGTGATATGGACACAGAATGAAAGGATGACTAGGATTCAGGCATTGGTGAGGAGAAGGCACACCGGAAGGGCTTCAGTCGGAGAGAAGAACGTATGGAAACTAGAAGACAGAAGAGAGCGTGAGGCGAAAGTAGGAAAGTCTACATCAGCTAGGGCTGAGTGAGATCAAGGAAAGAGCAGGAACCACCTGTTTCTGTCTATACATCTCATTCGAACATCACTGCCCCATGCCCCCCAACACACCACCCATGTGGCTTGTGAAAAAGTCTGTCCTTAAACATCTCCCCATGTCATTGTGGGGCCTCAAATCTGAATCAAGCTCAGTTGACGAGGGCGGGACAGTCAAACCCCAAGACCCAGGTGGCCCAGGAAGGACTTGGGGAGACAAGCAGGAGGAAGTGAGAGTTTCCACGGTGACCTAGACCTGAGCTTCTGAGACTGCAGTGAGCGCACAGTCCCCTGGGGCTCCCCACAAGATGCAGAGGCGGCTGCAGCAGGTCAGGGTGGGGCCCAGGAATCTGCATGTCTAACAGCTCGCAGGGGATCCTGGGCTGCTGGTCCTCCAAGGACCACACTTTGAGTGGCTTCACTCCTGCTCACCTGCTCCTCACAGCTCAGGTGACAGTCAGCACCAGAAGGTGCAGTCTGTGAAGCTCAGGGGACATGCTCACCCTCCTCCAGGCTCCATGGGGTTTTGGCCCTGCACTCAGCTCTGTCCACATTGCTCCCTCCCATCAGACTTGGGGCCTCAGTCTCCTGACTCAGCCTCCTGAGGCATCTGGGGCCTCTGGGCAGATAGTCACTATCTGCTGTGCTGAAGCAACAGTGACATTGAGGGTTGTAATTGTGTCTGCTGTAAACACGCTCCTGGCACAGCCCCACAAGATTCAGGTCAGATCCCAAATCAAACCTCACAGGCCCCAGACTCCAAATCCGGCAGCATGGCCTCTCTGAGCATCCTTCAGCTCCAGCCCAGCTGTGAGGCTGATGTTTGTTGCTGTTCCTGTGCAGAGTAGGGGACGGGGCTCTTTCCCACTATTTCCTTGTGACAAAGAAGTGAGACCAAAACCATCCTGGGCTGGCCCTCCTCCCCTGCTGCCCCCTCTTCTGTTGTCAGCTCCTCTGGCATGTGTCACTTTCTAGGTTCAAGACTGAAGAAATGTAGCCCCCTCTTCTCTCCCACCATTTGACAAAGTGCGTCCTTGGGAGCATCAGCTCATTGAGGCCACTTGGGAACAAAGGCCCTGTCCCTGCCTGTGGCCTGTGTGCTCAGACACCACCTGATCCACTCAGGAGAGGCAGCTGTAGCTGACATCCAGATGGTCAGAGTCCAGGCTGGGACAGTGCATGGGGATCACCTTGAGATCCTGCCTCCAGCTACTGTTGTCTGCCCCATCCTGGGGTGGGGGCCTCTCTGTCCACCTTTGCATATCTGTTCTCTCTTCCCATTACCAGGGAGAGGGGTGTGGGGACAGGTGGCTCTAGCCTTACTTGCCTGTGACCTGAGAAAGCAGATCCTGGGGGGGTCTTCCACGCCATGCGAGGTCAGGTGTGGTCTGTAACCTGTAGCCTTGGAGCCCTGATGGAGCCGTGGACCCTACCGTCAGAGATGCCCTGAGCCTCCTCATAAATCCCTTTCCCCACCCCATGGTTTGTCTTAGCTGCCTGCCCCTCATCAGCACTTCCGGGGTACTGAACCTTACCACGGTAACACAAATCTTCAAGGTTCTGTTTAAAAGTCCTGCCCTCAGGGAGAACAGCCATGACATAAAGACTGAGATGCTTTTCCTGAATGTTCTGATAGGACCCTGGACATCCGCTTTTGTAGCTCTTAGCACATGTCCTATCGCCTTCATATCTGTGTCTTGGTTAGACCCGCTTCTGTGAGGTGGAGATTGTGCACAGGGCCCAGCAGGGTAGGGACCTGGGGTATTTTCAGTGATGGTCCTAACTCACATTGGAAACCACGAAATGTTTCCCTACGGGACATTCCCTATGGGACAGGGTAAGACTGTAACTGAGTGCACAACTGCCCACCATGACCCCAGAAGGGGCAGGCATGGGGATGGAGGGTCTTAGGTCAGAGCAGAGACTGTACTGCCTGGGAACTTGAGACAGGCTCCTGGGAGGACAATTCACACATTAGGGGAGGGGACACATGGCAGGAGGCCCCTCCCAGGGGGTTGGGGTCAAGAGACAAAGCAGCTGGAAGGAGCCCAGCCCTGCTGCAGAGGCCCTGAGACCAGAGTTCTGGGGGAGTGAGCTAGTTTGCTGGGGCGGCTGTCACAGAGCACCACACACTGGGGGCTGACAAGAGAGGCTTACTATCTCACAGTTCCGGGGTTAAAAGTGTGGGATGGATGTGTCACAGGGTCGGTGTTCTCGTGGGCTCTGAAGGAGAATCTGGTCCGGGACTCTCTTCGAGCTTCTGCAGGTTTGCAGGCAATCGTTGGTGTTCCTTGCTCGAAGATTCTGCCTCCATCTTCATATGATGTTCTCCCTTGTGAGGGTCTCCAAATTTTCTCTTCTGGAAGGATGTCTGTCAAATTGGATTAGGGGTCCGTCCTATTGCGGTAGGATCTCGTCTTAAATTAGCGAATTACATCTGCGGTGATCCTTTATCCAGTAAGGTCCCATTCACAGGTACTGAGGTCAGGACTTCAATTTGCGGGTTTGAGAGGGGACTCAAATCAACTTTAACAGTGGTTCTGCCATGGTTTGGCCCTCCCTTCCCTTGGGGACAAGCTTGTAGGTGCCCAGCTCTGCAGGTTGCAGTGCACCACCAAGCTGTCAGGGATTCAGGTGAGGCATGAACTGAAAGACCAGAAGACCCCTGGCCGTCCCCTAAATGTCCCATCTCTTGTGCCTGATGTCCAGCCTCCAGCCCATAATGAGCAAATCTCTGACCCAAAGAAAGGTGGCCTCCGCAGCCTCCAGTCAGGCCATAGTGAGACAAGAACCTATTTCCTCAGAGGGACTCAGTGGCTACTGGCTTCCTGGTGGAGGCCGCGGGATACCAAGCTTATCTGCTTCTCTTCCAACCCCAGGTCCTGGGCCTCCTGAGCCAGCTCAGCTCTGCTCTTGACGTGGCGTCCCTAAGGCCTGTTAAACTCCCCCTGTGCTCTCTGGACTGACCCGAGGGATCAATGTGAGGTGTCCTTGCTTTCTCTACCAAGTGACCTTTCCCCCAGTGACCCCAGCCCAGCCCCCAGGACCATCAGTCATCACCTGCCCACTGGGGAAATTAACAAAAGAAAGCTTAGCTAAATTGGAGTCAGAAAGGACTGTAGGAAGAGCTCTCATGCCTGTCATAGAGCATCAATTACTCCAAATGGGAGTTTCATCTCCAACAGGAAGTACAACTCCTCATGGTCCACAGCCGCAAATGGGAGGGAATGACAAGTACCGCCAGGACTACTTGGTTGTTCAAGTAATCAGAGTTTATTGATAAAGGGGAACAGAACGAGGAAAGGGGAAACAAAGAACAACAAATTGGTACTTACAACACCCACACCACAATCAGCCCGGAAGTCCCAATAGTTTGCACGGCGGGCGGGTTGCCAACTGTCCCGGTCTGGGGCAAAGCGTCCTCTCCTCAGGGAGACTCCCAATCGTTCTATGCCTGGGAATCCCTTTTATTCTAATGTTTTCTGGGTTCTGATTCAGGGTTTCAAACATTTAGACACTTTGAGTTATTTCTTCTTGTTCCCATGGATGGGCTGTTTCTATAGTCTGATCAGGTGCCCATCGGGGTGGTCAGCCCAGACAAGGAACATGACGCAGGACATTGTCTTAGTAACTTGTGCCCTGGGGTCAGGGCCATCTTTGGCCCTGAGCCCAGACACATTCTTTCACGTAGGCCCCAGATCCCAGTGTCCCTGGAAGGCAGGGAGGTCAATGAACTCTGCACTCCTTTACTGCTGAAGGAAGATTTCTGTCCCCACCCAGCAACAGCCCGGCCAATGAGAAGCCGCTGCCTCTCTGAACTGTTACTTCCCCCAGTGGGCTTTCTTTAGAACAGCCCCTCCCAACTCCCCATTTTCTCCTTAAAAGCAGCTCCTCTCCTTTCTTTTCTGGATTCGCCTGTCGCTTGCCATAGCATGCACTTCCTGAATTGCAATTATTTTGGCTATTTCTGCATAAATTCGTTTTGAGATTAAAATACCTGGTGAATTTGCTTTTTTGTGTGTGTGAGGAGGACTGGCACTGAGCTAACATCTGTGCCCGTCTTCCTCTATTTTCTATGGGCGCTGCCCCAGTGCGGCTTCATGAGCGGTGCTACGTCTGCACCTGGGATGCAAACCTGCGGACCCTGGGCCGCCGAGGCGAAGTACAGGAACTTAACCCCTGTACCACTGAGCAGGCCCCGAATTTGCTTTTTAGGTTGACACACCCAGACCTACATGCTGCTCTCTGCAGACAGTGTGTGGACACACACTGATGTCGACACTGGGGAGTTCATGTTGGCAGTTTCTGCAGAAGTAAGTATCCAATCCCAGAACGAGAAGCCACAAGCCGGGCTGCCTCGTGAGGCAACGGGGACAAGATGACCCACAGCTCAGATCGGGACAGGCACGAACCAGTTCTGCTGTGGCTCTGCCCTGACATCCTGTGATGTCTCTGTCAGAGAACCACGACTGCATCCCTGCACCCAAAGGCCCCACAAGGCAGAACAGGGGGCTGGGAGGATGTGCCCTCCCATGACCTGTGCCAAGGCCAGTGCACCTGTGGGCATGTGTGCATGCGTGTGCTTGCATGTGTGCATGTATGCATGCAAGTGTGCATGTGCATGGGTGTGCATTTTACTGTGGCCAGGAAATGTTGTCAATGTCCATTGTCCCAAGCCTAAGACTTTCTGTTTCCATAACTTTCCTCCTTCCACTGTTCCGGTGTCTTTGCTTTGTATTAAGTATAAGAATAAGGATTAAGGATATTATTATTATTATTAGGAGGAGGAAACATTCACATGTGCTTAATATGTATCAAGCACCATTCAAAGCACTTCATATTTATTAAACTGTTTAATCACACATCCTCTGTGAACAGGCATTCTCATCATCACCCCGTTTTACAGACAGGGAAGCTGAGGCATGGGGGGATGAGCAACCCGCCTGAGGTCAGAACTAGGAAGTGGCCGACCCAGCAGCAAACCCGGGTCTCTGACCCCAGAGTCCCCGGTCTTCACCCCCATCCTGTGGCCTCTCATTGTGCTTTCAAAGCTGAGAGTTGGCCCCTCCTTAAGATGCCAGGAACTTCTCTCTCCTATTTCAAAAGGAAATGACTGATACTGTGACACTGCAGTGCAGCCCTGTCCAATAGAAATAAAATTAGAAACACATATGTAATTCATAAATTTATAGTAACCACATTTAAAAAATGAGAAGAAACAGGTGGAATTATTTTTCATAATATATTTTAACGCAATTTGTTGAAATATTGTTTCAATAAGAATTAAACATAAAAATATTGATATATTTCACATTATTTTTATACTACATCTTTGGAATGCGGTGGGTATTTCAGAACCACAGCACATCTCTCCTGGGACCACCACATTTCCTGCTCGGCAGCTATATAGAGTGTAGCTTGTAGCCACCCTATGGACAGAGTAGCTGAAGGATGAGGTTTGCTTGGGGTAACAGTCCCTGCAGTATGTCCTCACCGCCACCAGGGGGCGCTGGAGGGTCCCATGACCCCGAGCCCCACAGAGGACGAATGGCTGCTTCACTTTCCACCCAAACCAGGAATATTGAGGCCACCCAGAAATGAGCAAATTTTTACAACGTTTGTCCACACTACCTCCATTCTCAAAGGCAAGATATTAAGTACAACTACAATTTTAAAGACGAAGATGAGCCATCAACACATATTTTTCATTATTAGTCCATGTAATAAAGGACAATAGTCTGTGTGATATTTTTATGAATGTCACCTCAAAGTGACATCACTTTGAGTGGGAAGATCATTTCTGTAAACCTCATGACAAGTCATAAAGTTAGATTTTGTGCATAGATCTAGAAAGGAAGGCTGCTCAAAAGAAGTAGTTTATTGAACTTGGATGACCTGATATTCTCCACGAAGAGATACATTTGCCTATTTCACAAGCACAGATCACTTTTACGAAGGTCGATTCTCCCCAGGATGGTACTAACAGGTTCCCGGCCATGTTGTGACAAGGCCCAGAAGCGAAGGTGTCAGAACCGGCCTGCAGGAGTGGCCAGCAGGGCCCCACGGGGGAGACTCTGAGGGGTGAAGTGTGAGGAGCGGAGGCATCGAGGTGGGAGGGTGGAGAGGAGCTGTGTGTAACACACTCAGCGGGAAGAGTAGTGCGCGCGTCTGAGGCACGTGGCCCTCGTCTCATCTTCAATGATCTCTTCAGACCAAACTCTGAGTGAACACATGGGATCTCCTGTCTGTGCTCATGTATCAGCACAGTGCTCCACACGTCATTTCTGTGAACAACGTCTCCAGCATTTTGTCAGTGAATTAGTGTCATCACATCCTCAGCAGCGTAAGGTTTGAAAACAAAGACATTTGTTCACAATATTAGGTGAAAAATGCATCTTGCCGATCATGTTTATAAAAATTAAAAGGTTTCTGTTCTACTCTGTCGGTTGTCCAAACTCAATGGCCTTGACCATGTTAGAAAGGGAATCCTGATCCTAACTTGTCAGGAGATGAGCCTGACATGGGGAGCTCGACCAGACATCAGACTTCCGCAAGGTCCTACAGAAACACGCTCCTGGGCTGTCTGTCATGGAGGGAACAGAGGGAGTGTCCCCACCTCTGTGCACAGAGAGACCACGTTTAACCTGGAAACACAGATTCCAACACCATGAAGATCTGAGCGCTCCTCACACAGACTCAGGGAGGAGGGAGCACCTGAATACAGAAGAGGTGATGGTGACAGGAGGGCTGGGATGAGAGAGGAGGATATGGGCCATGGTGAGGGGCAGGCAGGGAGGGGGCTGACAGGTCAGGCTCTGAGGTCAGGCTCCTGGGTGAGAATCTTGACTCACTCATCACTGTCTGGGGGACTTCGGGGAAATCATTTAACCTCACAATGATGGCTCGCTTCTCATCAGACTGGAGGAGAGGGTGACCTTGAGCAGAAGGCTGCTGGTGGGTTATTGTGACATCTGGTTGAGGGGGTGAATGTCAGCACTCACCAGGGGTCTGGCATCTATTGAGGGCTCAGCAGTAGTCATTCTGTTGACTGGCTGTACATGTAGGATGACTTCCACTCTGGGGGCACTGGGGTTGTTGGTTTGGGGGTCCTAGTAAGTCCAAGTCCTCTGGGCTGTGCTCAAGGGGAAAGGGTGTGACTGCTGCTTCCTTTGTAGACACTTCCATTGGGTAGAATCAACCCCCACTCTGAAACCCACACCTAGCTCTTCTTCTGACCTCAGGAAATTACCAGCAGGAGGTCCTTAGGCTCAGAACTCAGACAGGAGCTCCGACAGAGGGAAAGGAGAACAGAAGTGCGTTCAATGCTGCTCCCTTCCTGAGCTGCAAGAAGAGAGAGGAAGAGGAGCTTGGAGAGGCCGGTCCAGCCAGGCAGCGCTGGGAAACAGCTGCTGGAAGCCTCCCCCCCCCCATGGACTGGGTTCCCTTCTACCTCCTTCCCCCCCTTTTCCCACAGGTCAGAGTGTCCCGGGGTACTCAGATGTCCCCCTCCCTCCAAGCATGGGCCTAGGGACTTCTGTCCAGTCTCAATGCGCTGAGCATCATTCTGGTATTTCCTGTTTCCGGGTCTCTGTGCTCTGCCTGTGCTGACCCCGCCCCCATCTGCATCTGCCTCCCTGGGAGCCTCAGCCAAGCTCACCTGCACCCTGAGCACCTACTCCATTCACTGTATCAACAGAGACCAGGGAAGGACCCTGCGGAGGTGAAGAAGGTTAACAGAGATGGAAGCCACAGCAACGGGAATGGGACCCTTGACCACTTCTCAGGCTCCAGCCCTGTGGCTGACTCCTACTTCACCGTCTCCAGCATCCAGTCTGAGGACGAGGCTGAGCATCACTGTGGTGAGAGCCATACAATTGATGGACAGGATGGGTAAGCCACAGTGACAGTGACAAAGGGGAAGTGAGATCAAAACCTCCCTCCCCCCCCCACTCTTCCCCACAGGGACTTAGGGTGAGCTGTCCCCTGTCCCTCTCCAGGACTCTTAAACTTCGACTCTTCTCCTTATAATGCCCGTCATCCTGAGCTCCACCTGGAGAAACCACTAAGAAGAGGCTGACGTAGGTAACATTTAGGTCATTTTGATAAATTGACATCCTGTTTCCTCCTCCACAGGCCTGTGGGGATGATGCTGGCAGAGACCAGACCAGCCCTGGCAGGAAAAAGACCCTTAGAAGTGGCTGATCTGAGATGACTCTGTTCCCAAGAACTATCATGCCCTGTGCTCCCAGCTTGGGTTCTGCTCTGGGACAGGGGCACGGATTTCAGAGTTCTAGTGGTGACCAGAAGTCTGCAGCTACTGTCTTGACTCTGGGCTCACCCTGAAGTGAAGTGGGACTCCTGTCAGCATTGAGGGAAAGTAGGAAGCATTTGGCCCCCACGGCAGGCAGGACAGAAACCTGAACTCTATTGTGGTGGCAGAGCTGTGTTCCAGTAGAAAACTGGGGTGCATGATAGGAAGTCCGTGGCAGGACCAACATGGAGCACAACCTGGGCTTCTCCAGCTGTGGTAGATGATCAGCTTGTGGTGGCAAGAATGGTTCCACAACCTGCCCAGAGGACTTTTCCAGGGACAGACAAGGATAAATTCACTGGAACAGCAGCAGGGTATGGTGGATGGGGAACACTGAGGTGCAAAATATGTTGACTCCCCTGATCTCAGCCCTGTGGATGATCCACCTCAAACACATTGGTAGGGGCAGGATTCCTGGATGTGTTGATTTCCTCCATAGCTCTTCTGGAATCTGAAAAACAAGCATCTTTCACACACACTCACACCTTGTATCAACACGGAGTAGCCATATTGACCAGGTAAAGCTGGTCCCTGGGCACTGACCTGAGCAGGGTCAACTGAGAAGTCGGGGCTGAACCGCAGAACATCAGGCTCGTCTACCCCCGTGTCTAATCTCCAAGATGGAAAGTCCAGGAGCTGGCCACAGTTTGGATGACCCCCCAGGTGGGTAAGAGGTGGCCAGGCTCCTGGGAATGGAGTGGACGGGTTACCGGAGTAGCAGGAGGAGAGGTGGACATCAGGGCTCAGTCCTGCAGTGACATGTGTCAGCCTGTGGTTGGCTGAGTCACTAAGGTCACAGGGCCACCTCCCATGCTCCCCACTCAACTAAAGGGTTGATCTCTACAAGGGTTTGCAGTGACTTTGTCCCCAACAAGGCCTCCCATGGTCCCTCCAGTGGGGAGTTTCCGCCACCACTTACATTGTAGGAAAGGGAGTCAGAAGGACTGTGGGGAAATAAATCCAAACGCCAGTGTGGATGACACCACAACCATGTTCCCCTGGGCCTCGTGGTGCTAACAACTTGGAAGAAGGTCAACAGTAGCCTCTGGTGGACAGACAGAGGGACAAACTGCTAGAAGTCATGATAGAAAGCGGTAAAGGGAGGCAGATAAAGATCATGCCCTGTTGTGCCACGATGGTGACCAAGCAGTGAGGGCGCTGCCTCTACAAAGCCTTGCTGGAGAGGGACCAAGGGCCCAGGAAAGGACATTACTCATGGTCAAGTTTGCGACAGGGGCAGGGTCTCATCAGAGGCCACTCTCAGCTCTTGTCACATGAAAGTGACTAACGAAAAGTGTGAAGGACAACTGTCCCTTCCTGGGCTTTTCCAACCCATGCACTTGGCCTCACAGATTTTCACCAAATTTGGTGAAATTCATGAACAAATGTATCCAAGAAGCTCAACAAAGCTCGGGCAGAGGAACCATGAGAAACAGCACCAACACACATCATAACGGGATTGATGAAGTGAATAGAAACCAGTGGTGAAGACACCCTCTTACAAGCAGCCAGAGAGAAACAACATGCTCCATACAGAGGAGCGAGCATCACTCTGAGGGCAGGCTCTCATCAGAAGCCGTGTGAGCAAGAAGACAGTGGAGCGATGTCTTTAAAATACTGAAAGAGAAAACCTGTCAACCTTGAATTCCTTACCCAAGGAAAATATCATTCAAAGATGAAAGCAAAATAAAACATTTTCAGACTGCGAAATCTTACAGAATTGATGACCAGCAGATCCTCACTACAAGATACGGTACAGGATGCCCCTCAGATAGAAGAGAGTAATGGTAGATAGAAACATGAATCTACGCAAAGAAATAAGCATCAGATATGATAAATATAGAAATGTTTTTATTTGTCAAAGTCTATGGAAGATAGACAACTGTTCAAAGCAAATAATAATAATAGCATTTTGCAATTTATAATGAATGTAAAAGTAAAATATATGACAATGATACCACAAGTGCTGGGGGGAAAAAAGAACATGTTATGGTGTTCTCATGCTACATGTGAAAAGATAGCATATCAAGGAAAGGTAGACTTTGACAAGTGAATCATTTAAGTTTAAAACCATTAAAATAAAACCATTCTAACAACAAAGAGGTATACCCAATAAGATGTATTAGTTATGCTTCTCCAGAAAATATAGAACCAATAGGATAAATGTCTCATATGTACATAAAACGTATATATGTCTGTGTATATACACACATATACATATGCATATATTTGGGAGACATATATCATATATATTAATACTATATAATAGATTGTATATACATATATTACACATAATATGCTATACTGTATATATGTAAATAATGCGTATATGTAAAACTTATCTCTCTACATATATATAAATATGCTTAAAGTTGCTTAAAGTTGTCCTATAACTTGGGGATTCTCTGATAATTTTTAATGTCTTTTTCTAGCTTTTATATATATAAATATATATATGTAGAGAGAGAGAGAGATTTGAAATAATGGTTCTTGGAATTGTGGGCTGGCAAGTCTGAAATCTCTAGACAGACCAGAAGGCTAGAGAAACTTAACAAGAATTGATGTTTCATCTTTAGTCCAAATTTAATCTGAATAATTAAACATTTTAAGAGGAGACAGAGAAGAAAATCAAAAGATCCAATCAAGGGCTGGCCCCGTGGCCGAGAGGTTAAGTTCGCGCACTCCGTTGCAGCCGGCCCAGTGTTTCGTTGGTTCGAATCCTGGGCGCAGACATCGCACTGCTCATCAAACCATGCTGAGGCAGCATCCCACATGCCACAACTAGAAGGACCCACAACAAAGAATATACAACTATGTAATGCGGGGATTTGGGAGAAAAAGGAAAAAAATAAAATCTTTGGGAAAAAAAAAAGATCCAAATCAAACTTCTAGAAATGTTAACTAAAATGTCTCAGATTAAAAATACAAGGGATGAGATTAACAGCAGACAAAATGCTGCAGAGGAAGAGATCAGTGAACTTGAGGACGCAGTGATAGAAACTGCAAAAGAAAAGCCAAAAAAAAGACATTAAAAATTATCAGAGAATCCCCAAGTTACAGGACAACTTTAAGCAACATAACTAAATGGAATTGGAGTCCCCCCAAAAGAAAAAGTGGTGTGGGAAGACAGAAAAAATATTTGAAGAAATAATGGCCAAAACCATTCTTAATTTGATGAAAACCTAAGCCCAGAGACCCAAAAAGCTCCACAAACTCCAAGCACATAAGACAGGAAGACGTAAACACACACAAATATCAAATTGCTTGAGGTGGTGAAAAAGAGAGTATTGAAAGCAGCCAAAGAAAAAAGATACACTACACTCAGGGGAAGAAAGATAAGGATTCTAGCAAATTTCTAATTAGAAAAATGCAAGTGAGACAACAGTGGGCAAACATCTTTTAAAAGCTGAAATAAAGAAATTAATTCTTTATGCAGCAAAAATATCTTTCAAAAATCAAGGCTGAATAAAAAAATTTTAGACATACAAAATCTGACAGAATTGATTATCAGCAGACCCAAAATACGGGAAATAATAATAGACACCTCTCAGGCAGAAGGAATATTATACAGAAAGACTCTGTATCTACAAAAATGAATGAAAGAATCAGAAACGCTAACTACAGGATAAACATCATGAGCTTTTTCTTTATTTAAATCTCTTGAAAAGATAATCCACTGTCAAAGCAAAATATCATGGCGACGTACGTTGGAATTTATAGTGTAGGTAAAAGTAATATATATGACAGTCACTGATGTCTCATCGATGACTGAAATATGACGTTTCTCATTTACTGAGGCTGAATTTGTTTAATATAAATATTAAAAGCCATACGCTTATGCAGAAAACTGTAGTGATGATGAGAAGGCCTTGGAAGAACATAGAGATCCACTCACTCAGGCCACAGGGACGGCCAGGAGAAAGGTCAGTGGGTGTCCTGGGCACTTGCTCAAATATCTGAGTGACGTTATTAACAACTTTCACTTGTCGTCTCATCTGCTGGCACACTGAGAGGCTTTGCCTGCATTGCTTTTCCACACAAAGCAAGGGGTGCCCCTAAGGGAGCAAACACCCCTAGATGGTCAGTAGATAGTCCAATGCTGCGTGAGCGTAAACCGCCATGGCCACCAGAAAGCATTGACTCTTTTTTAGAGCTTCAATGGCCACAGCAATTTTAATCTTACTTGGATATTATTTTTGGCACTTCCTGGTTGGTATCAATGATTTTATTTTGTTGTCTGGACTTTTGGCCCCTAAGGTAGCACCAGTGACCCCTGATTTGGTCAGTAGAATAAGGACAATTGGTAAAAATGGACACGCTGAGTATATGAGAGCAATATTCACGCGAATTGCTTAGGGACAGGATCCCAAAGGTTTTCATTTAGCCCCCAAATGCAGAGGGTGCAAATCAAAATAAGAAAGGAGGCCTGGCACAGAGGAATAAATGAGTGTAATGGGGGAGTTTAGGGGCATAAAACCAATAACCTCTTGGTGTCTATCTAGACTTAGAATTTTAAGAGGAAGCAAGAAGTAATGTTTCCAGTAAGCATTTTGATCAGGACACAACAGGGGACCATCCTGAAGAGGAGAGACTAGTGGCCCAAAAAACTGAAATAGTTGCTATCAATCTAACAAAATATGTACAAGATCTATACGAGGAAAACTGTAAAACTCTTGGTGAAAGAGGTTAAAGAGGAGCTAAATAAGTGGAGAGATATTCCATGTTCATGGACAAGAAGATCCAATACTGCCAAGATGTCAGTTCTGCCCAACTTGATCTAAAGGTTCAATGCAATCCCAATCAAAATCCCAGCAAGTTATTTTGTGGATACTGATAATTTGATTCTGAAGCTTATATGGAGAGGTAAAAACCCCGGAATAGCCAACACAACACTGAAGGACAACAAAATCAGAGGGATGGCACTGCCGTTCTTCAAGAGTTCCTGTCGAGCTACGGTAACCAAGATAGCGTGATATCTGCAAAAGAATAGATCAATAGATCAATGGAACAGAATAAAAAGCCTGGAAATAGACCCACATAAATATGGTCAATTGATCTTTGACAAGGGAACAGAGGCAGTACGATGGAGCAAAGACAGTCTTTTCAGGGAGCCAGCCCAGTGGCCTAGTGGTTAAGTTTGGCGCGCTCCACTTTGGCAGCCCAGGTTCAGTTCCTGGGTGCAGACCTACACCACTCATCAGCCATGCTGTTGCAGCAACCCACATACAACATAGGAGAAGATTGTCACAGATGTTAGCTGTGAATCCTCCTCAGCAAAAAAAAAAAAAAAAAAAAAAAAAAGATAGTGTTTTCAACAAATGGTGCTGGAACAAGTGGATATCCACCTGCAAAAAAAAGAGAACTTATACTCTTCACAAAAATTAACTCAAAATGAATCTTAGACCTAAAAGTAAAACTCAAAATTATAAAACTCCAAGAAGATAACATAGGAGAAAATCTAGATGACCTTGGGTCTGGTGATGCCGTTTTAAATACACCAAAGGCCCAGTCCATGAAAGAAAGATTGATCAGCTGGACTTCATTATAATTCAAATGTTCTGCTCTGTGAAAAACACTGTCAAGAGAATGAGAAGACAAGCCACAGACTGGGAGAAAAGTATGTGCAAAAGATACATTTGATAAAAGGTTGTTGTTCCAAATATATAATAAACTCTTAAAACTTAACAATAAGAAAACAAACAATCCAGTTTAAAAACTGGCCAAAGACCTTAACAGACCACAGAAAATATACAAATGGCAAATAAGCATACGAAAAGACGCTCCAGGCATGTTATCAGGGGAATGCAAATGAAAACAACAATGAGCTACCACCACACACCCGTTCGAATGGCCTCGATCCAGAACGCTGACAACACCAAACGCTGGTGAGGATACGGAGCAACAGGAACGCTCATTCATCAATGGTTGCAAAACGGTTCAACCACTTTGGAAGACAATTTCTTACAAAACTAAAAATACTCTTACTCTACAGTCAAACAAGCCTGCTATTTGGTGTTTACCCAAAGGACTTGAAAAGTTGTGTCCGCACAAAAACCTGCACACGAATGTTTACAGCAGTTTTATTCATAATTGCTAAAACTTGGAAGCAACCAAGCCCTCCTTCAGGAGGCGAGTGGACAGGTGGAGCAGAGAGGGTTTTAGGGCAGTGAAACTATTCTGTATGATACTGTAATGGTGGATACAGGTCATTACACATTTGTCCAAACCCACAGAACGTACAACACCAAGAATGAACCTAATGTAAACTGCAGACTCTGGGTGATAATGTGTCACTGTGGGACCATCAATGTAACAAATGTCCCACTCTGGTGGGGGATGTCAATAGTAGGAGAGGCTGTGCGCGTTGGGGGCGGGGGAGTATATGGGAATCTCAACTTTCTGCTTAATTTTGCTGCGAGCCTAAAACTACTCTAAAAAATAAATTCTATTTAAAAAAGAAGTTGGCAGGCTGGCCCCGTGGCCGAGTGGTTAAGTTCACACGCTCCACTTCAGCGGCCCAGGGTTTTGCCCATTCGGATCCTGGGCACGGACATGGCACCACTCATCAAGCCACGCTGAGGCGGCGTCCCACATGCCACAACTAGAGGGACCCACAACTAAAAACAATATACAACTATGTACCGGGGGGCTTTGGGAGAAAAAGGAAAAATAAAATCTTAAAAAAAAAAGAAAAAGAAAAAGAAGTTGGCCTGAATGTTTTACCCCGAGTCTTCTTGAAGGGCCTGAAGACACCATAACTAATGGGGCTCACTGTAAAATGGACCCATATTGAGCGATTATGCTAAAGTGCGTCTCCACTCCCACCTGGGCCTGGACTCTCCCGGGGCAGAGCGGCTAATGCTGACATTACTGACTGGAGCTCCCTGGAGGAGGCAGCCCACGACCTTGAGTATGACATCCCCCCGGATGGTAGGATACACTAAAAGACCTGTGGAGGATTTAGGACATCTCTGAGGTGTGTCCTAAAACCACACCCCCCTGCACAACACTACAGGAGGAGAGACACTGAAACAGAGGTCTGTGACTTGGCTCCATGAGAATCTCAAAATGTAATAAACAATTGTAGATTTAGACCATGAAAGCAGCACTGACTGGCTTTTGAGCCTGCGTGATGCCGGCTCTGAATTAACTTTACACACTGCCAGGAGGCCCTTGTTGGCCAGCGTATCTCATGACGCCGACACTAATAATTGGTTATACAGGATCCACTAGACTCACAGGAAAGGACGTGCCCTGCCCACCCTCCGCAGCACTCACCACATGACCCCGGCCTTCCCTGGCCCCGGCCGGGCTGTAGTGGCTTCGAAAATGGCCTGCCCCATGGCCGCAGACATTCATGGTTTAGGGGAGGGGTGCCAATTATTAAATCAGCCTGGCACGGCTCAATGGTGTGTTACTTTGCTGAGCATGCCAAGGGCTGGAAGCCTTAATGGGTCCTGAGAAGACACTGCTGTGTGGGTGAGTGCATGCACATGCGCTCCAGTCAATTCCTTTATGAAAAGATGCAGGCAGCCAAATTTGGCCCCGAGCTGTAGCCTGCTGCTCTTTCTTTGGATCCACGGCTTAGAGTTTGAGGTGGTGATGGGAAGGATGGCAGATGAAATGGAATGGGGACCAGCCGCAAAGATGCTCCAAAAGAAAGGCTCTCGACACGGACACCCGGCAGTTTTTCCTCAGAGGAGAGCCTACAGATTCTAAGGCTGCACAGCTCCCTTTGCTGACTCAGCGGCCACTCTTAAGGAGGCTCTAGGTGGCCTGGAATTATTGAGGAGCGCCCCAAGACCCAGTCTTCTCATCCCAAAGCACCAGACCCTCCTACCAAGGGAAGGCCCCACTTCAGAATTTCCAGGGCTGCCTACCCACCTGGGACTGGCAAATCTGCAACCTGGGTTTCCTCGATAATCAGACTTCAGGCAAGACCCCAGGAGCTCCAGACGCGTCTAACACAAGTTTATGGAGCATCCAAACTCCTCTACCCTAAACTCAGATCCTCAAGGTGTAGGACCCCCATTGTACCTCCTGAATTCAGGCAACCACTCGGGCTTTCTAAGGACCAGGCATACCCCTGGCCCTGGCCATCGTCTGGGACAACTGCCCTAGACAAACATGGTAGTCCATTGGTCCCCACACACTAAGCAACCTTCTGTGGCCTTAACTGATACTGGTTCCCCAGAGAGCCTATTAAATTTAACGGTGGAACTCCCTCCATTCTCCAGGATGTCACTTCACATAAGATTGCAGGCCAATAAGGCTGCCTTCTCCTGATGGCAGGCACAGTGGCTTGGCCTAACCGTCCACTGGTTCTCGCTCCCTCTCTTCTGGCATTTCCCACTATTGGGATGGATGCTGTAATTGGAATTAAATCAAAACTTTGTCCCTTACTTTGGCCTTGCCAAATCGGACCCTGAGGACTTGCCAAGACATTAAAGTTGTTAAGATGGCCCAATATACGTTATAGCAGGGCCTTCAAGGGTAAGACCCATTACACAAGATGTGTTAAGAGAAGGGGTAATTCTCCTCATTCTTTCAATGTTTAACAGCCCAATTTGGCCTGTTTCTCAACCGAGAAAGGAAAAATGGCACCTCATGGTGGATTGGTGCGACCTTGGTGCAGCCTCCATTCCGGCGCTCCCCCTCACACAACTAAATGATGCCAGCATTCAGTTTCCCATGGGCTGCTACTCTGTTGTGGTAATTTGGCTAATATACTCCATCCAGCCCTCTCCCAACAGCCTCTCAGCCTCTACTCGAATCATAGATGGATAGATAGACAGATAGACGGATAGACGGATGGATGGATGGGTGGATAGACGGATGGATGGATGGATGGATGGATGGATGGATGGATGGATGGATGGGTGGATGGATGGATAGATGGATAGATAGATAGGTAGATAGATAGGTAGATAGATAGAGTAGAGATAGGTAGAGACATTGCACCAGCCTGGTGGCCTAGTGGTTAAGACTCAGTGCTCTCACCACGGGGACCTGGGTTCGTTTTCCCATCAGGGAACCACAGCATCCATCTGTCAGTTCTCATACTGTGGTGGATTCCCACTTCTGAAAAAATTGGCAAAAACCCTGTGAATAGTGGCGGAGCATTGTCCGATAGAGCAGTGGGATGTGAGAGGATGGCGCAAAAAGGCCAGGCAGGCTCTGCTACACACAGGGTCACTAGGAGTCGGAATCCATTCGAAGGCACTAACAAAATATATGTATACATACATACATATATATATATTTAAATTGTGATAAAATATACGTAGCATAACATTTCCCATATTGACCATTTTTAAATGTACGATTCAGCAGCATTGAGTACATTCACACTGTTGTGCAACCATTGCCACTATCTGGTTCCAGAATCTTCTCATCTTGCAAAACTAAAACTCTGTCCCCATTAAACACTAACTCCCCATCCCCTCTCACGCCCCCAGCCCCTGGTGCCTTCTATTCTACTTTCTGTCTCTGTGAATTCGCCCCTTCGGTGTCTGGCTTCTTTCACTTCGCATAACTTCTTCTGGGTTCACCCATGTTGGAGCATGTGTCAGGATCTCTTCCTTCTCATGGCCGACCACATTCACTTGGAAAGGATGCGACACTCCATTACTTGACTGCCATGAGGAAGCACACGCCTGTGCCACAGGACCTTGAGAGGAGATTCAGTGGACACCTGTACACCAAACACGGAGGACAGACCGGCTGTCATTCCACATAAGGTTCAGTGCCCTGCTTTTCAGTGAAATTCTTACGCATAGCTGGTCCACGCTACACCCATGTTAATCAAGGTGTGTCCCGTGCCTCAGCTGCCACATCACGCAAATGCTGTCGCCTGGCCTTCTGACTTCTCTCATCTGGCTATGTCTTCTTTGGTGAATAACCTGGGCCTGGGACACCGTATCCCATTGGGCCAGCCCCACCTCCGGTAGCTGACCTTCATTCTGCTGCCATGGCCAACCACTAGATGGCACCATCACTCCATTTCCAGCTCATGAGTAAGCTGTTCTGCATTTTGAAATCTTCTGCATTTTGAAGGCTGACCTAAGGGCCATTCTGAATTCACTAGGGAGTACGCCACACGGAAGGCAGCCATGTACTTGGAACGACCACTGTTATGTCTCTAGAATGAATGGCCCTATGCTCACAGCTCACCTCTCAAAGTGCCTCTCAGATCATTACTAAAAAGCCACTGGAGGGGCTGGCCCTGTGGCCCAGTGGTTAAGTTCACGCGCTCCACTTTGGCGGCCTGCAGTGTGCCAGTTCGGATCCCGGGCCAGACCTAGTATCACTCATGAAGCCATGCTGAGGCAGCGTCCCACATAGAAGAACCAGAATGACCTACAACTAGGTTGGATATGCAACAATGTACTGGGGCACTTTGGGGAGAAAAAAAAAAGAAGAAGATTGGCAACAGATGTTAGCTTAGGGTCAATCTTCCTCACAAAAGAAAAAAAAAAGCCACTGGAAGCAAGCAAGCCGTCCTTCAGGAGGTGAATGGATAAATAAACTGTGGTCCATCCAGACAAGGGAATAATATTCAGCACTAAAAAGAAATGAGCTACCAAGCCAAGAGAAGACACAGAGGAAACTTAAATGCATATCACTAAGTGAAAAAAGCTGATTTGAAGAGGCCACATACTTTGTGATTCCAACTATATGATCTTCTGGAAAAGGCAAACTATGGGGACAGTAAAATGATCAGTGGTCGTGGGGGTGAACGTATGGACCAAGTGAGAGGATGTTAGGACAGTGAAACTGCTCCGAGTGATACCGTCATCATGGGGCCACATTGTTACACACTTGTCCAAACCCATGGAACGTACACCAGGAATGAGCTTAATGTAAGCTGTGGACTCAGTGATCATAACACGTCAGTGCAGGTTCATCAATGACAAATGCGCCACTTGGTGGGGGACGTTGATATTGGGGGAGGCTGCGGGGACAGGGCAGGAGGATATGGGAATTCTCTGTACTTTCTGCTCAGTTTTGCTGTGAACCTAAAACTACTCTAAAATATAAAGTTTTGGGGCGGGCCCCATGGCCGAGTGGTTAAGCTCGTGTGCTCTGCTTCAGCAGCCGAGGGTTTTGCTGGTTCAGATCCTGGACACAAACATGTCACTGCTCATCAAGCCATGCTGAGGTGGCGTCCCACATAGCAAAGCCAGAAGGACCTACAACTACAATAAACAACTATGTACTGGGGGACTTTGGGGAGAAGAAGAAGAAAAACAAAAAGGAAGATTGGCAACAGATATTAGCTCAGGTACCAATCCTTAAAAAAATAAAAAGTAAATAAAATAAAGTTTTGGGTTTTTTTTAAGTAAATCAAGGTGGAAAGGAAAAAAATCTGAAAAATTCACCAAGAAAATATGAACCATAGTATGTTATGGTAGAATGAAAACTGGAGGACAAGAGTTTGTGCTTTGTCTTCCTATTAAACCAAATTCTGCCCCTTAGCTTTGACCCTGGTCTCAGCTTTTTTCACTTAGCGATGTGCATTTCAGTTTCCTCTGAAAGCCAAAAAGCTGCAATGCCTGATTCAACATAATTTCTGACATCCTTGAATTCCTGACTGACTAAAAGTTCCATGATTGCAAGAAATTACAGTGAAATCGAATCGGCTGAGCCCTGTCAATCATACTCTCAGGCACATCAACTGGCTTTTTTGTTAATACCTGAGTATTTACTTTCACAAATAAGTGAACATTGAAAATTTAATTTGAAGTGAAAAAAAGCCACTGGACTGTCTCAGGTGAGGACGTACGTAATGGGCCCCTTTGGGATGACTGTATCCGCATTGGTGGGCTCCTCTGTTGCCCATGGCACCCGTCCTCACACTGACTACAGACATACATTTCCATGACTCCCAGGCTAACGGCTGCCTCCAGATCCAATATTTGGCCCAAGGCCATTAAAAACCCAGTGAGGCCGTGACCTCCCTCTAACCAACTTCTTTTTGTTGTTATTGTGGTAAAATACACACAGCATAAAGTTTACCGTCTTAACCATTTTTAAGTGCACAGTTCAGTGGTGCGAAATGCAGCTACACTGTTGTGCAGCCATCCCCACCACCCATCCCCATAACTCTTTCATCTTGCAAAGCTGAAGCTCTGTCCCCATTAAACAAGAACTCTCCGTTCCCTCCTCCCCCAGCCCCTGGCAGCCATCATGCTACCTTCTGTTTCTACGAATCTGACTACTCTAGGTCCCTCACGTAAGTGGAATCACACGGTATCTGTCCTTCGTGACTGGCTTATTTCACTTAAAGGTGTCCTCAAGATTCATTCATGTTGCAGCATGTGTCAGAATTTCCTTCCTTTCTAAGGCTGAATAATATTCCATAGTACGGATATACCACAGTTTCCTTATCCGTTCATCCATCAGGGGACACTTGGGTGGTTTGCACATATTAGCAATTGTGAAACTAACCAACTTCTTGACTAAAGCAGGTGACCTCAGCCTGCAGCTGGACTCATCTGGTGATGACCTCACCTGAAGATGGACTGTGCCTGATGACAACCCCAGATGCAATCATCCACGGTCTCTGCCCCACTGTACCCCCATCAGATGTCTCCTCCACCCAGACTCCCTCTTACTCTCCCACTTGCCCTCCTCCTCCATGTGGTCCCAGCCTCTGTAGATGCCCTCACCTGTCTTTCCACTCTCGCTTTCTGCTCCCAGACCTCTGCTCACCTAACCCCACCCCGTCACCCTGCCCTCTTGGGAGGCATGTGAGCCTCGCCAAAGTGTACAAACTGTTGGCTAAGTCACAAGCACCTGTTCACTTTCCTGTTCATATCATAGCCTCTCCAACCAATCTTAAGAAAACCTTCAAGACAGCATAACTCTTTCCATCTATTGGCCACATCTCCAAGCCACCTTCCCAGTGGGTACAAACTCTTGATTTAAGCTCAAAACAGACAAATGGACACACAAACAGAAAAGATTAACAAACCACATATTCTGTCACCACTCACCCAACAGAGACAAGATCAGTCAAGAAACCAAAAGAAGCAGGCACCAGAAATCAAGTCCTCCAAAAGAACCAAAATTCGCTATGGGAAATGTCCTCATGGAAAACCTTAAGGAGGATCCTCAAAAAATTAAGGATAGAACTACCGTATGATCCAGCAATTCCACTTCTGGGTATTTATCCAAAGAAAACAAAAACACTAATTGGAAAGATATATGTACCCTCATGTTAATTGCAGCATTATTTACAATAGCCAAGATATGGAAGCAATCTAAGTGTCCATTGATGGATGAACAGATAAAGAAGTTGTGCTACGTATACACAATGGAATACTACTCAGCCATAAAAAAGAACAAAATTTTGCCATTTGTGACAACAAGGATGGAGCTTGAGAGTATTATGCTAAGTGAAATAAGTCAGACAGAGAAAGACAAATACTGTATGATCTCACTAATATGTGTTAAAAAAAAAAAAAAAAACAGACAAAAACAAACCAAGCTCACAGATACAGAGAAGAGACTGGTGCTTGCTGGGGTCGGGGGATGGGGGAATGGATGGAGGTGATCAAAAGGTATAAACTTCCAGTTATAAAATCCATTAAGTCCTAAGGATGTAATGGACAGCATGGTGACTACAGTTAATAATATGGTATCGCATATTTGAAAGTTGCTAAAGGGGTAGATCTTAAAAGTTCTCATCACAAGAAAAAAATTTTTCTGTAACTATGTGTGGTGACGGATGTCAACCAAACTTAGAGTGGTGACCATTTTGCTATATATACAAATATTGAATCATTATGTTGTACACCTCTAACATAATGCTCTATGTCAATTATACCTCAATTAAAAAAAAAATCATGTTCTTACCATGCCACCAAAAGATAAGAACCCAGAGCACAGGACCAGAGTGGGACTCCCCGTGTGGCCCTCGATTGCCAGTCAGGAGTGGCACCCAAGGGCTCCGAGAGGCCATTACCTTGAGGGAGTGAAGGGGCATCTGAAGGCAAGGTCCAATCCACGCCTCATCGGGTCACCCACACCGCATGGGGATGCAGCCCACAATTAGGGAGATGACTATATTCGGGCTACAGCAACAGGAAGGAAGTTCGCTAATGAGGAACGTCTGCAAGGAAAGGAAGGGCTTGGGTTTTTCAAGAGGTGGGTAAACAAGGGAGTCATGAGGAAGGGGGGTGTCATGGCATACGTGAGGGCAGAGTGGTCCTCCAGGGTCAGCCATTTCCCAGAGCACAGAAGAATGGCGTTCTCAACCATCACGCTTTTCCAGCGCACGTGGCTCCCGTCAACTTCA
Organism: Equus asinus; assembly: GCF_041296235.1. NCBI lineage: Eukaryota > Metazoa > Chordata > Mammalia > Perissodactyla > Equidae > Equus > Equus asinus. The sequence continues at coordinate 99,515,568 of NC_091797.1, forward strand.
GGATTGGCCATCTGACCCACTGCTTCTGTGTGTTTGCTGGCTCGTGTGTGAGTTTCCACTGTGTGCGTCTGTCGCAGTGCTCTGCATGCCTGCGTGTGCAGAGCGCGTGCAGGACTCGTATCTGAGTTTCTGGTGGAGTGTGTTTGTGTGTGTTTTAGGCTGAGGGCTCGCTGCATCACGTGGTCGGGTCGGCCAGGCTGTGCGTGGCTGCTGCAGGCTCTCTCTGTCCCTGTGTTTGTTTGCTGTGGGATGTGTGTGTTTCCTGGTGTGTCTGTCTCTGTGTTTCTGTGTGTCAGATGATGTGTGTGTGTTTGTGAGGCGTGTGTCTCAATGTTTCTGTAGATCTGGTGGAGTGTGTGTATGGCAGGTTGTGTGTGTTTGTCTGGTGGCATGTATGTATGTGTGTCAGCGTGGGTCCATCTGGGGGTCTCTGGCTGAGGATGTACGTGATTGCACAGTGAGTGCTCCTGTGGGTCTGGTGGGCTGTGTATGTGTGTGTGTGTTGCAGGTTCTGCGTCTCTCTAGATGCTTCTGTAAGTTGGTGGTGTATGTTTTTGTGTTGCAGGGTCATGTCTGTCTTGTGTGTTCTATGTGGCCCGTGGTGCGTGGTTGTGTGTTGCAGCGAGTGTCTGTCTCGGTGTGCCTGTGTCTGCCGGACACAGTGTGTATGGCGGAGTGAGTCTGTTTTTTCCTGTTTCTGTGCATCAGCAGGATCTGGCGTGTCCTGCGGGTAATCATGCTTCCCCGCGTTCCTGTGGGCTGGCTGAATGGATCTGTTTGCTGTAGCGCGTGTGTCTCTCTCGGTGTTTCTGTGGTGGTTCTGGTGCATATGTGTGGTGTTACAGGTGTGTTTCTGTGGGCGATGGACTGTGTGTTTGTGTTGGAGAGGGAGTGTCTGTTTCTGTCTAGTGGACTGTGTGTGTGTCCTGGCAGGTGAGTTCTCTCTGGGTCTGGTTGTATGTGTGGGTCCATGTCGAGTGTGTGTGTGTGTCTCAGTGTTTCTGTGCGTCTGGTGGTATGCGCGTTGTTGTGGGTGAGTGTCTCTCCACGTTTCTGTGGGTCTAATGGAGTGTGTGTTGTAGGGCGAGTTTCTCTCAGCGTTTCTGTGTGTGTGGTGGTGTGTGTGTAGCGGTCTCTCTGTGTGATGTGTGCTACGTCCCTTTTGAAACCCAGCCGGGCTCAGGCCTTCTCCAGTCCCACATTCCTCCCGCTCCTTTGTGCTCTGAGCTACAGAAAATATTTGCGTTTTCCACGACTCATAATTTTTCCTCCTCAATCGCTACCAGATGTGGGTCCTGTGGTCCCCATCCCCATGGCAACGGAGGTTCCAGCAGCCATGGTTCCCTTTTGTGGCGCCTGCCCTGGGAGCTGGCACTGCTGCAGGCCTGAGGGGGTGGGGAGGAAGCGTGTGTTGGGCAGAGGGGTGGGGAGGGGTCCCAGCAGCTCCTTCCCCAGGCAGCCACCCAGATCATCCCGGCAGCTTCTCAGCCTGGGTCATGCCTAGTCTTCAGGCCACAGTGTCTGGGTCCCGGGGTACAGGCGGCAGGGGCTGGCTTCCAGAAGTGCAGGAAGCACCCTGGCTCTAGGAGGCACCCACACAGCAGGGATCCTGAAGGTCAGGGTCTTGGATGCCTGTGGGGCTCCCAGGGCAAGGGGAAGAGGAGCCCCAGGAAAGGCCCAGTCGAGGTGACCACTCTGGTCTCCCCACACTGTGCTGATGCAGACTGCTAAGGAGAGGAAGAGCTAGAGCCAGGGGTTGGGAGGCTCAGAGGACAGCAGTGTGGCACAAGGCGGTGCTGTGGGGAAGGGCACAGCAAGACTGTGGTCGCAACCACTGCCCTGCCCTCAGTTATTGCCCTGCCCTTGCTGGGCCCAGCTGAGCATCTGCCCCTCCTGGCTGACTTCAAGCTTGTGTTCTCAACCCCAGCAGCCAGCATGGCCTGGTGCCCAAATGCTAGCCAGCCACAGGGCCACGGCTGGGTGGGTGCCCAGCTGGCCCAAAGAAAGCAGCATGCCCTGGAGACAGGGAGCCTACATTTCACGTGCTGCCTGACCAGGCCAGATGCAGGGACTGTCTGTGCAGCCCACGCCAGATGTCCTGTCCGTGGCCTGAGGCCATCTCCACTCAGGTGGCTGAGCCCCTGTATGGGTGACTGAAGTTGACCTCAATGTGGTATCCGGCCAGAGGGTGACAGACTTGCCAGGTGAGATCCCAGAGCTGCCGGGGTTGCTGAGACTCATGCTGTGCTGGGGGCTGCAGGGCAGAGGTAGTGAGAGGATTGGAGTATCCTGGCAGAATCTCCTGAAGGAAAGAGCTGAGCATCTAAAGATGGGAAAGAGGCCCGCCCAGCAGAGGCAAGGAGATGGGAAGAACCCAGACGTATGGAGGGCAGTGGGCGCTGTAGAAAGATAAGGCTCCGTTGCTCAGGAAGGTCACTGGGGAGGCCTGCCTGACAGCCTGAAGCAGTGAAGACACTAGGGGACAAATGGTCACAGAAGGCCAGGCCAGAGGGAGGGCTGGCCGAGGCCAGGCAGTGGGGTGCTGCCTGCGAGGCCAGCCAGGGCTGTGAGCCAGGCACGCTCCCCTCCCTCTCCTCACCTCCCGAGGACAGGCGGGGTGGGCGGGTGAGAGTTTCCGGCTGAGGACAAGCAGCCCATTGAGGCGGACAGCGGGGCTCTGTGCACCGCCAGACCGCCTTGTTTGTGCCAGATGAGGCCCTGCTGGAGGCTGTGCCCGTGGCCCACTGCACCCTGGCCCCAGCCTCTGACCTGCCCCAGCCAGACCAAACAGCTCAGAGCCCCCAAGTGTAACAGCAGTGGCCCAGGTCAGAAGCAGCCCCACACACTGGCTCCTTGTAGCCAAGGGACTCCACCCTATCTGTTCCAGTCCATCCTTCATCCCAGGCGGTCAGTCCAGGATGAGGCAGGCCAAGGTGGGTGCCCAATAAATTTGATAGACAAATGAATGATGAGCAGATGGGCACAACCCACTTCCAGTGTGGTCCCAGGAGACCCAAACCTGGGTTCCCAGGCTCTGCTTAGGTCGAGGGGTCCTGGGGGCATGAGTGCAGGTGGAAGAGGTCACATGCAATTTCTTTGGAGGGACATCCTTGTTTGAGGCCCAGCAGATAAGAAGCAGTCAGAGCACAGGAAGAAAGAAGGCATTTTATTAAGAAAGCTTTGGCCAAGCCCCTACCAGGAGGAGCCCATCCTGGGGCACCCGGATGGGGTGGGAGCAGCCCTGCCGGGGGCCTATAAATATGTCTCCTCAGGCCACTGGAGTCGCCCCTCTGATTCCCACGGCTGTGAAGTGGTGGGAGGCCATCAAAACCAGCTTGACAGCTGAGGGGCCAGGGCTGGGGAGGCTGGGGCTGGGGGTACAGGGAGGGGAAGGGTTGGGACGGGCGGAGGGAGCCGGGGAGAGCTGACCCCTGAGGAGTAGAGACCAGCCCTCCTCCCCAGGCTCAGGTCAACCAGATGCCTGGGGGCCAGGCCAGCAGAAGTAGCCTTGGGCTACCAAGAAAGGAGCCTCCAGCCAGAGGCGCCAGGCCCTGGCCAATGAGAGGCAGGCAGGGCAGAAGCGCTTTGGCCTCAGCCAATGAGAAGGCAGCCCCAGCCAAGGGCGCGCCTGGCCAGTAAGAGGTGGTCACTAGGCAGAACCCTCCCGTCCTCGGCCTTCGAGACCCGGGCTAGTCGGAGCCCTCTGTAACTCGGCCATTGGGAAGGGAGTCGCCAGCTAAGCGCCTGTGAGGCCTCGACCAAAGTGACGGGACCTTCCCGCCGGAGCGCCGTGCTCTAATCAAGGAGCCGCCGCTGGAGCCTGAGCCAGGGGGATGCCGCCTCCGCCAGGCCGCTCCGGGCCTCGAGCCCCTGGAGGCCGCTGTGCCCAGGCCGCCGCGGGAGACGCCGCGGGGGGGCGGGACGCGGGGTGGCAAGCAGCGCTGCGAAGCCGGGGGGAAGCTGCGGGCACCGCGGGGCCACCGCCTGCTACAGGGTGGGCGCGCTCGCCCTGCCCAGCTCGCCCGCCGCTTCCCGGCTCTTCTTGCGCGGCGGCTTCTGGATGGGGGTCTTCTTCCGAGGAGTGTCTGGCACGGGCGCGCAGGCCGCCGCCTTCTCGGGCCCCGGGGCCTCGGACGCACGGGGCGCGCGGGCCGGCGACGCGGGCAGCACCGAGCGCTTGGCCTTCTGCGGCGGCGCCGGCTTCTCTCGGGGGCCTTGCGCGCCTGGGAGCCCCTCGGCGCGGCCCAGGCTGCGAGTTTTGTCCCGCAGCTCCGCGGCCAGCAGGGAGGCGGCTTCGGGCGCGCTGCGCGGGGGACCGCCAGCGTCCGTGGGCTCCGAGAGGCCAGGGCCGCGGCCTCGCGCCCGAGCCCGGGGCGGTGAGGGTGCGGCGACGGCTGGCCCCTCCTCCGCCAGCCCTGGGGGCCGCGGCATCACGTCTCGGGCCCGGGGGCTCCCGGGCTCCTCCGGCCGAGCCGACGTGTCGCTGGGCGTCCGTTTCCTCTTGCTGGGGCTAGGCGTGGCCTCGAGGCCCGAGGGTGGCGGCGAGGGCGCACGGGCAGCGGCAGCGGCGCCGTGCTTGCCGTGGATCCAGGACACCTTGGGCTTGGTGGCAGGGTCGGGTGGCGGCGGCTTCCTGCGCTCAGGCGATGGCGAAAGGGACAGGCCTCCAGCCTCGCCCCGCGCCCGGGCCGGCCGGGCCTCGCGCCGGGCCACGCGCGCATACAGCGCCCCGCCTGGCCCCTCCACGCTCGACGCCGACCGCTCGCTGTCCGAGGACGCGGGGAGGGGCGTCGCCTCCTCAGCTGACGCCGGCGCGGGCGAGGGCGCCAGCGCCTCCGCAGGGGCGGTGGGGGCCTCCAAGTCCCGGCTCTCGGTTGGCGCCTCTGACGGGGCGGCGGGGGGAGAACGGGGCGGTCACCAGCTCCAGAAAGGGCTCGGGCCGTCCAACATCCAGGCGCAAACCTTTGCCTTCCCCCTATCCCTTCCCTCCCCTCCCCCCTCCCTCTTCCTCCCCGCTCTGGCTGGTGCTCAGTGGCCCTGGCATCCAGAAATGCCTGGCGCATTAACCACAGTGAGCGCTAACCGCAAACAACAGTGCAGAGCTCCAGGGCGCGCGGCTGAGCCCCAGCCTTGCCTCGTCTCGCACCCCTCCCCCACCACATCCCCAGCCTGGGGGGGGCCACCATCATCAAATCTGACCCTCGAACACCTCCAAGGGGATTCATTATCCTTCTTTAGGAGATAAGGCTTCTAAGGCTCAGACGTTAGTCACCTGCCCAAGGTCACCCAGTGGGATGGTCAGGGGAGGAGAGGCCAGAATCCCAGCCCATCAGGCTCCTTCCCAACGTGTGTGGGCCAAGGCTTCAGGCAAAGGTATGCCCCCATATTCTACAGACCCCTCCCCTACTCCTGTCTCCTCTGCCACCTCCTTCTCTTTGCCTGGTCTACCCCAGAAGTGAACCTGGGCTATAGCAAGACACAAGAGAGCCACCCACCTCCCCAGACCCCACACCAGTCGAATGCCAGACAGCACAGAACCCCACTCTGCAGCTCAGCTGTGTGTACAACCCCATTAACAGCATCACCATGCCCTTCCTCTCCATGCTGCCTGTTCCCCAGAGCACATAGATCTTATAAGCTGGAACATTTCACTGGGCTGGAGCCAGGTGCAAACAGAGCGGTACTCACCCTCGTGGGGTACGCAGTACACAGGGCCTTCATCAGTGGTGTCGAAGGAGGAGAAGGAAGCCCGGGAGGACCACGATGGAGAGGGCTGCTCTAGCCCCGAGGGTGGCTCCAGGAAGCTGCAGTTGAGTGTGTTATCCAGGTCATGATGGGCTACTGGGGAAGAAGGAAGGCACAGCTGCCCAGGGCCCCACCTGCCCCAGCCTGTGCCCGCCCTAGCCCTCCTGCCACAAATGGAGTGTCCAACACCAGCCCTACCCCAGGCTGTCAGTGGGACAGACAATTGAACAGGCTGAGTGACACTAGGCCAGGACAGGGGAATGGGTAGCAGTGAACCCAGGAAAGAGAGAGAAGAGAGAACAGCATACTCAAAGATGCAAGGCTAGCTTATGCAAACCAGGGACCTGAAAAAGGTTGGGCTGAAGTGCTGGGAAAAGAGACAGGGCCGGAGAGAACACCTGGCTAGGGACCAGTCATCAGGGCCTCTAAGCCATGCTTCAGACCCTGCCTCATGGGCCCTGGGGAACCTTGGAGCATTTTTTTCAGCCCAAATGTGTAGTAGCAAGGCCACCCTTTGGCTCAGCACATCTCAGCAGGCTGCACCCCAATGCCTGGCCTCCACAGGTGCAGACCCCACAATCGGGGAATCACAGAGGCTGGCTGGCCTGTCCCCTTTCCACAGATAAGATGTGGAGTCCAGCCCCCACACCTGTGTCCACGCATCCCACTCTGCTGAGTAGGCCAAGGGGCTTTCTCAGCGCTCTCAATCTTTACCTCCCAGGAGACTGGCTTCCCCTCCCCCTCATCTTCTGAAACAAGTGGTCAGTGTAGACAGAGAGAAGCAGCACCTCCCCCAACCTGGAGTCTTGAGGTAGGTGGGGGGGGGGGGGGGGCGGGGACCAGCCTGCCACCTTCACGGAAGGACCCAGGACACTGCAGGAGATCCGGGCAGGGGGCCGGGTCTTCTTCGTGTTGGCAAAGCTTTCCCATGCACAGGCGCCCCGCGTTCACCTGCAGCTCCCCACTAGGACTTAGAGTGTACTCCAGCAGACTGTGGAGGGCCTGCCCGACCCGGATGTCCACACACCCACACCACACCCCAGGTGCCATCACTCACACTCACCAAGACGGGCCCCAGCCTCCCACACATGCCCCACACCTGCCTGCACTCCCAGGACTCCTGCTTTCCTCCCCGGGCTCGCCTGAGTCAGCATCGCCCCTTTCCTTCTCTCTGGTCGCACCTCCCCAGGCCCACCCGTATCCACACTCGAGGCCCCGCATTTCCTACACCGATCCCTTCCCACCCATTTCCCAGCAGCCTTCTGCGTAGAGAGGTGTTCCACCAGAGACCCCGTGCTGGCATCCTTACCTACCACCTTGGGCAGCTTCTGCCTGCGGAGCGGGATCCGGGGCAGCTTCATGCTAATACGGCTGAAGCGCCCGCAAAGTCGCTGCGGCGCCTTCTTCCTCCCAAACTTGAGCTCCCTGAGGGGTCGGGGGCCTGAATGAGGGGGCGGGGCTTGGGCGGGGCCTGGAGAGGGCGGTCCGATCTTGGCGCGAGCCAAAACACGGGAGGGCGGAGCCTGAGCTAAAGATAGGCAGGGGTACGCCCTAGGGGCGGGGCCTGGGCATGGGCCAGGGGCAGGGTGGGCGGCGCGCCAGACACTGTGCGGTCTGAACTCAGTAGGGAGCAGGATGGCATCCGGGCTCACCGGCGTGCAGGGTCCTTGCCGCGGCAAGCGCAGCAGCAGCCGAGCAGCGAGAGCAGCAGGCCGAGGAGCAGGGCAAGCAGCGCGCCCGCGCCCATCACGCCCTTGCGCTGGTTGGTCTCTGTTGGGAGGAAGGGGTTAGCGCGGATGCCGGCACACCCGCACCCGCCTCCAACCGGACGCTTCCCCCACCCACTCACCCAGGCGGCAGGCACCAGTGACCGGGTCGCACGAGTCCTCGTGGCAGCTGCAGGCTTGGGCGCAGTCCACACCATGGAGCCCGGGCGGGCACGTCAGGTTACAGCTGCCGGAGCGCGGGGTCAGGGAGGGCCACAGCGGCCCTCGGTGACGCGTCCCGCCCTCGCCCCCGTGGCCAGCCAGCCGCGGTCCTGGAGCCGGTTCTCCAGCTCCATTCTCTAGGGATTGATGCTGCCCGCCGCCCCCCCTCCCCCAATTCTGGCACATACTGGGCGACCGATGTGTTGGAAATGAATGTGTGCACGGGACAGGGTCTGGGGACAGTATCCACGGCCACCCGGCCGCAGTGCCCATTTGCCCTGACTCTCGTATGAATGGGAAAAGGGGCTACCAGGCCAGGCCCTTGTCTCTAAGTGGAGGTCCCTGGTCGCTCTACACCAGCTCGGGGTCTCCTCAGCCCTGCAGTCCTCAGGAGCCTCGGACCACAGGCTGAACTGATCGCCAGGTCCCGCTCGGAGCCCCGGCTCCACATCAGGGCAGGAAACTGCCCCAAAAAGCCTGTTGTCACGCCCTCAGCGGCAGCACCTGGGGTCTGGCTGAAGCCCTGAGTGGGGTGCGTACCCTCCAACCCCTTTGGATCCCCGGACACTCACTGGGGCCCGTGGACGCCGGGGCTGCACAGGCAACGCCCCGACTGGAAGTCGCAGTGGCCGCTGCCGCAGTCGGCGCACACGAATGCACAGTCCTCGCCGTACGTGCCATTGCTGCACTTGGTCTCGCACCTAGGAACGCGGGGAGGGGGCGTCCGCGGAAATGGGGGCAAACGAACCCAAAGCCCATAGTGCCCTCTGCGGGAGGCATGTGGGTGGAAGCAGGGCTGGGGGACTGCGTGTCGGGGGCTGATTCGGGCTTGGGCTGCTCACCGGTCGCCGATCCAGCCCGCGTTGCAGCGCGTGCACTTGCCGGTGACGTGGTTGCAGGCATGCCCGTCGCGGCAGGGCGGGCAGCGGTGACCGCAGCCCTCGCCGTAGAAGCCGGTGGCGCACGGCTGGTCGCACTTGGTACCGTTCCAGCCTGGCTCGCACGTCAGGCAGCGGCCCTCGGCCACCGTGCATGGCTGCTGGCCCTTGCACTGGCCGCATCTGGGGAAGGGGCGGGAGGCTAGGCGTGGCCCGGAGCCGCCTCACCCCCGCCCCCTTCGGGGGCCCGCCCTTTTTCCTCCCTCCTCCCCGGCTGGGGGCCCGCGCTTACCGGCGGCGGCAGCCCAGGCCGTAGAAGCCGGCAGGGCACGGCTCCCGGCAGTACTTGCCGCGGTAGCCCGGCTCGCAGGCGCACGTGCCGTCCACAGGGTGGCAGCGGCCGCGGAAGCACTGGCAGTAGCGCTCGCAGCGCGCGCCGAACGTGCGCTCGCGGCACTGGCAGCGGCCGCTCTGTTGCTCACACGGCGACGTGTTGCAGGCGCACTGATTATTGCAGCTGCGGCCCCACCAGCCTGCGTGGCACAGGCACGCGCCCGTCTGTGGGTCGCAGCGCGACGTAGCGCTGCAGTAGCACGCGCTGGCGCACTGCGCGCCCCACCAGCCAGGCTCGCAGCGACACGCGCCGCTCCGCGGGTGACACGCGCCGTGCTGGCATTGGCACGCATGCTCGCAGCGTGCGCCCCAGCGCCGCGCGTGACACGTACACTGGCCGGTCACATCCTCACACTGCCCGTGTGGGTGGCAGATACACAGTTCCTTGCAGTCGGGGCCCCAGAACTGGCGCGGGCACTCTGCAGGAGCGAGCGGAGAGGGTGGGAGGCCCGGGCGCTCGCCAGGGAGCCCAGACCCAATCTGAACCCGCCCGGGTCCTGCCCCTCGCCTTTGGGGACCCGCCCCCAAACTGCATCCAGTTCGCAGATCAGACCCCGCCCTACTCACAGGCCCCGCCCATCTCTCTAGGATCCCACTCCACCGCCCAGAGCCCGCCCGAATCCGTGCTCACTGGTGTCGCAGTTGGCACCGAAGTAGCCATGGCGGCAGCGGCACTCGCCTGGCCGCACGCACACCTCGTTCTCCGAGCACGTGGAGTTGCCTTCGCACACCGCTGCGGATGAGACGAGCCCAAGCTACCGCGTGTCCAGCCCCCACACTATCCCCTCCTCTCCGTGCCCCCACCCCCTGCCCAGGTCCCCAAAATGCCTCACTCACCGATCCCACACTCGTCCCCCTGCTGCCTCCAGCCGGCGCAGCACGTGGGCTCCTGGGAGCTGCAGGCAGAGAGAGGGAGCCTGAGCCCCAATCCCCGTACTCGCTGGGGCTCCCCAGCAACCTGTGCCCTGGCCTCAGGAGGTGCTTAAGGAGGCCTCACTGTGTACTGCGTACTGTTGTAGGTTCGGGAGATTCCCAGTGAATGAGAAAGACACAAATGCCAGCCCTTGGGGAGCGGACACTGGGAAGCACAGAGGGCAGACCACCAACAGATCTAACCTCCAAGAAATTCCCAGTTCCCTCTACAAGGGACCTTCCCACCCCTCCCCATCCCACTAACTGCTCTGTGCCCTCCTCCCACATCCACTAGACCGCATATGTGCCAGGACTGGCAGCAGTGAGGTGGGGGGCTGGGGAGGGGTCCCTGGGCCTAGAGGACCTGCTCAAGCATGGAGGTCTAGGGTATCCCCGGGGGTGGGGGCTGGGCCAGTTGGGTGTTAGGGATCCAGATGTGACATGACCTGGACAGCGCCAGGACTGGCTGGGCGAGACAGGCACAGCTGGATGCCCAGTGGGGCTAAGTGCCAAGGCAGATGGGCAGCCTCTCAGTGAGGGGGGGTGTGGCCACAGTGAGGTGTCTACCCGGTGGAGGGGCCTTCTGGAGGGAAGGGCACATCCGGGGAGTCCTCCAGGAGAGTAAGGAAAGTAAGACTGTGAGGGCTCCAGGGCACTGGGGCAAGTTGTGGGGTGGAGGAAGGAGATAGTACAGCATCTATTTATACTTCCATAAAACCTTACTTAATTTTATTTGGCTTTAAAAGGTACAAGATGTTACCGCAGTAGGAGGTAAATAATTTATAACTGTCACATATCGGAGTGGTACAGCCTCCAAAACCCTGGGCTGATGGGGTGTGTGGGCACAAAGGTTTGGAGGCCCTGCCCATGTGAAGCCATAACCACTAGAGAGGGTGCATGAGGGTGAGCCGGGGTGTGCCCACACTCAGGGACAAAAGAGGCTGAGAAGGGACAGACTCTCAGGCTGCAGCTTCATACAGTCCCATAATTCCTAGAAAACATTCACACAAATCCTAAAGGCACATTGCAACCATTCACACTTTAGAGAAAAGGAGTGTGCTTCTTCAGAGGATCTGAATCTAGAACCTGGATGTGGTGGTGGGAGGAGGTGGGAAGGGGGCCTGAGGACCCTGGTGGAGTGGGACAGGCTGGGAAGGGAAAGGCTGCAGCTGCCTCACCTCATGCCCCTCAGAAGATGCCCCCAACCATTCCTCAGCTGGGGAGCATTGCTACACCCTAGATAGGCCCCAGGGCCCAACCGCACAGAAAGAGCTTGGTTCTCCCTCAGGCCAAAGATGTGGGACCTGTGGAACACAACCCATAAAATCTCAGACAGCAGGGAATGGGCCCAGCTTCTTTTCCACAAAGAAAACTGGAAAGCAGACACAGGGACACAAGGCAGTCCTGACTTTTCCTACCCCCCATTGTCTCCACCCACCCAGCCCTGCCCAGGGCTGCTAGGTGCCCGGCTGTAGGTAGACCCAGGGCTGCTGGCCATCCCCTTTCTGCCTTTTCCGCCTGTTCTGAACCCAGGTCCCTGGGTGGAGAGCCTCTGCAGGTGTCCCTCCTGCAGGCAGCCTTGCCAGATGGCCTGCTGGGATGGCCCTGGAAGCACTGACCACATTCCACTCTGGCCACATGGCTCTGTGGTTGGGAGCCTAGTTTTAGGGCCACACTAAGTTGGATTTGATGCCTGGGTCTGCCACTTGCTGTGTGACCTTAGGCACAGAACTTCACCTCTCTGGACTTCAGACTCATCTGTAGAATGGGGCCCATGGGTTTAGCAGGATGATTAAGAGAATCAAGATGTGTCAAGCGTTTGGCATGAACTAAGAGCTCAGGCAAAGCTATAGTCTGCTCTCCAGCCCGTGCTGAGCAGGCTCCAGGAAGCCTCTCAGTTCACCTGTTCCCCCCTGCATGGCCAGCACCCAGGCCCCACCCCAGCAGAACTAACATCTCCCAGCAGGACAGAGCCCATGGGCGTTCACCAAGAATAGGAGGTCGAGTCTGTGGGACAGCCACCTTTCCTTCTGGAAAGGGCTGGCAGACAAGGCCGGGCTGCGGTGGCGAGCCCATTCTCCCCAGATCTTATGAAAGTGAGATGAGGAGAAAGACGACCTGGTGCAGGGGACAGTTCCTGCACTCCAGCTGTCAGTTGGCGAGCCCCTGGGGAGCCAGGCCACAGGCTGGGCCCAGGCCCCTCAGCAAGCGGGCCATGCTGCAGGCTGCTTCTGCCCTCTGTAGATCACTGTTAGTGCAAACAAAGCTGCCACGATTTAAACCGTGATCTTGAACCTGCCCGTGCGGCTGCAGCAAAGCTCCCAGAACACTGCTTGTTCACTGTGCCAGTGTCTGTCCCCATTCTCTCCCGAATCCAGTCAGGAGGCTACTCTGCCCCCCACACCATCTGGGACCCTATACCTGCCTGACTGTCCTCCTGCCCCCCCTGACATCCCTTCTCTGGTTTCTGACCCCTCCTTGGCTCTCTCTTCTCTCCTCCATCCACACTAGCTCCCTCAAGAAGCTCACTAGGTCCCATCAAGACGCCATGCATCAGAGATCTCCAGTGGGGCCCTCCCCCCTCAAAACTGAACACTTAGCCTCCCCCTACCTCGAGTTTTTCCCATCTCAGGTAAGCCCTGTCCTTCCAGGCTAGGAGGCTGAAACGCCGGCAGCAGCATCCCTGATTCTGCTCTCTCTCAGCGCACACCAGATCCATCGGAAACATGGCTCTACCTCCCAAACTGGACCTAGGAGGGCATGGGCCACTGGTCCCCTGCCAGGCCCCAGCCTTGTGAGAGCCCACTCTCACTCTCTCTGGTTTCTGCTATCTAGCCCTGCTTTCTGCCCTCCTGCCCCCAGGTCATCTGCCACCTGGCAGCCAACCCTGGTCAGATCCCACCCCTCCTCTGTGCAAAGCCACCAGGGGTTCCCATGGCCCTCAGACAAAAAGCTCAAGTCCTCACAAGAGGGGGCAGACCCCCTGTGGCCCACCCACCCTCACTCTCTGGCCTCTCCTCCACCACACCCCTCCTGGGCTCTGCCCAGCCCCGGCGGTCCTTTCTGTCTTCCCTCGAGGCCCTCTGCACTCAGGGCCTTGCCCCACACACCACCAGGCTCCACCTCCTCTCCTGCAGCCCTCTGTCCTCTCAGCCCTTCTCAGCGGGGCTCCCCAGACCACCCTAAGGGAAACCGCACTCCCCACTCAACACCTCCTCCCCAGCACTTGCTAGACATCAGATGATTTGCTGTAAGTCCCCTGTGTCTTGGGGACAGGGGCATTTGTCTCTGCTGCTGATCCCTGCACCGGTCTCAGGCCTGGCACACAGTAGGTGCTTGGGATTTTATTGGCTAAGTGCATGCTCATCTCCTCTGGTCCTCCTGCCTCCAGGGGAAGGGAACCACTGGCAGAAGCCTTGCCAGGCCTGGCCTTGGGAAGATAACAAAAGAGATGGCCCAGACCTGGGGTGGGTGGCGTCCACCGTGGCTAACCCTCCAGTCATCCCCCTCCACTCCATGAGGTGGGGACCACCACCAACCCTATTTGACAGGCAGAGACAGGTCTAGAGAGGTTAAGCGATTTGCTTGGGTCCACACAGGTGGGAAGACGTGGTGCCAGGATCTGAAACCGAAACCCGGGCTCTTGGCTACTGTAATAGGCCGCCTCGAGGGGAGGTCTCGGGGGAGGGAAGTGGGAGCAGGCTCTCGGCAGCTCCAGCCTGCCACCAGATCGCCCAGCACGGACCCCGCGGGGAAGGAGGGCTGAGGCGGACAGATAGGCCCGGGCGGCGAGTGCGCCCTCCCCCTCTCCAGGCATGGCCCCGCCCGCCACCGCCGCTGCATTCCTGGGGCCCGGGAGGCCCGGGAGGCGGCGGCGGCGTCGATGCGAAGCAGATGGCGGGCCAGGCCGGCCCCCGCCCCGGAGGCGGGGCTCGCAGCGGGGAGGGGTCTGCGCGCCTCGGGATCCGAGCTCGGAAACCCCGCGCGGCCCCCTCGCAGCCCCTTGTCTGCGGCGACCGCCGTGCCCCAGGACGCGGCCTCCTCCTGCCCTGCGGCCCAGGGCGCCCCGACGGGACCTAGCTCAGCGCCCAGGGGCCGCCTCTCCAGCTTCCCGCCCTCGCGACGCCCCCCTGACAGCCCCAAGGCGCTCCCACACTCGGGCTCCTTGTCCTCGCACGGAGCTGCCCTTCACCACGTCGTCGCCTCTGAAGGCAGATCAAGTCCTCCGACCCCTGCACCCACTCCTGGCGTCCTGTTCTCTGCTCTTCGCCCTCCGCGCAACGTCCTGGGCCCGCTGCCCTCCGGCAGGGCCTGTCCCTTATTAGGTTCCCCAGCCCGCTCCTCGTGGGGCCCCACATCTGCCCGGCCCCTCCGCGCACCCAGTATCCCCACCTGGGAATTCCACATCCTCCTGATCCCGGTACATGTCATTGTCCTTTCGATTCCCGCTTCTGGTCCACTCTGAGCGCAGGCTCCTCGGTGCCCACCGCCATCACCATCCTCCTCCCATCCGCGCCCACTCTTTCTAAGACTCAAATCTGTCCTTCCGAGTCTTACCTTCCTCAAGACCTCCCCGGCTCCCCACCTCTCAGCAGCGCCGCCCCATCTCCCCTCGACCCTCACCCTTCCTCTATCCCGGCTCGAGCCACACTCGTGCTGGGGCCTTTGCACATGCCATTCCATCTGCTTGGAATTCCCTTCTCGGACTTCTTCTTACAGCCTTCACAAGCCGGCCCAAGGGTCCCTTTCCCTAGGTCTGAACCCTCGGACACTGCCCGTCAGCAGTCAGGGCGCGCACGCACCCCTTTCTCCCCTCAGCTGACTTCCCCTCCGAGGGATCTTCGGATGCACCGTCGTGGCCAGGCGCTCAGGCTCGGCCTGGAGCGGAGCCGGCGTCGGCGAGGGCGGCCGAAGGGACCCACGCGTTTGGCGTAGGGAGGTCCCGGGCGCACCCCCCGCCCCGGGCCAGGCGCCCCCCTCCCCGCCGCCCCGAGCGTGCCCCTCAGCCCCCTCCCCCAGCCTGGCCGGGCTCCTACCCGGGCGCACGGCACACGTTGCGGCCGCGCGGGTTCAGCTCCTGGGGCGCCACGGAGCCGGGCAGCAGCCAGAGCAGCAGCAGCGGCAGCAGCAGCGGCGGCGGCGGCCCCTCGGCTCCCCGGCGCCGCGCCGGCCCGGCGCCCCAGGGCCCTGCGCCCTCCATGCGGCGCGGGGCAGGCGCGGGGCGGGCGCGGGCGCGGGTGCGGCCGCAGCGAGAGCGGCCGGAAGCGGAGTGCGCGGCCGGGCGGGGGGCGGCAGGAGGGGCGCCGGGCCGGGCAGGAAATTCCACATCGGCTCCCTGATCCCGGGCCAGCCGCGGCCGGCCAGGCGGCAGCGCCCGCCCCGCGCGCCAGACCCCACCCTCCGGCCGCGCCACCGCCCCTCCGCGCGGCCCCCGCCCCCACGCGGCTGCTCGCAAACTTGAGGGCGAACTTGGAGGAGAACCGCAGAGCGTTGGGGGAGGGACGGGCCGCTGGGGCCGCCCGAGGAATCCCCGGTCCCGCGCCTTTTCCTCCCCTCCCCAGACCCCCATCGGCGAAGCCGCCCCCGCGCGCTCACTGCGCGGCCCGGCCGGGGGCGGGAAGGCGGATGGGGGACAAGGGCGCAACGCACCAAGCCCTCTCACCCCCAGCGCCTCGGAACCGGCCAGGGGAGGGCGGCCCGCAGACGGCCCAGGTCGAGGCCGCAAGCCGGCCTCTGCTCCGCCCCCCGTGAAGCCCTCGTAGTGCCCAGTTGTGCGGTCAGCTCCTCCCGCGCACTCGGCGCAATCAAAGCCTACAGAGGACGCTCGAGCAGGCTGCTTGAGGCCTGCGGGTAGACTCGGTCTGGACCAGAGGCCTGGGCGAAGGGGGTCTCCATAGGGACGGATTGGAGAGATGCTGGGGAGGGGTAGAATGGCCCAGCCATGGGCCCCGGAAGAATGTGGAGGTAAAGGCAGAGAGAGGCAGCCGGAGAGCTTCATGACCAAGACCCTGCAGTCCTTGTTTATCAAGGGATGAAAAGGGGCTGGGGAGCCTGCAAGAGGAATTCTGCTTGAGAAGGCTGTTGGATCACCAGAGGGAAAAGTCCAGAAGGTGCAGTCAGGGCTGGAGATACTCGAGCTCCTGCATCAGGTGCATTTGGAGTGACAGCACAGAGCAGACAGGGGAAGCAGGGACTGTGGGGAAGATGATTGAGAGGGAAAGGGCCTAGGGGGACAGGGAGGAAGAGAAAGTCTGAGCCTGAGGAGCAGAGGGCTGCCCCATGCTGGGGGAGTCGCGGTCAGACCCAACCTCAGGGCCCACGGAGCAGGAGAGTGGGTGGGCCTGGAGATGGAACAAAAAGTGGGGCAGCTGGGTCCCAGAAAAGATATGCTTGACTTCCGGGGACTTGAGAGTTGGCCCGAGGGCCTGAGCAGGGAGAGGGCACCTGCCTTCTCTTGGGGGAACAGGCTGCATGCATGCAGGCTCCCTGAGGAGGAGGAAGAGGCCTTGTCCTTCCTCAGTTAGGTGGAGGGCCCATCTGGGTGGAGGGTGGGGCTGGAGGAGGGGGCATGGAACAAGGGCCACCAAAAGGCCCAGGGCTGTGGGCATCACCAGAGAACTGTCCAGGGCAGACTGGTGGAGGGTGGGGAGGAGCAGGGTGGGTGGCTTTGGAGGTTAGGGCCCCTTGCTCAGCCATGCTAGTGCAGGAAGGAGGCTAGGGGCAGGCAACAGCTGGGTGGGCTGGAAGGGGAAGTTGCACCTGTGCTGTCATGAGTGCAAACACTTCTCAGGGACAAGTAAACAGGCCAACCACTTCTGGGCAGCTCCACCTTGGCACAGCCCTGACCTCAGCAGCGCCCTCCTAGTGCCGCTCCCATTGGCTGCCACCAACAGAGGCCAGCAGAGGTCTATGTGGTTGCAGTGTCTGCCCAGCAGCTTATGGCAGCCCAGCACAGACCCCAGAGATAGAGGGGACACTCACTCCAGCTGGCCTGAGTTCATGAACAGGCACCTCAAACCCCATCACCTGCTTTGCCCTTCCCCCAGAACTGACCCCCTGAATTCCCACCTCTGAAGAGCACCACCTGGACAAGACCCCCACCCGGTTACACCCATCACCAGGACCTCCAAAATGTCTCCAGTCTCTACTCAGCCCCACCTGTGTACGACCCAGAGTGATATTTCTAATCTCACTTCTGGCTGCCTCCCACTGCCCTCAGGACAAGGACCATCTCCAGCCTCATCTCACTGAGATCCACAGCCCCTTGCATGTGTCCCACAGCAGCCAACCCCCAGTTGACAGCGAGTTCAGGAGTGGAAGGCAGGGCTCATGGCCCCAGCCACCACCACACCCCTATCTCGAGACTGAGAAGTGCGGCTGGAGAGAATGAATTGTCCTGTGCTTGTCCTGGTGCCAGGTGAATACCAGGATGAGGAAGCTGCGGGTTCACCGGCACCCACAGATGACTGACAACCACGCAGGCAAACTCTGGGAGCCCAGAGCCCGGACCAACTGGTCCTAGCCAGGGATGGCTTCCTGAAGGAAGTTGGCTTGCAGGGTGAGGATTCTGCACATTGAAAAGGATGAGCAAGCAGCCAAGCGAAGGCATGAATGCAGGGCCTGACAGCCTGCCAAGCTGGCGAGCTCGGGCTGGCTAGGCTCAGGGGCAGGAGGTGGTGGCTTGCTAGTGGCGGGTGAATGCTAGGCTGGGCCTAGAGGATAGACAGTGGCAGGGCCAGGCTGCTGCCCAGCTCTCAGGTCACCTTCCAGGGCTCACGTCTATTCCAACCCCAAGCTTTGCAGGGCCTCATAGACCCTTCCCTCCTCCCCTACAGCCCAGGTCTCTTGCATGGCTCTGGGTGGGGAGATGGCACACTGGAGAGAGTAGGGGGGCATTCCTGGCACTCCTCCTCCCAGAAACCTCTGGGGTTTGCAGGAACTGCTGCCCTGGCCTCTAAGGCGGTGGCAGAGAGAGGAAGTGCAAGGTCCCTATGCCAAGTGTTCTAGCACCTCACCCTCAGGAACAGAGATGACACTGGAGAAGGTGGCCATCCTGGCCCACTAGGAGTGACCCACCAGGGTCAACACTGGGCTTGCCAACCAGAAGAGTGAGTGCATGATGTCACATGGGGGTTAGGGAGCGGGGGCACGTTTCCTCAGGGGTACCCAGGCCCCAAGAGACAGCGAGGAAGGTCCCACAGCCCTGAGGAACAGACAGTGACTCCCACTGGCCTCACCCCCACCCCCCAAAGTCTTCAGGGTATCCAGAAAGGAAAGCCTAGAGCAGCCAAGCCTGCCTCTCTCCCCACCCCCGTGCTCTCATGGAGAAGCGCACGCTGCCCCTCCGCTCCCCTCCCTTCCGTGACAGGGCGCTGGCTCTGGGCAAGGCACGAGGGGACACAGAGAAGACCCAGTCATCCCCTGCTCTGCCCAGCCTTAGGAGTCACAGGGCGCTGCAGGGTGGTGCCGGGCAGGGAGGCCTGCGGTAGGCAGGAGGGGCTGTTCAGGTGGAAGCTCAGCTGCGCAGGCCTGTGTGGCGCCCCAAGAGGGTTCCCTCAACTGCACCAGCGTGGCCCTTGAGATGATTTGCTAAGAACTCACCTGGCAAACCTGTAGGGAACGCAGCACCCCCCCAACACACACACTCAGATCCAGGGGGTGGGGAGGAGCTGGGCGCAGGCCTCTTACGGGGCCTCTATGTTGACATGGCCTCCCTCCTCAGGTGCTGGGAGTCGGTTTCCTGAACCATAGGCTGGGGCTTTACTTGGGGCCAGGAGATTGCTCACTGGAACTCGACGGAAGTTCAGAGAAGAGCTCCTCACTGGAGGTGCTCAAGCAGGCCCGTGACCACGTGTCACCACATAGGGGCAGGTTTCCAGGTTTCCCAGTGACACCGTTCTAGCCTGGGGGGTACCATCCTTTCCTCTGAGGCAGGCTCTAGGCCTCCCACTAGGACTCAGCAGCTCTGGCCTCAGCTGCTAGCCCAGAGCCTGGGCCCCCAGCAGCTGGGCCCCCGGAAACCCTGCTTCCCCGTGCTGCCACCTTGGACCGGCTGTGTGAGGAAGCAAGGCTATGGCCACAGGAAGACAATTCACACATTCTGTAAGACGATTTATTTCATTTATTAACAACATGGGGTCAGAAAAGCTCAGCTGTAGGGGATCTGTTTATCGCTAGAACCAGTCTCAGGCAACTTTATGTATCTCTGCTCCCTCTCCAGCCCCGGGCTGCTGGGCCGGTGGAGGGGCTCACTCTGCCCCCTCCCTGCCCACAGAAGGGGGCTCAGTGTGCTGCAGCCCCCTCGCCTGGGCACCAGTCCCTAGGTCTCTCTGGAGAAGGGCGCCTTCTTAACCCAGCAGGCACCGGAACCAGGGGGGCCAAGACAGCTGGTGATGGCGCACCATGTCTGAGCAGAGGAGTGGGCCTGGTAAACTTCAGAGGACCAGGGCTCTTCACAAGCATTTCCCATTGCTGGGTAATCCACAGCCACAGATCTGCAGGTCCCCACACATACCTGTTGCAGCCCTGCAAATACCGGCAGACGGGCTGGTGTGAAGGAAAGGTGCCAGGAGGCAGGGCGGCCGACGCCCTGGGGTAAGGTGCTCTGGCCTGGGCCGCCTACGGGCCCTGCTGCCCTCGGAGCTCCCGCCACCCTTCCCCTGACACCGGGCCCCTGGAGCCCTAGTCCTCGCTAGAATTGTCGAACTCCTCCCAGTCAGACACACTCATCACCTCGGAGGCAAAGTCCGGGTCGGCCTGGCTGCGGTCAGGGGTCCCACGGGGAGGCTCGAGGAGCAGGGAGCGGGGCAGGGTGAGCACGCAGGCCGCTAGGCCCGAGATGGAGTTGTCTAGCTGGGGCCCCTCCTCCCAGCAGTCCTTCTCCATGTCGTAGATGTGCACGTAGCCCGTGCGGCTGCCGCGGTTGTGCGAGCGGCCGCCCAGCACGTAGATCCTGTTGTCTAGCACAGCGATGCCAGGCTCGCCGTGCCCTGCTGGGAGTGGGCAGACAGATGACCACTGCCCGGATGTGCAGCTGTAGCAGGCCACCTGCAAAGCCAAGGCCAGAGTAAAGCAAGACACCTGCTGGGACGGGGCTGCCAGCCCACAAAATGGAAGCTGACTGAGGACACAGACCCCACACAACCATCTTTACCTCCGCGACAACACCCAACAGCAGGGGAGAGGCACAGATAAAACTGGAAATAGTTGCTTGCTGACCAATGATGACCACCAGTGTTCTCTTGTCTTCGAAATTACCCCAACAGCAAACAAATACATGGAAAAATGTTCAACCTACTAGTAATCCAAGAAATGCCAAATAAAATGTCAAGGACAAACTGTCAACTGTTAACCAGCAGCCATTAGGGGAAGAAAAACAAAACCCAGTGCTAGTGAGAACACAGTAAAGCCATACTGCTGTGCATGTGTCTGACACAGCAGGAAAGCAATTTGGCAACATGTGTGAAGAGCCATAGAAATCTTATCTTTTTGACTTAATAATCGCCTTTGCTTCTCCAGCAGTAGTAGGCAGAATAATGGCCCTCCACAGAAGTCCACACCCTAACCTCTGGAACTTGTGGTACTTTACATGGCAAAAGGGACTCTGCATGAAGGGAGGATGAAACGGGTAAAGGGGGTCAATTATATGGTGATGGATGGAAACTACACTTTTGGTGGTGAGCACACTGTAGTGTACACAGATGTTGAATTATAATGTGGTACACTTAAAACCTTTACAATGTTAGAAACCAATGTTACCTCAATAAAAATGTAGAGACAGAGACTTTGCAGATGTGATTAGGGTACAGACATTGAGATGGGGAGGTTATCCTGGATCTTCCAGGTGGACCCATCTAATTGCACCAGCGTTGAAAGCAGAAGGGAAGGTTTGACAGGAGAGATGAGAAGTGAGAAAGACCACCTCCTTGTTGCAGGCTTTGAAGACGCAGCAGCCCCCTGCCAGGGAATGTGCTGGCCTCTGGAAGCCAAGACGGGCCTTTAGCTAACAACGAGCAAGGAACTGGGGACCTGAATCCCACAACCACAAGGACCTGAATTCCGCCAACAACCTGAGTGAGCAAGGGCACGGCTTCTCCCCTAGGGCCTCTTTAAAGGAAAGATGCCCTGATGACATCTGGATTTTAGCCCTGCGAGACCCATGTCAGACTTACGACCTACAGAATACGCTATAAGCATACACTTAGGTCCTTTGAGGTTGCTGAATTTGTGGTGATTTGTCAAGACAGTAATAGGAAACGAATCCACTAAAGCCCAGCAGTTCTCACCACGGGGGAGCCTGTTGAAGCACACTGCTGAGCCCTACCCCTGGAGCTTCCAATCCAGTGGGTCTGGGGTGGGGCCTGAGAATCTGCATTTCTAATGAGTTCTAACGTGATGTGGATGCTGCTAGTCTGGGGATGGACACTTTGAGAACCACTGCTCTAACCTAAGGAAATAATCCAAAATACCTGAAAAGCTCCATAAAGCAAGTGTTAATTGTAATGTTATTTGGAATAGTTAGACCAACCCAAATAATGCACCAGTTCGACAGAGTTCTATACAGCCACCACGTGGGTGGGACACGGCTATGAAGACCAAGCATTAAATTGGAAAATATGACAAACTTCAGCCAGCAGCAGAATGGGACGCTCCACAGTTAGATGGAAACCATGTACGGCTAGAAGGACCAAAAACTAGTGGCACAGGGCTGGATTGTGGCATTTTTCCTCACCCTTCTCCATTTTTTGAAAGTTCTGCAATGTGGTTATATTAACTTCATAATTAAAGTTTTTAATAATAATAAAAACAAGTGAAACCATTCTGTATGAAAGTATAATAGAGAATACATATCATTTGTCCGAACCCATAGAATGTACACCACTAGGAGTGAACCTAACGTATGTAAACTGTGGACTCTGGGTGATGACGGTGTGTCACTGAAGGCTCATCAACATAACAATTATACCACTCTGGTTGATAGCAGGGGGTGCTGTGTAGGTGTGAGGGCAGGGGACATATGAGAACTCTACTTTCTGCTCAACTTTGCTGTGAACCTAAAATTGCTCTAAAAAATAAAGTCTATTAAAAGAAAACTCGGGGACCGGTGGCAAGGCGTAGTGGTTAAGTTTGCACACTCCACTTTGGCGGCCCAGGTTTGCAGTTTGGATCCCCAGCGCTGACCTACACCACTCATCAGCCATGAGTGGCAGGCGACCCACATACAAAGTAGAGGAAGACTGGCACAGATGTTAGCTCAGGGTTAATCTTCCTCAAAAAAAAAAAAAAAGAAAAGAAAAAAACACGTCGCAATTACTTTTTCATCAGTAACAACTGGGAGGGATGGGAACACTGACCCAGGAACGTGTATGGGACAGCCCCTGCCCGCTCACCTGATGCACATCCCTCCTGTAGCCAGCGTCGTTGTTGCTGCCTCCGATCACATACAGTTTGTCCAGGAGGGTGGCCATGCCGTGCCAGGCCCGCCGCACGGGCCCGTCGGCCAGGGTGTGCCACGTGTTGCTGCTCGGCTCGTAGCAATGCGTCTCCTTCAGGTAGTCCTCTCCTCTGCGGCCGCAGGTAACATACATCTTCCCCTCCAGCGTGGCGCCCGCATGAGCATACACCTGTGCAGGGCCACCAAGAGAACCGGGGGCAGGGAAGGGCAAGAGAGCAGTGAGGGAGGACAGCCAGGAGTCCTCACAAAGCTGCTTGGACCCCACAGCTGCCGCACACCTCGTGGCTTCGGCGACTCCCTCACACTCTGATGAGAATGCTCCCTGGATTCTCACTGGATGCACTGTCCAGATCAACCACCCCTGACCTCTTCCCAGTGGGGGACGAGTCTGCACACCCAGAGATGACTCAGAACTTCTACAAGAGGAAGGACGGAATCTTTGTCTTTCCCTTACCCCTGAAGGAGACATGTGAATGGGAGAACTCAAAACCAAAGCATCATTTTCAGAGTCACGGGAGAAGGGTCAGCACTCCTGGGAACCGCTGACCCACCCTCGGTCGCCTCCACCTCCCCCAACTCCCACCAGCCAGCCAATCCTCCAGGCCTACTGATCCCATTGTCAAAATCTGTTTGTTTGCAAGTGGTATCTAATGATATGGTGATGGAAAAAGTGAGATGCAAAATCAAACAGGAAGAACAATGCCACTTTATCGATGGGTATGTGTAGGGGAAGGAAATACACCACGCTGCTTTTGATTTTGGTCCTCAACCTTACATGTGCTTTCTATGCACCCCCCAGCCCCTGCTGTGAGAACCTCCTCACTGCCCAGACAGCCCTACCACACGTGCCCCTCATGCTGAGTCCTGTGACCTCCAGGAACTCCTCTCTCATAGCCACTGCCTCAAACCCACCCTACGCAAGGCCCTCCATGCTGTGTCCATGGGCCCCACAGCAAAGTACTGTGGGTTTTGGGAGGAGGAGCCCCACAGGGTGTGGAGGCTCCAGGGCTCCTGTTACTGGGCCAGGCACTAACACTCAGGCCATGCGGGGGCACAGCAAGGGCTGGAGAGGGCGGAGGGCAGGACACGCACCAAGGGTTTGGGTCTTTTTCCATTAGTGGGGGTATCTGGGGAGGCTTTTTTTTTTTTAATTAAAGTTTTCATCTTGAGGTAAGTGTGGATTCACAGGTAGTGGTAAGAAATAATACAGACCCCACGTACCCTTCACCCAGAGTCCCCAGTGGTAACAGCTTGTATAACTGTAGCGCAAGATCACAACCGGGATGCTGACGCTCACACGGTCAAGACACAGGACATGTCTATCTCTACTAGGATCCCTCGTGTTGTCCATTTATTGTCACACCCACTTCCCTCCTACCCTGAACCCCCTCCTCAGCCCCCAGCAACCACTAATATGTTCTCCATTTCTATAATTTTGTCATTTCAAGAGCGTTATATAAATGGAGTCATGCAGAATTCCACACTGTGTACCCGCCAGTTTGTTTAGCCATTCACCTACTGAAGGACAACTGATTTGTTTCCAGTTTCTGGCTGTTAGTAAAGCCGCTACAAATATTTGTGTACAGAGTTTTCATTTCTCTGGGATAAATGCATAGTATGGCAACTGCTGCATGGCATGGTAGTTGGAAGCAAACTTCTTAAAGATACTGCCAACTCCTTCCCAGCAGTGCTGTACCATTTACATTCCCTCCAGCAATGTATGAGCCATTGTTTCTCTGCATTGTCATCAGCATTTGGTGTTGACACTATTTTTTATTTTAGCCATTCTGATAGGTGGTTTTCTCACTGTGGCTTTAATATGCATTTCCCTGATGGCTAATGATGTTGATCATCTCATGCGCTTGTCTGCCACCTGGACATCCTCCTCAGTGAAATGTCTCAAGTCTTTTACCTTAAAGGGTCTATTTGTGTGTGTGTTTTACTGATGAATTTTGAGAGTTCTTTATATATGTTAGATGTTAGTCCTTTGTCAGATATGTTTACAAAGATTTCCTCCTTCTCTGCAGCTTGTCTTTTCATCCTCTGAACAGGGGCTTTTCCAGAGCAAAAGTTTGTCATTTTGATGGAGTCTAATTCATTAATTTTTTTTTATAGCTCATGGTTTTGGGGTCAAGTCTACATACTCACTGCCTAGCCCTAGATCCTGAAGATTTTCTTCCTTTTTTCCCTAAATGCTCTATAGTTTTATTCATGTCCACAGACCATTCTGAGTTAATTTTTGTATAAGGTGGGAGACTTGAGTTAATGTTCATTTCTTTGCCTATGGATGTCCAAATGCTCCAGTATCACTTGTTGGAAGGTTATCTTTTCTCTATTCAATTGTTTTTGCACCTTTGTCAAAACTCAGTTGGGTATACTCGTGTGGGTCTCTTTCTGGGTTCTCTATTTTACTCCAATGATCTTTGTGTCTATCCCTCCACCAGTACCACAGTCATGATTATTGTAGCTACTTGTCTTGAAATTGGGTAGATGAATTCCTCCCACTTATTATTTTTATTTTCATGAGAAAGATTGGCCCTGTGCTAATATCTGTGCCAGTCTTCCTCTGTTTTATATGTGGGATGCCACCACAGCATGGCTTGATGAGTGGTGTGTAGGTCCACGTCTGGGATCCGAACCTGCGAACCCCAGGCTGCCAAAGTGGAGCATGTGAACTTAACAAGTAGGCCACCAGGCCAGCCCCTCACTTTATTCTTTTTCAAAATTGTTTGAGGCATTCTAGATCCTTTGCTTTTCCATATAAATTTCAGAATAATCTCATCTATACCTACAAAAACGCTTGCTGGGATTTTGATAGAAATTGAGTTAAATACTGTATATCAATTTGGGAAGAACTGACATCTTTATTATTTGACTCTTCCAATCCATAAATATGGTATGTCTATTTATTTACATATTTTTATTTCTTTCATCAGCATCTTATAATTTTTAGCATATAAATCCTATAAAGGTTTTGTTAGATTTATACCTAAGCATTTAGTTTGTTTTTTTTGAGGAAGATTAGCCCTGAGCTAACATCTGCCAATCCTCCTCTTTTTGCTGAGGAAGACTGGCTCTAAGCTAACATCCATTCCCATCTTCCTCTATTTTGTATGTGAGATGCCTGCCACAGCATGGCTTGATGAGCAGTGCCACGTCCGCACCTGGGATCCGAACCGGAGAACCCTAGGCCGCTGAAGTGCAATGTGCGCACTTAACCGCTGCGCCACCGGGCCCACTCCGCATTTAATTTTTTTGAGCAATTTCAAGTGGTATTGTATGTTTAATTTCAGTGTCCATGTGCTGTGTTCATTGCTAGTACCCAAAATACAACTGATTTTTGTATGTTTATCTTATATCTTGCAATTTTGCTGAACTCACTTACTAGTGCTAGGATATTTTTTGGGGGTAGATTCCTTTAGAGTTTTGACAATTTTGTTACCTATAGGGTCAGTTTTATTTCTTCCTTTTCAATTTACATGCCTTTATTTTCTTTTCTTGCCTTATTTCACTGGCCAGATCCTCTAGGACTACGATGAATAAGAGTGGTGAGAACAGGGGCTGGCCCAGTGATGCAGCAGTTAAGTTCACACGTTCTGCTTCTCAGTAGCCCAGGGTTCACCGGTTCAGATCCCAGGTGCAGACATGGCACCACTTGGCATGCCATGCTGTGGTAGGCGTCCCACATGTAAAGTAGAGGAAGATGGGCACAGATGTTAGCCCAGGGCCAGTCTTCCTCAGCAAAAAGAGGAAGACTGGCAGTAGTTAGCTCAGGGCTAATCTTCCTCAAAAAAAAAAAAAAAAGAGTGGCAAGAACAGACATCCTTGCACTGCTCCCCATCTTGGGAGAAAGCATTCAATTCAGTCTTTCATTATTAAGTATAATGTTAGTGGTAAGATTTTTTGTAGATGCTCTTCATCAAGCTGAGGAAATTAATCTCTATTTTTATTTTTTGAGAGTTTGATCATGAATGAATGCAAAACATTGTCATATCATTTTACTGCACTGACTGATACAATCATGTGATTTTTAATATGGTGAATTACACCAAGTGAATTTCAAATACAAAACCAGCCTCCTGTCTCTGCAATCAACCCCATTAGATCATGAATTTCTTTGGGGAGGGAGGGTTAATTCTATTTGCTAATATTTAGTTAAGGATATTCACATGTATATTTATGAGTCATCAGTCATTTTTCGGGGTATTGTCTTTGCTTTTGGTATCAGGGTAACATTAACTTTATAAGTAGAATTGGGAGGTATTCTCTCATCTTCCATTTTCTGGGGAAAAATCACGCAGAAGTGGTGTTAGCTTTTCTTTAAACGTTTGGTAGAACTCTCCAGTGTAACTATCTAGGCCTGGACATTTCTTTTGGGGAAGTTCAGTTTTCTTAGCAGATACAGGGCTATTCAGATTTCCTGTTTAGTTTGAGTGAGTTGCGGTAGGCTGTGTTATTTGAGGAAAACTGGCCCATTTCATCTCAGTTGTGAAATGCACATGTGTAGAGTCGTTCAGAACATTCCCTTATTACCCTTTCGACATCTGCAGGGTTGGCAGTAACATCCTGTTTCGTTCTTGATATTTTAAATCGTGTCTTCTCTTTCTTTGTCCATCTTGCTAGAGGTCTGTCAATTTTACTGATCTTATGAAGGAACCAGTTCTCTGTTTTGTTGATTTTCTCTATTTTTCTACTTTTAATTTCATTCATTTCTATTCTTATATTTATTATTTCTTTTCTTCCACTTACTTTGGGTTTATTTCATTGTCTTTTTCTTTTTCCAGGTTCTTGAGATAGGAGTTTAGATTACTATTCGAGATTTGTTTCTTCTTGAATACAGGCTTTTAGTGCAACAAATTTCCCTCTCAGGACAACTTTAGCTGGATGACACAAATTCTGACATGTCTTTTCATTTTCATTCAGTTCAAGGTATTTTCATTACTCCCCTTTGATCCATGGAGTTTTTAGAAATGTGTTGTTTAGTTTCCAAATGTTTGGAGATTTCTCCTGTTAAGTTTCTGCTGGTGATTTCTAGTTTGACTCCATTTTGGTCAAAGAACACAATGTATGATTTCAACTTTTAAACATTTGTTGAAGTTTGTTTCCCACTGGTGCTTCCAGCTGTCAGCCTCTTTAGTCCCCAGTCTGAGATACATGAGGTAATAAGCAAACCAGGAAGCATGTTATCGTATGGTGTTGTTCCTCAGGCCTAAGATCCCTACTTGGTCTGCCTTCCTTTCTCAACCCTTCTGAGTCTCTTAAGTTTGTTTTACACAGAATGTCCAGAGTTTTGAGTACTGAGCAAGCAGAAGTGGGAAGAATACAACTCCTCTATCTTCCTGGAAGTGCAAGTTTTCTGGGGCGGCTTCTAAGTGAGCAGAGAAGGGGCTCCCTGCACAGACCTCCGTCCTCTCCTCTGGAAGCGCAGGAAGGCAAAGCTCAGCTTTGGGCCATGCGGAGAAGAGCCTATGACCAGAGGCCTCTGCCTACTGCTGGCGCAGGGAGCACGCAATCCGTTGTAGGCAGGTCAGTAATCAGTTCTTAGTGATGCCACTCTGCATTATGGGGGGCCCTGAGAAACAGGTGGGAGAACAAGACAAATGGACGAGGCCACACGACAGCCTTCACCCCAGTCATTCACTATGTTTGAGCATGGGTTCTGAGCTGGCAGTGTGGGCCTGCTCCCTCCAGTCCCTGCAGGTTCCCTAAAGATTTCCTCCAATGGCTGCACACCCACCTTCTCTGGACCTGCGGGCCCTCTCTGCTCAAAGGAGGAAACCTCTTGTTCTCTGGCAGTTTCCCATCCAGCTCCGCAGCTGCTCTTCCACTGTCCTCTCATTGTCCCTGCTCTTCTGAGCTTATCACAGCCATTCCCACAACCAGCACAGAACTGTGTGCTGATGAATTCTCCACAGTTCTATTTCTAGGCTGACCTCTCCCCCGAGCTTGAGGGCTTTTTTAATCGAGGTCCTAATAGTTTATAACTGTGCAATTTTAGTTGTACATTATTATTTGTCAGTCATCATATATATGTGCCCCTTTACCCCTTATGCCCACCCCTCACCCCCCTTCCTCTCTGGTAACCAATAATCTGTTATCTTTGTCTATGTTTGTTTATCTTCTATATATGAGTGAAATCATATGGTGTTTATCTTTCTCTGTCTGGCTTATTTCGCTTAACATAATACCTTCAAGGTCCACTCACATTGTTGTGAATGGGACAATTTTGTCGTTTTTCACAGCTGAGTAGTATACCATTGTGTATATATACCCCATCTTCTTTATCTAATCAGCAGTTGATGGGCACTTGGGTTGTTTGCACATCTTGGCTACTGTGAATAATCTGAGCTTGACTTTTAATGTCAAACTGGCATTTCCAATTGGATGTCCCCAGGCATCTCACATTTATCATGTTCTGGATGGAACTTTTCCTTCTTTTTCATTTCCAAACCCACCTGTCCTCTTGAGTGGCCTGGCCACCCACCCAGGTTCTCCCACCTGGAGCCTGCAAGTCTTCTATGATCTATCCCCTTTCATTCCCTAACATCTGGTCAATCAGCAAGTCTGGTCAGTTTACTTCCAAACTACATCTCCAAACTGCCCATCTCCCTCCTTCTTCACAGCCTCCACCCACGCACAAGCCACCACGGCCTCTGCCTGGCCACCCAACGGCCCAGGAACTGCTCTCCTCGCTCCTGATCCTCCAAACCCTCCGCTCTTCACAAGCACTCGCCATGCTTCCCCTCTTTCTCAGAATAAACTGTGAAGCCCCCCGCTTGGCCTGGAAGGCCCTTCCTCCCTCTCCAAAGGGCTGCCCATCTTCCTTTAGACCTTGGTCTAATTGACACCTCCTCAGATGGGCCTTCCCCAAATAGTCTATCTAGAATTGTCCTGCCAGACCCCTTTCCCTGAACACTGTTTAGCTCAACCCTCTCAATTTCTTCTATCTCACTTACCACAATTGGCAACTACTTTACTGATTTGTTTAGTACTTAGAACGGTCTCTTTTGCTAGGCTGTAAACATCACAGATGGGGACTGTTGTCATTTTTTATCACCACTGGATCCCCAGGACTTAGTATATGGTAAGCCCTTAATAAATAGTTGATGAATGAATGAACTATGAAGGAAGGACATTGGCAGTCAGAGAGAAGCTGGTTGAAGGCCAAGGCTGCCCCTCTGTGGCCACACTGGAGAACTGCAGCTTCCCAAGCCAGCCTCAGACAAAGAACCCATCCAGCCCCTCCCCCACCCACCCACTCCCACTCACACCCTTCTGTGCCTCCTGGAAGTAGAACGGAATTCAGGAGACTGTCCTGTCCACCAGGTCTCAAGGACTCCCTGATCTTTCCCATGCAAAACCCACTCCTTTCTGCAGGACAGGGGTAGGGAGTATCCAGAGGGGCTCCCTTCCCCAAGGAAGCTGAGGAACAAGGAGCAGGCCAGCTTTCCCTGACTGGGAGGAACCATGGTAGGAACCCCTGACCTTGGAGGTCATGTGGGCTGTAGGCCCATCAGGAAGACCCCCCCTCCCCGCCCCCCCAGCCCCCTGAGGTCAAAGTCTAAGACCCTGGAGGCTTGGGGGAAGGGCAAGCGATCAGGGGGAGGTGTGGAAAGAGCTCAGAAAAGCAGGAGTTCTTGCCAAAGTCCTGGAACCAGAACCAGTGTGGCAGAACCCTGTGTGTCTCCCACAACATCCTCTCCCTCTGGGGCGCTCGGGGATCCCCAAAGGTGTCCTGGCCTGTAGCATGTGCTCCACAAATGGCAATGTCAGTGCTAGAAGGGCACGGAGCCTGCTCTCAGAGGCTGGGTGGGACCCGGGATATGAGAGGTCAGCAAGCCTCTTCCTCGCCCTGGGATTTCGTGTCTGATTCAGGGGCCAGGGTCCCAGTACCCAAGTCTAAAAGACAAAAGAGAGGCACCTCCTAAAGCAGCACCTTTCCACAATGAACATATTCTAAACATCTTCAAATTTCAACGAACCAAGGTATTGTGCAGGACACACGTGATTTTTTTTTAAAACATGAAAAATACAACTTATAAGACCCCGCCCTCCAGGAGGCCCGTAGGGGAGAAGTCTGAGGCTTCATCTCTCTCAGTGCCCCTCCTGTTTAACAACATCTTTGGACACACCCCAGCTCATCTCAGCTGCGCTGAAGGACAGAAAAACGGGAGGATTCTGTATACAATTGAACTGCAGGGTTAAAGCAACTTCCTGGGGCCAAGGTGGTGAGACCAAGAGGCAGGTGAAATTCTGGGTAATGGGGTCTGGATGCTTGATGAGGTTCTCCCTAGGTGGCTGGCTGGACCTCAGGGGTCCCCCGCCCCAATCTGAGTGCAGAGTCTTTGGAGGGATGCAGACTCTGCTCGCTGGGCCTGGCTCCCTGGCCTGGCCTCCCTCGATAGGAAAGTAGGCAGAAGGCCCCTCCTGGAGGGGCTTCCTTACCTCCCTCTTAAGTGGGGCCACGTAGGCCCAAGAGTTGGTGGCGGGGTCGTAGCGCTCCACAGCATTCAGGTCATTGTGGTAGTCGCGGCCAGCCACCGCGTAGATGTACCCGCCCACCACACACACACACAGGTCGGCGTGCTCCTGCTGCAGGGACTGGATCTGGAACCAGCGGTTGTGCCTCGGGTCATACCTTTTGAGGGGACACGAAGGCAACACATCACTGACAGGTGAGAGAGCCTGCACAGCAGGCCTGTTCCTCTTGCTCCACCCATGTACCCTGAACCCTCCCCCGGCTGCCCCCCAAAACCAGTACATGCCCCCCCACAGCCACATCAGCAGGCTGATACACACCTGGGTGGAGATGCGTCCCCAGCACGCAGCCTAGAAGCCGTGGCCAGGAGCCTCCTGGATTTCTGCCCAGGAAGCCAGTCCCTTCCAGGCGGAACCTCTTGGGTGGTTTCAAGTCCACCCCAGGCTGCGCAATGGCTGTTCCTACAGCCACCTCCACCTCACCTATCTCACCTCATGGTCCCCATGGCCCCGTCCCCATTCAGGAAGGCCCCAATTACAGCCTCTCAACTGCACTGGCACAACAGGCTCTGGGCCTCCAGCCAACTCCGGCACTTCCTTGCATGGTCTGCCAGACACAGCCCACCCTTTCATCACTTCATGTGCCTCTCCTAACTCTCCTACTGCCACTCCCACAGCTTTCTCGACCTCCCCAGCTGGAGGAGTGGGAGTGCTACCTCCCACAATGAACTGTGGGCACCGTGAGGGAGGGGTCCTGTGGGCTCCCAGGCACTCCCACGGGCGGAGAGATGCTGAGCTGGCTGCAGCAGGGCCACAAGGCTGGAGAAGCACTGTTGGGCTGAGGGGCTGCCTGGGAGAGCGGGCGCAGGGAGGGGAGGGAAGCGGACCTCTGCTGAGCTCCTGCTCAGCCCCAGCGCCACACTAGCACTGTTATGAAGCTCGTTCTCCTGACAAGCTTGTTCTGATGTTGCGCCACCTTCACACCCCTTTCACAGGAGATGCAGCTGTCCCCAAGTCACAGCCTTGCCTTCTCCTTCTTTCCCCATCAACCTTGGTAAAAAAGTCTAGTCCCCAAGCAGCAGCTTCATTCTGCACTCCTGCCTGCCCCAACAATCCTCTGAGGCCCCCTGCCCCTCTTCTGCCTTCAGAGGGCTTCCCATTCTCAACTCAGGGGAGCTCAGCCACTCCAGAATGACCAACTATCACCCCTTGCTTTCTCCTGCACTTTGAACCCACACTGCAGACACCTTCCAGCTGTCTGCAGCTAGCTGCTCACCTGTCCTAAACAGAACCCTGCACTCCCTCTGTCCATCCGATCCCATCCTCACCAGCAAAGCCACTGCTCACACCCCGAAATCCTTCGGCCTCAGCCCAGCAGCTGAGGCTCTTAGCAGCCCAAGCCCAGACCTACCTTTCCAGCATTCAGCCCTGCCCCAGGCTTGCCCAACTCCCTGGGGCCTCCCATGCCCCTTCCCCCTCTCCATGCCCCAGGCCTGGCACTCTGCTGGGCACCCAGGCAGGTATGCTGTTTGGGTGAATACAGACGATCACAGAACCTCAAGGGGGCCAAGACCCTGTGAGCCCGAGGCCCAAAGCCTACTTTTTCCTGACCTGTATCTGGCCGTTTCCCCTGGGCATCACCCAGCCAGCAGCATCTGAGCGCCTCACCTGCTTCTGGGAACCTCCTTGCTCAAAAGCCCAGGCATAGTCACAGGCTTTTTCAGATAAGTATGTTGATTTCTCCATAGTGAGACCAACTCCAAAGAGGACCAGCTGAACTTCAACTGGCTCAGGAGAGAGTGAATAAAGTTTTCTTTGGCCTGTGCTGTATGCGGGTCAGTGAACAGGTCAGTTTCATCCTCTGCCCCAAAGCACAAGTCAGACGCGCTCTACAGCCCCTTCTTCCCACCCGTGCCATGTGGCCAGCCTCTCCGTGCCAGCTAGGAATGATAGGAGACAGGACACCTCAAGAGTCAGGCCAACAGGAGAGAGAGAACATGCACCTGGGTCACAGAGACCCAGCAGTGAATGCTGGCTCTGCCCATCCAGCTGGCCACATCCGAGCATCAGTCTTAACTGCTCACTCAGTTTTCACACATGTCCAATGGCAGACACGTGTGCCTAAAAAAGCTATCATGAGGGATCATAAAGGATAACACACATTAAAAGGTCTTTGTTAACCTGAGGGGAGTTTGTGAAGGACCGAGGGTATGTTCCTAGACCTCAGTGCAGCACCTGGCTCAGGGCAGACTATGCACTGTCTATCCACTAAACAAAGGAGTAAGATTACCAGCAGTGAAATCATACATTCACTCTACAAATATTCACTGGTCACCCAATGCGGATCAGGCATGGTGTTCAGTGCTGGGAATCCAGAGGGAAACAAGAGACAAGGGCCCTGCTTTCCACTGCAGCATGGGAAACAGGCTAAAGAGAAGAGAGCACGCAAGTGCTCCACAAAAAAGTGAGTAAGGAGAGAGAGATCTACCAGGCAGCAGGGGCTGGGGAGGGCAGAGGTCTCCTGAGAAAGTAGTGTTTGAGCCCTAAATGACCGGGGGTTAGGGACCCAGCCAAGTGAAGGTCTGGCTGGGGACAGGCAGCCAGTCCAGGACACGGCGCTCACAGAAGCCTGGTTAACTGGCTGAGATAGTGCCTTCCACTGCGCTTCCTGTACATGACATTCATTCATGTACATCTCTTCTCCCCTATTTTCAGTCAAGCGCAAGTCAGCATCTTCCAGCAGAGTGACACAAGACTCTCCAGATGCTTCTGCTTACTTCCTTCTGGTCTCCTGCCCTCACAGTTTCGTAGGCTGAGTTCTTTTGGATTTGTGGTTTCGGATTTAAGGAAACACACTTTCTACACACACACATATACAGACATGATACATCAATAATTTAGACAGGACCACAGTTTTGCTGACTTCTTATCTCCTCACTGTGTCCTGTAGCTCACATTTTCTTCTTTATTGGATTAATCTTCCACTTTGTCAGAAGAAATCCTCAAATAATATTTCTTTCAAATAAAAACAAGCTTTATAATTGCATATAAGGGTATAAACAGTTTTAGTCACTTTAATGCCGATATTTTATTTTTTGCTGAGGAAGATTCACCCTGAGCTAACAGCTGCTGCCAATCTTCCCCTTTGTGTATGGAAGCCGCCACCACAGCATGGCCACTGACAGACGAGTAGTGTAGGTCCATGCCCAGGAACCGAACCTGAGCCACCAAAGCAGAGCTTGCCAAACTTCACCGCTCGGCCACCAGGGCTGGCCCTAATGCCAATTTTCGATCATCCTACTGCAAACTCAGAAGTGAAATCTAGAGTTGGTACAAATACGTGCTGGAGTCCTTGTTAAATTTAGTAGCCTGTTTTTCTTCTGTATTTTCATGACTTAAGCATTCCCATGACTATTAAAGAAGTCCATTACAATTTAAAACATTTTTTGAAATATAGTTTAAAATATTAATAGTCACGGAAATGCCTAAAGAAAAAGACCAGTGACTACCCTAAGCAGGGTCAGGACCCGGGGCAACGTACGAGCAGCTACTACCGGTAAGGGCACAGTTGGTATTCAGTAGCCCAGAGAGCTGGAGCTGTGGAGAAGGTGCAAAAGCAACGTGGATGATATAGATGCAGTCAAAGAAAGAAAAGAAAAGAAAAACAGTGGTATCTTAGAGACAAATATAATTTGCTCTTAAAGAGGTAACCTTTAATATGCAGTTTCTGTACCAATGCTTTAAGATATAAACTGGTAGGGCCGGCCCATGGCCGAGTGATTAAGTTCACACGCTCTGCTTCGGCGGCCCGGGGCTTCGCCAGTTCGGATCCTGGGCACGGACATGGCACCACTCATCAGGCCATGCTGAGGCGGCGTCCCACATGCCAACAACTAGAAGGACCCACAACTACCCACAACTAAAAATATGTAACTACGTACTGGGGGGCTTTGGGGAGAAAAAGGAAACATAAAATCTTTTAAAATAAAAAAATAAAAAGATATAAGTTGGTAAAGTCCCTAACATCTCAAAATGTAAACCCTAATTTACTGCAAAATCTGGTTTTTTTACATTCTGAAAGACTGTAGGTTCTCAGGCTGGTGAACTATGAAAGAGGAAAAGGAAGAGAACCAAACTCTTGGGCCATTCCCCTGGGTTGATGAACGAAACCCAGGGCCCTCCTTGCCCCCTCGGCCAGCTGCTCTGTGCCCTCGCTCCTCAGCGGTGCCTGCTCCACCACACACGTCTCACCAATCCCACCTGCCAGTGATCTGACCTCTTGACTGGAGCTGAGGCTGTAGTTACCTCTCACAGGGGCTGATGTCAGCATCTTCCAGAGTTCAGCTTGGGTCTTACAGCTCATGTTCATGAAAGGGATTTTTAGACCAGTCTTGAGTGAAACTGAATCTATGACCTGTAACAGGGCAGACTACAGGGGCAGGCAGCATCCCCTGCTGTCGCCCCCAGGGACGCCCTGCAGGAGAGCCCTGCGGCCTCCCTGAAGGCACACAGCCGCCCCACCCACCTTGTGCTGAGGGCCGGAGACGACAAAACTCTCGAGAGGTCTGCTTTGCAGGCCTGTGGGTTGCTCTCAGCTGGGAGGTCTGGCCTTGGCACTCCAACTGGGAAGCTGAGCTCCCTAAAAAAAAGCTTCAAGGCTTGGCAAGAAGAAGGCCTGAAGCTGGTGCTGCCACATCCACTAGGGATGGAATTTGGTTAGGGAGAAAATGAAGGCACTGTTTCCTCCTTTCTGAATTCAGCCTGTCCTCCTGTTTAACCACAACACACTGCCAAGCTTTGGTCTCATCAGTTTAACAAAGGTGATCACTTCCTGAGGTCAGGAGAGCCGAGGTGGCTGAGGAATGGCCATCTCCTCCTTGGTCACAGTCACCATACTTACGTCACTGTGCTCACTTTGGAGGGGCATGGCCAGACCAGACCCCACCCCCACCCCCACTCCCGAGGACGGAAACACAAACACAAACTCAATCAGCCAACTTGCTGACAGCGACTGGAAGCAGTTAGCAATCTCTCTCTCTGCAGTGCCTTCTTTCAGCTTGCAGGGGGCCAAAACTTCCCACAGGCACCAAATCCCAAGAAATCAAACCAAAGTACAACAGAGGGGGCCCTGGAAACCTAACGGTAGCGGAGGCTGTGGGGATCTGCCTTACTTCCCTTGCTCTGCCCAAAAACACAGATTTGAGGGATCACAGCCTGAGAGTCCTACAGACCACGGCGGGCCACAAAACCCCCTCTGGAAAAACTGCCTCCTCCAGGAACCTCACGCCCAGCACACAGCTGACCACAGGGCCGGAGGGAAATCTGGCATGAGGCTCAGTGATGCCTGTTGGCCTTTCCTGCTCCCCTGGGCTGAGGACTGTGCGCTCAAAGGAGTTGCAGCAACAGGAAGCCATCCTCCACCATGGGCTTGTGGTTAGAAGAGCAAAGCAGACAGATGAAGGGAAGCTCAGATGAGACATGTCAAAGCTCAAGAGGGCAGGATGGAAGGAGCATCCCGTCCAGTGCTCTAAGCTCCTAGGCCCGACTGCCCTTCCTGCTGGGGGCTCCCCTCTCCTGTGCTCAATCAAATGCAGTCATAACCCAGGCCCTCACTGACAAGACAGCAGATACGACCCAAGGTGAGTGGGTTTCTGACAAGGAGAAGGGGACAAGAGTGAAAGAAAGCATTCCAGGTGTCCTTTTCCTTATCTCACTACCATCCACATTTGCCAGATTAACCTGGACTTTATTCCACAAAACAGGTGTACCCCGACAAGTGCTAAGACTGATTTAAAAGGCCGACTGCCTCAGCCCCCAGTGACGTACCCTTGCAGAACCCACTTGCTAACCAGCCCTCTGGGCCCGAGACTCCTGCACCACAGCATCACCCACGGCCAAAGTATGGCCAAGGGCCTTTTCCTACCTCCAGCATCGGGACTCGGCACGGAAGCCCTGGACGTTATTGTCCCCTCCAATCAGATACACGAAGTTGTTGAGCACCGCGATGCCCTGATTGGACATGCGGGGGGCCAAGGAGGCGGTGAAGTGCTTCCACTCTCCCAGCAGGGGGTTCAGGTACTTGGCCTGGTCGCTGAGGACAGTGGACGGCGTGGAGTGAATGCCCCCGAAGCCCACAACACACTGGAAGTCCGACCGCAGCTCTGTCTGCGGGCCCTGCAGGCTGGGCTGCAGGCTCTCATTCCGGTGGTAGAGGAGAGCGCTGGCCACTGTGTCTCTCAGCGGGCTGGGGTCCAGCTTGTCATGCAGCCGCTGGAGGACCTCAGCTTCCATCAGGGGAAACCGCACTGTCTCCAGGAGCTTGGGGGGCTCGTGCAGCGAGATCTGGTCGGCCTGCACCTGCTCCAGGGTGTAATGGTAGAGCAGGGCGCCCTCGTACACCTCGGTCTCGCAGGAGACCTCCAGGCGGTTGCTGCTGAGGAGGGAGTAGACCTTCTCCAGGGGAAGCTGGCGATACTTGTCAGTCCGTGAGAAGGCCACAAAGTTCTTGAGGATGTAGGTATCGAGCTGCTCAGTCAGACGACTCAGGTCAAATAGCTCTGCCAGCCGGTAAACGTCGAGGATGTTCTCCTCATCCACCCAGGACATAAGGAAATCACAGCAGAAATGAATGATTTCTGGGATCTGTGAAGAGAAGAAGACCCATTCAAGCCTGGAGGTAGTGTCTGGACATGGGAGACAGTATGAGGGCAGGGACATTGCTTATTCGGCTGTTGGCTGCAGTTGCCCCCGTGCCCCTTCAAGAGTCCCCCCCTTTTCCTGATTTGGAGGCTGGAGCAGCCACTCTCCCCTGACAAATGAGAGATGATGGGCCCACTGCAGAATAACTGGGTTTGAATCCTGGCTTGGAAGTGGTCTGCGGCATGTTCCTAACCTCTCTGAGCCTCAGTTTCCTCATCTATAAAATAAGGGTAGTTAAAGTCGGGAGGAAGAAATGAAAACAAAATAGTACACAGGAACTACCTGGCACAGCACGGACCCCTGATATATATATGCCTTTCAGATGAAAAGTACTGGATCTCCAGAGAAGCAGGAAGCAGAACAAATGCCAGCTATCCCTGGTGTGGAGGCACCTGGGACCCCGCGGCCCCTCCGCGGGCTCTCTAGAAGACACCCAGCTCTGTTCTCCTGCCACAACCCCCATAAGTGGAGGCCCAGGCAAAGCTGCAGGGCCAGGGGACCCGCCCTCTGCCCCAGGAGCAAGGCCAGGAAGTGCCCATGCACTGAGAAGCGCCAGCAGGGCGTCCTGGGAACCTGATGCCGAGTTCTTGAAAAGCTGGAAGCCATCCTGCCTGGCGGAGGCCCGTGGGACTCCAGTGAGCGAGGAGGCTCCCAGGTGGCCTGCACCTTCCCTTTCCCAACCACAGAGAAGAAGTGGGGGGTTGGGAGGAAGGCGAGAGAGAGAATGGCGCTTGGGTGGGAGCCAAGAACTGGGCCCCAGGGCTCAAGAGCACCCTGTGATCAGGGAACAGACGCACAGCAGAATCAAAGGACACAGACGGAGGGGCTCTAGGGAAAGCTGCCCAGGTGGGGCTAAATGCTTTAGGTAAACTGGAGTTTAGACTTTCTCTATGGGAATACTTCACTTACCCAGCATCATCAACAAATTACCAGTGCACACAGAGTAATTCTGCTGGCATCTGAAGCTTATTAAATATGTTTAAAATATTTTCATTTTTACTTTTTCTGATTCAAAAGACATTTAGTGCTTGCCAGGTGATATGCTAAGGGCTGAATGGAAACCTTCAAAGTGCCCGTCTGCCCTGACGGCGCTTTGTGAGGTCCTGAAAGTCTTCACTGATCACCTGCTTTTTCCCTCAGCAGGCACTTCTGCTTTGCCGCTTCTTCCTAAAATACTACTTCTGACTTGTCGTGGCCAGGACACTGAAGAAGCCAGGCCTCCCGGCACAAGGACTGTGTTACCCTCCCCTTCCCGACCTCGTTGTCAGAGCAGCAGGCCCTCTGCCAGGTGGACTCTCACAGAGGAATCACACCAGGCCCACCCCATGCAGGAGCCCCACGAGAGGCTCAGAGAAGGGAACTTGTTTGCTGGGGGTGACCCATGGGGACAGTCTTGCTAGGATTCAGACTCTGGTCCCTGAGGACACCACAAAGAGTCTGAACCTCAGCTCATGCAGGGCACAGCACATGGGGGGCAAGCCACCAACAGTCACTGGCTACAGAAACAAATAGAACCTGATGGGCCTATTGACTTGGAACTGTTATGCCAAGTAAAAGTTGCTTTAAAGACAACATTGCATAGAAGCTCAGTATGTTAAAAATAAAACAAAACAAAGCCGGGTTGCTGGAGCCGAACTGGAGGCTCCCCCTCCCGTGCTGCCCCGGCAATGGCTTTGGAGGCGCTAAGGAGAGCTGGCCAAACCTCTGCCATGAGTGACGGTGGGCAATAGCAGTTCACTGACCAGTAGGAGAGAGGAAAGCGGTGTTTGGGAAGATGGTTTGGTGTTCAATGTGCATAATGGATGTGGGGAAGAGAACAAGGCAGGGACTAGCTGGGAGGGAGAAACTGAGAGATAGAAGCCAAGACAAAGATGAGGACACGGAAACAAAACAGAGATAGCTACAGGTAAGATTTACAAGGATAACTTGTCCAAACTCGGACACAGGGAATGAAGACGGAAGGGCTCAAGGAGACACAGAGGCTCTGTGCCCAGGGCACTGGCAGAATGGCTGTGGGATATGCAGACCAGGGGGATGGGGAGGAGTGCGCGGTGTGGAGGAGATGGATGCTGAAGGAAACTTTCTGAATTTTGTAGGGAAACAAGTATTCAAAGTTGAATGACAAAAAGGAAAGCAGTTTCGGGGCCGGCCCGGTTGCACAGCGGTTAAGTGCGCACGTTCTGCTTTGGCCCAGGGTTCACCGGTTGGGATTCTGGGTGTGGACATGGCACCGCTTGGCAAGCCATGCTGTGGTAGGTGTCCCACATATAAAGTAGAGGAAGATGGGCACGGATGTTAGCTCAGGGCCAGTCTTCCTCAGCAAAAAGAGGAGGATTGGCAGTGGATGTTAGCTCAGGGCTAATCTTCCTCAAAAAAAAAAAAGGAAAGCAGTTTCAAAGACATCGACAAGGCCATGTGGAGAGGAGAGCAGAAAGGGCCTGGACAATGCTGGGGGAAGCTCAGCTTCGCCAGATGCCTGCACATACAGAACAACACATACTCGGATTAGGGTCAGCCACTCGTTTACATGCAGAATCTTTCCAGTGGCAGGGAGACCCAGGCAGAGGGGAAAGAACCAGCAGAAGAGCAGAGGCAAAGGGAGAGCAGGTGCCTGGGCCAAGAGGTGTTCGGAGTGGCTCTGCTTTGGTGCCCAGGGCTGGCTAAGGTATGCACCACCTGAGAGCCTCCACCCTGCCCGCTGTCTCCTTCGCTGCCTGACCCATCCTCAGGCCACTGCCAGGTGGGCACCTGGGAAAAGCCCGCCTAAGTATGAACCTGCACTACTCAAACAGGGAGAGCCTCACCTGAAGCTGGCAGGCGGCGACCAGCGTCTCCTGGACATTGCTCAGGCTGAGCTCCAGCTCGGAGGTGTATATGAAATGCAGGATTTGGCACATGGCATTGTAGGACACACCATGGATCAGGACCTCTTCCTGCTCCATCTCCTTCAATCCCCCAGCAAACATTCCTCTGCAAAGTGAAGACATGAGACAGTGGAGTTATATCAGTGGGGAGGCCAGCCCAGGCCGCAAAGAGCAAGAGCATGTGGAATGGGGAGCGGGGCTGCCCCACAGTGGTGTGGGATGGGACATTGGCTCGCTCCGTGCTCTGAGCACTGAGCCATCTCAGAGAAGGCACCCACAAGCTCCCAGTCAAGTTTGGGCAACCATCCTAGAAACTGCCATCTCCATTTCATGTGCCCCAGGGAGTCGCACACGAGCTCCCTGAAGGCAGGAGTCACAACTGGCTTGATTTCAGCTGCATCCACTAGTAGGCTTCCTGGATCACGGCAGCAGTCCAGAGCATGTTATGAAAGAACGAATGAATGGATGGAAACAAGTAATAAGTCATTCCATTCAACATATATTTACTGAGTGCCCACTAAAGGCCAGGAACCATTCAAAGAGCAGAAGGAACAATAGTGAAGTAAAGTGGCAAGATTCCCATGTACACAGAGTTTAATGCAAGGGAGGAGGCTAAAAGATTAAAAGGTGAGGTACCTCAGATTACAGAAATGCCAGGAAGGAGTGTAACAGGCGTCTGACCTGGGAGTGCCGGCTGGAAGAGCAGAGAAGGTAGAGAGTGATGAGGGGCAGGGAGGACCCACTCTGAGGAAGTGAGATGAGGCTGGGTGGCACCTCACCAGCCAGGGGACGGCATTCCAAGTGGAGGAAACAGGTGCCCACATCCCAGGGAAAGGATGAGCGTGGCCTGCAAAGCAGCCAGGGCGAGGAAGAAGTGAGTGGGAGGTGAGACGGGGCCAGGTCCTGCTACCCCCTGGGCAGGGGAAAGTCCAGATTGAAATCTGAGTATAATGAGGCGCCACTGGGGAATTTTACTCAGGAGAGTGGCGTGAGCTGACTTTTCAGACTCGTTGGCCAGAGCAAAGAAGCTAGAGAAGAGGCAGTAAGGTTTCTGTAGGCCTGGGGAGGGCCAGGTGGCTGGAGAGCTGTAGTTGAGGCCACCCTGAGACCGAGTGGAGAGAACACGCTGAGAGCAGGGAGGAATCAGGGCCCTTGGCTGGGGTCGTGGTGCAGCAGCTGGGCAGATGGGGACTTGGGATAAACAGGGTCAAAGAGGGCAGTGCAGTCCCACTGTGGCACCATCAGTGTGAGGCGCCCCAGAGGAGACATTAATTAGGTGTTCAGAGGGAACAGGCAACAGTCAGGGGAGACATCAGGGCTGAAATATGACAGTCGACAACATGGAGATGATAGAATAGCCATGTTTACATTTTTTTTTTTTGACTAGGTGACACATATACTGGGTAGAAGACTTAAAATATGTAAAAGAGTGGAAGTCTGTCTCCTGCCCTTCTCTGCTCCCAGATATCAGTTCCCCTCCCCAGGGCAGCGCTATCCCCAGCGGCAGTCCATGAACCTTATATTCTGCATCATGTTTTGACTTGACAATACATCTTGGAAATGGCTCCTGATCAGTACACACATGGCTGCCCTTCTCCCCGGAAAGCCTATCATAAAGGAGTTACCCGTTCCTGCTGGGGTACACTTGGGCTACTTCTCATCTCCTGTTGTTTAACTCAATGAATGGCCGGCCTTACCCCCATGACATTTTGCTATGTGCTGCCAGGACTAATTCCTACGAAAGCAACTGCTGGGACAAAGAGTTTATACAGATTTACACTTTGATAGTATTGTCCACATGCTATCAACCTTGTAAGGGAGAAGCCCTGTAACGAGTGGGACAGACAACTTCGTCAAATGTTTAATAGTCATTTATATTTTCTTTTCTGAATAGTCCACACTCTTTGCCCATTTTCTATTAGACTCTGTCTTGTCAACTTGAAGAAATCTGCCCTTTATGGATGAATTGAATTTC
This sequence comes from Equus asinus, assembly GCF_041296235.1. NCBI lineage: Eukaryota > Metazoa > Chordata > Mammalia > Perissodactyla > Equidae > Equus > Equus asinus. The sequence goes on from NC_091797.1 coordinate 99,557,894, forward strand.
TTTTTTCTACCTGAAATCTTTTGATTTTATGATGCTTTTTGCCATGCAGAAGTTAGTCTGTTTTGAACGCAAATTTATCATTTTCTTTTTTTGCCTGTGAGTTTTACATCAAACTTAGAGATAGAAAGGCTTTCTCCTTCTGAAATTACATTGAAAAATATTTCCCCATGTTTTCCTCTAGTTTTTTTGTTTCATCTTTCACATTTAAAATTGTTTATCCACCTGAAATTTATTTTGGTACAAGGTGTGAAGCAGGGGTCCCACTTTCTGTTTTTCCAGATGGTAACCCCACTGTCACCTTCCCCCACTTGTGACACCATCTTTATTCCTGATGGGGTGGTATCTGTGTCCAAACTCCCTAAACCCTTATCCAATCATCTATCTGTCTCCATGCACCAGAAGTACAGTTTCAATGACTGTGGCTTCATCATATGTATTGATATAGGGTAGGGCCAGTCTCCTTTTGTTATCTTTGTTTTCAACACTTTCCTGGCCGTTGCTTCCTTTCTTAAATTTAGACTTTAGAATCAGTTTGTGCAATTTCCCCCAAGAAACCCTCTTGGTATTTTAAACATGTTAAACATCTAGATTTTTGTAGAGAGTGTCAGCATCTCTGTAAGGGACACAGTGGGCTTGTTTATCTGTCATGCCAGCCCCCAGGTCTCTTTGGAGGTCTTGCAGGTGATCTCCCCACAGACCTGGCACATGTATGTTATATTCATTCCCAGACATACCACTACACATGCAGCCCCTCGCACACTGTCCCATGCTCTGCAGTACTTTGACTCACTCTTTGGGGTCATCTGGCCGGCTCTCCTGCACTTTCCAGGACTGTGCTATTGCACACCCGGGACCTCCAGAACCACACTGGCAACAGTGGGGATGGCAACACTGGAGCACTAACCCCCCTGAGCAGGGTGTGGGCACTTGGACTGACTCAGATAGACTTTATTATCTTAAGAAAGGATCCATGCAGGGGGCTGGCCCCACGGCTGAGTGGTTAAGTTCATGTGCTCTGCTTCGGCGGCCCAGGGCTTTGCTGGTTCGGATCCCAGGCGCGGACATGGCACTGTTCATCAGGCCATGCTGAGGTGGCATCCCACATAGCACGACCAGAGGGACTCACAACTAGAATATACAACTATATACTGGGGGGCTTTGGGGAGAAGGGAAAAAAAAGAAGATGACTGGCAACAGTTGTTAGCTCAGGTGCCAATATTTAAAAAAAAAAAAAAAAAAGGAAAGAAAGGATCCATGCAATGCGTGGACCTTGACTGGATCCTGAATGGAGGGGGGACGAAGGAGACATAAGGCATTTTGGAGACAATTAGGAAAATGTAAATATGGACTCAAGATCAGATGAAATTATGGAATGACTGTAAATTTTCTCAGATTTATAATGATATCATAGATGTGTTAGAGAAGGTCCTTATTCTTAGAGGCACACTGAAGTATTCTGAGAAAAACTGTCATATTTGCAACTTACTCTGAAGTGCATGTGGCAAACTGTCAACACTTGATGAAGCCAGGCGAAGGGCACAGGTGTTCACTATGTCTATCCTTCAACTTTTCAATAGGATTGACATCTTTCAAAATAAGAGGGAGCGAAAAAAGGCCAAAAGAAAAATAAAATATATATCTACTTCTTTTTCGTTTTTGCTGTTTTTAACCAAAAATAGATGTTTAATTCTTTATCGTAGCCTTACTACTTTTCTGTAACTCTGAAATTATGTCAAAATAAAAACTTAAAAAGAAAAAAATTTTAAAAGTTCTTCACACCTCATACCCATTTGGATGGGCACCATCAAAAAAACAAAATAAGTGTGGGCAAGGATGTGCAGAAATTGGAACCCTTGTGCACTGTTGGTGGTAAAGTAACATGGTGCCGCTGGTATGGCAATTCCTCAAAACTTAAACATAGAATTACCCTATGATTCAGCAATTCCAATTCTGGGTGTATATCCAGAAGAACTGAAAGCAGGGTCTCCAAGAGATATTTGTACACCCATATTCGTAGCAGCACTATTCACCACAGCCAAGAGGTGGAAACAACCCCAGTGTCCACTGACAGATGAATGGATAAATAAAATGTGGCTTATCTATAGCATGAAATATCGCTCAGCCTTAAAAAGAAAGGAAATTCTGACAGATGCTACAACGTGGATGAGCCTTGAAGATATACATTATGCTAAGTGAAAGAAGCCAGTCACAAAACAACAAATATAGGATTCCACCTATAAGAGGTGCCAAGAATAGTCAAATTCATAGAAACAGAAAGTAGAATGGTGGTTACTAGGGGCTGAGGGAGGAGAGAATGGGGAGTTGTTTAACGGGCACAGAGTTTCAGTTTTGCTAGATGAGAAAGTTCTGGAGATGAGATGCACAACAATGTGAATATACTAACACCACTGAGCTGTACACTTAAAAACGAGTAAGATGGCAAATTTGATGCTATATGTTCTCTAAAATCACAATTAAAAAAATAAACACGTTCACCAAGTACCCAGCAGCAGGAGACCAACCAAATAAGTGGAGGGCACGGACATCACAGAACACTGTGCAGAACAAGGGTCACCTATACTGCCAATATGTCACGACCAGATGTCACAAGGTGCTAGTGAGCTGCCTTTGATGTAAGGTGGGGGAACATTTCCTGTGTGGGCTTGTTCAGGCCACCAGTTTCTCATCCAAACCCTTGAGGCCAAGTATGTTTCAGAATTCAGAAGGCTTCAGCTGGAGAGACACTGTACCCGTGTCATATAGGATGTCATGGCCCCCCTGGGTCTAGGTCAGTACCACATATCCAAACGCCTTAATATTTCCAAAGCAAAATGTATAAAGATGCACACTAAGTAGGATAAAAATATAGTTAGCCTCCTATCAGTTCAGGGTGGGTTTTGTAACCACAAAATGAATTTGTGCCAAAGTTATATATTAAAAAAAACACAAGGGGCCAGGCCCGTGCCGAGTGGTTAAGTTTGTGCGCCCTGCTTCGGCGGCCCAGGGTTTCGCCATTTGGATCCTGGGCAAGGACATGGCACCACTCATCAGGCCATGCTGAGGCGGCGTCACACATAGCACAACCAGAAGGACCTACAACTAGAACATACAAACATGTACTGGGGGGCTTCGGGGAGAAGAAGAAGAAGAGGAAAAAAAAAAAGATTGGCAACAGATGTTAGCTCAATTGCCAATCTTTAAAAAGAAAAAAAAAAAGAAATGTAGGAGAACCCAGCTTCTCCCTCCCCCGACAAAGATCAATGATTAGACAGATTGAACAGCCGTCCATGAACAAAATCAGCCCTGGGAGACCTCTAGAGCACACTTAGAAAGCTTTTACAACACAGTGCAACAAAAAACCAAAACAAAACAACTTTCAATTTCAGACCTGTTAGGGGTTGAGAATTACGGACTAGTATTTGCCAAAAAAAAGTGTATGGATGAATAGGAATGTTTAAAAAGGGTTCCCGTGGTGGTGGGGGTGAAGTGGGAGAGCAGGGGTAAAGTGTCACTTCACTATTTTCCCATCCATTCAAAAAGCGTCTTAGCTGCGGGAATGGATGCTGACTGTTACACGCCGGCCTACCATGTCCCTAGTGGCCATATGCCAGGTGGCCCTTGGTTGATTAGCGCCTTGCATTGTAAGAAAGATTCCCTAACTTGGAACTACCTTTTGTTCTAAGAACAAAGCTCACCTGGGCGAGGATCTACGACTCTGCAAGTTACCTTATACTTGGTACAGCTCCGTGTGCCCAGGTCTCACTGAAGATTTCACACTGTCACTCGTAAACAAGCTGCACTTTTCTTTCTGTGTCAGCTACCTGTCCAATTTTGATACCAACATTATGTAACTTTTGTAAAAAAAAAATTGGAAACTTCCTTTCTTCTTCTCTGCCCTGGAAAAGTTTAAATGGTATTGGAGTCTGTTCCTAAAATACACAGCTTCCCTGGGACGCATGGGGCTTTATACTTTTGTGGAGAACATAACTTTCTCTTCCGGGGGTAAGGTTCTATCAATTTTTATTTTCTATAAAATCATCAATTTTATCCAAATTTTCAAACTCTCAGGGACCAAGTTGAGCAAGGTCATCTATCTTATAATTCACAGATGGCATTAAAACTAAGGGAGGGATGAGATGACCCAGGGAGGCTGTACACAGGACAGAGCCCTTGGGTCCCTCTGACACGCAGTGGTCAGGGAGGAGCCAAGGAACCAGCCCAAGAGAGGTATACAGGGCAAGCAGGCAGGCACAGGGTCATGGGAGCCAAAAGAGATGTGCCATGGAAAGTTATTAACACAAGCCAAAGAAAGAAGCCCTAAGTACAGTCTGCCCAGTCAATTCCTAAAGCGTGCATGGAGTGTGTACCAAAGGAGGCTTCCTGAAGCTGGGCTGGGGTGCAGGCACCTCCCAGGACCAGGGCAATTGAGCTCTCTGCCCCCAAGGGGTCCGCGGCGCTGGCCCTGGGAGCCAGAGGCTGGGAAAAGGTGAGGGACAATTAGGGAAGGTTCCCCAGAGGAGGAGGCCCCTTAGCTGGGCCTGGAAGGAAGATAACGCTCTGCAGGACAGGAAAGGCAGAGAAGGGCAGCACTGCTGGAGTAACAGCAAAAGCACAGAGGCAAGAAAGCCGTGGAGCACGACAGGAGAACAACTGACCTGGCTGCTGGGTTCCCAGAAGGAAGACAGGTGGACAAACAGTGGGAGAGGAGAGTGGGACAGGGGCACCTCCCAGAGGGATGCGGGACATGGTGCCAGGGGACTGTGAACAGGCATAGCCTCAGGGCAGCGATTTTCAACCCTGAGTCACACCACACACTGGGGTGGGTGCGCCAGCGGTGAGGAGCATCATGCATGGCTTAAAACTACATTGCAAAAGTGCTTCCTATTCTTCACAAAATAACTCAAACACTGCAATAAGGGGAGAAAGTCAGCCTTCGTTCGGTTCTCTTCTCCCTTGCTCAATTCCCAGAGGTCAGCGTGTATCCTTCCAGACTTTCCAAGTGGGCTCATGTTACTCTCTTGCACTTTCCCACTCCCTAATGCCTGGTGCTCACCCTCTCTCTCAGCAGGCACTGATCCACCAGCTTATAAACAGTTGCACTGGACAGCCTCCAAGAACAGAAGGATCATCGTCAGCGCCCCTGCACCGTGTCACTTAGTGCCTGCCATGACATCCCACAGGACACTGAGACATCCACTGCAGGGCCCAAGCTACAGGCCAGCCCACCATCCAAAGCCCTTCTCTCTATCCTTGTCCACATCAGACATTACAAACCTTTCTCATGTTTACAAGTCTAACTGGGGGGAAAAAAGGGTCCTTCATCATTTTAACCTAAATCAAATAACCGAAACGATCATAATAAAGTAAACATGCTAAAGCTTGGGAATGATCCATTTCATCTGTCTATGTGTATGTGTGTGTCTATATCTGAGATGAGCCTGAGTTCTCCCAATGTTGTCACTCCCCACCCACCCCCACTCCCAATGGAAGGGGGTGTCAACATGCACAGTGACCACGCCTGAGAGGGGAATACCTCCCACGAGAGGTCCACCTGAGGGTGGCTGTGAAAAGTGCTAGGATTCGCTTCTGGAGGACGTGGAAAGCCACAGGTTTTCGATCACTTAGGGAAAGGCGGCATCTGTAACTGGCCTTTAGGAAGAGTGCTGTGACACTGATGGTCAGGATGGCATGCATGCAGAGAGGAGCTCTACCCTGAAGGGCTTCGAGGGTGCATCAGAGAGGTCCCACTTGTTCCAGAGCCCCTTGCTGGCCCCTTTCACATAGGCCCTAAGCTGGCTATTCCTCTGCTAGGAGGGCCCTGAGTCCTCCCTGAGGTGGTTCTCAGCAACCCCATGCCACCCACCATCCTGGAAGTTATCCTGAAGCTTGGTAAAGGCCTTGGCGAGACCCTGCCCTGTGAACTGAAGGGATGCTGCTGTCCCTGGACATGGAGGCTCCAAGGCACCACTGGGTCACGCTCTCCATAAACTCCTCTGAAGAACAGGAGGCACTTAAATAAATATTTTTGCTCTATATTTCCTAAAATCAAAAAATGAGAACTACAACTGAGACTTGACAAAAAAATTAAATAGACTCAGAACTGGAATGGAACAACTTGGGCTGCAATTCCCATGCAGCCCCAGCTGATCACTGCGGGTGGGGCCCACTCCCTCTGAGCCTCATCTTACCTGTGCAAAATGGGGGCAGTGGCACCCATTCCTCCAAATGTGCCAAGTGCTGGAATGTGGTCATGCAGGAGGCCATGAGAAATCCCAGAGGGACCAAAGAATCCACAGGGAGGGTCAGAGGCAGAGACCCAAGGGATGAGAAGGTGTGAGCCAGGAGATGGATGGCCAGGGAAGGGGCGCAAAAGGGGTGACTCCACACATCACAGCTGTGTGGATAATCACGTGGCCTCGGCTTCAGATTCACAGGGACCAAACATCCTGAGAAGTGCCCAGAGCTCATGTGGGCTTCCAGCTGGCATTACAAGAACACTGGGTGGGGGTGGGGCAAAAGACTAAGGCATAAAGTGTTATTATGTCTTAAAAAAAGATATGTGGGGGCCAGGCCCATGGCCAAGAGGTTGAAGTTCCGCACACTCTGCTTTGGCGGCCCAGGTTTGCAGGTTCACATCCCAGGCACAGACCTACTCCACTCATCAGCCATGCTGTGGAGGCATCCCACATACAAAATACAGGAAGACTGCCAATGGATGTTAGCTCACAGCAAATCTTCCTTTCTCACCAAAAAAAAAAAAGATATGCATGCGTATAAAGAGAGAGACAACAAAGATGGCAAAATGTTAACAATTGGTATTAAGGTGTTCATAATACTATTCTTTAAACTTTTCCACAGACTTGAAATTTTTCAAAATGAAACGTTTTATACCAAGATATTGTACTTACAGCAAAAAATTCATTTTATAAAGTGCAGTATTACAAGCAAAGCCAAGTATATCACATTAAAAAGAAAAGAAAAAAGAGCATGCCCTAGAGATGGGATGGCTGAAAGAAAAACAAACCCTAAGACCCCTCTGTCTCTCTCGCTGTCGACCAAACTGCCAAATGAGCAGTGGGAGAAGCTCAAGGGGGAGACCTGGGAGGTTCTGGAGGGCTAACACATCTACCTAGTGGAGCCAAGATTTTTTTGGGTTATCTTACTTAGAAGTGCTGTATGTAATTCACCTAAAGTAATCAACTCACCTGAAGTAATCGCAGGACGCAGCCAGCAGGATGCGATGGGCCTCGATGTGTCTCCCCTCCACCACCAGGACGACGTCAAAGAGGATGCCGCTGTCCCGGAGAGCCAGCAGCCCCCGGAGCAAGGCCTGGGAGTGCTGTGCACTCCGGTAGGTGTTGTTGACGCAGTGTGGGTGTGAGGGCTGCACAGGCAACTTGCACAACTGAGTGAACTCCTGCTCTTCCGCCATTCTGACCACCACACCAGACCTCACCACCGCGGCTGTCAGCTGGCAAGACAGAGGGGACGGGAAATGAGCTGGGGAGGCGACACCACATCATGCACAACTGGGCAGCTCTGCCCCCAGCGGCACCTGCTGTTCACAGCGCTCCAGCTTCCCTGTGCTGTCTCTGTGATCTCAAACCCCTTAACTCCCTCTCCCCTCCTACCACTCGTCCAAACTTGGGGACTTCTCCCTGATGACCTGTGTCCCTTCATTGCCAAGAGTCTTCATCCCATTGTATCTCCTTCAGCGTCACTGTGAAACAGAAGGGTTCTGGAGACACATCAGCCTGGGTTGGAGCTCCCATCCCACCATGGACTCGCTGCAGGACCAACCTGAGTCTCAGGTTCCTCAACTGAAAAAAGGGAAACAAATGTCCCCAGCTAGTTGGGAAAATCTAAAATTAGTACACGATGAACATAAACATAAGAGCCCTCAAGGGCTCTTCCTCTCACCCACTGACAAAAAACAAAACTGGATTCCCCACACAGGAATGGACGCACAGAAATGACAACAGGCCTGAGTGGTGGTCAGGAGACCCAGAGCTGTGCCCAGAACCTGCCTTCTTTTACTGAGATTCTTAGAGTCAGGCACAGTAACTCTGACTAGACCTGGTACAGATTTGAGATCATCTGCATCATGTTTTAAATTCAAAGTTACCTTCTAAAAATTGAGTCAGTATATTAAAAAAAAAAAAAAAGATTTGAATAGGAACCTTAAAAACCCAATCAGTGAAACTAACCTACTGCAAACACTTCAACCGTGCCCTTTCAACCAGCCAGAAGCCACCATGGACAGCTGGCTGTTCTAAGTCAGGGGGTGGCCAGTCCTGAACCACATGGTGTGGCCAAGCTTCACACTCTCCAGGCCAGCCAGCTAGCAGGTGGGAGCCAGGGGGCCACCTGCCACACAGCTGTGAACACCTGCCTTCCCCACCTCTGGTTATTCCACTAGCCCCTTCCCAAATTTGTTTCTTCTCCAATTCCCTACTGTATCTTTAAAAGAGAAATGAAAAATAGCCCCAACTACAAATCTTGCCAAAAACAAGAGAACTCTCTCCTCACTACTGGGGCTCAGGAGCACTGCCCCCCATTGCCTCCTCATCCCCCAGGACCTGCTTCCTCTTGACCCTCCACTGCTTCCCGCCCACCACGCTCAACTCTCCTCTGTGCTGGCCCCCTCAGTTGGCCTCTGCCCACCCCGCCTCTTCTCCACCCTGGACTGGATTGTGCAGAAACGGCCAGAACCAAGGCGTATCTCCGTGCTGACCACCGCTCTTGCCTGGAAACTCTGCCCTATGACAATGCCCCCTTTTCTAACATCTTCCCCTCACCAACACACCCTGTCCCAGCCCACCCCTCTTTCCCAAGAGCCCACCCCACATTCCCCCAGCTCAATGCCTAATACAGCTAACAGCCCTCCCAACTGGTCTAGTTCTGTTACTGGGTCTCAATGATCTCTCTTCCTTTGTACCCCTGGGGTCCGACAGACTCTCTTGTTTGGATTCCTTCCTCTCTCCCATCTCAGACAGTCATCCCTTATTCCTTCACAGCTACCACTTCGGGTTAGAATGCAGCAGTGACACCCCAACTGGTTTCCTACCTCCTGCCCCAACCTCCCTGACTCCCCAAAACGCCTCAGAGTGTGCCACCTGACTTCTGGCGCCCTACTGCCTCCTGCTTGAGGCTCTTCCTCGTGATCTGGCTCAAAACGCTCCTTCCCCTGTAAGCTGTCACTAGCCCTTAGACCAAAAGGGACACCTATCATCCTCTGAACACCTTCAGACTCCCATCCAGGCCTTTCTGTCTCTTATAACCCTGTATTGGTCAAGGTCCAGCTCAATCACTTCTGTCACTGTGTCAAGAACATGACAGGAGTGCTTCACCACTGAAGCTGTCCTATCTACCCACCACAAGGAGGTTTGTCCCCTTGGGGGCTGGGGCTTTATCTCACTCACACCTCAACATTCCATGGCTGGTTGTGCCATTGGCCAACCACCCAACTCTGGGCACTTAGCTCATATCTCCAAGCCTTGGCTTCCTCCTCACCACCAGGACCATCATGGTCCTTCCATCACCACCCAGGTCCTTCCATCATGGAGTCAAGAGGGCCTCCTTCTCTGGGGATGGCTTTGAGGACCAACTGCCCCAACAGACATGGAGGCCCCCGGTGGGCCCCCACCTGCTGTGAGCACAGCAGCCCCTCTGTCCTCTTGGGAAGAGATGAACAGCAACTACACCTACTGCGAGTACAGAGTACAATATAATGGGAAGACCGCTTCCTCGGGCAGACAAAGCACATTCATCAAGCACAATTTAAAGAACTAAGCTAGGTGCTGAGGGGGATGTGAAGAGAAATGAACCAGTTCCCTTCTCTGAAGGAGCACAGCTCAGAGTGCAACACATTCAAGACCATACATCACAGCCTTGTTCTTAGAGCAAGCACTGGACACCAGAATGTCCATCCTCAGGGGAATGGGTGTAGCGACACAGTAATTAGAAGAACACTAGACAACGGGTGAAATGAGCAAACTAGAACTCAAGCTACAGTCCCCAACGTGGAGAAATCTCAAAGCCATGCAGAGAAAGAACAGCACATTGCAGAATACGTATAGCTGTCCCTCAGCATCCGCAGCATACTGGTTCCAGGACTCCCTGCGGATACCAAAATCTAGGGATGCTCAAGTCCTTTATATAAAATATATAGGGGCCGGCCCGGTGGCGCAGCGGTTAGGTGCGCACGTTCTGCTTCTCAGCGGCCCAGGGTTTGCCGGTTCGGATCCCGGGTGCGGACAAGGCATCGCTTGGTATGCCATGCTGTGGTAGGCGTCCCACATATAAAGTAGAGGAAGATGGGCACAGATGTTAGCTCAGGGCCAGGCATCCTCAGCAAAAAAGAGGAGGACTGGCAGTAGTTAGCTCAGGGCTAATATTCCTTGGGAAAAAAAGAAAGAAAACATAAAATACATAGTATTTGCATATAACCTATGCACACCCTCCCGTACACTTTACATTGCCTCTAGATTACTTATAATATCTAACACAATACAAATGCTATGTAAATAGCTGTTACGCTGTATTGCTTAGGGAATAATGTCAAGGAACATGTCTGTATATTCTCCGTACAGATGCAACCACCACAGGTCTTTCGACCTGAGGTTGGCTGAATCCGCGCATGTAGAACCCAAAGATACCGAAGGCCAACTGTATGGTATAATTTTGTTTACAAAAAGCTTGAAAATACACAATACTGTCCAACATTGCTTATAAACAGGTGTTATGTATAAAACAGTACAGACACGTTATAGGAATTCAGGGTCATGATTATCTCCAGGAAGGAAAAATGGAATGTTTTATTTCTTTAACAAAAAAAAGAATCAAGTAAGACAAAACATTAGGATCTGATAAGAGAGGTGGCGTGTTATTCTCTGTGCTTTTCTGTTAAGGTGAAATATTTAATAAGATTCTCCAACTTATTTTTGAATACGTAATATACTCACGTGATTCAAATTCAAAAGGCACGGAAAGCTGTATTATGAAACTGAAGTTTCACTCCCACCTACACCCCAACCAGATCTTCCCCCAGAGGAAACTACTAGTATTCTACTTTGCCACACATCCTTCCAGGTGGCAGCTATGGATTCACAGGCAAACCTGTAAATCTACAACAGTTCCCCTCTTTTATTAGCTTTTGCATATGGTAACTTCATATCCCTCCCACAGTAGATTCTATGGAAACTGTATTTTATTTAACCAATCCTTTTCGAGAGACATCTGGGTTTCCTACAATTGTTTGCTACTGCAAACAGTTTTGCACTGAAAATCATTTAGATGTGCCATATATGCAGCATTTATCTGAGGAAAATTTCCTAGCTACAGAACTGTCAGATCATTTTAATTTGAATGTACACTTATCATTTTAACAGATACTCCCAAATTGCCCTCCATAGAGATTTTTATCAATTTATTCTCCCACCAACAAAGTATGAGAACCTGATTCCAACCACTCTAGCTCACCAATAGTGTTTCTTTTTAATCTTTGCTGACTTAGATGGAAAGCAGCATTTCACAGTGTAACTACATTTCAGTAACTGACAAAAATTCAAAAGATTAAGTCAGACACAGCACATCCTTCGTGATTCCTTTCCCACGCCTGTTCTTCTGAAATAAAAAATGTTCTTAGGAGCTCACTCAGTGGCACCTTCACCCTCCTATTCATTTTACAGGGGCTACTCTATCATGAAGTCCTTCCCTAGATTTAATTCCCCACGGCCCCATAACATTGTCGATTCTAGTCATCACAAGCAAGGCCCCTCCAGCCTGTACTGTTCAAAGCTTTAGAGGGCAGCAGGAAGGAAGTTCTATCTCAAGTAGGTACAAGCTGAAGGACATAAAATCAATTTTTATGAACTCATGGATGACAGAGTCAAAACCATTTCTGAAAAATTTTCAACTCAACCCCATTTACTGAGTAAGCACCCTCAGTCCTCTCTAGGGCCCCCAAACAGTGTCCACCCTCAAGAACCCCAATCCTGGGCAGCATGAAGCAAGGTCTGCAACAAAGGAAGAGGGGTCAGCTCGCGAAGAGGAGAGGAGGGACTGGGTCCTAACTTCCAGAGTGGGAGCCTTGCGGTGCGCGCCCACGCCGACGCGCTCTGGATGGAGTCTCCCAGAAAGCAGAGCTGGAACGGCTCGGCGGGGCGCGCCTGCGGCCCCGGCCCGGCCCCACGGGCCCCGCGCACGAGGCGCCGGGAGGAGCGGGGTTCGAGGCGGTAGCAGCCCCGCGACCCCCGCCCGCCCAGGACTGGAAACAGAAGGGCGGCAACCGCTTCGGGACGCAGCGATCGCGCCCTGACGACGCGATGTCACGCTTCTCTCTGGAAACCCCGCGAACGGGCGCCGCCGGCTCCCTCTGCGGCAGCCCCAGGCCCCCGGCCCCCGGCCTCCGCTGGGCGCGCGGCTGAGGAAACTGAGGCTCCCAGGCCACGGGCCAAGGTCACGCCAGGTGGCGGCAGCCCCGCCCCGCCCGCCTGTTGCAGGACCGCCCGCGCAGCGCCGATGGTCGCGGCAGGGAGGCCGCGCTCGGACACTCGGCGGGCGACAGGGCCGGCCCGGGGGCCGCGAGGCCAGCGCGGCCCTCAGCGGCGCGGAGGCCCCGGACCGCGGCGAGCGCCAGCTCCCAGCCTGGCCGCGCCCGGGGGTCCCGCCCGCCGCGTCCCCGCCACGTCAGGCCGCGGGCTCGCCTCAGGCCCGCGCCCGCGCCCCTCGCGCGGCTCGCCGGGGCCCCGCGGCCGCCCCCGCCCGCCGCTCGCGCCCGGCGGCCCGGCCCGCCAGCCCGCCGGCCCGCACCTCCCGGCTCACCTGGAGCCGCCGCAGGCCGAGGCCGCACTCGCGGGAGGCGGGGGGCGGCGCCTCGGCGCGTCACGTGGCCGTGCCGCGCAGGCGCCCGGGGGGCGCGAACCGAGGCCAGGGGGCCCAAGTGGGGGCCCGGGCTTGGCCCGGCCAGGCCGGGGAGGAGGGGTGTGCCCGCTGCAGCCCTCCGCTGGGGGCGGACCGCCTTGGCTCGGCGGAGAGGGGCCTTTGCTGCCCCGGCGGCCTTGCGTTTCTGCAGCTGGCGCAGCTCCTGGCACCTGGCGGGCTGGACGAATGAATGAGTGACTAAACGAAGGATGCCTTTTGGCGAGGGTCGTGCCTGTACATCCATTTCCCTCTTCCTTCCCTCAGTCCCTCCCCGAGTCCCTCGTTCCCTCACTCCTTCGTTCTCTCCCTCGCGACACGTTCCCTCCATCCCTCCCTCCCTCTCTGCCTGCCTCCCTCATTCCTTCTCACTTCCTCGTTCCCTCGCTCCCTCATTCTCCCCCTCCCTTCCCACTCATTCCCTCCATCCCTCCCGTCTCTCTCCCTCCCTCATTCCCTACTTCACTCACTCTCTCTCACTCCCACATTCATTCCCTCTCTACTTCCCTCCCTCCCTCCCCTCCTCCTTTCCTCTCTCACTCATTCATTCCCTCCCGCTTGATCCCTCCTCTCACGCAGTCATTCTTTCCTTCATTCACTCTCTCCCTCATTCCCTCCTTCATTTACTCATTTTCTCCCTCCCTCGTGGTCCCTCCCATAAGTTGACTGTGCTTCTGCTAATCACCTGCCCTCTGCTGGATGTTGGAGAGAGGAGGTAAACACAGCCAGTGTGAACAGGTGTTTTCCTGTTTACTGGGAGATTCTGGAGTAAATTCAATTTCTAGCCCCACGGCCTGGTCCCAGCAGTCCGCCAGGAGGCTCTTGGCATGTTTTTTCTCTGCCTCACTCCAAGGGGATCCCATCCTCCGAGGCTCATCTCTAATGGCTGTGTCCAGAGGTTAGAACCTGCAGAGCCTGGTGGGGTCAGGGTTTTGAGATGGGCTATGGAGGATGGGGACAGCTGTGGGAGAGGATGTGGCTAGGGATGGCTCATGGTTAAAAAGAAAGGTGGAGGAGAATGTAAGAGAAGCACTGTGCTGGCTGAGCCCAGAGAGCTACTACCCAAGGGTCCAGACAAGAGCCAGGAGGGTAGGACCAGCCTCTGGGAGCAGAGGTTCCCAATGGGAGTCAGCTTCTGGGAAGGCTTTTTGGAGGAGGTGACCCCCAGCTGTGTAACAGATGAGGACTTTTGGGGAACAGGAAAAACATTCCAGGAAGCAGACAGTGTCAGCAAAGGCATGGAGGTGAGATCCAGTGAAGTGAGTGGTCAGGAGGCTACCAGGATTTTCTGAGCCTGAAGGGAAAGTTGGAGACCAGACTCTGCCCTTTAGAAGTGGATAGGGTCCTGAGGGCAGCCTTCAGCCGGGATGGGCAGATGCCGACTTGTATTGCAGAGGCTGGACTGGGCAGTGGGAGGATGGTTTGCAAGGGGACAGCAGTGAGGCTGTGGCCTCAGTGTGGCAGAGAGTGAGAACAGAGCGTGGTGCTGGCTGGAAGCCTGGGAAAAAGGCAGATTCCACAGTAAGGGTGAGTCATGGGTGAGCCGAAGAGATGGCGGGGAACAGTGGGTCACAAGGAGGCTGAGCAGGTTTGGGGGAAAACAAGTCCCACCTTTTGAGGAGGCTGCAGGTGTCCAGCTGAGGGCCTTTCTAGGGGAGTCAGGCTGGAGGTGAGGTCATGAGCATATCGTGCACTTCAGCTGGAGGTGATGCACTGAACCGGAACAAGTATGGGGAATAGGAGAGTGGGCTGAGGGCAGACACAAGGTACATTGGTGTTCCAGGGGGCACCGGGAGAGCAGGAACCCACAGAGGGGACAGGGGAGGAGTAATCTCAAAGGCCTACCAGCGCTGGGTGTGAGGGTGGCCCCAGAGGGGGGAGGAAGCAAATCCCCTGGATCTGCAGCAGGGAGGCCTTTGGTATGTCACAGTGATGTGGGGTCGCTGAGCCGAGGAGTCGAAAGAAAGATTTATTAGACTCTTAAGATCTGGCAGTAGTGCTCTTTTATTTAGAGAATAGAATAGCATGGGGACAGGACCCATGGGCAGTCAGAGCTGCTGCTGCCCCCGCTGGCATGGGGACAGGACCCATGGGCAGGCAGAGCCGCTGCTGCTGCCCCGAGTTGAGGGTTAGGGCTAATTTTATAAGGCATGGGTATGTGAGTCATCTCTTTACAAGACAAAGGAAAGAAGATGAAAAAAAGTTAAAATGGTATCAGTGCAGGTGGGGTCTGGTCATTGGGTGATCCCATGACTTTTAGACAAGAATCAAATCGGATTAAGTAAAGGTTAGAAAGGTTAGAAGCCACCACCCTAAATCAGTTACATGAGATTGCCAGACAGCAACCAACTTAAGTTCTTGCCTTCCCCATTAAGAGTTTCTAGGGACAAGGTCATCTCCCTTCTTCTTCCTGGTACAGAGAGGGAGGCACCTGTTACAGATAGAGATTTATCTTGCAAATGTAAATGTGTCCCAACAAGGGCAAGTTCCATTCCCCAGAGCCTCCCTCCGTGTCCCAGTTTATCGAAAGCAATCAGCCCAAAACAATCCCTATGCCAAAGAGACATATCCTGGGGTGGCCAATTTCAGGTCCCTACAAGGTCATCCCCCCTTCCTTCACAAATGCAAATGTCTCTCAAAAGGCAAGCAAAATTCCAGTCCTCGGAGCCTGCTTCTCATCTGCAGTTTTAAAAATAACCAGCCTAAAATTCCTCATCAATAGGTGCCAAGTAAACATAACTGAGAGAACTGGAGTAGAGAGAAATGACAAGCAGAGACACTGGTTAAAGGACTGGTGTAGATGATGGGAGACTTGCAAAGCTTCAACCCAATGGAAGATATCTCAAAGGAAGAGACAAACACACTAGTTTGCAAACAATATGACCACAGCCATCCTAAACAACAGCAATTGAGGAAACTTTTGCAACAAAATTGGCAGCAAGTGGTAAACAGTCTTAGTGTATAAAAAATTCATACAAAACAATAAGAAAAGATATTGAAATCCCAATAGTTAAATGGAAATAGATGTAAATAGATAACACTCGAAAGAGGAGGGAAAAATCTTAAAACCTTAGTTATCAAAATCAGTGAAAGTAAAAGAAATGCAAATGAGAAAATGTATCAGTGAATATATTTGCAACATATATAACAGACAAAACATTATTATCTAGAATATATAAGGAACTTCTAGAAGTCAATAACTAGAAAGACAGCCAGCCAGAAAAATGGTAAAGGATATTTACAGGAAACTCACAGAAGAGGAAGTCCGGTGGAATAAACAAAGGAAGTAGTGTTCACTCCCATTAATAATCAGGAAATGCAAATGATACACCACATTTTCACATAATGTTAAAGAAAAAATTAGTCTGACACTTACTAAAACAGTAAGGAAGACCATGCAGGAAGACTATGGGAATAGGGGAGAGAGATCAGATAGGACTCAACTCTGAATACAGCAAAGACAGCTGGGGATCTATGACCACACAGTAGAGGAAGGCGTCAGTGGATGGAAAACTACTAAAATGAGACATCAAGGGAAGGGGGATTCCTGCTAAACTGGCCTAACAGGATTATCAAAGGTGGAGGATGCAGAACTTGATCAGATATCAAGGGAGGAAGGATTCTGCCTAAACTGACTTAGCAGAATTCTTTGCTAAGAGTGGGCTAAGCAAGTCAGAGACAGGACAGGGGCCAAGGTCAAGGCCTGGTCGAGAAGAGGTCTCAGAAGATCTGACTAAAGTTTGGTCAAGGAGAGAGTCTTTGTCAACATCAAGTTGGCAAAATATAAAGTAGGATGATATTAAGCGTTTTTGGTTGGTGAGGCTGGGAGCATACATACATTGCTGATGGAAATGTAAATTGAAAAGGTCAATTTGGAGTGTATAGTGGCTTTAAAATATGTCAGCAAATTCTTTGACTCTCCTCACTTCAAAAGCTCAAGTCCAGTCTCCCTTCCCCCAAATGTGGGCTGGACTTGGTGATCTGGCTCTCTAAGGAACAGAATGAGGCACAAGTAAAATCATATTATTTTCAAGGTCAGGTCATCAAAGGCATTACAGCTTCTGTCTCGCTCAGTCTGCAGGAAGTGAGCTGCCATGTCATAAGGACTCTCTCGCATCCCTGAGCAGACGCCTCCGTGGAACTGAGACTTCCCTGTGTCAAAACCAGCACCAACTTGCCAGCCATGACGGAGCTGCCTTGGAAGCAGATGCTCCAGCCCCAGCCAGACTTTCAAATGACTGTGGTCCTTTGAAGTCTGACATCTGCCTGGAACCTCAAGAGAGAAGGAGCCAGAACTTAGCTCCGCCTCTCCTGAAACTGTGAAAGATAATAAATGTTTATTACTGTTGTTTTCAGCTGCTTGGCTGGGGTGTAATTTGTTATGCAGCAGCATTATATAACTAATACAGAGAACAATTGGCTGTAGCTATTAACATTTAAAATGTAAAGTGCCCCTCTGCAAACCAATAATTCTACTTCTGAGGATCTATATTGGAGAAATACCCCCAGATGGAAGCAAGACAGCATAGCAGAGGATGTTTATTGCAGCATATTTCAATTGTGAAAAAGTAGAACCAAAGCGAATGTCCATAAATGAAGATTGGTGCACTGCTACTGTGGAATGACCTACAGCAGGTGACCTAGGGGCTGTGATGTAGCAATAATTCTTATTAAGTGACAAGGACAAGTTGTGGAAAGATACATATCATACCATTTATGCAAAAAACAACCAGAGCTTTGAGGACTGAAGCTATCTGCAGCCTTCAGCTCACTGTCTCCATCAAGATAACTTCTTGTTACGCCATGCTGTGTGAACAGGACTTTATTCCAGGAGGATGAAGTTGCAAATAACTGTATTGTTTCATTCAGGAACTTCCTGAGCATCCATTTATCTGAAAAATAGGCTACTCAACTAGCCACTATCGGAGGGAATAGTCCCACCTCTGAGCAATAGATGGCTCAATTAGGCGCCTTCAAGGCCTGTTTACTCTTCAGGGCTGCTTCCAAACCCTCAGCTAGCTGTGTCCATCATTCCTGAACTATTATATCAGAAGCTCTGCCCAATTCTATTCTATTGAAAGACCCATCCTGAAAATCTTATAAATATAAACATCCTGCCTTTGACCTCCTCCTCCTGCACAATTCCATTCTCACACATACAGAATCAACAATAATTTCTTAACCTCACCGAAGAGTCAAGTGAGTATGTTTCCCAATTATCCTCTACAAGTTCTTCTTTGTTGCTTTTTGAAGTTTATTTGAATCAAGATCCAAACGAGGACCTTGCCTTGCAGACAGTCGGGATGCCTCTCCAGTCTCTGTTCATCTTTGGGTTCCCTCTCCATTTTGTATTTTTCTTCTTGTTGAAGAAACTGCGTTCTTTGTCCTGTAGCCTTACCCAAGCTGAATTTTGCCGTTTATAAAGTGACAACTGCTGGTGGGTATGTAAAGTGCTACCTTCTTGGAAAAAAGGTAAAAAACTGTAAAAATTATGTGATATACACTTAGGGGAAATCTTGTGCTTCAAGAGAAAACTATGCATTGTTTAGAATACATCCTTCTGGGCTATCAGATTCTAGTCTTTCCTTGCCCTTAAGCTAGTTTGCAACTCTGTACATTGTGGATAATAGCAATGCAAAGTAATTCCTGTCTAGAGACATGCAAACTCTGGCAGGTGGAGATTTCCCTCCCCCACTGTGGGAGAGGCTAGTTTCCTCTTCATTTGCATATTCATTCAATATTCCCAAATACTAAAAAATTGGTAAGATGTACCAACTTTCTCATTAATGAGTTAATATCTGTATGAAAATTATTTTACCTATTTTTGAAAATTATCCTTTAATATATATAATGTATGAAATTATATAGAACTTAAGAGCCTTCAATGTATGTCGCTGGGACCCAGGACCCATTTCTAGTGCCTGAGCTGAGGAAATCTTCTGAAACACTAACAGAGATCTGTGCACAAAGATGTTTGTCATGACTTATCTATAACAGAGAAAAAATGTCAATGACCTAAATGTCCAAGAACAGGGGAATGAATGAGTAATACATGATAGATTTCATAGATTGGCATATTATATTGCTATTAAAATTATGTTTTACACCTGTTACAGTTGGTTGTATAAAGATCTGCCCATGATGTAGTTCTATAATCTAAATTATAATTAACATTCTGGTTAATAAAGAGTTGTTAATACTTGGGAAAATGCTTATGCTGTAACATTAGGCTTACAGCACAGGATCCAAATAGCATCTACACCATGACTTGTTATGTTTTTCAAACTAAGAGAAAGAGAGAGAGAAGGAAAACTTACCAAAATATGAACAACAGCTGCCTCTGAATGATGGGATTCGTAAAGTTCAATCCTTTCTAAAGTTTCTATCATGGTTTTTTTTGTTTTTTGGCAGGGAAAGGTTCGCCCTGAGCTAACATCTGTTGCCAATCTTCCTCTTTTTTTTTCTTCCCCAAAGCCCCGGTGCATGGTTGTATATCCTAGTTGTAAGTCCTTCCAGTTCTACTATGTGAGCTGCCACCACAGCATGACAATTGACAGATGGCTGGTGTGGTTCCACTACTGGGAAGGGAACCTGGGCTGCTGAAGGGGTGAGTGCCGAACTTTAACCACTAGGCCATCGGGTCTGGCTCCCATGGATTGTTTTTAGAAGCAATAACTGCCCTCCACCTCCACACATATAAGTGATTGCAGGCTCCAAGCCAAACACAGTATAGGGGTTACGTCTGGCAGGTGCTAGGATGGAAGGAGGGTCAGGTCAGCACCTTCTATGGACTGAGCACCAAAACAAGAAGGGGGATTAGAGGGGTCCCCACACGAGGCTAGAGAGAGCCACAGACTCAAAGAGCATGTGCAAGGCTCTCTAGGGGAAAGGTTCGTCTGCCTGGGAAGCTTCCAGCTCCCACCTCCTGTGAGGCCCAGGATAGTATCCACAAAATGTGTGACCAGTGACAGGGTCTACGCATGGCACAGTAGCCTGCAGGAACCAGCAGTGTCACCAATTTATTTGCAGCAAATAAGGAGACCATGGGGAATTATTTTCAAAGCTATGGCTCCTTGACCAAGAGAAAGCAGGGGTCTTTTATTTCAGATGGGGAATGAATATTCAAAAGGGAGAGGTGGGTATTTGCTCATGCAGATACAGTTTGAAAGCATGCTTCCACATACATCACGTTATGGTAGTAAGGCCTAAGCTCCACCTGGGTGGAGATTTTAACATTAAAATGAAGCAAAGGTAATAATCTCTTGGACACTTCCCAGCCTGTCTGCACAGGTATCACTCTTGTGGTGGTGTTTGGATAGGCTTTCAGGGTGGTTGGTGATTGCATCTCTTAACATGACTAAAAAACAATTTGGAGAAACAGTTAAGTGTTTCCAAAACCTCCTTTGAGTTACTCAGGGCAGTTAGTTGGTGACAGCAGGATGGAGACTTAATCACCTTCAAGTGGTGTGGGATACAGGTCAGGCCTCTGCATGACTTCAGCTTCCTCAGTTATTTCCTCCTCAGTGTCTAATCTACCCACTTTTAGACTGGGGACTCCAGGAAGGTCTGCAGGTGTTGAGAGAGAGCAGGCGTCAAGAGACCAATGTTTTCCACAAATCAATGAATGGAATCTGCAGGGGCAAAGATCTAAATAACAAAAGGCCACATACAATATAGGATACACTGCAGTCACACCTTTCCAATGATTCACAGAGAGATCTTTAGATGTCAACTTAAAAATGTGCAAGAGTGGTGATGGTTGCACAACCCTATAAATATGTGAATATACTAAAAAACACTGGATTGTACACTTTAAAAGGGTGAATAACAAGGTATGTGAATTATATGTCAATTTTTTTAAATGTGCAAGAGAGATACAGCTAGGGTGGTGAACTATTCCAGTTGGCCTGGAACTGAGGGAGTTGCCAAGATACAGGACTTTCAGAACTAAAACTGGGAGAGTTCTGGGCAAATCAGGACAAGTTGGTCTCCCTAGGTACAGAGTTTTAAGTCTGTGTGCCATCTGGCCTCCAGCGAGGATCTGGACTGTGTTCTCCAAGAACAGGACATGGCTGTTGGGCCAAACAGGAAAGCCCAAGTCTAAAAATTATTAATGTGGTTTAGGTTCCTCACATCTCCAAACCCTACAAAACACATCTATTGGTGGGATATGAGATTCCAAAAATTTGACAGAGAGAAGAAGAGATGAAAGTCTATCTGGTCTTTGGATGTGGCGCTGGAAGGCAGTCCCAGGAAAGCAGAGCCTGGATCATGGTGGCACAGTATCTGGCACACAGGTGCTGATAACTATTTGATAAATAACAATCTCTCCATAGCATCCGCTGTAGATACCCGGCAGCTTGGCGCAGCATCCCCAAGGGATGCAGATCTTATGGACTTTGTGAGGCCAGCACACAGTAGGGTCACAGGAAATGCTGGCGGCCAGGCGCCGGCCTGCTGCCGGCAGCACCAGGAGCACTACGCAGCCACCGCTCCCCCGCGCCCGCTCTCGTCAGCCCGGGGCATCTGGGCTCCCCGCCGCTCGCGACAGCTGCCTGGGAGAGGGGAGCGTTGCTTGGGGAACACTGGGGACGCAGAGAAATCCCCGCGTGCAGCTGGGGAACTCCTTTTCCCACAGGGCCGCGCGCGCCAGTCCATTTCCCACAATTCCCGCTCCGCTTCCGGCGCGGCCGAGGCGCTGCTGACGGCTTCCGGGTTTGGGCCTGGCGGTGCAGTTGAGGCGGAGGCGGTGGCGGCGGCCGAGCGGGACGCTGGCGGTGGGAGTCGGGGAACCGGTATGGACGTTACGGGGCAGGAGACCGACTGGCGGAGCGCCGCCTTCCGGCAGAAGTTGGTCAGTCAAATGTGAGTAGGGGCCGGGGCGGCGGGCCGGATCCGCGGACCTTCTCCCCTCAGCCCTCCCTCGCGCGGCGGGCGAGGCCCAGGCCCGCCCCGTGGGAGACCTAGGGCGCCGGACTCGTGGGGTTTCGAGGGCCCCGGGGACCCGCGGAGTCCCAGGGCGAGGCCCTCCCCTGGCTGTCCCCTCCGTTCTCGGCCGACGCGGACAGCTTGTTAGCTTTCCTGGGGCCGAGCTCTGCAAACCAAGGGCCCTGGCTTATGAGTCATCGTCCTGAGCTCTCCCATTCGTCATTGTGTGCTTTGGATGTAGACTTTCCCCTGCTTTGAATCACACTGAATACGAAAAAGGAAAGGGGCAGCCCATAGTAGCTTTAGCAGGGCTGGGTGCTTTGTGATTCCTCTTCGGAAAAGCGCATCAGGGTGAGAGAGAGATCGGAGGAAGATGAGGTTGAGAGGCTAGGTGGTTGGGCAGTGGGGACGGAGAATCTACGGGTGACAGCCCCCTCCCCCTCAACGGAGTGTGGACTCCGCGAAGGGTGGCAGGAAGAGGCTGTCAGGAAGCGACTGTCGGTTGGGAGGAGGGAGTGGAGAGCTGGGGTTAGTACCTCCTCTCCACAGTCTCAGCGGTTGAACCCCTCAGTGCAGGGGTTGCTGGTGCCCCCTAGGCTTTTCACCTAGCGGAACTCCAGCTCCTCACCGCCGACTGCTTGTTTCATTTAGCAGCTTTTTACTGAGCTTGCTGGCGTGCTGTGCTAGCTTCAGATTTGCCTGAGACAGCCCCTGCCCTCAGGGAACACGCTACCTTAAAGGAACAGCTGTAGTGCATTCTTTCTCCTAGGAAGTATTGACAGTTTGCTTGAACAGGCCAGGGGCAGCCTTGTAGAGTGGGTGACAAATAAATTCAGTCCTAAAAAGACAAGTAGGAGTGTGAAAGGGCCATCATTTCACCTGAGGAGTGGGGAAGTGTGAGCGTTCACTGCATAGCACGGATATCGCTGTAGGCTGAGATTTCTGGCGTTTGAGGAGTAAGGAGGTTCAGGAGATGATAATAAAATGAAGGTGAGCAGGTGCTGATGCATTAGTGGTGGGAACGCTTTTGAGCCTGTATTTATTGTGTGGCCTACTTTGAGATAGTGAAATGCCAGAGTTTGGAAGATCCCCCGAGTCCCTGGAGATTAATCAAGAACAGAGGAGAGAGGCCAGTTAGGCCATTATAAGTTTTGAGCACTTGGGGTCTGGGATCTGTCATTTTTCATCCCTGTGTTCCCACTGCTAGATCACTGCCTGTCACATTGCTCCATAAAATGGTTGTGGAATGACTCAGTCAGGCAAGAGATTATAAAGGCCTACAGTAGACAGTGTTAGAAACTGAAAAAGGAAGATGATTCCAGAGAACGGGAAGAGCGGAGCATAGACAGTCTTTGATGACTGACTGGATGGAGGGGATGGGTGCAGCAGTGTGAAAAGGAAGGAGGGGCGGAAAGCCAGGAAGCCTCTTAGTACAGTGGAAGGAGTGGGGACTGTGGAGTGAGTGGCTCTGGGCACTGCTGTGGAAGCCTGGGGACAGTTGTGTGGATGTTGCAGAATCAGTGAACATTGTTTTTTGGATGTACTGGAGTTGTCTATGGATGAAAACTTGAGAGATGGCCCACTTCAGGGCTCTTGCAAGAAAAGCCCCCGGGGCAAAGATTCCTCTTTGGAGGAGCCCGGAATTTAAGAGCAGGAAGAATGAGTTCCCATCAAAGGAAATGGGGAGGGTGAGGGAGTGTCAGAGCGCCGGGAGGCTAATCGAAGAGTCTCTGGGTGTGAAATCTGACTGGATACTTAATAATTCAGCTTCCTTCTGCTTCCAGGGAAACTGGGTTCATTCTTTTTTTGTCAGATTGCTGCTTGGGTATGAGTTTTCTATTGCTGCCATAACAAATTACCACAAATGTAGCATTTTAAAACAACACAAATTTATTATCTGACGTTTCTGTAGATTAGATGTCTAGGTGGCTCAGCTGAGTCTCCTGCTTAGGGTCTTACAGGGCTGAAATCAGGATGTTGTCGGGGGTGCATTTCTTCCTGGAGGCTCTGGGGTAGAATTTGCTTTCAAGCTCATTCAGGTTGTCGATGAAATTCAGTTCCATGCAGTTGTAGGACTGAGGTATCCTCGTTCCTTACTGGCTGTTAGCCAGGGCTCAGTCTTTGTTCCTAGAGGCTGCCTGCATTGTGTCTCAACTCCTTCTCTGTGGCCCCCCTCCAGTAAGGGTGGGTTCCTCTGCCGCATATCTCTGACTTCAGCCAGAGAAAATTCTCTGTTAAAGGCTCAGATTTGATTGGGCCCACTCGGGTAATCCAGGATTATGTCCCTATTTTAAAGTCTGTAACCTTAATTGCATCTGGAAAGTCCCTTCTGCCATATTCACAGCATATTCACAGGTTCCCAGGATTAGGCATGGACATCTTTGGGGAGCCCTTCTGCCTACCAGTGCTGGGATGAGCAGTTTCAAAGGCTGGCTTCCTAACATGGTGTGGGTGTTCTCAGTTCTCAGATTTGTCTGTTTTTCTCCAGGGTTCACTTTGAAAGTCGTGATTCTTGGTGCCTTGATTTATTGTGTTCATAGAGTTAGAAGAGAGGATTTGGATTAGGATACTTGACGTATTGTTAATTCCAGCTTCCTCCGGGGTTTATGCTGTTGTTTAAAGCTGGCCATCTTGGGAAATGTTTTGAACCCAAGTAATTTATAGTTGAATGAGGGCATAAAGAATGGATAGCTAAGTAGTGAGAAGTTTGAGTGGAAGGGAAAGCATCTGAGAGCAGGTTCACTGTCTTTGCCTGGCTCTTGGATATCTATCAAGAGAACAATGCTTCAGAGCATGGGCTAAATAAACTAGTCTCCCAGCTCCCACTGCAAAAGGCCCCCACTGCAAAAAAGTGGTTTTGGGTTGGGGCTGGTTAGGAGAGCCCTCCATTGCCTCTACCTCATCTGGGCCCGTCCTGGGCTGCTGCCTGCCCTCACTCTCCACTGCCTTGCTGAAAACCTATCAGTGATTTCTCGGATGTCCCACCCTCCCAGCCTTGACGGTGGCCTGGCCTAGCCACCTCTTCTCATAACCCCCATCCTGTTTCAGCCTCTTTGGTCTTTCATCTTCTTGAACACTCCAAGTTCTTTTTCTCTCTCTTTAAACAATTTATTATCAAATATTTAAGTATTCAATAATAGGTAGACTTCCCCCTGCTGTATTCATGACCAGCTCCTTCTCATCATTTAGGTGTCTGCTTAAATATCAGATTCTCAGGATTCTTCCCTGTCTACCCTCCCTGAAGCTGATCACTCCTCTGATATGTTGTATTGCAGCCCCTTTTAGTTTCCCACAGGACCCCGATCCTACAAAGCATGGCACCTGGCGTATAAACGCTTATTGAAGAGTGCAAGAGTAAGTATTTTCCTGGGTGCTGTATGCATCACCCTCTCATATGACAGTGGCATTCTGTACCTGTACAAACGTGCATTGTGTAGCTCTGAAACCCTCCACTTTGTCCTTTCGTTAGCTGAGTGGCCTTGGATACTTAACCTTTCTGGATCGTCTCCCAGATGATCTGTGAAATGTCAGGAGTCCAGTCTGTCTCACAGGGATGGTGGGAGGGAAAATGAAGAGACCTCTGCTCCATTCCTAGTAGAGGGCTCAGGACTCAGCGATGAGTTCCCTGACGCCGCCTTCCTGGGCCCTTGCAGGAGTAGGAGCCTTGGATGATGAAAGTGAAACCCCTGAGCCTCGTTAGGGGAATTGATGACACTTAAAGGAGCCTGTGGGGAGGGTAGTTGTGAACCTGTTGGTGGGGTCAGATAAGCTCTTTCTTGAACATTCGCTCTCCCTGCAGGACCATGGGAGAAGCCCCCCTTAGAGCTCCCGAGCCAGCCTTCCCTGAAGGATTGTTGGGATAGCGTTGAGCATGTCTATGGTCTGTAGGCTCCCAGAGAACAAGCATGTGTAAGTAGTGACCAGCACTGCACCTGACAGAGAGTGGGTAATCAGTGAATGAGTAAGAGGACTTCATCAATCATTTTTTCCCAATTCTTTGAGATTTTTTTTCCATCTTATTCTTGAGACTTTTGTGCCTCCCACCCCTGAGTACAGCAGATTGCACATATAGTAGTGGAATAAATAAATGTCTGTTGGGCTGAACAGATTGCAGAGGGGAGGAGACCCTGGGGAGGAGGGCAGCCCCATATTGGGGTTCTCATCAAATGCTAGGTGGGGCTCAGGGAGCATGGAGCAGAGTTGGGACAGACAGGTCAGCCACCTCTTCTGGTGAAGCCCCCAAGGGAGATGTGAGCTCTACGTTGGCAACCTAGGAGATGCAGATATTTCAGCCTAGATGGTAAGGAGAAAATTGAGTGCTGTTTAGCCAGAAACAAAATAAAACAAAGCAAATAAACAGAAAACAAACAACTGAACAGCAACTACCAAGGGTCTGGAGAGGCCTTCAGAAGGATGGATAGTGCCCTGAAACTTGCACGTCCAGATCCTCCCTGTTGGTTTTGGTCCCTCGCACAGGCAGAAGCGGATGAGTCTTGGCCGAGCCTTTTCTGTGGCTTATCCCACTCAGGCCTCCCAACAGCCCTGTGCCCTCCTGGTGCTTTTCTGGCCCTTGTTTTCCAGCGGGGAAGCTGCTGAGCCCTGCTGCTTTCTTCCAGCCTGGTTTTTGTCTAAATGCCTGGGCTCGTTTCTGTGTATAACTCACTGCTAGAATGTCCACTGCCTGAGGCCAGGAGCCCTGTCTAATCACCTCCAAGCCCCAGTGCCCCTGATGGCAACCAAGAAGTGATTGTTGAGATGCTGACTTAAGAGTCCTGACCCTTGGCTGTACTGTGTCTAGACCAGGAATGACAGTGACCCGAGGGGACCTCAGTCATCTAGCTGCTCAGGAGTCCGGGGCTTTCTCAACAGCAGCAGCTGACATGTAGTGGGTGTGCTGTGTCAAGGCCTGTTGCAGAAGTTGACATGTGTTAGCTTATCGCCTCTTCATGCCTGCCCTGCCAGATGTACTTGTTCCCATTTTTAAGATGAAGAAGCTGATGCAGAGAAAAGAGGCCACTGCTGCTTACAGTTATACTCTGCATGTTACAAATGAATACTTGCTGAAGTGTAGCAGGACAGGAGAGGCAAACTGTCTTTTAATCTTTGAAAGAGGTCATGCCTTTTTTGCGGTAGTGGGGAGACAACAGCTGGAAATTAACCCAAGCCAAGTGCACTGGGAGAGCCAGTTAGAGGAGCCTGCTGGTGGTGGGCATCCTGTTGGCAATTTTAGCAACTCCATATGGGTCATTGGGCCCCAAGCAGTGGCTGGCCCTTCTGCCACTGTTTGGCACAGCACCGCAAGCCCCAGCTGATCTTTAGCCTCTACACAGGCAGCAGCCAGCCCCTGAGCCCCACCAGCTCCCTTTTGTAGGTGACCCCACCCACCTATCACAGCTGCAGCCCTTCTGTCCATTCCTGACCAGGAATCTTCCAACTGTTACTGCCATTCCTGACCGGGGGCCTGTGGCTAGTCTAGGACCCGTGTTTGCCATTTGAATTGGGTAGGACTGTGACCACATGTTTGTCTCCCTGCCGCTGTCACGGAAGGCCTGGGGGTACCTGTTTCCTTTAAAGCATTCCTCAGGACAATAATGTTGGCTACATACCCAAAGGGTACATTTTTAAGGGAATTCTGGTGAATTAAAAAAAATTCAAAATGGAAAGTTTAAATCATAAAACTAAATAGTGTAGTTTAAAAATTCCATGACCATGTACCCACCACCCAGCTTCAAGTTTTCAACTCTTGCTTCATGGACTCCACACCCTGCCCCCAATTATTTTGATACTCAATGTTTGGCAGCCCACTGCCTGTGGATTCAGCTCGGAGCCTGAATCCGTCCTCCAAGGTCTGTGCCTGCCTGCCCACCCCATCCTGCTGGGCTGCCCAGAGAGCCTCACAGGACCCCAGCTTTTTCTTGCCCTGGCTGCTCTGTGTCCTGTTTGTTCCCCTGCCTGAGAGACCCATCCTTCCCATGGCTGAGCATTGCAGTCCCATCCCACTCACCCTGCCAGGACACTGGGCCTCCGGCTGAGCCCCTGCTCTTCACACACACTCTGTTACCTGTTTGCATTCGGATTGTTTGGAAGCTTCTTCCTCCCCTGGTCTGAATCCCTCCTGGCAGGAACACTACAAGTGTTTGTGAATCAGAGTTGATTCTTGCCTTGCTGGGAGTGCTGTGGTGTGCAGGATTCCAGAGTACCATTGTGGCACCGTTGAGGCTCTGTGGTGATAGTGGGCCACCCTGACAGGCATTCACCTCAGAGTTGGAGAAAGTCGTAACACTCGTATAAGAAGCTGCAGGCAGACCGGCATCCTCACAAGCCACTGCTGGATGCACATAAATTAGGCCATTTTTCTGGAAGACTGGCAATACTATTTATGCCAGTAACCTTAAAATGTCTGTTTCCTTAGGAATTCCTCCAAGGCTAGAAGCAAGAGAGTGTTCAAAGCCTGGTTGTGATGAGGATGCTGACCTCCACATCATGTCCAGTGTGGGACAGAGGAAACAAGCCAGCGGTGGGAGCTGGGTTAGATTTGTTGTTGTAGCTATAGGTGGCAGGTTTGGTGCTCCTGTTAAAAAGGTTGTGGGAGGGGACAGCCCTGTGGCCAAGTGGTTAAGTTTGCGCCCTCTGCTTCAGTGGTCCAGGGTTTCACCGGTTGGGATCCTGGGTGTGGACATGGCACTGATTATCAGGCCATGCTGAGGCGGCGTCCCACATAGCACAACCAGAGGCACTCACAACTAGGATATACAACTGTGTACTGAGGGGTTTTGGGGAGAAGAAGAATAAGAAATTTAAAAAAAAGAAGATTGGCAACAGATGTTAGCTCAAGTGCCAATCTTTAAAAAAAAAAAAGTTGTGGGAGATGCTCCGTAACATGTTGATATCCAGCAGAGCAGGTTAGCAAGCAGGATGCGTAGTGCAGGCTGAGTTTTGTTAAACAGATGTCCTTAGCTGGTTATCTGAGTGATTTTAATTTTCTTTGTAATTTTTAGTACATATATATATTGTGTATTTTTGTTAACAGTAAACATATATTCCTTTTGTAATCAGAAATCTTTGAAAAAGAAGTAGACTCTGTCTGCAAGTGAGGAGGAGGTAAGCCATAGTCACACAGATAGCTACTGTAAGGTGGAAAGTCATCATGTACTCTGCCTTCAGGGTGGGTATCCTCCCTCCGCTGGGCCCTAAGTGCCAACTCAACCTTTTTAAGATGATTCTATCCTTTCCATGACTGCTAAGAAGTGTCAACTTTAAAATAAAATAGTCAATTGTCTTACCAGCAAAATGAGTTTATTTGGGAATAGCCAGAGGAATTGCAATTTGGGAAATGCAAACTATGGTGGACCATAGGCTAATCCAGATAACAAAGGAAGAGAGCTTGCTTTTCTAGAGAAAAAGGGGGAGTTGAGAGGGGCCGTTCTGAATGAAAGTTCATTGGAGGAGGGTAAGAGTTCAGGGTGGCAACAGCTCCTCATTAGCTGAGTTGTGGTGTTTTCCATTGCCTATGCTTATTGCTGGATGAGAAGAAAATCTTCCTTTCTCTTGCAGAGGGTAGTAAAGTAGTAGGCAACTTCCTGTTGGAGATGCAAGGTACAGTCTCTTGCTGTTTGGGGTTACTGACGATGAGTGGTAGGGAGTAATAACTCCCTCTAAGGCCTTCCCAACTTGAATTTTAGTTGAGATTTCCTTCGTTACTTTTTTTTTTGAATTTTTTTTATTGAGTTCATAATAGTTTACATCGTTGTGAGATTTCAGTTGTACATATTTCTTGTCTGTCACCAGGCAAGTGCTCCCCTTCACCCCCTGTGCCCACCCTCCATTTCCCTCCCCCAGTAACCACTGAACTGTTTTCTTTGTCCATGTGTTTGTTTATATTCCACATATGAGTGAAATCATATGGTGTTTGTCTTTCTCAGTCTGGCTTATTTCACTTAGCATAGTACCCTCCAGATCCATCCATGTTGTTGCAAATGGGAAGATTTTGTCTTTTTTTATGGCTGAATAGTATTCCATTGTATATATACATACCACATCTTCTTTATCCAGTCATCTGACGATGGGCACTTGGATTGTTTCCATGTCTTGGTTATTGTGAATAGTGCTGCAATGAACATAGCGGTGCATGTGTTACTTTGGATTGTTGATTTCAAATTGTTTGGGTAGATACCCAGTAGTGGGATAGCTGGGTCTATGGTAGTACTATTTTTAGTTTTTTGAGGAGTCTCCATACTGTTTTCCATAGTGGCTGTACCAGTTTGCATTCCCACCAGCAGTGTATGAGGGTTCCCTTTTCTCCACATCCTCTCCAACATTTGTTGTTCTTTGTCTCCGTAATTATAGCCATTCTGATTGGTGTAAGGTGATATCTCATTGTAGTTTTGATTTGCATTTCCCCGATGATTAGTGATGTTGATCATCTTTTCATGTGTCTGTTGGCCATCTGTATATCTTCCTTGGAAAAATGTCTGTTCATATCCTCTGCCCATTTTTTGATCAGCTTGTTTGTTTTTTTGTTTGAGTTGTGTGAGTTCTTTATATACTTTGGAGATCAACCCCCTGTCTGATAAATGATTTGCAAATATTTGCTCCCAGTTAGGGGGTTGTCTTTCCATTTTGTTCATGGTTTCCCTTGCTTTGCAGAGGCTTTTTAGTCTGATGTAGTCCCTTTCATTAACTACTTCTTTTGTTTCCCTTACCCTAGTAGACATGGTATTCAAAAAGATGTGGCTAAGACAAATGTCGGAGTGCACTGCCTATATTTTCTTCTAGGGTTTTTATAGTTTCAGTTCTTACATTCAAATCATTAATCCATTTAGAGTTAATTTTTGTGTATGGTGCAAGATAATGGTCTACTTTCATTCTTTTGCACGTAGCTGTCCATCCTTCATTACTTGTCACAGAAGCATTCCCCTTTTTTATTTTATTAAGATCAGCCCTAAGCTAACATCTGCTGCCAGTCCTCCTCTTTTTGCCAAGGAAACCTGGCCCTGAGCTAACATCTGTGTCCATCTTCCTCGACTTTACATGTGGGATGCCTACCACAGCATGGCGTGCCAAGCGGTGCCATCTCCACACCCGGGATCTGAACCGGTGAACCCTGGGCCGCCGAGAAGCAGAATGTGTGAACTTAACTGCTGTGCCACCGGGCCGGCCCCTCCCCTTTTAACTGAAACTGTCCTTCCCGCTGACCGTCCCTCTGTGCTGGTGCGAGAGCCCCAGCCAGATGTTCCCTGGTCCGTGCCAAGCCCTCTGGTTACCTTTATGGCTGGCTCTCCCTCTGTCGTTCTTTCTCTTCTGTGTCATAGATTTGGCCTTGGCCTCATCTCTTCCTCATGACCCCTGATGGCTTAGCCCATGGCCGTGCCTACTTCCTCTTGTGTTTGTAGAGCCCTCATTAGGTACATCCTGGATGCACCGAACAGATAAACTCTTTTTTCCTGTTTTTACACTCATTTTTTTGTCTTGCCACCTGTATTATAAATTCCTTGAGTGTAGGATCTGGTCTTATACCTCTGGATCTCATTGAGCTCCTAGCATGGTGCTCAGATGAGAGCTGTACAATAATTGCAGGTATGGTTGTAGAAAACTACAACTGTGCACTTAACCGCTGCGCCACCAGGCCAGCCCCGAGCCTTTCTTTTTTTTAATTGAGACATTTATTTAAAGACAAAGTGGAATCCACGCTCTTACTAGATGGTTCTGTTTAGCAGATAAACAAACGAGTTCCCAATCCCAAAGAACAAAGAGAATGCACTAGGAGCCCAGGCGCAATCCGTGAAACCACCACCCTGGAAGGGAGACGCTCCCCTCCAGTTTAAAAGCGAATTGCTTACTAACCTAGGTGGGGCCTGTTTATAAAGGTCTGTGATTGAATGAGTTAAGTATCTTGAGGTGGATTAACTGGTACTTAGGACAGTGAGTCCTTGGAGAAGACATTTAACCTCTTGAAGTCCCAGTTCTCCTTACTGTGAGCTTTTTCTTTTGAGATGTTTCAAATATACAGAGAGTTGCAAGCATAGTATACAGAGTGCTTGAGCCTACCCTTCCCTCAGATTCACTGATTCTCTCACTTACACACATCTTCTTGGTACTCATACTTGATGAATAGCAGCCGAATGCTGTCTTGCTCCCTCTTCCTTCTGGACCCTATTCCGTCTTAGCCTTTGGCCCTGCAGTCTTCTCTTAGCTCTCTGCCTGGGAATCTGCCAAAGGGGTAGGGGTGGGTAAGGAACTGTAGTGAGATGTTACCTGGCTACAGGTCAGCCTTTGAGCTGAGCCGCTAGTATCCATCTGAGAGAGGGACAGCAAGGCAGGTAAGGGGCATCTAGGCCAAGGGCCCAGACCAGAAAGGCCCCCCCGCCTCTTGGGCTCCTGCTCTTCCCAGCCTGTGTACCCTGAGCTCCTTCCTGTGCAGGCTTTGGGGAGAGAGTGCATGTCAGTTAAGAAATGGGTCTTCCGTGTCTCCACTGTCCTTCTGTTCTGCTTTCCCCTCTTTCCAACTTCCTTTCAGTCCTCATCACAGGTGACGTTTGAGGAAGTGATCTGGCTTCCGTGTATGGGAGGGAGCCCCTGTTATAAAGTAGAAAGAATGCTGGATTTGCCCTGAGAAGCCCTGATGGATCGCCCCGGGCCCTTTAAACACCGCTAGTCCGCTTTGATTCCTGCTAGGGAGGATTCACGCTTGTGAAAATGCTGCGGGAGTCCTGCCAGGTGCTCTGTAGTTGGAATTCAGGCAAGAGGCTGTTCAGGTCCCAAACTAAGGATGGGCAGGGGCAGGATGCTGGGGCCAGGGCTCAGGAGCTCTCTCATCTCAAGTACTGTTTCTTTGTATTGAAGTTAACATGCCTCCTACAGCGAACAGCACAAGGACACAAGTGAATGTTCACATATGTAAATGACCCCATAGCCACCAGCCAGACCTACGTCTTGAACAGGCCCAGCACCCAGCAGGCTCCTCCCTGGGCTTCAGCCAGTGCAGACCCTGCCACACTCTTCTGATTTCCCTGGCCATGGACGCATTTGTTCTTGAACTTCCTATTGTTGTAATTACGTTCAGTACAATCTTGTGTCTGGCTCCTTTCATTCCGCATCAGGTCCATGATTCATCATCCTGGGTAGCAGTTGTTCTTATTTATGCCATGTGTTATTCCATTGCATGACTCTACCCCAGATTACTTTTCTGTTCTATGCTTGATGGATGTTGGGGTTAGGTCCTTGTTGGCTATGTGAAGACAGCACCAGGGGTGTTTTGGGTCATCTGGTACATACAGACTCTCTGGGTTATGCACCCAGGGCTGAGTTGAGGGGTGTGGCCTTCAGCTGCAGCACATTCTGCCAAACAGTTTTCCAGGCGCTACCAATTTACATTCCTACCAGCCACGTAGGAGAGTTCCACTGGCGTTGTCAAGGAACCTGCCTTTATAATAAGAACCCTTGGGGACTGTGCATGCGTTTATGTGGGAGGAAGGGGAGGAGAGAGATGGGTGTGCATCCCAGAGGGAGCTGGCCCTGATTCTATGCTGATTCTGAGAGGTGGGCTGCAAGGTGATGATGTGCAGAATGTGTAGGGCTGTCAACTCTTCAAGGAGAAAAGTCCTGCAGCCAGTGGGAGATTCAGGGAAGAGTAGTCAGCTGCAGGAGGCATGTGGGTGAGCTGTCCTCGTGTTTGGGTGGAGGCAGTAGAGGAGATGGAGCAGAGGACTGTGGTGGGCAGAGCAGATGTGGAGAAAGACAGGGATGAGAGGATGTGGACACAAGAACGCCAGTCCCAGCAGCTTGGGCCTGTCTCCATCTCCTCTTTTGGTCAGTGTGTTCAGGACTTGTGGGTGCAGTACTTCATTCCCTTCCAGATAACACTGGAGAGGATTTCAAAACAGAAAGGTGTTTTCCAAAATCTCTGCCCAGAGATGGCTGTTACTGACATTTTGATCTGTTTCCTCCAGTCTTGTTTCTGTGTGCGTATAATTTTATTTGCATGTATTTTAAATATGTAAAAATATATCTATCTGTATTTTTATTTTATTTATTTGTTTGTTTTGAGGAAGATTAGCCCTGAGCTAACATCTGCCTCCAATTTTCCTTATGCTGAGGAAAACTGGCTCTGAGCTAACATCTGTGCCAATCTTCCTCTACTTTTTATATGTGGGATGCCACCACAACATGGCTTGATGAGCGGTGTGTAGGACCACGCCCAGGATCCAAACCAGCAAACCCTGGGCCACTGAAGTGGAGCACGCAAACTTAACCACTCGGCCACAGGGCCGGCCCCTGGAGAGCTCTTGAGAGTAAGTCTCCTCCAGGCTCCTCTGCACAGTTATCCTGCATGCTTGACCTGAGCATTTTGTTTACTATCTTGTTAAAGGTTCCATTATGGATTTTTCCAAACATTCACGGAAGTAGAGATAATAGAAAAATGGTCTTCCAGGTACTTTGAGAGTTAGCCACATATAGCCAATGTTTCACCCATCCCTCCCTGGACTGTTTTAAAATCGCATCCCAGACACTGCATGATTTCAACTGCCAGTACTGGAGTACAGCTCTCTAAAAGATGGAGCTTCCCTCCCGCCCCCAAATGCCACAGAATCATGTGAGGTAATCATTTTAATAAATTCTTGGGTTGGCAGAGAGCATCCTTACCACATGGTTGCCTGGTAGTGACTGGGACGTGCTAGGGGCTGTAACTGGGGGCGCTGGAGTGGTCCCAGGCCTGGAGCCCAGAGTCTAGTGCCTGGAAAGGGATCAAGAGGCCCCTCCAGCTCTCCTGGTTCTCTTAAGGCCAAACGAGCAGATTTGAATAAATGACGAACTCCTGTAGTCTTCTGAAGCAGCTCAAATAACTACATGCTCTTTAAAGGACAGTAGTGTTTTCTCTAGGTGTAGTTTTTTCATTGATCTGGTTCATTGGGAATTAAGAAATCTTGAGAGGAGAAATTGGAGAGCTTAAACAACCTAAGAGGAATGTGAAGAAAGTGTTTTAAGTTTCTTGTGTTTGTATGATTAAAAAATTTTAATACCCTTTCTTACATGTAGGTGGATGGTTAAATTCTGAAATACCTTTTTTTTTTCTGCTTGAGGAAGATAGCCCTGAGCTAACATCTGTGCCAGTCTTCTTCCACTTTGTATGTGAGTTGCTGCCATAGCATGGCTGACGAGTGGTGTAGGTCCACGCCCAGGATCTGAACCTGCAAACCGGGGCCGCTGAAGTGGAGTGCACTGAACTTAACCACTACACCACGGGGCCAGCCTCTGAAATACATGTTTTTATCTTGTTAAAAACCACTTTTTTTTTTAAGGTTTTATTTATTTATTTTTAAAATTTTTCCTTCTTCTCCCCAAAGCCCCCAGTACATAGTTGTATATTTTAGTTGTAGGTCCTTCCAGTAGCATGTGGGACGCCACCCCAGCATGGCCTGATGAGCAGTGCCATGTCCGCACCCAGGATCCGAATCAGCAAAACCCTGGGCCGCCAAAGCGGAGCGCGCGAAGTTAACCACTTGGCCACAGGACCCGCCCCTAAAAAGCACTTTTATGTTTCTTTAAAAAGTCAGAGAACCAGAATGCAGAAGTGTGCTGACAAAGAAGTCGCAGTCGGGGATCTGGCCTGGCAAACATGCTTGCAGCTCCCTGTGAGTTTCAGAAGACGCCCTCCCTGTTGAGGGCAGGTGTTTGCTTTCCTTACTGTTGGAGGCTAAACAGTTGGTGTATTATCATTTCCTGCCTCCGGGATGAAACCACTTGGGGCGTTGGGGCAGTAAATCACAGCCGCAGAACCGAGAGAAGACCTAGGAAGGCACAGGATGCTGCTCTGTAGCTGTCTGAGGACCTGGTATATGGTCAGAAGACTCGACTGAACAACCCTGTGCGGGTGGAGGGCAGGGAAGGAATTTTCTGGCTGTAGTTGTGGTGAGGTACCTCTCAGGTGTGTGGGGGGTTTAGGGTGGTGACGAGGGGAGACTGCTTTGCCAAGTGCCTCTCTGACCATTCTCTGACCCAGGGGCTACTGGGAGAACTGTGGAACATGGTAGGCTTTTTGAGACACTCCTGGGGTTCAAAATTGCTGATGAAGCAGAAGTTTCTTGTCTCTATGTTGACTGAGTCGGAAAGTTTAGAAAGTTGAAGGAGACCTTTCTTGATAATAACTGATGTTCACTGAGTATTTCTCCATGGCAGATTCTGTGGCATACTCTGTATGTGCTTTTGCTTTTTTTTTTTTTGGTGAGGAAGATTGGCCCTGAGCTAACATCTGTTGCCAATCTTCCTTTTTTTTCTCCCCAAAGCCCCAGTACATAGTGTATATCCTAGTTGTAAGTCCTTCTAGTTCTTCTATGTGGGACGCCTCCCTCAGCATGGCTTGATGAGTAATGTGTAGGTCCATACCCGGGATCCAAACTGGCGAACCTGGGCTGCTGAAGCAGAGTGCATGAACTTAACCACTACGCCACCGGGCCAGCCCCTGTATGTGCATTTTATCATTTAACTTTTAATTATGTATTTTTTATTTTATCAAATTAATATATCCACATAAATTTTAAAAGTCAAGGGATGATAAAAGACTTAGGAGAAACTGTGGTGGTTCCCTACTCACTGTGTCTGCCCTGTGACTCTGCTCTTTTTCTGGCATATGCCAGTGATTCTAAGTACTGTGCATGTGCTGCCCTCTCTAGTCGTGATGTTTATGAGTTTTATGAATTATCTATTGACTTTCTCTTTGGCTTTGTACAGCCATTCTCTCTGCTGCTCCTTCATTCTGCCAGTATTTTACCTTCTGGGTAAATCGGTAATGAACGCTTACGTTTCGTGCCTACACAAATGGTATTCACAGCTGAGTGTAGTGGCGTACTGTGATCATTTTTTCCCCCTAGAAAAAATTGCCTTCTTAAAAATCGGCCTAGCTTTCTGTGTACCTGTGGTTAACTCTTCCCATATCTTCCAGTCACCTCTCTGGGACAGTTCTCCCTGTGCTAAGTGCTACCAGGCCATCTGTCTGTTCCAACCTTTTTCCTGGACCTCCTTTGTGGAGCCCTCGTGGGCAGTGGCCGGGGGCGTGGTGAGGACAGACTTCGGTGTGCTTGTTTGTTGTCCGCTGTTGGGTCTCTGGTTTTGTGTATCCTGTGTTTTGTTCTTTTGGGTTCACTCACTCATAACACTCGCTTCCAGAGAAAGGGCTTGTGGGAGTTCAGTTTCTGGAGGCTGTGTCAGTTTGCATGCATATAGACTTCTGGGTTGGAAATACTTCCTCAACGACTGGGAAGCATGTCCCTCTGCTTTTTTCCTCCACTGCTGCTTTTGTGATGGCCCAGTGCTTCTCCTCTTAGTAAGCTTTACTGTGGCTTGCCTTGATCCCAAAACTCACGTCCTGTGCTTCAGGGGGGAGGTTCCTTCGAGTCATTTCACGGGGAGTTTCATTCCTGCCACTCCCTGTGCTTACTCTCCTGATGTTTGAATGTTGGCCCTTTGGCCCTCTTCTAGTTTTTTTAATCTTTTATCTCCTGTTATCCATCTGTTTGGCTCTCTTCTCTGGGGGATTTCCTCAGTTTTATCTCTGACCTTTCACTGCTAATGCTTTTATTTCTAAGAACTCTTTTTTTTTTTTTTGTAATCTGACTTTTCCCATTTTATAGCATCCTATTCTTGTTAAATGGATGCAATGTTTTAAAGATAGTTTCTTGACATTGTCTTCTTCCTGCTGAGTTTCTGATAGCTCCAAACGACTTTTCTCCTAGGGTCTTTGTCTACCATGTTAGAGTGTCTGGGAGCCCTTGGTTGGCTGCTCACTCTAAGAGAGGGGCACTGCAAAGGCAGGTGGACTCTCTGAGCACAAGGGGGCCTGTCCACTGGGAGGTTCACTGGGGGCTTATGTGGCTTCAGGTCTCTGAGTCTTTCCTCCAGAACATGGTCTTCCAAATGCTGGGCTGCAGGCTGAAGGCCTGGGCGCCATGCTGCAGGAAGCCGTGGGTAGGGAGGTGGGCAGGCGGCCGAGTCTCAGCACTTGGTATGGATCCAGTCACTCGGATGGCCATGCAGTCTGCTGCTTTCATTATCCTCCCCATGCCTTCTCAACCAGGTGGGTTGACCCCCCTGTCCAATGACTCTCCTTTCTATGCTTTTCCATAGAATAAATCTCTAGCTGTCTCCTGGTGTGGGGGTGGTTACCCAACAATGTGAAGTGGGGGAGGGGATGCGGGCATGGCTTTCTCCTGGGAATCCTTCCATTTGCCCTTGGACCCACGAGCACCTGGCACACCCTGTCCTGAGCCTCGCAAAGTTCTAGGCCTGTCACCAGGTTGGCTCTCAGCCCTCCTCACTGTCCCTTACTTAGCACTCCATTTTCTTGATTGGCTTGCTGTGTCCATCACCACCCGCCATCAGCTTTCCAGCCTCTGAGAGGCTGTTCTTGGGGCCGCCACTCCCATTCTTCCCGTCTTTGTGAGTTTGTGTTAGAGAAAAACAAAATCCCTTTTTTCTGTGCTTTAAGTAAGGTTTTGGTATGGAACAAAATTAGATGTGCAGGTTCAGTCCCTCGTTCCAACTTGGAGATTCCTATCTCGTTTAATTTTGTTTTTGCAATGAAATGTTTCAGGGAACACGTTAATTTGGATTGTGATGTCAGCTGGCTCAGCTGAAGCCAGTGCCTCCCCTGTCATCTGGCTTCGTCCTTCTGCAGGCAGAGGTTTCCTCTCTTCAGAGGGCCAGAATAGTTCATTTGGAACCTGTGTGTTTTTCATTCTGACTGATTCCTTATCATCCTCCTCTCCAAATAAATTCCTGATTTTTAAAAAATTTGATGCCTAAGAGGGTGTAATATTTTTGAGGAACAAACCAAAATTACAGAGTGAAAAATAGGTCCCTTCTGAATTGAAAGTATGAAACCCATAGATGTGATGAGAATCAGTGAAAGTTCGTTTCCCTCTCAGGGCCAGTGTAGTGATTTGCTTTCCTTCTGGTCCATCTTCACTTCCTATCCCTTCTGGAGGTGGGCTCGGTGGATGCCTTGGCACTGGGGCAGGGCAGAAGCTTCGGGGCCGGCCTCATCCACATGCGGTGTATGGGCCCAGCTGGCATTTAGGGAGGGTGGGGCAATTCTCTCTTGTGCTGGCCTGAACTGTGCCTTATGCTGAGAGCTTGCCCCCAAACATGCAGGGCCATTGCAAAGGCCTGGGGTGAGAGTGGGCTGGCTACTTGAGCATCAGGGCTGGGCTTGAGCTGCAGAAGGCCCGGAGTATTAGGAACACCTTTTCCTCTCTCTCTGGTAGGTGGCTGGTGAAAGTGTGGTAGAAATCTTTTTTAATCTGGCAAAATCTTTTTCCCTTTATGGTGTCTGCTTTTGGTGATGTGCTTAGGAAGGATTCCTCATCCCGATATTATATAACTATCCTCTCATTGACTTCTGGTACTTTTATGATTTGGGTTTTTACACACACAAGGTGAAGGCTCGCACAAGTGAGCTGCATGCTCCTGTCCCAGATGGGTGAACAGACTGTTTGCACACATAGGCGGCAGTTCACCTGGAGGCTTCTCTTGAGGAGTGGGGTGAGGCTGGCCAAAACTCCTGCCCCATGAGAGGTCAGTTGGTTGATGGGTGTTGTGGTTCTCAAATCAGAAGTTTCCTCTGGGAAGAGTGAACATCTGTCACACAGATGGATGGGCAGAAGGCATCCTGTGCACCTGAGGTCAGGAGGGTGAGTCTGTGACCCACAGGGGAAGAACCTTTCTGCTTTAGACACCAGCAGAAGACCAGAGGAGCTCATTCTCCTGGGAATTGAAGCATTCATTCAGCAATGGGGAAAGAAGTTAGACCTGGGCAAAGAGGCCTGGAAATGCCAGGGGCAGCGTTGAGGAGAGAGGTGTCAGGAGAGGTGAGAGGACCCTTGGTGTGAACCAGGCCCTTTAGAATGGAGCTCAGGCAGCCGGAGGGCAGCGGAGACTGCTTCATGCTTCTGATCAGCATACCTGTGTGAAGGCCCCTCCTGAGAAATTCGCAGCCCAATAGGGCTATGGAGCTGCGCACCGAGGGGGCACGCTTCCAGGTGGCTCATAGTTCCAGTGGGAGAACAGCTCTGCCTGAAGAAGCCACACACGCTCCCTGCTGTCATCTGCTAGGAAGGGGGTGACACAAACGTCATCACACATTGGAGGTATTTTGGGATGCACACTTAGGCCGACTGTTCTGTTTTCTTTAACACACACTAGTGCTTCCTGTGTGCCAAGTGCCTGACGATGTTAACTCCTGTAATCCTCAGAACAGCCCTGTGATGTGGGCACTGTCACCATCCTCCCTCTGCAGGTGCCAGCGTGCAGGTGCTGCCTTATCTAGGGTCCTTGGCTTGGGGGAGGAGCCATGAGAGACAGCCTGGGGCATTAGCACACTTCGAGCTTATGTCCACATAAACCTTCCCAAGGACACACAGTTTGCCAGTTTTTTGGCTTTATCCTATGCTGATTCAGATTACAAGTACTGCAACTGGACTCTGGTTGAAAATTGAGTTTCCCAATTTGCGGACAGGGTGGAGATGAGGAAGAGCAGGTCGTGCCAAGGCTGGGCCTGTCCTCACACTGTGCCCCTTCTGTGCACCTCCCTTCATCCTGGCCACAGCCCTTTTAGAGTGCTCCTTTACGAGGAGGACATGCTTAGGGGTGGAGTGCCTCTCCCAAGACCCAGAGCTGGCGAGTAGCCAGGTCGGAATTTGAGCCCCGGTCCTTGCGATTCTGGAGCCTAGGCCCTCCCTCCTCTGTCTGCTTCCTGCAGGTCCAGCTGCCCAGCACTTCCACCTACTTTTTCCTCATGCCTTTCCTTGTCTCCCTGGCCCCTGCCACTTGGACATGCTTGTTCGATGCTTGATTTCCCCGGTCCCTGCCACACCGATTCTCAGTTCTGCACATCGTGTCCCATCAAAATGCATGGTGTTACCACTCCTTGTGTTAAAATTAGCCAGTTTTTTGGTCCAGTGCTGATTATTGCCTGCTGCACACGGAGGTGCGTACCACAGTCTTTGCTCTCAAGTTGTTCATAGGGCAGTGGGGCCAACAGCCAGAAAGCCAGCAGTTCCCACAGGAGGTGCCGCGGGTGTAGTTGAAGTGACCATGGAGTTTCCTTGAGGCAGAGAGTAGGGGTGCCCGGGTGGGAGCAGGGTCAGAGGGCCCAGCAGACATGGCTGGTGGGAAGGTCAAAGCAGCGTGCCAGGCAGCAGGGCTCTGGGGGAGTGAGCGGAGCAGATGGATGAAGGAGTGAGTGGGCTTCTCAGCTGCATGGGCTTCCTGCCTCTCTGGTAAGGAACGAGGCCTTGAAGCACACGGGGACATACAGGCCACTTCCCATGCCCACTGGCAGTTGTGTGGCTCAGGTAGCTCCCAAGGGGAGGGAGTTGGGGTAGGAATGGAACCTGGAAACAGGAGCTGTTCGGAGGGGATTGCCACAGGTACAGTGAGAAATGAGGTCAGGATTTGAACTTTAGGGAATGGAGGTTGGAATTGGGAAGCCAAGAGGGGGTTCCCAGGTTTCTTGCCTGGGTGATTGGTGGACACAGAGCTAAGGTTACAGGGTGTTTTCTTGGTGTGCCACCACTGGCCGCTCAGGTGGGGTCTGCCCAGTGAGGGCATCCTCCAGACCCCTGGTGGGGATCTCACAGGGCCTGTGTGATGGATCACGTCCTCCTCTAGGAGGCTCCGGTCTAAACCAGATGCCAGTCGAACCCTGACTGGGCAGACAGGCATAGCCGTGGCAACCAGGAGGAAGCTAGACTGAGGGAGCTCGTGGAGCCCAGGACCCAGTAAGGGGCTCTGTGCTCTGAGCCAGCGTCAGTCCTCCATCCATCTTCTCAGAGGGCTGGTCATGCCCAGGCAGCGGCCACCAGACAGACTCCTTTTGTGACAGTGCTAATGCCACCCTGACAGTCTCAGATTTGTTGATGGCCATTTGGGGTCCTCCCTTGTGAGCTGACACCAGTTTTGCTCCTTGACCTCTTCCAACTGGGTGGGCCCTCGTCTTCCTGGCCTAGACCTCGAGGCTTGCTTGTGATGTGTTGGTTGTTCACAGTTGTTTCTCTGAGTCCATAACCTGCGAGTCTGCCAACCCTATCAGGTAGCTTGGGAGGACTGCTTTTAGCCAGCCAGGAGCCTGGCATAGCGCGCAGAGATTGCTGCTCTTGGGCACAGAGCCCATCTGTCTAGCAGAGTCCTATTCTCAGAGCCCTCAGCACCCCTCTCTGCCTCTCTCTGCTTCACACCTTGGCTCCTGGCTCCAGCTTCTACCCACGGCCTCCCCACTGTCCCCCAGCCGTGCTCTAGGCTGTCCAGCTGGCCAGCAAGTGTCCCCTTCTATGTCCACTGTTCTCCTCTGGGTTGCCCCGTTGGTCTGCAGCTCTGTGGC
Organism: Equus asinus; assembly: GCF_041296235.1. Taxonomy (NCBI): domain Eukaryota; kingdom Metazoa; phylum Chordata; class Mammalia; order Perissodactyla; family Equidae; genus Equus; species Equus asinus. The sequence continues at coordinate 99,600,114 of NC_091797.1, forward strand.
CCTCAGCTCTGGGCAACTCTTTCTGTGACAGGGTTTGCCTCACACTGCTGTTGGGAGGTGGGAAGGGGAACAGATGTGGTCCTGGGGGGCACAGGTGAGGCACCTTTCTCAAAACTGGTCGACTCAGTCACTTCCCTTGTGGGAAATGCTCAGTGACTTAGAGCCTACCAGGTGACGTCTCTCAATCTCCACGTGTGGAGCCCCTGTCCCATGCTGGCCTCAGCATGTGCGTGCCGGGTCCTGGCCTGCCAGCCTTGCTTCCCCACGAGTCAGACTTTGAGTTGTCCTGTTGCATCATTCCTCTTGCCTCTCTCTTGTGGCCTTCGTCACATTTCCTCTCATGCATGTGTCTGCTCCACTCTGGATGCCTTACTAGCAGGAGCCTGTTGCCGTCTCCTTGCCTTTCTGCAGGCTTGAGGAAGCAAACTGGGGTAGGGACTCTGAACGCACGTGTTGAATGAGTTATCTAGCAGTGTGGTAGCTCAACGTCATTTTATTTTTCTTGATGCATTAATACAGATTTGTTTATCTCTTAGCATTTAGCCTCTTTTCTGGGATTTCTTTAAGGATTACAAACATGATTCTGCAGCCTGTGTGTGCACTCTTTCAGTGCTCTGGGGTTGGTTGGTTTGTTTGGTGTGGTCAGAAAGCTTTTGAGCAGCAGCTGGACCTGGCTTGTCTCATTCACTCGAGGTGAGGCAGCAGAGCCCTGACATGATTGTTCATTTGTTTATCAGCAGGCCCAGCGCTGGGAAGAGAGGAAGGGAGGCGCAGCCCATGGGGCAGAAGGCAGGCTGTGAGCAGTTGGATCAGGCTCGGGACCTGAGCCTGAGCTGCCCCTTCCTTTCTAACGAATGCACAAGTGTTCTTATCGTGGTGTGGGTGTGAGTGTGGGTGTGGGGTGTGCTACCCTTCGAGGGGAGCTCCATGTGCTCGGGCTCTATCCCAGCAGAGCATCAGCGTGATGAAGACCTGTAATAGGATTCCGTCTGTTATTGTACATATGTTAGCAAATGTCGGGTTTTTTTCTTTTTCTTTTTCTTTCTCCTTTTTTCTTTTTTCTTTCTCTCTCTCTCTTTTTTTTTTTTTGCTGAGGAAAATTCACTCTGAGCTAACGTCTGTTGCCAGTCTTCCTCTTTTTGTATGTGAGCTGCCACCACAGGATGGCCACTGACAGATGAGTGCTGTAGGTCTGCGCCCAGGAACTGACCCAGGCCACTGAAGTTGAGTGCACCAAACTTAACCAGTAGGCCACCGGGGCTTGGCTGCAAATGTGTTTTTCAAGATGTTTTCCACGTTTGTGTGGTCTGTCTCCTCTTGTCTCCAGCTAGAAGTTGTTGAAGTTGGGGCTTGTCTTCTTGGTTCTACTTGGAGAACCTGCATATTCTACTTAGAGACCTTTTCCTTGGGAGGGACTGAGAGGTGACTTCACGTGGCCCCTCCATTTTACAGAGAAGTAGTCTGGAGCCAGGGTCCTACTGCCTGAGTTGGGTGGGGACCCAGGCCACTCAGAGAGCAGGAAATAAACACTGACTGGCCACCCGGCTGTCTAACGTGCACTTGATTTTGTGCTCGAGGTGAGCCATCCCCAGGCCTGCCCTCTCTGCCCCCTTGAGCCAGGGTAGCTACTTTGCTTCATGGTGACTGCCTTTCCTGTTCCTTCCTTCTAGTGACCCTGCCCTCTTACTCCCTTGCTCAGTTGACTTTCATTGCTCTGCTGAGCACCCCTCCCTTCACGCCTCTCCTGGACCTCAGCCAGGCTGGTATGCTGAGGGCCAGCACTGCAGCTGCCCTGGGGTAACTGCTGTGCAGGGCCTGCCGGGCAGGAACCTTGTAGGAGCAGACTTGTCAGTGTGTCAACATCTCTTCTCCTTTTATGTTTCAGCGAGGATGCCATGAGAAAAGCTGGCGTGGCCCACAGTAAATCCAGCAAGGATATGGAGAGCCATGTGTTCCTGAAGGCCAAGACGCGGGTAAGGCCCTGGTGGGTGGAGCCCTCAGGAGAGAGGCTGGGGAAGGCAAGGGTGCAGTGCAGACTCTAGCAGCCTTCTGCCTGGAGAGTAGGGATGGGGTGGCTGCTTACCGATTGATCCTGGGCACTGTTGGTGGTGCCTGCAGCACTCGGTGGGTCTTCCTGTGTGTCTGTGGTACAGGCACAGGGAGGGTACTGGGTGGACACCCAAGATGCAAGCCCTGCCTCCGGCCCCGCACCTTACTTCCATCACCCTCCATTTGTGATCAGACCTGTGAATCCTGCAGGGCACTCACTCAGGCCCCAGCTGCTCTTGCAGAAGGGATGAGAGTGCTCTGAATAAGAATTGACTCTGGGGGCTGGCCCAGTGGCACAGTGGTTAAGTGCGCACGTTCCGCTTCGGCGGCCCGGGGTTCGCCGGTTTGGATCCTGGGTGTGGACATGGCGCCGCTTGGCAAGCCGTCTTGTGGTAGGCATCCCACATATAAAGTAGAGGAAGATGGGCACGGATGTTAGCTCAGGGCCAGTCTTCCTCAGCAAAAAGAGGAGGATTGGCAGCAGATGTTAGCTCAGGACTGATTTTCCTCAAAAAAAAAAACAAAAAAAGAACTGATTCTGTCTTCAGCCTCAGCCCTCCTGGGGGTCCTTACCTAAGCCCCACAGCACCCTGACACATGGGCCCAGAAGGGTCCCTGTTCCCTTTTGTTAAGTGATGAAGGTGAATGCTCGTGGAGGTTGAGGCCTTGAGCAAGGACCCAGGCATAGGAACGTCACAGGTGAGTCGCTGGGGAGCATTTCCTCTGTGTGAGCTCTTACCCTGAACTCGGTGTCACCCTGTGAGCTTCAAGTGACCACTTCCTTTCCTCCATGTGCTCTTCCTGGGGCAGAGCTGTTTTGGTAGAAATGAAGCAGAACAGGCACAGAGAAGCCAAGTGGTTTGTCTGAGTTTACCCAGCTCATGCAAGGTGGGGCGGATACTCAGGGCTTTTGTTCTGCATGACGCCTGCCCTGCCTCACAGACCCTGAGCACACCATCCGCTCCACTGGGTGTGCCCTGTGTACCTTGTGCCCAGGTGTGGCATTGGAGCTCCAGGACACACGCATGTGCCAAGAAGTAAAAGTAGATGCTGTTTATGGCCCTTGATTGGATAAACCAACTGTCAAGACATATGGGGGTCCGTTGGGGACATTTGAACATGATCTGAGTGTTTAAATGAGGTAACCTTTTGAAATGGAAAGGTAGAGATCAGTGGCTGGAGGGAGCAGGTTCCAAACCAGAAACCACCTCTACAGTCTGGTCTTAGAGGTCAGAGCACACAAGTATGTGTTTATGAATACATATAAGTGCAGGGAGGAGCTCCAGGAGCACACGTACTGAGGCGGAATGGGCTCTGCGCTCTGGACACATAGGGTAAGCATTTTCTTTTTCTTTCTATAACAACTTTATTAAGAGCGAATTCATATACTATACAATTCACCCGTTTAAACTGTACAACTCAGTGACCTTTAGGATATTCAGAGTGATGCAGCCATCACGACAATCTAATTTTAGAACATTTGTAAAGTAAATTATACCAATTAGCCATCACTCCCTATTTTCCCTCAACCCTTAGCTCTTGGCAATCACTTATCTGCTTCTTTTGTGATGGATTTACCTGTTCTGAACTTTTCATATAAATGCAATCATACAATATATGTTTTTGTGACTGGCTTCTTTTACTTAGCCTCTCCCTCGCCCCCCAGCTGAGGAAGATTGACCCTGAGCTAACATCTGTTGCCAATCTTCCTCTTCTTTTTGTCCCCAAAGCCTGATCAGATAGTTGTATATCCTAGTTGTAAGTCATTCTGGTTCTATGTGAGATGCCACCGCAGCATGGCTTGATGAGTGGTGTGTAGGTCTGTGCCCAGGATCCAAACCCCAGGCCGCCAAAGCAAAGTGTGTGAACCACGGGGCCAGCCCCCACTTAGCATAATATTTTCAAGGGTCATCCGTGAACCGCATTGTAGCATGTACTTTATTCCTTGTTATGGCCAAATAATACTCCATTATATGCATATACTACATTTTATTTATCCATTCATCAGTTCATGGACATTTAGATTATTTCCACTTTTTGGCTATTGTAATAGTGCTGTTAGGAACATTTGTGTCCAAGCTCTCCTGTGGACATATGTTTTTCATTTCTCTTGGGTGTATACTTAGGAGTGGAATTGCTGGTAACTCTTGTTTACCCTTTCAAGGAACTGCTAGACTACTTTCCAAAGCAGCTGCACCATTTTACATTCCCTTTAGCAGTCTATGAGGTTCCAGTTTCTCCATTCCTCATCAATACTTGTTTTTGTTTGTCTTTTTTATTTTAGCCATCATAATGGATGTGAAGTGGTATCCCATTGTGGTTTTGGTTTGCATTTCCCTGATAACTAATGATTTTGAGCATCTTTTCATGTGCTTGTCAGTCATTTGTATATTTTCTTTGGAGAAATGTTTATTCAGATCCTTTGCCCATTTTAAAATTGTATTTTTGGTCTTTTTATTGGTATATTGTAAGAGTTCTTTATGTATTTTGGATACAAGTCTCTTATTAGGTATATAATTTGCAAATATTTGGGGGGATGAGATATTTTTATTGTTTTTGTTAGTTTGTATTTTCTTATAATTCACAGAACTTTGATGAAGGCATACTGAGTTATTTCAGGTTTTGAAATGCAAAACTTGTTGGTTCAGTGTTGTTGGTTGTGTATTGCTTTGTAAGGAACTACCCCAAAACTTAATGGCCTAAAGCAATGAGTTATTATTCCTCCCGATTCCGTGGGTCAGGACTGGGGCAATTGGTATTGCTTGGCTGGCCATTCTGCTGGTCTCACTTGTGCCCCCTCATGCAGCTGCATTCAGCTGGCAGCTGTGCTGAGGTGGAAGGTCCATAAAGGCTTCACTCATGTGTCTGCTCATCAGTTTTCCCAGCGTGGCCTCCACTTGGTGTCTCCAGCAGCATAGCCCAGACTTCCTTACAGTATGGCAGCTGGCCTCCAAGCAGAAGGAGGTGGAAGCTGTCAGTTCTCAGAAGTCTTAGAATATCACTGGGCTATAGCAAGTCCTAAGGCCAGTGCAGATTCAGGCCAGGGGGAATTGCCTCCACCTTTTGATGCGAGCAGTGGCTCTGTGTACAGGGAGGCCAGCGATTGTTGCTGGCCATCTGGAGACTGGCTGCCACAGAGACCCTCCCAGCAGCTGAGGAATAAGCCTTCCATCCTGAAGGGTGCATCTGACAGCACGACAGCCCCCTCACTGTCTTAGCCTCTGCCTTACTGCTGCCCACATACCTCACCTTGACCATTTCAGTCCCATTTCCTTTGATCAAGCTGGTTCGAAATCCCTAACTCCCAAGAGGAGGCCCTGACTATTTGGAAGAGAGGTATTTATAAGAGTGGTGTTGGAAATCTCCTCTGTCGTTTTAGAGAGACAGATGTACTGCTTGGCCATGGTTGTCTGATGTCCATCTTTTCACTACTCCTCAAGCCCACGTGGAGCTGCCTGTCAGTTAGTGCCTGAGGCCCTTCCTCGCAGGTGCGACTCTGGGAGGACTCTCCAGGTCACATGGCAGCCCGGGCACACTTGTTACCTGCCCCTGCTGCCTGAGACCCCATTAGAATGACTGTGAAAGAATTTAAAACATGGGACCCCAGAGCAAGGAAAAGGATGGGGAAGAATGATTTCTGTTTCTAGTCTCCAGGAGGGCTTAGGAGGTGAAGGAGGCCACAGAAGAAGGGGCTGACCTTCAGTTGGAGTCCTGGCAAGCTGGCAGTTCCAGAGGTATCCACATCAAAGGAAAGTAGGGGACTGATGGGCACCTCAGGTTGCATAGTGTGTGCCCCAGGGCAAGGAAAACCTTGATTGTTCTTGTCTAAAAAGAATTTACTACATTGCCTGGTGTGGGCTTGTGCTTGCAGTGCAGGAGTTAGCACCCCAAGTTAAAGCCTTCTCCATGCTGTTGTTGGCTGGCTTCAGGTCTCATTGTTCCTCGGAAGTGATGTCCCCTTGCAGGGCCCTGTTCTGCGTGCTTCACCTCTGAGCTCCTTTGACCCCACATCAGCCCTATGAACCAACCTCCCAGTTTGCAGACGAGGAGGCTCAGGCACGTGGATGCTAGTTAACTTGCCCAGGATGCCACACAGCCAGGCAGAGGTAGAGCCGGGATGGGAACCTGGGGAATCTGGTGTCAGAGCTTGTACTCTTAGCCACTTCTCTTGCTTCCTCCCATCTAACAGAGCAGAAGACACCCACACATCCACTTTAATGTTGCAGCACCTTAATCCCTACAGGTGGGACTACTCTCTGTGTAAAGGAGACTGACAGAAGCAAAAATAACTGTGCCTGGGAGTGGTGGGTGATTGTAATAATGGCAACTCAAAACACTCACACCAGCCTTCTGAAGGTTCGGGAGGATTTGGCATTTGCTGGACGAGAACACAGCAGTTCTGGGACCTCTCTGTTAGCACCTATGGTGGCAGTGTGTTGCTTATTACTTGGTTGTCAAGTTAAACTTATATGTTAAACACACACCAACTCTTTTGCACTTAATGTAGTGATATGCAGAAGTAGTACATGTCTCTGGTTTACAGTGTAGAAATGACCAGTGTGGAACTGAACCCCTACTAGGGGCCAAGGTGAAATTCAGGGACCAGGGAGGCTGAGAGCATCAGAACTGGGAAGCTGCCTTGGGACTAATCAACAGGGAGGACCTTAGCTGAACAGCCAACCAGCTGGAATAAATAGAGACAAGCACAAGCCTAGGAAATAGGGTCAGGCCCAGCTGCACTCTCAGCAAGGGAGGAGGAGGATGCCTGCATACATCTGATAAAAGGAGACACCTTCCTACCTTAAGTCTGTTAACAGACCTCACAAGCCCAGGGTTGGGCTTTTGACTGAATCTGAATACATTGTCCACTATTGGTGTTTAATCCAAGGCAGTTACTGGAGTGCCCAAGAATTCAGGCATTAGAAGCACTGAGTCTTAGAGCTGAGAAAAGCAGATTGCGTATGTTAAAAAATGTGAATACATGAGGTTGGCCCAGTGGGGCAGTGGTTAAGTTCACATGTTCCACTTTGGCGGCCCAGGGTTCGCTGTTTCAGATCTCACATGCAGACCTACACACCACTCATCAAGCCATGCTGTGGCAGGCATCTCACATTTAAAAAGGAGAGGAAGATGGACACGGATGTTAGCTCAGGCCCAGTCTTCCTCAGCAAAAAGAGGAGGATTGGCAGCTAATGTTAGCTCAGAGCTAACCTTCTGGAAAAAAAAAAATGTGACTACATTTTCTTTTTTTTTTATAATTATCATTTTTTTTAAGATTTTATTTTATTTTTTTCCTTTTTCTCCCCAAAGCCCCCCAGTACATAGTTGTATATTCTTCGTTGTGGGTCCTTCTAGTTGTGGCATGTGGGACGCTGCCTCAGCGTGGTTTGAAGAGCAGTGCCATGTCCGCGCCCAGGATTCGAACCAACGAAACACTGGGCCGCCTGCAGTGGAGCCTGTGAACTTAACCACTCGGCCACGGGGCCAGCCCCATGAATACATTTTCTTAATAACTGCTGAGATCTACCAAAAAGCCCTGGTGCTGCTGGTTTGTGATGAAGGTCCAATAGGCAGTGCTCCTTCGCTCTGTTCTGTCTAAATGTGTGACAGTCAGGACTCTTCCTGTGCCCTCCTTAGCAAAGGCACTTGTTCAGAAGCCTCATTGTGAATTCTGATTGTTTGGTTTTCAGTAGCTGTATTTCCCATAGCATGTATTACACTGAGAGAAGTACTTTATAAACACTTTGTCTCGTCCTTTTTAGCATTTTCTCCAGTTTACTTCTAAAGAAACCGAGATGTAGGGCAAGTCAGTGGGGTAGCGTGAGGAGCTAGCTTTCTTTTGTTCATATTTTTTAATTTAAGCTGGATAAGGAACCTATTGGCATTTGTTTTATTGTTCCGTTTTTTTTGTATGTTTAAAATATTTTATGCTGTATAAACATAAAATGTTAAAGTATGTGAATCACCTTATCAAAGTCAGTGAGAACACTAACTCTGGAGAACCTGCTCTGGGATTTGATATATTTTTCAATATATGAGGAAAACTTTCAAACAGACTTTGTAGAAACTGACAAACTGATCCTAAGGAAATTCAGGGGACCCCGAAAAGCCAAAACAATCTTGGAAAAAAACAAACTTGGAAGACAAACTTCCAAATTTTAAAATGTACTACAAAGCTGTGGTAATCAAGAACACGTCATACTAGCATAAACGTGTAGATCAATGGGGTAGAATTGAGAGTCTAGAAATAAGCCCTCATATTTATTGTTAATTGATTTTTTTGACATGAGTGTCAAAAGATTTCAGTGGGAAAGAAGTCTTTTCAACAAATGGTTCTGGGACAACTGGATTACCACATATAAAATACTGAGGTTGGATCCTCTTTTTATACCATAATCAAAAATTAACTCAGAATAGATCAAAGGCCTACATTTAAGAGCTAAAACTATAAAACTCTTAGAAAGAAATATAGGCATAAGTCTTTGTGACTTGGGTTAGGCAACAGTTTCTTACATGCGACACCAAAAGCACAAGCAACAAAAGAAAACAGAATAATTTGACTTCATCAAAATTAAAAACTATTGTGTACCAAAGGACACCATCAAGAGTGAAAAGACAGGCATGGAATGGGAGAAAATATTTGCAAATCATATATCTGAAAAGGAACTGGTTTCCATAGTATATAAAGAACTCCTGCAACTCAACAAGAACAACAAAACCTAATTCAAAAATGGGCAAAGGACTTGAATAGACGTTTCTCCAAAGAAGACATACACATGGCCAAGAATACATGAAAAGATGCTCAACATCACTAGTCATTAGGGAAATGTGAATCAAAACCACAGTGAGATACCACTTCACACTCATGGTGGCTATAATAAAAAAAGACAAACAAGAAGTGGTGTTGGTGAAGATGTGGAGAAATTGGAACCTCATACATTGCTGGAAGGAATGTAAAATGGTGCAGCCACTGTGGAAAACAGTGTGATGATTCCTCAAAATATTAAACAGAGGGTTACCATATGACCCATATGTCCACAGAAACTTGTACACAAATATTGATAGCATTATTCATAATAGCCAAAAAGTAGAAACAACCCAAATCTTTATCAACTGATGAATGGGTAAACAAAATGTGATATATCCATATAATGGAATATTATTTGACTACATAAAGGAATGAAGTACCAGTACATGCTACAGCATGAATGAACCTTGAAGACATCTTCCTAAGTGTAATAAAACAGTCACAAGGGACCACATATTATATGATTGAGTTTGTGTAAAATGCCCAGAATAGGTACATCTAGAGAGACAGTGTATTATTAGTTTCCGGTAGCTGCTGTAACAAATTATGACAGACTTGAAGGCTCTACTCTCTGGGCCCATGGCTTTGGCCTCTTGTCCCAAGGCTCTACCCTTGTGGTCATCTTTCCTTTTCTTGAGTGGCACATGTTTGCAGCTGAGTAGTTTTATCGGTCTGTTTCCTGCCTGTAGAATTTTCAGAGTCTGACACATTTCTTTGATTTCATCCAGTCTATGTCCTTTTCAGTCCAAGCTGGTAATGTTTCTGCTGGTATAACACACAAGAACCTTGTGGGTCTCCTGTGTATATGACAGGATTCACATCATTAGACAAGAGGTTTCTCCACAGATGATTCCTGGATAATTTCATCCCTATTCCTGGCTTTCATGAGATGATTGAGGGGATTCTTGAATCACATGCCTAATCTCTTTGGCACTAGCAAAATTTGTCCAGCCCCCTTTGGCGTTCTCTCCAGAGCACACTTTCCTAACAGTGAAATCTCCTAATTTTAGCATTTTTTTGCAATCTGAATAGCCTGGGAATTTCCCAAATCATCCAGTCCAGGTTTCTTTTAGCTTAACAATTCTTCCCTCAATTTATCTCTTTTCTCTCACTTTTTTTTTTTTTGGTGAGGAAGATTGACTCTGAACTAACGTCTGTTGCCAGTCTTCCTCTTTTTGCTTGAAAAAGATTGTTGCTGAGCTAACACCTGTGCCCATCTTCCTCTATTTTGTGTGTGGAATGCCACCACGGCATGGCTTGATGAGCAATGTGTATGTCTGCACCTGGGATGCAAACCTGTAAACCCCAGGACGCCGAGGCAGAGCACGCACACTTAACCACTATGCCACCGGGCTGGCCCCTGTCCTCTCACATTTTACTATAAGCTGTAAGGAGAAACCAGGCCAGACCTTCAACACTTTGCTTAGAGGTCTACTCAGCCAAATATCGAAATTCATAGCTTGTAAGTTCTGCCTTCCACATAACTAGGATATAGTTCAGCTAAACTTTCTGCCATTATGTAACCAGGATTCTCTTTCCTCTAGTTTCCCAGAACACGTTCCTCATTTCCTCTGAGTCCTCACCAGAAAACATCTTCAATATTCATCTTTCTACCAACATTCTGCTTTTAATGGTATATGCATTCTCTAAGACGATACGAGCTTTCTTTACCAGTCTCCCACTCCCTTCCTGAGTCCTAACTGGCAGTTTTTCACAACATCCATGTTTCTGCCAGCAGCATTCTCTGTTGCCTGACCTGTTCCTGCCTGCCCCTTAGCTGTTGTGAACTGAGAGTTAGATCGAAAGAGCCAAGGGTACGGCAGTCTTGTTAGCAAGAACGTGTCTGAAGTGGTGGCTTACATTTGTATTTCTGTGTGTTTTGATTTCCCCACAAGACCACAGCTCGTCAGGAGTTGGAAAGTTACAGCCGGACTCTTCTCTTATAAAGCTACCCATACACTTACCATCTGATGGCAGTGCAAAATAGTAATTGTCCTTAATTCTGGCTTTTCTTCCACATTTATTAGGTGGAATTTTTCCGCAAAGAAGGGTTTTCTTTCATCAACTAGGGATATTTGCTTGCTTGAAATACAGCCTGTTCAGGACCACCAGGAATGCCTTCCTGTTCATTGCAAGGAGTTGCTGTCCTTGGTACCCCCAGGGGTGACCTTTGGAGCTTGGGGTGGGGCTGAGGATGCATTCTCTTCCTGAAAGTAACATTATGAGCTTGGGCTCTGCAACTAGTGTGTTTCAGTCCATTGCTGTTGTTCATTTCGGTGCTTAGATGGTCCCACCCTCACCAAGTGGTGCCCCCAAGCACCCTCCTGTCCCTCTTGGGGCCCTTTATCGTGACTTCTGTGGTCGTTTGTTGCTTGCCCGCATCCTGGCCCGGAATCGGCGTTTCCTCTAAGGAGCCTTGGCTCCTTTGTGAGGGTGAAATGGTGTTTAGGGGGTGTGCTGTAGGCACTGGGCTGCTCATGCTTTTGCACCTTTTTGTGAACAGAGTTAAGTGATACATTTTTGAAATAACCGCCACCTCAAAACCCCCACAGTTTCACATTGATACTTCCAATTCAAATTTAACCTGATGGGTTTACTTTCATTTTAAACATGTATATCTTTTCTCATACTATAAATATCTTAGCTTCTAATATCATTAGCATAATTACTTGCTTTACTCTAAAATACTTTCAGAAGAAACATTCTAATATTGCCACTAATATTAGTAACAAATAATAAAGTGTGGAATGAAGTTTAAGATTTCTTTGCAGCTCTGTTTGTCCTTAAAATATATCATTACTACTAAGGACATACAGTTTGTTTTGTTTTGTTTTGCTTTTGTTGTTTTAAATGATTACTCTAAAGAATTCTTTCCTCTATATGGTTTTGACACCAACTTGATATCCAGCTCATATGTTTCGATTTATTTTGAATTTTTAGGAATTATACTTTTGATTTGTTTTTATCTTGAATTTGGTAAAAGATTTACACATTTCCAGTATGAAAACCATATAACAAGGTCTCATTTCCAGCCCAGTTCCTGATGCCTCTGTCAGGGGTAACCGTTCATCTCTGATTTTGGTGTATCCTTCTGGCATTTCCTCTTGCAGTCGTAAGCAAATATTTCTATTCAGATTCCTCATGTCTCTTATACAAAGGGTAGTGTGTAGTGTGTGGCATGTGGTATTTTACATGGAGCATGTGTGTGTCCCTCCTCCTACTGCTCACTCTACTTCCATGTGGGGAGATGTACCTCACTCCTGTCGTTGGTTGGGCCCTTGTGCAAGACTTGTCAGGTCAAGCAAGTGTTTAAACTGTATAAAGCTTTTTTTCCCATGTTTCTATCTTCTCATTTACACACCAGGCATGTTAGTAGTACCTGCCTCATTGGGTGGTTGGCAGAATTAAATGCATTAATATCTGTAAAGTGTTTGAGCTGTGCCTGGCACCTTGTAAGTGTGGGGTCTGATACTACCTAGCCTCACATGCCGCCTGGACATTTAAATTTTTTTTTTTTTTAAAGATTGTTACCTGAGCTAACAACTGTTGCCAGTCTTTTTTTTTTTTTCTGCTTTTTCTCCCCAAATCCCTCCAGTACATAGTTGCATATTTTTTAGTTGTGGGTCCTTCTAGTTGTGGCATGTGGGATACCGCCTCAGCATGGCCTGATGAATGGTGCCATGTCCATGCCCAGGATCCGAACCAGTGAAACCCTGGGCCGCTGAAGCAGAGTGTGCGAACTTAACCACTTGGCCATGGGGCCAGCCCCCATGGATGTTTAAATTTTTGATGTTGAGTGGGGAGATGGTAAAGACTGAGTGAAGATAAAGGAGCTTACATGTTTTTCAGCCCTTTTTCTGGAGCAGTCCTGGAGAGCTGGGGCGCCTTGGAACAGAAGCGGGTACCATAATCTATTTGTCTGGATGGGGTCTGGGACTTGTCACAACTGGGGAGTCAGGACACCAGCATCCGACAGAGTTAGGAGCTGGGGACATAAAAGAGCCCCAGCCTGGGGGAGATCAGAGGCGCAGTTTCAGATCCCAGAGTCTCCTGTGGAAAGGAGCGCCTGCAACAGACCTGCAGCACTCAATTTCCAATGGTTCCTGGGTGACCTGGCTTCTGCAAGGATTTTGGAGATGTATTTAACCTACAAGAAAGCTCCTTGGCGGCAGTGTGACTAACTGCTTCTTGTGCCCGTTTCCACTGTCAGGTGGTCACATCCCTCCTTCCCTTCCTCCCCTTCAGGCTTCCTCATGCTGGTCTGGTCCCAGAGCCTCCACTCCACTGGGCAACAGGGCAGCCTCAGCTGGGAGCAGACCATTCTGGCCGTCCTGCCCTGGGCCGGAGAGTGGTGCTGGGACTGCAACATGGTGACATCTGCCCACCTGGCTCTGAGCATTTGGTCTTGGCTCTGTTCGAAGGGCTTTCGGGACATGCTCCTGAGCCCCATTTTATGTATCTTGTGTCTAAGTAAAAGTATCTGGTTGCTTTTTAAACCTGCTTCCTCTTGTTTTGCCTTTAATAGAAGTGGGGAAAACTCAAGAAATTCTTTTAAGGTATTATTGACCTAAAAGATGGCCCAAGGCCTTACCAAGATGTCAGACTAGGAACTGGCAAGCTCCTAGTTCTCGTCTCCTCGTGCTTGGCCACATCATCTCCCGAGCTTCCTTTAGCTTCTCCACTCCCCCCTCCCCGCACCGCTGTCCCTCAAGGAGCAACCTTGGCAGGGTGTCCACACACAGGAGCCCTGACTCTAGGGGACCCGCTTTACTCCCAGCACATTTTCTTTCCTACCAGAAAGTGGTGGGGACAGTCAGAAATTGGGAGTGTTGATGATACCTTCTGAGTGTCCCTTTGCTCCAGCAGAGCCTCACTGTTCCTCCTTCTGTACCTGCCCTCTCTGTATGTGCTTATCATCCCAGCTTTGCCTTTTCCCCTCATGTTTTCCTCTGCTGATTCCTCTGGTGGGGTGAAGTTTGGAGATAGATGAGGGATAATACAGCTTTAGAAAGTGTGCTTGTATTTTTACATTCATCTGAGACCACTTTCATTTTATTTCCCCCCGGAGGTGTTCTTCTGACAGTAGGTTCACTGTTTGTCCCTGAGCTCACAGGCGTGTGTCCCCGGGATAGTACGACCACAGGTGCTGCATCTGGGTCCTGAGCTGTGTGGGTGTCATCAGTCTGCTGTCTAGTGGACTTAGGAGGAGGGTCGTGTGAGCAGAGCAGAGAGTGAAGGCTTTGCCCTTTTGGGGCTGCCTTGCTGGAGGATGGGCGTTTCACGGACGAGAAGGATGGTACAGCTTCTCCAGAATAAGATTTTTAACTCAGACATCCTTTCCTAGACCACAGGAGAGATTTCCCTGGAACACCCAGGAGCGAGTGTCCATGGTTGCAAAGAGGACAGTTGGTGGAAGGCATCCCCTGTTGGGCTGTTCCAGAAGCATGACAGCTGGGACAAAGAGAGCCTTCAGCAGTGACCTTCACCTGCCACCCTTGAGTGGCGCTTTACCCTCTCCCTTTTTGGGGCTGTAAATTCAGATTAACACAGATCTCTGAAAAGCACAGCCAGGGGCGCATGTGCAGATTTGCATGCAAGTCTGACGTCAGCAGTGAGAAAGCAACAGGCTGGGTATTAAAAGTGAAAGTGCTTTGATACAAACAGTGCAAAGACAAAAGTGGCCCGCCCACATCTACTTCTGACATGCCTTGTGACCTTAGGCTGGCCCCTCGTCTGCTCTGTGAAGAGAGGGATACCTGAGCTGGCTCACGGCCCTCTCAGCTGCGTGTTGCAGCAGAGTGGAAGGAGCAGCAGTTTGAAGTCTCTTGGTACCCTTCTTGGTTTTTTGTTCCTTTGTGCCTTTTGTTGGTCGGCTGAAGCTGAGCACTGACAGCTTTTCTCTGAGAGATGGATTCGAGAGGAGGCCCAGCCAGGCAGAGCCTTTCCTGTGAGTGGGCCTCAGCTCGGCAGCCTTTCGGGAAGAACCCTTGGCTTGGTGGCAGGGCAGTGAGAGGGGGCAGGAAGGGGCGTCATTCAGCTTCACTTCTTCATCTGGGATTAAACTGCTTCCTGTTTTTACTTTTAGGATGAATACCTTTCTCTCGTGGCCAGGCTCATTATCCATTTTCGAGACATTCGTAAGTAAAATTTTACATTTCTGGGTGGTTGTGATTGCTGTGAGATGCTGGCCCTGTTGTGCAGCAGTGAAGCCTTGGCTGCAGTGCCTGAGTCAGAATGTCTGTGTAAAAGCGCCTGCTTTCTGGGAAGTTCTTCACTGCTTTGCATTTGATTCCATACTTCCCATCCTCCCAGAGCCTCAGCCTCAAAAATGCTGATTCGGGCATAATGGAAATGTTGGCCTTGAAGTGTCGTAAACTGGACTGCTATTTACTTGTCCATTTAATGTTTTTCAGAGGGCTGTTGCTTTGATCTCTAGGCAGTTCTTAAATAAGCAGAGTTTACCCTAGGCCGGAAACTTCCTTCTCTACTACTTAGTTTAATTCACTAACTAGAATGGAGGTCTGACCTACACGTGTGTTCCTGTCAGGCTGGGAGCTTCTGAGGCTGACTTCCTAAGTCCTGCCTCTAGCTCCCTGCCCTGGTAAGGGTCGCCTGGCCCCTGCTGCGTGCCACCTCCTCTGACTACCAGGGTCCTGCTGTGGTCCTGTCAGCCAGGCCCAGCAGCAGCCGTGGCTCTTCAGAAGTGAGGGTGTCATTGCATTCTGGGGTCAGGGGTCTTTGTGGTCTTCTGTGTGTTATGCATAAGCATGTAGACACTGAGTGTTCCTGGATGGCCACAGTCTCTAAAGGAAGCTGAGCTGGCTGGCCACTCTGGAGTTTCAGCCACTAGCACCTCCTGTCTCCCTGCAGTAGTGTGACCACAGGAGATGGGTTCCTCTTGACACAGCCTGTCCTTGGATCATGCACTTGGCAAGTCCAGTCACTACTCCCCCATGGTTGTAGATGCAGCTGCAGCTTCAGTGTCAGGAATCTCAGACAAAGGGAGATACTAGGAATCCTAGGGCCCCTGTTTGGCCAGGAAGTTTTGTGTCTTTCTACGCTAACTTTTTACCAGAATGGCCAGCAAGATGAACTTCACTTGATTTCACATTCTTTGTTGTGTTTGGGAAGGTCCAGCGGTGTTTAGAACAGGAGGAATTGGAACAAGGAGCCATGGAATGAGCAGCCTGGATAAGATGCCCTGGTTTGTTCTGGCAAGGGGCTCTGCTTGTCGGAACTGGGCTGCCCTGTTGGGGGGGTGGCCCTGGCATGGCAGTGTACACAGACCTGTGGGCCTAGGGCATCCACGGCTGTCTCACAGACTCATTGTAAGACACTGGAAGTGGTGTGGCAGTGCCCCATGTGATGCTGGTGCCAGCCTGATCTGGCTTCTAGCCGGCCTTGGACAGACTCAGTTTCCTCATTTAGAAACTGGAGATGCTGCCTCACCAGAGTGGGCTGAAAATGGAGATGTTGTGGAGTTCTCAGCACCAGTGTGGTCCCATCGTGGATCCTTTGAGCTCTCCTGTTTGCTGCTCCGGGCCCAAGTTGAGACCCTGGACCTGGGAAGGAAGGAGAGCCAGAGTAGGCCCAGAGCAAGCCTCTGCCTGGGGGATGTTCTCCGAGGCCCCAGGTTGACCATGAGGTGGTTCTGTACCCTCTTTCCCCGGCCCCCTTATGTGTCAGTGCTGCCAGGAGTCGGACAGATGTGCGCACACGTGCATACATGCATGCCCACCCACCTACTTACTCTGAAGCTCTGAGGTACGTTTTGTTTAGTTTCTAGGGAGGGTCAACTCAGTTGACCTCAAATGACCTCTGGGCAAATGCCTGCAAAACTGACTGATTGTGAAAATATGTGGTTATATAAAACTTTGTTTATTTTGGGTTTTTTTTTGTTTTTTTTTTTTAATAGATAACAAGAAATCTCAAGCTTCTGTCAGTGGTAAGAGTTTTTCCTTTTTGAATTAAAGTTTTTCCCAACCTCGGATCTGGGGTGGCAGAAATGAGGTTGTGGATGCTGTGCACGCATGGGGTTAGGCTAGAGGAGAAAGTTCACAGAAAGAAGGGCTCTGGCTGGCCATGGGATCTGTGGAGCTAGGGCTGCCCCCTCCTCCATCCGTCCTCTTCCCTGCAGACGGTGAAGTCAGACAATACTGCCCCATCCCATTTCATTCAAATGTTTTTGCCCAGCAAAAAGATGATAAAAACCCACACAATTATTGAGACATTATCTAAGATTTTGAGCTCTCTGGGAGAGAACTATTATGGTATATTCAGTATAATAACCTATAGTAGTATTTCTTAGAGAAAAGCTGTGAATTCACTTTCTTAAGTTACAGAGTTTTTTTGTAAATTAAGAATTATCATTTTTTATTTTTTAATTTCAGGGCTTTATCACATGGGAACCCTGTTGATTTAGCTCTGGTCTCACTGACTGAGCTGCCAGTGAAGGGGTTTAGCAGACCAAGACGGCCAGCTAAGCTCCAAGCGTGTCAGGAAGGAAGCTAGCCTGGCATGCTGTTGGTCTTAGCAACAGCAGCAGAACTGTAAATGCCAGGCGCCCATGCCTGCCTGCTGAGCTGGCTGCACCTGCCTGCGTGGGCCCTGTCTCCTGCAGGGTCTCTCGGCACGTACCGAGATTGTCTGCTGTTCCAGGGCCAGGAGGGATCATGAGCACGTGGCCAGGAGAATGTCCGGGTTCTTGGCATTGGAGTGTGGGGTCCTGGGTACCCAGTTCTGTGTCATGGTGCACTGGTTGGGCCACTCCTGTCTGCAGGTAGCCGTTTGCTCAGAGTCTATGCTGTTGTGATGAGAGCCTTGGGTTCCTCGTCCCAGGTCACAGCATTGCTCACTGAGCTGAGTTCACCATTGGCGAGCGTCGTTGTGCTGCTCGGTGCTCTTTGGACCCCTCCTGCATGTCTTAGCTTGTTCTGGTGTGATGGCCTGGATGCAGGGGTTTGTCCTGAGAACTCCTCAGTGAGGGTCCTGCACAGACTTAGCAGAGATGGGCTTCTGGTGTGCAAGGAGACTTCTAACCTCCCTGGGAGAACATCTGTGCCTCCCCCCCAACCCCCTCCTCCCCAATCTTGGCCCTCAGGCTCTCGCTTCCTGTGAAGAAGAGCCCATCATCTTTTGTTGTCTTTGGACTTCCCAGCTGCATCTCACCCAGCAGTAGAGGTGGACAGCCAAGAGGGGCAGCACTGCTGCCTGCCCTCGAAGGCTCAGTGTTAGGACCCTGTCGTCGAAGGTCCCTCAATGTTAGGACCCTGGTACAGGCCAGGCTAGGGTATGGGATATGTTCTCTCTTCAGGAGGGCTCATGGTCCAGGTGCGGTGACAGACACACTCCTGGCCCTTGGGGTGTGACAGGCAGTTGGGCAGGGGTTTGGGAGGCTCCTGGGCCTCTGGACTCTCACCTTTTGGGGCTTTGAGGGACTTGAGCCCGGAGACAGGAGGCAGTTGGTGCTCAGTGAGGCCTCACAGCCTTCAGAGCCGTGCCCAGTCCTGAGATACTGTGCCCTTGTGTTCCCACAGACCCTATGAACGCACTACAGAGCCTGACTGGTGGACCTGCCACTGGAGCAGCTGGAATCGGCATGCCTTCTCGGGGCCCAGGACAGTCCCTGGGTGGGATGGGTGGCCTTGGTGCCATGGGCCAACCCATGCCCCTGTCAGGGCAGCCACCCCCTGGCACCTCAGGGATGGCCCCCCACGGCATGGCTGTTGTGTCTACCACAACACCACAGAGTGAGTACCACACTTCTTAGAGAACCTGCTGCTTTCTTTGCAGGTGACGCACATTTTATTCCTTTGTTACGATGCTATCAAAAATGCATGGAGAAGCTCCAAGGAGCTCTGTCTTTTTATCTTTGTTGTGTGTGGAGACAAAAGGCTCTAAGCCTTCTTTAGGCTACCAGAAGGGTTAACTGACACTGAGGCCCTCCTCCTGCCCCTGACGGAAGTAGAGGACTCAGGAGATTGGGGCAGCCTGGGACTCCATTCAAGGGGTTGTGTTTTGTAGCTGAAATAGAAACAGTTACATCTCAGGATGTTCTCAGCCATGAAGCAGTGCTGTCAGCGTCCCTCTCCCCCCTGGACTGCCCCGATCTCGGCAGCTGTCCCTTCTAGTGCTGTCCTTGTTCCTTGGCTGGCCCTGGGTTGTGGCTCACAGCCATGTCTCTGTCAGGCTTTTCTTCCCTGAAGGAAGCGTCTTGCCCTCTTTGCGCTCCTCTGCAGGACACGGCCCCTTGTCCCCTCCACACAGCTGCTCTAGCAGGAGAAGGGCTGCGGGGCAGGTCTCCCTCTCTTTCCAGAACCTGTCTTGATGGACCTTTGATTCTTGTGAACATTTCTTCAGTACTTGGGATGTACCTTAGTACTGCATAGTGCTTCTATACTTTTTTCCCCCTTTATGTAGTTTTTTATTTTTAAAATAGTTTAAGAGTCACTGGAAGTTTCAGAATAGCACAGAGTTCTCATGTGCCCTTCTCCCAGCTTCCCCAGTGATGATATCTTAGTACATTTTCAAAATGGAAAAATCAACATTGGGACAATACTGTCAACTCAGGTGGACTTTGTTCAGACGTCACTAGTTTTTACATGCATTCTTATGCATGTGCTTGTGTGTGCAGTTCTATGAGATTTTATCGTGTGTGGAATCGAGTGACCATCACCACAGTCAGCATGCAGAACTGTTCCATTGCCACCAACAAGCTGTTGTGTTACCTCCTAATAATCACACCCTCCCTCCAACCCTAAGCCCTGGCAACCGCCAATCTGTTCTCTGTCTCTATAAGATATTGTGTCACTTTGTGAATGTTACATCAATGAGATCATACAGTGTTTGACTATTTGAGATTGGCTTTTTTCACTCAGTGTAATGCCCTTGAGATCCTCCAAGTTGTATCAGTAATTTGTTCCTGCTTATTGCTGAGTAGTGTTCCATGGGCTGAGTTTACGTAGCTCTTCACCCTTGAAGAACGTTTGGGTTATTTCCAGTTTGGGGCTGTTACAAATAAAGCTGCTCTGAGCACTCACTTACAGGTTGTGGTGTTTCGATGTGTTTTTGTCATGCATCCCTCACAGTAACCCTGTGAAGAAGGCAGTATTGCTGCCTCTGCTTTGCCCATGAGGCAGCCACAGCCTAGAGCTGGGGTTGAGCCCAGGCTCTGACTCCAGCACCCCTATTCTTTGTTGAATTTGCTGTACGAGCGTCATCTTGCTCTTCTTCTCAGAGACCATGTGCCTCCTCATTCCCAACCACTCCTGTGCTGGAACCTTCCATCCCCAGCCATCCCCTTCTCAGATCTTCATTCTCTTCTCCTTACTGATGTCTTGCCATCTGACTCTTAGCTCTTCCCTTAGTTCTTTATCTCAAGCTCCTGTGTCCCCTCTTGTCTTAGCAGCACACCTGACACACACACACACACACACACACACACACACACACACACACGGCATTTTGTGGAAGGATGCTCAGGAAAAGTGCCAGCTCTGGCTCCTTTTTATGTTCTACTCTGGTGTATTGGTTGAATTTCTTTTTAATCACAAACTTATATTTTATAATAAAAGATAGTTTTAAAATGTATGAGTTTGGAATGCTCCCATGATTTGTCTTACAGTCTCATTCCTAAGATTTTATTTGTGAGAAGTTCAGTGGCGAAGCATTGGTATACTGCCCACACCCTCCCCACTCTGACCTTGGCCCACATCCTGTTGTCAGCTTCTGAGGAACCTGGTCTCCTGTGTGGCACTAGGGGAAGGTTTGAAGTGGGTTCTCTATTTTCAGGTCCTGCTGCTTCCTCTGTCAGAGACCCTACTTCCCTGCTTTTGACCTCTTGCCTGCCTAGGCTACCCGAAATAGGTGTTATGGGCCGAGGGGCATTTGTTATCCCTTTCTGACACTTTGTCCAGATGCCACTGTGTGATTGAGGCCACTTCAGGCCTTAATCCACTGACCTCAGAGGGTAGGACCTGGGTCAGAGGTTTTGCCAGTGCTCTCAAAGGGCCATCCAGGGTGCATTGTGATAGTCTCCAGGTGACCTGCCTTAGTCATAGGAAGTACAAACTGATGGCTATGGGTGAGACTGGGGGCTGGAGACAGGTTTGGAAGCAAGACTTACTTTTCATTTTATGTTGTTGATCCTCAATGAATCTTATATCATGTGCATGTAGAGCTGACTTTAAAAATAAGTCCTATTTCTGGCTGTTTGACAGACTGGGTGCTGAGGAACCCTCTTCCTTCTGGATAACTAGATCCGGGGTAGGCTGCATTTTGGATTACTGGGCTGGCAGAAGGTAGGGAAAGCTCTTTGCCCTGCTGTGTCTTGGCTGCTGCAAGCTTGGGGAAAGCAAACCTTGGATCTCTCTGCCCAGCAGGATTTATGCTGGGGTCTTGGCATCCCCAGTTCCCCCAGAAGCAAGGGCACAGTGAGCAGCGTGCTCCCACTTGAGGCCTGTGGGAATTCAGATGAAGGGCAAGCAGTGAGCACACACTCAAGAGGTCAGCAGGTATGAAAGGCAGCAGAGCTACCGTGAGGAGGAAGAGAAATAATAAGCCCATGTAGACACCCAGGGACCACACACACAGCAATTGTTAGGTACGAATTGGTATGCTTAAAGAAACAGAGGGTAGAATTCCAAATGATGAACAAGCACTGACGCTATGAGGAGTGACCAAGCAGATTTGAAGAGGAACCAAGTGGAACTTGTAGAAACAAGAAATAAAATTATTAAAAGAAGAAAGTGTGGATGATTAATAGCAGATTAGATACAGCTGAAGAAAGACTTTGTGAACCAGAAGCTACATTTGGAGAAATTACCTAGAACATAGCCCAGAGAAGAAGACTTGAGAAATAGGAGGGCAAGAAATATGGAGGATAAAATCAGGAAGTCTGACTAACATCTACTAAAAGGACCAAGTGGGAGAGAATGAAAGCCACAACAGTATGTGAGGAGATGATGGCTGAGGAAAACCCAGTGGACCCATGTGGGTTAAATAAGGCATCCAGGCCTTAACCTGTTATTGTGAAACAGCAGAACACCAAAGGCCAGACGAGTATCTTAGAAATGGCCAGTTTCTGTAAAGGAGCAAATAATAGACTCAGCAGACTCAGTAGGAGGTTGTTAGAGTGCTGAGAATAGAGCAACCAACCACAGTTGTGTGCTAGCAAAGCTCTTCCAAGGACTAGGGGGAAGCAGAGGCATTTTTAGATTAACAAAGCTCGGGAGACCTTCACTACAAGGTGTTTTGTGTGTGAGGAAGATTCGCCCTGAGCTAACTTCTGTGCCAGTCTTCTTCTGTTTTTTATATGGGATGTTGCCACAGCATGGCTTGACGAGCAGTGCTAGGTCTATGCCTGGGATCCAGATCTGTGAACCCTGGGCTGCCAAATCGGAGCATGCAAACTTAACCACTGTGTAACCAGGCCAGCCCCACTAAAAGGTTTTTTTTTTTTTTTAAAGATTTTATTTTTTCCTTTTTCTCCCCAAAGCCCCCCGGTACATAGTTGTGTATTCTTCGTTGTGGGTTCTTCTAGTTGTGGCATGTGGGACGCTGCCTCAGCGTGGTCTGATGAGCAGTGCCATGTCCGCGCCCAGGATTCGAACTAACGAAACACTGGGCCTCCAGCAGCGGAGCGCGCGAACTTAACCACTCGGCCACGGGGCCAGCCCCCCACTAAAAGGTTTTTTAAGGGCATACTCTTACTTGGCTCACCAATTCCTCTTAACTCTCAAACTATCCTGTCCGAGATGACAGGTGTGAAATGGGAGAAGAAGTGTTTTTCAGGTAAGGTAGTAAATGTGTGTAAATCTAAATCAGCGAGAATCTAAACCAGCGATTCACCCCTGGGGGATATTTGGCAATGTCTGGAGACCTTTTTGGATGTCACAACTGTGGGGGTCCTACTGGCATCTAGTAGGTAGAGAGGCCAGAGATGCTACTAAATACGTTATATGCACAGGATGGCCTTCCACTGGTGACATAGAATTGTCTGGCCTGAAATATCAGTAGGGACAAGGTTGAGAATCCTTGGTGTAAATGACACTTACCTCTGTAAAAGGGCGATGCTGAGAGCCAGCTTCACTCCATGTGGACCTGCTACATTGCAAGCACTATTTTGAAGGATTTACCTAAAATGAATTTTTTAAAAATAGATTTCTTAATTCCTAGTCCAGTGTGTGCGGTAGGTACTATTATTGTCTCTTTTTCTACAGCTGAGGAAATGGAGGCACAGAGCAGTGACAGAGTTTTGAGTCCAGGCAGTCTGGAACAGAGGCCAGAGGCTGTCCCCCTAGCCATTATTCTGTCCTGCCTCTTAATATAAGTCTGCTATGCGGGCGTAAGAAGATAAACAGAGACTGAACTGAATGGAAGTCAGGAGGGGGAATCTACCAAGGATACCAGGTCTATCAAGTGTGTGTAAAACCTACTTTAGGAAATAATTAGAGAGGGTTCTAAGGTCCTTAGAAAAAACGGAATAAGAAAAAAATAGCAAACAAATCCAAACAATATACAAAATTGAAACCAACCACCCAACAAAAATACATTTCAAAAAAGGAGAAAAAATTTGTCCATTATACCTCAATAAAGCTGAAAAACAAAGGAGGAAAAGAAGCTTAGAAAAGGGAAGATAAATACATATAAGTTGAAAAATATAAGTAATCTCAATAAATGTGCATGGACTAAACTCTCCTGCTAAAGGACAGGAACTGTGAGACTGAATATAAATGAAAGGAAACTCTACAGCTATGTAATTCTTACAAGAAACACAGCTAAATAGAAGATGCAAAAAGATTTGAAAATAGAAGATGTATTGGGCAATTACCTCTCTCAGCTGTTGATAGTTAAGCAGACAAAAAATGATAAGATTTGAACAACGTAATAAACAACCTCATCTAAGCATGTGGAAGGAACAAATATGCTTAAAAAAATTAACCATAAAGCAAGCCTCAGGACTTTCAGAATATTACTGCCATACACGTAATGTTTTCTGACTATCAAACAGAGGTAGAAGTCTGTAACAAGAAGATAAATTTTAAAACTCTTACACTATCAGAATGGCTAAAATGCTGGCAAGGATGAGAAGAAACTGGATTACTCATACATTGCTGGTGGGGATGTAAAATGGTTCAGCTTCTTTAAAAACTAAATGTCCATCTCAGCAGTCTCACTCTTGGGTATCTATCCCAGAGAAATGAGAGCCACATTCACATGAAAACCTGTACACAAATGTTCATGGTAGCCCAAATCTGCAGTCTCTCCCAGATATCCTTTATGGTGTGAATGGTTAAACAGACTGGAAGATAACCAGACCGTGACATACTGCTGGTGATAAAAAAGGATAGAGTTACTGATACACATTACAGCCGAGGCGATCTTCAGAAAATTACGCTGAATGAAAAAGCCAATCATATTGTATGGTCCTACTTACATAACATTTTTGGAATGACAAAATGTTAAAATGGAGGACTCCTTAGTGGTTGCTGTGGTGGGGGAAGGGGGGTTGCGGAAGGGCATGGCACCTCCAGGAATACCTGTGCTGGTGGAGCTGTTCAGTATCTTGACTGTAGCGGTGGCTGAATCTACCTAAGTGAGAAAATTGTATAGCGCTTAATATACACACCCATGCAAATGAGTACACATTCTGGTTGTTACTATAAGTTTACAAAATGGTAGCCTTGGGAGAAACTGGGCAATGTGTACAAAGGATCTCTGTATTATTTCTTTCTTCTTTTTTTTTTTTTTTTCTGCTTTATCTCCCCAACCCCCCCCCCCCCCCACACACACACAGTTGTATATCTTAGTTGCAGGTGCTTCTAGTTGTGGGATGTGGGATGCCGCCTCAACATGGCCTGACGAGCAGTGCCATGTCCGCGCCCAGGATCCGAACCCTGGGCTGCCACAGCGGAGCGCGCGAACTTAACCACTCGGCCACGGAGCCGGCCCCCTATTTCTTTTTTAAATAAGAGCTTTATTGAAATATAATTCATATACCTATAGTTCACCCATTTAAAGTGCAATATTCAGTAGTTTTTAGTATATTCAGAGTTGTACGACCTTTACCACAATCAATTTTAGTACATTTTCATCACCCCAAAAGAAACCACACCACAGAAAATTTTGTAAATGATTGTTTATATCAGGATTATTCATAGTCATAAAAAATGGAAACAACCCAAATGTACATTAGCTGATGATCAGATAAACAAAATGTGGGAAATCCATATAATAGAATATTATTCAGCAGTAGAAAGAAGTGAAATACTGATACGTGCTGCAACATAGGTGAAAGTTGTAAATAATTATGCTAAGCGAAAGAAGCCAGTCACAAAAGACCATATGTTGTGAGATTCCATTGATATGAAATGTCCAAAACAGGCAACTCCGTAGAGACAGAAAGCAGATTAGTGGTTGCCTGAGGCTGAGCCTCTTTGCCATCCTAAAAGCTTAGTCAACCCTTTGCTCTTTATTATTTTAGAGTACTTCGTAATAGTAAGTTCCGTGGTCTACACAAATGCCGCTCCCATCACATCTGTCCCTCTTGTGTAACCTGAGTGTTCCATTCCAGTGGCAGTCAGGGCACTGGGCCGTCTTGCCACCCTCCCTGTGTGCATAGCTGCAGTGGCAATGGGACTTTGTTTGTGGCTTCCCTTGCTGTGCACCTGGGCCTGACTCACGGGTCTTGTCTCCAGCCCAGCTGCAGCTCCAGCAGGTAGCGCTGCAGCAGCAGCAGCAGTTCCAACAGCAGCAGGTGGCACTGCAGCAGCAGCAGCAGCAACAGCAGCAGTTCCAGGCTCAGCAGAATGCCATGCAGCAGCAGTTCCAGGCGGTGGTGCAGCAGCAGCAGCAGCAGCTCCAGCAGCAGCAGCAGCAGCAGCAGCACCTGATTAAATTGCATCATCAAAACCAGCAACAGGTACTAGGTGCCCTTGTTCCTGGCACACAGCCTCCCTTCTCTGGCCCTTGAGCCCTGCACACGCACCAGCCACAGTGCTGGGTACAGGGGCCTCCTGATGACTCGTGCCTGGGCTTCCTCCTCCGTGGGCTTCTTGCAGAGCCTGTGACAGAAAGGAGTAACAGGCCCTGACTTATTAGGAGGGTGCTGTGATTGCACGAGGAGGGCCTTTCTGTCAGGCTTGGATGTCTGGCTGTGGGCCTACTTTGTGCTGGAGGGGCTGGATCAGTGGAGGCTTCTGGGTGCAAGTGATTCATGTAAGAGTTAACTGAACTGAGAAGAACACTGCAAAATGTGGAAATGCTTGAGCCGTCCCAGGGGTGTGTTTCTTTTGAGTACGTACATGCCTCCTGTTTTGTCTCTGAGTGTTGCATTTTCTGGACACAGCACTAATTGACTCCCCTCCGGTGTCCTGCACGGGAATGGCAATGTCACATTAGAAGCTCTGCTTGTAAGAAAACATTTCTTCTTCTCATGGTTTGCAGTCAGCATCTAGACATGCGTCAGGTCTGCTCTTGGTTGAGGGAGGAAAGCCCTGAAGGTACCTCTCCACTTTCCCATCCCCTCCAGGCCTTGGCTTACTGCCTCCTTTTCCCAGTGGCCACCCTCCTGGATCTTGGAGGCCCCCCCTCCCAGAGCTGACAGTGAATCTTCGGTCCCAGTTTTCCTACTCATCATGAAAGGCAGACATTGGTCGTCTACATGAGGCTCGTACTGTTGACCACTGTAGGGACCAAACAGGCATCATTAGAGAGGCCTTAGAGGACTGCAGTCACCTGAGTGTTTATCCCAGCTTCTGTGGAGCTGCACCTCTATATTACTAAACCCTCCAGATATTTCCCTTCAGCCTTCTTTCATCCTCTCATGTCTAGGAGTGGACCAGCATCTCATGGCCAGGGCACAGGAGCACACGATGTGTCCTCAGGGTCCTTCTGTGGAAGGTGTTCCCTTACCTTTGCCTTGGGTGAGAGCAGCCCAGGCAGACTTCTGGGGGGCAAGGCTAGCACAGGGCCCAGGGGCCAATGGGGTGACCGAGTGCTACTTGTTCTGCCCCTAGCTACAGCAGCAGCAACAGCAGCTGCAGCGGATGGCACAGCTGCAGCTGCAGCAGCAGCAACAGCAGCAGCAGCAGCAGCAGCAGCAGCAGCAGGCTTTGCAGGCCCAGCCGCCAATACAGCAGCCACCAATGCAGCAGCCACAGCCTCCCCCCTCCCAGGCCCTGCCCCAGCAGCTGCAGCAGATGCACCACCCACAGCACCACCAGCCGCCACCACAGCCCCAGCAGCCGACAGTTGCTCAGAACCAACCATCACAGCTCCCACCACAGTCACAGACCCAGCCTTTGGTGTCACAGGCTCCGCCCCTCCCTGGACAGATGATGTATACCCAGCAACAGCTGAAACTTGTGAGTACCCATGGCTCGTGGTGGGCTGCAGTTCTTCTCATGGTGCTGCCTGCAGCCTGTGGCTGGCAGCCATTTCTGGTGCTCCTTGGCTGTAGACGGCATGGCCTCTTCAGGCACTGCGATTCAGGCAGCCTTTTCCCACACTGGCCTCTACGTCCAGCTCAGCAAGGGAGCATGCATTCTAAGAGCTGCTGCACCCTGTACAGGGGTGCCCCTCTTGCTGGAGCAGCAGTTTGCCTCCTAAGCAGTGTGGCTGATTTCGGCAGTGGCCGTTGTCATTTTAAGATTGTGGATGATGCGATGGACGGCAGCATGCCTGTCCTCACTGTGGGTGGCAGGCCGCCTCCATCGGGCATCCACGGTGGTTTGCTGACTGCTCGGAGTTATGTTCTGAGCAAAGAGCCCTGCCATTGCCATATTTTGGAGGGGGTATTAATATAAAATACTGTTATTTTTAGTCTTATGCATCTCTGTACAAAGCAAATCTAGTCAGTGACATTTACACAGAGAGCAGAATATTGTCACCAAGTCAGGGGTAGCTGTGTCAAGGGGCCATTTTAATGTTTTTTCGGCTCACTTCCTTGGTTTTCGTGGCCTTTTCTATTTGTGATTCATTGAGTGGAGTGGGAACTGGGGCCCTACCTGAACTGAGTGGTAGGTGAATAGGAGGCCCCCCGGGGTGGGCTGGAAGGCAGGGGAGGGTCGTGAAGAGCAAGTATGGTCACACCTGTCACATGGGAGCCAGCCTGTTGCTGACTGGCCAGCCCTCGTTTCCTTCAAGGAGTCAGGGCTCCAAGGGGGGTTCTCATAAACTCAGTGTGCTTGGTCCAGAGGCCAGGCCGGCCAAGCTGTGCACTTGGCTTTGGGAAGCATCGCTTTGCTTGCATTGGTAGTTGGTGGTGATGCTGTATGGTGACATCCTGGTGGGAGGGATATGCTTCTCACCAGAGTGAGGAGAGGTGGGACTCTGCTGTGCCGACTTGGGGCCAGGCTGGCATGGGACATTTCTGATGAGCCATGGGATAAGGGGATGGCCAGGATGGTGATATCATAGCCAGTGAAGTCATGATGATCCCATCCTCCTTCTTACAAAAAGCTTCAAGATTCAAAGCTTCCACAGAAGTAGTGGGTGCTCTGCCCTCTACCCTGGGTGGCTCCAAACTGCATTCTCCCTTCCTCAGGTCCGACCTCCGATGGTGGTGCAGCAGCCGCAGGTGCAGCCCCAGGTGCAGCAGGTGCAGCCCCAGGTGCAGCAGCAGACAGCGGTACCGACAGCTCAGGCCTCCCAGATAGTGGGTTCTGGAGTCCAGGTGAGGGCCTTCGGAGCCGAGGGCTTCTGCTGGCAGGTGCATGTCCACCTACGCATGGAGCTAGATTTCAGGCGCTCTATAGTGAGGGTCATGGTTGGATCAGGGGTCAGGTCGGTAAAGCACGGGCTTCTCTACCCTGGCACTCTACGAGACCAGGGCTCTCCCTGGAGCCAGTCCCTGGGAGCCTCAGGTTGGCCAGCTCTGCTTGGTCATATCTGCGTTTCCCAGCTGCGTAGTGCATGTGTTGTTCCCACCTCTCCTCTGAATTCCTTTATCATCCCACTTCCCTTCTCTGAGAACACGAGCGGAGAGGAGAGCATTGCAGTTTCATCCTTGCCGCAGCTCTGAGTATGGGGCTAGTGGGGGGATAGACAGTAGCTCTCTAGAAACCGGGAAGAGCACGAGAACAGGAGTGCCTGGCTCCAGTGGCTGGTGCGGGCTTGTGCTGCAGCCCCTTGCCTGGCTGCCTCATGTGTTCCCCTCTGTGCTAAGAATTGTGGTCAAGCCTACCACGCCCACCGGTGTATACTAGATGTTGGTGGGATGGAGTAGGCCCTGCCTAGCCTTTCCTAGTAGGGGCCAGATTGTTGTTAGTGTCTAGAGATTGGAGATCAGGCCTTATGACTTCTCTATAGACACTCCCCGCCCTTGTTCCTGTGTGGAGGAGGGAAATCATCCAGTCTGGGGCCTTGGTTCTTCCTGTCTCTGCCCAGTGGTGGGAACACTGATAGTCGCTGCTGAGCAGTGAGATTTGGCTTTAGACAGAGCAGAAGTTCTAGTTGATATGGAAAGACTGCAGCTGGGGCCCACCCACCCCTGTGCTGCACTGTGCTGAGTGGCACCCACTGTGCTCCTGCCCTGCTCGTTACCCACTGGTCCACTGAGCTCCCTGTCTAGTGCATAGCGGCCACATGTCACGCACTTCTGGGATGTGATGTATTCTATTAGAGTCAGATGACATTTCACTGTAGGGGGTAGCTCAGAAATGGTCCTTTCTGCTCAAGTCCACAAGAAGCTGCCTGAAGAAAAGCATGCTGACCGAGGCACCTGAGGTATTTGGATGTAGCTGAGTCGGCCTAGCAGCCTCCCTAGACACTGTACCAAGTGACCTGGGACCAGAGTTCCCCAGGTCACCAGCTTGCCCAGATACGGTCTTGTGCAAAACATGCCACAGACCTTATGTCTATAGCTGAGGAGTGGGCTGGCTGCTCTGTGTGACTAGGTTTGAGTCCATCTCTGCCATCATCACTGTGTATCCCAGGCTTGTCCTCAGGCCTTCTGGGGCTTCCTCTTCTTGATGTCCCAAGCAGAGAAAGAGGTGGTGCGTGGTCAGAGCTGGGACGGTGGTGGCACATAGTGACCGCCCAGGCTGCAGAAGCCGTTGCCCTTGCCACTTCGCTACCTTCCCTGCCTCCCTCCCCTGTTCTGGGACCACACTTCATGGAAACTTTTGCATCTCAGGTCTGGTCCAGAAGGAAAGCAAGAGGCTTGGCATTCTTTACTTTGTAATGGCCGTCCTAAAGCAGAACTACCCTTTTCATCCCATTTCTTGGTGTTTGGGAAGCAAGCAGCTGTAGAACAGTTGATGTCTTCCGATGGTCCAGGTCCGTTCTGCTGGTGTGTTTGTAAACTTCTGGCTCAAGGAAGTGTACTCCCTGTAGCTCCCGTGGTGCCTTACCACCTTCCAGAAGCAGGATGTGGCTGTGTGTGTTCAGTATCCGCACTGCGCCTGTGTGTGGCACTGCTCTGCCCAGTGGTTACTCTGCCCTTTGCTTCTGCTGGAGGTCCCAGCCAGCGTGGGAGCTTGGCCATGGGCTCAATCACCTCTACAGTAGCATTCTTTTCCCCCCAGCGGAGCTTGGAGGGGTGCTGGCAGGCAGGACTCTTCTTTTCAGCAGGGACTCTGGGGAGATTGTAGGACTCTGGTAGCTGGGGAAGATGAAAAGGGTTGCCGCCTGAGTATTTATGGGTGGGTTTGGTTTGGTGAGGAGTGCACCTTCAGGTTCTTCAGGAGTGATGTTCACATCCCTCCCGCGTGTCGTAGACCAGCCTTGGGCAGAGCAGGGGAGAGGCCTCATCCTACACTGCTGGCCTTTGGTGGGGTTGCTAGGTGCTGGTGGCAAAGGGAGCGTTCTTGAAGCCCAGCAGAGCACAGTGCACATTTGTGCAGTGCCTCTCAGCCCAGATGCAGCGCCTCAAGGGCCTCTGCCTCTGGTCTGCTGGCTTGTTTCTGGGCTTGGTCCTGCCTCACTGCAGGCAGTGCAGGTTCATAGAGGCCGGCTGGCTGGCCTTGCTGCATTGTTTGAACAGCAGTAAGGTCCCTGGGTGTCACAAGCCCTCCTGGGGGGATCTCTGGATTCACAGCCCTCCTTTGCAACCAGGGTTGGCACAGTGGACAAGACAAGGCTGCAGATATTTTGACCAAAAACTTAAAAAGTATGTGGTAACTGTAGAAGACAGAAAGTGAGAAAATTATAAGTAAGGGAAACATTCCAGCACAGGAGAAGCAGTTTGGCATCTTTTCTTTCCAGATCTCACATAGTCAAGGTCATACTGTACATAGGATTTTATTTGTGGCTTCTTCCCCATTCACATTACAATAGAAGTAAAACATTCTCCTGTAATTTAAAACCCTTGGTCAACATTATTTTACGCCGCTGTTTTAGTATTCCACTTATGAATGTATCCTACTGTCCTTAATTACCATCTTGCTCTTGAATCCTGAGATTATTTCCAGTTTTTTGCTGTTACCATGTCCTAATACCTGGCCAGGGTCTGGATGGTTTGCTAATGTGTCTCAAAAGTAAGTCACTAGGTCATTTTGAGGCCCTCGAATCATATCCGCCAGTCATCTACCAGGAGTTCAGAGATGCAGGCTACAACTCTTATGTAGTATTCATGCACTTGACGTCAGGACGAGGTGGCTGTGTGTCACAACTTCCTGGATGTGAGCTGCTGCACGCAGGCGCAGGTTCCATGAAAGAAATGCTGGCATGAAGGGCCCACGTGGGCAGCCTCCAAGCCTCCTCTCACAAGTCAGCCCCCTCCGAGCAGAAGAGAGGCACCTTGTCGAGTGTTCACTGGTGCTCTGGGTCCGATGGGTACCCGGGGTCCTCAACCTGGACTTGAGTTTGAGATTTTGTACGCCTGGCTCTCTTATCTGACGTTACTCATGTAGATGAGAAAGGTGGCATCGCCGTCACCACAGTGGGATTTATTGGGACACAGCAGGAGAGCTGTGCTAACTTCTCTTTCTCCCCTAAACTTTATCTGTGACTGCAGATAAAACCAGAACAGAATGCGTCTCCGTTTCCAAACCGTCCCTGTGCTTTTGTCTTTTAGCATTCTGTTCTTTTAGTGTATGGAAACGTAACTATAGTTCTCAAGGTATGAAGAATTGTTACCAAAGACACACTTCCCCAACGTGCGTGCATGTAACACGGCTGCGGTACGGCGATCTCTTGATTGAGCCTCACCGCCCTGCCTTTACCCCTCTCTCCTCTTTCCAGGCCCTCCTGCCCAGGGACTGAGGAGGAGCCAGGCCCACAGCCTGCGGGGTGGAGCTTGAACTCCTTCTTGGGTGGATGTGTCTGGGGAGGCAGAGAAATGTAGTCACTTGGGGGAGTGGGAGAATGAGTTGCTGGTTGTTCACTGCCTGGATCATCTAATCCAGTGAATACTTCTGGTGTGTTTTCATTAGAATTGGTGGTTAAAATGAGCTTTGCCTCTCAGGAGTTCTCGGTTACAAGAAAACCAGTCTGCAGCAAATCAGATTTAAGCTTTTTGTTCCTTACTACTTTTGTTTCTTCCTGGAAAATGTTTGCACCTCTCTCATACCACCTGACTGACTTCCAGGCCCTTCTTCCTCTGAAGGAGCATTGTCAAGTGGCCACAGGGCTCTCAGATGGGCTCCTCAGTGCAGTGCCACGTCGGTTATAAATGGACACTGTTGGCTGTTACCCTACCTGACCACAGGCTGAGAGCCCAGCCCGGGAGAGAGTTGCTTTCAGCCCCACTCTGGACACCTCCTCTGGGAGGAGGCATGTTTCCCTGAGGCTTTCCCATCTGGAGCCCTGAGAACAGGCATACCTTGTTTTATTGTGCTTCGCTTTATTGCACTTCGCAGATACTGCGTTTTTTACAAATTGAAGGTTTGTGGCAACCCTGTGTCAAGCAAGTCTATCAGTACCAGTTTTACAACAGCATTTGCTCACTGTGTGTCTCTGTGTCACATTTATTTTAGCAATAAAGTACTTTTTAATTAAGGTATGTACATTGATTTTTTAGACATAATGGTATTGCACACTTAATAGACTACAGTATGGTGTAAACATAACTTTTATATGCACTGGGAAACCAAAAAATTTGTGTGACTCAGTTTATTGCAGTGATTCACTTTATTGTGGTGATCTGGAACTGAACTCGCAATATCTCTGGGGTATGCCTGCCACTGTGAGCACTGTTGCACCCCCACCAACATCCCACTTAGTGTCTGATGGGGTGGGGCGTGGTGGGCTCTTCAGGACCATGCTTACATTTTGGCAGACACCAGGAGAATGACTGCCTCACTCCCCACCCCTGGGAAGTCCTTTCATTGATGTGGCTACAGGAATGTCCACTGCCCAGCCCTGCGTGAGGGCTGCCCCATTCCCACAGCCATGGGAGATTCAGTTTGGCATCTGCTACTGCTTGTCACCCCTGGCTTGTGGTGCCTGCTGCATGCGACCCATGGGTGTGAGTGTGGGACATGCGTGTGATGCCAGAGGTCTCCCTCGGGCCTTTCTCCTGCTTTGGAACCCTGTCCCTGGCACACCTTGCTGCATGGACTCAATGGCCATCATCACTGCCCCAGTCTCATGGGTCAGTTCACAGCCTCTTGGGATAGATGTTTCATTTTTCCATGATCAGTCCTGCTTCCTTTCTGAACCTGGTTGTGTTTTAGTTTGGTCTCATCTTAATAGTTGTGAGAGCACGCAGGCCCTGCTCTCAAAGGACCAGACTAGGGCTCCATCCCCCAACTCAGAGCCCAGAGTGAGGATGACTGGGTCACGGGAGACCACCGGGTTCCTGTCAGTGCAAGCAGGCCTTGACCCATGGCAGTGCTGCCTTTGTGCTTCCAAAAGTGTAAGTTGATCGTGGTGGGTTGAGGGGGTGATCCCAGCTAATGCTGGAATTCTGGAGTTTGTGGTCATCTTCTATGTTTAAGGACAGACCTGACCCATGTCCCTGTGGGACATCCACCTCCTCACGAGGGCAAGGCTCCAGGCGGAGTCCCAGGCTTCCCTCTCCCATCTCCCTCTGATCTTAGTTATAAGAGAAAACCAGTTCCTCGGTAAATAGTCAGAGGCCTGGAGGAGAGGAGGATGGTTTGAGTTCAGGCCCTCAGACGCATCTTCCTCAGGTGGTGTGCCGCTGAGAAGGAAAGGTGCCATGAGCCCGCTTAGCTGGACTCTGCCTCTCTCTTAACGGTGGTTGGCTTCTCACAGCCAGCTTTGGTGGAGTGTACTCTTTCGAAGTCTCTCCCAGGAGCCTGGTCTCCCAGAAGCACCACCCTTGGCCCTTGAGGTCAGGCCCTGAGGGCTCTGCGGGCCGTCAGCAGATCAGAGCTTTGTTGAAGGAGTGCAGCTAACAGAATAGAAAGGTCTGGAGGCACGTTCTTGGCGGCTCCTCTGGATTCCGATGCCTAGACAGGCCTTGGTGCTGTGGGCTTGAGCATGTAGGCCAGCCTCTGCCCCTCCCAGGCTGCCCGAGCCCCCGAAGGCCCTCACCTGTGGACGCTCCTTGTCGCAGAGGCTGCCCATCCCTTTCCACTTGCCCATGCACTGCGTTTCTTTGTTGCGATCACCTTGTCTGTTGTCCCTCTGTCCTCAAGATGATCACCGCAGCCTTGGCCCAAGGCGGGATGCAAGTAAGAGCCCGGTTCCCACCCACCACCGCCATGTCTGCCGTCCCGTCAAGCTCCATCTCTTTGGGCGGACAGCCCTTGGCACAGGTATTTACGGGGCGGTGCCTTTGTGAGGCACACTGTAATCGTCAGCGACTTCCTTCACAGTGGCGCTCAGAGTGCCTAACCAAGCTTACATGGGGCCACATCCAGCTTGTGTTTCTTGAGGGGATATGAGGAAATACTTGAGTGTTTTCATTTTAATGTTTTGGAAAGTTCTAACGTTTTCATTTTCTGGAGAAGGTAGGAGCAAAGTATCCTAAACATTTTAGCATTTTAGATAGTTATGCTGCTGTCATTTCACAGTAAAATGAAAAAGAAGCTAAGCCGATAGTTTTGCTTTTAGGGCTGTGCTGTCTAATGCTATAGCCACTAGCCGTCTTGGCTACTTACATTTAAATTAGCTAAAATTAAATAAAACTAAAAATTCAGTTTTTGAAATTACATTCAGTTGAAATTCGTTAACATTCAAGTGTCCAGTTGCCCCATGGGGAAGCTGGTGGCTGCCTTATTGGACGGCACAGATTGTAGAACAAGTCAGTCCAGTCCATTCTGGTGGAAAGTTCTGTTGGACCATGCTGTTCTAGACTTTACTGTGTAGAGTGTAGACACACACGGACACATACACGCGCGCTCGCCCCGTTCTAGGTAGGTAAAGACTTCTTTGTACATTACACTTTTCGGGGATGTGAATTCCTGGTTCTCTGTTATCGTATGAAATTTAGAATTCTTCCATGGTGTGTTCATTTGTTTAACAGATAGTCATCATGTGAATTCCGTGGGCCAGGCACTCTTCTAGGAGTCTGAGAATAAAATGGTAATAAGGTTCTCTAATCTTACAGGCTTTCCATTTTAGTTGGTTTGCTGTGAAAACCTCAGATTTGCCAAAGCTTTAAAATTCATTTTCTGTTGTAAGGGAGATGCAGCTATAATCCTAGCAGGCAGCACCCCCTGCCTTTCCCAACGGCACGTGTGCAGGCGCTGCTGTCGCCTCGTGTGAGGGGTGCCTATGTAGATGGCTGCAGTCTGGCCCCACAAAACATGCTTCCAAGAGAATGGTGAGGGCCTTCCTGAGGCTGAGGCATTGCCATCTGGGGCCATGTTCAGTTTTCACCCTCTCTGCCTCCCGACCTCCAGGTTCACCCCAAATGTACCATTCACACAGTTTGTCACAGACTGCAACTTGAGTTGTTTGGTTTGTCCTCCCTTTTGGTAGTTGTTGGGTTGTAGAAGGAGGAAGTGGCTGGAATCTGCTGGTAAAAAGGCCTTGTGACAGAGCTGTCTAGAGGAGCGAAGCTGGGGGGCAGGGGAAGCAGGCTCTGTGGCCAAGGTGGCAAGGAGGATAGGGTGACCTGGAGGCTGCATGGGGGTCTCAGCACAATGCCTGGCTGAGAGTTAGTCCCTTGGTGCCTCAGGCGACCCCCACCCTCCAGCCTCCTTACTTGCTTATGTGTCATTAGTGTGGGTCTCTTTGCCCTGGTCTCTTTGGAGTCTCAGCTCTGTGACCTCAAACTGCTTGTTCTCCTTTCCCATAGCCTCTGGCTCAGTGTCCATTGGGTTGACAGAGTCAGGTTGGGTTGTTGGGTGTGGAGGAATGACTTTGGCATCAGCACATAGGGCTGATTTTTATCAAAACAATAAAAATCCCCGACATTTTGAGTGTGTGATCCATGCCAGGCCTTGAGCTAAGTTCTTTGTGTGGAGACTCTTATTCAGTCTCACTGAAGCAGGTCATAGTTCACGCTTTAGGGGAGCTTAATTCTAGTTCAAGTTTAGGGGAGCTCTTCGTAGTGGCTCCTCAGTGCTGGTGAGTGTGGTCCCCCAGCAGCGGTCAAAGCAAGAGGCGCCACTGCCCTCTGTGAGAACAGACTGAGACGCTCCAATTTAGGTGAGAAGCTTCCATCGTCCCACCTTGGCCTCTCAGCAGGGTCCTGGGGTTCAAACCCTTTTCCCCCTGCAGGGCCAGGCACATTGAGGACATTCAGCTGGCCACAGAGCTGGTTCGAGAATCAGTGTGCAGCTGCTTTTGCAGCAGAATCTTTCCAATCCAGTCCCTTCAGAGAAAAGATAGGTTATTCCAGGAATGTGCCATTGAAATGCGGCTGAGAGCTGCCCCTGCTGTCCAGCAGGTTTCCCAGCAGAGCTCTTAGCAGCTGGCCCTCTGGGCCTCGCTGTGTCTGCATGGCATGTCCTGTGGCTGCTGTCGGCCCCCAGCCACCTGCATGCAGCCCTTAGCAGGACGTGCTTCAGCATCCACCATGCCTGTCTGGTTTTGTTCTTTCCTTGTGGCAATAAATTAGATTAAAGGAAACAGGCAGAATAGAAAGTCAGCTCTTGCTCCTTCAGCTCTTCTTGAGACAGGGCTCTCGTCTCAACCTCTCCTCCAGCTCCCGTCCTTGGGATGTGTCCAGGCTACATCTTTGTGTTGTGGTGGAGACACTTCTGGACAACTGTGACCAAGCAGGATCTGCTGGGCACATACTGGACACGGTGTCTAGTATGGGAAGCCAGGGGTGACATGGGGTCCCTGTCCCAACGCTCCTATGGTAATTGTAAGCAGGTGACACCACAGGAGGACCTATGTCCTGCTTTGCTCTAGAGGGTGACTCCTGGGGACATGTCACGTGCAGTGGCCAGGAGCGTGGGCAGTTCCAGGGATATTCAGTGGGTGCAGGTGGTCCTAAGAGGTCTGGAGCATGTGGTGCCACCAGCTTCCCCTGAGATTTCTTCATGGCACGAAGCTGCCCAGACCAACCTTTCTGCCCTGTTGCCTGGCCTCGTCGCCCTTCCTCCCCTCTGGCCACTTCCCCTCTGCTTGCTCTCTGTCTACCCTGCCTTCCATTCCTGCTCTCTGCAGGCTGCCTGGGTGATCAGTTGGGGATCCCTTATCCATATGATTGTCCTTGCCATAGGGAACAGATAGTGCTGAGGTGCCTGGACTCGCCTGCTAGTGGTGTGACCTTGAGCCAGTCACCTCCCTCTGTGCTCTCACCTCCCCATCTGTGACATGCAGGTGACAGGGTGTGTGGGGTGCATGGCAGCCTCCCTCCCCTGGGAGCTACAGCATTTGCGTCCTGTGGCTTTTGCTGGCAGCTGTGACAGACATGCCTCTGCCTCTGGCAGGACATGCCCAGAGAGGAGAAAAATGCAGAGACATAGCAGGCGCTCTTCCCCCAGAGGGCTCGTTGTGTAACTAAGGGAGCATAGCCGTCCTGGTCTCCTCCACCCCAGAGGCCGGCCAGACCTGACATAAACCTGCAGATCGGGGGTTGCTGTCTCGTTAAGCGCCTCACTAGGCCAGTTCCTTCTTGACATGGGCCTTTGGGTGGCTGCTTCTCATACCAGGTGTGTCTGCGGCAGCTTGGGACTTGGGAGGCCTGGGAGCCTCGTGCTGCCCAGCGCTGGCAGCCCAAGCAAGGGTCCTGAAGGCTTGTCGGGGAATATGTTTGCTGCCAACTGGAACTGTGCATTTTTCCAGAGGAATTGTCAGCTGCAGAGAGATCTGGATTGGATATCGGAGGCCAGGGGTTTCCCTTAGCAGCCTTGAGAGTG
Organism: Equus asinus; assembly: GCF_041296235.1. NCBI lineage: Eukaryota > Metazoa > Chordata > Mammalia > Perissodactyla > Equidae > Equus > Equus asinus. The sequence continues at coordinate 99,638,142 of NC_091797.1, forward strand.
GTGGCCCCAGTGGCCAGAGGGGCAGAGCCCAGGGCTGGACATGAGAGACAGGCTCAGGAGGGAGGCAGGTGCTCTTTGCTGTGTCTTAGACCCTCTGTCTCATGCCTGGGGAGCTGTGCGTGCTCAGTGGCTCCGTGGAATCCAAAGGCAGTGTGGGCACAGTGCGCCGTTTCCCTGTGGTCTGAGCCCTAAGGGGGCTGTTGAAAATACAGCTTCAGACATTCAGGTGGAAAGTGAGCTGGGAAATGGCCTTCCCACTGCAGCAGCCTCGTGCCAGCTGTGATGCCCTGCAGGTGCCTTGTTGCCCTTCAGAGAGGCACCAGCTTTAGGCTGCAGACAAGGGCTGAACACCTTGAAGGGACAGCTGCTCGAGCAGAGGCTGAGGCGCCTCCCTGGGGCAAGTGGGGCCCAGGTGGTCAGGGAGAGGCCACATGAGGAGGGTTGACTTCCAGGCTGGAAGAGGGCGAGGCAAGAGGCACCTTCAGGGAGTGCAGGGCAGAGAGTGGCGGCAGATCGGGGAGGTGATGGCAGGGCTTTAGAAGGAAACCACTGCAGGGAGAGTTCCCCCACCTGAAAGGCCAGGCCTGGGGTGGGGCCCCAGGGCCTTTGCTTCCCCCTTCTTGGCACTGTCTGTAGTTCTCTGTGTAGACTTTTCTGAGGCAACCTGTTCATCTTCCTAGTCCTGGGAGCTTTTTGGCACCTGGGTGGATCCTAGAACATATTTTCGAGTGCCGGGGCCATGCTGCCTGCCCCAGGACTCAGTGCACCCAGGCACCATGAAGGCGAGTCCTGCCCAGGAGAAAGCTGCTGCCCTTGTTCAGCTCAGCAAACTCAGCCACCCCATGCCCATTTGTGACCTTGCTGACGTTAGCGTGAAACACCTGGCACCATGTTGTCCCCTTGGCCTGGCAGCCAGAGGCTTGAGGTCACTCACTCCCGCCACTCCACTCCCTGGCTGGGGGCCCTGTCATACGTGGTGGAAAGAGCACAGTCCAGCTTGGATTTGGTGCCCCTCTGACTCAGCTGTGTTGGAAGTGTCATGACATGGCTCCTGTGCCCCCTGCTGTGCCAGCATCCCGTGCATCTCTGTCCCATACACTCAGTAGGAAGGGTAGGAAGCCAAAGAGCAGGAGAGGAGTCCTGTTTCACTCCGGGAGCTTTGTCCACGTGGTACTGGGAGAAGGGGCGGGCGTAGGGCCGGTGGGACGGGGTGGGTGAGGAGGGATCTGGGCTCCTCCAAACACTCCTTCCTGTTCCCTGTCAAGGACTGAGAAAGCAGCAAGCCACTCAGAGTGATCCTGACCCAGTACTCCCAGTGCTGTGGTGGAGGAGTGTGTGGGAGAAGGGCGGAGTTGGTCTGCAGAACTGGACAATCCAGGGGTGGGAGGGTTGTGGTCCAGGAAGCAGGCTCTGAGGGAACACTTGGTGTGCAGGAGGTTGACCAGTGTATGGGAGATGCCACCACCAACCCTTGGGAGCTGTGAAGCTGGTAGGGCCTTTGAGGGGGGTCCATGTGTGGCAAGGGGCCAGGCCTTTATGCCACCATCACCGGGCACTGGCGAGGCGGCTCTCGTTCCAGGGGAGGCTAGGTACCCAAAGGCTAGCAGGCAGCCATCTCCCCACAGCTGTCCTCACCACCCAGAACTGCCGTCTTTGCTTCTCCCACAGAAAGTGATTGTTAAACACATCCTTGTTCGTGGTTCTTGGGCAGTATGGTTTCAGCCTGTGGAGTTCACAGGCAAATATGGCATTGTCCTTAGTGATCACAGTGGTGCAGTTGACCCTGTTTGTGTCCTCCCTGATGAGGACTGCAGGGAGTAAGGTGAGCCCTGCCTCTGCAGACAAGGAAGGGGCCTCTGAGAATAACGCCGAGCCACTTGCCCCTCCCAGCAGGTCTGCCAGTCCAGGAGGGGGCTGGTCCGCCATCAGACTCAGGAGCCCCAGGCCAGGTGTGCTGACACGGGCCACTTTGCTTCCATTAAGCAGGTCCAAGTGGGACACAATGTCAGGCACGGTCTCCGCCACCACCCTGCATCTGAGCTTGTCCTTTGCGCCGTCAGAGCTGGGGCTGCCTGTGGCCTAGGGGGCAAAGGGGGTTCGTGGAAGCATACGGGAAGACTGTCCCAGCTCTCACAGAACAAGGTCCTCACTGGCTCGCAGAGGAGAGCATCGTAGGCCAGGGCAGGCCAGGCAGTGCCATTTGAAGCCATAGGCCTTCCCTGGCCTCCCTCCACAGACTCCCATTCCTATGAAGACCAGCCCAGAAACCCATGGTCTTCATGCATCTCCCCTGCCGAGGAGCCAGAGCTGCCCAGCCTGGCCTTTCTGCCAGCACCGCGGTCACTTGTGTGTGTGTTCCCACAGGATGGCGGAGTGCGTGCCTGTGTTTGTATCTGAGAGGCAGGGTGTCAGAGAAAGACAAGGGTGTGTGGTGAGGCTGTGAGAGAGAGAAGGGGCTTGTGCGTGCAGATGGATCCAAGCCTGGGCAGGTGGGAGCAGGGGGGTAGCAGGAGTGACAGTATGTGGCAGGCGAGCAGGCTGAGCCCCCTCCACTTCCAGGTCAGCCAGAACAGCCTCACCATGCTGTCCTCGCCGTCACCGGGCCAGCAGGTGCAGACCCCGCAGTCGATGCCCCCTCCCCCCCAGCCGTCCCCACAGCCCGGCCAGCCCAGCTCGCAGCCCAACTCCAACGTCAGGTAGGCCTGGCCGGGGTGCCCTTCCCTGCCTGGCTCCCAGGGCGGGGCCTGCCTGGTGCCCCAGCTCACAGCCATGCTTCCTTTCACTTTGCTGCAGCTCCGGCCCTGCCCCATCCCCCAGTAGCTTCCTGCCCAGCCCCTCGCCGCAGCCCTCCCAGAGTCCAGTGACAGCGCGCACCCCACAGAACTTCAGCGTCCCCTCCCCGGGACCTTTAAACACCCCTGGTAAGTCGGGCCTGGGGTGGGCATGGCCTGAGGCCCAGAGCCATCGTGTGACCTGCACACAGCCCTGCAAGTTGAGGTGCTGAGGGTCGCCCCCTCACCCTCGCAAGGCCTCAGCTTATAACAGGGTGAGTGAGCTCTGGAACCCCTTGGAGCCCCAGCGTCCCACCATTAGGGCTTGTGGAGAGCTGGCCCTTTGTGGGCTGGGGCCGTGCTCACCCAGCTGTGTCCTGCAGTGAACCCCAGCTCAGTCATGAGCCCAGCGGGCTCCAGCCAGGCCGAGGAGCAGCAGTACCTGGACAAGCTGAAGCAGCTGTCCAAGTACATCGAACCCTTGCGCCGCATGATCAACAAGATCGACAAGAATGAAGGTGGGGCTGGGCCGGGGCGGGGGCGGGGCCCATGGATACCCCAGGCCTGCGTCTTAATGTCCCTTCTTCTGTCCCAGACAGAAAAAAAGACCTGAGTAAGATGAAGAGCCTTCTGGACATCCTGACAGACCCCTCCAAGCGGTGAGCTTTGCTCACAGACCCCTAGGGGAAGACCAGTGCTGTGCCCACGGCTCACAGAGGGTCCCTGGGGGCTTGGTTGGTCCAGCCTAGGACAGACTCTTGGTACCAAGGTGGAATCCAGAGAAAGGGCCCTAGGGTTCCACTTAGGTGTGTCTGCTGGAGCTCCGAGCCCCTAGCCTGTTCCTTTGCCAACGCCCAGCCTGTGCTGTGCTCCGGGCTGCTGCTGGGGCCATCACACTTCCACCCTGTGGCCATCACAGCCCTGCGTCATCAGGCTGTTGGCTGGGTGTGGGCTTGGAGTGGCCGTCACTGATGAAGCTGGCCATGACGGGCCTCAGTCCAACCTTCAGCCCTGTACGTGACTTGCCGGTGGCCTTGGGGCAAGTGGCTGTGCCTCAGTTACCCTATCTGCAAAGGGGGCAGCTGCGGCTCACATGCGTTGGCTGTGAAAATGAAACAAGACGGTGCCTCGAGAATCACTTGGATGGTAGTGGAGCACCAGGTTCTTGACACCACACGCACACCCCTTCCCTTGCCCATGGGTCACAGGCTGCTATGAGTGCCAGAGCTTGGGCAGTGCCACAGAGCTGTTCACGTGGACTGGCCTTTGGGTTACTTCCCTCTGCCCAGGGCCTTGGCTCAGGCTGTGCCCCTCTTCTAGAAGGTTGTCGTTGTTCTGTTTATTTGGGCAGAATGCTGGACACTGTGAAACAGGCCTGTTGGAGCCAGACAGCCCTCCAGGCCCTCTTGGGTTGATCTCTCACTGGAGTTACAGGGCCAGGGTGGGCAGGGGCCTGGCTTAGATGAGACCGAAGCCACACCAGCCTGGTCAGGGGCCTGGTTTCTGTCCCTTCCCTTGACCCATCACATGTATGCTTTGTTCTCCCGACCAGGTCCAGACAGCTCCTGGGAGCGGGACCACCTTGCCTTAGACTCCCACTGGGGTTCTGGTGGCCAAGGCCCTGGGGCTGGCTCCATCCAGAGGAGGCCAGATGGGCAGTGGTTGGGATCAGCACGTGTGAGCTGCCAGCTTCCCCATCCTCCAGCACAGAGGGTCAGCCAGTCCCTCTCCCCACAGGTGCCCCCTGAAAACGCTGCAAAAATGTGAGATCGCCCTGGAGAAACTCAAAAATGACATGGCGGTGGTGAGTAGGGCTCCATAGCCTGGTGGTGTTTGAAGGGCTGCAGGTATTTCCGGGAGGTCAGGGTCCACCCCATAGCAACTTGGAATCGCAAGCTGGGAGGAGCCTTCATAGTCAGTCAGCGTGAGCAGAGGGGGCAGCCTGAGGTCCCTGGGGGTCTTCTTCCTGGTCCGGTCTGTGGTTGGGGGTGGGGCGGGACAGCATGCATAGGAACATGGGAGAAATCACCCTCTGGCTGAGGCTCCATGGAGGCTTCCTCCATCCCCTGGGCTTTTGTGCACGCTGCCATCCTGCTTCCACACACCCAGCATAAGGCCAGGCCCCCAGGAGAGGGGACTCCAGGGGAGGTCAAGGTTACAGGGGGTGAGAGAATCAGCCGTCTTTGTCTGCAGGGGGCAGAGGTTGTGGGGAAGCCACAGGAAGTCTGACTGTGAGAATGAGGACCTTGGGGTCTGGAAAGCCTCCTCAGGAGTAGGCTGCTGACCCGCCCACCCCTGTCCTAGCCCACGCCCCCACCGCCCCCAGTGCCGCCAACCAAACAGCAGTACCTGTGCCAGCCGCTCCTGGATGCTGTCCTGGCCAACATCCGCTCGCCTGTCTTCAACCACTCCCTGTACCGCACGTTCGTGCCGGCCATGACAGCCATCCACGGCCCACCCGTCACGTACGTACAGTACAAGCTCAGCCTGGCAGTAGGCGGCGGCTGGCAGGCCATGGCCACAGCCTAGCCTGGGGTGGTCACCACAGCCGCCTCCTCTAGGGCCCCAGTGGTGTGCGCCCGGAAGCGTAAGTTTGAAGAGGACGAGAAGCAGAGCATCCCCAATGTGCTTCAGGGGGAAGTGGCCAGATTAGACCCTAAGTTCCTGGTGAACTTGGACCCTTCTCACTGCAGTAACAACGGCACCGTCCACCTGATATGCAAGCTGGGTGAGTACTCGGGGAGAGCAGGGCAGACTTGGGAGAGTAAGCCCTGAACTGCAGCCCTGAACTCTGGCCACACGGGGCACAGAACAGCCCAGCCCAGCGCCGCACACTCCATTCACCGTGACGGGCTCAGCCTCCCACAGACGTGCCTGCTCACCCCACAGCCCCAGGCCCGCAGTCCCCCATCCCTGTCAGAGCCTGCCTGAGCTGCCCTTCTGCGCTGAGGGCTGCACTGAGGGCTGGGCCGTGAGCCCACACACTCTCACCTCCCCCCACGTGCCAGGGAAGCCCCTCCCTCCCGTCCAGGTGTGGCTCTGCTTCCCTGAGCCCCTGGGGAGATGTGGAAACTGAAGTCAGAGTGATCTCCAGGCTTTACAGCAAGCCTCACCAGAACCTTCTGGGGTGTGAAGAGCTCTGTTTAGGAGCAGGGCTGTGAGGTGGGGCAGGCCAGGTCACACGCACAGCCTTGTGTTACAGATGACAAGGACCTCCCAAGTGTGCCGCCACTGGAGCTCAGCGTGCCTGCCGACTACCCAGCCCAGAGCCCGCTGTGGATTGACCGGCAGTGGCAGTACGGTGGGTGAGCCAAGATGACGGCCGTGGGGAGGCCCAAGACAGACGGTCAGCTCTGGGCAACCAGGTTTTCCTCCATGTGTCCTCCACCCCCCCAACCCCACAGAGGCCTCCTCCTCTGGCTCCCCCTTTGTAGACAAGAATGGGTTGCCCAGCAGTCCCTTGGAGGGAGAAGGGTCTCTGCCTTCGTTGTTTCCCTTTGCCTGTTGTCTTACAGTCCCAGAGCAGCTGGGTTGAGTGGGTAAGGGGTGAGCAGGCCTGGTGGCCTCTATGGCCCCTACAAGGCTGATGACATGGAGGCACAGATGGGAGCTTGGGCTCATGAGGCCTCTTCTGGGTGACATGGTTCCAAGCCAGAGGCCTAGAGAAAGCCCTGAGGTTGCGGACAGTCCCCCTGAGGCTCAGAACTGGCGCACAGAGGGCTGGTACTGGAACCCTGAGGCTGTCCCTGAGGGGAAGCCCTGGGCTCCAGGCCCATTCACATTCCAGTTCTCCACTGACTTGTGGGCCCAAGAGGAGAGCCCGCCGCCACCCCACTGTGTGGGGGGTGGCATCCCTGGTCACCGGGGCTGGGTAGAGTGCCCAGATGTCAGTCTTATGCCTCTAGGAGCAGCTCCTTCCCAGCGAGTCGCTTGCCTGGGCCACGATCCCAGCAGGCACCAGCCATCCTGGCTGAGAACACGGCACTCACGGCCTGCTGCTGTGTTGCAGACGCCAACCCCTTCCTGCAGTCGGTGCACCGATGCATGACCTCGAGGCTGCTGCAGCTCCCTGACAAGCACTCGGTCACGGCCTTGCTCAACACCTGGGCGCAGAGCATCCACCAGGCCTGCCTCTCGGCAGCCTAGCTGCCACCGCCACTCCACCTCGGGCCACCGGCCAAGGACCGTGGGGGCAGCCGGCAGCCTTGTCGGGGCCGCAGCAGACATATGCCTCATGTCGGACATTTCTAGGTGTTGGCTTCCTTAGAGAGTCTGGGCTTAGATTTGCTTTCCTGCTTTTATCTTCTGCCTTGGGGACCTGCCAAACATTTTCCCACACTTGTACAGGACAGGGACAGGTGGCTGCGGAGCTGGCTTTGTTGGGGGTGGGGGTGGGACTTCTTCCAGGGAGTCAGACACACCTCTAGTCCCTGCGTTCCTTGGGCTACTGTCCCCACGGCCTCTGCAGGGCCCACGTCCTTCCTCCACAGCATGGGGAGAACTCAGGATCTCGTTCGAGGCTCTTGTGTGTGTGCCACAAAACACTTCTCCCTGTTTCTGTAGGGGAACATGGAAAACGTAGGAAACCCTCAAAACACACAGAGTTTTCTGATCACGGTTTTGGGTTCAGACCGCGCCACAGTTGGCATGGGGCACACTTGCCTGCAGCACGCCACAGGGAAGCTCCCGGATCCAGGGGTGCTGGCTGTGTCAAGAGGGAAGGCCGGCCTGTGGGCAGTGTGAGTCCCCTGCCATCAGCTGGGCCTCATACCTCATGGCATTCTCCCTTCAAGCCCTGGGGGCCCTTTCAGCACTGTGGGGGTGCCTGGGGAGCCAGGAGCATCTGGGTGGATCCTTTTCCTGGCCCCATGCCCACTAGTTGGACCCTTGGGCCCACTCTTGGGTCAGGGTTCTGTCCTCGGGACCCAGCATCGTCGGAGCCAATCCAGAGAGTGAAGGCTCCCTGACAGGGCATCGGCCAGCTGGCCCTCTGGCGACAAGAGGTTCCCCCTTTTGTATGTGCACTACCGTGTCATCTGTGGTTGCTATAATAAATTTATTATTCCCGTGTTTGTCATGAATTCATCACTGTGTCGTCCCCCCCATGCAAGTCCAGGGCCCACTGTCCAGTGAGGGACACTGTCAGGGCTGAGCCAGGTCCACCACCTTGGAGCTGTCCATGGATAGCCAGGCCTTAGTTCACCTCATCTGACAGTGTCAGTGCCTCATCTTGGTTCACCCCCAAGTTTCTGGCAAAGTGCTTGTTCCCCAAAGTGGGAAGAGGCAGAGATTTGCATTGAGGAAACAGCCAGTGGGGCTGGGATGACTGTCCTGGCTGGCTAGTGCTGACCACACCGTGAGGCCTAGGAACCTGCTGTTCTGGCACCTGAGGGGCTGGCATGAGGCCGTCACAGGGCGGAGCCCTCCCTGGGGAGGGTGCGCTCCACAGGGCGGCTCTGTCTCCTGGATGTGTGCCTAGAGGGCAGCCCCCTGTGCTCCAGGAAGGGGGTGTGTGCTGTGCCTGAGCTTGTCCTCTTCGGGCAGCTGCTGGGCCCTGGACAAGCCAGGGTGACTGCCTGGCAGGCCCTTCCCATTGCAGGGAGCAGAGCTAGGGGTACATGGCGGGACAGTGACGCCTGATAGCCAGTGAAGGACGAGACTCACAACTGGGAGAAACGAGCTTTATTTCCAGTCTTCAACAAGGAGGGTAATACTTACTTCATAATGTTTTTGTGTAAATGCAGAATAACAAAATACCGAGCAAGAAAAGTTTCTCAGTTCTGAAACCAAGTACTTTCTCTGCCATGAGTTTTGTCTGGAATCAGCTTGGCTTAAGCGCAGTAGAATTCTTTTGAAGTGCTATGTAGAGAGGGTTAGCGTCTCGAGCCGCAGGTCGTGGGAGGCCTGGCTGCAAGGAGGGTGCGGGCGAGCGCTCAGAGCACAGAGCGGTGCAGCCGCCGGCTCTGCACCACCTGCAGCCTTTTCTGCCGCTCCGCGAAGTTGCTCTTCAGGGTCTGCTTCAACGCCGGCAGGATGGCTCGCTCCGCCACTGGCATCGGGCTCAGAATCAGGCTGGTGGGGGCAGAGGCGGGTCAGCGCAGGCACCTTGGGAGCGCACGCTGGGCTGGGAGTGGGGCCACGGTGAAGGCACTGGGCCAGGGCCCGCTCTGCTGCTGTGCCCTGGCCCTGCAAGCCCTGGGCTTGGAGGCCGCCCCACCCCCAGTGCCAGTAGCACTCACCATTTCTTAGAGACGCCCTTGGTGGGGACCTTGGGGAACTGCATGGCCCCCGGGTGAAGGGCCTCCTGGTCCCTAGTGAAGGAAGAGTCAGCAGTGAGCCCCAGATGAGCAGACCCTGCCGTGACGGGGTGGGCGCCACCCAGGGGCACGCACTTGGGAGAACTTGGCCCAGCCTCCTCGGGGGCAGCCTTAGGCTTCTGGTTCCCTTCCAGGAGGGACTTGAGATGCTGCAGCTGAAAGGCAAGGAGAAGAGGCGTGGTGGGCAGGGCCAGCAGAGGCACGGGGCGCTCCCTCTGCCCGAGCCTCACCTCTTGCGCCTGCAGGAGGTTGGCGTTCCACAGCTGGCGGATGACCACCTCGCACTGCTGAAGCGTGGTGGGCCTGCGCAGGTGGGGGGGCAGGCTCATTGAGGGGGGTGCCCCCGTCACCTGCTTGACCTTGTGCTGGCTGCCCGCCACTGAGGTGGCCACTGCATTAGAGGTCTCCACTTCCTCGTCTCTGAAAATCAGTGCAGCAGCCCAGAGGTGGCCTGCCAGGCTTGGTCTAACCACCCACCATCTCTGCTCGGAGCAGTGCCCATGCCAGTGTGAGGCCAGTGTGGGGAAGCAGGCATCTACCCAGGCTCCTCGGGGGTCTGGCTCCCTTCTGACCAGGGTGCTCCCAGGTGGGGGTCTTTGGGGCCAGCCATGACTTGGGCCTGTCCCTTTCTCTCCTCTCAAGGTACACTGAGGGTCAGACGTGGTTCGAGCTGCCTAGCTGCCCACGGTCGTGACCCCACTCCTGGTGGGGCTGATCCAGAGGGAATCTAAGGATGGTGCAGAGAAGCAGGAGTGCGTCCTGCCAGCTACACTACGCAGGGGACATGGGGTTCCCTTTTCAGATGCAAAGTCCAGCTCACTGCTGCTTTCCAGGGAATTCCCAGAAACTTGGGTGTTACACGAGCCTCGTCCTGCTCTGGCCTGATGGCTCCATGCCTTCCAAAGGCCGAGCATGTTTTCCAGGGTGGAGCCTGGGAACCCAACTCACTGTTTTCTTGGTGAAAAGCAAGCTAAATTTGGAGGCCAAATTACCTTTTCTTTTCTTTGAGAAAATGTGTTAGGGGCTGCTGCTAGCCCCTCTTCTGGGCTCAGGTCAGCCCAGGGAGCCTGCAGGATGCCCAGGGGAGCGGGGGAAGGTAGAGCCCACCAGATGGACGAGGCCTGAGTCCGTCTGCTTTCACAAGCTCGGTTCACGCTGGAGACTGGGCCACATGGAAGGGCAAAGCAGCTGTGAACCTACTGAACGCAACCCCAAGCCTTACTTGGCCTGCCCCTGGGTCCCAGCGGCCTTGTCCAGCTTGCCGTTGTGAAGCAGGGTGGCGCCTGGTGGCTCCTCTTCCAGCTCCATCTTCTGGGGAACGTCAGCTTTCGAGTCTTGCTTCTTGGAGGAACCAGGCTGGGGCCTGGCCTTGCCTTGAGAGTTTGCTGCAGGTCAGACCCAGACAGGGCCAGTGACTGCAGGCATCACGAGCTACTGCCCAGGTCCTCCAGGAGCGGCTGTGTGCACCTAAGGAGCCCCCGCCCCCACCTCAGCTTCCTCCTTGTAGAGGGGAGACGGTAGCAGCCTCCTCAGGAGAGCTGCTGGGAGACCAGAGTGTGGGCTGAGGATGCAGCCTGTGGGTGGTCCTGCTGAATGCTCTCACGGAGTCACGGTGGTGGAAGCTGGCTCCTTGAAGCAACTGAATCAGGGACACCCCCACCCCTCCCAGGCCTCAGTAAAAACCAGGGCGGGGGTGGAGGGGTGGCCCCACAATCTGTTCCCTGACTCTGAGCGCCACTTTGGGCAAAGCAAAACTGAATGAGAGGTCTGGGACCCGCCTGCACAGGTTTCCTGTCTGAGGACGGCCCATCACTCACCTGGGCCCTGCATGGAAGGGCAGGGGCTACTGCTGGTGAGGGAGCCTGGCCTCTCGGGGAGGCAGAGTGGGGAGAAGAGGTTCTGAGCTCCCCTCCCTCTGCCACAAGCGCAGGCTCCGTAGGCAGGGCCCTCCCACCTGCATCCTGCCTACTTTGGGCTTCTGCCAGGCAGCCAGAGCACTGCCCCCTCCCTGGAGGACCACGCGGAGGCTCAGGGGCCCTCGGGGCTGCTCTGCTCAGGGAGCCTCACTGCCCACCATCCTGCCCCAGGGTGGGCCCGCCAGCGGGCCTTGTGCCCCATGTTGATATCAGGCCTTTGCAGGCAGGCATGCCCAGCTTTTTGGCCACCCACCACCCAGCCCACAGTCCTGTCCCACCCTGCCTCAGCCCCTCCTGGTGCTTTTAGTTCATGGCACCTGGGGGCCACCCTCCTTGGCTCCCTTCAGCTGCCCCTCAACCCCCATCTTCACAGGGCCTGGCAAAGGTGCTCCCCCGAGTTCTGCTCAAGAGAGGACCGCCAGGGGCTTTCAGCTCCCTGGTCAGCACCCGACACTGGCTGTTCAGGCCCAGGGCCCCAGTGAGCACCTGCCCCTCCCCCAGCCCTGAGCACACAGAGGATACTGGCACTCTCACCTGACACTGTCGAATTTGAGACAGACTTGATGGACTGAAAACTGGAATTGGAGATGCTGCCTGTGGGAGAACGCACAAGGGTCAGCCCAAGATGGAGGCAGCAACACTTCCATCCCAGCTTCCCCAGCGGCTTCTGCACACCCCCGTGGGCGAGAGGCCAGCCCCCCTGTGTCCACCTCCTGTCCTTGCAGGCCCCAGACCATGCGTCCAAGTGGAGCCCTCCCCCACACTCTGGTGAGGCAGCCCTAGACCCGGCCAATGCCCGAGGGAGCCGAGGCCATGGGAAAGGTGGTTTCCTGGAGGGCCATCCAGAAAGCAGGGGCTCAGGACTGAAGAAGCAGCAGGTCCCAAGTAGGAGCACAACCCCTCCCAATGTCCCACGGGGGACCCCCAGCACTGTAAGACTGGGACTGCTAACGGGCCCAGCTGCATGCCCAGAACAGCTCACTAGAGCTGCTCTGTCCTGCCAGAGAAAGTCCCACCCCTCCGTTCTCTGCGTTTCTCCCAGGAAGGAAGAGCCCTGGACACTCCACAGACTAGGCATTCCGGGCTGACACCACTCACCACGCACGCTACCTCCCCATGTCACACTTGGCCCCAAAAGTAAGGGGGTGAGCAAGCCCAAGACAACCTGGGCCTCCCGGGGCCAGGCTGGGGGACAGGCAAGGAGAGTGGGCCACAGATGAGGAAGGGCCCCAGAGAGTTGGCTGCAGGTCTCTGTGCCTCAGCTCCCTTTCCCCAGCCTCCACGGCCACTGCGGAGATGGCAGGGAGGATCCCCGGAAGGAGTGTGCCCAGAGCCACCTGTCCCAGGGTGTGAGAGAAAGAGGCACAGGGCTGGGGCTGCACTGAGCCTGGCCAGCGTTTCAGAGAGAGAGCCTGGGGCTGGCCATAGCAGCAATCCAAGTAAAAAGAACCCAGCAGGTTAGTGAGTCTGGGGAGGGCAGGGGGAGGGCCTAGGCAGCCCCCCACCACCAGCTTCTCTGCCCACTGTCCATACTGCACAGACCTTTTAACAGCTAGACCTTGAGTTAGCATGAGGGAAGCCATCTTAGGGAAAGGAAGCAACACTGTAACCATGCCCCGAATCACTAGTCTCGATACATTCTATACATTCTAGCCTGCTCGCAGCCTCCATGATGAAGCACCTCTAGCTTTTACAAAATACATGATCTGCTAGTTCTAGGACTCTTGCTTACGTATCTCCCAGCAGTGATAAGACAACTTTGTTCTCTGAGCTTCCAGGAACATGACGGCCTCCAGAAAGAAAAATCCCACGTTGGTCCCCATCACGAATGACAGAGGAAAGAGACAACGTGGCGCCTTGAAGTTCATCTCACCGGATAGTCAACCTCCCTCACCCCCTCCTTCCCTGCCCGTCTCCCCTGTGCACCTGCCTCAAGGTGCTGTATGACTGGAAGACGGTTCATCAGGACGCTAGTCTGCCATCTTCCGATTATGCTAATCGTATAAACTTTCCTTTCTCAACCACCGGCTTGTTTGCAATTGATTGGCACTAGATTGCGGCGAGCCGAACAAGCCCCTTTTCGCTCCGTTACAACCTCAGGCCTTGACTTCCCCAAGAACGGCACCTGCTGTGCTTGAGTGCCCAAATTCACCCACACTGTGGCTGGGACAGTGGTGTCTGTCCAGGTCCCCTAGGACTCCTCCCCACTGGGACAGTGAGTGGGCCACTGCAGCCAGGTGGGCACAGCAGTCTGGAGGGGCTGTTCCCGCCATCAGAAACTTCCCATCAGGCACTCCAAGGCCTCAGTCTTACCTCTCTTCTGCGGCTTCTGATTCATTATTAGCTTGTATTGGAGATCTGAAAGCAAGCACATGCTCTCCTCATCATTTTGGAAGCTGCAGCCACTCTGAGTGAAGAGGCTTGACTTGCCCTGCCCGCTCCCTCCCTGCTGAGACCCTAGGGACCTCACTCGTGACCTTGGCTGCCGGGACCCCACCCCAGGACCCTGCCTTGGGTGCCCTAGGGCCGGGAACGCCCCTGGCTGTTCCTAGAGCCATAGTCCCTGCATGAGAGCCTCCCCCAAAGTCCGTCCCTCCATTGATGACATCTACAAGGCACCCCCTGCCAAGGGGATTGGGGGTCCAGGGATACAGGGGTGAGTCAGGATGGCTTAGCCCTCCAGGAGCCCCTGGCCATGGATGAGCAGACATGGTCAGTGCAATATCAAGTGACACCCTGGACAGGAGCTGGACAAGAAGACATGGGGAGGGGAGGGTCCTGACATAATGGACACCCAGTGAGGGGATACTTGGAGCTCCAGGTAAAGGCAGCAGAAGAAAGGAGGGCAGTGAGAAACGAGGCAGGCTTGGATGTGTGGGCGGAGGAGCCTCGCTACAGCTGAGGGAGGCCAGAGAGAGGACAGGGTCCCATCGTGGGAGGCCCCAAATTCTGCTCCAGGTCTGGCCCACGGGAGTGAGGAGCCACGAGAGGTGTGAAGTTAGGAAGGCCCCGCCCTGAGGACACTGGGGGCACAGGCCGCAGCCGTCTGAGGAGGGGCTGGGTGGGGCCAAGGGATCCCTTTGGAGCCGGCACGTCTGCCCTGGACCTGGGTGTGTTTAGTTTGTGAAAATTCATTAAGCTGTATACTCGTACTTTGGGGCCTATGTTTTACTTATAAACGAGGCGGACCAGACCCGGCCTGGAGAGCAGACGGCTGGCCGGGTTACCTCGGGAAGTGACACACCGGGCCCGCCCCCGCCAGATGGGCGGGCCGCCCGGAGGCACCGCCCACGACGACACCGCCGGATCTGCGGCCCCGGGGCCGGGAGCCCGAGCCGGCGTGCAGGACCCGGGTAGCCCCCGCTGCCGTGTTCCTGCCTGCGGCTTCTAGAGCCCGTGCGCTGTGTCGGGGCCGGGGGCCGTGTGAGGGTTCAGGACACCTGGGGGGCCGGTCTGCGTCTCTCGGGTCCCAACCGCGGGAGGCGCGGACTCACCCTTGTTCTCCCGCTTCAGGTGCTCGATCTCCTCGTGGAGCTTGACCAGCGTCTCCGAGTGCTGCTGCTGCAGGAACTGCAGGCTCTTCTCCAGGTCCAGGACCCGCTTCTGCGCCTCGCTGAGCCCGGGCTGCGCGCCGTGCGGCCCCGGGGGCTGGGGGACGGCGGACGGGCGCAGGCGTGGGCGCGACGCCCCCCGGGAGCCCAGGGCCCCTGAGCTGAGAGGCCGCTGCCCGGCCGCCACTCCCGCCGCGCTCATGTCGCCGCCGCCGCGGCTGCAAGTCCGCCAGCTCGGTGGCCCGACAGCCCCGGCCTGGCGCCGCGTCCTCATGGAAACGGGCGCGACCGCTGGGTGTGGCGCGCGGTGGGGGCGGGGCGCGCGGTGGGGGCGGGGCGCGCGGTGGGGGCGGGGCCTGGGCGGCGCGGGGCGCGCACGTGGGCTGGAAAGGCAGCCTCTGGCTTAGTTGAACGTCAGGGAGTCGTTTGCCAACGTAGGCGTTATATTTAATTCCGTTCGCTTGTTGTGTTTTAATAGTTCACTTTTTGAATAGAGGGTACGATTACAGGCTCAAAAATCAAAAGGCAGGGACCGCCCTGTGGCCCAATGGTTGAGTTCCCGCGCTCCGCTGCGGCGGCCCAGGGTTTCACCGGTTTGGATCCTGGGCATGGACATGGCACTGCTCGTCAGGCCATGCTGAGATGGCGTCCCACGTGCCACAACTAGAGGGACCCACAACTAAAATGTACAACTATGTACCAGGGGGCTTTGGGGAGAAAAAGAAAAAATAAAATCTTAAAAAAAAAAATCAAAAGGTAGAGTTTCTACTTTTAATAATTGCAGAACCATCGTGCCATATGAAATGTGGACAAAATCTATGAAACAGTTGTCAGAAGGCCGAAGAAGAACAAAAAGCAGGCGGAAACGGGGCCGGGGAGGCAGTTATTGAAAGAAGAGCTGCCTTTCCCCTGAGGGCTCTTTCCAGTGAGCTAGACTGCAAACAGGAAGCAAGGGGCTTCTTGGCTGCAGAAGGCGGAGGATGGAATTCGGGAGGACAGCGCAGCTGAAAATTGAGGGGAGTTATAATGGGAAGTTTGTAGCCTCTGCAGGTGAGGAGCCGGAAGCTATAAACTCCCTTCCAGTGCGCTGCCAGTCTGAACTGCACATGTGGGTAAGATCGCAAGGATCCCAGGGAAAGACAGAGCTGGAAGGCGGGAAGAGCTGCAGAAGGGAGCCATTTACAGTCCACTCCGGGCAGACTGAGTTTGGAGTCCGACAGTTACAGGAGCTTGGTAAATGCCTCCGTTTGCCATTTAAACCCCACCCAAAAGGGCCACAGCTTGGAAATAGAGACTTTGTTCTAGAAATAAGGAATTTGCACTAAGGCTAAGGGCAAAAATCAAAATATATCTGCCCTGGGGCTGGTCTGGTGGCGCAACGGTTAAGTGTGCATGTTCCGCTTTGGCAGCCTGGGGTTGGCGGGTTTGGATCCCAGGTGCGGACATGGCGCCACTTGGCAAGCCATGCTGTGACAGGTGTCCCACATATAAAGTAGAGGAAGTTGGGCATGGATGTTAGCTCAGGGCCAGACTTCCTCAGCAAAAAGAGGAGGACTGGCAGTAGTTAGCTCAGGGCTAACCTTCCTCCAAAAAAAAAAAACTATGTCTATATTTATATCTATATCTATATCTATATCTATATCTATATCTATATCTATATCTGCCCTAATGAAATTTAAAGCCCAGCCTCCACAAGTTCACTGTGATCTTCCAGTAATTCAACTCCATAGAGGACAAAACTCAACACTCTTCAGAGAATAACAGAACTCAGAGTCTCCATGACCCATCCTCCACAATATCTGATATACAATAATAAATATCAGACATGCAAAGAAAAAGGCAAATGTGATTGAGTCGAGAGAAAAAAATTCACATTCAGTCAACAGAAACAGATCCACAAATAATTCGAGATAATAGAATTAACAGAAAAGTATTATTTATTTATAATAAATATGTTAGAAATCTACAGAAGAAGATGGCTATAATGATTGAAATCATGGAGAACTTAAAAAATGATTGGGAAAGTATAAAAAAAAAACAAGGAAATCGTAGAACTAAAGCCTTACTGGTTCCCTGGCTGGCAGTCTCTCTCCCATCCACGCAAAGGGAAAAAGCTGCACAAACTGAAAATCAAAGATTAGCTCCATCAAAGAATCAGGTCGTAGGACAAACTCCTGCCCCCAAAATCGGAGAGACAGACAGGCGGATAGAGAGAATCACAATTTATTGGAGCAGAAACCTGTGCAGGCATGAGTACCAAAGTAGGTAGGAAATTCTAAACTGTAATCAATGAATTGCTGGTGTGGCTCAGTGTGGACAAGTCTGAGAGAGAAAATCCAGGGAAGGCTGATCTTCAGGGGCTGGGAAGTTTTTGTGAGTTTAACACTCCAGGATCCCTGCCAGGTTATCCCAGGGAAGAATGGAAAAGAAGCCCCTTGTGCTCCAAGCAGAAGGAAGGGGAAAGTAGCCATTTTGACATATGCCCAAAGTATTCTTTTTTTCTTTACAAGGCCTGCCCTCAAAAGAAACTAAGAAGGCCAAAGGAGTTAAAGTGACTGAGATTTCACCAGAGTCTAACTGACCTGGAGGAAGGGAAGTACCCAGTTCTAGCCCCATCCAGCCCCTTTCTCCACACTGTACCCCCACATCAATAAGGCACCTGTATAAAAGCAAGGGATACAAGTGAAAGAATTACTCATCTCAACCCTTATTTTAGGAGTCTCTGGGAAAACCCAAAGACAACAGAAAAGACAAAAATGAGGGTACCAGAGAACATTTTTGCCTCTGACACCTATGACTATAGCAAACAATAAACATGCACTAAACCCTAGCCAGATAAACATAAAATTTCACACCGAAGGGCTATTTACCTCAGTTCCTTCTACCCAAAACCTCATGTCCAACTTTCAACAAAAATTAGAAGGCACACTAAAAGACAAAGTCACAATTTGAAGAGACAGAGCAAGCATCGGAGCCAGACTCAGATATGGCAGAGATGTTGGAATTTAAAATAACTATGGTTAATATGTTAAGGGCTCTAATGGAAAAAGTGGACAACGTGAAAGAACAGGTGGGTCAGGTAAGCAGAGACATGAAAACTCTAAGAATGAAAAGGAAATGTGAGAAATCAAAAACGCTATAATAGAAGTGAAAAATGTCTTTGATGGGCTCATCAGTAGATTGGACACGGCCAAGGAAAGAATCAGTGAGCTTGGAGATATGTCAATGGAAACTTCCAAATCCGAAATGCAAAGATAAAAATGAATGAAAAAGACAGAACAGAATATCCAAGAACTCTAGGACTATTACAAAAGGTATAACATATACATAATGGGAATACCAGAAGGAGAAGAAAGAGAAAAAGGAACAGAAAAAATATTTAAAGCAATAATGACTGATAATTTCACAAAATTAATAAAAGACAACAAACCACAGATCCAGGAAGCTCAGGGAACACCAGGCAGGATAAACACCAAAAATTCTACTTCTAAGCATATAACATTCAAACTTCAGAAAATTAAAGACAGAGAAAATCTTGAAAGAAACCAGAGGGAGGAAAAGAAACTTTACCTACAGAGGAGCAAAGATAGAATTACCTTGGACATCTCCTCAGAAATTGTGCAAGCAATGAAAGTGTGGAGAGAAGTATTTAAAGTGTTGAAAGAAAAAAAATCACCAACCTAGAGTATTGTATCCAGCTAAATTTTCCTTCAAAAGTGGAGGAGAAATAATAAAGTCTTTCTTAAACAAAAATTGAGGGACTTCGTTACCAACAGAACTGCAAGAAATATTAAAAGAAATTCTTCAGAAGGAAGAAAACTGATATAGATAATAAATTCAGCTCTATATAAAGAAAGGAAGAGTGTTAGAGAAGGAATAAATAATGGACAAATCTAGCCAGCAGAAAACCAGTAAGGACATAGTTGAGCTGAATGGCACCATCAATCAACTAAGAGACATGCTAGAATACCTCATCCAACAACAGCAGAATACATATTCTTCTCGAGCCACACAGAACATTCACCCACAGACTACATTCTGGGCTATAAAATATACCTTAACTAATTTAAAAGAATAGAAGTCATACAATGTATGCTCTCAAAACACAATAGAATTAAACCAGAAATCAGTAACAGAAAGATAGCTGGAAAGCACCAAAATACATGGAGATTAAACAACACACTTCTAAATTACACATGGGTCAAAGAAGAAATCTAAAGTGACATTTTAAAATATTTTGAACTAAATGAAAATAAAATTTATCAAAATTTTTGGGATGCAATGAAAGCAGCATACAGAAAGAAATTTATAGCACAGAATGCATATATTTGAGAAGAATAAAGATTTGAAATCAGTAACCTAAGCTTCTACCTTAGGAAACTAGAAAAGAAGAGTAAAATAATCCAAAGTAAGCAGCAGAAGAAAAGAAATAATAGAAATTAGAGCAAAAATTAATAAAATTGGAAACAGCAAATCAGTATAGACAATGAACAAAACTAAAAGGTGATTCTTTGAAAAGATCAATAAAATTGACAAACCTCTAGCCAAGCTAAGAAAAAAAGAGAAGACACAAATTACTAACATCAGAAATGCAAGAGGGGCCATCACTACTGATCCCGTGGGCATAAAGGATAATAAAGGAATATTATGCACAACTGTATGCCCACAAATTTGATAGCCTACATGGAATGGGTCAATTCCTTGAAAGACACATCTACCAAAACTCACAAGAAGTAGACCATCTGAATAGGTATATATCTGTGAAAGAAACTGAATTAATAATTAATAACCTTCCAAAACAGAAAGCACCAGGTCCAGGTGGGTTCATGGGTTAATTCTTCCAAATATTGAAGGAAGAAATTATGTCAGTTCTCTACAATGTCTTTCAGAAAATAGAAGCAGAGAGAATACTTCCCAACTCATACTATGAGGTCAGCATTACCCCAAAACCAGACAAAGACATTACAGGGAAAACTACAAATCAGTCTCTCATAAACATAGTTGCAAAAATCCTCAACAAAGTCTTATCAATGTTAACCCAACAATGTATAAAGAAGAATTATATACTACAACCACAAAGGATTTATTCCAGGCATGCAAGGCTGGTTCAACACTTAAAAATCAGTTAGGTTAAAGAAGAAAAATCATATGATATCAAGAGATGCAGAAAAAAGCATTTGACCAAATCCAACACCTATTCATGACAAAAACTCTCAGCAAAGTAAGAAAGAAGGCAGCTTCCTCAACTTGGTAAAGAACATCTACCAAAAACCTACATCTAACATTATATTTAGTGGCAAGAAACTAGATGCTTTCCCACTAAGATCAGGAGCAAAGTGGGGACATTGTCTTTCATTACTTCCATTCAACCTCATGCAGGAAGCCCTAGCTTGTGCGATAAGATGAGAGATAGAAATAAAATGTGTACAGATAAAGAAAGAAGAAATAAAACTGTCTTTGTCTACAGCGACATGATTGTCTATATAGAAAATCCCAAAGAATCAACAACAATAAAAAAACTCCTGGAACTAATAAGCAATTACAGCAAGGTTTCCGGATACAAAGTTAACATACAAAAGTCAATTGATTTTCTCTAAACCAGCAATGAACAATTGGAATTTGAAATTAAAAACACTTCACCATTAAAATTACCACCAAAAAAAGAGAGAAAGAAATAGAGATAAATATAACAAAATATGTACAAGAGCTATGTGAGGAAAACTACAGAACTCTGATGAAAGAAATAAAAAAGATTTAAATAAAAGGAGACATATTCCATGGTCACAGATAGGAAGATTCAAAATTATTAAGAGGTCAGTTCTTCCCAACATGATCTCTAGATTCAGTGCGATCCCCAAAAAAACCCCAAGTTATTTTGTGGCTATCGACAAACTGACTGTCAAGTTCATAAGGAGATGGCAAAGACCCGCAAGCGCCAACACCGTATGACGGAGAAGGACAAGGTCGGAGCACTGATGCTACCGGATGCAAGATCTACTGTAACGCTACAGCAGTCAGGACAGGGTGACACTGGGGAAAGAACAGACAGATGGATCAGTGGAATAGAATAGAGCCCAGGAATAAACCCAAACAAATATAGTCAATTAATATTTGACAAAGAAGGAAAAGCAATTCAACTGAGAAATGATAATCTTTTTTAAAAGTGGTGCTTCGACAACTGGACATCCACGTTCAAAATAATAATAATGATAATAATGTAGACACAGACCTTACCCCTTTCACAAAAATTAACTCAAAAGTGGACCATAGATCTAAATGTAAAATGCAAAACTATAAGACTCCTAGAAGATACAAGAGAACACAAGAAGATGTAAAATAAGAGAAAAATCTCAGTGACTTTGGGATTGGCGATGACTTTTTAGATACAACACCAAAAGCCTGACCCGTGAAGGTATCGGAGAGTGACCCAAAGCCAGGCAGGAAAGAGTATTCTTCAAAACTAGTGTCTGCAACCTGTAGGAACCGTGACTCAGTGATTTTTTTCCTGGCCGAGGGTGCGTCTTCAAGGGCGCCCTTCAGCTCTGACGGAGGAGACTCGCAGCCTGACTGGCTCCAGGTGGTGATGGCGGGAGTTGAAGGATGACATCTATGGGAGACAAGGTAAATCCTGGGTGTACTCTCTCACGAGTACAGAAACAAATTTCTTTGGGGCCAAATTGGAGGGATTTAGCATTTAGTGGTTTGGATGGGAAACCCTGATTTACTGAGTAACTCCTCAGTGCTGTTCCCGGGAGACAGCAAGTCAGGTGCACGCCCATTTTATCCTTTTTTCTTTTAAATTTATGTATTCCTTTAATAAAATTGATATAATGAAAATCTTCAAATAGACCAGCACAGAAAGGCTTCAGTCTTGCCTGCCACTGTCCACAACTCCCTAGACATCAACACTGTGCGTGTTTGGGGCCGTGTCCTCGCGCGGTGCCCTCCGCGGCGCTCCATGCTGTGCTTTTGCCACTATTCCTTGCTGTTTGCAAGATGACCCACTTTGGCTTCCTGTTGTGATAGATGAGGATTCAACTCACTTGTGTCACCAACCCCGCCCTCTTATACACTCCTGTTATTATTCTTAGCTCCTCTATTATTTATTTTTGTAATTTTACATCTTCATTTTTGGGTTCATCGATCATTGATTCTTTACTTTTTTAAGTGAAGATTTAAAGTAAGGATATTAGTTCCTCCATCTTTCCTTCTCAACCCTTCTCTAGCCTAACTCACAACTTCTATAATTTGTTTTTTTCTTTTCATTGTTAAGGTTGATCATTTTCCACTGTTCTATGACAAAAATGAGATTTGTTGTACTTTCTCTACAGGTTGATTCTGAAAGCTTAAAGTAATAAACACTCCATTTTTTTGTTTTCTTGGAGTTTCCAGTTGCCTTGTCAGACTTGGATTATCTTCTCGCACCGCCTGAAGCGCCTTCAGACCTCTCAGATCTCCGTTTTCCCGGTCGTGTCCCTCCTCCAGCCCTCTGCACTGCTGCGCCAGTGTTGACTGACTGCTCTCCAGCTACAGCAGCCATTTGGGGACTTCTTTCTTTGCTTTCCTGGATAAAAATCTCCTCCTTTCTCGATGTCTCCCCTTTTTCTTTTCCTGTACCACGCCAGGATGTTTCTGGAGCACATCTTCAATTAAATTCTCAAGAAAGCGTGTGTGAGCAAGTCAATCTTCTGAGCTCTTGTGTACCTGAAAATGTGTAGTTTGCCCTCAAACTCCTCTGGTTTTTGGAAGTCTGGGTTGAAAATACTTTCCTATTCGGCATGTTTTAGCAGCCAGTGGCGTGCTCCCCTCTGATGCCAGTCAGCTGCTTGTCGCTTTGTAAGGGAGTTGCTGCTTCCTCTCTGGAGGGCGGGTCTGCTCACTGTCCTCGGCTTCTGAGATTTCAACGTGGCGCGCTTAGCTGCGTGTCTCTTCCGTTCGTTGTGCTGGCGCTCGGGGCATCGCTGAATCTGCAGATTTCAGTAGTTCAGCTCTGGGAAAGCATTTCCCATCATCTCTGAAAGTTTCTCCCATTCTAATAGGAACCCCTCTCAGTCAAACAGTGTGCCTCCTACTGAGCACCATATCTTTTCTTCTATTTGTATTTTCATCTCTTTGTACTTTTGTTTTTCTTCCTGGGATATTTACTCAACTTTTCTTCCAACTTTCCTACTTACAATCATATTTTCTTAACTTTCAAAAGCTGTCTTTCGGCTCCTGACTGAACTCTTGCTTAGCACCACATTGGCAGTTTGTTATGATCTGTAATCTTCAGCAATCTCGTTGGTGAATATTCGAGACTGATGTTTTCAGCGTTAGCCAGAATTCCTCCAGGGGCACTGTCTTTGCTGTTTACCACAGTGTCTCTTTTACATGCTGAAGACATTCCTCGGATGTCTGGTCATGCCTCGCTGTTCGTTCACTTGTAAGGAGAGGGTAATGAGTAGATGGTTGGGAGCCAAAGCCAGGCCACCCAAAACTGCTTGTACTTACTCGCACTCATCTGAAAATGGTGCCTGGTCTGAAGAACATAGAGCTACGGCAAGGAAACCAGCTGTCATCCAGTAGAATCTTCCGTATCTTGACAGAAACATGGGCGTAATCCCAATTGCTAACCCTGCCATCACCGTGACAGTTGCCCCCATCAGCCTTGCTCCCACTGTCCCTCAGCACCAAGCCCCGGGGACTCCAGCACCATGAGCTGTTTTCCCAGACCTCACAAATCCCCCACGCTCTTTCTCACACTTCCACAGAGACCACATCCAAGTGTGACATCAGTGAGGAATAAACCTTTTTGTGCTAAGCCACTGAGATCGGGGGTAGTTTGCTACAACATGGGCTTAATTTCTCCTGATTAGCAAACTGCTCAATTCCTCTACAGACAAGCTAACTTGTCGAAAAGCTCTTCCAATAAACTTTGTAGTGCCTCACTTTCAAGTAGGAATGCATAACCAAGATTCTTTTTTTTTTCTGTGAGGAAGATTGGCCCTGAGCTAACATCTGTTGCCAATCTTCTTCTTTTTTTTATCTTCTCCCTAAAGTCCCAGTACGTGGTTGTGTATTCTAGTTGTAAGTAGTTCCAGTTCCTCCAGGTGGGATGCCACCACGGCATGGCTTGATGAGTGGTGTGTAGGTCCACACCTGGGATCCGAACCTGCGAACCCTGGCCGCCGAAGCAGAGCACACGAACTTAACCACTTGGCCATGGGGCCGGCCCCTATTACCAAGATTCTTTAGATATTTGAAGAATGTGTCCAAATGAAAAACAGAGTCTTAAGTAAACAAACAGGAACAGAGGAGTTCACAGGAAACAGAGAGGATGCAAGGAACAGAAGAAAACATTTGTTTTATAACTGCAATTAACTGTAATTAATATCTTCAAAGAGAAGAGAAAATATTATACCCATAAAACATAAAGAAGGTTCTATAGAAAAGTAGCAATGAAAGAACAAGAAAGAGCTTTTGGAAATTAATAATATAGCAGAAACTAAGACAAATGAACAGGTCCAGAAATGTTCATAGTAGCCCTTTTTATAACAGCCCCAAACCGGAAACTACCTAAATGTCCTTCTAAGAGAATAATTAAACACACTGGTATTTCTATGCTGAGAAACACTACTCAGCAGTAACAAGGAATGGCTGTAACAATTTGATGAGCCTCAAAGAGATTATGCTGAGTGGAAAAAAGACACTCTTAAAGTGATGTGGTCTGAATGATTCCATTTATGTACCATTCGTGACATAACATCATTACAGAAATGGAGAACAGAGCGGTGGCTCCCAGGGTCAGGGAGCGGAAGGAGGCATTGTTGTGTCTATAAAGGGGAAGCATGAGGGACTTTTGTGTGGCAATAGTTGTGTATCTTGATTGTGGTGGTTATGCAAGGCGGCCCAAGTGATAAAATTGATCCAAGCTACACAGACACACACACACACCACACACATACACACACGAGTGCATGTGTAACTGGGGAGATTTGAACCAGCGCTATGGATTGTACCAATGTTGGTTCTCGGTTGTGATATTGTACAGTTGTGTGAGATGTTAAGAGCAGGGAAGGCTGGGGTCAGGGTGCCTGAGACCTCCCAGTACATTTCTTTGCAACCTTCTGTGAATCTATAATTATTTCAAAATAAAAAGATTTTTAAAAGACAAAATAAGTAAATAAATAAATAGAAGTGTTGGATGATAAAGTCAAGGAAATACCCCAGAAAGAACAAAAAAGATGGGGGCAGGGTAGGAAGAGAGGGGTGGGAAAAGATCAGAAATTCTGAGGATCAGACCTGAAGGTCCATGACAGCCTTAGGAGTTCCAGAGAGAACAGGGTAAACGAAGGAGAAGAAATGTTTTAAAGCAACAGAAAAATGTTTAATCCCACGAGAATTTGAGGACACATATTTTTGTAAATGAAAGGGCTCCTTCAGCACCCTTATAATGAAGGTCAAAAGTCCCGACCAAAGCACAGCAGGATGCCCTTCCAGCGCCCTGGGGGCTAAGAGAAGATTTGCGCTGATTGCCTGTCGTCAACTTGGCATGACCCCACTCCTTCCTGAGAGTGGGACCTTGTTTCCCAAAATACCCTTCGCATGGCGGTGGGAATGGAGGTTGTGCACAGCTCAGTAACATGGGCTTCTGCTTACCTGCTATGATCTGGCGGTGGCCAACGGCAGAGACCAACACTGAGCCCACGACATGGCACTGTTATTTAGGGGAACCAACTGGCCACCTGGTGGCAGTTTGAATATATTGGACCATGTCCATCTTGTCAGGAGAAATGAATTGTTCTCACTTGGATATGGATTCGCTGTCCCGTCTTATAATGCTTCTGCCAAAATGATCACCCCTGGACTTACAAGACCGCCTTCTTTATGAACCAGCTATTCTTCCTAGCACTGCTCCTGACAAGGACCTCATTTTACAGGAAATGAAGCGCGGCCACGGGCTCATGACAGCACGATGTTGTCAATACCTCTATTTGGAATTCACTGGCCTATGTTCCCCCTTGCCCCAAAGCTTGGCCTGATGGAACTGTGGGATGGGCTTGGTTGAAGATTCAGTTCTGGTGCTAGCTGGGGGAAATCACTTTGTGGAGCTGCTGTGATGTCCTGTGAGATGCAAGACATGCTTTGAACCAGTGACGAACTTAGAGTGAAGTTTCCCCATAGCAAAGATAGGCAAAGATTTCAGGAATCAAGGGGTGGAAATAAAATAACTTCTCTCACTCTTACATCTGATGATCCACTAGCGAAGTTTCAGCTTCCCTTCCCCACGACTTTGGGTTCTGTGGTTTTACAGTTCTTGGTTCTCAGCGGTGGAAAGGGATGCACAATGGCTCCAGTGAGCGGGAAGCTCAGACTGCCACCTTGTGGCTTTGTCAGACAAATAGGAGCGTTACTGTACTGGATGGAGCAACTGGGCTTGATTATTAAGTACCCCACTTTCTGTGGAAAAAGTTACAGAAAACTATAGCAACCTAGAACAGGCAGGACCATTTATGGCACTGAAATTTCAAGAATAAAGATTTAGGTCACGCTACCAGACTCCCCTCGCCCTCCCACCCCCTACAAAAGCAAAGGTGCCTGCTGGGGACAACAGCACAGGTATTAGAAGGGAATTATAAACACCATTTATGGCCATGTGATCAGTCACAGAAACAAGCACTGTAGTGGCTAAAGATACTTTCTCTCTTGCTTTGAGATGGACATTTGTATATATAATTGATATTTTTATTTTTCTCCTCTCCCGTCCCCATGCCACCTGATAGTATTAACGTAGAAACCGTGGTTATTTCATTATCTCAGTATTTGGTTATAGGATAGCAAGAGGGGATTGTGAATCAGACGATTTAGGAACATTTATTCGGAGATGGATAAAGTGGAACTTTGGGTTTCTTCTTTTGGGTTTGGTTGTCTGAAGAAGAGTTGAATCACCTAATGTGAGCAGATGGTGTTTGAACACATTTACTTGGAAGTTCAAGGTTGAAAAGGAGGCGTTTCGATGCTGAGCTGGATTGTCCATTGTTAACCCAGCACCACCACCACTCATTTAAGCTGAGAACTACATTTTCCAGAATTCCCTTTCCCGTATAGTTTTGGGTTAGAGAATGTTTATGACAGAAACGAAATTTGGTAGATGGCAGTGAATCAGTCGTATGCAAACGTGTGGGTAAACAAGAGAGTCACAGTGGCTTCTTGGAGCACTGCCCTCTCATCACTGAATTCTGAGATGCCTGCTGGAAGCTTCTCAGAGATTCTTGAGAATCTCAGCAAGCTTTTGAGAACTCCCCACCTCGGCGCCTCAGATTGAGATCTCTAGCATGAACTCCTCTGACTTTTGGAGACAGCTCCCATGACCTCTGCTCCTGCAGGTCTTCCCAGACTCAAGGAAGGAAGTCCCTGTCTATTAAATTCCCTTTTTTTCTTTTAAACATTGGCACCTGAGCTAACAACCGTTGCCAATCTATTTTTTTTTCTTTCTGCTTTTTCTCCCCAAATCCCCCCAGCACATAGTTGTATATTTTAGGTGTGGGTCCTTCTAGCTGTGGCACATGGGATGCCACCTCAACGTGGCCTGATGAGCAGTGCCATGTCTGTGCTCAGGATCCGAACCAGCGAAACCCTGGGCTGCCGCAGCAGAGCGTGCGAACTTAGCCACTCCACCACAGGGCCGGCCCCTATTAAATTCCTTTTATACACAGAATACATAAATGGACTTCTTTTGTCTTATCTTGGCAATACCCTAAGTGATGCAAGATTCTAAAAGCTTCCAGAGAGAAAAGATCAGCTTGCATACAGAGAATGAGAGAACTGCATGGCATTGAACATGTCAACAGCCGCATTGGAAGCTAGAAGAAAATGGAGCCCAGCCTTCACAATTCTGAAGCAAGCTGATTTCCAGGTCAGAATTCTATATCCAGCTAAATGATTAATCAGTAGTGAGGGTAAAGTGAAGACATTTTCAGATACACAAAGTTTTAAAATTTTACTTTTCAGGATGCTACCGAAGGATATGCAACAATAAAATTAGGAAATGAGGGCACAAAACCAAGAGACAGACATATAGTCTGGGAAACAAGACAGCCAACGTGGGGAGAGATGACAAGAATTCACAGGATGATGGTGGAGAGAAGTTCCAGCGTGGCAGTTGTGTGATGGCCCTGAAGACCAGGTCGGCCAGACTGAGCAGGAGGATCGAAAGGGGAAAAGAAATGGAATCAGTAGATCACACAAGGAGAGGAGTCTTCAGCCACATCAGAGAGTTTGGGAAGAATCAGTAACAGGACAGAAAATGAAGCATGTGAGCAGATGGGGCAATTACTAACTCCTGGAAGAAGAAAATGTACCAGAAGGGAAATATAATTCTACCACACTGTATGGCTCATGCGTGAACAGTGTTTCCATAGTCATGCTAATATCAACATTAAATATCAACATAATGAGAAATCATGACACAACTGCGCTGGGAGAAGGAAGACGGGCTCGTGGAGGGGTGAGGCAGGCAGGTGTTCTGTACGGTGCTAATTTCTTATGTTCTATCAGAAGAAGTCAGTATGTAATATTCAAAGTAATCAAGGAAGAGGTAGAAATTAAAGAATGTTATTTAGAAATATGGAGATAAATATCAGAAGAGACAGCTAAAAGAATGGAAAGGATTGCCTCTAGGAAGCCAGATGCAGTTGAGAGAGGAAGAATAGGGTAGGACACTGCTAGTTTCCCAAAACCCCGAGTGCTATTTGGCTTTTAAATTAGATATACTTACTGCTCTGATAAAAAATAAAAATTAAACATCAGAGAAAAGTCAGAAAAATGAACATCCAAATAGAAAAACATGGGAAAGGACATTCATAGGCAATTCACAAAACACACAGGAGAAAGTAACATGAAAAAAAATGCTTGATTGCACTGAAAATCAGAGAAATGAAAATATGCACAATGATAATATATGTTTCCCTATCAGATTATTTAAAAAGCCCTTACTTCCCTGCACATTGTTTTCCCCGTTCAGTAAATTGGAAATGTGATGACGCATGCCTTGATGAATTCATTTCATGGACGCAGTGGGATGATGCACAAGAACTCTAAACTCTTACAGGATACAAAGGAATGAAAGATAAGAAAGATGCCTCTGTGTTGCAACCCTGAGATGTGGCTAAAAAAATGGTGACAATTTTCCCATTTGACATTCTTTTATTTAGATAAGTAGATAATTCCAATTATAAAAATGTTCCCCCATGAGATTCGGGAAGACTGTAACTGGAAGGAAATCTTCACGTTTCCTGGTCTGGCCCTGTACAGAAGCGTTGCCCTCCATTCATCTCCCTAATCACACTGGAGGAAAGGCGATTGGGAGGAATGACTGTGTAACAGACACGTCAGATTCTCCCCATGAGATGCTGGAAGGGCACTGTCTTGCTCAGGGTGACCATCCATCCTGGTTTCTCTGAAACGGTCCCAGTTTATGCCTGTTTTCTGGAGTCTTGATGAATAGCATCTACTTTTATTCTCAAAGTGTCCTCATTTGGATGATAAATTGTCTAGTTACCCAAGTCATAGTCTCCTAGCATGCAGGTATTAATTTATGCTAAAAATACAAGACAAAATGCTTTAGGTGCCATATGGGAAGAGGGTAAGCTTGTTCCATTAATCTATATGGATTTTAGGAGATTGAATTATATTCTTTTCTTAAGTTAATTTTTATTGAGTTAATGATAGGTTACAATCTTGTGAAATTTCAGTTGTATATTATTGTCTGTCAGTCATGTTGTAGGTGCACCACTTCACCCTTTGTGCCCACCCCCACCCCACCTTTCCCCTGGTAGCCACTAATCTGTTCTCTTTGTCCACATGTTTAAATTCCTCATATGAGTGGAGTCATACAGAGATTGTCCTTCTCTATCTGGCTTATTTCACTTAACATAATTCCATCAAGGTCCATCCATGTTGTTGTGAATGGGACGGTTTTATCCTTTTTTATGGCTGAGTAGTATTCCATTGTGTATATATACCACATCTTCTTTATCCAGTCATCTGTTCATGGGCACTTAGGTTGCTTCCATGTCTTGGCTATTGTAAATAATGCTGCAGTGAACATTGGGGTGCATGGGACTTTTGGGATTGCTGATTTCAAGCTCTTTGGATAGATACCCAGTAGTGGGATGGCTGGATCGTATGGTAGTCCTATTTTTAATTTTTTGAGGAATCTCCATACTGTTTTCCATAGTGGCTGCACCAGTTTGCATTCCCACCAGCAGTGTTTGAGGGATACTTTTTCTTTTCGGAGATTGAATTATATTCTTGATGATACAAAAGACTAATATGTGTGGCTAATGCATTTAGAAAGAGGTTTTTTTCTCTCTCTCAAAAGATCATTTGAATCTGCTCAAGCAGCTGCACAAGGTCTTCATTGTGGGCGTGTGCTCTCAGTGTATTGACACAGAATAAACAATTTTATCCTGGAAAATACTGAAGTCGCATGTTGCAAAGAAACCCTGTCTATACAAGAACACCAGAATAGCTCCTGTGAACTTGCGGTTTTTAGCAGAACGTCTTTCTTTTGGTCCCTCGATTCCCTGCGGAGCATGCCACTCTCTAGAATTGATCTTCGTAACGGCGATCTGGAAGATCCATGGCATTCTAAACTCTTTCCTACATTATTAAGGGAAACAAATTCTGTTTACTATGGTATCTGCCTCCCCTATCCATCAAAATGTCTGGGAATGGCTGAAGAGAAAAAAGTGTATTTACTAAACTGTTAGTGCGCTGGGAAGTGAGAAAGTGCCGTCAGGACGCTAGAAGCTGTGAGAAAGTCCTGAGAGCGGGAAAGCAGACAGGGCCACCTTTATAGAGAGATGAGTCTAGAGGGAACCTTATCCAGAGTAGGTGCAGGACAGAATGCCAGGAAAGTGGAGGGGGCGTCCCAGGGGGTAGAGGGACCGGGAGAGGCACAGGGGCAGTCACTGCGTGACTCGTCAGGACACTGCTCTTCCAGCAGCTTGGCCAGTTTCTGATTGGGTTGAGCAAAAGATGACAGTGGCGTCTGCCCTCAGGATGAAGCGGACACCTGGGCTCTGGGGCTGGAGGCTGAGAAGTGCCCTGGCAGCTAAAGAGCCCCTTACCGTGAACTACCAGCACGACCTTCCCAATGTTATTAGAACTTGCCTTTCCCCGCACAGTCCCTGTCAGCAAGCTGCAACCACCAACGAATGAGGAGCCTCAGAAACAGAGACAGAGAATCATCCTGTACTTGAGGAAACACCATGAAAGCAGAAATGCAATAAAAACAGCTAATGCCTGAAGAAACAGAGTTAATACAGCAATCAGAAAAAGACTCAAAAATAACTATAATAATACCCTCAAATGTATTCAAAAGGCTGTTTGTGCTCATGGGAAAGACGTGAAAGCTCCTGGAAATTAGAAGCAGGCCCCCCTCCTCCACAATGGCCGCCTCCTTCCACTGCTGCCCCGGCTTCTCATGCTCACGGGTGCACATGGTCTGCTTCTTGTAACGGAGCAGCTGAGATGCTGGGGCCCACCAGGCCAACAGAAGGCCCCAGGAAGGAGCTAAAAGGCAGCGTGGCCTCTTCAAAGTGACGTCAGATCACATTCACCCCCTCGTATGGAACTATTGAGGACTTGCCAACTCTCTGAGGATGAACACCAAATTGTTACATGGGTTTTAAGGTTCTGCGCAACCCAGCTCCTCTCTGCTCTCGCCTTGCTCCAGGCTCCCTCTCATCCTCTCCGCCCCATCCTCACCCCACACGCTCCGTCCTGGGCCGCCTTGTGCTGCATCTTCCACCTGAAACACATCCCCCCTTTCTGCAGAGAAGCGAGCCCCTACTCTGCCTCCAGACCTCAGATCAGTTAGACTTCAGGAAAAGCAGGGCTCCTCGACCTCTGTGGTTGCTCAGATCTTCCTAGCATTTGCTCCCGTGTACCTATTTGGGAGCTTTTATCAAAGTTTCACTTGTACGTTGATTGTTTTTCTTTCTTTTTTTTTTAATTGAGTTAATGATAGGTTACAATCTTGTGAAATTTCAGTTGTACATTAACGTTTGTCATTCGTGTTGTAGCTGCACCACGTCACCCTTTGTGCCCACCCCCCACC
Organism: Equus asinus; assembly: GCF_041296235.1. Taxonomy (NCBI): domain Eukaryota; kingdom Metazoa; phylum Chordata; class Mammalia; order Perissodactyla; family Equidae; genus Equus; species Equus asinus. The sequence continues at coordinate 99,669,801 of NC_091797.1, forward strand.
CCACGTTTCCCCTGGTGTCCACTAAACTGTTCACTTAGTCCACATTTTTAAATTCTTCATATGAGTGGAGTCATACACAGATTATCCTTCTCTAGCTGGCTTATTTCACTTAACGTAATTCCCTCAAGGTCCATCCATGTTATTGCAAATGGAATGATTTTGTTCTGTTTTGCAGCTGAGTAGTATTCCATTGTATATATGTACCCCATCTTCTTTATCCATTCGTCTGTTGATGGGCACTTAGGTTGCTTCCACATCTTGGTGATTGTAAATAATGCTGCAATGAACATTGGGGTATATAGGCCTTTTGGGATTGCTGACTTCAAGCTCTTTGGATAGATACCCAGTAGTGGGATGGCTGGATCGTATGGTAGTTCTATTTTTAATTTTTTGCAGAATCTCCATACTGTTTTCCATAGTGGCTGCACCAGTTTGCATTCCCACCAGCAGTGTATGAGGGTTCCTTTTTCTCCACAACCTCTCCAACATTTGTTACTATTAGTTTTAGATATTTTTGTCATTCTAATGGGTGGAAGGTGATATCTTAGTGTAGTTTTGATTTGCATTTCCCTGATGATCAGCGACGATGAGCATCTTTTCATGTGCCTATTGGCCATCCGTATATCTTCTTGGGAGAAATGTCTGTTCATGTCTCCAGCCCATTTTTTGATTGGGTTGTTTGATTTTTTGTTGTTGAGTTGTGAGAGTTCTTTATATATTATGGATATTAAGCCTTTGTCAGATATATGACTTGCAAATATTTTTTCCCAGTTAGTGGGTTGTTTTTTTGTTTCAATCCTGTTTTCATTTGCCTTGAAGAAGCTCTTTAGTCTGATGAAGTCCCATTTGTTTATTCTTTCTATGGTTTCCCTTCTCTGAGAAGGCATGGTGTCCGAAAAGATCCTTTTAATACTGATGTCAAAGAGTGTACTGCCTACGTTTTCTTCTAGAAGCCTTATGGTTTCAGGTCTCACCTTTAGGTCTTTGATCCATTGTGAGTTTATTTTGGTGAATGGTGAAAAAGGAATGGTCAATTTTCATTCTTTTACATGTGGCTTTCCAGTTTTCCCAGCACCATTTGTTGAAAAGACTTTCTTTTCTCCATTGTATGCCCTCAGCTCCTTTGTCAAAGATAAGCTGTCCATAGATGTGTGGTTTTATTTCTGGGCTTTCAATTCTGTTCCATTGATCTGTGCACCTGTTTTTGTACCAGTACCATGCTGTTTTGATTACTGTAGCTTTGTAGTATGTTTTGAAGTCAGGGATTGTGATGCCTCCCATTTTGTTCTTTTTTCTCAGGATTGCTTTAGAAATTCGGGGTCTTTTGTTGCCCCATGTGAATTTTAGGATTCTTTGTTCTAATTCTGTAAAGAATGTCATTGGGATTCTGATTGGGATGGTGTTGAATCTGTAGATTGCTTTAGGTAGAATGGACATTTTAACTACGTTTATTCTTCCAATCCATGTGCATGGAATGTCTTTCCATCTCCTTATGTCATCATCCAATTCTCTCAAAAAGGCCTTGTAATTTTCATTATATAGGTCCTTCACTTCCTTAGTTAAATTTACCCCAAGGTATTTTATTCTTTTTGTTGCGATTGTGAATGGTATTGTGTTCTTGAGTTCTTTTTCTGTTACTTTGTTGTTAGAGTATAGAAATGCTACTGATTTATGCAAATTGATTTTGTACCCTACAACTTTGCTGTAGTTGTTGATTACTTCTAAGAGTTTTCCAATGGATTCTTTGGGGTTTTCTATATATAAGATCATGTCATCTGCAAACAGCGAGAGTTTCACTTCTTCCCTCCCTATTTGGATTCCTTTTATTCCTTTTTCTTGCCTGATTGCTCTGGCCAGGACCTCCAGTATTATGTTAAATAAGAGTGGTGATAGAGGGCATCCTTGTCTCGTTCCTGTTTTCAGGGGGATGGCGTTCAGTTTTTGCCCATTGAGTATGATGTTGGCTATGGGTTTGTCATATATGGCCTTTATTATGTTGAGGTAGTTCCCTTCTATCCCCATTTTGTTCAGAGTTTTTATCATAAAAGGCTGTTGGATCTTGTCAAATGCTTTCTCTGCATCTATTGAGATGATCATGTGGTTTTTATTCCTCAGTTTGTTGATGTGGTGTATCACGTTGATTGATTTGTGGATGTTGAACCATCCCTTTGTCCCTGGTATGAATCCCACCTGATCATGATGTATGATCCTTTTGATGAATTGCTGGATTCTGGTTGCCAAAATTTTGTTTAGAATTTTTGCATCTATGTTCATCAGTGATATTGGCCTGTAGTTCTCTTTTTTCATGGTGTCCTTGTCAGGTTTTGGTATCAGCGTGATGTTGGCCTCATAGAATGTGTTAGGAAGTGTTCCATCTTCCCTAACTTTTTGGAATAGCTTGAAAAGGATAGGTATTAAATCCTCTCTGAAAGTTTGGTAGAATTCCCCAGGAAAGCCATCTGGTCCTGGGGTTTTATTCTTTGGGATGTTTTTGATTGCTGTTTTAATCTCTTTCCTTGTGATTGGTCTGTTCAAATTGTCTGCCTCTTCTTGAGTGAGCTTTGCGAGATTGTAGGAGTCCAAGAATTTATCCGTTTCCTATAGGTTATCCATTCTGTTGGCATATAGTTTTTTGTAGTATTCTCTTATAGTCTGTTGTATTTCTGCAGAGTCTGTTGTTATTTCTTCTCGCTCATTTCTGATTTTGTTTATTTGAGATTACTCCCTTTTTTTCTTTGTAAGTCTGGCTACAGGTTTGTCAATTTTATTTATCTTCTCAACAAACCAGCTCTTTGTTTCATTGATCCTTTCTACTGCCTTTTTCGTTTCAATAGTATTTATTTCTGCTCTGATTTTTATTATTTCTCTCCTTCTGCTGACTTTGGGCTTTATTTGTTCTTTTTTCTCTAGTTCAGTTAGGTGTAGTTTAAGATTGCTTATTTGGGATTTTTCTTGTTTGTTAAGATGTGCCTGTATTGCGATGAATTTTCCTCTTAATACAGCTTTTTCTGTATCCCATATGAGTTGGTATGGCATGCTATCATTTTCATTTGTTTCCCAGTATTTTTTTTAGTTCTTCTTTAATTCCTTCAATGATCCATTGCTTGTTCACTAGTGTGTTGTTTAGTCTCCACATCTTTGTGCCTTTCTCAGCTTTTTTCTTGTAATTAATTTCTAGCCTTATAGCATTATGATCGGCGAAGATGCTTGTTATTATTTCAATTTTTTTAAATTTGTAGAGGCTTGCCTTGTTTCCCAACATATGGTCTATCCTTGAGAATGTTCCATGTGCACTTGAGAAGAACGTGTATTCAGCTGTTTTAGGGTGAAGTGATCTATATATGTCTATTAAGTCCAACTGTTTTAGTTTTTCATTTAGCTCCACTATTTCCTTGTTGATTTTCTGTCTGGATGATCTGTCAATTGATGTGAGTGGGGTGTTGAGGTCGCCTACTATTATTGTGTTTTGTTTTGTTTTTTTTAAGATTTTATTTTTTCCTTTTTCTCCCCAAAGCCCCTCCGGTACATAGTTGTATATTCTTCGTTGTGGGTCCTTCTAGTTGTGGTATGTGGGACGCTGCCTCAGCGTGGTTTGATGAGCTGTGCCATGTCCGCACCCAGGATTCGAACCAACGAAACACTGGGCCGCCTGCAGCAGAGTGCGCGAACTTAACCACTCGACCACGGGGCCAGCCCCATATTATTGTGTTGTTTTTAATATCTTCCTTTAGGTCTGTTAATAGTTCCTTTATGAATCTTGGTGCTCCTGTGTTGGGTGCATAGATATTTATAAGTGTTATTTCTTCTTGATGAAGTGTCCCTTTGATCATTATATATTGTCCCTCTGTGTCTCTCTTTACCTGTCTTATTTTGAAATCCACCTGGTCTGATATGAGAATTGCAACACCTGCCTTTTTTTGCTTGCTATTAGCTTGAAGTATTGTCCTCCACCCCTTCACTCTGAGCCTCTGTTTGTCCTTGGGGCTGAGGTGTGTTTCCTGGAGGCAAGAAATTGTCGGATCTTGTTCTTTAATCCATTTTGCCACTCTGTGTCTTTGTATTGGAGAGTTCAATCCGTTTACATTGAGAGTGATTATTGATGCATGTGGACTTAATGCTGTCAATCTGTCGCTCATGATCTTGTTTTCCTGCATTTCTTTTCCTGTGTGCTTTAGCCTACCCATTTAATACTGCAATTTCTTATGCTGGGTTTCTTAGATTTTTCCTTATTTATGATTTGTGACTCTGTTCTGTATTTTATTTTAGTGTCTACCCTGAAGTTTGTATTTAGAATCTCGTGTATAATATAGTGTATTCTCTGGTGGTCTCTTACTTACTTGGCCAATACTGATTTAGACCCTTTGCTCTTCCCCTCCTAAATAATTATTTTCATTTCTTATTCCAACTTGTGTTATGAATTTGTAGTTAGAGTGCTAAGATAGTCCTTGTTTTGGTAGTTTCCTTATTTTTACCCTAATGCTATAGTTGAATATTTGCTATCCTGTTCTGGTTCTATCCATCAGTCTCCCTAGTCTGTGGATTGTGACCCCTTTCTCCCTTTTTTCTTTTTTCAGGTATGAGGGCCTTCTTGAGGATTTCTTGTAGTGGAGGGCTTTTAGTTACAAATTTCCTTAACTTTTGTTTGTCTGGAAAAGATTTAATTTCTCAGTCCTATCTGAAGGAAATTCTTGCTGGATAGAGTATTCTTGGCTGAAGATTTTTATCTTTTAAAGCTTTGAATATGGCACTCCATTCTCTCCTAGCTTGTAAGGTTTCTGTAGAGAAATCTGCTGAAAGTCTGATAGGAGCTCCTTTATAGGGTATTCTCTTCTTTTTTCTTACTTCCCTGAGTATTCTTTCCTTATCTTTCCTTCTTGCCAATTGTACTACTATGTGCCTTGCATAGGTCTTTTTACATTGACAGATCTAGGAGATCTGAAAACTTCCTCTACACACATTTCTCCGTCAATCCCTAGATTTGGGAAGTTCTCTTCAATAATTTCATTAAGCACACTTTCTGCTCCATTTTCCTTTTTCCACGTTCTTGGGAATTCCTATAATCCTTAAGTTCTTACTCCTCATTGAATCCATTATCTCTCGGAGATTTTCCTCATTTTTTTAAATTCTTAGTTCTCTTTCTTCCTCTGTCTGGAGCCATTCAGCCTGTCTATCTTCAATTATGTTAATTTGCTCATCTATGGTGTCTACACGGGCATTCAGGGAGTCTGTGTTCTGTTTTATCTGGTCCATTGTGTTTTTCATCTCTAGTAATTCTGTTTGACTCTTCTTTATAATTTCAATCTCTTTTGTGAAGTAACTCCAGAACTCATTAGCTTGTTTGTCTATCTTTCTCTCTACTTCATTGAGTTTTTTGATTATAGCTGCTCTGAACTCATTATCACTTAGTTTACCTAATTCCAAGTCCTCAGCACTTAATTCTATGTTTTTATTGTTTTCCTTCCGGTCTGGGGCTTTTACAAATTGGTGGATGGTAGAGGAGCGTTTTTTTCTCATGGTGGTAGAAGTCGGTTGCAGTTACAGCCTGTCACCACTAGATGGGGGTCAAGAGCCGTGTGTTCTGAGCTCTCTGCCTTCTGGCAAGATGGCGGCACCCAGTGCGCCTTTCCGTGAGGGAGGGACTGCTATTCTCGCAGGCCGATCTGGATTCAGATCAGTTCTGTTCTCTGGTCTCCCGAGGCCCTGGGTTTATGGGGTTCCCGCGCACAGAAGCTTTCCCCCGTCAGCGGGTCTCCACTGAACCAGCGGCAGGAGTCCTGGATGATCCCTGGTAGCCCAGCCCCTCCCCCGCTCCTTCCCGGACCTGCGCAGCAGGGATCCAGACTCTAGGGGAGGGAGCGACCTTCTCTCCTACCCATTCCAGCACCTCCGAGGCCGTCAGCAAGGTTTATGTTCTCCGCCTTCTTGGTGTTGTAGGTCTCTAATGTGTTGGCATTAGATTTATTCTCTGAAATTCAGTTTTTCCAATGCTTTGTTGTATTTTGGAGGGGAGAGAATCCCAGGTCAGCTCACCCCACCATTTTGCTCTGCCCCTTCCTTGTTTTCCTTTTTTTTGTCTGGGAAAGGTTTGCCCTGAGCTAACATCTATTGCCAGTCTTACTCTTTTTTTTTTCTCCCCAAAGCCCCAGTACATAGTTGTATATTCTAGTTGTAAGTCCTTCTAGTTCTATGTGAGCCACTGCCACAGCCTGGCTACTGACAGATAAGTGGTGTGGTTCCACACCCAGGAACCAAACCTGGGCTGCTGAAGTGGGACATGCTGAACTTTAACCACTAGGCCATCAGGGCTGGCTCTACATTGATCTTTTTGACTCTAAACTCCTGGAGGTCAGACTTTGTGTCTGTTTTTGTTCACCGTTACATCCCAGCGCTCACTCAGGTCTCCAGATATTTGTTGAATGAAGTATGAAATAACCCTCCAAAGTTCTTGTACAATGAAATTCCCAGAATACATTCTCAGAGGAGAAACACCCCAGGATTTGGCAGATTCCACAATTTAAAAAAGTAGCTTTAGTGAAATATAATTCACATACCATACAATTCATCCATTTAAAGTGAATTCAGTGTTAAATTTTTAGTATATTCACGGAGTTGTGCAAACATCACCACAATCTAATTTCAGAACATTTTTGCCCCCTCCAAAAGAAGTCCTGTACCCATTAACAGTCACTCCTCACTGTCCCTCCTTGCCCAAGTTTTAAGCAACTATTAATCTACTTTCTGTCTCTATAGATTTGCCTATTCTGGACATTTCATATAAATAGGATCTCACAATATGTGGTCTTTTGTGAATGGCTTCTTTCACTTGCCATGTTATCAAGTTTACCCATGTTGTAGCATGCATCAGTACTCCATTCCTTTTTATAGCCAAATAATATTCCATTGTATGGGGCTGGCCCCGTGGCCGAGTGGTTAAGTTGGCAAGCTCTGCTGCAGGTGGCCCAGTGTTTCATTGGTTCGAATCCTGGGCACGGACATGGCACTGCTCATCAAACCACGCTGAGGCAGCATCCCACATGACACAACTAGAAGGACCCACAATAAAGAATATACAACTATGTACTGGGGGGCTTTGGGAAAAAAAAGGAAAAAAATAAAATCTTCAAAAAAAATTAAAAATAATATAATAGTCCATTGTAAGTCCATACCACTTCTTATTTACCCATGCATCATTTGGTGGACATTTGGCTTACTTCCACTTTGGGGTTATTATGAATAATGCTGCCGTGAATATCTGTGTACAGTTTTTGTGTGGACATATATTTTCAGTTCTCTTCAGTATATACCTAGGAGTGGAATTGCTGGGCCATGTGTTTTTTTCGAGGAATTGCCAAAAACTGTCACATCATTTTAAAAGAAAATTTTGTTTTTTACAACATTGTGTAATTTCAGGTGCACCTTATTATATATCAGTTTCAGTATAGACTGCGTTGTGCTCATCACCAATAGGCTAGTTTTTATCTGTCACCATATGTATGTGCCCCTTTTTCCCTTTTTCCCACCGTCCCACCTCTTTCATCTCTGGTAACCCCTAATATGTTCTCTTTATCCGTGTGCTTTGTGGTTTTCTTTTTGAGGAAGATCAGCTCTGAGCTAACATCTGCTTCCAATCCTCCTCTTTTTGCTGAAGAAGACTGGCTCTGAGCTAACACCTGTGCCCATGTTCCTCTACTTTATATATGGGATGCCTGCCACAGCATAGCTTACTAAGCAGTGCGTAGGTCTGCACCCGGGATCTGAACCAGCGAACCCCAGAATGGTGAAGTGGAATGTGTGAGCTTAACTGCTGTGCCACCAGGCCAGCCCTGTTTATCCATGTGTTTGTTTATGTTCTGCATATGAGTGAAATCATATGCTGTTTGTCTTTCTTTGTCTGGTTTATTTCACTTAGCATAATACCCTCAAGGTGCATCCATATTGTTGCAAATGGGACAATTTTGTCTTTTTATGGCTGAGTAGTATTCCATTATATATATATATGTACCACATCTTCTTTATCCATTCATCAGTCAATGGGCACTTGGGTTGCTTCCACATCTTGGCTATTGTGAATAGTGCTGCAGTGAACATAGGGGTACATAAGTCTCTGAATTGTTTATTTCAAGTTCTTTGGATAGATACCCAGTAGTGGGATAGCTGGGTCTATGGTATTTCTATTTTTTATTTTTTGGGAATCTCCATACTGTTTTCCATAGTGGTTGCAGCAGTTTGCATTCCCACCAGCCAGTGTACGAGGGTTTCCTTTCTTTTCTCCACATTCTCTCCAACACTTGTTGTTTCTTGTCTTTTTAATAATAACCATTCTGACTGGCATGAGGAGATATCTCATTGTAGTTTTGATTTGCATTTCCCCAATGACTAGTAATGTTGAACTTTTCATGTCCCTGTGGGCCATCTGTATATCTTCTTTGGAAAAATGTCTCTTCATATCCTCTGCTCATTTTTTGAATGGGTTGTTTGTCTTTTTGTTGTTGAGTTGTATGAGCTCTGTACATAATTTGGAGATTAACCCCTTGTTGGATATATGATTTGTAAATATTTTCTCCCAGTTGGTGGGTTGTAGTTTCATTTTGTTCATGATTTCCTTTGCCTTGCAGAAGCTTTTTAGTCTGATGTTGTCCCATTTATTTTTTCTTTTGTTTCACTTGTCTGAGTAGACCTGGTGTTCATTCTGTCAGATGCTGCTGAGACCAGTGTCTAAAAGGGTACTGTCTATGTCTTCTTCTAGCAGTTTTATGATTCTAGATCTTACCTTCAAGTCTTTAATCCATTTTGAGTTGATTTTTGTGTATGGTGTAAGATAAGGGTCTACTGTCATTCTTTTGCATGTGGCTGTCCAATTTTCCCAAGACCATTTATTGAAAAGACTTTCCTTTCTCCATTGTATGTTCTTGGCTCCTTTGTCGAAGATTAGCTGTCAATAGATTTGTGGCTTTATTTCTGGGCTCTAGATCCTGTTCCGTTGATCTGTGTGCCTGTTTTTGTACCAGCACCCTGCTGTTTTGATTGCTATAGTTTTGTAATGTATTTTGAAGTCAGGAATTGTGATGCCTCCAACTTTGTTCTTCTTCTCAGGATTTCCTTGGCTATTTGGGGGCTCTTCTTGTTCCATGTAAATTTTAGGGTTCTTTGTTCTATTTCTGTGAAGACTTGTCATTGGGATTCTGATTGGGATTGCATTGAATCTGTGGATTGCCTTAGATAATAGGGACATTTTAACTATGTTTATTCTTCCAATCCATGAGCATGGAATAACTTTCCATTTTTTTTATGTCTTCTTTGATTTCTTTCAATAATGTCATAGTTTTCAGTGTATAGCTCTTTCACCTCCTTGGTTAAATTTATTCCTAGATATTTTATTCTTTTTGATGCAGTTGTACATGGGATTGTATTCTTGATTTCTCTTTCTGTTAGTTCATTATTAGCGTATAGAAATGCACCTGATTTATTCTTTTTGAGGAAGATTAACCCTGAGCTAACATCTGCTGCCAATCCTCCTCTTTTTTTGCTGAGGAAGACTGGCCCTGAGCGTATCCATGCCCATCTTCCTCTACTTTATATGTGGGATGCCTACCACAGCATGGCTTGCCAAGTGGTGCCATGTCTGCACCTGGGATCCAAACTGCACCACTGGGCCAGCCCCGCACCTGACTTTTGTAAGTTGATTTCATGCCCTGCAACTTTGCTGTAGTAGTTGATTATTTCTAATAGCTTTCTGGTGGATTCTTTAGGGTTTTCTATATATAGAACCATGTCATCTGCAAATAGGGTTTTACTTCTTCCTTTCCAGTTTGGATACCTTTTATTTCTTTTTCTTGCCTAATTGCTCTGATCAAAACCTCCAGTACTATGGTGAATAAGAGTGGCAAGAGTGGGCATCCTTGCCTTTTCCTGTTCTCAGCAGGGTGGCTTTCAGTTTTTCCCCATTGAGTATGATGTTGGCTACAGGTTGTCATGTATGGCCTTTATTATGTTGAGGTACTTTCCGTCTATACCCATTTTATTGAGAATTTTTATCATAAATGGATGTTGGATCTTGTCAGATGCCTTCTCTGCACCTATTGAGATGATCATCTGGTTTTTATTCCTCATTTTGTTAATGTGATGTATCACATGGATTGATTTGTGGACGTTGAACCATCCCTGCATCTCTGGTATAAACCCCACTTGATCATGGTGTATGATCCTTTTAAGGTATTGCTGTATTCGATTTGCCAATATTTTGTTGAGGATTTTTGCATCTACGTTCATTAGTGATATTGGCCTGTAGTTTTCCTTCTTTGTGTTGTCCTTGTCTGGTTTTGGTCTCAAGGTGATGTTGGCCTCATAGAATGAGTTAGGAAGCGTTCTCTCTTCTTCAATTTTTTGAATAGTTTGAGAAGGATAGTTAGTACATCTTCTTTGAATGTTTGGTAGAATTCTCCAGAGAAGCTGTCTGGTCCCGGACTTTTGTTTTTTGGGAGGTTTCTGATTACTGTTTCAGTCTCTTTACTTGTGATTGGTCTATTCAGATTCTTGATTTCTTCTTGATCTGGTTTTGGGAGGTTGTATGAGTCTAAGAACTTACCCATTTTTTTCTAGGTTATCCAATTTGTTGGCATATAGTTTTTCTTGGTATTCTCTTATAATGCTTTGTATTTCTGTGGTATCTGTTGTAATTCCACCTCTTTTGTTTCTAATTTTATTTATTTGAGACTTCTCTCTTTTTTTCTTGGTGATTCTGGCTAAGGGGTTGTCAATTTTGTATGTCATCTCAAAGAACCAGCTCTTAGTTTCATTAATCCTTTCTATTGTGTTTTTTAGCCTGTATTTCATTTATTTCTGCTCTAATTTTTATTATTTCCCTCCTTCTGACTTGGGGCTTTGTTTATTCTTCTTTTTCTAGTTGTTTAAGGTGTAATTTAAGATTACTTATCTGAGATTTTTCTCCTTTGTTGAGATATGTCTGTATTGCTAGAAATTTCCCTCTTAGGACCGCTTTTGCTGAATCCTGTAAGAGTTGGTATGTTGTGGTTTCATTTGTCTCCAGGTATTTTTTGATTTCTCCTTTGATTTCTTCATTGATCCACTGGTTGTTCAGTAGCATGTTGTTCAGTCTCCACACATTTGTGGCTTTCCTAGCCTTTTTCTTGTAGTTGATTTCTAGTTTCATAGCATCGTGGTCAGAAAAGATGCTTGGTATGATCTCAATCTTCTTAAATTTTTGAGGCTTGTCTTCTTTCTCTATATATGGTCTATCTTTGAGAACATTCCATGTGCACTTGAGAAGAATGTGTATTCTGATGTTTTTGGATGGAATGTTCTATGTATATCTATTAAGTCCATCTGGTCTAGTATGTCATTTAAGGCCACTGTTTCCTTGTTGACTTTCTGCATGGATGATCAATCCATTGATGTAAGTGGGAAGTTGAGGTGCCCTACTATTATTGTGTTGCCGTCAATTTCTCCTTTTAGGTCTGTTAATAACTGCTTTATATAATTTGGTGCTCTTGTATTTGGTCCACATATATTCATAAGTGTTATGTCCTCTTGGTGGAAAGTCCATTTTATCATTATGTACTGCCCCTCTTTGTCTCTCATTGTCTTTTTTATCTTGAAGTCTGCTTTGTCTGATATAAGTATGGCAACCCCTGCTTTCGTTTGCTGGCCATTTGCTTGGCATATTGTCTTCCATCCCTTCACTCTGAGCCTATGTTTGTCTTTAGAGCTGAGATTTGTTTCCTGGAGGTAGCATATTGTTGGGTGTTGTTTTTTAATCCATCCAGCCACTCTGTGTCTTTTGATTTGAGAACTCAATCCTTTTACATTTAGAGTGATTATTGATATATGAGAGCTTAGTAGTGCCATTTTATCTCTTGTCTTCTGGTTGTTGTATATTTCGATTGTTTCTTTTTCCTCGTACTTCTGACTGCCATTTCAGTTTGGTGGCTTTCTGTGATGGGTTTGTCAGTTTTTTCTTTATGTATGATTTCTGGTTCTGCTCTGATTTTTCGTTTAGTGGTTGCCATGAGGTTTGTATAAAAGATTTCATAGATGAGATAGTCCATTTTCTGATGGCCTCTTATCTCCATTAGCCTAAGCACGCTCCCTCCCTTTCCTCTTCCCCTTCTGAGTTATTGTTGTCATAAAATGTTCATTTCTGCGTTGTGAGTTTGTGACTGAATTGAAGTGTTTATAGCTATCTTTGATGCTTCCCTTCCCTTTGTCTTTTATGTTATTATTAATTTTTTACTGACCTATTCTGATATAGAGCTGCAGTTTTCTGATTCTATCTGTCTACTTATCTCCTTGCTCAAGGCTTTGTAAACCTTTGCTTTTTAGTTTCAGATGGGAGGGCTCCTTTCAATGTTTCTTGTGGGGCAGCCCTAGTGGCGATGAACTCCCTCAGATTTGTTTATCTGGGAAGGCTTTTATTTCTCCATTGTATCTGAAGCATAGTTTCACTGGATAGAGTATTCTTGGCTGAAAGTTTCTGTTTTCCAGCACTTTGAATATATCATCCCTTTCTCTCATAGCCTGTAAGGTGTCTGTCAAGAAATCTGCTGAAAGCGTGATAGGGATTCCTTTGTAGGTTATTTTCTTCTGCCTTGCTGTCCTTAATATTTTTTCTTTGTCATTGATTTTTGCCAGTTTTAATAGTATATGCCTTGGAGAAGGTCTTTTTGCATTGATGTAATTATGAGTTCTATTGGTTTCACGTACTTGTAAGTCCAGTTCTTTCCCCAGGTTTGGGAAATTCTCAGCTATTATTTCTTTGAACAAGTTCTCTGCTTTTTTCTCTCTCTTCTCCCTCTTGAATACCTATAATCCTTATGTTGCTTTTTCTAATTGAGCTGGGTATTGCTTGAAGAATTTCTTCCTCTTTTAAAAATCTTAGTTCTCTCTCCTCCACCTGAAGCATTTCTATATTTCTATCCTCTAAATCACTAATTCTGCCCTCTATATTGTCAGCTCTATTTTTGGTGGATTCTAGATTAGTTTCTTTTTTTTATCTCATTGTGTTCTTCAGATCTGGAATTTCATATCCAGAACAGAAATTCTGAGTTTTAGTCTCTTTGGTGAATTATTCCTTCTGTTCATTAATTTTATTCCTGAGCTCACTGAACTGTCTTTCTGAGTTTTCTTGTAAATTGCTGAGTTTATGATAACTATTTTGAAGTCTCTGTCATTTAGGTTGTAAATTTCTGTGAGTCAGGATTGGTTTCTGGAGACTTTTTGTTTTCCTTCTGCTCTGAAGTGTTAATATAGTTGTCCATGGTATTTGATGAAGTGATCCTTTGCCAGCACATTTGTGGTAATATTAGGTTACAGATTCCACCTGCCTTCACTTTGGGGTGGGCACGAGCTGTGTTTTCTCAGCCCACCCCATCTGCTGGAAGTTGTGCAGGTAGGGCTACTCTGTGGTTGCCTGGGCTGGTTGCAGCTGCTCTGCAGGTTGTGCTCATGTGCACAGAGCCTCTTTGCTGGGTGGGCAGGTTGGGCACCATTGGTGGGGCATCTGTTCTCAGCAGGGGACTGGCTGAGCTAGTTTGCGGTAGGCAGGAGGGGTGCCTACTAGTGGGTCTTGTGGGCCGCTGTGTTCCAAGGCAGGGAGGGGTGCCTTCTCACTTGTGCTGTGCTAAGTGTTGGGGCCATCCACACGGGGGCTGAACTGCCACTTGGTGGATCCCTCAGGCTGCTGTGCTCCACAGGTGGGGGTGCCTTCTGAGTGGACAGAGCGCATTCTTGCCTGTGCTGGGTAAGAGTGAGGGGTACTCACGTGGTAGCTGAGACACTGCTGCTCTCAGTGTACAGTGTTCCACAGATGGGGCCACCACAGCGCATTGGGCACACCCATGGGCCGGGCTGCAACTCCAAAAGGGCTTGCACAGGCCAGGCTGTCCCTGCCTCCCCTTATAGTCACATGTGGCTACTGTGTGAGGATCCATGAATGGGCTTGCTGCCCCCAGTGAGGGGGAGTGGGGCGCTTACTCAGTTCAGGGATCCAGTCCACCCCCCTTCAGATGTGTAGCTGCGTGGATCTCTTGAAGTCCTGTTGTGCTGTCAGGGAATCCTCTGCTGGCTAACGAATGTCCATTTAGTTGTAACTTAAAAGGGAGAGACTGAAGGAACAGCTCCTTCCACCAGGAGGCTGACATCACTCTGTCAGATCATTTTACATTCCCACCAGCCATGTGTGACAGTTCCAACTTCTCCATGTTGCCAAGTCTGGTTATTTGTATGTCTTTTTGATTATGGCCATCCCAGTGAGTGTGAAGTAATATCTTACTGTCGTTTTGATTGGCATTTCCCTAATTACAAATGATGCTGAGTATCTTTTCATGTGCTTATTGGCCATTTGTGTATCTTTTTTGGGAAAATGTCTATTCAAATCCTTCACTCATTTTTAATTTGGGTTATTTACCTTTTTATTGTTGAATTCTAAGTATTCTTTGTATATTCTAGATATAAGCACCTTATCAAATATATGAGTTGCAAATAGTTTCTCCCATTCTGTAGGTTGTCTTCTCACTTTGTTGTTAGTATCATTTGAGGTACAAAGATTTTTAATTTTGATGAAATCCAATTTATTTTTTCTTTTGCCACTTGTACCTTTGATATCATATCTAAAAAACCATTGCCTGATGCAAGGTTATGAAGAGTCCCTCTTATGTTTTCTCCTAACAGTTTATAGGTTTCACTCTCATACGTAGCTCTATGATTTGAATGATTGGACAGGTCCCTTTCAAGACAGTGACCATGTCTTTCCCCAACGATTTTTGTTCAACATTAAACTGAAGAGCCCTTTTCCCTGTCTCAGTCCTTGTCCATTCACGTACAAATTTATCCAAGTAGTTCATATTTTGGTTCTTGAGAGGTTAGGAGCTGGGTGTGTATATAATAGGTAGAATAAATATTTGTCAGACAAATGTATTTACTGGGCAGCTACTGTGGAGCTGGAGCTAGAAAGATGAGTAAATTACACTCTTGTCCTCAAGGAGAAAATACACCAGTTGGAGCAAGTCAGTCACAGTATTTCTTTATTCAGCATCTTGAAGGGCCCAGCACGAAGCAGTGGTAAAGAAGTACTTCTCTGCTTTTATTTATGGAATGGTGGGCTAAGTACAGAGTAGGGCACTTAATCCAACCCGAGAGGAGGGGGCAGTTGGGTGGGAGTGGAGAGAGAGTGAGGAAGTGATGACTGAAGGGGAGGATGTCAGCTGGCTGAGGAGGCAAGCAGACAGAGCCGACCTTCAGAGGCCTGGTCTGAGGACCATAGAGGACTGTGCATCTCAGCAGTGAGCATCGGGCTGTGTGCGGTGAAAACAGCACCTCCTTCACCTGGAAAGGGGGAGTGGTGCAGGAAATCAGCACTGGACTGTTGGGGGCCGCCCAAGGCAGACAGCTGGCTGCACCCTCCTTTCTGGGTGGCCTACAACATAGTTCTTAATGGGGAAGATTTCATAGGCACAAACTCAGAGCTTTCCAGATGACATTCTGTACAACACAGCATGCTAGGATATCACCAGATGCCACTAGACAAACGCCGAGGAACAGCACAGCCTCAGGGGCTGGGGAGTGGCTGGCACGAAGCCTCAGAAGAATCATGGAGATGCCAGAAGGCCTGGGGCTGTGTGCTCTGAGAGGCATCTGAATTTGGCCCTTTGGCAGCAGTTGGAGTGGCAACCAGACAGCAGAAAGTCAAGGCGAGTGGGAGCTGAGGAGGTGGAGGCAGAGGGCACACACCACTCCTGAGGGTCCTGGGAGAGGGTGGAGAATGGCATGGCAAGGATTCCCACCCCCCTGCCTGACCTCCCCTGAGCCAGGCTGACAGCCTCTCCCCTTGGATGTCTGTTTCCTCCTCGATGTGTCCCCGTCCCCTACCCTGGCCTGCGCTACCCCGAGGCACCCCATTCTTCCAGCTGTCATGACTCTAGGACTTCTCTCAAAGTCCACACCCAGCCACCTGAGCATCCTTCCGACTTTGCTTTTGCCTCTGCTCTCGGCCCCCATTTCTCTCTCAACTTTACAGCAAGAGCCCTTTGCAAAGTTTAACTCAGGGTCATTACCCTCTCCTGGAAGCAGCTGGCACCCCAGCTGCCCATGCTGCCCTGGCACCCTGGGCACCAGCCACTGTGGGCTGTGGGCTGTCCTTCTCATGTGCCATCTGCTCTCCTTAGATACTGCCTCCTAGGCCCCTGACCACTGGACCATCCCCTCCTTGACCTTACTGTTCTTCGCTCTTTATCACTCTAGGCTCTGCAGCATGAGGTCCCAGGGCAGTGGGCAGTCTTGCCTGTTCCATGTCCCCAGCACAGTGGAGATGCACACAGTAGGTGACTGTTTCAGTTAATGGATGCATAGGTGAAGGGGAGCATTTCGCTTTTGCTTTTTAGACTGGAGAATGTTTTCAGGTGAAGAAAAAGAGCATGAGAAATGTAGATGAGGGTGGTGTGTGAGGCTTCAGTGAAACCAGGAGAAAGATGGAAGGTCAAGGGGGACATCCCATCCTCATGGGCAGGGCTGGACGTCAACTGGGGGTGTTGTAGGGAAACAGTACCACTGCTATCTGACCCCAGACCATCATCTCAGAGTTGTTCATGTGCTTTCTCTTGAATTAATGAGTCTGGTAACGAAAGCCTGTCATCTGTTCATGGTGAACTTGTAGGAACGAGGATCTCTCATCTCCATCTGACAGAAGCAACTGCCCCGCCCAAGGAAAGGGGCACATTTCACTCAGGCCAGGATAGACCCCTCCTGGCTGGCTGCTCTGGTGGGCTGGTCAGTGCATAGTTCAGTTCCCAGCAGCACGCACGATGCTCTGAGCATCCAGAGCCACAAAAAAATGCAACACATGTCTCAGGATCGTCAGCTGTTTGTATTAAGGCCACTCTGACCTGCTGAGCAGAAGGCAAAATCCTCTGCTCAGACCCAGCTCCGGGCCTATGCTGGCTGAGGCCCACTCTGGGCCCACTTCCCCGAGCTCATGGGGCCTGCCCTCTCCCGGCAACTTCAGTGTTACACCCGCATTGGCCTATTGCCACTGTAAAGGAACGCACTGTCCCCCTGGGCGAGGACAACAGGGTACCCAGTGGTCTCTGCTGTCCCCAAGTGCTCAGCAGACCGTGTAGGTGACCTCACTAGAGGCTGAACCCAGGCACCACAAGACTCAGGAGCAAGAGCGGGTTTATTCAGATCTGCGGTCGGTTATAAATCTGGTTTGATGTTTGGTCACAGGCCCCAAAAAATGCCATTGTTTTGAGTTTACGTCAAAATACAAAGCCTAACATTTACAGCGTGAAAACTTAAAAACAAAAGCAAACTTGGTTTAAAATCACTGTTGAGGCGTTGTTCTCTCCGAGCGTCATCTGTGCGATGAAGGAAGGCACTCAAGACCTCAGGGGATGGTTTCTGACAGTGCACACAGAACCGTTGTGTCGTGTGAACACTCAGGTGTTATCGAACGGTACTGCGTCTCTGAGCACTTTATTTTATTGAAGATACAAATGCTTTTGATCGTCTTTGGTTGTAGACCAGATGCCCCACTCGGCGGCCCCACCGCCTCCCCTCCGCCCACAGGGATGAGAGCCCAACCCGGACCAGGTGGTGGTGCCAGGCAGCCGCTGTGCACCGTACTCGATGGCTCGGGGGCTGGAAGGGAGCCAGAGGGGAAGCACTGTTCCTTAAGCATCTGGGCTCCTGGAGGATCTTTTCTCCTTCAATGCAAAATCACACGGCCGAGCCTCAGGATGGCGGGGAGAACACGAAGGAAAATGACCCTCGCTTTGCCAAATGTGGCAAAAGGTAGCTTTAAAATTAGGAATCAGAGAACTGTCATCTAATTTCCTCACCAATCGCTTTTAGGGTCTTTGATTCTTTCCTGAAGCCGGAGGCTGAGCTACTGTCCTGGTGTCCCGGGGGGAGAGGAGACTCGCCACACACTGCCTACCTCAAGGACAGCGAGGGCAGAGGCCAAAGCCCCTCCCAGGGACACCCTGACTCCTGCGGTTCACACGGCTAAACCCTCAAATGGCTGAAGAAGGGAAAGGCCTCGAGAGCCACCGCACTGCGGGGCCTCCAGCTTACGGAAGGAGGGAGGGCCCAGTGGCTAGGTGACTTGTGACCCTTTGACGCCGCGTACCTCTCATTTCAGGTTCTTCCGGATGGTTCCAAAGCTGTAGGAAAACACCCCCTAGAAGCTCAAAGGCAACTGGGCTCAGGCTCGGAGGTGGCCTTCCTGGTCTAAGGGAAGGGCCGTGAGGCCATCCCACTGACTTGCCCAGGGACACGGCCAGCCCACGGTCAGAGGTGGTGCAGCTTGCCCCGCTCGGTCAGCAGCGTCATGGCCACGGCGTAGAGGAGGTAGCCCAGCACGAGGAGGAGAGTGCAGGGCAGGGGCCCGATGCAGAAGAGAGAGGCCACAAAGAAGGCCAGCAGCAGCGACAGCAGCGTCCGATAGCTGCCCAGGAAGCGCAGGCTGAGCCTGGGGCCCTGGGCACGGCTAGCCGTGCGACCCCGCTGCACAGGGCTCAGCAGGTGCCTGTCTGCCAGCCCGGGCTCCGTGAGGTGGTAGCGACAGAAGCTGCCGAGGAAGTCGGCCCGGGAACACAGGGCTGCCATCTGGCCTGCGAACTAGAGCACAGAAAAAGGCCTGGGGATGGGCACAGGTCGGGGACTGCAGTCTCCACCTGGCTTCTCCCCAAGACTGGGGAGGACAGGAAGGGGGCAACAGAGATGAGGGTGTGGCCCTCCTGAGCACACTCACCCTGCAGTTGATGGCAGAGGACAGCCGGAAGAGCAGGCGGACCAGGCTGGCAATCTCATAGCTCCGGATGGGCTGCAACTCCGCGTCCCCCTGGTACTCGATGTCAAACTTGCGCAGCCCGTTGATGATCTAGAAGCAGCAGGAGAGGAGAGCCCCAGATGAAACCCAGGCCATGGGCACAATCCAGAAAATACACCTTTGGCAATGACTAAGAGGAGATGTGTCTGCTCTGGGGATGACGGGGGAGACAAGGACAGGCTGGTGGGACCTACGGTCACGCTGCCTACAAAGCCAGACCCCTGCGGGACACAGGCCTTACCTGGTATCGGCCCAGGGGCGTGAGGATGAGTCCGTCCTCCCCCACAATGCAGTCTGGGAGCTGCTTCTTTCCATTCTCATCCTGAGTTGTCCCCAAGGCAAGTGTGAGCTGGGCGAGCTGGGCCTCGCTGAGCTGTCAGAGAGGAAGCCCCTCATGAGGCAGTGGCCGCTTCTCACCCCCGCTTCCAGTTTCCAAGGGGAGGGAGGAGACTGCTGTTCACCGCCCGGGCCTCTAACAGTGAGAACGAGGGAACCCAGACATGACATTGCAGGTAGGGGCCAGCATCTCCTACCAGAGGAGCCCAGGGGCCCCGTGCAGCAGGAACCACACCAGGTCCTGGCAGGTGGCCGGTCCTGCCTGGGCATGGGGTGAGGGTTGTGGCACCAAACCCCAGGAGGGGAGAGCTCCACGGCTCATACTCGGAACATCTGGCACAGGTACTCCAGGGCCTTCTCCAGGTACTCATCCGTCTTGCGGACACTGTCTTGTCCCAATTCATCCAGGTCGTTGGCTGCATAGGAGCCATTTGTGTCTGTGGGGCAGAAGCCCAACCATGACAGAAAGGGCCGGGCTGCGGCGCTCTCCCCACACTGGTCAGAGAGGCACTTGGCAGTCTGCTTGGCCTGCGTGATGAGCTGAGCAAGGCGCAAGACCTGTGGGGAGACGGGCAGGTCAGCCTGCTTCAGGGGTGTCACCTCACACCACCCAGCCACCAACAGATCAGACGGCCAGGAGGGGTGGCTTCCATGTGACGAGGATCTTTAAAGACTAAGATGTGTACTCTAAGTGTGGGAAATTCCCAACAAACACGGCCTTTATTATCAGAAAAGAATCAAGGGCCAGCCCCGTGGCTGAGTGGTTAAGTTCGTGCTCTCTGCTTCGGTGGGACAGAGTTTTGCTGGCCCAGATCCTGGGTGTGGACATGGCACCGCTTATCAAGCCATGTTGAGGCGGCGTCCCACACAGTAGAATTAGAAGGACCTACAAGTAGAATATACAGTTATGTACTGGGGGACTTTGAGGAGAACAACAACAAAAAAGACTGGCATCAGATGTTAACTCAGGGCCAATCTTTAAAAAAAAAAAAAAAAAGAAATTAAATAATCAGACTTCACTGCACCAAAGGCGCCGGGCTGTAGCAGCATCTACTTGACACCAGCCTTCCTTTTCTCTTTCCTGAACCAAGCGGGTCTTCCCTGTGTGCTGGGGCCCGGAAGACCCCCGACTCACTCACCAGTGTCCGGACCTCGGGCCCGAACATCGGGGTGTACTTGCAGTCCTGGCCCTCCAGGCCGTAGACATGGCTCTTCACCTTGAAAGAGTTGTCGGTGACAGCAGGCGGCCATGACGACAGGAAGCTACTGGTGAATGGGGGAGCTGCGAGGAGGCGGTGTTGGCGGTGGGGGATGACCAGCTCGGGCTCCAGGAACAGCTGCTCGCCTGGAAGGCAGGATCTGACTCTGGCTTCGGCTTCCAAGGGCGCAAAATACCCAGCTGCCACGGACAGGCTTCCTGAGCTCCTCCAAAGGTTTCTGAGGGGGTGACCGCGTGGCGTGGAGCCCCTCACCAGCAGGAAGCCAGAGAGGCCAAGGCCTCACAAAGCTGGCTGAGACGAAAGCATTACTGGGACCGAGATCATCTCTTGATGCCACCACCAGGGTCACTGGGGAGCCGAAGCTTGGAGCTCTGCTTCCCCTCCTACTGGGCACACCCGCGGCCACGAGTCCAGCAGCACCAGGGTAAGGCGGGCAGCAGCCAGGCTCACCCCATCACCCCGTCACTGTGCCCCAGGGGTCCCCACAGCACCCTTCACCAAGGCCACCCACAAGCCCATGCGGTGCACGCAGGGTCTGTGGGTCCCTCTTTAAGTGCTGCTATCTGCCAGCAAAGGCTTACCTTTCTGGATCATTTCAGCCAGGTTGGGCTGGGCAAAGACTTTGGCCACTCGGAAGACCATGAGTGCGTTCTTGGGGCTGACCAGGTCGGTGCGGAGTGCACGACTCAGGAAGCCCACAAAGAGCTTGGTGTACATCAGCAGGTTCTCCTGCACAAAGGGCGCCCTGGGGATGGAGGAGTGTGTCGGGCCAGACCTCCTTCTGGAGGCAGGGCTGCACTGGCCTCGCCTCCACTGCACCCTGCTCTTTCTGGGGTTCCACATTTTTCCCAGCCATGACCTCATGGAGGTATCACAAATCGGGGCTGAGGGGCTGGAGGAGGCAGGACAGAGGCAGGGGAGACTAGGCCCCCTGCAGACAAAGGAATCTTCCACAGGACGAGGCTCTTTCCTACAGGATCAAGGCCACTGTAGCAGAGTTGGCCAGGGCCCAGAGGGGCGCACAGGGGAAGGTGGTCAAGGAGCAGAGGTGCCAGTGGCAGGCCGGGGTGGGCTGCAAGGAGATAATGGGAGGCAGTTTTGGCGGCTGCCATGCAGGGAGCTGGTGAGTAAGGGTTGAGGGGCAGTTTGGGGGTAAGCGTGAACCATGCATCTGGGACCATAATGGCAAGGAGACAGTTTCTGCAGGAAATCCATCCCAGGGCCCAGGCAAGACACAGCAGGGTCAAGGAGGGGGCAGACTGTGCTCCTACCCTGTGGGCCCTCAGAGAAGAGCCCCAAGAGGCCCCTCAAGCAGGTCCCCTCAGGGAGGATAGGGTACCAGTGCTCACCATCTCTCCGACACACACCGGGCCTGGGAGTCACTGCTCTGAGCCTGCTTCTCAGGCGCATACCTCCAGGGCTGCAGGTAGCTCAGCCACATCTCCAGGACCTGGGGAGACACGTGTGCCCCAAGGGCCCGGTGACTGGCACGCAGGTGGCTGTGGGCTAGGCTTTGGGCCGAATCCTTGTGTGGCCTGGAGCCAGTTCCCGGGAGGAGCTCAGGGAGCAGGTGCAGCCTGAGCCACGGGCTTCGGCTCTGCTGGGGAGGGCAGGGGTGCCACTGGTTCTGGTCTCTTCCCATGGCCCTGAGAGTGAACAGCTGAGTCCCTCCCATGTCTGCCCCCCAGGACCTCTGTCATCAAGGGCACATGGAGGGCAAAGGCGAAGCTGTGACAGGCTGACACTCACGGCTCTGAACGACGCGTCCAGGGGCCAGTGGCCGAAGCAGTGCTGCAGGAAGAGGTAGAGCTTCTGCTGGACAAACCTCGGGACAGCGGCCCTGCAGGGAGAGGGGAGGGTCACCTCCCATTTGCAAGGGTCGGCTCTGCCAGGGGGCACCCCTGGGGGTGAGGCCTCCTACTGTAGCCCCATTCTTCAGAGGAAAGGACCAAGGTTCAGAGAGGTTAGAGAACGTCAAAGGACACACAGCACACGCACAGCTGACCCAGCATGGCTCTGTGTGCACTTCACCTCAGCTCACCCCACACAAGTTGCTCACTCTGCTGGTCCCAGTGAGCCTGAGAGTCAGGCCACCACCCCAGCCTTCTCCTAACGTGGGGGGAGCAGGGAGCAGCACAGAGCGCGGTCTCCAGTCACAACTGAGCCACCTGCTGTGGAGGTGCTCCCAGCCCGCTGCCTTTCCTGGGTGCTCTGTGGAACACTGTCAACGCAGAGCTCCCACTCCTGCCCAGCGCTGGGGAGGATGGACAAGGTGGAGCAGCAAGATGAGGCCTTGGCCCAGCCAGCCTGGCTCTTTCCACTGAAGAGGGCAAGCCTGGAAGGAAAGGCCACGGCAGCCGGAGAAGCAACTGGGCAGCCCCGACCCGGCTCTGTTGCCAAGACTCTGAGGGGCCTGTAGGGGGTGAGCAGACAGACCCAGGAGGGGACAAGGTGATTTCCCACCTGCCCCAGCCTGCAGAGGTCTCACACACCTGGGCAGATGTCACTGTGGATGACATGTGTGTGTGGGACAAGGAGGCGGCCAGCTGGGGACAGGAGCCCTGCCGATGGCCCCGTACCCACCGTTTGAACTCCTCCAAGGGGCTGGCGGCGTGGGAGTGGGCGGAGGGAGAGAGCTGCTCGGCCTTCAGGCTGTGGGAGAAGGCGTGCAGGTGCTTCAGCAGCAGACGCACCACCAGCACATGCTCCTCCGTGGGCATGAACGGCTCCTAAGGTGGGGAGGGCGTGGCCTCAGGACCACGCGGTCAGGAGGAGGACTCCCAGCTCTCCCTGTGCTCGGCCCCCAGGGCTGACCCCACTCAGCCTGGGCCTGTCTCTCTGCTTCCCTGACAGGAGAGGTGGGCTGGGCTGGCAGTGGGCCACCGCAGGCCCCACCCGTGCCTGGCACCGGGCAGATGAGCCACGTGCTGCTGGGTCTAACGGCTGGGTCTACCAGAGACAGGCTCAAAGCGGTGAAGCGCCTGGCCCAGTGCCTGCCGTGTGCCCTGGGATGGCTTCCTAAAACAGACATGTCTGCCAAGGGCTTCCCTGCGTGCTTCAGACCCCTTTTCTGCACCCTCTGTGGGCGACTCAGGTCACTGCTGCCCATCTGGGTCCCCAGCTCCCAGCTAGCTGGAGGAGAAGGAGCAGGGGGCAGGGCAAGCCAGCATCCACTGTGATCTGGATTTGGGGGTCCCCTGCCCACCTCCCGGGCATGTGCAGACAGCTCACTAGGGCCACGGCTTTCCCTTTTGGGTGAACCCCTCCCCAGGTCCTCTTCCTGCCGCAACCCCACCCTCCCACCTGCTCCCCCTCCTGGACACGGCTCTTTGGGGCTCAGCCTATGGCAGCCCTTCCTCCCTTACTAATGGACCTGTGGTTAACACAACCCCCAAACCAAGCCACCCTCAATCTGGAGCCGAACTTTCGATTCATGGAGTCCATGAAGGATCTCTGAGACCCAGACCTGAGAGGAGAGCCGAGTGCTGGCCATTCAGCAATGGAGATCAGGGTGGGGACCCTGAGGAAGTGGTGGACAGCATGGCTCCCAGCTCTGGGGTGTCCAGAGCGACACGCTCCTCTCCTACCCTCATCCCCAGTCCCCTGGGGCCTCCATAACCTTGACGGAGGAGCATTTAGCAGCCGTGTCCAAATCCCATGCAGTGCTGAGGCTGGCACAAGCCCCACCTCCTGGCACATCCCAGGTGCAGCAGGCCTCACACGGGCCCCAAGCCCCAGCCCTGGCGCCACTGCTGCCCACAGCCCCGTCCACTCAGCTCTGTTATGGAAACACTGCCACAGGCCCAGGTGACACATCCCACGGGGCACTACATCTGGGGATGGAACTCCAGGAGGCCAGAGGTAATTTTCTTTTGCTTATCTACATTTTTTAAGTCTTTGTGCAAGGAACTTGCATTGTTTTGAGAAAAAAGGAAGATTTTAATAATAATAAGACTAAAAGGGCATCTAAGACCATAGGGCACCAATGCCAGGCCATGACTCCCCACCGGGAGCCTCCCCTCTCTCATTCCTGGCCCCTTGCTCTGACCCTGGTTACCACCCTGTCGGCTCAGGGGAGGCGAGCGCATCCACTTGGGAACAGGGACCCCTGCCCTACCTCGTCCCACCTTCTGCGGTGTTTCTGTAGAGCCAGGCTCCCCCCACATGACCCCAGCAACCACACTGGAACCCTCTCGGGTGATCTTCCGTCTAGGTTTGTCAAGTCAAACTTATTTTCCTCCAATTCCCCACCCTCCTGAGCCAAATCCCCATGGGAGTCTCTGACTATAGCTGCACATGGCCTCCTCCCCTTTTAAGGACACCTTTCCAAAGCCTGCAGCATTTCTCACGGGCCTGGCTCTCGCTGGAGCTCTGTATGCCTCTCCCAGGGCTCTCGGCCCTCCTTGGAAGGGAAGGCAGCCAGGATGCTTCTCCAGGGACCCTGCTTGTAGCCAAGTGAGACCCTCCCCAACAGAGGCCGGAATGGCCCCCACTCCTGTGCCCAGCCGTCCACACCAGCCCTTCTGGACTGTTCCTTTCCCTCCCCCTTGCAGCTGCTGCTTCTGAGCGGGAAACTCGCTGTGAACTGCACTCACCATCCCATCCCAGCAAAACGTGATTCCTCATCTTGTTCTCAAGGTCAGTGCTGTGTGTTCCCACCCAGGGTGACTGGACGGGCCCTTGGCCATGAACACGGCTCCAGATACACGTTTGTGTGGTTCCTGTCCAGACTTCCTGGCAAGCATCTTGTGAATCAAGGAACCACAGATTGTTGGCCTGAAACAGCCTCCAGGTCTGAACTCCACATCACTGACCTCAGATTTGTCCACACACTGGTCACTTCGCCTAAGCAGACCACAGTCGCCATGAGATCACCACCGGTTCTCATCTGCCTCTAGAGGATTCCACGAGGCCACAAGAGGCCAGGCTCAGAGGAGAAGGCCAGGCCCTGGCTCGCCCAGGGATTGACAGACTCTCTGGGCTGGGGGCTGAGCACCACATTCTCCTTACACTCTGCCTCACACATGGCTCGGGTTGGCAGAACCATACCACCCACAGGTCCCAGGGCCTCTGCCTCCTCAGTCAGTTCCTGAGTGCCAGGCCTGCACCGCGGGCCGCGGGCAAGTCAGGCCACTGCAAAGGCTGCACCATTTCGCTCCCTCGAACCAGGACCAAGCACAGAGCCCTCCAACACCTGAGAACTGCAACACCTCAGCTGGCTTAGGGCTTGGCTAGGCAGGTTCTGTGATCCCATAGCAAGCCGGGGTCATCTGCCTTGCTCCCTGCCACATGATGCACACCCCAACCCAGGCTAGTCTGCAAAGCTGGGGCTGGGCCAGGTTGAAGGCTGACCCCTACTGCTCCCTCCTCACAGACATGGGCCTCAATCTGCCTGGAACAGGTCTCTGAATCACCCCCAGCCAGCCCCCTGCCAGCCCCTCGCTTTACCACTGCACTGACGTTAGCTCTGTGGCTTACACCACGGGCAGGCGTGAAAAGGAACAAAACGAGAGCGGCCAGTACTTGGTAGGCGTGGAGGGCCTGGAGGCTGGGTTGGGCAGGGCTGTGGAGGGCGCTGGAGACACTGAGTCGGTAGTGCAGAACCTCCAGCTGAGAGACAACAAAATAGAGAAGCCAAGAGAAAAGGTGGGGGCGGGGCAGGGGCAGAGGGCAGAGGAGAAGCGGAGGCAGGGCAGAAGGGAAGGGGAGAGTGGGGAGAGAAAAAAAGTGAGAACGAGCCCAGAAGTAAGGAGAGAAAACAACAAAAACAAAAGCAGGTCAGTGACAATCCAACAACCACAGCCCAGCAGCCTCAGGCCAGGAGACATCCCCTCTCAGCCGCCCAGACCAGCCCCACCCTCCGGGGGGTGGACCGGAGCCAGGCCCGAGGAGGGCATGCTCCTCCACCTCCCAGGCAGAGGGACTAGGGAAGGACAGACCCTCAAGGTCACCTGGGCAGCCCCCTCCATGTCGCCGGGGCCTGAAGGCCTCTCCAGCTCCCTGAGGTCAGCCACACTCACTCTCCTTCCAGAGGGTCCTGCTCTCTCTCAACCCTGATCACAGTGTGTGCAGTGCATGCATGCTGCCGCCCACCAGAAGCCCAGGGGCCTTACTGGGACACACTGCTGGCCACCAAGGCCCTGAAGGCCCTGAGGCTCACAGAAACTTTTGAGGAGCCAGTTCCACATGGAGGCCTCTCTGGCCAGGAAGGAAAAATATGTAATTTATTGGACTTCCCTGGGTTGTCCCGACGAGAAATTCACTAAGGCGATACATGATGTGCTCAATTCCTGGCTCTAACATCCAATCAGTGTCCCGTCCTGAACGGATCCCTCTGCCTGGGGATGGGTTCCCAAAGGCAGCACAGGCTCACCTGGCACCCTCTACACCCCACATTCCAGAAATAGCTCAAGTGGCCCAAACACTCATCCGTTCTAGTTCTGGGAAGATCAGCCTCTACCTCACCAGGACCTCCACCCTCCAGATACAGAGCCTTCCATCAGTTCCAATGTCAGAAGTCCCTGAGAATCTGGCCACGGCCACACACACCCTGAGGCGGCTAGAACCCTGAAGCTGGGACAGCCATGGACACCGGGGACAACAGCTGAGAGGGCATGCTATCTGGCTCCCAGCCCAGGACCCTTAGCCCTACCTGCTGCAGCATCGAGGCCTGCTGAAGCAGCCCCCTTCAGCCAAGCACAGCTCAGAGCCGGCCCCGCACACATCCTGCCCCGTGAGGGCCAGCCTCCCACCTGAGCAGCATGCCCCACTGGGCTTCACAGAGGAGAGGTCAGAGCACATGTGCCAGACTCTGAGGAAACAGGCACAGCCAGAGACACGCAGAGCAGGGCTGGGAAGGAGCAGAGCAATGAGGTGGGGGCCCTTCACAGCCTTCCTCCAGCCAATCCTGGGCTTGGCTGCAGCTCTCAGTGAGGGCTGAGGGAACACACAGGTCCCCCGTTGGGTCCCTGCCCCTACCTGCAGGAACGCAAGGCAGGCCCCACAGTGGCCTGCAGGCTGCAGGGCTGTGGCTGTCCTTACGACTGGCCCCTCCAGAAGCCCCACTCGGCAAGCTGGGGTCAATGGAGGCCTGGGCCTCTGGGAGCAGTATACACGGGACCCTGCCCAGCCACGGACCCACTGTGGGACCTCCAGGAGCTGCACCTCCTGCATCCCTAACACCAGGAACACTGACCCCAGGGCTCCCAGGAGACACACAGTGCAGAAGGCCTTTTGGCTGGCAGATCTACTACTAAAAATTAAGATGGGCGTGCTTCCACCGGCTCAGGAGAGCAGACAGGAAGGCAATACAGCAAAGCGGCCTCTGCAGATCAAGCCACACGCACAGGGGCTGAGCAAGGCTCCCAGGACCCCAGGGGAGAAGCCCCCTGGCCCGATTACTCATGCACTGGCCAGGAACATGCAGCAAGTCTGCTCTGGAAGCAAGAGGGCAGTGCAGGGGCTTTGCAACATGAGAGGTCCAGGACAGAGTCCTGGCTTTCCTCCTCCTCCCATGTGACGCCAAGGATGGAGATTTAGGGTGCCCTGCACTTTAAGAGAGCAGTGGCAGGGGCTGCACACCCCCAGCGTCCATACAGCAGAGCACTGGGGCCGCAGAACTGGTGGCCAAGGCTCTGAAGCAGGAGAACCACGGCTTCTCCCAAGAATCACACAGCAAAACCTGCAGGCTGCCCTCCTCAATTTTCACCCAGGATCCGTAATTCTTAGGGAAGCCCTCGAGAATTCTATCTGGCAGTGACAAAAGCCAAGTGTGAGGAACAAACTGGTGCACAGAAGCTGTGGACGCAGTTACAGGCCAATGCTGCCTTCAGCAGCACACAGTGTGCTGCCCAACAAGAGATGGGGGAAAAGCGAGGAGAGGACAGGCCAGGGCGTGTGTGGGAAGGTGTCAGACCCCACCCACCCCCAAAATGGCTGCCTGTCAACGCTCTAGAGGAAGTGGAGGGCAGCGTGGGCACCAGGGTGGGCTGGGTCTGCCAGGGGCCACCTCAGGGGGAAAGCAGGAGGCACTGTGACGGTAGAGGGGACAGACCTGGACGTGACTCCCAGAGGCATCACAGCTCCCCCAGCCCCAGAACACAAGCACCACAACTTCATCTGCTCATGCTGCCAGGGAGGCGGCTCTGGGATTAGCACGGGGAGGACCCCAGAGAGCACAGGCCTCCAGCCCTAGGGTGCAAACCCACCACAGAACAAAACCCACCTGCTGTTCAGCAACTCAGTGAGGGGTGAAGGTGGGTTTCTGCTTCCCACTATCCAGCCCTCAGAAAGTAGCTGCGATCGAGGACAGGAAGCAGCAGGCTGACCAGGCACACCAGGGCCAGAGCAGGAGATGGGAAAAGGCTGTGGCAACATACCTTGGCATGAGGGGACTGCATTTTTTGGTACATCTCCAAGGAATAATGATGAAGCCACATTTCAACAAAAACCTGCAAAAGAGTATTAGCTGGTCTAATGATGTTCAACAAGGCATCACCACCATTTAATGGGGAAAGGACAGTCTTTTCAACAAATGCTGCCAGCAACCAGGATCTCCACATGCAAATGAATAAGCAGGACCCTTACCTCACACCACATACAAAAAATAACTCAAAATGGATCAAAGAGTTAAATGTAAGAGCTGAAACTATAAAACTCTTAGAAGCAAACGGGGAGAAAACTTCATGACATTGAATTTGGCAATGATTTCTTAGATAC
Source organism: Equus asinus (assembly GCF_041296235.1). Taxonomy (NCBI): domain Eukaryota; kingdom Metazoa; phylum Chordata; class Mammalia; order Perissodactyla; family Equidae; genus Equus; species Equus asinus. The sequence goes on from NC_091797.1 coordinate 99,698,916, forward strand.
GACTCCAAAAGCACACACTACAAAGGAAAAAAATAGACAAACTGGACTTCATGAAAATTAAAAACTTTTGTGCATCAAAAGGCACTATCGACGAAGGGGCTGGCCCCGTGGCCGAGTGGTTAAGTTTGCGCGCTCCGCTGCAGGCGGCCCAGTGTTTCGTTGGTTCAAATCCTGGGCGCGGACATGGCACCGCTCATCAAACCACGCTGAAGCAGCGTCCCACATACCACAACTAGAAGGACCCACAACGAAGAATATATAACTATGTACCGGGGGGGGGGCTTTGGGGAGAAAAAGGAAAAAATAAAATCTTTAAAAAAAAAAAAGGCACTATCAACGGAATAAAAAGGCAAGCCACAGAATGGGGGAAAATATTTGCAAATTACATATCTGATAAGGGATTAATATCAGGCTATATAGAGAAACCCTAAAACTCAGCAACAAAAATAAAACAACAACTGAATTCAAAAATAGGCAAAGGATTTGAATAGACATTTCTCCAAAGAGGACAAGTGGCAAACAGCCAATAAGGACCTGAGAAGATATTCAACACCACTAATCATTAGGACAATGCTAACCAAAATCACAATGAGATACCACCTCATAGCCATGAGGATAGTTATAATCAAAACACAGAAAATAACAAGCACTGGTGAGGATGCAGACGAATTGGAACCTTTGTGCATTAATGGAAGGAATGTAAAGTGGTGCAGCTACCGTGGAAAACAGTAAGGTGGTTCCTCAAAAAATTAAAGAGAATTACCGGATGGTCCAGCAATTACACTTCTGGGTATATACCTCCCAGAAACTGAAAGTAGAGTCTCAAAGAGATATTTGCATATCCGTCTTAATAGCAGTATTATTTTCAGTAGCCAAGAACTGGAAGCTACCCAAGTGACCATCAACAGATGAATGGATAAACAAAATGTGGTATATCCATACAATGGAATATTATTCGGCCTGAAGGAAGGAAATTCTGACATGCTACAATGTGAATGAACCCTGAAGACACTATGCTAAGTGAAATATGTCAGTCCTAAAAAGACAAATACTGTGTGATTCCACTCATCTAGATACCTAGAGTAGTCAAATTCACAGAGACAGAAAGTAGTGTGGTGGTTGCCAGGGGCTGGGGGAAGGGGTAAATGAGCAATTATTGTTTAATGGGTATAGAGGTTCAGTTTTACAGCATGACAAAGTTCTGCAGATACATTATAACCATGTGAACACATTTAACACTACTGAGTGTACACTTTAAAAGTGTTAAGGTGGTAAATTTTATGTATTTTACCACAAGTCCTAAAAACTTTTTTAATTAAAAAAAAAAAAAAAAGAGCACGAGCATTTCAGTCCAGGAAATAACCCTCCAGTTCTGCCCTGTAAGCTCATCTTGGTGGCCTGCCCTCCTCACAGGCTGGCAGAGCGAGAGCCCACATCAGTGTGGGCCACTGGAAGCACCAGGAGACCCTTCTGTGAACACAGATGATAATTCCAGCTGTCCGACCTCCCGGTGCTGCTGTGACAACAACATGGAAGCCTCAAAAAGCACAGCAACCCACACGCCAAGAGTGACGTACAGGGTAGGGGGGACAGAGTCCCATTTTATACACATTCCAGGCTGTCAACAAGCAATGCTTGCAGTTACCAACTCAACAACTCCAGAATCCAGGGTCAGAACCAGCCAAATTCCTCCAAGATGTGTTTGGAAGAGACACTCAAGCCTGGGGGGTGCCAGCGGTGCACTGTGGAAATGAGCCAGCCCATGCCTGAGGGAGGGTCTGGAGCCCGCATATGGGCAGACAAAGGGTCCCGCCGCCACCCTTTTGTTTTTTGGGGGTTTTTTTGGAGGAAGATTAGCCCTGAGCTAAGTACTGCCAATCCTCCTGTTTTTGGCTGAAGAAGACTGGCCCTGGGCTAACACCCATGCCCATCCTCCTCTGCTTTATACGTGGGACGCCTACCACAGCATGGCACTTGCCAAGCAGTGCCATGTCTACACCCAGAATCCGAACCGGTGAAACCCCTGGCCACCAAGAAGTGGAACGTGTGAACTTAACCGCTGCGCCACCAGGCCGGCCCCTCCACCACCCTTTTGGATCCCCTGACATGGAAGGGCTGGGGGCTGCCTGCCGACTGAGGTGAAGTCTTTGAGGGACCTCTCCACTCAGCGTCATAAAAATGTTGCTGGCGTAGGGTTTATACCCACAGGATGGTGATCCCAGGAAACATAGACATGGGAATGGGTCAGAAAGGCCAGGTCAGGTGGGGTGGGGAGAGCATTTACACGGATCCATTGGAAACTAGAAGACTGCACAGCTATTACATCACCATGAGAAAAACAAAACTGTGGACAGGGAATCCTGGGATGAAAAACACTCCCAATGACATATAGGTTAGACAGGTGGGCAAATTTCTTCCATCTCTGTTTTCTAAACATCACAGTAGGAAAATACTAACAATTTAGAACCACCCACAGGATGAGGGGCAGTCTTTAGGCCTCTGCCCCACAGGGTAGAAGGTGGCTGAGCAGTTTATTTGAAATGGAAGCAGAGAAGAGCTGCCTTGGCTCTCACCTGGAGCAGAGTTTCTGACCTCCAGATCTCATGGGAGGCAGGGTCTGCATTCACAGATGTCTGATGAGAGATGTGTCGCTTCAGGAGGCTGGTGTGGTGGAGGCCATAGGAAGCAAAAGGCATGGCTGGCGTCCTGAGGGAGACACAGAAGCAGGCCTTAGTTAGGGACTCCTGCTGGCATAAGCAGGGGCGATCTGGACTTCAAAATCAATGACAGCAGTAATGATTACAGTCTGTTCAATCATACAATGACCCCCAAGTCCATGTTGATACATACAAATAAATAGAAGACAAAAGTCTTCCTTACCATAGGGTACCCACTAATACATGTAAGAGTGAGGAAATCAGAAAAGCATCAGTTGGCAACCAACTTATTAATAGCTGATCTGGCTGAGGATCATCAGGGGATGCTAACACTAGTGATAACTGCATAGTCTTAGTATATTTTCCCACTAAATCCCCCTTGTTAATTAATTTGGGCACAAAGTCTTTAACTTTACAGCAGGAAAACCTGGCCAACACCCCTTAGCCCAGTGATCAAGCTAATGTCACCAGTAATGGGGGACAGACACCCTGGGCCACAGCTGCAGTGCTCCTTCCAACACCCACCCTGGGCCTGATCCAAAGGAAACACCTGAGAACACCCACACCCAGGCTGCACACTTTAAAGGCGTGAAGGTAAGGAAAGACTGAGGGACCGCTCCAGACTGACGGTCACTAAAGTGACAACTGCATGCAGCGAGTGGACCTGCTCTGGGTGCCAGCCAGGCAGCAGACATTAGCAGGGCAGCTGGTGAAACCTGAGTGGGGTCTGAGGATTAGATGGTGGCCTGGTAGCAATACGAACTCCCTGATCTGGATGGAAGTGCTGTGGTTATGAAGGAGAATGCACCGCTTTTAGGAAACACACTCTGAAACATTAAGAGGTTACGGGGCATCACATCTACAACTTATTCACATGGCGCAGAAAGAAACCTATGCAGATAAATTGAGAGAGGATGAAACAATTCAAAAATCTGGGTGAAGAGTCTCTGAAAGTTCTTAATGTTGTGTGCAGCAACTTTTCTGTAAGTCTGAAATTGTATGTTGAAACAGCAAACAAAATTGGGCCTAGAAAACTGCCTGGCAGCTGAAGTCTGCCCTGGAGAGGGAATGAACCCGGCCCACCCAAGTCCTCCTTCTCGGCCGCAGCATCACCAATGCCAGGGAAGCCTCTCCCCACTTCTGTGCCCCCACTTTCAACGCCTTTTCCTTGGGGGCATCTGTCCACACGTGGGAATTTGGGGTAATGGCATGGCATGGACCAGCAGATGTGAGTGGCCAGCACCTGCAGGAAAGAGCCTGCCTGCAGCCTCCCAGGGAAGGCAAGGGGCCAGTGAGGTGGAGGAGGGCTCAGAGGAGCACAGGCGGCAGCTGCCGGGGCAGAGGGGTCTCCTGGGGAGAGTTGGCCAAGAGGCCCCACGTTTAGGGCTCAGCAGTCCCCAGTTCACCCTTGGGCTCAGGCTGGTGCTCATTCCCCTCCTGCACAGTCCAGCCTGCTTGGATTGACACAAAAGGCTCTTCACCCCAAGGCCTCTGGTTCAGGCCAAGACTTGGTCCTGGAGCCCACACAGATTCCTACTATTCTCATTTGTCCATGGGTCAACCTTCCATGGCCTGCCTACAAGTTCTTTCTCTCCAGAACCATCGGCCCAACACCATCAATCAGCTCTCACCTTCAAGTCATCTGCCACCCTGCTCACTGCCTCAGTGTGAGGCTTGGGTGCTGCATGTGATGGGGGCTGCTACAGGCAGAACACAGCCTGTTCCCACATCAGAGCCAGGCCCTGTCAATGAGGCCACAGGACCTGACAGTGCAGGGATGCCTCCTGAAAACCAAAATACAGATGTCCTCCTCACCCTCACCCTCCAGTCTGCCTCGGCAGGTGAAGATGGGGAATCTCAGGTATAAGAAAAATCAGGGAACCCTGGACAAAGAGTGGCACCATCGTCCCCATAAGCAGTGCCCACTGACTGGGCCACTGCCTCGGGGAAGGGCCAGGCCTTAACGGCTAACAGGAGGCATTGGCCACCTCAGGCACTGGCCAAGAGCCTTACCTGGGAGCTGGTGAGGGGCTGGGTGCCCCCGGACTAGAGGAGAGTAGGGGGAGCACATTGCCTTCTGTGGGCAGAAACCATGAGAGGTACCTGTCCACCAGGATGAAATAGGCACAGTCTGAAGTACGAATGTGCAGGGCTCCGGGGAGTGGCTAGAAAATGAAACTCACATTAGCGTGTGGCTCTGGGTGTCACCCCAGGCTGCTGACCCCAGCAATTGCAGGCTTGACTCAATGCAGGGAGGCCGTGGGACGTGGGCTGTGTCCCCGAGGCTGGCCCACGAGCACCCAGGGCAATGCCAGAAAAGTTCCCACTGCAGAGGGCCTCACTAGACCCCTCAGTCCTGCCAGCATGTGAACACCCCGGCACCTCCACCCTGACCCCACGCCCAGCAAGCACCTTCTGTGGGAAGCCTCCCTGACCGCCACCTGGGGTGCTCAGGTCACCCCACACTGGCTGGTAAGTCTGCCCACCAGCCTGTCGTCCTCACTAAGTAAGGATGGCTTGAAGGGCAAAGGCTGGAGGCAGAATGAAAGGAGGACCCGCAGAAAGGAGGCGGGAAAGGAAAAGGAGAAACAGAAGACAAGGAAGGGCCGACAGGTGGCGCTCGGGCAAATCCAAGCTCCCTCTTCTCCGTGTGAAAACAAGAGCCCGGGGTCATGGCCCCCACCCTTCACGAGGGGCTTTGCAAAAGCAAACCGCTCACAGACATCGCTTCTGTACCTTCTGAGTGATGAGGCTCAACGCAAAGAAGAACAGGTAATACTCAAACGGACCTGAAGGCAGTGTTAGGGGCAAATGGCACGGTTGCTGGCCACCCACAGCCTCCCACCCTCAGGGCTGACAAAAAGGATACTGAGAGCCAGGTTCAGACCGAGGCCCCCAGGCGGGGGAAACTGGACCTTGTTGTGGTACAGAGGGCTGTCTGGGAGCACGCGCTCCTGGATGGAGGCCTTCACAGGACCCTGCGGGGAGAGGGAGGCGGGCTTGTGGGCAGGTCCCGGCACGGTGCCCCACATGTGGCGCAGCCCTTTGGGAAGGCTGTTGAGGAGACCAGTACAGAGACCCTGCCCGTGGGACCAGTGCTGTCTCTGCGTGGCACTTGAGCAAAGGAGCCTTCACAAAGATGTGCAAACAGCAAGGACAGCAGCTGTGCATGTTTCTGAGTGTAGCCAGGCTCTTGATAAATCCCATCTCCTGTGCTTCTCATACCCACCAAGCAAGTCACCCCTTAATTTGCCCTGCAGGACTACAAACCTGGAAAAACAAAGTGACCAGTCACACGGCCCTGCCTGTCACCAGGCGGCACGGCGCTTTCCCCATCGGCAGAGTTTGGAGTGATCTTTATAAAAACCACTAAAACTGCAACTTGTGATGCCTCCTGGGCCCTGAACAGACACTGTGGCTTCTCTTGCCCACTGTCACAGCCCCTCTGAGGGCTGGCCCACCCACCACTACCGCAGCCGCTGCATAGGGCTCTCCGCCCCCAGCATGGCTGTCCTCACATGGTGTACTTACAGGCAGGTAGGAGACCGGAAAATCAAACTTATAGTCTTCAGCTTGCAGTTTATAGACCAGCTTCATCATCGGGCCACTGAAGATGAAATTAAACCAACAAGCACAGGGCAAATGAACTACAAACCATCTTGCTTTGATTGTTTTTTAACTTTGAAAAATAGAGTGATTTAAAAATGGGGTGGGCTGGCCTGGTGGTGCAGTGATTAAGTTTGCACGTTCTGCTTTGGTGGCCCAGGGTCACTGGTTTGGATCCCGGGTATGGACCTACGCACTGCTTGTCAAGCTATGCTGTGGCAGGCATCCCACACATGAAAAGAAAAGTAGAGAAGGATGGGCATGGACGTCAGCTCAGGGCCAGTCTTCCTCAGCAAAAAGAGGAGGATTGGCTGCAGATGTCAGCTCAGGGCTAATCTTCCTCAAAAAAAAAAAAGGGGGGGGTCACAACAGGAAAACACCCAGCCCCTCAGGTGACAAACCTACTTACCCAGGGTCTAGAAATTCCATTGCAATGCTGTACTCTACAGGGCTCACACGTCCCTGTAAGCAGCGGAGGTTCCAGCCAACGAGGACGCCATCCAAGCTGCCGAAGATGCTCTCTACCAGCCATGGGAAGATGGTCTGCAGCTCCTGAAACAGCGTGCCAGTGAGGCTTTGGGCAGGCTCGCCGAGGACCAGTGCCCACGGAGGGGCTGTGTGCCATGTGGGCCTCCCCGCCCAGCTCTAGTCTTGCACCACATGCTGCCCACCTCCCTCTCGGGCCCAGTGCTCTGAGGATGTCACTCCCTGGTTCAGAGACCCACAGGAACCCTGGCACAACAGTGCCAACAGGAGGAGCAGCTTTGGATTCTTTCGCTGTGGTTGCGTGGCATAGCAAGCAAGACTGCTTCACGTGTCGGCCAATTAATGAAGTCAGTCTATGATTAAAAGGTTTTTAAAAAAATGTCAGAAATTTCTGATCTGAAGAGAGTTTTATTAAAAAGGGCCTCAACCTCCTGTCTCAGAGTGGGCCCTTGAAACTATGACTTACTGTCATTTGGTAGTAACTCCTTGTCCAGGCCAACTTCTTGCACTTACTTACCCTTACTATTTGACAATTCCACATGTGACGTAAATATACGTTTTCAGTATTTACATCAGGGTTTCCAACCTTGGCACTGCTGACATTTTGAGTTGGACACTTCTTTGTTGTGGGGGCTGTCCTGTGCACTGAGATGGTTACCGGCATGCCTAGCTCCCACTGACTCAATACTAGTAGCACTATATGCATCTGACAACTAAAAATGTCTCCAGACGTCGCCAAGTATCCCACATGGGACACAAGCATCTACGGTCGAGGACCCCTGGTTTACGTGTTCACATGTTTAAATGTGTCTATAAACGTGACAGTCACAATACCAGGTCAGGCCTCCACAGGCCAGTGCTCAGACGTGAGGATCAGTAATAACGTTTCTTAAGGAGTGTCTGAGTCACATCCCAGAGACACTAGCAGAGCTGTACCTTTGCTGGAAAATCTTCAATGACTTTAACCAAGTCTTGGCAGCGCTGAGCAAAGGGTTTATTTACAGAGTCAGCTTTCAGACTAGCCTAGAAGACAGAACAAATCAAAAAAATCAGGAGCATATTCATCTTGCAGCTTTTGCTGATATTCTGGCTCAAGTCAAAAGAGAAATCCAAATGCTGGGCAGGACTCAGACACACACCACTGGCCTGATTCTCCAACACCTCATCCATCAGGTCATGTATGTGTCAGTGGCCTAAAGGATGCTACTAGAAGAGAGGCAAGGTCCTATGCTCTCTAGACCAGTGATTCTCAGGCTTGCTTCCCAGCACCCTCCTTCAGGCACCTCCAGTTACCTGAGAGAACTGCACATTAGCATAACAAAAGTGACTTCCATCTGATCCGAAAGCAAGGGGTCAGCTCCAGGGTCAACCCCACAGCAGGAGAGGACCCCTATTGTGTAGGGCACCCCTCAAAGACCACAGAGCACTCACCCAGTGTGCACACATGAACTGGAGATTTCCCATGACTGACCACTCTTGATTCACCCCACTGTGATCACCAGTGAGAATGACCAATGGTATGATGGTGTCATTTGTTGTCATTTAAGTCCTCTTAACCAAGATGTCCTCTACTCAGTAGATAATGAACCTACTAAATTCATCACCTTAAGAAATAAGGCAAGAGCTTGCACCATAGCCTAGTGGTTAAGTTTGGCACGCTCCGCTTTGGTGGCCCAGGTTCGGTTCCCAGGACCTACACCACTCATTGGCAGCTGTACTGTGGCAGTGACCCACATACGAAGTAGAGAAAGACTGGCACAGATATTAGCTTGGGGTAAAGCTTCCTCAAGCAAAAAGAGGAAGATTGGCAACAGATAATAGCTTAGGGCGAACGTTCCTCAGCAAAAGAAAAAAAGAAATAAGGCAGGCTAAAAACCGCAGATAGTTTCAGCCAAGTGCCGACACTAATCATGAAGGTGATGGAGAGAGAACATCGAGGACAAGGACTGAGGACATATACCTGAGGTCACGGGGCGCAGGAAAGCACTATGTGTCCTGACTCCACGAAGAAAAGAAGCCTCCATGCAAATGGATAAACATCCGGAGGAAATGCCAGAATTTTAACCAAGAGGGTTTGTCCACTTGCTAATGGGGGCAGAGTCCACAGAGCTCAGGCAGAGGCGGAGACCTGAGCTGTTCAGGCCATGGGGCAGATCTGTTGGCTCCAGAGGGTGCACTGAGGAAGAACGTCCCAAGTAAAAGTTTACCGAAAGCATCTTCTAGGAAGTGAAATTAGAAACTTTCGCCACTGACATCCGCCTCACACTAACTTCTCAGGATTATGCTTAATGCTTAAGTATAGTTCTGGTGGCCCCCAGCATAGCCGTGTCCCTCCATTTTTCACTGACAACAGTCATGATTATTAAAACACCTCACTTTTGTGTAAGGAATTACGAGACGTGACAATTCGGACCTACATCCTTTTCACTGCTCTTCCCCACACCCTGGGAAATAAGAAAACGGCGTTTGAATCAATTCGTCTTGTAGATGAGACAACCAGGGCTTAGCGGTTGAGTAACCCCAAGGTCCTGCACCAACAGGAGGCAGAGTCAAACCTAAGGATTCTAAGCCAGTCCAGTGTTACTCCCATCACACGCCCCAGAACACCCACGGGAGAGTTCTTCCAGCCTGTGGAAAGCAGGCTCCAGTCCCTCGGCTACACGAATGTCCTCATGCCACACTCACCAGTAGGAAGCTGGGCTGCTGCAGGTGAGGGAATGCCATGACAGCTCCCGTGGAGGTGGAAACCGCCGTCTCAGGAAAGCACTGTGGAAGCAAGAGGAAACCTCAGCACCTGCCTCCGCAGAACGCTGCCCGCCTCACAGTGTAACACAGGGACAGGCTGGTGACCACCCGCTGCAGGCCAGGCCCGCGTCCCACGGAAGGCGCCTCTCCCGCGTGCACAGCGCCAGCCTCACCAAGCTCGAGGGGGGTCCTCGCCAACGCTGGGTGGCGCTGGCACAGCCCTGCCAGGAGCCGGGCTGGTGGAAGGGCTCCCCAGCACTTCTCACTCAACCCTGGGGGGCAGGCAGACCTCTACAGACAGCCTCCAGCGCCCCTGCCCCGCTAGGCACTGAGGGGACGGGACTCTGCAGACACCGCGAGAGCCTCCAGTCGGGGGGCCGCTGCAGAGCAGCCGCGGAGGACAGGCGGGAGACGCAGCCCCCGTCCCACAGCCCCAGGGAGCTGCTGCCGCCTGGACGGGCGCGGAAGCAGAGTCTCCCCCAGGGCCTCCGGGCACAGGAGAGGCGGACGCCGCGTGGCTGGGAGGCAGCAAGCGCAGGGGCTGTAAACCTCTGGCTTCTTAATTAAGCGAGAACAGAAAGCCCGGCCTCACACCAGCCCCGGCGCCGCACAGACGAGCAGCCGGAGACGGAGAGAAGCCGAGCCCCTCGCCCTGGCCGGCGGGTAACGGGCAGGGCCGGGAGCCACACACACAGACCTGCTCGCGGTCTCTCAGGGGACAGGCGGCCATGGCCTCCGTGTCGCCTCGGCTGAACGGGCGCTCGGGGGGACAGCGCGCCCAGGGAGCCTCTGCAAGAGCCGTCAGGATAACGGGACCAGCTCCGCAGACGCCCGCCTCCGCCCCGGCCCCACACGGAAGACCCAGGCCCGGACGAGTAGACCGGAGGCGGGGTCCTCCGGAGGGCTGTGCCCACGCCGAAGGCGGGCTGCGGCGGCGGCCGAGGGCTGAGCGGACACGCGCGTGTCCGCCGCCCGGCAGTGCGCCCTGCTGTGAACGCCGGCTGAGGAAGACGGAAGCCCCGCCGCAGGACGGGGCCCAGGGCTCCCGGGAAGAGGGCGCCCGCTCCAGAGCGAGGCGGTGGCGCGGAGGTGAGACGAGAGGAGAGCACCCGCGCTCAGGGGCGCCACCCGGGCAGCGGCGGGAGGAAGAGGCCGCAGGCGCGACCCGGGCCCCAGAGGAGGCGGCGTCTCTCCGCCTGGGCCCGGCTGCCAGCACGCCTCCCGCGCCTCCCGCCCCGCCCTCCGGAGCGGCTCCCGCCTCAGCGGGCTCTTCCGAGAGCCGCAGCGCCCAGCGACGCCGGTCGCACCACCCCTCCCCGCGGCCGCTCTGCTCCCGCTCCGGCTCACCGGCGTCCTGTGAGGCGAGCCTCGGCGGCCCCTCCTACAGATGGGGAAACTGAGGCTCGGAGATCGAGCCACACGGGGAGGAGGGCTCGGGGGCCACACCTCTGGCTGACCCGAGGCTCCACTTTAATCGGAGCTCCCCTCCTCCGGCCCGCTCACCGCGCGGTAACCGAGCACCGCCGGGACGGGCGCGGGAGGCGGCAGGAAGGTGGCAGGAGAGCGCTGCCGGCCCGGCCTGGCCCGGCCCGGGGCTCGCGGAGGAACGGCGACGGCTCCGGCGGAGGTTCGGGGAGGCAGCTAGGACGCGGGGCGGTCCCGCGCACGGCTCCCGCCACTCACGTGTGGAGTCCACAGCGTCGCTTGCCTCACGGACAGAGGCTGCCGTTCAGTTACCGAGCGCCCAAATGTCGTCATCAAGCTGCGCGTGGCGTCTCGTCCCCTGACTGGGCGGGAAACGGGCCGCAACCAATGGGAGCCTCTACCTCTGAAGGCGCCTGCGCAAAACGACGGCCAAGTTTTGCGTCTCCGCCTCTGGCGGCGCGTGCGCAGGGAGGGACAGCTGCGCGCCAAACTTCTGGGCGGCCGACTTGTCCCGGCAAGGACTGCGCGAGCGCATAAGGAGAGGCCGTTCATTAGGGCCAGCGAGGCGCGGCCTCTAGTGGGAACCGGTCGCTAGAGAGCGCTGTGGGAGCGCATAGTGGGGCGGGGCGGGCGGCTGGCGAGGCCCTGGTCGGGGGCGGGGAGAGAGGGGGGCCAGCGGATGGCACGGCGCGGGCTCAGGGGCCGGCAGGGCGCGCACCTTCGCGCGGCCGCGCAGATGGAGGCGCTGGGCGCCGGCCCCCGCCGGGGGCGCGCCCAGGTACAGGAGGCGGCCCTGCAGAAGCTCGCGCTGCGGCCGAAGAAGGCGCTGAGCGCCCAGGAGATGGACCCGGACGAGCTGCGCAGGCGGCGGGCGGCGCCATCTACCCGACGTGTTCAGTGAGTGGGCGCGGGCGGGGCTGCACGCTTGGAGACCCCCGACACCCCTGCTCTCCACCCCTCGCCCTTGCCGGAGCCCCTGAGGCCCAGGGCAGAGTCGGGTCTTGAGGGGGGCGGCCACGCCCGCCCGCTGTCGCCGAGCCGCCCGGCCCGGGCGAGGAGGTCTCCCTGCGCAGGGTGTCTGTCTCTGCAGGAGCCCGGTGGCCCTGCTGACGCTGCACGTGGCGCCCCTCGCCGTCCTCCAGATGCTCCGTCCGTCCGTGTGCTGAACAGAGGCTGCCGAGCGAGCCCCAGCCCCATGCGGCCGTGTCTGCCCCCATCGAGCGTGCCCGAGACGAGAGGTCAGAGTTGGGCCCGGTGCTCCCCGCCCCTGTGGCCCGGGTGGCGAGGTGGCAGGGATGGCGAGGGGGCAGCGCCGGGCACGGGGTGGCCTTGGCCCTCAGTGGCCAGGCCTTTCCGTCGGTCTTGTCCCAGGACCCGCTAGGCCATCCAAGGGCCCGCCCCTGGGGCTGCAGTCCCCAGCTTCGGCCTGGCTGCCGCCCTGGAGAGAGCACCTGCGGATCGGGTGGATGCAGAGTGGGTGCCCCAGGGAGGCCGAGTAGGCTGGGCCTCATCTGGGACTTTTGCTGCCCCAGCCTCTCCTCCCCTCTGCGCTCCTGCCTTCGTTCCACAAACCCGGGAACAAGACTGCTTTGGTGCCTGTGCTCATGGTTTGTCCGGCCTCAGGGAAGCGCTCAGGGAGCTGGGCAGGCAGAGGCTTTCCTGCCACCCCCTCATCTGTACCCCACTCGCCCCAAGTCCTGCTCTGGAGTCTGGCCAGATGAGCTTCCCTCCTCGGGTTGCGGGACATGAGACGGGAGTCAGCGTGGCATCCCCTGGCTGCCCTGGACACTCAGGGTGCAGAGGCCGGAGTGGCAGAGCACTGGGCTCAGGTGTGAGGAGCCTCCTCGCTCTCGAGCGTCATGACTGGGGCATAAACAGGTGCTGGTGACGAGGTGTCATGGTGCAGCTCCAACTGCCTCCTCCCCATGTGTCTGTCCCTTCTGCTCCCAGGTGCTATCACAAACCCTCTGACTTGCAGCTGAACCTTCTGGGCTGGCTCCTTGGCCAGAAGCTCCAGGGCTCTCTCAGACAGCCCGAGAAGGGCCGACGTTTGGGTGGAGGGCAGGCTGGGGCCCTGTGGGAGGGAGTGCCAGGGTCCTGGGTCCCCATGTCCCCTGTCCTTTGTGGCCCCAGGTACTCGAGTGCTGGCCTCCTCACTGACCCACACTCTGTCTGCTCTCTCTGTGTCTCTCTGACCTCCAGGGCCTCTTTCTGACAAGAACAGTAGCCCCCGCAAGGCCCTCCTTTTCCTAGGCCCCAGGCCTGTGGCATCTGTGGTCCTGCTCCATGGCCCCGCTGCCCCACACTCACCTCTCTCTCCCAGGCCCCCGGGGTCTCTTGGGTTCTCTGGCTGCCCATTCTCTCCTTCTATAGGTTGCATTTATTGTTTTATCTCTGGGGGTTGGTGCACTCACTTGTTTCCATGGAAACTGCCGTGGCCCCAGAAAGCCAGAGCAGCTTTGAGCGGCAAGGGCAGGACCCTGCGGGCCATCCCTGCCATCAGCTTAGAGACTGAGGACAGGATTTCAGGGCTCGCTTTATTAGAGACAACTTGCAGTTCTTCTGCAACGGGACCAACACCCCTGTCCCCGAGGCTAACTCAGCTGGGTGAGACTCGGTTCTGTGGAGGTGTCCCCACCCCAGAGGAGGACAGCAGACCGAGGGGCAGGGAAGGGGCAGCGTGGTGCACTGTGCAGAGCAGAGCCCTGGGTATGAGAAACGCCTCGGCCTCTGAGATGCTGTAGGCCACCTGGGTGGGCAGTCTGGAGGACAAACTGTGACTCTTCTTTTCTGCCTGGTTCATGAGCTGAGAGTACCTTCCAGGCGTTTCTAGGGGTGTGTGAGGGAGAGCTGAGATCCCACACGTGGTGTGGCTTCACCCTCCTTCCTGCCCCTCCCCATGTCGCCCACCTGGAAGTTCCAGGTGCCACCTGGAGCTTGGGCCAGGGAGGAGTGGGGCAGGGCCGAGGGGCAGGTCAGGGGAGGGGTGGGTGGACTAGCGGCTGAGCTGAGGAATCGATGTGTGAGTTTCCAGAAGGAAGGAGAAACTGGGAACAGAGCCCTCCTCCCTCGAGGGGTGTTGGGGCTCATGCGCTGAGGACTCTGGGTGCCAGGCCGGCTGTAGCGCTGGGGGCGCAGTGGGACTGCGAGGTGGACATGCTCTTGGTCCAGGGAGGGAGATGGCTAGACAAACCGACAGTAACAGAAGGGAGGAGGCCAGTGCAGCTGGCCTTGCTGGAGCAGTAAGGGTTGAGCAGGCTGGGGGGCCCTGGGTGCCAGCTGCAGTGTCCTTGCCCTGCAGCCCTGCAGGTGGGAAGTGGGGAGGGGGCTGAGAGAGGAAGGGCAGGCGGAGAGGCAGGGCAGAGCGTGGATCCAGTGGATCCAGGCCATTGGTGGGAGCGGGGCCTGAGCTGGGGGTGCAGGAAGAGGGAGAGAGCGGAGAGTCAGGAGGGGTGCTGTGGGAATGGCGCTGGGAGCACTGGCACAGAGGGGTTGGGAGGTCAGAGGGGGCTCTTAAGGAGGTGGGGAGGGAGCCCTGAGCAGGGGGGCAAGAGTGGAGTGCTCGGCTACGCAGGGTCGTTTTCGGCTCAAGTGCTCGGGCCTTGGGTCCTACTGGGCTGGGCGGCCAGTGGCCAGGCTACCAGGACACAGGGGCCTTGGGGAGATGCCTGGTGGGGTAGAGGGCAGCCTGGGGAGGGGTTTGATGGGGAGGAGCGGGAGGGGAGCGGCAGATGAGGGGCCATGCCAGGAATGCGCTGTGGCCGAGAGGCTGAGGCCAGCAGACAAGACAGATCTCTGAGGCCCCTGTCGCAGCATCTGTGCACAGAGACCTTCCTACCACCTCATCAACGGCAGTTTCTGGGGTGGAGAAAATAAAGAGTTGTCAGAGTGGTCCAAGTGTGGGGACCATGGTGGCCTAGGAGGACGAGGGGTTTGGGGCTGTGGGCACTCATTGGCCTTAGGTTTCCCACAGAATCGGGGTGTGCAGCTGCTCCAGGCCATGGGCTGGAGCCCACTCAGGGGCTTGACTCTGTCTGGATTCCTGACCCCTGGCCATTGAGGTGGCCTGTGGGGACTGTCACCGACCAGCTCACTCCTTTCTGCATTTTCCCATAGAAAAGGGAGAAGCAGAAGACCCCAGAAGCAGCGAGGGGGAATGCTTGTCATGGGGGGACGTGGGTCACTGAGGAAAGAAATTCAGTGGAGTGCTCCCTGTTGAAGTTCAGTAAACTGTTTTAAAGACGTCCCTCCAGGATATGGTGCACATCGGTCTCTGTTGTTACGTCTGTAACATATTCTGGAAGCACCGATTAAACCCTTACTGTGTGCCTGGCCAGAGAGGGCAGCAGGCCTAGCTGGTGGGTGCAGACCTTCTGGTGGGCTCTCCAGCCAGGTGATGGAATGCCCTGGACACCACCCTGCCAGGTAGCCTTGACGATCTCCGGATGACCTGCTTTAGGGGTGGGAGGAGCCCTGACTTTGAAGACAATAAGCCAGAGTGTTTTTAATATTCAGGGATCGTTGTCTGCCTTTGATGCCTAAGAGGGCCCCTCAGGAACCAGGCCTGGGAGCATGTCCCCACCGCTCCCCACCCCAGCCTGCAGTCACCTTTGACTCAGCCCCACCCTCCATTCCCTCTGACTCTAATAACGTCTCTGTATAATACACCACAGCTGCACCCGATGGCTCTAGGAGAGAAGACTCAACTCGCGGGACAAATGCCAGCATGACCGGTTCCCCAAGAAGGGAGGAGAGCTCTCACACCGGCGCACAGGCAACTCTACACATGCGTGTTTCTTCCATCCCCAAAGCTACAGCCAAGGGTGGAATTTAAAAATCCCTTACAGGCTAGACAGTCCCCAGCATGACTGTTGCAGGGCAGTCCCATCAGGCCACCCTATGTGGCCTGCGTCTCACAGGCTTCAGGGTGACATTCTGTCATCCCCTGGTGGCCACTGAAAGGTGCTCTCTTTGCAGCTCTCCTCGGAAACTACCTCAGACTTCTAATCTGGGGAACCCAACGAATGTTGTATACTGAGCTTTCTATGTCTAAGATGCCGGTCAAGACTCGTGCCCCAGCCTGAGGGAGCCCATAGCACTAAGGAGGGACTGGTGCCCGGGCACCCTGCAGACAGGGTCTACACAACCACCTGACCGGGCCGAGGAGGCCACGAGTGACTCTCAGTGCCGGCCAACCTCACAGCAGGTTTTTCTCAATTAGGAGCCTGAGTCCCACGGACATTTCAGGCACTAACCTTCCAGTGTGTGACCTAATGTGACCACGGGCATACACTTGTACGTCCGTCCCTTCTGCAGGGGGATCCAAGGAACACATGGGGGGCTTTAGCAAGGCTGTGCCACCCTCCCAGGACAGCTGCCCCAAGTGTCCACATACCTACCGACATGGTGGACTCCAGGTCCACAAACAATGCTCTGGGTACATGCTTGCCAGCCCCAGTTTCGCTGAAGCACGTGCTAAACAAGTCATCCCCACTGCCAATGGTTTTGTCACTTGGCATCTGATCATTGAGTGAATTTCATGATCAAGGCAGTACCCTTCCCAGCAGGCATCGCCCATCTGGACCCCCGCCTGCCCCATGTGGATAGAGATGCACTTGCACTGGGACAAAGAACATGAATGTGAAACCCTCATCTTCAAGGCAATTGTCACTCTACGAATGCAAATGGGACCTGATGTCATAAATTAATATTTGTAAAACATTTTGATGTCTGCAGGTTTTCTCAATCATTACATCCCATGACCTGCCATGATCATTTCATATCTGAACACCTGCCATCCACATGGATAGAGACACACTTGAACTATGATTAAGAATACAGCCATTATGAGCTTGTCTTCCAAGTGATCAGTAAGTAATATAAAAATTAATATAAAATAAGCAGTCAAGCAATTTTGCTTCCACCAAAGGGTAGATTTCCCACCCTGTTTTAAGCAATGGCTTAAAATATCAGACAAAATAACAGTGAAATAACAGTTTTCGGTCACTGGACAACAGGCAGCAGAGGCAGTGATGGCTCACAGCAAAGAAACAAGTCAGCGTGTTCCTGCCCCAGAAGCCTGCTGGGGAGTTTTCCAGCTGCAGCAGAGGGAGGGAGACCCGAAGCCCAGGGATCCCCCCGAGTTGTGAAGAGAGGATTCGGGGTTCGGGGAGGCCAAGGCAGCTGGAAACCATGGTGCTGAGACCGGGGGCAGGGGGAGAGCTGCAGGGAAGAGCTCTGTGCAGACCAGCAGGGGGTCCCACGGAGTCCACAGCTGTGGCCAGCTCGGCACACATGTGGGGCACTCCTGACCTCACAGCTGCCACGCTGGAAAGACCTCTCCCTCACAGACACTGCACGGGGTCCTCAGAAGTGGGGCCCAGTGAGGCCTACACTCCAGGCTGTTTGGAACCCACCTAAGCAAGCTGAAAAGCAAGCCTCAAAGGGTCACACTGTTCCCAGGTATATTGATAGCATCGCCCAAAAAAACCTAAACATAGCTAAAGGAACACCAAGAAAATCTAGCACCCAAGAATGTGAAATTCATAATGTCTGGTATCCAATCTAAACTTACGAGGTATACGAAAAAAAATCCAGAAAATATGACCCTATGAAGAGAAAAAGCAACCGATGAAAACAGACCCAGAAATGGCATAGATGATAGAATTAGTAGACAAGGACATTAAAATAACTGTTATATATCCACATGCTCAGGAAGGTAGAGGAAAAATTAGCATGATAAGGGGAACATGTTTGCTATTAAAAAGACATAAATCAAACTGCTAATGATAAAATAGATAGTGTCTGAAATGAACACTGGATGATATTAACAACAGATTATATACCACAGAAGATAAGATTTGAGGATGATGAAAAAGTTCTGGAAATAGTGGTGCTGGTTATACAACACATGAATGTACTTAATGCTACTGAATTGTACACTGAAAAATGGTTAAAATGGTAAATTTTGTGTCATTTATTTTGTCACAAAAAAAGTGATACTCTGCAACAAAATGAACCATGCCAACATGTGCAACAACATGGATGAATCTCAAAATAATCACAGTGAGTGAAAGAATCCAAACCACAACAACCAATGAACTCAGTGATCCCACTGACATAAAATTCTAGAAAATACAGAAAAATAGATTGGTAGGGAGTAGGAGAAGGGGGGCAGGAGGGAACTTGGGGTGATGGACATGTTCATTATCTTGATGGAGGTGATGGCTTCAGGGGTTATCAATATGTTAATATTAAAGCTTGTCAAATCATGTGCTTTAAATGAGTACTTCATGTCAATTTTACCTCAATGAAAGTAAAAAATAAGGCAAAATAAAGATTTTTCAGACATTGAAACACTGAGAGAATTAATCATCAGCAGAGCACGACAAGAGATGTGAAAGGAACCCCTCCAGGCAGAGGGAAACAATCCTAGATGGACAGCTGGGACTACGCAAGGAGCGCAGACACCACGATTGCTAAATATGGGGCAAATATCAAAGACTTTTTGCCATATTTTAAAAGTAAAGTTGAATGTTAAAGCAAAAATAATGGTTTATTGTGGGGTTAATAACTCATATAAAAGTAACATATGGTGAACAATAGCACAGGGCCAAGAAGAGGACACGGAAGTGGACTGTCGTGAAGTGGACAGTGTCACCTGACGGCAGACTGGCACAAACAGAAGATTGAGGCAGGAATCCTCAAAGCAACCACAAAACATGAAGCGGCAGAGCCAAGAAGCTAACACAGGAGATAAGATGAAATCATACCAATAATTAACCCAAAAGAAGGTAGGAAAAGAGAGAACTGGGGACAAACGGGATAAATAGCAAACAAACGTCAACCTGGTGGATCTAAATCCAACCACGCCCATAGTCACATCAGTGTCCTTACACATTCCATGTAATTACCTAATAAAGGTGGATTGTCAGAGGGAGGAAAAAGCAGACCTGACTCTGTGCTAAGTGCAGGAAGCCCAGAGACAGGGAACAGGAAAGAGGAGAGAGACCCGGCAGGCTGAGGCTCCACCGCAGGAAAGGAGGGCAGCTGCAGGGGCAGCGCGGTGTGCATGCTGTGCCATCTGCTTTCTGCTGACAGCAGCATGTGCGAGTGCAGATGGGCCTTGGTCTGGGAGAGGGGAGGCTGGCATGGATGGACCATCCCACCAGGCGTCCTCCAAGCAGGTGTAGAGGAAACTCCGCTCTGGATGAGGTGGGACAGCAGGGGTGGGAGAGGCGCATGGCACACGGAAGGGGCAGCAAGGACATTGCTCCAGCACATGGGGACCAGGTGGAGATGTTGGGGCCTCCCACTCCACCACTCATCTTGTGCTTCTCCAAGAGCGCCACGGTGGGCTCTCACCTGCAGCTGGGTGGGCAGACTAGCAGGAACTCAGGGTCTCTCAGTTCTCTGATGCCCCCGAAGGCCTCTGGTTGGGGGTGGGAGGCAGGCCCCGCCAGACAGCACCTCGCCTGCAGGGAGCTCTCAGGGAGCAGTGCTTTCACTGGAGTCCAGTGGGGAGAGTGCAGGCCAGGACCAACAGTGCTGCTTTCAAAGCATAGAACTTCCCAGGGAAAGAGGGTCATTTCCTAATAGTAGAGGGACCATTCACCAGGAAGGCATCACAGTCCTCGATGGCTGTGTATCAGGAGAGTCATAGCTTCTAGACACAGAGCTTCAAATATACAAAGAAAACCCACAGAACTGAAAGGAGAAACAGACGGCCCACAGTCCGAGATTTCAACACTCGCTCGATCACTGACTCAGCAGCTAGACAGAGACGAGGACGGATGCGGAAGCCCTGGACAGCACTGTCACCACTCTGCCCGAACTGACATTACAGAACACGCCCTCCAACACAGCAGAGAACACATTCTTCTCACATGCACAGGGGACATTTGCCAAGAGACCACATTCCCCACCAAGCAAAGACAAGTCTCAGTAAACCCCAAATAATCCAAAGAAGAGTTTGCTCAGTAGTGGGAGGAAGAGCGGAGCCCAGAGAGCCCTGAGCAGCCCCGCCTCCAGCTCCAGTCTCCATCCCTGCAGCTTTGAGGGGTGAGCTGGCCCAGCCACCGTCACCACACCCTGAGCGGCCCTGCCTCCAGCTCCAGTCTCTGTCACTGCACCCTTGAGGGGTGAGCTGGCCCAGCCACCGTCACCACACCCTGAGCAGCCCTGCCTCCATCCAGTCTCCATCACTGCACCCTTGAGGGGTGAGCTGGCCCAGCCACTGTCACCACACCCTGAGCAGCGAGGCCAAGACCCTCAGCTGCCCCCACCCCCTGTGCTGCCGACACCAAGCCCAGCATCACAGAAGGAGTGCAGGCACAAGAGGGTAATTGTGATACAGGCTTGGGAACAGTAAAATGGTTCAGTGTAAGAAGTGGATATTGTTTCGCCCACAGGAAGGAGCAGGGAAGATGCACTAGAACACAGACCACCACAGAGAAGGAAGCCCAGCGCGGACCTTCGCAGTGCAGGAGATGGGGAGACTGTGCAGTCTGATGCTGCTGCAGGAGAAGGGGGCAGAGGAGCAAATGTGACAGGCCTGGCGGAGCTGCAGTGCAGACACTAAATGTGCAGCAGCCTGGGGCCAGCATAGCTGCTGTTCACGTCGCAGGGGTCTCCACACCCCCCAGCAGAACCACCAGAATAGTGACAGCGGGAAAGAATGCGGGATCAGAGAGAGCTCCTGAAGGCCAGGCCCCACAGTGCTGGCCTAACTGCACGCAGGCCACGGTCCCCACCTCACCACATGCAGAGACCCTGTGGGTGACAACCACAGTGTTCCAGCCCTCCTGTGCAGGGAGAAGTGATGGAGGGGACTGACACCCAGGGTGCAGGAGAACAAGCTAGACCAGTAGACAGAAGCTGTATCGGGGTATAGACCACAGTGCCGCAGGGGCCCTCCTCACCAAAGACAGCCAGAGAGGACGGCCACACAGATCAGGAAGATCAGGGACAGGAGACCTACTGTAAGCAGCCACCTCAACGTCAGCACCGCCGCACCTTCAATGACCAACACAGAGGCCAAGAAATCCCTAGACCACAAGATGGCCAGGAGATGAAAGCAGCTGCCCCCCAGCTGAGAACCCCTCTCCCAGGGCTGAGCGTCCCACCTCCACCACCGTCTGTAGTCATCCAACACAAAGAGATGAGACGACATTCCAGCACCGAGAAATGAACAGAAGATCGGAGCGGAAGAGCTTAAGGGCTTGCTTTTTGCCCGCTGACCAGATAGCTGGAACCATCTGCATTATGTATGCAGCATGGGACCTTCATTATTTTATCTAAAGATGTCTCTTCTTGGTAATGACAAAGGTGTTTTGTTTTAAGCCTAGTTTTTCTCAATACACCTTTAAAAGTTTTAAAATTGTTTCATATCTGGTCAAGTTAAGTTTCTAAGAACCTGAGTTTTAACTTGTGATAAAAATTTACAAGTTGATATTTTCAAAAACCTCAACAAACTGCAAGCACCTATTAATAACGGTCTTAAAAAAATTAAACAATACAAGATATGTTTTCTGAATGCTGGAATTAAATTAGAAACCAGTAACACAAAGACATCTGAAAAGTCCCCAAATATTTGGAAACTAATAACAAGGGATATTAGGAAGTATTCTGACTGGAATGAAAATGAAAACATGACATACCAAAATTTGTGGGATGCAGCTAAAACAGTGCTTAGAGGCAAACATATATAATAAACACTCATATCAGAAACAGTTACAAAGGCCTAAAGTCAATGACCCATAAAACTCTTATGGAAAATGGAAGCGGAATGAACGTTTCCCAACTCACTCTATGAGGCCAGCATCATCCGTGTACCAAAACCAACAACAGTATAAGGAACCTATAAACCAGTAACCCTCATGAACACAGACACAGGAAGTCGTTCAAAAGTTTCAGAATCAATGACCTAAGCTTTCACCTTAAGAAACTGAAAAAGAGCCAATATCCAACTTATACAGGGAAAAAGGAAATAATAAAGAACAGAAATAAACTAAACAGAAACAGATTTAAAAAAAAAGGAGGGAATCAATGAAACCAAAACCTAGTCCTCTGAGCTGAGCAATCACATTGATAAACCCCCACCCAAATTGATTCAGAGAAAGAGAAGACACACATTACCAAAATCAGGAATGAAAAAGAGGATGTCACTATTGACACTGAGATATTGACAGGTAAAGGAATATTATGAATGACTCTGCTCCCATAAATTCAACAACATAGATGAAACAGACAAATACCTTACACTTACTACTGGAGCTCACCCAAGGAGAGAGAACAGAAGAAATGAAATAGGCAGTCAAAATGGCCACATCAGGACCCAGACCATTTTAAGCGTGGGTATTATTTTCCCATCATATAATCATGACCACATTACAGTTCAAGTTGTCTCTGATTTCCTAACCCAGCATTGTAATCTCCCAGCTCATAAGAGTGATAGTCTAGAAGCCTCGAAATTCTGCTTCTGGGCTCCTCTATAGTAAGTGAAAGACAAGGGGCTAATTCACAGCTAATAGGATAACTCTGCTTCTGCCCAAATTGCAATAGTGAGCCAGAAAAAAATCACCCTTCGAGGCAGGGATAAATTCTCTAGAAGGTACTAAACTTTGTGATGAGGCTTTGCGATGCATAAAGTAGGACTTTAATCAAAATTTCTACGGCTGGGATTTCCATTAAATTCATCTCGAGGCACAAACCCTTCTAACAAAGGGAAAGTACCTGGAATAACACTGTCTCAGAGAAGGTCAGTGTAAGTTCTTCTAGGTTAAATTAACACCAACTCATCACCACCTCCCCCTCACCTGAAGTTGCTTAGTTTAGTTGGTTTAACCAAGTACTATGAACTCTTAAAATCACATTTAGGCATTTCAACTTGAGAAGACTATTATACCAACAAACAATGGCTGAATAGCTCTTCTGAAAGTATTAATCACGGTATTTTTCTTTTTAAGACAAAGACTTTAGTAAAAATAACAGCTCCTAAAAATGATGAAATGCACAAACTTCTTCTAATCCAGAAGCTTCCTTTCACCTGTCAGGTAACAGAAGACACTTTTCCTTTACACTTGGAATACTTCACCTCTATAAAACATTTTTGTGAGCAGCTTGATTTCATGCTGTGCAATGACCAATAACAGAAGCCTCAAAACCAACTTCTACAAAAGGAGAATGCAGAGGCTACTGTGAGTTATTGTATAATTACATACTTTTTATAAAGTTTGGACTCTACCACAATGGTCAGGAGGGGAAACTGAGGCTGAGATGATTGCCCGTCAGCCTCAGCTCCCCGGGAACAAGTGAAATTTGAACTGGACCATGTGAAGTCCGGTTCCAGGGTCATTCCGGCCTCTCTCCTCATCAGGCTGCCTCTGGGCACTGCTTGTTCTAGAAGCGCACGATGACAGAAGTGATGGTTGGGTTCCACCGACATGTAAACTATTAACATATTATTCCAACAATTACCCAGGAGATACCTGTGAGCTGAGGATACAAAAATGAACAAGCTAAAGGCAGAAGCCCACCCTGTGTGGGAAAACAGGAATCCTCACATGTCGCCGACGGAAAGGGATCTGCCCATGTCTACAGACTCCCAGTCCTCCACCCCTGGCAGCCCCTGCACACCCACACGGCAGGAAGCGGCACACGCGCGGACGCTCATGGCAGCGTTCTGGGTCAAGGCTGGAAACACCCGAGACTCCGTGACACAGAACAGGCCGACTGACCCACAGCCACGCTCTGGACACCGTGCGGGGCAAACGACCGTGCAGATCCTTGGAGCTGAGACGGAGGGAGCCGGAGTTTCCATACAACAAAACTACAGGCGCAAGAGTGCATACTGGGTGCTACCTTTGGTGCAAGAAAGGGGATGTCAGCACATCTATTCCTGTTTGCTTGGTTTTGCTTTAAAAAATATTATAAGTATAAACAACCAGGAAAAAAAAAAAACCCTATCTAATGGGGGAAGCAAGATTTTTCCGCATATGCCGGTTTCTATCGTTCGTATTACAAGACCTTGTAAATACTGCCCATCGTTTAAGCGCCCTCGCGAGCTCCCAACACAGCAGAGACGTGCAGAAGAGAGCTGGAGCGCAACACTCGGTGCTGCTTCCAAAGGAAGAGTCTGGAAGGGTGAGGGCAGAGGGCGACCGCACCCGCGCAGTGTGCCCGGTGCCCACCCCCGACCCACAAGCTGTGGGGACACGGCCTTGGGTGGCGCCCGGTCCCGGGGCTGCCGGTCAGGGACAAGGCCCTGGAGCCCAGCCGCCCCCGAGCCAGGGCGACCCTTGCTGGCCGCACGCGCGCTCCTACCCGCTACAGGTCCAACGCCACGCCCCCGACTGCAGCCCGCAGCAGCCTGATTGGCTTGCCGCCCATCCTATGGCCATTGGCTCTGATCGCTTTGGGGGGCGGGCCCTAGACAGGGTCCCTAATCGCCATTGGCCATTTTCCTGAGCAGCGAAATTGCTCTTTTGATTGGTCTTCCCTTTGGGTGGGAAGTTGAACGTGTGGTGCCGCGCCGGCGGGAAGCTGCGGGGCTGGTGGTGGCTGGGCTGGGGGAGCCCTGATGGGGAGGCCGCGCTGCCAGCTCTCGGCGCCTGAGCCCCGTCCGTCCGTGAAAGGCGGGCTCCCCGTGAGCAGCACAGGCCAGGAGGGACAGGGCCGGGCCTGTGAGAGGCTCTGCAGCCGGCAGCGCAGCCACCGGGGAGGGCTGTCAGCGCCCCTCTCACCGCCATGGCCGGCGTCCTGGGCTGGGACAAAGCTCCAAGCCTAGGCCTGTCAGGGGCAGACGTGTCACCGGACTCCTGCAAGCGCACCCGGGGCGGACCAGTGCTGGGTCCTGGGAGGAAGTGGCTGGGAAGGTCGAGGGGGGAGAGAGGGGTACTTCCGCCTTCTGGGAGACTTGGGACGCGGGAGCGGGTCTTAAAGAAAGTATCGCGAGGTTTCCAAGCAGCACGAGGGCAGGGCGGGCTTGGGAGAGCTGTGGGAATCAGCGTGGCGCGTGGACTGTGGTGGAGACGGTGACACTGGTGGCTCTGGGCTGGGCTGTCGTGATGACGGAAGGACAAAGGGTTTGGCTCACCTGGGTGAGCGGAGGCCAGCAGGCAGCAGGTGCGGGTCGGACTGGCCCACTAGAGGGGGCATATGGCATCCGGGGAGGATGTGGGCAGGAGACCCCCCACGGGGGTCATTGCAGGAGGCCAAAGAATTACCCACACCCCACACCTTGGTGAAAGAACAGAATTTCCAAGGTCTCGAAGGGTGACTGATGCCCTCAGTTTACCACCCCCAGAATTCCCCCACTCCTGCTGCTGGTCCATGGGAGAGTGTGTGTTTACCCTACAGGGGAAAGAGTCCCTCTCGTGGCTCTTCTAAGCACGACCTGAATGGGCTGGAATTTTCGTAGAGCAGGCAGCCCCAAAAAGGAGTTAAATACAGAGAATATAAATACATAAATATGTTATGTATAATAATTTAAAATATAAATTATATATCAATATATTAATAAATATAAAGTAAAAATTAGAAAAAAGATGCAAAATGTGGATTTCTTACCCTGCCTACACAGCTAGGCCAATGGGTGCATGGGGTAATGTTCTCAGTGGCAGTTCAAATGGGCTGGCTTTCAGCAACACAACCCCCCCCCCCCCCCCCCACACACACACACACACAACCCCGGCTCCCCATGGATCCAGTGGGACCAACTCTTCAGCGCCCCTTGCTCTGGCAGATTTAAGAGTGGGGTCTAGGGGTCAGAAGGGTCAGGCCGCTAGCTGGGGCTTCCAGGGAGTGATGTTTGGAGAACCAGACACGGGACTCTCCCAGGGAGGCCCAGTGTGGTGGGTACAAGGAGCCGGTCAGCCTCGGGCAGAGAGGCTACAGGAATTGGAGGAGGGTGCACCTCTGGTGAGGGCTGGAGCAGGTGGGGACAGAGGTGACTGCCATTGCCAGGGCTGGAGGACAAGAAGAAGGAAGGGCTGGGAAACCAGTTCATGGTGAGGTGTAGTGAGGATGACTGTGGAGAGCTAATATGGGGCCGCATGCTGGTGGGCTTTGAATGCTGGAGTTTGGGCTGAATTTGGCTCTGGGGAGAATAGCAGACTCGGGGAGGGGACAGCATGGGGACAGAGAGACAGACAAAAGTGGAGGAAAAGATAGCAAGGAGGACTGACTTGGGAGAAATGTAAGACTTCTTTTGCCCCATCCCACTCCCCAAAAGAAAAAAGCCCTCAGAAACTGGGGAGGCCTGGACTGCCTGAAATGAATGAGCTGATTTGAGCAATCTGATTTGGATACTAACAGAAAGGGGAACTCCAGGAGGCAGGACATAGGGACATCTGGCTCACATGTGGCATGTGGACTCAATGATTAAGAGGAGTGGTGTGTGTGTGGGGGGGGAGTAATGCCTTGACTCTGTTAACCTAAAAATAAACAGCCAAAATGAGAGACAGAGAGGCATTTATTTTGGGATCAAAGAATTGCAATTCAGGGAGAACAGATTGAGGTAGAAACCCAAGTAGTGTTCCAATAGGGCATAAAAGTCAGGGGCTTTTAAAGGCATAGAAGGGAGGGTTGCATTACTGAGAATGTTAATTGGGATTGGTGGCAGAAAGCTAATCTTGGCTAAAATAATGATTACTAAGTCCAGCTAGAGGGGGGCAAAAGTCAAACACTGTGAGGGGCTGCAGGTTTCTTGCAGCGTTACTCAGTTCAGAAGTTCATGTTCTGCTGGATGAGGACATGCATGAGACGCGTTTCCTTCATGGCTTCCCAGCTCCATTTTAAAGCCCTTAGACATAAGTGACTCTGTTTTATGTCACATTTCATGTTTTTCCCCTTTTGATCAAGATCTTTCTCTGAAAGCATCACTGATCAACCAAGATTTGTTTAGTCCCACATTGCTGGGATTGACCTGTCCCCGAAAGTCGTTTCCCACATCTGGGAGAATTTTTTTTTCCCAGTGGTTATTCTAAGGACTCTGTGTCATAGGGGTTAGGCCACATTTGAGCAACAATGAGGCAGTCAAGAAAGGACACTTAGGGGGTTGGCCCCGTGGCCGAGTGGTTAAGTTTGCACACTCCACTTCGGTGGCCCAGGGTTTCAGTGGTTCGGATCCTGGGCGCAGACATGGCACCACTTATCAGGCCACGCTGAGGCAGCATCCCACATGCCACAACTAGAAGGACCCGCAACTAAAATATACAACCATGTACTAGGGGGATTTGGGAAGAAAAAGCGGGGGGGGGGTGCGGGGGAAAGAAGATTCGCAACAGTTGTTAGCTCAGGTGCCAATCTTTAAAAAATAAAACTAAATAAATAAATAAAAAAGAAACAACACTTAGGGAATTTCCCTGCCTGGGAATTTCATCTGATTACCTGAAGTTTCAGATGAATAACTTATCTATCAGTTCAACATGTTGAGTGACCATGATCTTGGTGTTTGTAGAAGTTCTGGAGCAGATCTGAGTGAGTAGCAGCACAAGAAGCTTAAATACGAGTGCATATAGCACATTTCCAGTAATAATCATAAACAATAGTTGAAGTCCTGGTGTCATCCAAGCACCTTTACCTGAAGGAAGCAGCTGAAAACACTAATAGGGAACCAAAAAGTGTTACTAAAAGACATTGGACTACAGAAATCCTGTGCTATTTTTGTGATTTTTTTCCAATTTATAACTCAACTTCACTGGAAAAGTTGATGCAGGTACAGCAGGAGGTGTTGGCTGTGACACAGATGCTACTCTGTCCTGCAAGGAGATAATGGGGTGCTGTTTGATTATCTAATATGACCCTTGCTAGGGAATCCACGGATCATTGTTGTTGAGCTAGGGCTTGAGCGGTAGAATTTGCCAGTGTGGCTATGGTTAGGGATACATTTTTTAATCAGCAGCTCATCATGGACAACATCAGTCAAAGGGGCAAAGCCTTTGTCAATGATAATCAGTGGAGAGGAAGACGAGGGGTAAAAAGGGGGTCTCGAAGTCTTGCCTAGACCTATGAGACTGCAATTGGGTTTCTTCTTTAACAAAAACTTGAAATTGAAAATTATGGCATCCTGAAAGGCATTGTCCTGCCATATGCCAACTTTCTAGATTTCATAAGCCCATGGTGGTAATCACACACAAAGGTGTAACCTAAAGGGGGCAATTTCTTCTAGTTCGGTAGCAGTGTCAGTGGTCAGGGGCACTTGGTGAGGTCCTTCCCAATGGCGCTCGAGGGCTGGCCTCCTCCTCTGATGCTTCCAGAATACCCAGTCACCAGGCTGTAAAGTGTGACCAACAGGATCCTTTAAAGTGGGATCCAGGAAAGTGTCTTTAACCTGTTGATAATGGGCTGGGGATAAGACAGTAGAGACTCACAGGAGCTGGTCACACTCACATAAGACAACAGGGGAGCAGCAGAAGGTTGTGGACCAACAGACACTGATCTGCTGGTGACTGTCCCATGTGGAGTTAGTCTACGTTTTCCAAAGAGGGCACTGCCAACAGCCAGCAAGGCCGAAGGCAATACCTTAGGCCAGGGGAGTCCAGTCCACAGTATGTAACAAACCTCAGAGACAATTAACAGGACTAGAATCTAATGTCTACAAAGGTGCAAACAGAATTTTTCTCTCTACAATTAGCCTCAATTTTTTTTTTTTTTTTTTGCCAAAGATAATCACAGTAAAACTAATTTACTTATATTAAAAAGTTGGCCTGATCATTTATACAAGTGAAATAAGAACACTTGCTGAGACTTTCTGAATTCTGGAGGGATCAGGTAGGGAGAAAAAGTCAATGTTTCACCTTTCTTTACAAAGGTAGGTGTTACCAAATTGTCAATAGATTAAGAGAAATGATTTCTTTAAATCTGGAAAAACAAAACATTAGAGCATCTTTCTCACCTCATGTAGTTCTATGTAATTTAATATTTCTTCAGCTTGAATCTAGTTTTTCATTAGTTTTCTTGACTTTGCCTGATTATTGAGGGTGACAGGGACAGTGATAATCCCAAGAGTTTGGAAAGTTTTTGTTAAGGGTCGTATGATTTGCCCATTGAAGCGGGTGCCTGGAGATCGTGGATGGTACATCTCAAGTGGGAAGCATGTGTTCTAGCAGTTTCTCTGCCATTGTGAGGGCATCAGCTTTGTAGCAAGGGAAAGGCTTTAACCCATCCAGAAACCACAGACAACAACAAGAACGTATTGATGAGCCATAGGAAGTGGCAGCTGAGTGAAGTCTGGCTTCAGGTGCTCAAAGGACCCCGAGGGAGGAGTTCTGAGGCCTCTGGGGACAGAAATAGTTTCTCCTGTACTGGGTGAAGGAATTTAAAAACTGAAAAATGGGATTTGCCAGGGAGCTGGGAAAAGCCCAGCAGCCATCTTCAGTTTTCCATAGTCCTGACTGTTTGTTGAATTTACAGCCATTGTTCACCCACCTTAATTTCCGTGCTTTAGGAGCAGACTGTTGCCATGTTATAAGGACATCAGGATGCCAAAAGTCTGGCAATGAGGGACTATTCTTTGCAGAGGCAGAGTGAACTTCATCCACATAAGCCAATCTTTATAGATTCTGTGGTTGCTGCCTTTATCTGAAAATCAGCTAAGGAGCTTTCCTGACTTTTAGTGTGAACCTCAATTTTGATGACAGACAACATTTTATCCCAGGACATGTTAGACTCCCAAGAATTTCACATAATTTCTTGAACTCTTATAACATACTTACAAAGACATAGCATAAAGAAGGCTTAATGTTATTTCTTACTTGACGACACTTCCCCTGTAATTTAACATATCAGATAAGCTTAATTAGCTTAATGTCTCTCTTTTTATAAGGAGAGAAAACCAATATTTTGAGATGTTTTAGCGATCCTCTGAAAAATCCCGCTGTTACCTAGAGGTCAAAAAAAGACTTCATTTAGAATCTGATTTTGGGAAGTTTGTCAAAAATATCAAAGAAGTCTTAAAATACTTGCCTAAATAGGACCAAAAATCATTATGAAACAATATTTAATTATCTATTTAACCAAGGTGACATAAAGATTTCAAAGACACATATAGAAGGTTATATAGCTGCAAAACCTTAGCTCTCTGTAATAGGAAAGACTCAGCTTTTAACAAAGAGCACAGGAAATTATTTTGATAAAACATAAAATCCCTGCCTTTCAGGCAGATTACTCAAAGATAAAGAAAACTTTTCATAATCCGTTTATCAAGACTAGATTAAAAGCCCAGGAAACCTTGTCCTTATAACAAAAGCAGAGAGAAAACCAAATTCCCATTTTGCACCCACTTCTTTTTGATATTAAAACTCATTTGCTTAATGAAATTCATTCCAATCTTAGCCAGCTCAACCATGCACAACCTTTTGTCAGGGTTCCTCTTCCACAAACTTTCTTTTTTACATTCAGAATTTGTCCTTTCTTCCCCATAACCAGTTTTACTTTAGGACTAATATACTTTCTTAACAAAAATATCTCCATTCCTGTTTAGAAGGAAAGTACCTCAACATAATAAAAGCCATATATGACAAACCCACAGCCAACATCATTCTCAATGGGGAAAAACGGAAAGCCATGCCTCTGAGAACAAGAACAAGAAAAGGGTGCCCACTCTCACCACTCTTATTCAACATAGTACTGGAGGTTTGGGCCAGAGCAATTAGACAAGAAAAAGAAATAAAAGGAATCCAAATAGGCAATGAAGAAGTGAATCTGTTGCTGTTTGCAGGTGACATGATGTTATATAGAGAAAACCCTAAAAAATCCATCAGAAAGCTACTAGAAATAGTCAACAATTATAGCAAAGTTGCAGGGTACAAAAATCAACACACAGAAATCAGTTGCTTTTTATACTCGAATAACAAACTAACAGAAAGAGAACTCAAGAACACAATCCCGTTCACAAATAAAATATCTTGGAATAAATTTAACGAGGGAGGTGAAAGACCTATACAATGAAAACTACAAGACTTTCCTGAAAGAAATTGATGATGATATAAAGAGATGGAAGGACATTCCATGCACATGGATTGGAAGAATAAACATAGTTAAAATGTCCATACTACCTACAGCAATCTACAGATTCAATGCAATCTCATTCAGAATCCCAATGACACTCTTCATGGAAATAGAACAAAGAATCCTAAAATTCATATGGGGCAATAAAAGACCCCAAATTTCTAAATCTATCCTGAGAAAAAGGAACAAAGCTGGAGGCTTCACAATCCCAGACTTCAAAACATACGCCAAAGCTACAGTAATCAAAACAGCATGGTACTGGTACAAAAACAGGTGCACAGATCAATGGAACAGAATTGAAAGCCCAGAAATAAAACCACACATCTACAGACAGCTGACCTTCAGCAAAGGAGCTGAGAACATACAATGGAGAAAGTAAAGTCTCTTCAACAAATGGTGTTGGGAAAACCTGACAGCTAGATGTAAAAGAATGAAAATAGACTATTTTCTTATACCATTCACAAAAATAAACTCAAAATGGATCAAAGACTTAAAGGTAAGACCTGAAACCATAAGACTTCCAGAAGAAAATATAGGCAGTACACTCTTTGACATCAGCCTTAAAAGGATCTTTTCAGACACCATGTCTTCTTGGACAAGGCAAACAAAAGAAAGAATAAACAAGTGGGACTTCATCGGACTAAAGAGCTTCTGCAAGGCAAGGGAAAACAGGATTGAAATGAAAAGACAACCCACCAACTGGGAAAAAATATTTGCAAGTCATATATCTGACAAAGGGTTAATCTCCATAATATATAAAGAACCCACACAACTCAACAACAAAAAAATAAAAAAATCTGATCATAAAATGGGCAGGGGATATGAACAGACATTCCTCCAAAGAAGATATATGGATGACCAATAGGCACATGAAAAGATGCTTATCATCACTGATCATCAGGGAAATACAAATCAAAACTACACTAAGATATCAGCTTACACCAGTTAGAATGGCTAAACTAACCAAGACAAAAAATAACAAATGTTGGAGAGGTTGTGGAGAAAAAGGAACCCTCATATACTGCTGTGGGAATGCAAACTGGTGCAGCCACTATGTAACAGTATGGCGATTTCTCAAAAAATTAAAAATAGAAATACCATATGACCCAGCCATCCCACTACTCAGTATTTATCCAAAGAACTTGAAATCAGCAATTCAAAGAGACTTCTGCACCCCTATGCTCATTGCAGCACTATTTACAATAGCCAAGATGTGGAAGCAACCTAAGTGCCCATCGACTGAGGACTGGATAAAGAACATATGGTATATTCACAAAGGAATGGAGCACTCCTGGGCTATATGGTCTTCAGGGTTGGCTCATAATAAATTCACCCCAATTTTGATTTATAGATTGTTTATGGATTATTTGCATCAAGATTTCTTGGCATAGTCAGTAGGATTTCAGAGAAACCCACCAGAGACCACCTGGAATCTACATGGAACTGGCATTTGGTACCAATAGGGGCCCACTGAGCACCTGCCCCCCCGACCCTGGATCACTGCATTCTTCAGGTGACCCTGGTGAGTTTTCCTGAAACCTGGACCTCCTTATTTTAAGTTGATGGTCTAGAGTTTATATGAGCTATTTCAAACCTTAAGACTAGGCGTCTTACAGGGGTACCATACATACCCTAGGTAAGAGGAACCAAGGGGGGAATTTCTAGGTAAGGGAAACTTAGGGGTAATTTCCTAGGCCAGGGGAGCCTTGGGGTAACTTTGGAGTGAATGGGTCAGGCTGACCTTTTTAATTTGGCTTTAAACTGGAAAGAATTGTATCCATAAAGTCTGAATAAATTGTTTGTCCAGTGCCCTGAGCTCCCACAGTAGTTTTAGACTGCTGGTGGGTGCAAGGGGCCAAGACACCTAGGAGAGTGCTCATGACCTTTTTGGGGAGTGACATTCACAAGCAGCACACTTCTGACCCACAGCACTGTCCCTAGAGATTATTAAGACTTTATAGTAAAACAAAACTAAAGGAAAAATGGGAAATCAATCTTCTAAAAGCTGACGAGTTCCTGAATGAGCAGCCTTCCCTTGGAACTCTGGCTGGCTTCATGCTGAAACTTACAAGTGCTTAATGAAATGCAGATAGCTGTAAATGGCTGGCAAGATAACCCAGGATAATTTAAAATCTTACCAAGCTTTTTTCACGTTCTGAGAGGTTGGCATACTAAACATCAGGTTGAGGTCCCAAAATATGATCAGACAAAATGTAGTTTCACCCCATATTGTGGTCAGGGATACTCAGACAGAAATGTAGGTTGCACTCCATCCATGGCTAAGGGTTCTACCAAACTGCTGCCAGCCTCAGGGGAATTACACTGGCCATTAGAAAGAACGTTCCAATTAGATAAGATTATTTAAAAAGTGCACTTAAAAAGTAAAGACTTCAAAATTCCAAAATAACCTTATTGAAAGTTTTGTTGCAAAAAGCTAATAAAGAATTACATTATAAAATGTACCTGAAGGAATATATTAGGCCATGACTTTACAGACATCTTGGTAGTCTACCCCTAGAGTTAATGAGACTGAGAGATTTTTCTTGGAATACTGCTATATTAAAGATTACTGAAACTGTTCAATACAGCCAGGTAGTTACTGTTTGTCTCAGCTGAAACCTGACAAGGTATTTGAAAGGATTTAGCAACTTATCATCAGAAATTTGGTCAAACTGGAAGTTGATGTTCAGAGCCTGATAGGAATTTTTTTTTAGGCCTTCTTCCCTAAATTAAAATAAAACTAAATACCCAGATGGAAGGAAGAAAATTAGGGTGATGCGGTTGGACAGGTAGAACAACTGTCCTCAACTTACAAACCCTGTAAGACTGGAAAAGCAGCACTAGAGGCAGTTCAGATTCCACCCAGCTCCTTCATCTCAGAAAGGATCATGGCCCCACCTCTCTGGGAACTGTTATCTGACCCATCACCAATTCGTAAGACTGAAGGGAAAAAAAGGGAAAAGGCCAAAAAAAATGGCCATAAGCGTCCCCTTGCCCAAAATGTAGCATCTTGGGTGTCTTCTCCACAAATATTAGTAAAAGAGGCTGAAAACAAAATTTGGATTCATAACTAGGGAGCTTTATATTACTGGACCTGATTCATGTCAGTAATTTTAAAACAATAGCTGTGGAGTCTCTGTGTATGTGTGTCTATATGTATGTGATATGTGTGTGATATTTTACCTCCGGATGGTATGGCCAAAATTAGGAGCTCTAGTTAATTGGCTAATGTAAGCACTTACATAAATTATTTCTAAATGCAACTAACCCAAATGTCTTTCAAGTTAACTGGATAAAATTAATCTTTGGTAAATGAAAGCTTATTTAAGATTGTTGATTTAATTAAAATGGACATGTCCTCAGAGTTATAAGCATTGGATATGATGCAGACATGCAGCCTTTATTCTAAATTTGTTGATCAAATAAGCCAATGTTATCTCTATTACAAAACTGGTTAACAAAAATAATAACTTAAACTGATGGCTAATTTTGCCTAATGTCTCATGAAGTTTTGTAGGCAATCTAAATATTTGTTAGGAAGGAGTAAATAGATGTGAAATAGATAAAAGTGTTGGGTGAACTTTTAAAAATAATTATGTTATGGCATGTATATTTAAAATAACTTCAAAACCTTTTGGTAACTTGAAACCTTAAAGTTTTGCTAATTAAATTAAATAATAAAATTTATTGAGTATCTAGGTCATTTCCATGTAAGATAAAATATTAGATGCTAATTATTAAAATACTGAAGTTTATTTACTTTTGGCTTCTTATTACAGAGAAACCAAAAGATGTTTGGGTCTATTAGTAAATATGTCTTCTATTTTATTAAAAGATTGTACTATGAAGCAACATGTTTTTAGAAATTATAAAAGGTATTTATAAATTTGCCAAGCCACAAAATGCTAATCTAAAAGATAGTTTATAATTGCTTACTTCTTAGTTTTCATTAAAAATTAAGGTCTGTAAGGGTTAAAAGTTCTAATTAATATATATGATGGAAACTACTAAAAATCAATAAGGAAAACATCTTTGTATTCAAGGAAAGATGTATGTTTTCAGCAAAAAAGTTATAAAGAATGGAAATATTTTTGTTCATTTTGTTAAGAAAGATAAATTTGTCCCAAAGTTCTAAGAGTGGGAAGAAAAGAAAGACATGGGACAAATTCTGAATGTAAAAAGAAAGGTATAGAAGGTTTGTTACAAAGGAACCCTGAAGAAAGAGTTTTATACATGGTCAAATTGGCTCAAATGAAAATAAATTTAATGAAGTGAATAAGTTTTAATATCAGAAGTAAGCTGGTACAAAAATTAGAATTTGGTTTTCTCTTTCTCTTAAAAGGTATAATTTTCTTAAACTCTTAGTCTGCTCTTGATAAAGAGCTTATAAAAGGTTTTTCCTTATTTTTAAGTAAGACTACCTAAAAGACAGAAAATCTGTGCTTGTTAAAATAATTTCCTATGTTCAAAAAAACTGAGGTCTCTCTGTTAAGATTTTTTGACTGTTTCTGTTGTCACTTTGATTGAATGGCTAAGTGAGCATTGTTTCATGACACAAGATCAGTAAACACCTGATCTTGTTTGACCACCTTTTGGGAAACATCAGCTGTCTCCTTTTGAAATAATAATAGGACAGCCTATGCAATTAGATGAGGAAATGTATAAATCAACTTTGCTTAAGGGAGATATATTACATTGTTGTCAGGGTCTCATTGAGGTGCTTGAAAGAAATGAAAAGCTGTAGCTGACTCCTTTCACAGAGAGCTCCCAGGAGGTGAAGACCCTAAGGATTATAGACTAGAACCTGGAGAATTTATTTACTTGAAGAGGCATCAAATAAAAGACTCTCTGCAGCTCTATTGGAAAGAACTATACCAGGTACTTTTAACCAATCCATGTGCTGCAGAATTAAAGGGCAGAAACTCATGGACTCACATTTCTCGTTAAAAAAGCCTCCTCTGCCTGAGTGGATTTCAACTCCTATTTCTGACACCTGACTTTGAGTGACCAAGACAAATACCTCCAAATGGGGATGAGAAGAACACAGCCTCTGTTGTAGACAGCTGTCCCAAGACTCTGGACCAGGCCCGTATTCCCAATCTTATATCTCCTCATTTAAACCCTTGTAATGCTCAAACCATATACCCACTTTATAATTGCTCCATTTAAGGTTTTCAGAATATTATCATGCTTAAAGACAGTGGTTGATCTGCAACAGACTGGTCTCGAAGGCCACACGTTTATTGGGTGGCTCCTAATGGAACTCAATGGTTATGTGGAACAAATCTCTGACCTTGGCTACTGCCTGGATGGCTAGGACGCTGCACCCTGAGCTTCCCTTGGATGCAGGGAAAGAGTCACACTGAGCTAACACCTGTTGCAAATCTTCCTCTCTTTAGGGCCAGATGGGCTCATTCAGTGTTCCACTGGTATGGCCACTGAGCAGCTGTATTTGTTCCTTCTTTGGGGCTAGAGGATGTCATATCACGTATAGAAGCCCTGACGAAATTTACTCAACAAACCCTTAATGATAGTCAAGCAGGAATAGCCTTATTAAATACTAAAATGTCTTTAATGAGAAAGGCTGTTCTTTGAAATAGAATGGGCTTAGATATTCTATCTGTATCCCAAGGTGGTACATGTACAGTCCTTCAAACTGAATGCTGTGTTTTTATACCTGATGAATCTTCCAGTGTGTCATCTCTGCTAAAGCACATGGAAAAGCAGGTCAATGTCTTAAGCGATCCTACAGCTAGTCTTGATTTGTTTGGTTGGCCCCCTTCAGGTATTGGTTTCCTTTTTTGATCCAGATTGCAATTGTAATTGTAAACAATGTGAGCATGAGGAGTCATGGAAAAACACATGTACAGTGTTTGTGCAACAACCTAAAATTAATTGAAAAACCTATGAAATGCTTGTCTGTTAATATATACAACTCTATGCTTGTCCACTATATCCAACTATTTCCCCCCAATGTGGACAACTGGACAAATGAGATAAAAGCTTGGCACTGAGGGACATGATGGACCCAGGGCAGACAGCAACCACTCTGGTCCCGAGGGACAATATTTTGATCATCAATGCTTTCTATCAAAAGATTATAGATCAAAAAGGGTAAAATGATAAGTAAATGACAAGTAATAGGATATAGTGGAGTATATTAGGGAACCATTTGGATTGAAACTAATTCGGCCTCACCTTGTTTTTCCAAAAGGGCCTGACATGGCCTGTTGAACATGCATTGTACACCTGCTTTAAGCATTTACTATGTCCCCAAGACAAGAATGATGCCCTTAAAGATAGGGATGTAACTTCCCCCATATCAGCATTTCTTTAAGGATAAGCATCTCTCCCTAAACTAAGGATTAATTGCTGACCTGCTGCACTCACCTTGTGACCACCCATCTTATGACCACCGACCTGCTGACCACTGATCTGTTGTGCCAGCAAAGCAATCTCATGACAACTGTAAATGGGACACTCCTGTCATATGTGATTGGTGTATGCTCTTTGTTCCAAGATGGAATATAGCCACTCTGTACACCCCACTTCTTTGATGCCCTTCCTTCCTTGGGGAAAGAAGGCCCTGGGCTAGTCCTCAGATCTGGCTTATAATAAACTCACCCCAATTTTGATTTATAGATTGATTGTAGATTATTGGCATCAACAAACCCCCTGTGCAGTAATTAACATATTCCTGTTTTATCTTATCTGGAGATCTATTTTTTCTTGTCTAGATATTCAATGAATTTTCCATCACTTATTGTCATTTAGCAAAACTCTAAGATTTCAAGTTCCAAAAGATTTGGAGAAGCTACTTTGAAGTATACATAAAACAATATTTGCACTTAAAATTCCTTATTTAACTAGCATCTATATAATTCATTTGTTCTTAACAATGATACTTAGACTATTCATGAAAATTTCATGAGACATTAAAGCAATTAGCTATCATTTTAACTTAATCTTTTCTTGTTGACAAATTTTC
Organism: Equus asinus; assembly: GCF_041296235.1. NCBI lineage: Eukaryota > Metazoa > Chordata > Mammalia > Perissodactyla > Equidae > Equus > Equus asinus. The sequence goes on from NC_091797.1 coordinate 99,736,833, forward strand.
TAACAGTGATAACATGAGCGTATTTGATTAATAACCCAGGTAGAATAAAAGGTGTATGTTTCCATTATATCCAGTGCTGATAACTCTGAAGACATGCCTATTTTAATTAAACCAACAAACTTAAACAAGCTTTTAATTAACAAGGATTATTTTATAGCATATTAATTTGAAAAACATTTGGGTTAGTTTCTTTTATATTTAGAAGTAATATATGTAAGCTCTTACTTTAAGTTCATTAAATAGAACTCTTTAGAAAATAATTTTGTTAATACCATCTCGAGGTAGAAAAATATCACTCATATATAATGTACATACATATATATAGGCTGACACAGACAGATCTTATAGCTTTGATTTAAAAATTTTCAGGGGCCGGCCCAGAGGTGCAGCAAAGTGTGCACATTCTGCGTTGGCAGCCTGGGGTTCGCTGGTTCAGATCCTGGGTGCAGACAGGGCACCACTTGGAAAGCCATGCTGTGGTAGGCATCCCACATATAAAGTAGAGGAAGATGGGCACGGATGTTAGCTCAGGGCCTGCCTTCCTCAGCAAAAAGAGGAGGATTGGCAGCAGTTAGCTCAGGGCTAATCTTCCTCAAAAAAAAATTTTCAGCCATGAATCAGGTAGAATACAAAACTCCCTACTTTATTAATAATTGTCTCTCTAGCAGATGGAACAAGTTAAGTGTACCTGCTTAAAAGTTTTTGTTGTTGTTAATATTTGTGGAGAAGACTTTTAAGATTTATCTTTTTAGATAAGGATGTGATGAATTAGATTTTTGGGGAGAGACCCTCTCTAGCAGCCTGCATTTAAAAGAAAACATTTCCCCCCTTCTTTTTCTTTTACCTCAGGCTTTGCTGATTGAGCTAGCCAGGTTGAGTCTCAGGTGACTGTGGGCTGTTATCTCCTGGAGTGTTTACATTCTAAAAAAATGGAAAAATTTACAACTTCAAAGGATGGAGAGAAAAAAATGCAAGTTTTTTCCTAGGAGTTTCAGGGAAATTCTGATTTAAAATTTTCCTTCAGTCTCAGGAAATAGGGATGGTCAAATAAGAGTTCCTGGAGAAGTTACAAGCCTTTCATGCCTGCTAACACAACATCCATTCTGCAGGATCTGGGCAGTCACTTTGATCATGGATCAAGGAGTAATTTTGACTTTCCAGTCTTATTATTTAAGAAATACATTTTGTAAGGCTATAGCTGCCATAGACAGCGGTTCCTCTGATGGATCTGGGCATAGTAAATTGAGAAACCGCTGGACAGGAAAAACCATTCTACGTGTCGTTAAGAGCATTCATGATTCATGGGAAGAGGTCAAAATACCAACATTAACAGGAGTTTGGAAGAAGTTGATTCTAACCCTCATGGATGACTTTGAGGGGCTCAAGACTTCAGTGGAGGAAGAAACTGCAGATGTGGTGGGAATAGCAAGAGAACTGGAATCAGAAGTGGAGCCTGAAGATGTGACTGAATTGCTGCAACCTCAGGATCAAACTAATAGATCAGGGGCTGCTTCTTATGGATGAGCAAAGAAAGTGGTTTCTTGAAATGAAATCTACTAGTGAAGATGCTGTGAAGATTGTTGAAATGACAACAAAGAATTCAGAATATTACAAAAATTTAGTTGACAAAGCACTCACAGGGTTTGAGAGAACTGACTCCAATTTCGAAAGAAGTTCTAGTGTGGGTACAATGTTACGAAACAGTGTCACATGCTACAGATAAATTATTCGTGAAAGGAAGAGTCAATTGATGCAACAAACTTCACTGTTGGCTATTTGAAGAAATTGTCACAGTCGCTCCAAGTTTCAGCAACCACCACCCTGATCAGTCAGCAGCCATCAAGGCAAGAAGATTACAACACCACCAGCAAAAAGATTACAACTCACTGAAAGTTCAGATGATGGTTAGCATTTGTTAGCAATGAAGTATTTTAAAATTAATGTACGTAATTCTTTTTTTAGACATAAAATAGGCTACAGTGTAGTGTAAACATAACTTTTATATACACTGGGAAACCAAAAAATTCACGTGACTCACTTTATTGTGACATTCACTTTATTGCAGTGGTCTGCAACAGAACCCACAACATCTCCAAGGTATGCCTGTATAGTTTCAGCTCTTAGATCTTTGATCCATTTTGAATGAATTTTTGTAAGTGGTGTGAGGTGGGAGTCTGACTTCATTCATTTGCATGTGGAGATCCAGTTGTTGCAGCACAGTGTGTTCAAAAGGCTATTCTCTCCCCCAGTGAATTGCTTTGGCTCTCTTGTCAAAAATCAACTGTCCATCATATACGACAAACCCATAGCCAACATCATGCTCAATGGGCAAAAACTGAACGCCATCCCCCTGAAAACAGGAACGAGACAAGGATGCCCTCTATCACCACCCTTATTTAACATAGTACTGGAGGTCCTGGCCAGAGCAATCAGGCAAGTAAAAGGAATAAAAGGAATCCAAATAGGGAGGGAAGAAGTGAAACTCTCGCTGTTTGCAGAGGACATGATCTTATATATAGAAAACCCCAAAGAATCCATTGGAAAACTGTTAGAAGTAATCAACAACTACAGCAAAGTTGCAGGGTATAAAATCAATTTGCATAAATCAGTAGCATTTCTATACTCCAGTAATGAACCAACAGAAAAAGAACTCAAGAATACAATACCATTCACAATCGCAACAAAAAGAATAAAATACCTCTGGGTAAATTTAACTAAGGAAGTGAGGACCTATATAATGAAAATTACAAGGCCTTTCTGAGAGAATTGGATGACGACGTAAGGAGATGGAAAGACATTCCATGTACATGGATTGGAAGAATAAACATAGTTAAAATGTCCATTCTACCTAAAGCAATCTACAGATTCAACACCATCCCAATCAGAATCCCAATGACATTCTTTACAGAGTTAGAACAAAGAATCCTAAAATTCATATGGGGCAAGAAAAGACCCCGAATTTCTAAAGCAATCCTGAGAAAAAAGAACAAAACGGGAGGCATCACAATCCCTGACTTCAAAACATACTACAAAGCTACAGTAATCAAAACAGCATGGTACTGGTACAAAAACACGTGCACAGATCAATGGAACAGAATTGAAAGCCCAGAAATAAAACCACACATCTATGGACAGCTTATCTTCGACAAAGGAGCTGAGGGCATACAATGGAGAAAAGAAAGTCTTTTCAACAAATGGTGCTGGGAAAACTGGAAAGCCACATGTAAAAGAATGAAAATTGACCATTCTTTTTCACCATTCACCAAAATAAACTCAAAATGGATCAAAGACCTAAAGTTGAGACCTGAAACCATAAGGCTTCTAGAAGAAAACGTAGGCAGTACACTCTTTGACATCAGTATTAAAAGGATCTTTTCGGACACCATGCCTTCTCAGAGAAGGGAAACAATAGAAAGAATAAACAAATGGGACTTCATCAGATTAAAGAGCTTCTTCAAGGCAAATGAAAACAGGATTGAAACAAAAAAAACAACCCACTAACTGGGAAAAAATATTTGCAAGTCATATATCTGACAAAGGGCTAATCTCCATAATATATAAAGAACTCTCGCAACTCAACAACAAAACATCAAACAACCCAATCAAAAAATGGGCTGGAGACATGAACAGACATTTCTCCAAAGAAGATATACTGATGGCCAATAGGCACATGAAAAGATGCTCATCATCGCTGATCATCAGGGAAATACAAATCAAAACTACACTAAGATATCACCTTATACCCGTTAGAATGAAAAAAATATCTAAAACTAATAGCAACGAATGTTGGAGAGGTTGCAGAGAAAAAGGAACCCTCATACACTGCTGGTGGGAATGCAAACTGGTGCAGCCACTATGGAAAACAGTATGGAGATTCCGCAAAAAATTAAAAATAGAACTACCATACGATCCAGCCATCCCACTACTGGGTATTTATCCAAAGAGCTTGAAGTCAGCAATCCCAAAAGTCCTATGTACCCCAATGTTTATTGCAGCACTGTTTACAATAGCCAAGATTTGGAAGCAACCTAAGTGTCCAGCAACAGATGAATGGATAAAGAAGATGGGGTACATATATACAATGGAATACTACTCAGCTGCAAAACAGAACAAAATCATTCCATTTGCAATAACATGGATGGACCTTGAGAGAATTATGTTAAGTGAAATAAGCCAGCGAGAGAAGGACAATCTGTGTATGACTCCACTCATATGAGGAATTTAAAATTATGGACTAAGAACAGTTTAGTGGATACCAGGCGAAAGGTGGGGTGGGGGGTGGGCACAAAGGGTGAAATGGTGCACCTACAACATGACTGACAAACATTAATGTACACCTGAAATTTCACAAGATTGTAACCTATCAATAACTCAATAAAAAAGAAGAAAAAAAAAAGAAAAGCTAATCAGCCACCTCTTAAAAAAAAAAAATCAACTGGCCATCAAGAGAATGAGAAGACAAGGCACAGACTAGGAGAAAATATTTGTAAAGACATATCTGATAAAGGATTGTTATCCAAAATGTTCAAAGAACTCTTAAAAATCAACTATAAGAAAACCAAGATCCCAATTAAAAATGGGCAAAAGATCTGAACAGACACCTCATGAAAGAAGACATACAGTTGGCAAATAAGCCTATGAAAAGATGCTCCACATAATATGTCATTAGGGAATTGCAAATTTAAAGAACAACGTGATACCACCACACACCTGATAGAATGGCAATAATCCAACACACTGAGAGCAGCAAATGTTGCTGAGGATGTGGAGCAACAGGAATGTTCACTCATTGCTGCCTGGAATGCAATATGGCACAGCCACTTTGGAAGACAGTTAGGCAGTTTTTTACAAAACTAAAGAAACGATTGAACAACCACACTCCTTGCATTTACCCAAATGAACTGAAAACTTGTGCCCACACAAAACCCTGCACATGGATGTTTACAGCAGCTTCATTCATAATCACCAAAACTTGGCAGCAACCAGGATGTCCTTCAGTAGGCAAATGGATAAATAAACTGTGGACCATCCAGACAAGAAATATTACTCAGTGTCTAAAATAAAGGCTATCGAGCCAGGAAAAGACATAAGACAACCTTAATGCATATTACTAAGTGAAAAAGGCCAATCTCAAAAGGCTACATACTGTGTAATTCCCACTATATGACATTCTGGAAAGACAAAACTATGGAGGCAGTGAAAAGATCAGTGGTTGCCAGTGTTTACTGGGGAGGAAGGGCTGAAGAGGTGAAGCACAGAGGACTTTTAGGGCTTACTGTAATAGTGTGCACACGTCATTACACATTTGTCAAAACCCAGGGAATGTACAATACCAAGAGTGAGCCCTAATGTAGACCATGGACTGTAGTTGATAATAATGTGTCATTTTAGATTCAACAGTTACAACAGATGTACTAATCTGGTGGGGGATGTTGATAGTGGGGAAGCTGTGCATGTGGAGGGGCTGGGTGTATATGGGAATTCTACCTTCTGCTCAATTTTGATGTGAATCTAAAACTTCTCTAAAAAATAAAGTCTATTTTTTAAAAAAATCAACTGGCTATACATTTAAAAAAAATTAATTGCCCTTATTTTTGGACTCTCAATTCTATTCCATTGATCTATATATCTCTCCTTATTTCAGTAACAGACTGTTATGATTACTGTAGCTTTGCAGTCAGGTTAGAAATCAGAAAGTGTAAGTCCTCCAAGTTTGTTCTTTGTCAAAATTGTTTTGGCTCTTCTGGGTCCCTTTCATCTCCACACGAATTTTAGGATCAACTTGATAATTTCTGCAAAATAGGGAATTGGGATTTTGATAGGGATTGCACTGAATCTCTACACCAGCTTGGGGAGTATTGCCATCTTTACAATATTAACTTTTCCAGTCCATGAACGTGGGATGTCTTTCCACTTATTTAGGTCTTCTTTAATTTCTTTCAAAGATGTCTAGTCGTTTTCAGTGTACAGGTCTTGCATTCATTTTGTTAAGTTTATTCTAAGTATGTTTATACATAAATTTATTCTTTTTGACTCTAAGCAGGCAGAATTGTTTTCTTAATTTCATTTCCAGATTGTTCATTGTTAGTGTAGAGAAATACAGTAGGTTTTTGTATATTGATTTTGTATCCTGCACCTTTGCTGAACTGGTTTATCCATTCTAACATTTTTTGTGTGGATTCCTTAGGGTTTTTCTCTACTTAAGATCATGTCATCTGAGGCCAGAGATAGTTTTACTCCTCCCTTTCCAATCTGGATTCCTTTTATTTCGTGTTCTCCCCTAATTGTCATGACCAGAGCCCCCTGCCGGGAGCCGTGGCTACATCATTTGATCAGCTGTTTGACAGGGTCCAGCCGATTAACGCCGAGGGGTGCAGGGTCGCCCCTTGGTGAAGAATAACCGGCCGGCCCCTCACATAGTTCTGAAACCTGTGCTGCTTTTAATTGCCCTTCATTCCTTTTCCTTTCTTAACCTCCAGTCTTCACTCCTTTGGGTGGCTGCTTGGGAGGCACTACCTCCTGGGAAAATTAGACATAGTAAGAGAATGTGACCACCTGCAGGTAACTTTCAAGATATTTTTCAGTTAATTAATGGAGGAGCACATAGTCCCTTTTTGAGACAAGCAGAAAGGAACCCTGCCCAGATAAGATGTCGAATTAGGTTTATGGCCTCCATCTGGTTAATGTTTCCTTCTCCCTCCAGTTCTTTGTCTAAATACATATGCATCGTCTTTCCCAGTTTGCTGGTTAATTGGATGATCAAGAAGTATCTATATATTATTCTTGACCTTCTGCTTTCTGTTAAAATGTTATAGAGGTTTTCTCCTAAAAGCAATAAATAATAAATAATTGATGAGTAGAAGGGCCGAGGGGTGCAGGGATGCCCCTCGGTGAAGAATGGCCGGCCGACATCCCTGACACTTTCTGAATTTTATGCATGCTTTTTATCAAGGTTATGTCTATACTTATTTCTGTTTTTTATTCTTTTTTTTTTTTTTAAAGATTTTATTTTTTCCTTTTTCTCCCCAAAGCCCCCCGGTACATAGTTGTATATTCTTCGTTGTGGGTCCTTCTAGTTGTGGCATGTGGGACGCTGCCTCAGCGTGGTTTGATGAGCAGTGCCATGTCCGCGCCCAGGATTCCAACCAACGAAACACTGGCCGCGGGGCCAGCCCCTCTGTTTTTTATTCTTGAAGATATATAGTTTAGCTTAGCTTTTCAGCCCTTTACTTTACTAACAAAATGATATCTTCTCCGGGCAGTGCGCTTAAGGGACTGTTAGCTCCACAATCTAAAAGACAAAGGAATGCTTTCACCCCCTAAAGGGCGCGGGAATGTAAAGATGTTTAACTGCCCTCTGAGAATGCAGATAGCCCTGGGGATAAGATACCCTGGAGTCGCCTTTTGTTCCCATTAACCATCCACACTAATGGTGTAAATGATTGAGGTATGGGGGATGGCTCCCCCAGGATGTAACCAGACGGAATGCTGTCCTGTCCGGAGGTCTGGACCTTCTCTCTTTGATTTAACTTTACCATGAATTACAACAGATGTCTAGGTACCTATCTCTTTTAGCTTAGAGACAACAAACACTAGTTAATTGTGGAGAAGACTACCACTAACCTTATGCTCTATAGAATAGAATGCTAATAAATATTCTTGTGCTTGTTTTTTACTTCCTTATCTCTCTGAGAATATTTGTAGAGCTATTTCTGTACTAATCCTGAAAAATATATAAATGACACTGTGCACAGTAAAGTTGGACTTGCTAACACCAACCCAAGTCTCACATCCTCTTTATTTTCCCCTCATTGCGCCGACGCCATCCAGCCCTCAGGAACCTGGACTCAGCCGGGGCGGGACTCTGGCAGCCCCCAGTAAAATGTTGGATACAAGTGAAGAGAGGACCTCCCGATGTTGTTCCTGAGCAAAGGGAAAGCTTTCAGTGTCTCACCACTGAGCACAGCAGCCGAGGGATTTTCACGGATGGTCTTCATCAGTTTGAGGGCGGTCTCTTCTAGTCCAGCTTTGTGGACTTTTTTTCTGGGTCTGTTGAGACCATCATGTGGTTTTTGTACTTTATTCTATTAGTATGGCATATTACACTGATTGACTTTCATTTGTTAAATCAATCTTGCATTCCTGGGATAAATCCCGCTTGGTCTTTTTTATATGTTGCTGGATTCGATTTGCTAATACTCAGTCTAGCAGTCCTGCATCTATATTCATAAATGATATTGGTCTGTAGTTTTCTTTCTTTGTGATGTCTTTGTTGGGTTTGGTGTCAGGGTGCTCCTGGCTGTGTAGGATGAGGTAGGAAGCATTCTCTCTTCTTCTCCTTGTATTTTTGGTGCTTTCTCTTCACTGCATCTCCATGTGTTGCTCTGTGTAACTGCCTTGCTCGCTGGGGTCCAGCACTTGGCCCAGCCATGTCCCTGGATGTTTACAGTTTACTGCGTCGACCATGCTTGGCCACGAGTATCCACTGGATGTTGGCCCCTGTGAAAGGGGTACGGTGAGAGCCCCTCTCTGGGAAGATAAAAAGTCAGTGCTCTGAAACCCTGCACTCCAGCTCTCAAGTGGCCGTCGGTCAGGCCTTGGGGGAGCTCCTGTTACACAACTGCCCAGGCCTCTTGGTTGGAAATGCATTTTTCTGGGTTTCTGTGAAGGCGTTTCAGAACAAGGAACTCTGCTCAGTTATGTTTAGGCCACAACGAGCGAGGTGCGGGAGGTGTCACCCCTGCAGGAAGTGGGAGCCCATCTGAGAAGCTCCTCAAGACAACGTCAGCCACATACCAGAAGGGATATGTGAGATGCCGCCTCAGTGTGGCCTGATGCGTGGTGCCATGCTTGTGCCCAGGATCCGAAGCGGCGAAACCCTCGACCTCCGAAGCGGAGCATATGATCTTAACCAGTCAGCCACGGGGCCAGCCCCAGGCAGAGTGTTCTAAGTGGCACCATCTCGCCTGGGAGTCCACCAAACTGTCACCAGCCACTGAGCCAGACAGCCTGCAGGTGCCCCTAACGTCCTATTCCACAAACTGCATGTAAACCTGACAACATGGAGAGAGTTCTGGGGGAAGAGGATGACTGTTTTGGTTTTGCTTTGCTTGGATGGATGGTCCTCATTTTGCTGTAAACAAGTTCACACCCTGTCACACCAGCCTTTCCACTTTCAAAGGAGTGGGAAGAGCAGAAGGACAAAGACCACTCAGCCCCAGGAATAAATAAGCCTGAGGGGGTTTGTGATGGTCACATGATGAGACAGGTGATGGATCCCCATGATGCAGGGACTGGCATGGAGCAGATGCTCAGTCCACAACACCTCTCACGGATATCCACAAGTGAGAGCTGCTGTTAGGGTCCCCCAGGGTCCTCCAAGCTTGACAGGTGCTCCTGGGCTGGGAGGGGCTGCCATTGGGGTCTGAGGGGCCCTACGGGTGCCCCAAGTTGGAGGGCTGGAGGTGGTCCCCAGGGGTCTGCTTGCCTCCTTTCAGGACACTGTCTGTAGCTGGAAGCTCAGAACAGAACAGCCAGCACAAGTTCTGCCAATTCACAGAACCCTCCCCACAGCCGGGCGCTTCCTCCTCAGTGGGTGAGGGTGGCTTACTGCCATCCCATTGTGCCAGAGGTCAGGGACTGCCCAGGGCCTCTCAGCCACATTCACACCCTCATCTTACCAGCGTCTTGCCTGACTCCCGCAGCCCCCACACCTCCCAGGGTCGAGGGGCCTGGATGGTGCCCCGCTGGTGGAGTCCGTGTGTTGGGATGAGGGATCAAGGCAGGTGTCTGCAGCAGTGGCTCCAGACCCCACCCAGACCTGGACCTTGGCCTCCACTGGCCTCCCAAGGCCACCTTGGTGACCTGGGCTAGTCAGTTACCTGGGGACCTGGGCTTCCTCATCTGTGAACCGGGCACAGTCACAGGGCTTACCTAGAACCTGGGGAGCGCTGGTCTTGACCGTGTGAGGAGTGGGTAGCGTGGGCTGAGTACGCGTGGGACCGCGAGGCAGGGCCCAGCGCCGGATCTGGAGCCCGGGATGGGGCGGGCCTTGCGCACAGGCGGCGCGGGCGGGGCGGGCGCAGCACGCAGAGCGGAGGAGGCGGTGACAGCAGGTGAGTCACAGTAAGTCCTGTGGGGACGGACTCAGGCCAGAGAGGAGGCGAAGGCTCAGGTACCTGGGGACAGGGACGCGGTGGAAGTGGCTAGCGCAGCGGCGGCAGCGTGTGGGGGCGCGGGGGCGGAGCGCGAGGCTTTGGCTTGAGGCTCAGAGCAGGGTGCGCTGATACACCAGCCCGACGAGGCGGGGGTTGGGGGGATGAACGCCTCTGTCTGAGGTCCGGTGGCTGCCTGGGCTGCTGCCAGGGCCACAGAGTCACTCCTGTTCCGGGTCCTGGAGACCTGGCTCAGCTCCCGGGAATCCTCTGGTTTCCACCCTGCTCTGAGATCCCAGACCACTGGAGCGGTTCCTAGCTTGTCCCCTACCCACTCTCAGAGCCCCTCCCAAACATCCAGTCCCTTGCCCAGGAGGCAGGCCGAAGGGATCCCCATGCTTCCCTGTGGCCTCCTGCCCACCCTGCTGGCAGGCCCTGAGCCTGCCTCATCCAGCCCTCCAGCTGCCAGTGGTTCCAGGCTTGGGTCCCCAGGGTAGGGTCAGAGCAAGGACTGAAGGCTGGACAGGACCCAGGGCAGCCTATCACTCCTCTCTGGCTCTCGTAGGTGCCAGCAGCTGGCTTGGTGCTTGTCTCAGCCACCCACCATGGCCCAGGAGCTGCCCAGCACTGCCAGCCTGGCACGCTTCTGCCAGAAGCTGAACCGGCTGAAGCCACTGGAGTACACCATGGAGACATCGCTGCGGCGCTGCTTGACCACGCTGGACCTGACCCTACTGGGTGTGGGTTGCATGGTGGGCTCAGGCCTCTATGTGCTCACAGGCACTGTGGCCAAGGAGATGGCTGGCCCTGCGGTGCTCATGTCTTTCGGTGTGGCCGCCGTGGCCTCCCTGCTTGCAGCCCTGTGCTATGCAGAGTTTGGGGCACGTGTGCCCCGCACTGGCTCTGCCTACCTGTTCACCTATGTGTCCATAGGTGAGCTGTGGGCCTTCCTCATCGGCTGGGATGTGCTCCTTGAGTACCTCATTGGTGGAGCTGCCACGGCCCGCGCCTGGAGCAGCTACCTGGACTCCATCTTTAGCCACCGCATCCGCAACTTCACCGAGTCCCATGTGGGCATCTTGCAGGTGCCCTTCCTGGCCCAGTACCCGGACTTCTTGGCTGCTGGCATTGTACTTTTGGCCTCCACATTCATCTCCTGCGGAGCCCGCATCTCTTCCTGGGTCAACCACACCTTCTCTGCCATCAGCCTGGCCATCATCCTCTTCATCATCATCCTGGGGTTTGTCCTGGCCCGCCCACACAACTGGAGCGCTGAGGAGGGCGGCTTTGCGCCCTTTGGCTTCTCTGGCATCATGACTGGCACTGCCACCTGCTTCTACGCCTTTGTGGGCTTTGATGTCATTGCTGCCTCCAGCGAGGAGGCCCGGAACCCGAAGCGAGCAGTGCCTATGGCCATCGCCATCTCACTTGGCCTGGCGGCTGGTGCTTATATCCTCGTCTCCACTGTGCTCACCCTCATGGTGCCCTGGCACAGCCTGGACCCTAACTCAGCACTCGCTGATGCCTTCTACCAGCGAGGCTATAGCTGGGCGGGCTTCATCGTGGCGGCTGGCTCCATCTGCGGTAAGGGGCCTTCTGGACAATGAGGGAGGGAACAGGGTGGTGGGGCCCTGCCCTAAGCCTCCAGGGAGCACATCTCCATCTGGGCCTGTGCTCCCAGTTGCATCCTGGGCCCAGGAAGGTGCTAATGATTAGACTCTCCACCCGGTCTTGTTGGGAGGGACCTCCTCACCGCCCCTCCCAGTTGTACATAGAATGTCAGTTCTGGGCATGCACTTCCAGATCCTGCCAGGCAGAGGGACTCAGCCCCCATCAGATTCTTCAGTGGGCCTGTCACCTCAACTGGGGTGTCCCATTCCTGGGTGGTGAGGGGGAACAATCCAGCACCCACATACACTCAGGCTCACTCTCAGAGCCCAGAAAACTCATGCCCATGTTCCCAAGGGGCCACCCATGCCCTGGCCCCCAGCAGCAGCCCTTGGTGGGCCTGCCCACCACGCCGACCTCTCTCCCACCCTCTGTCACAGCCATGAACACTGTCCTGCTCACCGCCCTCTTTTCCCTGCCTCGCATCATCTATGCCATGGCCGTTGACGGGCTCTTCTTCCATGTGTTTGCCTACGTGCACCCCCGGACCCAGGTGCCTGTGGTGGGCATCCTGGTGTTTGGGGCCCTCATGGCTTTCCTGGTGCTGCTGCTGGACCTTGAGGCACTGGTCCAGTTTCTGTCCATCGGCACACTGATGGCCTACACCTTCGTGGCCACGAGCATTATTGTGCTACGCTTCCAAAAGGCCCCTCCAGCCAGTTCCCTGGGCCCAGCCAGCCCTGGCCCCATGGCCAAGGAGTACAACTCCTTCTCAGACCACATACAACTGGTGGGCACAGAGCCAGCCTCAGCCCCTGAGCCCGGGCAGCTGCGACCAGCCCTGAGGCCCTACCTCGGCTTCCTGGGTGGGTGCAGACCCGGAGCCGCCGTGGCTTGGGCACTCGGTGTCCTGGTGGCCTCGGCCATCACCCTGGGCTGTGTGCTGGTCTTCGGGGACTCGGCCCTGCAACTCCCGCCCTGGGGCTACACCCTGCTGCTCCTGCTCAGCTCCGCCACGTTTCTGCTCAGTCTCCTCGTCCTGGGGGCCCACCAGCAACAGCGCCGGCAGGACACCTTTCAGGTACTTCCTCCAGCCAGCACCCACCATGCTCAGCCCAGCCAGCTCCCTTTGCCCCTTCCTCCTCTGCCGTGGCAGGATGCACCAGGGCCTCAGGGTGGGGGAGGCCAGTGCCCCACACCCTGCTCTCTGCATGGCGGGTGGGCCCTTGTCTCCGGAATCTCCAGAGGCAGAGAAGGGCTCTGCGGACTCCCGAGAAATCAGGCCCTGGGCCAGCAGCCCTTCCCTGCAGCCCAGCCCAGCCCTTGTCCCCTCAGGTTCCCATGGCCCCCCTGACTCCAGCCCTGAGCATCCTCCTCAACGTCGTCCTCATGCTGAAGCTGAGCTACCTGACCTGGCTGCGCTTCTCCATCTGGCTGCTGATCGGTGAGTGGGGGCCAGGCTGGGACCCCGGGGGGCGCTGCAGGGGGAGGGCAAGCAGGGAAGCAGGGCTGGGACCTGCCCCTCAGGCTTGTGTCACCCTTTCAGGACTCGTGGTGTATTTTGGCTACGGCATCCGGCACAGCAAGGAAAACCAGCGGGAGAGGTCGGAGTTGACTCCCACACACTACGTGGTGTACCCCAGCAGCAGCCTGGAGGCAACGGTGCAGGCCGTGCAGCCCCCCAGCCAGGCACCAGCCAAGGAGCCCGGCCACACAGAGCAGCCCACCAGTCCATGAGTACTGCTGGGGTCCTGCCCTCCCTCCCCCACCTCCTCAGGAGGCCGGAGGGGCTGGCAGCCCCTCTATCCAGGGCAGCTCAGGTTTGCAGGCCTGCCCATGCCGTGGGGTACTCAGGACCTCAGGACCTTAGCCCAGGTGCCGAGCTTCGAGTCTTTGGGAGTGGGCTGTGGCCAGCACTGCTGTGGTGAACTCTGCCCAGCGCCTTCCAGCTTATGACCAACTCCAGCTACCTGGGCAGGTGGAGTAGGGCGGGCAGGGAAGAAGCCCGAACCCCAGGGACCCACAATAATAGCTGCTCGGCCAACCACGTGGCCTGCTGCTGTGTCCACTGTGGTGTTCTTTGTGTCAATGTGTCTTCACCTGCCCCTGGGAACCAGATGATTGTCCTCAATCCACAGCAAAGATGCCAAGGTTCCAGAAGGGGGACACGCTAGCCTTAGGACAGCACTGAGTCAGGGACATGGCCAGGCCTATGTCCCTGTGTCATGCCCTCAAGCCAGTGCCCTCTGCCCAGCTCAGAGGGGAGCAACACACACCAGGCACAGAGGGGTCCCTGACAGGGTGGGGCCGGGCTCCCTCCCAGGCTCCCCAGATGTCCCCTTGGGGACTGAAACAGAGAGCAGAGCCTGGACCCCAAGGAGACTGCCTAGAAAGGGTGGTGGAGTTGTGGGGTTCCCTCGGTTTCCCAGGCCTCCCAGAGAGCAGGGCATGTCCTGAGGCCTGCCCCGGATGGAGAGGCCCCCTGCCCGGGCACACGCATCTCTCAGGCACAGGCCCACATGGCCCACATGGTCCGCTGGGTGTGCACCCACGTGCAGACTGAGGCAACAGCTGTTTCCAAGCCCAGGGCTGCCTGCAGCTTCCAGCGGCCTCTCTCCTTGCCGCCCCCTCAGGGCTTTGTGACAAAGGCTCGGGATGGGATACACGTGGGCAGGTGGGTGCACAAGTGTCGGGGCCTGCTCCAGGGACCTTCAGCCCACCTGGTGGTGGTGGGTCCCCATCCTTGGGGGTCCCCAGGCCCACCCTGCACCCCCCGTGGTCTCCCCAAGGCCATGCTCCATCTACCATAGATGCCTCCACCTCTCCATTTCTGCCTGTAAGGACCACACAGGAAGCCGCTGGCTTTGGCAGCTTTACTCCTCGACTCTCTGCAGCCTCAACATCACTTTCTCTGGGCCCCAAGGACAACCAGGGACACATGACCCCACTCCAATAACCAGGCCTAAGGGCCATGATCTCACCCCGGCCCTTCTGAACCCACCTCGCATGGACACTGCCCTGGGGTGAGAGGCAGCAGGGACCCCAAGGCTTTGCTGAGGCTTCAGGTGCCAGATGATTCCAGATGCTGTCCAGCATGAGCCCCAGGCCTCCCTTCCCAGCCTGTCCCATGTCGCTCCACCAGCAAGCTGCCAGCAGGGCCCTGCTCACCAGGGACCCATGAGGAGGCAGCCCCTTGTCTCCATGGGGTGGGTACCCCAAACCCTGCTCCTCCCTGGGATCCAGAGAGGGCTTGGCTCCTGCAGCCCCATCCCTCCCCTCCTGACCATGGGGCCAGGACACGGGGAAATTCTCCAGCAGGCAGGACTCAGGCCCCCAGGGGGATTCCAGAGCCTGAACCAGGCCAGCTTGCTGGGGGTTCCATGTCCTCTATTAGGGACATTCTCTCCAGCCCCTGGGTTCCCCCTGGGGTTTTGGTCAGAGCGTGGTCCTCGTATAGGTGCCTCTGGCTGGGTGGGCAGGTGCCCAGACACGTTTTCAGGTTTGACCTTTGGCAGCTGAGACATATGTGTCCAGATATACAATCTCCCCACCCCATGGCTCCTAGGAAGCCTGGTGTGCAGGTTCCAGAGCGTTGAGCTGGTGTCACCAAGGAGACAGACAGAAGGTCCCAAAGGACCCCATGCCCACCAACTCAGCGCCTTCCCCACCACCCCCCCGCCCATCCCAGCCTTCCACAGTCCCAGGGCTGCCACCAGGATGGGGCTGGTGCTCATCAGCTGAGCAGGTATGGGCCCAAGGGGGTCCTATGCCCTTGCCTGGGGCCCTAGGGGGTTGGAGCATCTGCCCACCACACTCCACTCCATGGATGAGACCCAGTGCTGGGAGGGGCCCTGCCCTAGGAACCCAGCACAGCAGCTGCCACAGCTCCTTTTGTCAGGCTGCCTCTCCCTGGCCTTGGACTCTGGCTGCACAGACCCCAGTGAGGGGCAGCTGAGAGGGCAGGGGCTCTCCCTGTGAGGGGGCTGCGGCAGGGGGAGGAGGGCTGGGAGCCAGGCAGGGCCGGAGGTGACCACAGCCAGTGTGGTGGACAGCTGGAGAGCAGGGAGCAGCTTGGAACGCTGGAGACGGAGCCTGGTAGAGCGTCTCCAGCCCCAGCCCCAGCCGGAGACCCACTGGACCAGAGCCCTGCGTCTGTTCCCTGCAGTCTCTGCACAAAACTGGCTTCTGTCGTCCCCAGGCAGCACCTGCCGAGGCTGGAGTTGGGGACGGACAGGCTGCCTGGGAGCTGAAGGGTGGAATTCTCCCCCCACCTCTGCCCTGGTCCTGCTAGAGCTTCATCCAAATCCCCAAGGCAGGGCCCCCACCCTTCCCACCCCCCAACTCCCAACCAGCAGAGAAAGGCTACAGGCCTCAGGAATGGGCCAGCGAGTGGGTGTCAGGGCCACCCTGCTGACAGCGTCCAGCTCCCAGCAGCAGCAGTGGGGGCAGGTGCTGGGCCCCCTCTAAGGCACCTGGGCAGCTGGATGTGGGGGTGGGGAAGCCACCTGTCTGCTCAGAGTTGGCAGTCCTCTTCGGGGCCTTGGCCTGCAGATGAAGACAGCAGATCAGGGCTCCAGCCACCATCCTCCAAAGTGTAGCCGAGGGTCCAGGCAGACTGGAAGCTCACCTCTTCATACTTGGTGCTCCAGTAGAAATGGGCTTCTCCATCCACGTACAACAGCAGCAGGTCACAGCAGAAGGTGATCTGGGAGAGGCAGGGCAGACCCATGGCATGGCCAAACCTGCCGTTCCACTGCCTCCCCAGCCCTCACCCTGACACTGGATGTCAGCACAGGGGGCTCGGGGGGGCACTTGGGGGGCACGTGCTTGCTGGCAGCCTGAGGGAGCCACGAAGTCAGACTCACCACACCCAGCCAGGCCGCTCCAGTGCCCAGAGTGATGGTTGTGGGGATGAGCCCGAACTTCCCTGCCTGAGAGAGACCTGGGCTGAGCCTCTCTGCCTGTGGCTGCCACTCCCTCCTGCCCCTCACCCCTGCCCACCCCACCTACCCCAGCCTGACCCCTACCTGCCCAGTGACGAGGATGTCAAAGCGGATCCCGTAGAGCTTGAGCAGGCTCCGGGCCTCCACGCCTGAGGCCTCCCTCCAGTGAGTGGCTGTCCTGGGGCAGGAGAGAGTCCAGTGGCTGCTCTGCCCACTCCTGTGTGGCCTGGCCCTCACAGGCCTCATCTTACTCATCCACTGACTCCATCTACCCCAGCCTGAGTCCTAGGTCTCAGCCCTGTGTCACTGCTGAGGACACAGGGGACAAGCAAGCTGAGACCTGCCTCTCAGAAGCTCCCTGCCTGCTGAGGGGATGGGGACAGAAGGGTCCCTAAAGAGACATGGGCAGTCGGGGTGGGGGAGGTGGGGCAGGCCCGGGGCTGTGGGGTCCAGAGAGGGGCACTCACTCTCCTCTGGGAACCAGGGAAGACTTCCTGCCAGGAGCCCCTCAGTCTGGATTCCCAGGGCTCAGGAAGGAGCTCCAGGCAGAGATGGAGGGTGGGGAGAGCGCAGAGGGGAGGGGAGCAGGGCGTGGGCGGCTCTAGCCCCATGTGGTTGCAAAGGGCTGGGGGGCCAGCGAAGCCAGGCCAGGCAGGGCCCAGCGGGCACCTGTAGGCCTGGTGGCTGTGTGCATGTCTGCATGAGGATGAGGAGGTGACATGAGGGGGCAGAAGGATGGGGGTTCTGCTTAGGAACCTCAAAGACATGACAATACATGCAAGGCAAGAGCCTTGAGTGCATCTTGGGTCAGAAAATAAAAAGATTTAGAACTATTATTGGCACAGCTGGGGAAATTTATATATTATTAGATCTATCTGCCAATGTTAAACTTCCTGAGTGTGACAAGAGGACAGCGGTCACCTGGGGAAGGTCCTCAGTATCAAGACAGCATTGAAAGGGGTGAGTGTCTAGATATCTGCCAATTACTTTCAAATGGTTTCCTTTGAAATCTATCTAAATATATCCAGCTTACTCTAGAGAGGCAGAGAGAAAACAAATGGGGCAAAATGGTAAAAAAAAAACCTGGTGAACCCAGATGAAGTCTCTATGGGTTTTCACGGTACTGATCCTTGAAATTTTCTATAGATTCTTGTACTTTTTTAGATAAAACCTTAAGGGAAAAGTAAAAAGAAAGCCCCTGTGCCGTGGAGGGAGGTGCTGGAGGCAGGGTGGAGTGGAGGAGGGGCTGGGGTGAGGGGTCCCAGCTGCAGCAGGGTGTGGGGATAGACGGGGTGGAGGCCAAAGGGCTCAGGAGGGAGGCTGGACGGAGCCTGTGCTGGGGGACCTGGAGCTGAGACCCCCTCCTGCCCTGGGACCCCCCCCTCGCACACACAGCAGAGCATCCAGAGGGATGGGCCAGGCTGTGGTCTGTCCCGGGCACCAGAGGAGGACAGGTCGGAGAGGACCTGGCTGAGGAGCAGCGGGTGGGCAGTGGGGCCGCACCTGAAGTTGTAGCTCCTCTCCTGCAGCTGGAAGGAGTAGTGGGGCCGGCAGTCAGAGCCCACGGTGTCCAGGTCACAATCCCAGTGGACGTGGATGCCCACAGCACCGCCCTACACACAGCGCATCACTGCTCCACCAGCACGCGGGCCTGGGACCCTCTCCCCATGGCCTCCCGCAATCCTGCCCCCATGGACCCACCAGCAATGCCAGGTCCTCAAAGACCCCTCCAGCCATGGCCACGAGGTCCCCGATGCGGAACACAGGGCAGTAGGGGCTGAAGCGTGGGTCGTAGCGGCAGCGCTTGAAATAGGTGGCATCCCACGTCTCCAAGGCATTGGACCTGAGAGGAGGTGAAGCTGGGGATCAGGCCAGGAGGGGACAAGGAGGATCTGGGGCCAGCCAGGACCCATCATGCTCACTTGGAGAAGTTGAACTTGCTGAAGGTGACAGTGTTTTTGATGAACAGGGTGAAGTTCTCAGCCTGGACCAGCAGGGGCTTCCTGCAGGTGGGGGGAGGTAAGAGGCAGGCTCTGCTGCTCCTGGGACCCTGCCCTGGGTGTCGGGGACACTTACACAGGCACAGTGTCACTCTCCACAGGGCACCAGCCCCAGATCTCACAGGTCCTGTGGGTCCCATTGAAGATAACACACTGGCCCGTTTTTATGCCTTGAAAACACGAGACAAAGTCCAGGCCTCCAATCCCCATAGGGCCTGGGAAAGGAGTGGGCAGGGGGCTGCTGAGAAAGAAGAAACACAGAAGCACCACTGGGCCTGCATGAGGGAGCCACCCAGGGTCCCAGCCCAGCCCCCTGAACCCCCATCCCATTGGAGACTCCAGAAGTAGGGCCCACAGTTACCATGGCTATGTGTCCCCGTCTCCCCTTCAGGACAGTCCTCGTCAGACCAGCAGTTCGCCAGTGGGATGGAGGGGGGCTGAGGTGGTGAGAGAGCAGAGCTGTCCAGGCTCTGGAGGTGTCTCCCCTGTGTGACCCAGCCCTGCAGTCCCCAGGGACACTCCCCTGCTTAGCCCCCAGGTTCCCTGCGTTTGGGGCACATGAGAAAGCTGGAGGGTGCAGATAAAAGGAGGAGGTCAGAGGGGGAGGGCGAGCAGCCCCCCGGCCAGATAGGGGTGCAGCGCTGTCTCCCAAGGTGGAGCGAGACTCCTTCCCTCCTGACAGTTCTGTCCCCAGAGGGGGAGGGGCAGAAGTGACTCCTCGAGGCCCAGCTCCTCTGGTCCAATTCGGACAACCGAGTTGGGAAGGTGGAGGAATTTTGGGAGGGTGAGCTCATGCCAGGGTGGAGGTGCTGGCACCTTGGAGGCCACACAAAGGATGGGACCCTCATCAGAGGGGCCTCTAGGGAAGTGGACCACACACACTGGCCAAGGGACCACAGGCCAGTCCCGTCCCCGCCTGTTCTGCTGTAAACAGGGACGTTAGTGCCTGCACAGGGTCACGGAGTTCTGGGCATCAGCCAGGAGGGAATGAGGGCGAGTTCTCTGGGAGCCCCAGAACCTGGAGAGGAAGCACCCTCAAGCGTCAGGCACTGGCACAGACATGGCTCCGCCAGGCGGAGGGTGGACGCCACTGTCCAGGGCCCCTAGCTCAGGGGCAGCTGGAAGAATGCAGTACCAGGGTGGCAGGAAGGGCTGGGGACTCAGAGAAGCCAAATGAGATGGTGGGACTTTGTGGGGGTGGGGCTGTGAGAAGTGGGCAGGGGACAGTGTGGGGCCACCTGCTCTGCCTCGCTGTCCCTACCTATGTCCTGAGTCTGCCCCTCCTCTCCACCTGGGTTGGGCCAACATCTCCTCTGACCAGACCCCATGGTGACCAGCACAGGCCCCACCTCTGCCCCCATCCACCTCCCTCCAGCAGCCCGCGTGGTCCATCCCAATGCACAGATGGTCGCGTACCCCTCCAATGACCCCATCTGTGGCTCTGCTGCTGCTGGATCCACTTTAGCTCCTGAGAGGGGCTCACAGGGCTTTGTGATCTAGGGCCCAGTCCAAACCTAGGGACAGCCCCACTCAGTGCAGGGAGCCCTGGAGGGGCCTCATCTCACACAGCTCGGGGCCTTTGCCCACGCAGCCCCCTCTGCCTGGACATCCTCAAGATCCCCCTCCAGCCTCACACCCTGCAGGAAACCCTTCCCGAGGCCCTGTGTTGGCTGATGTGCCTCCCTGGATCTCCTAGCTGCAGCTTCTGCCCCCATCGCAGGACTGGCTGCCTTGGCTGCGCTGTCTGTGCGAGAGGTGGGGAGGGTGGAGTTTTGCAAGCCTGGTCTGGGGCAGGCTCAGCAGGTGTTCGCTGGAGGCTGTGACACTACAAGGACACAATGCATGTGCTGGGAGGGACCAGACGACCAGGCCCCTGAGAGGAGCTGGCAGGAACTCCGCTATTCTCAGGAAGCCGGCTTGTCGGATCTGGTGGATCACTCAGCCCTGGCAGTTTCGAGGGAAAGGCCAGAAGCCCGGACATGGGCAAAGAGGATCACACGGATTCCAGAAAACACAGACTTGTGGCCCCAGCACAGTTTCAGGACAGTCTACAAGCCGAACATTAACTAGACGTCTCTGAGCATTTAGAAAGGGAAGGATATCGTGTGTGTTTCTGAATGTCAGCACATCCATGCCTCACCTCATTGTGGACGGGCCAACCAGGGACATGTGGCCACTGTGGTGGGACCAACGACCAGGACTCAGGGGACAGGGGCCCCCACAGTTACCCTCCAGCCCAGCAAGCAATTCAGTGTTGGACTCAATTAAAGAAAGGCGTCGCCATGGAGGCAGGCCTCCAGGGCTGTGTCCCGGGTCCCAACTGTCACACAAAAGCCACAACTGGGGAACTTATAAAAATAGTTAGGATGGTAAATTTTATATTAATGTGTATTTTTGGTCAATAACAAAAATTGGAAACAAATCCACAGCTGGGGAGGAGAGGGAGTGTGCTCTGCAACAGATGCTGGATCCCTGGTACGTCCTTAGGTGAGAGGAAAAGGTGAGATTTCAGGGAGAGTCTGTATTTCTGCACGAACGGGCAAGAATAGGGTGGGGCACTCTGGCTTGACCACAGTTGTAGTAAAAATACCCAGAGAACATAAGTGACCCTGCACTCCGCAAAAGAAGGAGTGTGCTGTGTTTGCCCACAAAACGGAAGCTGCCATGGGACCCATTAACAGAGGCTGGGCATAGGGAAGGAGAGGTGATCTTCCAGCTGAGCGCTTGCTATTAGAGCCCATCTAAGCATTGTGACCAGTTCTGAGAGTTACACTAACAACCTGGAGAGTGCCCAGAGGAGGGGCCAGGGTGGGGAGGGGCCTGGACACCTCACAGAGAACAAGAGTGGAAGGATCTGGAAGCAGACCTCTCAGGGGTGCAGAGTCCCATCACCCACAGGCTGGAGGCCTTGGATCAGTGACTCAGGCTGGCTGAGCCTCAGTCTTCTCCTCTTAAATGGGGCCTGCAGTAATTCCTGCCAGGCAGGGTGCTTGTGAGACGAAATGAAATGATTCAGGAAAGGTTTCAGCTCAGAGCCTGGGCTACAGCAGCACACGCTGAGCCTCAGGCACCTGGGAAGGAGAAGGGGGGACACGGCTGTGACCCAGGGCTGCTGGAGGAACCAGGGACCCGCTGGGAGGCTCCCAGGCAGCCTTACCTCTGGGCATCTGCCCTGAACTTGTTCTGGCGTCACAAGGAAATTGGTCACCAAGAAGAACACGTTCTCTCCCTGGAAGGCAGGGGTCAGGGTTGGCCATCCTTGGCTCCTCGATGGGAGAGGCCAGAGGCTGGCAGCTGGGTTTGGGAGGGAAGGGGTCCTGCCCCATTGAGTCATCAACCCTGTGCCCCAGGACAACCCTGTGCATCCAGTGATGTGCGTTGAGGCAGAGATGGGAGGCTGTCTGGGTTTCTGGCCATTTCTGAGGCCCCTTCCATCTGTTTGAGGCAACTTTTTTTTCTCTATTCACTCTCATTCACTCAACCAGAATTCTCCATGAGCCTCCTGCTTCTAGGCACTGAGGATCCAGAGCTAAACTGAGCCGGGCACCCGCCCAGGCTAGTGGGGAGGTGGATCCTTCATTGCACGCATGGCCAGGGCCGGGGGCCGGGGGAGCAGGTGGTGAGCTCTGCCCAGGAAAAGGCAGGGGCTGTGGGGAAGGGTGGCTGGCACCGTGTGCTGCCCATGACAGCTCTGCACGTGTAGGGGGACGCACATCCAGGAAGGGGCGGGGAGGGCTGGGCAGAGGGCAGCGGGGGTGGCAGCAGTCAGGATCTGCAGGGACTTGGTGGCCACCATCACAGAAAGGGAGCCTCCAAGGGTGGCAAGCAAGGTCTGGCAGGTTCTGATGGAGTCACCTCTGAAAGCTCAGCCTGGCCTCTGCATGGAGCACACGTTGGGGCCCACAGGAAGATCACAGGGACAGTGGAGGCAGCAGGGAAACTGTCACAGATGGAATGGATGGGAGGGAGGGGCAGGGAGGTGTCGAGCAGGGTCCAGCTTTGGCCCTGGGGACATCATGGCCTCATTGGATGAAAAGAGGCCCCCCTGGGAGAGGGAGACGGTTCCCTTGGACGAGGCGGGTGTGCACCAGGAGGCAGCTATGCTGGGGCAGGTGTCCCCGGGGTACAGTGTGGGCATCAGGAGAACAGAGGAAACGGGGGCTGTGGAGGATCTGGTGGAGGGAGGAGGGGCTGGAAGGCAGCGTGGGGTGGGCAGAGGAGGAGCCAGCCCACAGGGTCCAGGGCAGGGAGGGAGCATTCAGGAGCTCCAGGCCCTGCCCCCACGCCCTCACCCCTCCCTCAAGCTCAAGCCTTGAGCCCCCAAACCCTCCACTCTTCCCGATGCCCTTTTGTAAATGCAGTCCCTCTGGCCCGGCTCCCTGACTCGTCCCCTTGTCCACTTGGAAACCTCTGACATGTCCCCGAGAGCCTGTCCAGGGCCACTCCTCTGTCAGGCCCTTC
Organism: Equus asinus; assembly: GCF_041296235.1. NCBI lineage: Eukaryota > Metazoa > Chordata > Mammalia > Perissodactyla > Equidae > Equus > Equus asinus. The sequence continues at coordinate 99,759,999 of NC_091797.1, forward strand.
CTGAGCCCGGCCCTGTGACAGTGCCAGCACCTCCTCTAGCATCACATGCCCCTCTTGCACGCACTTGCTGCAGGGGTGTGATCAGGGGGTCAGCGCCTGTCAGTAGCACCCAGACACCCACCTGTGGGGGCTTCACGAAGTCGGCCACGTCCCACAGCCGGTTCCCCAGCTCCTTGATCTGAGTCACGGAAACCCCTTTGAGTTTGGTGATGACAGAAACCTGGGGGTCCAGGTCCTGCTCCTGGTAGCCTTTTTTGGCCAGGAGGGCCCACCTGGGGAGGAGGCGATGGGCAGTGTGGCCTGTCCCCCGCACACCACGCGGAGAGCTGCAGCAGAGCTGGCCCCGCCCACTCAGCCCCTACACACCCTATAGGCTCCCAGTGCAATGTTCAGGCCCCACCTCTTCCCCAGCCTCATTTCCACCTAAACACCCTGCACAGGCCAGACGTTGCACCCACGCATGGGAGAGCCCTGCACTCAGACTGAGCTGCCCACCTCCTCCCTCACCAGCCCTCACCCTCCCCTGCCTCAGCCACACCAGCTCCTCCTCAAAGGCTCCCCTGACCCAGCACAGCTGGTGGCCTTTCTCAGGGACCTCAGGGCTGCAGCTCTCACAGGGGTCAGGGACTACCTCCTGCCCTCCCAGGGCCTCCTGGGCAGGGCAAGACCATCCTGCTCTGTGCCCAGAGCACAGCACAGGGCTGGGGGACAAGGCCCAGGAAAGGGAGCAGTTGGGCACACAGGAGGACACAAGCACATGGCTCGCTCTTGTCCCTGCTGGTCTCTAGACAGACGGAGATCCTTCCTTCTGCCCCTCCCCTGTCCCAACATGCCCCCTCCACCACCACCAGCCCGGCTCCTGGAGTGTCAGACCCCCAAACCTCAGCCCAACAGGACCAGTCAGGGTCCCTCCAGCCAACCCGCCCAGGAGCCATTCTCTTACCCCACCATGTAGACCAGGACCCCGAGCTGCAGCAGCCTCTGCAGGGCGCCCACCCGCCAGTTCTTGGTCATCACATACTTCTCAGTTTTGTAATCCAGAAGCCCCCAGCCTGTCCAGGCCCCTGAGGAGCCCATGCTCTCAGCTCCTGCTGGCTGCTGGGGAGCGTGAGTCAGCACAGCTGCTGCAGCCCCAGCTGAACAGGAGGCAAATCAGGTGCCCAGGCCAGCAGCCGTTAAAGGGACACTTCCACTGGGGGCAGAATCCAGCCCCACCCCAGCCCTGGGCTCAGTCCCAACCCCCAGCTGCTCTGGGCCTTCCTTCCTCCCCACACTCCCTCTGCTGGGCCCTGGGGCACAGACAGAAGCAGCCCCTCTCCCCTGCCCTTTGACCTCACTTCCTGGAGGGGGGGTGAGGGAATGACAGGGTTATAGGTACTTTGAGACGGTGGCATGGGGTCTGCAGGAGCTCAGAGGAGGGGCCAAGGAAAGCTTCAGGAAGAAGGACCCTCTGAGCTGACACTGCAGATTCTGAAGGTCAACAAGCGAAGCTGGGGAGGGATGTTCCTGGAGGAGGAAGCCGCACATCCGACGCTAGAGCAGGAGAGAGAACTGGGACCCACAGAGAGAGAGCGTGACTCTGGCTCCAGAGAGGAGGGTGGCTGGCTCTGCAAGGTCCCCCAGGCCCTCCTGTGCGACGCCCGGTAGACCTGCCCCACCCGCAAGCGCAGGGACTAAGCACAGCTCTGGAGTCAGGCAGGGTCCCCAGTCCGCGGAAGCGGGGCGCTGCTGGACCCATGCGGACTGCAGGGGGAACAAGCGCCGGCAAGGCGCCCAGGCCTGCGCCTGGCCCGTGGCGCGCGCCCTTCTGCACCCTGGCCAGGAGCGGGCTCAAGGTCAGCGCACGCCAGCGGCGGTGTCTGCAGCGACCAACAGCCCGGGGTAGACCAGGCGACCGAGGAGCGCGTCTCTACTGGCTGCGGGGGGCGCCTGTCCGCTGCCCTCCAGGCTCGATTGGTCCATGCGGCCGGCGGGTCCGCCCACATCCCAGGCCGCGCTCTAAGTGCCACTTGGTTCAGTCCCAGCCCCAGTGCGCGCGACTGCGAAATGGGAGGAACCATGAGGGGTCCCCGCAAGAGGTCTGTGGGGAGGGAAGAGCGGGAGGAAGAGGCGGCGGCCGCTGGGCGACCTGCAGGGGTCCCGGAGGCCGAGGGGGATTTCGATGCCGGTTTGGACTCCGACCTTCAGACAGGAGGTGCCCGGGCGGGGGTTCAGGTCTGTCTCCTCACCTTGGAGGCTTCTAGGTGAGCGTGGAGGGAGCAGGCTGGGGCCGAGGGGGCAGGGTACCCATGTCCAGCAGAGAGCACATCCCTCCGTGGGACACCTGCAGGGCAGTCGGCAGCCCCTCCAGCCCTGTGCGCTCCAGGAAAGCTCTTGGCAGCATTAGTTGTTCCACCATCAGAACGTGCTTCCAGAATGATGGTAAAATGCAAAAACTCAGCCAAACAGTCTAAGGAGGGGTGTCCCACCACTTCCTTCAATGAGATCAGGGCTGGGTTTTGCCAACCCACAGGAGAAACTAAACTAATGAATGTATTAAATTTAGAGTTATTTCAGTGTTGTGCCCTATAAAATGTTCATAAAACATACATGGTCTGCGATGCAATAGAAAAGACACAGCACGCACTTTGCTGTCAGACAGGTGGGTCCTAAGCCTGGCTCTGCTGGGATCAGCTACTTCTAGCTATGTGACTTTGAGGAAAGAACTTGCTTTCTCTGAGCCTCAGTGTCCTCATCTGTATACGGGGCAGGAGTCCCTGTTAGCACAGGAAGAAATGCCTCTAGAGGGGAAATGGGCTGGGGAGTGACAGAGGGCAGGGGAGGAGGCAGACGGTGGTGCCTGGGGAGGGAGCCACACTTAGCCCCTGCCTCCTATCAGGCACCGTGGGCTTGGAGAGCTGGTCAAAGGACACCATCTCCTTGAGGTCCACCGGGGCCCACACCATCGTGCCTGCCTCCTGCTTTCTATGCCGGGGAAGTGCCCCAGAGCTGAACCTGAGACACTGTGGCCTGGGGCCTCAGGTACCCCTGGAGGGACCCTGGGCCAGGCTTGGAGGGGAGGACCTGGGAGGCAGCAGCCATGGGAGTGGCCCTCCCTGAGCCCATCGCACACATTCCCCAGCCTTGCTCTGTGACAGGTATGCCCCATCCCCCACATCTGGGTGGCAGATGGGATCCAGGCTGTGACTGAGATCACTATAAGGGCTGGGGATCCCCACTAATGCACTTGGGGGTCAGAGAAGGCTCCAGGAGGTCTGGTGGAGCCTAGACAGAGAAGCAGGAGTCCCCTGGGCCTGTGGGAAGGGGAGGGCCTTCCAGGCAGAGGGCATCGAGTGGGTGGAGCCCTGGGAACAGGAGCCAGGGTAGTGAGCAGCTATGTATGAGGCCTTTAGCCCTGGGGAGGACCAGGCCCTCAGGCCCCTCTCTGTCCCAGGGGGCCCAGGCTCTGGCTTCCACGCTGACCTCCAATCCCTGTGTCAAGTGGCTGGACCTTCGGGACATTGGGCTGTGTGAGGCTGGCACAGAGGCCCTGGCAGGTGCCCTGAGCAGAAGCAGCAGCATCTATGGGAGGTGCCCAGCCTGGGACATGTGGGCAGACTTTCTGAGCGATGTGGGCTCCCCACAGCCGGGTCTTTCCCCATGGACCTGCTGGTGTTGCTGGGGGAGGGGCCTCAGAACAGGATGGGGGAGTGGGGTGGAGTTAGACCCACTGTGGTGCACCCAACACTGGATGCCACTCCCTTCCTGACCTGTCCCACCCCTCCACCAGCGCCCCCTGCATGTGGTGGCCTCCCAGTGCCTGGATGCAGGGTGGGAGGGTCCTTCCACACAGAGAGATAGGGCTGGCAGTGCGAGAGGAGGGAGGGCTGGGTGGGAGTTTGATGGGGCTGGATCCAAATGCCATCTCTGCCAAAGAAAAGCAGGGTGACCCTGGGCCAGCAGCTCAACCTCGCCGAGCCTCAGTCTCCAATCTGTGAAACGGACCCAACGATGCCACTCAGCCCTCGGGGTTGTGATGAGCATTAAATGCTCAGCAGAGTGTCTGCCCGTGTACGTGCTCCCTGCATGGCCCCTTGGGCTGTCACTGCCAGTCCCCAGAGATGTGGCAGTGGGGGTTCCAGTGGGGGTTATATTGCTGCCAGGCATGAGTCATCAATGGGCTGTTGTTTCATCCCAGCATCCTCCATAGCACCTCAAAGGAGGTGGCTTTAACCCCTTGACAAAGTAGCTTGTGGACACATGGGGTGGGGTGGGGTATCCAGCCAATGGGTTGCAGAGTCACCATGCAACCCCAGGACAGTCCGCCTGCAAAGCCCCTTTCACTGCCTCAGGCCTGGAGTTTGGAGGATGGAGGAAGGTAGAGAAGGGCAGTGCCTGACTTGGACCCCACTGACTGAGGAGGGGTGCTGGCCCCCAGATGTGGACCTGTCGGAGAACCAGCTGGGAGCAGTGGGCGCCCAGGCTGTGTGTGCCGCCCTCACGGTGACCCCAGCCATGCAGAGGGTACAGCTGGCAGGGAACGGCCTGGAGGAGCAGGCAGCCCAGTACCTTGCTGAGCTCCTGCTGGCCCCCACGGGCCTGAAACCCCTGGACCTGAGCTACAGCCAGCTGAGTGACCAAGCAGGTCCCATCCGGCCTGGGCCACCGTGGGGTCCGTCTTCCTGGGGCAGGTGTGGGTGGAGGTTGGCAGGACCACTCTGAGCATCTGTGCTCTGGCCCCTCTCCCCACGTCCCACCTAGGCCTGCCCCTTGCCCACTCCTTCCACACAGAAATCTTACTCCTCGCTGGATGTCTCATTGCCTGCAGCTGCCTGTGCTGGGTGCTGACTTAGCCACTAGGGACGCAGCATGAACAAAACAGAGGTCCTGGCCTCAGGGAACACGTATTAACAAGGTCATGCGCCATAATTACTGGTGCTACAGAGAAACAAACAGGGCGTAATTCCAGAGAAGAATAAGGATCCCTGCTTAGTGGGGTGGCCAGGGTGGCCTCTGTGAGGAGGTGACATTGAAGCTGAAATGTACTGGGTGGGAAGAATCAGCCATGGCAGGACCAGAGGGAGTGCATTTCAAGCAGAACCGTGAACACAGAGGCCTATTTCTCAGACTGATGGCCACTAGTGTGACTGGGCTATTGGGCCAGGGGAGAGTGGCAAGGTTGTGGTGGAGAGGCAACAGGGGGTTGCGGGACGACAAATCACGGCAAAAGGCATGAAGACTTTATTCCGAGTTGGTGGAAGACATCAGTGGGATTCCTTGATCTCACTACTTTCTCTTGTGCCCCAGGGTCTTTGCATGGGCTGTTTGCATTGGGCAGGGAGTCTGCGCCCTGTTCTCAGGGAGGCCTCCCCTCCTGCAGGGAGCTCTCCGCGGTGCTGAAAGTGCCCGCCCAGGCGCGTCAGACCCCGCGGGCTGGCTCAGCGCTCTGCCCAGTCAGTGCATCTGTTTTCCTCTGTGCCTTTCTTTAGACCTGCTTTCCTAGAACTGTGCTGGGACCATGGAGAGGGGTCAAAGTCAGGTCCCTGAGGGCCCCTGGGCTGGTGGGAGAGACTGGCCAGGCAGACAGGTCTGACGGCCAGAGCCTGGAAGGAGGGAAACACGGTGGACATGGTGCCCGAGGCTGCCCAGCCCAGCCAGGTGGGCAAGGCTTCCTGACACCGTGACCCCAGGTTAGAAGGAGGAGGAGCTGTTAGTCAGGTCGAGAAGGGGGTCAACAGTTCCACACATGGGGACAGCCCGGGGGCATGTTGGTCCCTGCACTTTTGAGAACTGGATGCAGGTCAGACTGGCTGGGTGCTGACGGAGTGGGGAGCAGGGTGGGTGGGTGGGTGGGGCTTCTGCCAAGGTTACATGAACGTCTCTCAGGGTTTCTTCATCCCACACAGGCCCCACTTTCCTTTCTCTACCACCCCTGCCTCCTCCCACCACAGCTGTGCTGGCCTTGTCACTTCTTGCCTATAAACTATGGCACAAGCCTCTCAACAGTCCCCTGGCCTCTTGTCTCTGCCTCTGCTGGCCCCAGTCCATGCCCTACACCCACTGCTAAGGAGTCCAGCCTTGTCACTTCTTAAAGCCCTCCCTGCCTCCTCACCACTGATAGGGCAGTGCAAACTCCCTTGTCCTATCATTGAAGTCTCTCAGCATCTTTCGAGTGCCCATCGCTCCTATCTCATTTTACTGGCTTCCCCCCACCTGCCACCAGCGCCAGGCCTGTGTGCATTTCTGCAAGTGCCCCATGCTCCCTTGGCCTCCACACACTTGCTCTTTCCTGTGTCTGCTCTCCACTATGTGTGCACACGTGCATGAGGACTCCCTCTCTTCAAGGTTATCTCCTCAGTCCTCACTTTCCTGACCCCCACGGCAGGGTTAGCATCCACTCTGTTCCCACGCCTCCCTGTTTGTAGTCTAGAATAGCTCACATCCCATTAATTTGTATTATTGTCTCCCCCATTAAATGTGAAACCCCTGAGGGCAAGCAGGCCCATGTTGGGGTCAGCTCCATGACCATCATGCCCAGCAGAGACCCTGGCACACAGCGGGCATCAGCATCATTTTCTGAAGGAGTAAACAGTCAATAAGAAAGTCTCTCTTGGTGTTTCTGAAGGGTGGACACTTGGACCAGCCCTGGCAGAAAACACAGGACTCACCGAGCTTGACATGAGCTGGAATCACCTTCGAGGCCCAGGAGCCATGGCCTTTGCCAGGGGACTGGAGGTAAGAGGCCCCCACCTGTCGGCCCCTCCTGCCTGTCTTTTGGGGACAGGTCACCCAGGGGCCACCTCCCTGTCTTTGCAGCTCTTCAGAAATGAACCTTGGATCTTTTCATCAGAGCTTCAAGAATATTTCTTTAAGTGACTTTAGTTTTCCCAGCTCCCCTTAATGACAACAATGTCCTCTCCCCCTGTGCCCACTCTCACATCACTTACTGAGGGGTCCAAAGATGATTGTCACACCCTTCCCCAGATGTCACAGACACTCGGCTGGTGGGGACATGGTGCAGTCTGGTGACACATGCTCACTGTTGGGCATATGCAGATGCTTCCTGAGATGACACCCTGGCACCCTTGGGTCCCAGCATACTCTCCCACTGCCCACTTACTCCCTTGGATGTGGTGGCTTCTAGGCCTCAGGAGTGGGTGGCTCCAGCCCCTGCCAGGGTGGCACAAGACACCTGCAGTGCACCTGGTGCCAGCTCCCTGTGTGGGTCCCCCTCAAGGAATGGCAGCCATTGCCTTCCCCTCTGACAGGGGCTGACCTGGGCTCCTGCACACAAGGTGGCAGGTCAGGCTCTGTCTTCCTAGCACATCCACGAGCTCCAGCCTTCTTCCCACCACAGCCCCCCAGCAGCCTTTCACTGGAGCCCCTCTGGGCCCCTGGGCTGCTCCGTGCCTCAAAGGCCCTGCCCTTGAGAGGCCCCCAAGTGGGCATGGGGGCTGATCGCTGTGTCTCTGGGGCCTGCAGCTGCGTGGCAGCCCCCCAGGCCCTGAGGGTCACTCACATTCACACCCCTCTCTCTGCTGGGCTTCCAGGGGTTCGGCTAGACTTCTCACCACCAGCCAAGACAAAAGACTCTAACCTGAACTCTGCCCTTCTGCACTCAGTCCATGCTCTTTGCACCTTTGGCCTCCTGGGCTCCAAGGCTATGGCCCCTGACTTTCACCACTGTCACCAATGGTCCCAAGGCTTCACTCTTTTGCATTTCAGGCAAACATCTTCCTGAGAGTCCTGGACATCTCATACAATGGCCTTGGAGATCCTGGAGACTTTGTGGTGGGTGAGGCACTTAAGACCAACAATGTATTGGAGGAACTTGACATGAGGCGAGGAGCATCGCATACCCCCTGTGTCATAGTCTCAGGGCTCATAGCCACCCCAGGGACCAGGGGCTCTATGATCTTGCTGCTGTTCACCACTTTAATTCCCAAAACTACCACAGTCTACCCATGATGGGGCCTGAGCTGCAATCTGAGAGCGCCCAGCTCCGTCCTTCTCACTCGAGTTCATCATTTGAACATTGGGGCTTGTGATTCCCACAGCACAGGTTGGGGCTTGGAATTGCACACGTGTGTGTGAAGCATCTTCAGAGAGCCTGGTGCAGGGCGGGTGCTCACATGCTCTGCTCAGCTCATGGCAGCTAGGGGCCTGCTGTGTGTGGGCTGCTCCTCCAGGCCCAGACAGGGAACCAGAGCAGGGGCCACAAGCCAGAAGGGAAGGAAAGAGGCAGAGGCCTGACAGGTCATGGCTGCCGGGGTGAGCAGGGCCTGCCCGCTGCAATCTTGCCCACCTTTGCTCCCCATGGAAGGAGCCAAGGCCAGAGGAGGCCCCAAGAGATGCTTAAATTTGATGCCAGAGCTGGGGTCTGAGGAGTCAGAGAGAAGTGGGACTGGCTTCAGGACAAAGTGGCCAAGAGCGATGCTGAGGCCTGGAGTTCAGGTCCAGCAGGAGGAGGAGGAAGAGGATGTGAGGAGGGAGCTGAGTGGTTTTCCTGAACACCGCTGTCAGGGTGATAGGGACAGGGTGCCAGCTGGAGCACAACACATGGGAACACCTGCTGAGCTCTGAGGACCAGGGAGCAGCAGCTGGTCTCCACCAGGGGGGTCACTCTAGGCGTGTTTTCTGGGTGATCTCTTCAACACTTGGGGCCTCCGATGAAGCAGGGTCATTATCCAGATTTTACTCACTGACCTGCCCAGGGTCCCCAGGATGTTTGTGGAGCTGGAATGTGACTCCTGACCCAGTGATGGACCAGCAGCTCCAGCTGGGACCCTGGGGAGATCTGTGTGCAAGGCAGCACAATGCTCATGTCTTTCTGTTGCAGCAACAACCGCATCTGCAGTGGGAGCCCTGAGCCCGGGCCTGGGCATCCAGGTCAACCAGACACTGAGGACTCCTGTTGAGAGTGCTGGCCTGATGGGGGAGGCCCCAGCACAGACCTGCCTGTGCCTATCCACACAGATCCCTTCTCTGTCACATCTCCCCACCCCAGTGGCAGCAGGGTGCAGTTTCCAGAGCCCTGATTGGGAGGGGGCCTCCTGGCTTCTCCTTGTGACCACTTCTTCCCTTTGCCCACCTCTGGCCTGGCCCATGCACTTCTGCAGACTCCTCCCCTCCATCCTTCCCTCCCAGCTGTCCTGCCTCCTCCTCAGCCCACTGGAGAGCTGCTCTGCTGTGATGGCCAGGGCACACTCGCTTCCCCTTCATCTTCTCTCATTCTTCCTCTGGCCTTGCTGGACACAGGCTCAGACCTACCTGAGGCCTTGTGTGCACAGTATAGGTTCCTTCCTGCAGGGTTGCCAATGGGGAGGGAGGGGCTGAGCAGGGCTGAGAGCAGGAGACAGAGAAGGGAGGGTGCAACAGAGGATGGAGCAGGCCCACAGGGACCACTGTGCCAACAGCATGTGCTCAGAGGACACTACAACCAGCTCCAGGGGATCCAGCCCTGCCTGGCCCTCAGCTCCCTCAACTGGCAGAGGCGCCCCCTGCAGCACCCCATCCCCAGCCTGAGGCTCACCCCTCTGTGGCCCTTGGCTGGAACCCAGACCTCTCTGGAACCCCATTTCCAGCCACCTGCTGGACGGTCCCCCAGAGGGCCCATAGGGATATTAGATTCTGAGAGTCCAACCTGGATGCACCATATCCCTCTAAGGGCTGCCTCCTTCCCATCAGAAGCTGAGCCCAGCACTTGTCTCCCTTTCCTACATCTCCCCTCCTCCATCTCACCTCCTGCAGAGAGCTCAGGCTGCCTGCTCCTCCTTCTCACTCCCCTCCTCCAGGCCTGTGCTCCTGCTACTTCCACCTCTCTGGCGCTTCATGCCCACCTGCTCCCAGGTGATCTTTCTACACCAGAAACAAGCCCATGTCCCTTCTGCTTTAAACCTGTCAGCAGCCCCCTCTGGATGAATCCAGGCTTAGCAGTGTGTCATTCACAGCACGCCCTTGGGATCTGGGCTCTGCCAACCCCCCTCTTCCCTCCTGCTCTGAAATCCATCCTCTCCCTCCAAGCTGCCTGGAAGTCTCCGTGCACACGGGGCAGTTTCTCCCTCTGTGTTGCTCCTGCTGCTCTTCTTGCTGAAATGCCCAGCTCCACCCACCTCACCTGCAGAGCTCAGCTCAGTGGCTCAATCCCCATCCGACCTTTACCCCCAGGAGAGCTGGTGCACACTCTCTCCTTGCACATATCGCGCTGCATTTTTATGATGTTCCTTTTCCTCTACTCCCCCAGTGGGTGGTCCGTTTACGGGCAGGAGTCTGTCTCATGTGTCTGTCTTTGTCCCCTGCACTGAGCCAGGCACTGGGTGGGCACTCAGCCAGCATCCACTCCCTTTCTCTCTCCCGGCCCTGCAGCCTCACCCAGGGCATTCTGTCCCATGGAGACATTTCTGAGCAGAGGCGGTGTGGCGGTCCTCGGCCATGTCAGCAGAGAAGAGGAGTCCTTGCTTCCCTCTCACACTGCTCTCCCGGCCTCCCTGGGCTCAGCTGCTCTCAGTGTCCTGCGTGTGTTTCTTAGGTGTCTGCTTTGGTGTTCTCCAGTCTGTGCAGGGGGACCCAGTGTCTGCCCTGGAACTGCTGGATTTCTCTGTGAGGGCTTTTCCTAAACCCCACCTCGGTCCTCCCAGCAGCCCTGTGAGGCCTCATTTAAGGGAGGGAGTGGGAATTGGAGGACTAGTGTCCTGCCCAGATGCATGGCATGGCCAAGACCACGTTCCAGCCCAGGCCTGAACGTGGGTCTTGACGCCCCTCCAGCCCCACTCCTGCTCCTGACTGGGGTGCTGCCCTGGCCTCACCTCGGACCCCTGCCTGGGTTCTTCACCGGCTGAGAGAATAGCTGCTTCAGGGTCACAATGCTCCCTGTTCACTGATGTTTGGATTTGCAGGTTCAGCACTCGCAAGGCGGCCCCTCCCCCGCCCGCACTGCCTGCAGGGGGATCCTGGTCCTGGAAGAGTCACTGTGCGGGTGTGAGGGAGATCAGGATCCCTTTCACTCAATTTTGCCTTTTTTTTTTTTAAAGATTTTATTTTTTCCTTTTTCTCCCCAAAGCCCTCCGGTACATAGTTGTATATTCTTCGTTGTGGGTCCTTCTAGTTGTGGCATGTGGGACGCCGCCTCAGCGTGGTTTGATGAGCAGTGCCATGTCCGCGCCCAGGATTCGAACCAACGAAACACTGGGCCACCTTCGGCGGAGTGTGCGAACTTAACCACTCGGCCACGGGGCCAGCCCCAATTTTGCCTTTTTAATGTAGAAAAAATCTCATTCTTTTCCAAGGCAGTTAAACACTAAGGAGAGAACCCCAAATACGAATTATTAAAAGAAAGTCTAGTCCCAAATCACTGCTTATTCCAACCCTGATTCACTTCAGTCCAGACCTGAGTCAAAGCCTCTCCAGAGACCTGTCTTCAAAGCTCCAACCCTCAGGCTCGGGACACCTGGTGTTGAACGTCGTCGTTCCCTTCTCCCTTCTCCCTGCCTTGTCTCTATGGCTCCAGAGCCAGAGATGAGCTTGCCTTGACCATGTCCCTCTGCTCTGAGAAGGCCGCTCAGCACTGGACTCCATCATTCTAACACAAACGGAATATGTGAAATTGTCCTGCAACAGTACATGCTTGTTCAGTACGATGTACGGTTACTGTCAGAAGCGTTAGTATAGTGGAAATCCTATAGGGTTTGGAATCAGACATTGGATCTTGGAATCTGAATCAGAGATCAGCTCTAGTCTAGATACAATGTTCTGTTTCCTGTTCCTTCACTGCCATCATTAGTCTAATCTGCCTAGCCCAGATTGTATCCTCAGCTTCAAGGGAAATCCTTCTGAATTCCTACAGTTCATGTAAAACCCTTCCCAGGACTCAGCCTTGTGTCCATGTGAAACGGGGCTAGTACTTTCCAGCCAGGGTCACTGTGAGACGGGATGAGATGACAGACCCTACAGAAAGGGCCTGTGCAGAGACAGACTCAGTGCTGGTTCTCTTCCTCCAACCTCTCTGGTTTTCATTTCCTGTTGAGGAACAATATTTATGCTGCAAAGTGCACATGGATTAAGGGCAGAGTCCGGTGAATTTTCACAAACAGCATAGACCTATGTAATCAGCTCCCTGAAGCCCCCTGGAGCCCCTGCCCTTCTCTATTTTAAGTTTGGGGAGTAATGACATTGTTACCCATAGGAGAGAAGCTGTCCTCAGGAGCTTCTTTGACGCCCTGTGTGGGTAAAAGAAGTCAAGTTCTTAGAAAGTGACAATGTGCTGCCTGGTCCTGGGTCTCTCCTCAGGATGTCCAGGTGAGCAGAGAGTTTGATGACCTCGCTAGCTCAGTGAAGGTCACTCTTCCAAGGCTTTGCAGAAAGACTGCTGCCCGCAGAGTGGAGCACAGAACAGAGTTGCTGCCAGCCTTCAGCCCGTCCCCACCAGCGTCTGCCCCTAAATGACCGTGGAGTGTGGCTTCCTCATCTTCCATCGGCCACTTCAACTTCCATGTGGAAGGTTCTGGACCTCACCATGCCTTGTTACCACCTGAGTCTGCACTGAGTCCCCATGTCAACTAGGGGAGAAGTCCTACAGAGCTGGTCTTCACGATGACACAGACACCTGTACCCTCCTCAGCCCCCACGGTCCCTGCACTAGCCTGGGCCTCCTGCTGCTCTCACTCGTTTGGTGAATTCACTCATGAGTGAATTATATGATACGTGAATTATATATCAAGAAAGCTGTTACCAAAAAAAAAAATCCACATTGTTTGATCCAAATTGTGTAAAAAAATATATGAATACATATACACAGAAAAAAAGACCCAAAAAACCCCTGTCATCTTAATAATGTTTATGTTGTGCGTTTCTGTATTCTATTTTCTTTATATTTTTCTGCATTTTCCACACTTGCTACTCTAAGTATGTGTTATTTTAGAATCAGAAAAATAAATAGCACTTAACAACACAATGTGATACAGGCTACAGTACCATCATGCGCACAGTATGGTTGGAGCCCTGAGGGAGGAGGGCGTTATAGATTGAATTTTGTCCCTCTCAAATTCATATGTGGAAGCCCTAACCCCGGTGCGACTCTACTTGGAGACAGGAAGTAATCAAGGTTAAATGAGGTCATAAGGGTGGGTCCTGACCGGATAGGATGAGTATCCTTATCAGAAGCAGCACCAGAAAGGTTGCTCTCTACCCCTCCCCCATGTGACCACAGCAAGAAGGCAGCCCTCTGTGGGCCAGGAGGAGAGCCCTCACCAGAAATCAAGCCTCTTAGACCTGGATCCGGGACTCCTGGCCTCCAGAAGTATGAGATGTCGACTCAGGGAAAATTCACAACACTTCAAATAGCAGATATTTACTTGGGCAATTAACATTGCAACTCAGGAGACACAGATTCAGGCAGAAACCCAAAATGGGTTCTGAGGAAAACAAAGAGGTAAGGGTTTATAAAGGCTGAAAGACATAAATTACACAGGTGGTTTTGCCAAATTTGTGATTTGTGCTGGCAACAGCTGTTACCTCTTGGCTATTTGTGATCTGTTGCTAAGGCCATCTCTAAGGCAGGAAATTTTTATCTATGGGAGTAAGCACATTTCTGTAAAGGTCAATAGGACAACAGTGAAGCAGAGTTCAAAAGTTAACATTCCCTCTGGTAGAGACTGGTATGCCTGCATAAGCACCATTTCCTTAAGGGCCTCCCAGCTCCATTTTAGAAGCCTTGACATATGTTACTCCATTTTGTTGACACTGTCCACATTTTTCCCTTCTGATCAAGATGTTTCAGCAGAAAGCATCATGGATCAATCGTTTGGTATACTGACATTTCCCTCATTGCCAGGAAGGCTCATTCCTGTGAAGGCATGTCCCTTGTTGGGGGAAGCCATGTGCTCAACCATCAGTAGGACTAACATAGTCAGGGGCTCTGGCAGCAATCTGAGCAATAAGGAGCTGGTCGGGAAATGAGTCTTAGGCACAGTTTCTGTCTGGAAAACTATCAAGTCTTTTGTTTGGAGTTTAAATATTGGTCCATCACCTCAAGTCATTGAACAATCATTATTCAGGAGGTAAAGACAGACATACAGTATCAAGAAATGCAAATCTTTAGTAGCTTGAAGGTGACAAATACTGCAGAAGACAGAACAATAATCACTAGTATAACATGGAGCAGGTCTGAGGGAGTAGCAGCATAAGAAGCTTAAACACAAGTACACATAACAAAATTCTAATAATCATAAGCAGTATCTGAAGTCCTCATCTCATCCAAGCACATACACCTGAAGAAAGCCAGTTGAAAACATGAATAGGGAACCAGAGGATGTCATTAAAAGACACTGGACTAGATACACCCTGTGCTATTTTCATAATTTTTCCAACTTCTAGCTCAACTTCTCCAGAAGAGTTGACCCAGGTACAGCAGGATGTGTTGGTGATGACACAGATGCCACCCTGTTCTGCAAGGAGATAGTCAAGTGTCACATGATTATCTAATACAGCCCTCCCTAAGAAATCCAGGGATTGTTGTTATTGAACCAAAGTTGATGCAGTAGGATTTGCCAGTGTAGCTAAGGTTAAGGATACATTTTTTTTTACCAACAGTCATCATGGACAACATCAATGCAAGGACAAAGCCTTTGGCAGTGGGCATCAGTGGAGAGTAGATGGGGTGTAAAAAGGGGTCAAGTTTCGCGTAGACCTATGAGATGGTGGTTGGGTTTCTCCTTTAACAAGAACTTGAAATGGAATCCTATGAAGGCATTGTCCTGCCATATGCCGGCTGTCTAGACATCCATAAGCCCACAGCTCCCTGTAGGTGGAAGGTGTACTCAGAAGCAGGCACATAGTATGCAGTACCTTCTACTTCTGTAGCAGTGTCAGTGGTCAGGGGCACTTGGTAAGGTCCTTTCCAGTGGGGCTCAAGGGCTGTCCTCCTCTGATGATGCTTCCAGAATACCCAGTCACCAGGCTCGAGACTGTGACCAACAGGATCCTTTAAAGTGGGATCCAGGAAAGTATCTTTAACCTGTTGATGATGGGCTGGGGATAAGACAGTAGAAACTCACAGTAGCTGGTCACACTCACATAAGACAACAGAGGATCAGCAGAAGGTTGCGGACCAACAAACTCTGATCTGCTGGTGACTGTCTCATGTGGAGTTAGTTCATGTTTTCCAAAGAGGGCACTGAAAACAGACAGCAAGGCTGAAGGCAATACCTTAGGCCAGGGGAGTCCAGTCCACCGTATGTAACAAACCTCAGAGACAATTAACAGGACTAGAATCTACTATCTACAAGGTGCAAACAGAATTTTTCTCTCTATAATTACCTTCATTTTCTTTCCTTTGCCAAAGCTAATCACAGTAAACTAATTTGTTTATATTAAAAACTTAACCTGATTATTTATGCAAGTGAAAATAAGAATACTCACTGAGTTTCTGAATTCTGGAGGGATCAGGTAGGGAGAAAAGGTAAATGTTTCACCTTTGTTCACATAGGTATGTGTTACCAAATAGACATTCAATGAATATCTGTTATTCAGTTTAACTTAGTATAAACTTTTCTCTTATTTACATTTCTTTAAATACTTGTTTTAACAATTATGTTTGGATTAGACAGTAAATAGTTAACCATCATCCCAAGTCATTCCCTCTGCAGACAAATTCTGCAACAGAAACAGCAGGAACCAACCTGGCCAGTGGACCCAGGTAGAAAAAGTTGTATGTTTGCTTTACATTCACTAGTGATGACTTGGAAGACATGTCTCTTTCTATTAAACCAACAAACTTGAACTATTTTTTACCACAGATTATCTCAGATCACTTGAACTTGAAAAACACTTGGGTTAGTTTCTATACTTCTGATAGTTTTAGGAATACTTAACTTACATAAATGTTTAACTTTGGCAATACCATTTGGAGGTAGAAAAATATAATATATATAGAGAGAGACGTACATACAAAGAGATACAGATACACACAACAGAGATCTTTAAAAATTTTAGCTATGTCTCAGATCCAAAACTGAAAAGAATAGTTGGATCCAAATTGTGTTTCTGGCAGATGGACTAAATTAAGGTTACCTGCTCAGATGGCCAAAAATTTTTAGTAAGGATTTGTGTTTTCTTTGTATTCTGTAAGGATCCTTTTACGAGCTGTTTTGAAGTCCTTTTGTCTTTTAGAAGCTCCCGCATACCAACTGAAGCATGCACTCCATCTTCTCAGGGAGGTTTGGAATCCTCTCTTTTAAGGGTGACCCTTAAGGTGGATGTATCTGAAACAAAGCTTCCTCAGAATGGTCATTATCATTCCCAGTTATTTCAAAAGTTCACCCATTTCCACTTGTTTAGTTTTAGATCTTTTATTTTCTAACCGTGCATGCAAATAAACTAATTTAGGTATTTTAAATAAGCCCCATTAGGACCAAGAAAGTTTTAAATCATCCTTGGGTAAAATGGGTCCATTGAGGTAAAAATTTACAAGAGGGACCATATTCTTTCAACATAAATCCAGCTGGGGTTCTCAAAGGAAGGTGACTATTTACGGTTCTTCTATAACAATTGTTCCCCATAATTTAGAGAGGGCTATTCTGAGATGACCAAGGCAGGAGGGTCTATGCCCTGGGTCAGGTATGTGCTGCCTGTGAGGACCACTTCCCAGAGTGTCACCAATGGGCCGTTGATCTCTCTTTTATGTGTCTCAGAGATTCCTGAGCAGCAAGTGGTGTCAGGTTGCTCAAGGTCCTAGGATGACCAATCCTTTATCTGTGCCTTCCGGATGAGCTTGTGAAGTTCTTCTGACCCAAGAACAGGGTCTGTTCTTCACTGGGAGGCCCTGTGAGACCAGTGCACGTCACGGACAGAGTGCCAACACTTCTGCTGGATTTCCAGTCACCTAGAAACAACCCAAAAAGGGTCAGAAGGAGCAATGTGTCTCATCTTAGAGTGGGAGGACCCTCATTTGGACAACAGGAGAAACTACGAGGTCTGCACTGGTTATGAAGAACAGCTGAATTTTGAATTGTAAGAGAATGTGGCCGCTTGAATAAAATGAAAATCTACTAGAGCCCAATAATACTCACCAAGAAATGTCCTTACACCTGAATTCTCCACCCAGTTAAGGTGAGGACAGAATCCTCCCCTCCAAAGGACAGAACCAGTTAGTCCTCCCAAATAAAATCTTCTCTGAACCTCAACCAAAAATAGGAGCTTCGGATCCAGGAGAACTTACTGCTGGAGCTCTTAGGCTCACCAAGGGAAACGCGAGAGAACAAGGCCCTCTTGGAGGTGCCTTCCACATGTCCATGGCAGTGCCAGGGTCCGCACTCAGTTGCTCCGGATCTGCCGACTACACCAAAAAATATCAACTGAGGAAAACTTCACTACAGTCCAAATAGCAGATATTTATTTGTGCAATAAGAATTGCAATTCGGGAGGCACAGATTCAGGCAGAAACCCAAAATTTGTGCAGAGGAAGAAAAAGGAGGCAATGATTTATTAAGGCAAAAAGAGATAAATTACGCAGATTGTTTTGCAAAATTTGTGATTCGTGCTGGCAACAACTGTTACTTCCTGGCTATAATGATCAGTTACAGCAATCTCTAAAGCAAAAAGTGCTTATCTATGGATTTCTTGATAGGTGATCAAGATGACAACGGAGAAGCCCAGCTCAAAAGTGACATTCCCTCTGCTAGAGAGCGGTGTGCGTACCCGAGCCCCATTTCCTTAAAGGCCTCCCAGCTCCATGTTAGAAGCCTTGACAGATTTTGTCCACAGAGAAAATAAACTTCTGGTGTTTAGGCCACTGGGACTGTGGCATTTCGTCATGGCAGCCCAAGCTGACTGAGAAGGAAGGACCCACTCTCCCGGCACACGGGCAGGGAGGGTTTCTCCCGTGTCCCTGGCTCTCTGACCTCCTCGGTCCCCTGCTTCCCGCTGCCAAGGCTGTCTTTCTACGGCAGACCTGGCGGCACCGTCCAGAGGCTCCCCAAGGCCCGCCTGCTGTGTCCCCGTGCAGGGGTCGGTCCCCACTGTCCTTAGGGCGGAGGAGAAGTTAAAGGTCCGCATGAACACCCACTGCGGAGTCGCAGCACCCGGCGCTGCGCTCAAGCGCTGAGCGGGCTCCGCCTGGATCCCCTCCCCCGCTTTTCCCGGAAGGATCCACACACTGGATCCTAAGGCAGCTTTAGTCCATCTCGACGGAATGGAGGCATCGGGGACTGTTCCAAAGTCCTCCAACGGGGACACTGTGCCCCAACTCAGCTCTTGGGGGTGGCGTGGCTACGGGGCACCCCCTCCCCGTCCCTGGAATCCACTCCTCCTTCAAGAAGCAATCAGATCGCGCCGGTTCCCGGGCGCTGGATGGAAAAGGCCCTTCTGCACCAGAAAAGGGCTGGACAGGAAAGAGCAGCAGAAGGTCAGGACTTACACGCTCAGGAACATCCTGTGCGCCACCCAGGGGGTGCTACGGCTGCACCAACCAAAGGTTCCAGAATGTGCCGGAAAGCCCGAGATTCCCTCCACTTTGTGCAACCCCTAGCCTTCCCTCAAAACCCGCATCTAATCAGAAAGCGCCAGACTCCGCACATCTAGCAACAGCCGATGGAAAGCGGGATTCGTCAGCCCGCCCCTAGGCGCTGGGGACCAATGGCCCCAGGGGCAGATCTGGGAGCAAGCCCCGCGGGCGAGGTCGAGGGGTGGCGGGGAGCTCGCTGTGTCAGCAGGTACACAGACACTCAGGGCACCTTTCCTGGGAGAGTGGGAGACCCTTACTAAGGCCCCCTCATGTGCTCTTTTGAATCACCCTACAGAATGGATGGACGTACATGTGTATGCCTGTGGTCACGTTAGGTGACACACTAGAAGGTTAGTGCCTGAAATGTCGGTGGGACTCAGGCTCCTAATTGAGAAAAACCTGCTGTGAGGTTGGCCAGCAGTGAGATGAGCTGGGGGTGGAGTCACTCGTGGCCTCCTTGGCCCAGTCAGGTGGTTGTGTAGACCCTGTTTACAGGGCGCCTGGGCACCAGTCCCTCCTTAGTGCTGTGGGCTCCCTCAGGCTGGGGCACGAGTCTTGACCTGCATCTTAGACATAGAAAGCTCAGTATAGAATATTCATTGGGTTCCTCCAGATTAGAAGTCTGAGGTAGTTTCCAAGGAGAGCTGTAAAGAAAGCACCTTTCAGTGGTCACCCAGGGGATGACAGAATGTCACCCTGAAGCCTGTGAGACCCAGGCCACATAGGGTGGCCTGATGGGACTGCCCAGCAACAGTCATGCCGGGGACTGTCCAGCCTGTAAGGGATTTTTAAATTATACCTTTGGCTGTAGCTACGGGGATGGAAGAAACACGCACGTGTAGAGTTGCCTGTGTGCAGGTGTGTTTGGGAACTGGTCACGCTGGCATTTGTACCACGAGTTGACTCTTCTTTCCTAGAGCCATTGGGTGCAGTTGTGGTCTGTGTATTACACAGAGATGTTTTCTATGAGACATCGATGCTGCTGACCTACAAGACACAGCACGGGCTTCGTAGAAGGGGACAGTCCTGAATCTGTTCACCCTGGTGAGTTAACAATAGGCCTTAGAGACTCGTGGCCCCTGTGTCCTCTTTGTAGATGAACTGCACACAGGAACCTATAGACAGCCCTTCCACCAGGAGCAGCTGATCACCAGGTGCAGCCAATAATTATGCCAGAGGCCACTGCACCATTGGCAAGGAGATCATCAACCTGGTTCTGGAAGAAATCCACCAACTGGTGAGAAGAGCACCAAGAAGGCTTCCTGTGGACGCTATCCTGGACAGGAGGGCAGGCCTTGGAATGTGAGCAGGAGGACGTTTTGGTAAAACTGAGGCCAGAATCACGAGTCCACAGTCTTACCCTCCAGTGTGGCTGTGGTGCATGCATACTTCTTTACCGTCTGTCTGCTTTGCCTCTAAGTGCCATGCATGTTCACTGTGGAGAGTGTGAATCTCGTGATTTTGCAGAGGAAGAGAAGTGACTGGGGCTGGTTGGAGGTTGCGCTGTGCCTTCTGACCATGTTGGCTCCTGTTCTCTGCTTTCTCTCAAGCAGATCTATGCGCAGGGCTGCAGGGCCTCCTCATCTTCCACAGCTCTGGGTTTGCATCTCTGCTCATGGAGCGCCTCTTGGTGGACTATGGCCAGAGGTCCAAGCTCGAATTTGCCATTTCCCCCACCCCTCAGGTTTCCATGGCCCTGGTGGAGCCCTACAACTCCATCCTGACCACCCACACGACCTTGGAACATGCTGATTGTGCCTTCATGGTGGACAACAAAGGCATGTACAACACATCTTGGCGCAACATGGATCTCGAGTGGCCCACATGCACCAACTGCATTCAACTCATAAAGCAGGTCCTGTCCTTCATCATGGCCTCCCCGCAATTCGATGGGTCCCTGAACGTGGACTTGACAGACTTCCAGACCCACCTGGTCCTGTACCCCTGCATCTACTTTCCTCTGGCCTGAACCCCAGTCAGCTGAGAAGGCCTACCAGGAGCAGCTGCCCATGGCCAGGATCACCAACACCTGCTTCGAGCTGGCCAACCAGGAGGTCAACTGTGACGCTCACCGTGGTAAGTACGTGGCCTACTACTTGTACAGGGTGAGGCGGGATCCTGAAAGACGTCAGTGCGCCATCGCCATCATTAAAACCAGCACGTCATCCAGTTTGTGGATTGGTGCCTGACTGGAGTTAAGGTAGGACTGTGTGATGGGGAGTGGGTCGACCGGGCCCCAGGAGGCGGCGTCTCTCCGCCTGGGCCCGGCTGCCAGCACGCCTCCCGCGCCTCCCGCCCCGCCCTCCGGAGCGGCTCCCGCCTCAGCGGGCTCTTCCGAGAGCCGCAGCGCCCAGCGACGCCGGTCGCACCACCCCTCCCCGCGGCCGCTCTGCTCCCGCTCCGGCTCACCGGCGTCCTGTGAGGCGAGCCTCGGCGGCCCCTCCTACAGATGGGGAAACTGAGGCTCGGAGATCGAGCCACACGGGGAGGAGGGCTCGGGGGCCACACCGCTGGCTGACCCGAGGCTCCACTTTAATCGGAGCTCCCCTCCTCCGGCCCGTTCACCGCGCGGTAACCGAGCACCGCCGGGGCAGGCGCGGGAGGCGGCAGGAAGGTGGCAGGAGAGCGCTGCCGGCCCGGCCTGGCCCGGCCCGGGGCTCGCGGAGGAACGGCGACGGCTCCGGCGGAGGTTCGGGGAGGCCGCTAGGACGCGGGGCGGTCCCACGCACGGCTCCCGCCACTCACGTATGGGGTCCCCAGCGTCGCTTGCCTCACGGACAGAGGCTGCCGTTCAGTTACCGAGCGCCCAAATGTCGTCATCAAGCTGCGCGTGGCGTCACGCCCCCTGGCTGGGCGGGAAACGGGCCGCAACCAATGGGAGCCTCTACCTCTGAAGGCGCCTGCGCAAAACGACGGCCAAGTTTTGCGTCTCCGCCTCTGGCTGCGCGTGCGCAGAGAGGGACAGCTGCGCGCCAAACTTCTGGGCGGCCGACTTGTCCCGGCAAGGACTGCGCGAGCGCATAAGGAGAGGCCGTTCATTAGGGCCAGCGAGGCGCGGCCCCTAGTGGGAACCGGTCGCTAGAGAGCGCTGTGGGAGCGCATAGTGGGGCGGGGCGGGCGGCTGGCGAGGCCCTGGTTGGGGGCGGGGAGAGAGGGGGGCCAGCGGATGGCACGGGGCGGGCTCAGGGGCCGGCAGGGCGCGCACCTTCGCGCGGCCGCGCAGATGGAGGCGCTGGGCGCCGGCCCCCGCCGGGGGCGCGCCCAGGTACAGGAGGCGGCCCTGCAGAAACTCGCGCTGCGGCCGAAGAAGGCGCTGAGCGCCCAGGAGATGGACCCGGACGAGCTGCGCAGGCGGCGGGCGGCGCCATCGACCCCGCCGTGTTCAGTGAGCGGGCGCGGGCGGGGCTGCACGCTCGGCGACCCCCGACACCTCTGCTCTCCACTTCCCGCCCTTGTCGGAGCCCCTGAGGCCCAGGGCAGAGTCGGGGCTTCAGGGTGGCGGCCACGCTCGCCCGCTGTCGCCGAGCCGCCTGGCCCGGGCAAGGAGGGCTCCCTGCGCAGGGCGTCTGTCTCTGCAGGAGCCCGGTGGCCCTGCTGACGCTGCACGTGGCGCCCCTCGCCGTCCTCCAGATGCTCCGTCCGTGTGCCGAGCAGAGGCTGCCGAGCGAGCCTCAGGCCCCTCCGGCTGTGTCTGCCCCCATCGAGCGTGCCTGAGAGGTCAGAGTTGGGCCCGGTGCTCCCCGCCCCTGTGGCCCGGGTGGCGAGGTGGCAGGGTTGGGGAGGGGTCAGCGCCGGGCACGGGGTGGCCTTGGCCCTCAGTGTCCAGGCCTTTCCGTCGGTCTTGACCCAGGACCCCCTGGGCCAAGCCAGGGGCTCGCCCTTGGGGCTCCAGTCCCCAGCTTCGGCCTGGCTGCCGCCCTGGAGAGAGCACCTGCGGATCGGGTGGATGCAGAGCGGTTGCCCCAGGGAGGCCGAGTAGGCTGGGCCTCATCTGGGACTTTTGCTGCCCTCCCCTCTGCTCTCCTGCCTTTGGCCCACAAACTCAGGAAGGAGACTGCTTTGGTGCCTGTGCTCATGGTTTGTCTGGTCTCAGGGAAGCGCTCAGGGAGCTGGGCAGGCAGAGGCCTTCCTGCCACCCCCTCACGTGTACCCCACTCGCCCCAAGTCCTGCTCTGGAGTCTGGCCAGATGAGCTTCCCGCGGGCCGCGGGACGGGCGTCAGCGTGGCAGCCATCAGCTTAGAGACTGAGGACAGGGTTTCAGGGCTCGCTTTATTAGAGACAACTCACAGTTCTCCTGTAATGGGACCAACCCCCACCCCCTGCCCCGCCCCGCCCCTCTGAGGCTAACTCAGCTTGGTGAGACTTGGCTCTGTAGAGGTGTCCTCACCCCAGTGGAAGACAGCCGACCAGGGGGCAGGGAAGGGGCAGTGTGGTGCGCTGTGCAGAGCAAAGCCCTGGGTGTGACAAACACCTCAACCTCTGAGATGATATCAGCCACCTGGGTGGGCAGCCTTGAGGACAAACTATGACTCTTCTTTTCTGCCTGGTTCCTGAGCTGAGAGTACCTTCCAGGCATTTCCACGCCCCTCCCCACATCACCACCTGGAAGTTCTGAGGGACGGGCGCAAAGAGGGAATGTCACACCTCACGTGTGATTCTTATACTGATTCCATGTTGAAGTGATAATATGTTGGATATTTGGGGTTAATTAAAACAGATACTTAAATCAATTTCCTGTTACTTTTTACTTTTTGATGTGGCTACTAGAAAATTTAAAATTATGTGTGGCTTGCATCACCATTCTTGACTTCCCATCCCCATGCGGAAAATGAAGAAGCCTGGGTGGGTCTCCCCACTAGTCCCAGGGGCACGTGATGCCTGAGGGGCTCCGAGAGCTGCACAGAGCTGGGTGATGGCCTGCTGTCATTGCTAGATGGTTTCTCAGGGCCTTCGGTGGCTCAAAGTTACCTTGGTTTCTTATTGCCAGGGTTTAGGAGCCTTGTCAGATTTAAAGATGAATGTTGTTTGCTCTTCTCTCCTCTCCTCTCATCCTTGAGTTTCCAGAAGGGTCAGGTCCTTACACTGAGTGGGAGAGGACGCTCATGTGTGGCAGGCTGAAGGAAAGCTGGCTTCACAGTCAGACCCTGTCTGAGACCCGCCACTTGCTGGGGGTGAGCTGTGCCTGGCTGTACTCCCGAGTCCTCAGGAAAGGCCCCTCGTGGAGAGTTCGGGGGCACCGCAGCACCCAGGGGCAGGCCCGAGGCCACAGAAGCCCTCCTTCTGCCCGGCCGGGCCTGCGTGGGGCTGTGGCCTCAGGAGGGCACTAGCACGTTGGGAGGCACTGCAGGGTAGTGGGGTCCATGCTCTAGTAGGAGACGGGACCCTTGCATTGGGGACCAGAATACTGGCATTTGCCCCAAAGGAAATGGGGGTGATGGTTCTCTCTGCGTCTGTCTTTTGTGAGTGACTGGTGGGCTGCATTGCCCAGCTTCACCCACCACACGCCCCTGTGCTCTGTCTCTGCTCTGGGTAACCTGTTGCTACACCTTTGTCACATCAAGTGTGCACGAGCACTTGAGTGTGAGGCCCAGGGAGGTGAGGCTGGGAAGACCCGAGCCCTCAGAGTTCCCAGCGTGGCACCACTGTGACCCTCCCCACCCACCGGGCAGCAAAGACCCCCTGTTCTCTGAGGAAGAACTTTCCAGAAATTCCCTTAAGAAGGGCTGTTCCACCCCGGCAGGAGTCCTGGGGAGAATTCAGCTGTCAGTTTTAGCATGAAACAGTCTGATGTCCTTCTGGAGGAGCCAGGGTCTGCAGAGTCTCAAATGCAGATGCCTCCACTTGCTCAAGGTGACAAATGATGACACAGAAGTGACCAGACAGGCCCCTGAGAACTTTCCTCACGTCTCTCCTCCAAGAACTCACAATGCCCTGTTGCAGGCAGTCTGACTGAGAACCAGGATGGAGGCTGCGGTCAAGGAGGACACATGTACCCTGGCCACAGCCCGCAGGGCAGACCCTGCCAGGCCGGAGGAGAGGAGAACCCTGGCTGGGGCAGGCCCAATGGGGGAGGAATGGGGCCTAGCACGTGAGCCTGTTCCCAGGCATGTTTGTCCCCATGGGGTCCTCTCAGTCTCACTGATGCTGTCACTCCCTCAGCCTGGGGCAGCTGCGCTTGTAATCCCACGCCCTGGCCCAGGCGTGGCTGCAGATCTTCCTGGCCGTCTGCACAGAGAATAAATTCAGCAAAGGACAAAGCAAGGAGGAGCTGAACCGAGGGTGCGAGGGTGCGACCTAGCAGGCGGGGAGGGAGCCTGGGAGCAGAAGGCTTGAGCAGTGAGTGTGTGCAGAATGCTGAGGGAGGGCGGGAAACGTGGGAGAAAGAGCTTTCCAGATCAAATCCAAAAGCCTGCCTCCCGGACTGGACGGCTGATGTGCTTCCTGACCTGTCATGTCTGAGAGGAGGAGAGTGCCTGGGGGCAGGGAGACCAGCGGCCCGCAGGGAGCCCTCCTGTGCTGCTGGCGGTCAGGGCCGACCGCGTGTGCTCCCCAGGGCAGGAGTCAACAGGCTGAGCTTCCCTTCCCCGAAACTGACCTCCAGAACTTTCCCCATGGCTCCTGGCATGGCCTCCGTCCTTAGAGGGTCTCCTGCACTCTGCCAAGGACTCCTCTTGGAGGTGCTGTCTCCAGGTGGCGCTCAGCCTCAGGACTTAGGGCTGCCATAGGGTCCCCACTGAAAGGACCATGACAGAAGACGTAAATGCTGCTCAGAGAACACAAACACAGCAGGCGTGCGGCGCGACTGTGCAGCTTGCCCTGGTTCCTGATGACAGTGTCCCGTGTCTGCTCAGGGAGAAACAAAGGCAGCAGTGCTCTCGGTGGAGGCCAGGCACTGGCAGAACGTGGCGGCCAGGAAGGATCCAGCCAGAGGATGTCCTGCCAGCCCATTGCTGCCAGGCTGCTGGTGGGGGGGATGGGGAAGAGCCCCCCTGGGAGCGGCCCCTGAGAGGGGCAGAGATGCCTCCCGCTGCCCTGCTGTGGGCTCCCCAGCCCCTCGCAGAGGCTCTGTGTGCCTTCCTGCAGCTGGTCATAAAGCTTTGTGAAAACCTGAGGGTCCGTTCATGATGTTCTGTGTGCTGGTCCTGGTTATGCTACAGCTGAACTAACCAAGTGACCGAGACCAGTGACCTCCCCCTCCGGGACCTCAGGTTCGGGTCTGAGAGAAAATACCCATATTACTAGGTCTTTTATAAAGAGATGTCAGCACGTTTTGCTTAAAGTGAAACTTATGACGCTTTTACTGAGACCACAGACAGTGAGGACGAGGATGAATTGTGTTGTAACCTACAGCTTTTAAGCTTCTGTGGGTCGTAAATGCTGTGGAGAATCCAAAAAAGCCTTTCCCCCCAAAAATGTCCTGACCTTATACATTTGACCCACAGTTTTAGGGATTTTTGTGGACACCCCTCCTTCCACAGACCTCAGATTTCACTACTCCAGTTCTAAGCTTTTATTACTTTAGTCCACATGCCCCATCAATAGAGAAGCGTAAAAAATGCAAAGTCAATTGAAAAATCTAACTCAGTTTCCCTAGAATTTAGTAAATCTTTGTGCTTTGAAAACTTGCAACTGACTATGTCACCCTGGGTCATGTCACATAGCAGTGGCTCCTTACAGATGCAGGTGGCGCTCTGCCCACTCCAGCTGCGCAGCCCTGTGCAGCCTGAACCAGCCTTCCATGTGGCCCGTCCAGCTCTGGGGTCCCACCCGCTCCTGTTGGCAGATGAGTGTGTCCCAGCCGAGCATCACGACAGAGGTTGAACACAGCCACTTTAATAGGGAAGCATGTCCTATAATGTTACAGTGGGGGGAGGACACACAGGGAGGGCTGCCAGCCATGCTCCCACTCAGCGCTCTTCCCCTGCTTCGGCCTCGGTTTCCACGGAGCCCACACCCACCTCTTCGTAGTCTTTCTCCAGAGCTGCCAGGTCCTCCCGGGCCTCAAAGAGCTCTCCTTCCTCCATGCCTTCCCCACGTCCCAGTGCACAAAGGCTCACTGTGCGTACATGAGACCGAACTTACAGTCCAGGCGGGCCCAGGCCTCAGTGACAGCAGTGGCGTTGCTCAGCATGCACACGGCCCGCTGCACCTTGGCCAGGTCTCCCCTGGGACGACGGTGGGGGGCTGGGAGTTGATGCCCACCTGCCAGAAAAGGGGAAGAAAGCGCTCTGTGAAGCTTCTGTCAAACCCAGAAATTGTGGCTGCATCACGGGAACAGAAGACACAGGTCCCCTCTGGCAACCCAGGAGAAGGCTCGGTTCACCCTGCAGTCCTTGAGCCCTTCTTGGTGCCAGGCAAGAAGCCAGGAGAGCAGGGTGCTGGACTCCAGACAAGGAAAACAGGGATAGAGGAGCCCTGGAATTGGCCACCCTGACTGGGTCCCAAGCTGCCTGAAGGGCTGTGTCCCAGCAACTGGGACATGTGACAGGAGCCCAGGTGACAGGACTGTCTTCCTTCTGAAAAGGGACACTGCCCCGGATTCTTCATACACTGTTATCTCCACAGGCATCAACAGGATAGGGATCAATTTCGGTGGCTGAAACCTCTTCCACCCTGACAGACTCAGAGCACACAACTGTGGCTGTATCACAAGGGGAGATCGTACCCACTACTTTCCCACCAACGAGCCAGGCTGTGCAGAGCAGGGGGACAGGGACACTGTCAGAAGCCCTAGGACTGCTGCTCCCACTGCACCAGGAGGTGGCCTATGTGTGTGCTAAGGAGGAGGAAGGCAGTGACATTCTAGGGCTGGGACAAAGGGGAGGCATTCCAAGTTTCAGATCCAAGGGACAAGGTGACCAGAGGTTTCAGCAGCAGCACACAGGGTCAGCTGGGGCCCGGGTCAGCAAACACTGTCTGGAGAGGGTGAGACACTACATGGTCTAGGCTGGGTGGGCCACGCAGTCTCTGTTGCAGCCCCTCAGTTCTGTCTTTGCAGCAAAAGCAGCCACAGCAATCCTCCCATGAGCAGCTGTGCTGTGTCCACAGAAAACGCATTTACAGAACTAGGCAGCTGGGCCACCCACCACGCTGAACCCGAACCAAAGGAGGCCCAGAGGAGGAAGGCCCAGTGCAGAAGCCCCGCAGCGGGTGCAGCAGAAGCAGGGAGGGTCTGAGCAGGCAGAGGAGGCATGAAAAGATTCAGGGAGGCACAGTCCCGAGGGAGAGGATCCCCAGGGTTCAGTGACCGAGGATGGACAAAGCTGGAGAGCGACGGCAGGGTTTCCATCCCGTGTCCAATGGAAGGGGGGAAAACTGTGGTCTGAGGAAACTCGGGCCAGAATTTCTAGGCTTACCAAGACGGAAATAAAGATGTTGCCATTTTCCTCACAGAAAGATCCATGATAGTTTTTCTTTAAATCCAGCACTGCAGAGGAATTTAAGGTGGATGCAGTTTCTACAGAGTCATGGAATGAAGTGAGATTCAGGGACAGCAGTCAGTTCACAGTAATTCCCCCATTTCAGATATCCACATGAATTACCAAATGCTAGGAAAATGCCTCCATTTCTCAGTCCAACCGACATTTCCCACACTAATTCTACCACTCAAGGAACAAAAATCCTCTAAAATTTTTCTATTCTGTTAATTAAGAATACTCTCCCCACAGATCTCTACTGTGATGACTCAGGAGGGAAGTTAAAGATGCCCCTTAATAGACGATCACTCTGGGTCCCTAAGTTACAGCCAAGAGCTGAGCTGCAGGGAACAGAGGATTCTCTGAAAGGGGCCGTGTTCCACGGCAGGGTCTGCTGCTTGCTAACGGGTTGACCCACTCCCCATCACCCAGTCCTACCTTAACCCCACTTGGGCCCCAATCCACAAACTAGATGGTGCGCTTGGTGTTACTGGTGGTGATGGCCGCACTGACATCCTTCAGGACCAGTGCCCCCTGTAAAACATGCAGCAGGCCATGTACTTGCCACAGTGAGTGTCACACTTGACCATCTGGTTTGCCAGCTCAAAGCAAACATTGGTGATACTGGCCACAGACAGCTGTTTGTGGTAGGCCTTCTCAGCTGAGATGAGCAGGGTGCAGGTGGCCAGGGGGAAGTGGATGCAGGGGTACAGGACCAGGTCGGTCTGGAAGTCTGTCAAGTCTAAGTTCAGAGCCCTGTAGAATGGCAGGGAGGCCGTGATGGAGGACACAATCTGCCCAATCAGACGATTGAGGTTGGTGCCTGTGGGCCACTTGATATCCAGGTTGTGCTGACATATGTTGTAGACGGCTTCGCTGTCCACCATGAAGGCACAATCAGCATGTTCCAGGGTCGTGTGGGTGGTCAGGATGGAGTTGTAGGGCTCCACCATGCTTGGTGGAAACCTGTGGGGCTGGGGAAATGGCAAGTTCGAGCGTGGACCTCTTGCCATAGTCCACCAAGAGGCGCTCCATGAGCAGAGATGCAAACCCAGAGCCAGGGCCACCCCCAGAGCTGTGGAAGATGAGGAAGCCCTGCAGCCCCGCACACAGATCCGCCTGAGAGAAAGCAGAGAACAGGAGCCAACACAGGCAGAAGGCACAGCGCAACCTCCAACCAGCCCCGGTCACTTCTCTTCCTCTGCAAGATCACGAGATTCACACCCTCCACAGAGAACATGAATGGCACTTAGAGGCAAAGCAGACAGACGGTAAAGAAGTATGCATGCGCCACAGCCACACTGGAGGGTAAGACTGTGGACTCGTGATTCTGGCCTCAGTTTTGCCAAAATGTCCTTATGGTCACATTCCAAGGCCTACCATTCTGTGCAGGACAGTGTCCACAGGTGGCCTTCTCAGTGCTCTCCTCACCAGTTTGCAGATCCGGTCCAGGACCAGGTCGAGGATCTCCTTGCCGATGGGGCAATGGCCCCTGGTGTAATTACTGGCTGCGTCTTCCTTCCCGGTGATCAGCTGCACCGGCTGGAAGGGCTGCCTGTGGGTCCCTGTGCACTTCATCTACAAAGAGGACACAGGGGCCATGAGTCTTTAAGTCCTGTTGTTAACTTACCAGGGTGGACAGATTCGGGACTGTCCCATTCTACCAAGCACATGCTGTTCCTTGTAGGTCAGCAGCGTCGGTGTCTCACAGAAAACGTCTCCGTGTAATACACAGACCACAACCTCACCCGATGGCTCTAGGAGAGAGGAGTCAACTCGCAGGACAAATGCCAGTGTGACCGGGTCCCCTAGAAGGGAGGAGAGCTCTCACACCGGTGCACAGGCAACTCTACACATGCCTGTTTCTTCCATCCCCGTAGCTACAGCCAAGGGTGGAATTTAAAAATCCCTTACAGGCTGGACAGTCCCCGACATGATTGTTGCTGGCCAGTCCCATCAGGGCACCCTATGTGGCCTGGGTCTCACAGGCTTCAGGGTGACATTCTGTCATCCCCTGGTGGCCACTGAAAGGTGCTCTCTTTGCAGCTTTCCTCGGAAACTACCTCAGACTTCTAATCTGGGGAACCCAACGAATGTTGTATACTGAGCTTTCTATGTCTAAGATGCCGGTCAAGACTCGTGCCCCAGCCTGAGGGAGCCCATAGCACTAAGGAGGGACTGGTGCCCGGGCACCCTGCAGACAGGGTCTACACAACCACCTGACCGGGCCGAGGAGGCCACGAGTGACTCTACCCCGAGCCCATCTCACTGCCGGCCAACCTCACAGCAGGTTTTTCTCAGTTAGGAGCCTGAGTCCCATGGACATTTCACGCACTAACCTTCCAGTGTGTGACCTAACGTGACCACGGGCATACACTTGTATGTCTGTCTCTTCTGCAGGGGGATCCAAAGGAGCACATGCCCTTTAGTAAGGCTTTAGCAAGGCTCTCCCACCCTTCCAGGATAGCTGCCCCAAGTGTCTATGTACTTACCGACACGGTGGGGTCCAGGTCCACAAACACTGCTCTGGGCACACGCTTGCCAGCCCCAGTCTTGCTGAAGAACATGTTGAATGAGTCATCCCCACTGCCAGTGGTTTTGTCACTTCGCATCTGACCATCAGGTGAATTCCGTGATCAAGGCAGTACCATTCCCAGCAAGCATCGCCGATCTACCCCACCTGCCCCACGTGGGTAGAGATGCACTGGCTCTTTGAACCAGAACATAAAGGTGAGACTCTCATCTTCAAGGCCATCGTCCCTCTATGGCATGCAGAACACACATGTGTGCTTCAGAGCGTCTACGGTTTTCCCCAACCTTATTTCCCACAAGGCTTATGTGATCATTTTATGTGAAACTGACATGCTCTAACCCATTCTGCTACTAAGCTTCAGAGTCAGCCCAGAAGCTAAGTGTATGCTACCACACAAAAGTTAGGTTATTTTAAAACTTGGAAGCCATGTAATGTCAACATTAACTCCACATTATGCCTAGTCACATAATACGCTGAAGAATACAGCAGTTTTGATTGTGTCCTGACCAGGGAACAAGGTAAACAGTGATGGAGTCAGGGAAGGAAAGTGGACTAGGACACAGGTCACTGTAGCCCAGGTGCCGGTGGCCCCTGTGTGTGTGTGTCTCCCAGCTCCCTCTACGTCTCCCCTCTGTGCTTCTCCATCCAGCTCTGGACCCCTGGGGGCTGCCCCACGTGGACTGCCTCAAAGGGCTTCCTTGCCCTCCAGTGTCCGGGTGCTTTAGCCAGGGGCAGAAGCAAGTGGGGGCAGGCCGCCCCCTCCCGGGCTGCCTCCCTGCCCACCTGCCATAGGTTGCTGGGGGCCACTTATCAAGGCACAACTTTCAGCAGGCAGCACTCCTCCTAAAGCGACCCTGTCCACTTCCAGTGACCACTTCCTCCCCTCACCCCTTCACGCCTAGGAGGTGATGTCTCCCAGACATCTCAAATGCTGGGATACTGCGCTGCCCTTTGGTGGTTTCCTGAAATTCTGCCCATTCCTTTCTAAATGGTACCTTTTAAAGGTTCTCCTCAATGTACCTATTCTGAATGTACCATCTCTCTCCTCCTGGGAACCTAAGCGTGCAGACATGAACCACTTGTTCACTTGTAGACACAGCATCCTTACAAATACAGAGAGGAAATCAAACGAAACTGGAGGTGTGCCGCCCACCCTAAATTCTAATGCACAGTCCCCAGAATTGAAGTCCTGTGGTCTGTTATACAAGCACCAAATCGCAGAGTCATCAGGGCATCAAAGATCAACACAATGCAGCAATCCCCCACAGCATTCCAGAAGGAAGCATTCAGTTCCAGAAAGAACTTCTCTAATGACAAGAAGCTCACTCCTCCAGAGGAAAAGTTCAACACCCTGGGAAGAGCTTTGGGATCCAGCCAACCACACAGTTTCAAATGCGTATTATTCATTTTGCCTTACTTCAACCTAGACACCCTGTAGTTCACAGAAAGTGTTTCCCAGGAGGCCTGATGTGGCCTTCGACTCTGTCAGCCCCCGTAGGATCAGCATCAGCTCTGTGACCCGGGAAATCCCGCAATTTCTGCATTTACAAGATGGGGGCCTGGGAGCCAGGTGGTCTGCAAGGCCACTGCCATCTCATGATCTAACCAGGATGCTAACCAGAGATATCGGGAAAATCATTCCTAGCTTTCAACAGAAAGCCTTAATTATAAATTCACCACCAGCCTCACCTGGATCATTCACATTTACATTTCTTTAGTCAGCTGTATCTGCTCTCTGAAAAAATTACTTGAAACTTCCTCTGTCCAACTCCAGACCAACTTCTCTCTTCACATTCTTGGAAGATGACCTTGTTCCCTTCCTACCCGGAAGATTCACCTTTCTGCCCCCAAACGTGCAAGCAGACCCTCGCTCTCCTCCTTCCTTCCTTTACAGTGAAGCTGAGCTCCCTCCTGGGAAACGACCCCCTGTTTCTCCTGAGCCCCTACCCAGCCCCGGTCCTCAGAGTGACCACAGTGGAGTCCCCAGGCGCTGGGGGTCCACAGACCTCTCCAGGGCGTGTGGAGGGACAAGCGTTTCATAGCAGGACTGGGCGGTTCCTAGTCCCTTCACTGCGCTGACGTTCGCACTGACGGTGCACAATCAAAGGTGGACACGACTGCTGGCGCCTGAGCCCAGATCAAGGTGGTGGCACCGGACTGTACCTGTGGTCACTGGAGTCCTCACCCTTGGCGCTCAGAGTAAAAGAAAGAAAAGCCAGTTGAGGCCGGGAATATCATCACTGTGTTCAGTCTCTCCCTGGAGACACAGCTGGACAGATGGAGGCGCAGACGGAGCCCCGTGCGCAGCTGGAAGCCGCTGTCGGGAAGCGCGGGGCGGGTGTGGAGTCGCCGCTGGACCCGCTGCTTTTCCGTGGGACGCGCGTTCACTTGAAGGAACCGCTGGCGGAGGATTCAGACTCCACGCGCTATTTATGTTCACGTGTTGCTTGAAAGTGCGTGTCTCTGGAGCGTCTCAGTCTGAATTTCTAGTGACCCCCATACACAGCTCTGGGGGCTTCGAGAACCTTCCTTCGCAGGCCGGGCCTCCTGTGCTCTCCGGCCCCGCTCCCCATCTACGCGCTGCAGCCCTGGCCCCGACCCTCCCGGGCCTGCCCCTGCTGCCCCAAGTAGCGGCTCCGTCGCCTCCCGCCTGGGCGTCCGCAGGGAACAGCGCCCGGGGTCCCCATCGCGCCAGCCTGCTGCGCCCCCTCCGGCCGGCTCCACACGGAGCTTCCAGCCGAAGCTGCTCCCAGACCGCGCGCTCGGAGATACGCCCCACTACCCCGCGGCCATTGGTCCCGAGCGCCTGGGGGCGGGCCGACGCCTGGAATCCCGCTTTCCATTGGCTGTTGCTCGACGCGCGGAGTGTGGCGCTCTCTGATTGGATGCGGGTTTGGTGCGAAGGCTGTGGGTGGCGCAAGGTGAGGGGAGCCTTGGGCGTTCCCGTGGGTTCTGGAACCTTTAGTTGGAGCGGCCGCAGCGCCCCCTGGGTGGCGCACAGAACGCTACTGAGCACTTAAGCCCCGACCTTGTGCTGCTCTTTCCTGGTGCAGAAGAGCCTTTCCCATCCAGCGCCCGGGAACCGGCGCGATCTGATTGCTTCTTGAAGGAGGAGTGCATTCTAGGGACGGGGAGGGGGTGCCCCGCAGCCGTGCCACCCCCAAGAGCTGGGTTGGGGCACAGTGTCCCTGTTGGAGGACTTTGGAACAATCCCCGATGCCTCCATTCCGTCGAGATGGACTGGAGCTGCGTCAGGATCCAGTGTGTGGATCCTTCCGGGAAAAGCGGGGGAGGGGATCCAGGCGGAGCCCGCTCAGCGCTTGAGCGCAGCGCCGGGTGCTGCGACT
Organism: Equus asinus; assembly: GCF_041296235.1. NCBI lineage: Eukaryota > Metazoa > Chordata > Mammalia > Perissodactyla > Equidae > Equus > Equus asinus. The sequence continues at coordinate 99,793,771 of NC_091797.1, forward strand.
CCGCAGTGGGTGTTCACGAGGACCCTTAACTTCTCCTCCGCCCTAAGGACAGTGGGGACCGACCCCTGCACGGGGACACAGCAGGCGGGCCTTGGGGAGCCTCTGGACAGTGCCACCAGGTCTGCCGTAGAAAGACGGCCTTGGCGGCAGGAAGCAGGGGACACGGGAGAAACCCTCCCTGCCCGTGTGCCGGGAGAGTGGGTCCTTCCTCTCAGTCAGCTTGGGCTGCCATGACGAAATGCCACGGACCGGGTGGCCTAAACGCCAGAAGTTTATTTTCTCTGTGGACAAAATGGAGTCACATCTGTCAAGGCTGCTAACATGGAGCTGGGAGGCCATTAAGGAAACGGGGCTCATGCAGGCACGCCACTCTCTACCAGAGGGAATGTCACTTTTGAGCTGGGCTTCTCTGTTGTCATCTGGACCTCCTTTTAAGACAAGTGCTGGCGCCGGCCCGTGGCCGAGTGGTTAAGTTCACGTGCTCCGCTTCAGTGGCCCAGGGTTTCGCTGGTTCAGATCCTCCATGCAGACATGACACTGCTCATCGCGCCATGCTGAGGTGGCGTCCCACGTGCCACAACTAGAGGGACCCACAACTAAAGATGTACAACTGTGTACCAGGGGGTTTTGGGGGTCCACTCTGCAGGGCCCACCTCAGACACAGCCTTGATTTGCTTCCCTGGAAAACAGAGCTGTCCAAGAGGGTCCCTCAGCCTGCTCCCACCGCCCCCTCTTGGCACCCTGTGCCAGCTTCTGCTGACCTCTCCTCACTCCTGAACCATGTGCATATCCCCCTTCAGTGCTCCCAGCCTCTCCCCGGCTCCCGGCCCCTCAGAATGGGGGGTTCCATGAGGCACTCCTAGGAGATCCCTCTTAGGGCCCTCATTTCCTTGGGATCCACCTGAGATCACTTTCTCACCTGGTTTTCCCCCATTCTGTCTCCTCAGGGGACCACAGGGCCCTGTCCGGAGCATCCCTCATCCTGCACACTTAGGTCCAAGGCCGAGCTCCCCATGGTGGGAAAGCCATGTCCGTCTGGGCACCTTCCTCTCCCTCAGGCCCGCCATTATCCTGCTCACCAGGGACCATGGCATGTCGCATCCCACAGTCCTTCCCAGGCCACGTCTCCTGGGCTTCTCCCTGCCTTCCCGCTGAGGCGCTTTCCTGGCTCAGCTCCTGCACCACATGCGGCCTTCCCAGGCCTCCCTGGCTGGGTCCCCTTCCTGTCTCTGCCACTGAAGGTTGAGCTGCCCAGGCCCGGCCTCTTCTCCATTGAGCCTCGCCCCTTGGGCATCTCCCGCAGGCCCAAAGCTACAAATGCCATAGTCTACTGATGGCTGACACCCACATCTGGACATCCACCTGACCTCCACCCCAACAACACCATTGGATTTTTCCAGGCGGATGTCACACAGACACGTCCAACTCAATGAGGCCAGAATAGGACTCTCAATCCACCCGCCTTTGCCCCAAGTGTTCTCCATGTCAGTAAAGGCCACTGCCTTTCATCTACTCTGTGGCTCAGGCCTTGATGTCACCCTTGACTCCTCCATCACAGCTCTGTCCTGTGTGCCACCAGACCCACATCCAACCCCTCCTTGCCCTACAGGCTTCACACCACCCAAGCAACCAACGTCCCTTAGAGCTGCCGCTGCTCACTGATCCTCTGGCTGCCTACTATCCTCACAGCAGCCACAGGGATTTTTTTTTTAATTGAGTTTATGATAGTTTACAATCGTGTGAAATTTCAGTTGTACATGATTGTTTGTCAGCCATGTTGTAGGTGCACCCCTTCACCCTTTGTGCCCATCCCCCACCCCCCCTTTCCCCTGGTAGCCACTAATCTGATCTCTTTGTCCACATGTTTAAATTCCTCATGTGAGTGGAGTCATACAGAGATTGTCCTTCTCTGTCTGGTTTATTTCACTTAACATAATTCCCTCAAGGTCCATCCATGTTGTTGTGAATGGGACAATTTTATTCTTTTTTATGGCTGAGTAGTATTCCATTGTATATATATACTGTATCTTCTTTATCCAATCATAAGTGGATGGGCACTTAGGGGGTTGCTTTCATGTCTTGGCTATTGTAAATAATGCTGCAATGAACATAGGAGTGCATGGGACTTTTGGAATTGCTGATTTCAAGTTCTTTGGGTAGATACCCAGCAGTGGGATGGCTGGGTCATATGATATTTCTATTTTTAATTTTTTTGAGAGATTTCCATACTGTTTTCCATAGTGGCTGCACTAGTTTGCACCCCAACCAGCAGTGTATGAGGAATCCTTTTTCTCCACAACCTCTCCAACACTTGTTACTTTTTGTTTTGGTTATTTTTGCCATTCTAGTGGGTGTAAGGTGATATCTTAGTGTAGTTTTGATTTGCATTTCCCTGATGATCAGTGATGATGAACATTTTTTCATGTGCCTATTGGCCATCCATATGTCTTCTTTGGAGAAATGTCTGTTCATGTCTCCTGCCCATTTTTTGATCGGGTTGTTTGATTTTTTATTGTTGAGTTGTGTGAGTTCTTTATATATTATGGAGATTAACCCTTTGTCGGATATATGACTTGCAAATATTTTTTCCCAATTAGTGGGTTGTTTTTTTGTTTCAATCCTGTTTTCCCTTGTCTTGAAGAAGCTCTTTAGTCTGATGAAGTCCCATTTGTTTATTCTTTCTATTGTTTCCCTTGTTTGAGAAGAAATGGTGTCCAAAAAGATCCTTTTAATACTGATGTCAAAGAGTGTACTGCCTACATTTTCTTCTAGAAGCCTTATGGTTTCAGGTCTTACCTTTAAGTCTTTGATCCGTTTAGAGTTTATTTTTGTGAATGGTGAAAAAGAATGGTCAATTTTCCTTCTTTCACATGTGGCTTTCCAGTTTTCCCAGCACCATTTGTTGAAAAGACTTTCTTTTCTCCATTGTATGCCCTCAGCTCCTTTGTTGAAGATTAGCTGTTCATAGATGTGTGGTTTTATTTCTGGGCTTTCAATTCTGCTCCATTGATCTGTGCACGTGTTTTTGTACCAGTACCATGCTGTTTTGATCACTGTAGCTTTGTAGTATGTTTTGAAGTCAGGGATTGTGATGCCTCCAGCTGTGTTCCTTTTTCTCAGGATTGCTTTAGCAATTCGGGGTCTTTTGTTGCCCCATATGAATTTTAGGATTCTTTGTTCTATTTCTGTAAAGAATGTCATTGGGATTCTGATTGGGATTGTGTTGAATCTGTAGATTGCTTTAGGTATGATGGACATTTTAACTATGTTTATTCTTCCAATCCATGTACATGGAATGTCTTTCCATCTCTTTATGTCATCATCCATTCCTTTCGGGAAAGCCTTGTAGTTTTCGTTGTATAGGTCCTTCACTTCCTTAGTTAAATTTACCCCAAGGTATTTTATTCTTTTTGTTGCAATTGTGAATGGTATTGTGTTCTTGAGTTATTTTTCTGTTAGTTCGTTATTAGAGTATAGAAATGTTACTGATTTATGTAAGTTGATTTTATACCCTGCAACTTTGCTGTAGTTGTTGATTATTTCTAAAAGTTTTCCAATGGATTCTTTGGGGTTTTCTATACATAAGATCATGTCATCTGCAAACAGCGAGAGTTTCGCTTCTTCCCTCCCTATTTGGATTCCTTTTATTCCTTTTTCTTGCTTGATTGCTCTGGCCAAAACCTCCAGTACTATGTTGAATAAGAGTGGTGATAGAGGGCATCCTTGTCTCATTCCTGTTTTCAGGGGAATGGTGCTCAGTTTTTGCCCATTGAGTATGATGTTGGCTGTGGGTTTGTCATATGTGGCCTTTATTAAGTTGAGGTAATTTCCTTCTATCCCCATTTTGTTCAGAGTTTTTATCATAAATGGCTGTTGGATCTTGTCAAATGTTTTCTCTGCATCTATTGAGATGATCATGTGGGTTTTATTCCTCAATTTGTGGATGTGGTGTATCACGTTGATTGATTTGCGCATGTTGAACCATCCCACCACAGGGATCTTTTTAAAGTGACAATTGAGCATCACCTCTTCACAGAGGCTTCTCAGATCAGCCCATCTAGCATGGGGCCCACTACCGGATCCTCCACCCTCCACGTCGCTGTTAATTCCGTCAGCACTTGGTCCTGTCTACACCAGCTCTCATGTTAGCATAGGCCTCTGACCGCCTGTCTCGACTCCGCAGAGAGGGACAGCGTCTCTTTCGGCTGCTGTGTTTCCAGCATCTAGAATATGCCCGCACACAGTCGGTGCTCAGGAAATGGTGGGCTTTCTTCATTACAAGGAATAAATGGAGTTTCTCTTTCAACCAAAATAATGAGGCCGCTCCAGCCACCTCAGCTTAAGTCCCTAGCCCAGCCCTTCCTCCGAGGACCCTTGCGAAGACTTCCACTGGAGCTGTATGTTCCAGCGGGGTCCTGGACGTGGGGGGCATTAGGACACGCTGCCGAGAGCCTCCTTTGCTTCAGGTCAGGTGGCACTGTCTCGGGTTCTCAGAGGGAAGAAGGACCGGCCCGGATCTCCCGAAGCTGAGGGGGACAACAGGGCCCTGTGGCCAGACTCAGAATCCAGCCAGTCCCGACCACTCCATCGTGTGGCCCGCCCCTTCCAGTTGCTGTTCCCAGGATCCCATCTTTTCTCCACAAACTAGTAGTCTTAGCCCCGCCGCCATGGTGGCCCGTGGGTCCTCCCTATCGGTGCTCCCCAGCTTGTCACGGAGACACCAGGTCCTCACCGGCCACACGTTCTCCCGCTGCTCCACCACAGCCACCACCACAGCTGCCACGGGCTCAATCGTGCGGTCCTGCTCACTGGCCCGTCTCCCCGACCACGCCCCCGCCCCGCCCCCGGCTCCCCGCTTCCTGCTCCTATTGGCTACCTGAATCAGGGCGCCGCCCTCTAGCGGGGCGCACATTCTCCGACGCGGATTGGCCGAAGGCGGGCAGGCGGGGCTTGGACGCGGGTTAAAGAGCGGGCCGGGTGACTAGCCACGCCGCCCGGGAAGGTTCAACCGGGTGGCGGGGGCTGGCGGCCGAGTGCCTGCAGGTGCTGGCGGTGACGCGGGCCTGCACTGCAGCCTGCGTCCTCACCATCCCGGCCGTGGCGAGCCAGGCGGGTGGTCGCCGTGGTTACAGCCCAGGGTCGGGGGTCACCATGGTTACAGCCCAGGGGTGGGTGTCGCTGCGGTTACAGCCCGGGGTGCGGGGGTCGCCATGGTTACAACTGGGGGTGGGGGTGGGGGGTCCCCGTGGTTATAGCCCGGGGGGCGCGGAGGTCGCCGTGGTTACAGCTCAGGGTTGGGGGTCGCCGTGGTTACAGTGGATTCCGGGCGGCCCCTGACGCGACCCCCGTTCCGCAACAGCCGGAGCTCCAGGGCCCCTTCCAGCCCTACTGCAACCCGCACCTCGTCTCCGGAAGTTCCAGGTGCGGCGGCCCCGCCCGCCCGGCCTACCGTCCGCCCCTCGCAAGTCTGGGCCTCGTCACCAACCTCCCCTTCTTCGGGCCCCTGGGATTCGGCTTCTTCTTCAACATGCTCTTCTTGTATCCTCCCCGCGCGGACCCGGCGGGGGCGGTGAGGGGGCAGCCAGGAAGGAGAAACTGAGGCCGGCACAGTGGCACTTCCCAGACAGACTCCCAGCTTCCGAGACTGCCGCCCACTGGAGGAGGGTTTCTTTCGTGGCTGCAAGGCCGACTTCGTCTTCCTGTTTCTCTTCGGGGGCGTCCTCATGACTGTGTCCTTCAGGGCTCTGCACTGTCAGGTGCGGCGCCTCTGGGTCCTGCCTTGTTGCCCGGGGGCACGATCCAAGCGCCCAGGCCAGGAGGCACCGAGTCTGTCCCTCTAGCTTAGGATGCACTGAGCGTGCAGCGCGTGCTGAGCTCCAGGCGCCAGGGCTGGATCTTGAGAGCTGCACGCAGAGTACCACGCGGGATGCAGGCGAGCCAGGTGTGGAGCCTGGGGGCGGAGCCCTGATGCCAGGAGCAGGACACAGTGGGGCAGGGCTGGCCGTGGTGGAGGCTGGGGTGAGGGGGAGAGGCAGCGCAGAGACCCTGTGGCCCCAAGTGGAAGGGCACACTGGATGGGGAAGGGGAACCAGTGGGAGTATTGCAGGGGTTGGGGAGTCAGAGGGACCCTGGGCAGCTCTGAGGCCTGCACCGGGGGCGGGCCTCCCAGCACCTCGACTCTGGCCCAGCTGCTGGGGCTCCTGGGCAGCCTGTTCTTCCTGGCCCAGCCCAGGCCCTCATGGCCATGCTGGGGGGACGTCTGGAGCCGCTGCAGCCCTCGGATAAGGGTCAACTTCTTAGGCCTCCTCACCTTCTGGCACCATTCCTGCCCTGAGCGCTCATGGGCTTTTCTCTGCTGCTGGGCAGCCCGATCCTCGTGGACCTGCTGGGTGAGCCTGCCTGTCCACCCAGCCCACCCCGAGCTGGCTGTCTGCACCTGAGGGTCTGTGGGAGGGCCACCCAGGCTGGCTGCTCCCCCACAGCCCTCCCCTGCACTTGCACTGGACCTCTCATCTGTCCTCTCAGCTCTCTTCTTACAACTCCTGGAACAAGCCAGCCGGCCTATAGGCTTCACATCTTGAGGCCTGACCTGCTGGTGCCTGTGTGGGTCCTGCAGGGGTGGGGATGGGTGGGTCTGGGTGGGTCTAGGTTCCAGCCGTGGCTCCCACTCCTCATATGTCCTCAGGCCCTCCCCTCCCCAGGTCTTGCCACTTCTGGGCCGTGTGAGCCTGTCCTTTGGAGCCAACCCCGGCCCTGCCCTGGACTGGCAGTGTGTGCAGGACATTGCAGGACATTGGGCAGTCAAGCTCGGGAACCTGAGGTTGCTCTGGGCCTGGCTGGGCCTCCAGGGCTCTGCATGGAGGCCTGGGGAGGCTCTGCTGGCCCTGGCTCTGGACTATGGAGGGCAGCTTTGGCATTCCCTGGCTCTCCCCAGGGACTGCTGTGGGCCACATCCACTACTTCCTGGAGGATTTTTTTCCCAACCAGCCTGGAGGCAAGAGGCTGCTACACACCCCCAGCTTCCTGAGTGTGGGGGTGACATCCCTCCCACTGCACTCCCTCAGATGGCTCCCCGCCCCATGGAGGACCTGGGCTGGCCTCAGCCAGCTGGCCCCTCCCCACAGGAAGCTGCTACTGGATGCCCCAGAGGAGGACCCCGATTACCTGCCCCTCCCCAAGGAGCAGCCTGCACCCCTGCAGCAGTGACCCCTATTCCCTCGTCCAGCAGCAGCTATCCAGGGTGGCACCCCCAAGACAGGTTCCACTAGGCCCAGGGGCTGCATACAAGTCCCTAGATCCCCAGGATACTGGCAGTGACAGTGACACCTGTGAAGCCAGCACCCCTGGCAACCCAGGAGCAGGAGCACAAGTGGAGCACAGGGCAACTGCATTCAAGCCTGTAGAGAGCCTGTGGAGGGCCAGTGGCGGAACATGAGACCCAAGAGACCCTGGGAGAAGCAGAAGCTGGTGGCAACAGCTGAGACTGCAGCAACATCATAAGCAGCAAGATACGAGAAACCTCAGAGGCACAAGTGGCACATGGAGGGCACTGACAACACCTCTGGCAGAGGCAGTGGAGGTGGAAAGTGCAGGCTCTCAAATACAACCAGAAGCAGCTCAGAACCAAAGTAATCAAAGCCATACCCAAATGAGAGAAGGTGGTTCCTACCACAAACGTGCTGGCAAAGGATCAATTCATCAAACACCGCAAAGAACTACAGCAACAAGGAGAAGAGAAGGAAAATGACAATGCTCCAGAAACCAAACTTGAAGTCACAGATTACCATCTAACTGACAGAGAATTAAAAATAGCTGTCATGAAGAAATCAATGTTACATGAAACTCAGAGAGACAATTCAATGAGCTCAGGAATAAAATTAATGAACAGAAGGAGTGCTTCACTAAAGAGATTGAAACTAAAAAAAAACCAAGCAGAAACTCTGGAGATGAAGAATACCACAAAAGAGATGAAAAATAATGTAGAAAGCATTAAAAATAGAGCAGACAATATGAAGGAGAGAATTAGTGAACTCAAAGATAGAAATCCAGAACTGATTCAGGTGGAGGAGGAAAAAGAACTAAGAGTTTTAAAAAATGAACAAATTCTTCAAGAAATATCTGACTCAATTAAGATAAGCAACATAAGGATAATAGTTATCCCAGATGGAGAAGCAAGGGACAAAGGAGCAGAGAGTTTATTCAAAGAAATAATAGCAGAGAGTTTCCCAAATCTGGGGAAGGAACTGGATATCAAAGTACATGAAGCTAATAGAACTACCAATTACCTCAATGCAAGAAGACCTTCTCCGAAGCACATAATATCAAAACTGTCAAAGGTCAATGACAAATTAAAAATATCAAGGGCAGCAAGAGAAAAGAAAATAACCTACAAAGGAACCTCCATCAGGCTTTCAGTGGATTTCTCAGCAGAAACCCTACAAGCTAGCAGAGAGTGGAATGATATATTCAAAATACTGAAAGAAAAATACTATCAGCCAAGAATACTGTATCTAGTGAAATTATTCTTCAGATATGATGGAGAAATAAAAGCTTTCCCAAACAAACAAAAGCTGAGGGAGTTCATAGCCACTAGATCTGCCTTACAAAAAATGTTGAAAGGAGCCCTCCTACTGGAACAAAAAGGCAAAGCTTTACAAAGCTTTGAGTAAGGAGATAGACAGAATCAGAAAATTGCAAATTTATATAAGAATAGGTTAGTAAACACTTAATTATAACATAAAGGATAAAGGGAGGGAATGCATCAAAAATAACTATATCCATTTTAGTTTCGTCACAAACTCACAACACCAAAAAGAATAATTTGTGACAACAAAAACATAGTAGGGGAAGAGGAAGAGCACAGAACCTGCATAGGCTAATGGAGATAAGAGGCTTTCAGAAAAGGGACTATCCCACCTATGAGATCTTTTATAAAAGCTTCATGGTAACCACTAAAAGAAAAATCAGAGCAGAGTGATAAATCATAAATAAAAAGAAAATTGAGAAAAACATCACAGATAACCACCAAACTGAAATGGCATCCAGAAACACAAGGGAAAAGAAACAGTGGAAATACAGAACAACTAGAAAACAAAAGATAAAATGCAGTATTAAGCCCTCAAATGTCAATAATCTCTATAAATGTAAATGGATTGAATTTTCCAGTAAGAAGATAGAGAGTGGTCAGATGGATTAAAAAACAAGACCTAACAATTTGCTGCCTCCAGGAAACACATCTCGGGTCTAAAGACAAACACAGGTTCAGAATGAAGGGACTGAAGATTATACTCCAAGCAAATGGCAAGCAAAAGAAAGTGGGTGTAGTCATACTTATATCAGACAAAACAGACTTCAAGACAAAAAAGATAACAAAAGGTAAAGATGGGGATTATATAATACTAAAAGGGACATTCTACCAAGAAGACATAAAATTTATTAATATATATGCACCTAACATAGGAGCACCAAAGTATGTAAAACAATGACTAACAGACCTAAAGGAGGAAATTGACAGAAACACAATAGTAGGGGACCTTAGCACCCCACTTACATCAATGGATAGATCATCCAGACAGAAAGTCAACAAGGAAACAGTGGCCTTGAATGAAATACTAGACCAGATGGACTTAATACATATATATAGAACATTCCATTCAAAACCAACAGAATACACATTCTTCTCAAGTGAGTATGGAACATGCTCAAAGATAGACCATATGTTGGGAAACAAAGCAAGCCTCAATAATTTAAGAAGATTGAAATCATATCAAGCATCTTTCCTGACCACAATGGTATGAAACAAGAAATCAATCACAAGAAAAAAGCTGGAAAAGTCACAAGTATCTGGACCTAAGCAGCATGCTACTGAACAACTATTGAATCAATGAAGAAATCAAGGGAGAAATAAAAAAATACCTGGAGACAGATGAAAATGAAAACACAGCATACCAAAACTTATGAGATGCAGCAAAAGCAGTCCTAAGAAGGAAGTTTACAGCAATACAGGCCTGCCTCAAAAAACAAGAAAAACTCGGGGCTGGCCCCATGGCCGAGTGGTTAAGTTCACGTGCTCTGCTGCAGGCGGCCCAGTGTTTCGTTGGTTCGGATCCTGGGCACGGACATGGCATTGCTCGTTGAACCATGCTGAGGCAGCATCCCACATGCCACAACTAGAAGGATCCACAACGAAGAATATACAACTATGTACCGGAGGGGCTTTGGGGAGAAAAAGGAAAAAATAAAATCTTTAAAAAAAAAAACAAGAAAAACTCAAACAATCTTATACCATACCTAAAAGGACTAGAAAAAGACAAACAAACAAAGCCAAAAGTCAGTGGGAGGAAGGAAATAGTAAAAATCAGAGCAGAAATAAATGAAATAGGGACCAAAAACAATAGAAAGAATCAATGAAACCAGGAGCTGCTTCTTTGAGAAAATAGATAAAATTGAAAAGCCCTTATCCAGACTCACTAAGAAAAAAGAAGAGAAGACTCAAACAAATAAAATCAGAAATGAAAGAGGAGAAATTACAGAGGACAACACAGAAATACAAAGACTTATAAGAGAATACTATGAAAAGCAATATCCAACAAATTGGATAATCTAGAAGAAATGAACAAATTCTTAGATTCGTACTCCACTCCCCCCCCCAAATGAATCAAGAAGAAATGGAGAATCTGAATAGACCAATGACAAGTTAAGAAATTGAAGCAGCAATCAAAAACCTCCCAAAAAACAAAAGTCAAGGACCAGACAGCTTCTCTGGTGAATTCTGCCAAACATTCAAAAAGATTTAATACCTATCCTTCTTAAATTCTTCCAAAAAATTGAAGAGGATGGGACATGTCCTAACTCATTTTATGAGGCCAACATTACCCTGATACCAAAACGTGACAAGGACAACACAAAAAATGAAAATATAGGCCAATATCACTGATGAACATAGATGCAAAAATCCTCAACAAAATATTAGCAAATCAAATACAATACATTAAAAGGATCATATTCTACAATCAAGTGGGATTTATTCCAGGGATGCAGGCATGGTTCAACATCTACAAATCAATCAATGTGACACACCACATTGACAAAATGAAGAATAAAAATTAAATGATCATCTTAATAGATGCAGAGAAAGCATTTGACAAGATCCAACATCCATTTAGGATAAAAACTCTCAATAAAATGGATATAGAAGGAAAGTATCTCAACATAATAAAGGCCATGTATGACAAACCCACAGCCAACATCAACTCAATGATGAAAAACTGAAAGCCATCCCTCTGAGAACAGGAACAAGACAAGGGTGCCCACTATCAACACTCTTATTCAACATAGTACTGGAAGTTTTAGCCAGAGCAATTAGGCAAGAAAAAGAAATAAAAAGGATCCAAATCGGAAAGAAAGAAGTCAAACTCTCACTATTTGCAGACGACATGATTCTATATGTAGAAGACCCTAAAGAATTCTACCAAAAAAACTGTTAAAAATAATCAACAAATACAATAAAGGTATTTGCAGGGTACAAAATCAACATACAAAAATCAGTTACATTTCTATTCACTAATAGAATACAATCCCATTTACAATCGCAACAAAATGAATAAAATTCCTAGGAATAAATTTAACCAAAGAGGTGGAAGACCTATACACTGAAAACTATAAGACATTATTGAAAGAAATTGAAGAAGACATAAAGAAATGGAAAGATATCCCATGCTTATGGATTGGAAAAGTGAACATAGATAAAATGCCCATACTACCTAAAGCAATCTACAAATTCAGTGCAATCCCAATCAGAATTCCAATGACAGTCTTCAGGGAAAGACAACAAAGAACCCTAAAATTTATATGGAACAACAAAAGACCCTAAATAGCCAAAGGAATTCTGAGAAAAAAGAACAAAGCTGGAGGCATCACAATCCCTGACTTCAAAATATACTACAAAGCTATAGTAATCCAAATAGCATGGTGCTGGCACAAAAACAGACATACAGATCATGGAACAGAATTGAGAGCCCAGAAGTAAAACCACACATCTATGGACAGTTAATCTTCCACAAAGGATCCAAGAACATACAATGGAGAAAGGAAGGTCTCTTCAATAAAAAGTGCTGGGAAAACAGGACAGCCACATGCAAAAGAATGAAAGTAGACCTTTATCTTACACCATACACAAAAATCGACTCAAAATGGATTAAAGACTTCAATGTAAGACATGAAACCATAAAACTCCTGAAAGAAAATATAGGTAGTACACTCTTTGACATAGGTCTTAGCAGCATCTTTTCAAATACCATGTCTACTCAGGCAAGGGAGACAAAAGGAAAAATAAATGAATGGGACTACATCAGACTAAAAATCTTCTGCAAGACAAAGGAAATCATCAACAAAGTGAAAAGAGAAGCTACCAAATGGGGAAAAATATTTGCAAATCATATATCTGACAAGGGATTAATTTCCAAAATATATAAAGAACTCACACAACTCAACAACAAAAAAAACAAATAACCCTATCAAAAAATTGGTAGAGGATATGAACAGACATTTTTCTAAGAAGATATACAGATGGTCAACAGGTACATGATGCAAAGCAAAACTACAATGAGATATAACATTACACTTGTCGGATGGCTATAATCAATGAGACAAAAAATAACAAACGTTGGAGAGGATGTAGAGAAAAGGGAACTTTCATACACTGGGGTGGTGGGAATGCAAATTAGTGTAGCCACTATGGAAAACAGTAGGGAGGTTTCTGAAAAAATTAAAAATAGAACTACAATACTGAGTATTTATATAAAGAATATGAAATAAAAAATACAAAGTGATTTATGCCCCTATGTTCACTGCAGCATTCTTTGCAATAGCCAAGACATGGAAACAACCCAAGTGCCCATGAACTGAAGAAGGAATAAAGAAAAGTGTGTGTGTGTGTATATATATATATATATATATATATATACACACACACACAATGGAATACTACTCAGCCACAAAAAAAAAGACAAAAATCATCCCATTGGCAACAAGATGGATAGACATTGAGGGTATTATGCTAAACGAAATAAACCAGACAAAGACAAACACCATATGATTCCACTCATGTGGACGATAAACAAACACATGCACAAAGAAAACAGATTAGTGGTTACCAGAGGGGAAGGGAGCAAAAAGGGGCACATATGTATGGTGATGGATAAAAACAAGACTACTTGTGGTGAATATGATGCAATCTACACAGAAAGTGAAATATAATCATGTACACCTGAAATTTGTACAATGTTATAAGCCAATATGACCTCAAAAAATTTTTAAAAAAGAAGTGACAGATACCTTAAGGATAAAATTAAAGAATCCAACGGTGCATTTAAAGCCCTCTTTCTTGACCCTGAATCTAACGCTAAATGCTATCTAAGATAAATCAGCATGACCAGCAGGCAGAGAAACGAAGGATCATGAAAAATTCAGTACTTTGCAGTGATAGCGCAGGGCATGTGTCTATTAAAATTCACCAGCCTTTAACGTACCTTCCACGAGTGAGCAAATACAAATACAAAGTCATTCCTGGTTTGTCACAAAGGTGAGTACCTGTTCTTGATGCCAATCTGTGTCCCCCTTCCGATCACGTGATCATCACTGACCACAATATGCTCCCCTGGGCACACACCGCTCACCAGGGCCAAGGTGCCTGAGGTGCTGGTTCCACAGAATTCCTGGCTACTTAGCGAGGTGACACGTCCAACCTCTACCTCCCCACTTCTGTCCTGGGAGGTCAGGGGGTCCCCCACCCCACCCCAGCCCAAGGGCTCTCCGATGGGTGTTGTGACCTAGTCAGGGTTCAATGATGTTGGAGGCCTAGGGTCACCAAGCACGAATTCCTAAAGAATCTGCCTCTACAAGCATATGATCGTATCAAGGAGCATTATTGATGCTAAAAAGGAAGGATGCCATTTCTAGAATAAAGGACAGACCATCCCACGAAACAGTAGTTGCCAAGCTTCCCCTAACATGTGTGTGCACATAATATACAAATTGCACTCACCCCCACCTTTCTAAGGGGTTCTCTCCTCCCTAAATGGGGATGATGAGAAGCCTGCCCCCAGGGGTGTGGTGAGAAATGAGCACCGGGAAAGTGTGAATCCAGCCCCAGAACAGAGCGAGAGGGAAGACGTGTCAGCTGCTTGATTCTCACACACATGTCTTCTCTGGGCCTTGATCTGCTCACTGCCCGCCGTCAGGGAAGACTGTCCCGGGCTAGCCTGGGGCAGAGCCTGGCCATGGGGACCGGGCCTTGGAGAAGTCCCGGTGGGGACACCAGGTCATGACGCAGGGGCCCCATGGCATCATTATTACAATACAGCTCAGGTCCACTCTGCACACCCACCTGAGCGCTGACCTCCTTTGTACCAAGCACAGCGCTGGGTGGTCATGGTCTGGAGCAAGATAGTTCCAGCCCCCCAGGAACATCAGACCCAGGGAAAGGAGAAGCAATGACGGCCTCGGACATCTGATGATCACTGATCTAGTGCTTCTTGTAGAGGTTTAAACAGAAACGTAAAGAAGCAGGGCATTTGAAACACAGTCAACAGAAATTGGAAAATGATGTAAAATGAATCATCTAGCTAAATGAGCGTGGGGGAGTCATTTGCTTGTGGAAGTTTGGCAGGATGCTCGGGACCTGTGACGGCTGCTGGCTGAGTGTGCAGCAGAGGCAGTGGAACAGAACCACTCAGCGAGGGAACCAAGCACACTGAGGGGAGACTCCATCCAGAGTGCGGCTGTCATCACCGGTCCCCAAATGACCTTTTGTGCAATCTGACCTTCCCCCAACATCTCCCCCAAGGGGCCATTTTATCCATGGAGACCCACATGAGCTCTAGAACAGCAGGACATTGACTGGCCGACACATACCAGGACTCGGCCTTGGTCCCCTACCCAGCAGGTGCCCTGGTGCCAACAGCGAGCCCACCCTGATCTGCCCGGAGCCAATGGTGACAGTAGCAGCAGAGGTGAAACCTTTAATGACTGATGGGGCAGGAGATGACATCCAGCAGGAACCCTGGCCGGCTAGGAGGAAATACTGAGTGGTCACAGCTCTGCCTGGTCTCAGAGGACACGGGTGAACATGGGCTGGGAGATGGGGTGTGGGTGGGACTGGGGCTAAGGACTGGTGGTGACACACCCTGTTTGGCTGGTTTGGAGAGCAGGAAAGGGAGGCTGGGGTCTGAGGCCCTGGGCACTTCTCCAAGTGTCCTGGCCTCTCAGCAGAATAGGGGAGGGCTGAGGGCTGAGGGCTGAGGGCATCTCTACCCCCCTCCCCTGACACACACAGGAAGAGCCCTTGGAATGCAAACAAGGAAATGCTGAGGGCAGGGGCAGCCCCAGGAGGCAGGGGCCTCGGGGCCCCAGGAAGAGCAGAACCGTAGCCCCATCATGGCAGGAAGGCCCGAGGGTCTCACCCAAGGGTGAGAACCCCAGGGCTCACTGCACACAGACCCATGGGAAGGCCAGCAGCTCAGCACAGGCGGGCTCACAGGAGGTGTAGAAGGAGACCAGGAGGGACATGATGGCCGTGGGGCCCAGAGTCACATCCCAGGAGGTGCCAGGAAGACCTACATGAAGCACCTATGAAGGCAGAGTAGAGGCCAGACTGTTGGGGAGAGAGGGTGATGAGCCCCCAGGAGGCATGTGGCACACCCACGGAGTCCCTGGTGTAGACGTCTGAGCACAGGGGTCTGTGTGTCCACCATGTACTTTGGGCACACCAGCGCACACAGGCAGGGTAAACGCTAACCCTCTATCACCCACGGGTGTGACCTGCAGTGACCAGGGGACCTCTTCTCCCCGCATCCAACTGGGGCCTCGGGTGCCACCTGCAGGAGCACAAAGGCCTGTGTGCCTCTGTGTGAGTGTGTGAGACTGAGGAAGCATTCTTAAGGCCGAGTTGAGTCATCCCGCTGGCCCCATCACACAATCCAGAACTAGCTCGGTGCCTGTGTGTGACAAGTGTGACAGAAGCAGGTACAGGGGCGTGTGTCCACCCAAAGGCAGTCACGTGTTCTAGGTTGTGTAGGGGAGGAAGACATTTCCTCTACCCTCTCTGGGTTTGTCTGGCCGGAGAACGAATTAAATTCACATGAGGCAGAATAGTAGGAGAAGATTAAACAAAGCTTTATAACATGTATTCATGGGTGGCTCAGGCAAGCTGAGCAACTCATCAAAATGGCTGAAGCCACCACCTTAAATATCATATCCAGCTAAAGGCAAAGGAGGATGTTGGGGGTGGGTGGAGTCAGTTACAGGAGGTTACCGGAAACAGAAATAAGATTATTATGCAGGTTTAAGTCCTTGCCTTTGGCATTGATTAAGAGTTTCTAGAGAGAAGGTCATCCCCTTTCTTCTTCCTGGTACAGAGAGGGAGGCACCTTTACAGATGGAGATTTCCTTTACAATGTAAATATCTCCTAACAAAGGGCAAGCAAGTTCCACCCCTCAGAGCCTCCTTCCCTGTCCCAGTTTATCAAAAGCAATCAGCCTCAAATAATCCTCATGCCAAAGAGACATATCTTGGCGTGGCCAAGACCAGTCCCCCACAGTTGTAAACCAAGGCTTCTCGGCCCCATGGGGTTGGAGCACTGGGTGTCCCGCTGTCTGGAGGAGAATCTGTACATTTCTTTTCTGCTTCTGGGTGGACGCTGAGGCCTGGATTAGGGTCTGGTCCTGGGCAGGGCATGTGGCGGGCAGCAGGGCCAGACACCTCACCTGGGGCAGGAGTCAGGCCCCTCAGCACAGGCCAGCACCTGGGGAATGACCTTGAGCGCAACTGGGAGTGTGGTGATAAAGTCCATCTTCAGCCACTCCAGAGTGGTCAGGCAGACAGGCCAGGATGCACAGCCTCCTCTGCATGGCCTCAGGGAGCAGCAGCCGGCCTATGGGGCCATGGCAGCGCCAGAAGGCCTGGCCTCACCCAGGGCTTGCCTGGTGTGGGTGTGGGTGCAACAGAGACCAGCAGTCAGGGTCCCAGCTTCAGAGAACCCAGCAATAGGCCAGGGTCCAGGGCATCAGGAGAGGCACAATTTGTCTCCCCTCCTAGGGGGTCTGACCCAGATAGGTTAAATGCCCCCCTTGCTGGACTGAGAGGAAGCCAACAAGCTGTGCAGAGGGGCCTCCACCAAGGTGGGCCGTCCCCTCCCCTGCTCACTGCTCTCCCCGAATCCCCCTGCCCAAACCCTGGGCGCCTTCTCTCCCTCCATCAACTCTGACCCGGAAGAACGCAGTAATGGATTTCTCAGTGAAAAGCCGAAACGCTCATTAGATCAGGGTTTCTCCTCCGTGAGAATTTGTTTGCTTTTATTTTTCCTCCCCAGGGAATTTAACGGGGAGCAGCACAGAGAGAAGCCGGGTCCAGAGGGCACCCTCCTCTGGCCGGCGGGGAGTGAGTGGGGGACTGGCACCCTGAGGCCACGAGACTTTCCAAGTGCGCACCGCTCCACCCGCTGAGGGGGACGGCAGCGCTGGAGGGGGGGGCTCTCCCAGCCTGAGGGATCCCACCTCCCCAACCCCCACCTGTGGCATCGCATCCCTAGAGAGACCCCACGGGTTCTAGTCGTTTCTGGGAGAAGGCCAGAGGCTCCTCCACTGATTCAGAGCGCGCAGCATCCTCTAGGATCCCGCACGAAGAGCCGGCCCCAGACCACCCCTCACCCCGTCCCCGCGAGCCCGCTCCGGGCAGACCCCGGCCCCGACCCCCGAAGCCGCTTGCCTGAACCCTGGGGTAGAAGAGTGGGGACCCCACGCGGCTAAAGGGCAGTGGCCCGCCAGCCCAGGAAGGCCGAGGGCGGCGGGGACCTGGATAGGGACGCGGTGGGTGGCGAGCAGGGGTCCCCGGGAGGCGCCTGCACGCTCGGAGCCCAAGTAGGCCCTGGAGTCAGCCGCCCCTGACGACCCCCGCTCCTCCCGGCAGCTCTCCCGCCCACCGCGGACTCACTGGGCTGGGCGTGGGGGGGGTCCACGCGCCGGGTCCTCGGGGGGGGGCGCAGGGGAGGGGGAGCGAGGGGCGGGGCCACCGTGGCGGCAGGCGGGGCCTGCAACCTGCGGTCAACTGACGCGTCCTCTTTTATTGAGAGAACTGTCCCCCACCGCTCTGTGGGGCCCCCTTTGTCACAAAGCACGTGTGTGCGCGTGTGCGTGGGTGGGCGCGTGCGCGCGTGTGTGGGCGGGTTCAGGCTTCTTCATTGGGTCCAGAGGGCAGTTTGGTTCTTTGCGCCCGTGTCACATCATCTGAATTACTTTAGCTTTATCTAGGTCTCCATATCAGTAAAAGACGTTCCTGACTTTTTTCCCCTGCAAGACTATCTGAGCTGTCCTTGGCCTTGGGCGTTTGCACATAAACTCTGGAATCCGTCTTCGGGTCCCTCAGGCAACAACAAAGAAACACCTGTCGGGTTTGGGTCGCAACGGCACTGGGTCTACGGATGGATCTGGGGAGATGCTGCCTTTACAATAAAGGGTCTTCCCATCCCCCCGCCTCACACCACACACATGCCTCCCCCGCTTGGGTTGTAGATCTGACTGTGAAAGACAGATCAGCAAAGCTGCTGGGAGCCGATAGTGGACACAGTCTTCACCGCCTTGGGCTGGAGGAAGGTTTCTTAAACAAGGCAAAAGGCGCCGTCAGTAAAGGAAAACTGATAGATTTCACTGCGCTGAAACCATGAGAACTTCTCTTTGCTGGAAGACGCCATCAGAGAGTGAAGAGTCGAGCCGCAGGGTGGGAGCAGATGTTTCCCAAACACAGAACTACGGGCTCCTACCCAGAATTTCCAAAGAACTTGTACATCGAGTCAAAGACAGACAACCACCAAATGGTCAAGAAACTGGGACAGACGTTAACAAAAGACGAAGTTCAGAGAGCCAATAAAGTCCTCAAAAGGGGCTCAGCCTAATTAGAAATCCTGGGCACGCCTGTTTACACCGCAGGGAGACACCAATGCACTAACGTCACAAACACCGACCATCCCAAGCGCTCGTGAGAATGTGGAGCAGCTGGAAATGGAAGATGCTGCTGGCGGGAGTGTAAATTGGTACAAATGCCTGGAGAACCTGTGTGGTGTTATCTACTAAAGCTGAATGGACACCCGCCCCACGAGCAGCATTTCCACTCCTAGGAACCCATCCAACAGCAATGAAAGCTGAGGTCACCCAAAGATCACCCATTCCTAACCTTTCTTTACAGATGAAACCCCTGAGACGGGAGGGGGTGAGTCGTCAGGTCGTGGCGCGCGTGGGAGGCAGAACTGATGGTCTGAGGAGCATCTGTGTGAGGCAGCCCCCTCTGGGTGAGGCGCTGTATGGGGCCTCCCTCCAAAGCTCTTTCCACAGAACATGCAGCAACCGTCACTTCCTTCCAGGGGATGGTTGGCAGTCATATGGGGGCCTGCTAAAACTGGGATGCAGATCCCAGGGGCAGCAGGACGCGTCCTGATGTGGCTTCACCCCTTTCTCTCCCAATCCCAAGGCATACTTATATCATCACGAAAGAGATCGAGAAGAATAATGTCATAAACTCATCCACTTCTAATTTATTTTTACATAAAAAATCTGATGCCTAACACAAATATGCATATATTTTCACAGAGCTACATGTACTAGAATGCGCTGTTTGTAACAGCCCCAATCTGGAGACGACTCACATGTCCCTCACTGGAAGAACGGATCAATAGTGCTGTATTCACCCAATGGAAAACCATTCACATGAGAACAAATGAACTCCTGCGTCCACGACCACGTGGATGGATGTCACACACATGATGTCAACAAAGAAGCCAGACGCAGACACACTGTCTGCTGCCGTTTATGTCAAGCTCAAAACTGCAAAACGAACCAGACTGCTCCAGGAGAGGGGTTACACTTGGTGGGAGGCTGCTGCTGGTGGGGGTCTGGCGGGGGGTGGGGGCTGATAATGCTCCTTTTGTTGGTCTGGGTGCTGGTTCAGTGGGTATGTTCTTTGTGAAATGCATGAGCTGTACATTTCTTATTTTTACACTTGTGGACATATATTAAACTCACATTGAAGTGTTTTTTAATGTAAAAATTGGCAACTTCCAGTATTTCAACCTTTATCAGTTAGCAAGCCTATGCGCCATCAGGGATCAAGCCGCATAATAAAGGGGGTCAGCGTAGGCCTCTTAATCAGCATCTTCTCCTAAGCCTTGACCTTGAACACACCAGCTGAAACCAGTGTCCACTTCAGGCTCCCTGAGAGGGAGATCGTCTCCATAGGACCCAGCCCCAAGGAGACGAGCGCCATTACTCAGGACATCCGATCCAGAGAGACAGACGAACCTCCCAAATTACCTGATTTGGCAGTTTTCTGGGATCAAATGACCCAGGTAATGGTCAGACTGCCATGGTGACACCACACCCCAGCCAAAATCCCCACAGGGTGGGGCCGTATTTATGGGCAGAGAGGACAGGGGCCTGTGCCACCCCTGGGTCTCATTTCTGCGTGAGGAGCTGTGGGAGCTCTTTGAGAGTCTGCAGAAGCCACAGAAAGGTAAGACCATTCTGGACCCGTGGGGCTCCAGGCAGGCCCCCGCTCAGTCCTGCCCTGGGGTTCTCCCACGGCCTGCCCAGGACACAGGTCTGAGCTGTTGGGCACGGATTGTCTCATTTAATCTCAAAGCCCTGGAAGGAGGTAACATCATTACTCCCATTTTGCAGGGAAGGAAACTGAGGCACAGAGGCGTTCAATGAGTCACCCAAGTGTGAACACCAGCAAGCAGTGGAGTCACTATTTTTGAACTGATTCTCTCACAGCTGTGCCCGCTCCCGTCACGCCTTCCTGCAGGAGCACTGCTCCTGTCTCTGCTCCCGTCTCATACGCTGGCTGCTCCTGCCTCAGGCTCCTGCTGAACCTCACTCTGCAGGATGCTCAATGAGGTCACATCCTCTGCCAAGCAGGCACCGAGATAGAGCTAGAAGTGCACAGGATTTATTGGAGGAAACCTCTGTGGAAGTGAAAGAGGGAGGGAGCAGGACTGAGCGGGCAGAGCCTTCAGACTGAGCAGGTTGACACCTGGGAAAGGAGAGGGGGAGGGGAGGAGGACATGCAGGAAGAGGCTCAGAGCACAGCACAACTCAGAGAAGAGCTCAGGCAGCCCAACAGGAGCCCCAGTGCAAAGCCCGTCCACTGGCGGAGTCCCAGGTTGGGTAGGAATGGCCCAGACTGCCAGCCCTTAGTAGACCGTGGGGTCGTCAGAAGCAGAGTGAGCATCAGTTTATTCAGTACAGTGGTTGTGCGCGGGCGAGCAGAGAGTCTCTTAAGAGCATCAGTGTAACTATTTATTGGATGGCTGTCTTGCCCTCTGACGGTAGCCCCACAAGGGCAGGAACCACCCTACTCAGAGGGCGTCTGGAATGTAGTAGATGCTCAGTTAATGTTTGTGGACTGACCAGCTCCTGAGCAGCCCCTCTGTGTTTGTTCATTGCCACACATTTCCTGAAGATGTTCCATGCAGTGCATTTCAGTGACAAGGATGAGGGATTAGACGCTGGATCTGGTTTAAGGTGTAGACCCAGCTCTTCCAATCTGTGTGACCTTGGGCAGCTCATCTCACCTCTTGGAGCTTCTGTTTACTCATCTGTGGAATGGGGACACTGCTATCTCCCCACTAGATCTTATCTGTCTGTTTTGAAGATCAAATGAGATGCTGTTGTCACAGCATTTTTATTATTATCATTGTCACAACAGCAGATTCTGTGCAGATGATTACTTTCAGTGTTTGTGATGACTCAGAGAAACTGCGGGCCCCAGCCTCACAGACACGGATGTCATCTCGAAGTATACCATTACTTCTATGGAAAACTCGTATTCAACCCACACAACACACCCTCGTTGAGAGGACCAGGACCGAGCAGACTGTCCTACCTCACCATTCGCTGTGTACTCAGTCATCGGGGCCCCGAGCCTGCCCTTGAAGCTGGATCCACATCTTATCTGTCGGGCTGTTGCCAGCACTTAGCAAGGGGCTTACACATCACAGGGACTCAATAAATGCACTTCCTGATCCCAGACCGGAGACCCGGCCACGTGACCACGTGCCATAGGCCTTGGTCAACTT
Source organism: Equus asinus (assembly GCF_041296235.1). NCBI lineage: Eukaryota > Metazoa > Chordata > Mammalia > Perissodactyla > Equidae > Equus > Equus asinus. The sequence goes on from NC_091797.1 coordinate 99,815,895, forward strand.
ACTCCCCACAGCGGTGGACCCCACGTGGGCAGCACTGTTCCCATCCTCCGAATGGAGAAGCTGAGGCCCCTTGAGGCGGAGCAGCTCTCCTGAACTTGCAGAGCTTGCAGGCTTCAGGCCTGGGTCGTCCTGGCTCCACACCGGGGTTTTCCCTTGGGACACGGGGTGGTTGGGCCTGGCAAACAGGACAGTCGGGACTCGGTCTACAATGCAGGACTATGCCCTCGTGCTCCCTGGGGCTCCAGCCTGGCCTCCAGGGAAATGCTCTTGGAAACCAGCCTCTTCTGTCATATTCCGGTTTAGACCCAGAGTCTCCAGGGGGAGAGTGAGCCATGGGCTTGTGGGCCGGAGGACTCTCACCTTGGAGGTCAGCAGGAGTCAGGCTGACCTGCTTTCAGAGCTGCCCCAAGAAGCTTCGGTCCCTTGATGTCATGTTCGCCTGTATCCTCCCCGTTCAAGCTTCTTCCGTGCACACGCGCTCTGGAGCAACAGGGCGTTCGTAGCAGCAGCGGCACTTGCTGCTCCTCCTCTGTGCAGGTCGGGGTCACTGGTCTGCCATCACCACCTCCATTTTTGCCTTGCAGCCTCACAACTGCCATGCGAGGCGGGTATTCCTACCCCCATATTCCAGATGAGGAAACCGAGGCTCAGGGAAATACGTAACCTGCCCCGTGTCCCAGAGCTGGGCAGTGGCACAGCTGAGACCTGGGTGCAGCCTGGTCCAGGTCTGAGCATGAGCCGGGAGAAAGGACACCGGCAGCATGAGCGGAGCTTGGTGTTCCGCTGCCCACCTCCGAGCAGCAGGTCCTTAACGACATGCTGGGACAGCCTCGTCTTTGGCACCAGCTCGTCCATCCCCCAGACCCGGCCACAGCAATGTCACAGAACACACCCAGCTCCGACTCCACCATCCCCCCACTTACGACCTCCAGGGGCTTCCTGTTTCCCACAGCCCGAGCCCAGACCCCCTCACTAGGCGCTCAAGGCCTCCCACAGTCTGGCCCCCAGGGCGCCTCCTGCTCCTTTCCCTCCGCTCCCAGCCTCCCCGACAGCAGACTCTTCATTCCTCTGCATGGGCTGGGCTCCTTTCTTTGCCTCCTTGCCTCTGTATGTGCTATTTCTCCTCCCTGGAACGTTCTCTCCCTCCTTCCACTTCTCCATCCAACAAACTCCCACTCAGCTTTCAGTTTCAAATGCTGCCTTACCTTGGGATGCCCTCCTTTCTCGAACGTGTGGCCTCACGAACGTGGCTGGGTCAGGGAGAGTAGAGGGAAACCAGTCTGGCCAATGGAGTCTCACTGTTCCGATCATGCCTGTTGACATAATCAGAGAAGGCAATTCCATGTCTTCAGTGCAGCTCAGAGAAATACCTTCCAGGAACCGTTTCTGGAAGCTGGAAACCCTCTCCCCACATTTATTGATCTACTTTCCCAGAAGAGCATCCCCATCTGTGAGACCTGCTCCCCCCCACTCCAACCTTGTGTGTCTGGGGGAAGCTTTCCTGAACACGGAGGGGCATCCTCGAGTCTAGCCAGGCCAATCTTAGAGTCCCAGCGCCCTGGCTGCAGTGGTTGGTCCAGGGGTAGGCACATGACCCAAGCTCGGCCAATCAGAGATCTTCCCTGGGAGTTTTCTGACTGATGTTGGTGGGGAACGGCCCTATTTCACGTGGTCACGAGGCTCTGGGTTTGGAAGTCCAGAGCCGTGATGATGGTTTGGGCCCAGTGGGGACAAGCAGCTTGAGGGAGTGAACAAAGGCTTGAGAAGAAGTCTGTTGTTGAGTCGGTTTCTGGCTCCAGCCCGCCCAGAGGTCAGCGGCAGCCCTGGTCCTTTCCATAGTTGTCAGAGAAGCCAACAAAGTCTTTGCTGGGTTCACATTCAAGGGGGGTTTTGGCCACCTGCCAGGACAGGGTTCTCACGAACATGGCTGACAGCCCGTTCTTCAATTCTATGATGTCATAACGTACTCAACAAATATTTATAAGGACCCGGGACGAACCAGGCACTCTGCTGAGTAATGGGGACCCAAGAGTGAGATAAAAGTGTGCCCCCCGTCCATATAGAGCTCAGTCTGGAGCTGTGCCGTCCAATGTAGCAGCCACTAGCCACGTGTGGTCATTCAAACTTAAAATATTTAAAATTAAGCAAAGTGTAAAACTGACTTCTTTAGTCTCGCCAGCCCCACTTCACGTCCTCAGCAGCCGCACGTGGCTGGTGGCCACCGCACTGGGCAGCGCAGATGCAGACCACGCTGTGAGCACAGAGCCTTCCATGGCCGGCGCCGCTGGTCTAGGGCCTGCTCGTCAGAGGTTCTGCCTCGACCGGCAGCACCAGCCTCACCTGGGAGCTGGTTGGAAATGCGGAATCTCAAGTCCCATCGCAGATCGTCAGGACCTGTGCGTCAACGAGACTGCTGGGACTGTGTTAAGTGGACGTCTGTTACATAGAGCCCTGGGGGGTGGCTGTGGAGCCACGGTTCAGCAGAAGACTGCAAACAGGGGTCCCGAGAGACTCAGGGGCCCGCAGGGAGGTCAAGGCAGAGTGCAAGGGCATGCGCCTTTACTGGGGTCCAGGACTTGAGTGCTTTGGGGTTCCCAGGCTGGGCCGGATGGGTCAGTCCAGACCGAGAGCAGTGGGATCTTGGTAAGCTTCGCGGCCCGGGGAGCCACAAGTGCTCGTCACAAGGGCCTTTGAGGGTCAGATCAGGAACTCGCACTTAGGAGCCTGTGGACTGTTGTCCAGGGTGTGCACTCTTGGGAGGTTCTAATGTCACTTCAAGGCCCCTGCAGGCCACTCAGCCACACAAAGGGAGGCCGAGGCAGCAACGCTGTGGAGCGGTTCAGCGAAACTCTCCACAAAGACACCGCCATGCTTCACGTGCGCCTGGAGGTTTGAGAAACCCTGTCCTGACAGCCACTCCTAGTTTGGCCTCCTCTGTCACAACCACCCTCCGGTGAGCAAGCAAGGGGCCCAGCCTTGAGGAGGACATGGATGGTCACTGGGCCATCAGCTCACTGACTTCTCAACAATCCACAAAATTCACCCCGATGGTGCCTGTCCCCGGCGCAGAGGCTGGAAGATGACGTCAACCCTCAGCTGAGTAAACTCCCTCCCCCCCCCCCCCACACCAGGTCCCTAAACAGGATTTGGGTTAATAGCGACCCCTGGGCTGGGCTGGGGCTTGGCGGCATCCCCACTGTCGACTGAAATAAGGAGCCAGGTAAAGGCTCAACGAAGGAGTTTCTTCAATAATCAAAGCGAGGAACTGAGTCCCAGGAAACAGTCCAGCAGAGTAGGCTGAGGCACCGCTCGGCCCCGAGGGTTTTCATATGCCTTCAACAACGCGGTGTCCCTGCTGGAAACGGCTCGTGCGTCTAACAGTCACCCACTTCAAAGAGAACAAGAGCTTTGTGCTCACACATCAACCAAGGCTTGGAACGCAGGTGTTATCCATGTGCGGAGGAGGCAAGGACCAGGGTCGTCCCTCTCCCTCGACCCCTGAGCCATGCGCTGGGACCCACGGGAGGGGGGCGCCCTCTGTCTTTCCCATTGCGTCTCTCCAGTAGGCATCTTCAGTCGTGAGGCCGGCGCTGCGGGCCATTTATTCACAGGCTGGCGAGGCCTGCGCGGGCTTCACGGCACAGCGTGCGTTTGTGCACTGACTGAGCTGCGCAGCTCACTTGCTGGATTCGCCTGTTAGACCAGGGAGAGGGTCCCAAAAGTCCTTTCACAGGAGGCAGCCGGGGGCAGCGTCAGGCTGGGGCTGGGAGGGGGCCAGTGAGGGTAGGGCTCTGCTATGGGCTCCTGTGAGCTGCACAAACGTCCAGCCACCGCCCTGACACAGCTCCGTCCCCCCACCGGGCCACACCTGGCCCTGTTTGTCCCCTGCCCCGTGTCCCCCTCATGGGCTCCGTTTCTCTCCCCTTACTTCTCCCTTTCTGTCACCCTAAGTATTGGTTTAGGTCAAAGTTAGGATTCACTTTAGCCTGGGGGTTCTCAGGGGTGGCCAGCAGGGCCATCAGACCTGGGGGAGGTGACTCACTCCACCCCTGTTCCGCCTCAGGCCTCGCCGCCCTTCCAGGCCCAGGGCCTCTGTGCCCATCCCTTCATCCAGGAATCCTACGCTTTCCCAGCAGACTGGTCCTTGGGACCTCTCACCCAGCTCCTCCTTGAGCAGAGGGTATGGTTGGGGCCCAGAGAGGGGAAGCCACTTGCCCAGGGCCACACAGCATGTCAGAGGCAGGCCTAGGGCCCAGGAGAAGAATGCTGGGGTTGGTGAGGGTCACTGTGGGCCAGGCAAGTCGCAGACATCATCTCCTTTAATCTCCAAACCCACCCTATGGGACAGACGCTTGTTATCACCCCCTTGCACAGACGAGGAAACTGAGCCCCACAGAGGGGAGGCGAGTCACCCAGGGTCAAGGGCTGAGAAGGGCCGACCGTGGGTGGGGGGGTAGCCTCCTTTCCACACTCCTGAAATGGGGTCGGGACTGCATCAGGAGCTTGGCCGAGGGCCCCTTTCTCTCCTGGCCTGTTTCCCCGTCCATCAGATGGGAGGCCCCCGGCTGGGAGTTGGGACACCCAGAAGCACCCTGTCTTGCTCTTCAGGTGATAATTGTTTCGAGCCTCAGTTTTCCTACCTGGGAAAGGGACAATGATCCTAGCTGTTAACCTCACAGAACCCGTGAGTGGTTCAGCCGGATGATGTGTCCCCGTGTTCATAAATGGTGCAGGGACAATAGGCCACTCCATAGTGTCTCAGGGCACAGCTCCCTTTTGAAATTGCAGATCAGGTCGGGGCTGAGGCCTTCAGGGCCTCTACCCCGGCCTCGCCTCCTCTGAGCCTGTCCCTGCCCCGCTGCTGGGCTCTGGGGCTCCGGACACTCCAGCCCTCTTGGGGGGCCAGCCTGTGCATTCCGCCCTTGCCCTGCCTCGCCCCTGCCTGCAGCACAGACCACCCTCTGTCATCCACCCTGGAGAACTCCTGTGCACCCCCGGGCCCCGCCCTGGGCCTGCCTCCCAGCATCATCTGCACGTCCCCTCTCTGCCCGACGGTTACTATCTATGTCCGATTCTCCTTCCTCCCCAGGGCAGGGCTCGGCCACACGGCACAGAATGCAAGGGCTTTCTGGGTGGTGAGCAGGACGGAGGGCCAGGTGGCACAGGAGACAAGAGTCTAGGTTCTTCAAGGTGGAGGGGTCAGGGTCCCTCAGTGGGGGCCTGGGTGCGCCAGCTGAAGGGTGCTACCGTCCCCTCTGTGCATTTGCTCACACTGACCCCCTGGATGTCCCTCCACCCCCTGCCCCTCCACCCCCGGGGTCCAGCTCCCAGGCCCTGTTTTGAAGTGGTTGAAGTTGCTGTGGCCACCAGACCACATTTGCCGACCGCGCAGGACCCTCTGCATCTCCTGTACCTTGTCATCTTCACAGAGGGTCTCATTTGTGCCGTGAGTCTCAGGCTGCACAGACAGGCCTCCCCAGGGCCCCCAGGGCCACAGCCCCCTCCCTACCCCCGTGGTCAGCGAGCAGGCACATTCCAGGTCTCCCTGCGGCCTCAGCTGGACCAGTCCCACCCTGCCTGGCACATGAGAAGCCAGGAGCCCACACAGCCCAGGCCCTGAGAGGTCAGATGGATGACTGACCAGTCTCTTGAGGGACAGCTGTGCTTCTGGGCTGCACATTATCGCTCCAGACCCTGGGCTCCCAGGGCGGCAATTGTGAGCGGCTGCGTTTCTCTCCCCATACCTGCACTTGGCCTAATTCCCCCGAAGAGTCCCAGGTGTGGGGGCAGCAGGCGAGATGTGACCCCCAGTGGCCGACGTCCTGCGCTGCCCACCCAGGACTCCTCTGAGCTCCGAGTATCGGCTGTGCCCCACGGTCAGCTGCAGCTCTGCACCTGGAGTTTAAATGCTTCCTGGGGACCCGAGGAAGGGACAGGACCCACGGAACACACGATTCCGGAAGAGAAGATGCCGCTCCTACCTGTTGATTGATCGTGATCTCGAGACGCTGCTCGGCTCAGCCTGGTTACAGGGCTTGGGCGGGCTTGGTGCCCTGATGCGGGCCCCTTCTGCAGCTGGGCTTCTGGAAGCTTCTGGGGCTAGAAGCTTCTCTCCCCAGGGAGACAGAGGCACCTGCTGACAGGCTGGGGCCAGTGTCGGGGTTTCCCAGCTATTTGGGGCATCAGGGACTCTTGGTTTCACCAGACCAGCTGCTCTGGGTGAGGGTGTGAGGCTGGCAGGGAGCGAGCCCAGGGCTGCTGGCCTGAGGCCGGCTGGGGCTGGAACAGCCCACGGACAACGGCAACAACAGGCAGCCACAGAGACAAGCAGAACGCCCATTTTCCATCTCACCGTCCCTCGGTTCCCCCCAGGGGGTGAGGTTCCATGATTATTGACCAGCTGCAAGGAGCGGAAACTGAGGCCCTAAACCACCAACTCCAGCTAACGGGACCTGGCTCTGAGTCAGGGCTCCTCCTGGCCTCTGGCCGCCTCCAGCTGCTTGGACATCTCCCTTCGGGAGACCCAGGCTGGACGCTCTCTGGCCGCCTCACCCCCAGTGTATTTTCCCCACCACACGGATCCCATGTCCGGCCTGACACCGCTCACTGTCCATAGCTTATTCCCGTGTCCCCCTGACGTGAGTGCTCCGAGCAGGGCTGGGCCTGGTTGCCCACCACTGTGGTTGCGCACACAGTAGGTGCTCAGGAAGGAGAGGCTGAACAGGTGACTCAGCTCTGGGTGGTGTCTACACTGGGGCCTCATCCACACTGGGCCTTGATCCATACTCGAACTGAATTGGAGCCCCCATCTGACCAGGGCATCTGAGAATGGGGCTCCCTTGGCTGGTCTGGGGTCCCACCTGCTCCAGCCCGCTCTGCCCTGCAGCCCCAGGCCAGCACCCTTCCCTCAGGGAGCCACTCTCTGCCACCCGGCCCACGGCAGACCTTCTGTCCTCTGCTGGGAGCCAGGCTGGGGTCTGGTCACAGCTTCCTCCCACCTCCCAGGATGGTCAGGAGACCCTGACATCTCCCCACACAGGCCGGGCACTGGGCGGGCAGGGGTTGCCCATCCTAGTGAGGACCTGTGAGTGGTCCAGGCTCCGGTGCCCGGCATAGCCCTGGGCACAGCAGACGCTCAGTGGATGGTCAGGGGACATCAGTCCTGACATGAGATGTGCCCAGGCCAGATGTTGAGGAGCAGGAGGGACCTGGGGTGTTGATGTGGCCACAAGAAGAGGGTGTCACCACTAGCGGGTGGCCTGTGTGGAAACAGATGTATGGTGGGTGCCCTGGTGGCTTGTGTTGACTGTCAGCTACTCTGTCCCCAGAAGGGATATGGGGCGTCTGATGACCCCAGCTCTGTGACGCTGGCTGTGGAAGTCACCCAGCCCTTCTCCTGGCCCCTGTCCTCGTTGCCCTGAGACATTCTCCCGGATTCCCGCCAGTTTCCCCAGGACAACGGCTGCCCAGAGGACCCATCCCTTGCTTGTCCCCGCACACACTGTGCTGTCACTGAATGGGAAATGGCGCCAGGGTCACACTAGGGCCTCTCACAGGCTGAGCTGGTGTAAGCTCACACCAGGGCTCTGGTGGGGCCCACAGGGACCAGGAACCCAATGGTGACGGCCTGGGTGTGGCCCCTGGTGAGGCCGCTGACTCTCATTGTGGCACCTCTGCCAAGGCCCGATCCACAGCGCCCTCAATGGCACTGTGCACTGTGCAGCAGGGTTGACCGCAGGGCTGGTGGCTGGCCTTGGGCCTCCTCCATTATAAGGAACGTCATTTAGTCACTCAGCAAATGGTTACTCTGAGCTCAGATGACCAAAATGTATTGTCCAAACGGGGATATTTCTTGGAGTGGAAGGGTACTATTAATCATTATGCCAGGACACAGGCATGAACTGGGAACGTCTGGGGAAATTGAGGACTCAGCTTACTCCCAGAGCCTACCCCAGGCCTGGCCTTCTGGGGGAGGCCGGCACTTGTGGGATTCCTGCCAAACAGCGTCAGGTTCGCTGTGGTCCCAGGCGACCGACTGGCTTTTCAGAACATTAGATCCGAAGACTGGCCCGGGTCCGATGCCACTAGCCTCCATCACATCACTGTGTTTATGTCCCCGAGGCCTGTCCACAGTTCCTCAGGTTGACCGTGTAGGAGCAGAGGCTCCCCCAGGTCGCCCCAGTGGGAGCGAGTCCTCAGAAGGTCTCCTGCTCATATGAGGGGGCTGCTCTCGGGGACTTTCACAGCAGTGCTTTGGGGAGAGTCCGGCCAGCCGGCACCGTGGATGCTGGTTTGGGATGCGCCTGTGTGAGCAGCCAGGGACCCTGGCGACCTGGCCCCGCTCCTCCCACACGTCCCACTCAGGAGCCACAGGGAGGAGGTTGATGCACCATCCAGCCACGGATGGGCTGTGGGACACAGAACCCGGCGGCGGGGAGGGCCACAGGGACCCCGGGAAGAGGCTGATGTGTCAGGAGGGAGGGGGCGAAGGAGAGCCCACTCTGAGATGTGGATGGCATCGTGCTGCATCATGTGTCACTAACCCCGTGGGCATTACAGGGGACAGTTGATTGTTTCCTGGACACCCCTGAAGCTGTATTTTCAAGGCGGCTAAAAACCTGGGTTTGGACCTTTGTGTTGGGAAGTGGGTGTCCCCTTGTTTGGGGGCGTCACAGTCTGGTTCGTCTGTTTCCTGGTGAGTGTCTGTGTCCCCACGAGACACAGGTTGGGGGTAGATCCCCTTCCCATTGCTGCTGGGCTCAGTGAATACTGTGGGGTGAAGGGGTCCCCCTGCCCAGGCCTGGCTGGGCCACGCTCCCCAGGTGCCTTTGCAGCCCTCACATGACCAGGCAGATGCGAGAGTCACCCAGCTCAACTGAGTAGGTGCTTCCCAGGCCTCCCCCAGGCCCCCAGTAGTCCCCTCCCCTCCCCTCCCAGGTCCCCAGTAGTCCCCTTCCCTCCCCTCCCTACTCCCAGGCCCCCAGCAGTCCCCTCCCCTCCCCTCCCCGCCCAGGCCCCCAGCAGTCCCTTCCCCTCCCATCCCCCAGGCCCCCAGCAGCCCCTCCCCTCCCCCAGGGCCCCTCCCCCCTGCCTACCAGAGGCTGTTCTGGGCTCCACTTTTAGGCTGTGGAGGAAGCCACCAACCCCTTTCCCCCTTGGCCTGCCCTCCCGCAAGAAGGAGGCTCAGAAGGGAGGGGGCTGCCCAGGGTGGCACATCCAGGCAGAGTGGGGCCAGGCCAAGACCCCTCCCTGACCTGCCACTCTTCTCTATTCCATGAGGGGCTCGCCCAGTGTGAACTGCCTGGGGCCCTGGGGCCCTCACTCCCTCGAGAGCTGCCCTGGCTCTGGGCTGAGCAGGGCAGGCCCAGTGCATCCATCATGGTCAGTGGCCCTCTGTGAAATGGGTAATGACACCCCTAGGAGGGACTTTGAGGCCATGAGGAACTGTGACGTGCCTGGAGAGGTGCCCAGTGACAGCAGCTGGGGGCCCCCCACAGACATTTCAGTTGATTCAATCTTATCCTAAGACTCCAAAACCACAAGAAGCCCCAGGTTTTGTCTTTGCTGGTTCTAATTTCCAACTCATGCAAGGATGCAGGACTGAGCTGGGGCTTATTGGATGCAAGCATCTCTGACAGAGGGTCGGACCGTTGTGTTTCCCCCTCAAAAGTGGTCCAGTCAGCTGTGGTTGGTTTTGTGATGTGGATGGTTTTGCGATATAAGATTTCTTTTGCTTCAAAAATTTTTAATTTTATTTTATGTTAAAATTATAAGAATATTATATATATAATGCAACTGAGCAATATAGAAGTGCATTTAAAAAGTGTAATATTGGGGCCGACCCCACGGCCGAGTGGTTAAGTTCGCACACTCTGCTTCAGCAGCCAAGGGTTTTGCCAGTTAGGATCCTGGGTGGGGACATGGCACACTCATCAGGCTATGCTGAGGCAGCGTCCCACATAGAACAACTAGAAGGACCTACAACTAGAATATACAACTAGGTACTGGGAGGCTTTGGGGAGAAGAAGATGAAAAAAAGAAGATTGGCAACAGATGTTAGCTCAGGTGCCAATCTTTAAAAAAAAAAGTGTAATATTTATCTCTCCATCTCTCTTCCGCTATGTAGTGCCACTTCCTGTTTTATTTTATTGTGATAAAATATACATAGCATAAAATTTACCACTTTAACTCCTTCTATGAGGCCGACATTACCCCAATAGCAAAACCAGACAAAGACATTACAAGAAAAGAAAACTACAGGCCAATATCCCTCTGAAAACTGATGCAAAAGTCCTCAACAAAATATTTGCAAATCAAATCCAATGATATATTGAAGTAATTACACCGTATCACAAATGGGATTTATCCCAGGCATGCAGGGCTGGTTCAACATTTGGAAATCAATGAATGTAATCCATCACAGCAACAGGTTAAAGGAAAAAATAACATGATCATGTCACAGTTGCAGAAAAAGCATTTGACAAAATCCAATATCCATTCATGATGAAAAATCTCAGTAAACTAGGAATAGAAGGGAACTTCCTCAACTTTTTACAGAATATCAACAAAAACCCTACAGCTAACATCACCTTAATGGTGAGAAACTCAAAGCTTTCCTGGTAAAGTCAGGAAGAAGGTAAGGATGTCCTCTCCCACCACTGCCTTTCAATAGCATACTGGAAGCCATAGCTAATGCCATAAGACAGGAAAAGTAAATAAAAGGTATACCGAGTGGGAGGGAAGAAACAAAACTGTCTTTGGTTGCAGATAATATGACTGTCTGTGTAGAAAATCCAAAAGAATTGACAAAAAACTCCTGAAACTAATAAGCAATTATAGCAGGTGCAAAATACAAGATTAATATACAAGTCAATCATTTTTCTATATACTAACAATGAACAAGTAGAGTTTGAAATTAAAAACACAATACCATTTATATTATCACCCCCTAGAATGAAACACTTAGGTATAAATCTAAATAAATACGTACAAGATCTGCTACAAAACTCTGACAATCAAAGAGCTCAATAAACGGAGGCATAGTCCATGTTCAAGGATAGAATGACTCAATATTGTCAAGATGTCAGTTCTTCCCAACTTAGCTATAGATTCAATAAAATCCCAATCAAAATCCCAGCAAGATACTCTGTGGATATTGACAAATTGATTCCAAAGTTTAAATAGAAGGGCAAAAGACCCAGAATAGCTAACACAATATTGAAGGAGAGGAACAAAGTTGGAGGATTGACACCATGAGACTTTAAGTGGCAGTAAACAAAACAGTGTGGTATTGGCATAAACACAAACATATAGACCAATTGAACAGAATAGAGAGCCCAGAAATAAACCCTCACAGATACAGTCAAATGATTTTTGACAAGGATTCCAGGACCATCCAATGGGGAAAGGACAGTCTTTTCAACAAATGGTTCTGGCAAAACTGGATATCCACATGCAAAAGAATGAAGTTGGACCCTTACCTAACACCATATACAAAAATTAACTCAAGATGCATGAAGGATATAAATGCAAGAGCTAAAAGAATAAAACTCTTAGAAGAAAACAGGACACAAACTTCACTTCATTGGGTTGGCAATGACTTTTCGAATATGACACCAAAGGTGCAGGAAACAAAAGAAAAACTAGACAAATGGGACTTCATGAAAATTTAAAAGTTTTGTACATCAAAAGACACTATCTATAGAGTAAAAAGACAACCCACAGAATGGGAGAAAATATCTGCAAATCACGTACGTGATAAGGGGTTGATATGCAGAATATATAGGGAACTCCTAAAATTCAATAACAAAAAACCACAAACAACCCAATTCAAAAATGGGCAAAGAATTTGAATAGACATTTCTCCAAAGAAGATGTACAAGTGATCAACAAGCACATGAAAAGATTCTCCATATCACCAATCATTAGTAAAATGCAAATTGAAACCACAATGAGGTACCATTTCACAACGACTGGGATGGCTACTACCAAAAAAAAGAAGACAACAAGTGCTGGCAGAGATGTGGAGAAACTGGAACACTTGTGTACTGTGGGTGGGAATGTATAATGGTGCAGCCACTATTGAAAACAGTATAGAGGTTTCTCAAAAAAATTAAAAATAAAATTACCATATGACTCAGCAATTCTGCTTCTGGATGTATCCTCAAAAGAACTGAAAACAGGGTCACAAACAAATATTTGTACCCTCATGTTCATAGCAGTATTATTCACAATAGCTAAAACATGGAAGTTACCCAAGTGTCTATCGGCCAATGCATAGATAAGCAAAATGTGAATATACATGCAATGGAATTTTATTCACCTTTACAAAGGAAGGAAATTCTGTAATATGCTACAATGTAGATGAACCTTGAGGACATGATGCTGAGTGAAATAAACACGTCACAAAAGACAAATACTGGATGATTCCACTTATATGAGGTACTTGGAGTGCTCAAAATCACAAGGATAAAGTACAATGGTGGCTCCCAGGGGCTGGCAGGGAGGGGAGAGTGGGGAGTTATTGTCTAATAGATATAGAGTTTCAGATGTACAAGATGAAAAGAGTTATGAAGATGGGTGGTGGTGATGGCTACACAACAGTGTGAATGTATTTAATACCACTGAATTTACTTAAAAAGGGTTGACGGTGAATTTTATGTGATGTGTATTTTAACATAATAAAAAGGAAAAGATAATATTTAAAGACAAAAAAGGAACACATGGTCTTAAGGAAATATTGGAAAATAAAGAAAATCATAAAAAAGAAAGTTAAAGTTAAAATTATTTGTAAATCTACTATGGAGAGAAAAATACTGTTAATAGTTTTGGTATGTTTTCTTCCAGGCTTTTAAAAGAGCATATACGTTTATATCTAAAAACAGTTTATATGAGACTGTCCTTATTTTCTTATATAAGTATTTAATGCTGTAAATTCTTTTCCAGGCACTGCTTTAGCTGTGTCCCACAATTTTGACATGCTGTATTTTCTTTTTCGTACAATTCAATTATCTAAGCTTCCACCTTTAAGAAATTAGAAAAGTAGTCAAATCAACCCAAAGACAGGAAACAATAAAGAGCAGAAATCAATGAAATTGAAAACAGAGAAAACAAACAAAACCAAAATCTGCTTCTTGAAGAATCAAAAAAATTGATAAACCTCTAACCATACGGACCAAATGAACAAGAGAGAAGACACCAAGTGCCAACGTCAGGAAAAAGGACATCACTAAAGATCCTACAGTCATTAAAATGCTAATAAGGGAATGCTAGGAACAATCTATGCAAATAGATGTCACCACTTAGATGAAGTGGACCCATTCCTTGAAAGACACGAGTTACTAAAGCTCATCTGTATCCATGTTAAAACTGAATTCAGAGTTAAAAGTCTTCTAGCAAAGAACTCCAGGTCCAGATGGCTTCACTTGTGAATTCTAAATTCTTCTTTAAAAGTACTGAAGGATTAAATAGTACCAATCCTACACAATCTCTTCTAGAAAACAGAAGAGTTAATTTTCCAGATAATTTTATGAAGCCAGCATTACTCTGATATCAAATGTAGACAAAGATGTTGTAAGAAAAGAAAACTTCAGACGAATTTTCTTCATGAACATAGATGTAAAAATTGCTCTCAAAATACTAGCAAATCAAATTCAGTAATACATGAAAAGTTTAATACGTATATTCAAGTGAGGTTTATCCTGGAAACGCAAGCTGGGTTCAAGGTTTGAAAATCAGTCAATATAATCCACCATATTAATAGACTAAAGAGGAAACTGCACTATCATCTCAATAGATGCAGAAATAGCATTGGACAAAATTCAACATCTATTCATGATAAAAACTCTCGGAAAACTAGAAATAAGGGAAACTTTCTTAATCTGATCAAGGGATCTACAAAAAACCTACAACTAACATCACAATTAATTGTGAAGAACGGAATGCTTTCCCCCTGTGGTTGGGGATAAGCAGGGAAATGCTCAATGAAGAAAGAAGTTGCTGAATTTCAGCAGGAGAGCACTGTGTCATTTTAACTTACTGCCTCACCATCCCCCACTCCCTAGCTTGATAGTGTCCATGAAAACAGCAGCCTGCATTCCTGGGGCAGGTTGTTAATACCAGACTTTATTCACAAAGACACAGACCTTATTCTCAAAGAACTGTCGTTGTGTGTTTTGGCCTGTCTGGTGGCTCCCTGGAGGATCAGCCCCAAGGCTTGCCTTTGTTTTCCCTGCCTCAGAGCTTCCCTAGAGCTGAGGCAGCTTCCCACACTGTGTTTGTTGAAAGCATTTAAAGGCAAATGTATTAGTCACAGCTGCTGGGGACAAGGGATGACAGTTGGGGAAAGCAACAGACAAAAAAGCCTGAGAAATAAGAGGCCGGGGAAGGAGATACTTGGGGGAATAAGGGCTTTGAAAAGCTTCTGCAAATATCAGGGAATCTAGAAGGCTACATGCATTCCCAGGACAGGACGCTTGCTTAGGAGACCTGAGAAAACCCAAAGTTTCCACCCCTGGCATACCTTTACACTCCATGCAAGCAGGAAGTGAAGAGCTAAGGCAGGGCTGCAAAATATCTAGCTTTGAAGGGCTGCTCTAAATCATAGCCAGTTTACAAAGATAGGGAGAGTGGGTTTTTGTTTGTTTGTTGGTTTGGGTTTTTTTTTTTTTTTTTTGCTCCAGCCATAACGGAACAGACACTTCAGTGGCCACACATGATAAAGAATGCAGACTTTACAAAGATAGTACAGAAATGTCAATACATAAATAAACAGCAACAACTCTCAAGAAGGAGCACAACAAACTCTGGGAAGGAGGAGAATCTGAATTCCAGAGTTTCTAATTACAATATTGAAAAATTTCAGCCTTCAACAGAAAGTTATGAGGCATGCAAAGAAGCAAGACATTGTGGCCGACTCACAGGAAAAAAAAAAAATAAATGAACAGAAACTGTCCCCAGACAACGGACTTAGCAGACAAACATTTTAAATCAAAGAGCTAAATGAAACCGTGGACAAAGAACTAATGGAAACCAGAAGAAGGATGTCTCACTATATAGAGAAAATCAAGTAAGAGACAGAAATTATTAAAAGGAGCCAAAAAGAAATTGTAGAGCTTAAAAGTGTAATAACTGACATGAAAAATTCACTAGAGGGGCTCAATAGCAGACTTGAGAAGGGAGAAGAAAGAATCAGTGAACTTAAACAGAGGTCAATTGGTATTATCCAGTCTGAGGAGCAGAAAGAAAAAAGACTGAAGAAAAATGAACAGAGCCTAGGAGACGTATGTGGTACCACCTAACAAACCAACACATGCATAATGGGAGTCCCACAAAGAGAGGAGAGAAAGGAGCGGAAAGAATACTTGAGGAAATACTCACTAAAGTCTTCCCAAATTTGATGAAAATCCCAACTTTGCACACCCAAGAAGCTCAACAAATTTCAAGTAGAACAAACTCAAAGAGATCCATACTGAGACATATTATAATAATTTTCAAAAGCCACAGACAGAGATAAAATTGTGAAAGCACCAAGAGAGGAGAAGCTCATCATGTAGAGGAAATTCTCAATAAGATTAACACCTGATTTCTCAGCAGAAACCAAGGAGGCCAAAAGGCACATTTAAAGTTCTGAAAGAAAAAATACCCTGTCAACCAAGAATTCTATATCTGCCAAAACTATCCTTCAAAAATGAAAGAGAAATGGAGTGATGTCAGCATCATGGTGGAGTGAACTTGCCCAGGACTCTCTCCCCTCCAACTTACAACAAAAAGCGGCAACCATACTCCAACAGAGGACACCCTAACATAATACAAAAACCTCAGAGAGACACGCAGCCACCTGACAGAGGGCAGAGAGGCTGGAGCCCACCTTGGAGGAGCTGGAATGGGGTAAGTGAGAACTTTGCTCCCTCCCCTAAAGACTGCCATTGTGACTGCAGGAGGATCTGTGAAGGAAGGATTATGGGATGGGGGATAGACGCTGGTTCACAGGATTATCAGGGACTCCCTAGGGCCCTTGCAGCCTAGAGGGAAGCCATCTAACAAGTCCACAGCTTTCATGCAGGGGTGACTTCGTCAAGCCAACACCCCAGGAGACCCCACAGCAAGAGCTGATCGAGAAATCCCAAAGTGCATGCAGGAGAAAACACCCTCCCCCCACCTGCCCCACACTGCTCCACCGCCTTGGATCTCGGCTGAAAGAGAAGGGCTCAGAATATGCGGCTCTCGACCTCCACCCAGTGGCAGTAGGCTGTAACTGCAACTAAATAATATCACAATGCATAAGACCGGACCTTCCAACATCAGACACTTGATCAAATCTCCAGACCAGAGAGAAAATGATGAGCAGTCAGAACTCAGTCCTGAGGACACAGAAATATTTAAGCTAAATAACAATGAATTTAAAATAGCTATCATCAAAAAACTCAATGAGGTAAAAGAGAAGGTAGAGAAATAATTCAATGAGTTCAGGAGCTACTTCACAAAAGAGATTGAAACTATAAAGAAGATTCAATCAGAAATATTAGAGATGAAAGACACAATGGAAGAGATAAAGCAAAAATACAGATTTCCTGATTGCTCAAATAGACATCATAGAGGAGTGTATCAGCATAATGTAAGATACACATGTTGAAATGCTCCAGACAGAGGAGGAGAGAGAACTAAGACTAAAAAGAAGTGAAGAAAGTCTCCAAGAAATATCCCACTCAATGAGGAAATGCAACATAAGAAGTATAGGTATTCAAGAGGGAGAAAAGAAGGAGAATGGAGCAGAAAGTATGTTCAAGGAAATAATAGCAGAGAACTTCCCAAACCTAGGGAAAGAGAGGGAAATCTGTGTGGAAGAGGCTTCTGGATTGCCTAGATTTGTCAATGTAAAAAGACCTACTGCAAGGCATATAGTAGCAAAACTGGTAAAAATGAGTAACAAAGAAAGAATACTAAGGGCAGCAAGGCAGAAGAAAATAACCTAAAAAGGAACCCCTGTCAGGCTTTCAGTGGATTTCTCTGCAGAAACCTTACAGGCTAGGAGAGAATGAAACGACATATTCAAATCTTTAAAAGACAAGAATCTTCAGCCAAGAATATTCTATCCAGCAAAAATATGCTTCAGCTATGAGGGCAAAACTAAATATTTCCCAGACAAACAAAAGCTAAGAGACTTCATAGCCACAAGACCACCTCCCACACAAGAAATCCTCAAAAAGGCCCTCATCCCTGAAAAAAGGAAAAACAGAGAAAGGGGTCACAAAACACAGAATAAGGAGATAAATAGGGAGACAGAATCAGAATAGGCTAGCAAATATTCAACTATAGCATTAGGCTAAAGGGAAGGAAAACACCAAAAACAAAGACAATCTTGTCACTTTAACCACAAACTCACAACACAAGATACAATAAGATATGAGAAAAACAACTTAGGAGGGGAGAAGGAAAGGGACTGAATCAGCTTAGACTAAAGAAATAAGAGGTCATCAGAAAACGGACTATCTTTATACATGAGATTCTGAATACAAACCTCAGGGTAACCACTAAACAGAAAAGCAGAACAGAGACACAAAGAATAAATAAGGAGAAGACAAAGAAACACATCGTAAAAAACTACATAATTCAATGGGTAGACCAAAACACACAGGGCAAGAAACAAAGGAAATGCAGGAAAACCGGAAAATGAATGATAAAATGACAGCATTCAGCCCTCATACAGGAATAATCACCCTAAACATAAACTGATCAAATTCTCCAATAGAAAGACATGGAGTGTCAAGATGGATTAAAGAACAAGATCCAACGATATGCTGCCTCCAGGAAACACATCTCAGCTCCAATGACAAACACAGGCTCAGAGTGAAGGGGTGGAAGACGATACTCCGAGCTAATGGGAAACAAAAGAAAGCAGGTGTTGCAATACTCATATTAGACAAAGTAGACTTCAAGATAAGGCAGGCAAATAGAGACAAAGAGGGGCAGTATATAATGATCAAAGGGACACTCCATCAAGAATAAATAACACTTATAAATATCTCTGCACCCAACATGGGGGCATCAAAGTTCATAAAGAAACTAATAGCAAACCTAAAAGAAGATACTAATATAACACAATAATAGTAGGGACCTTAACACCCCACTCACATCAAAGGACAGATCATCCAGACAGAAAATCAACAAGGAAACAGTGGAATTAAATGAAATGCTAAACTAGTTGGACTTAATAGACATATATAGAACACTCCATCCAAAGACAGCAGAATACACATTCTTCTCAAGTGCACATAGAAAATTCTCAAGGATAGACCATATGTTGGGAAACAAGGCAAGCCTCTATAAATTCTAAGAAAATTGACATAAATTCTCAAGGATAGACCATATGTTGGGAAACAAGGCAAGCCTCTATAAATTCTAAGAAAATTGACATAATAACAAGCATCTTTTCCGATCATAATGCTATAAAGCTAGAGGTTAATTAAAAGAAAATACCTGAGAAAGGAACAAAGATGTGGAGACTAAACAACATGCTATTGAACAAGCAATGGATCACTGAAGAAATTAAAGGAGAAATCAAAAAATATCTGGAGACAAATGAAAATGATAACATGCTATTTTACAAATAGTCAAATGGCAAAAGTAGGTCTTTCATTATTAGTAATTACTTTATATAAAGGATTAAACTCTCCAATTAAAAGGCAGAGATTGTCAAAATGTATTCTTTAAAAACCCAACAAGAGGGGCCCAGCCCAGTGGCATAGTTGTTAAGTTGGCGTGCTCTGCTTAGGCATCCCAGGATTCACTGGTTCAGATCCCAGGCACGTACTAATGCATCACTTATCAAGCTGTGCTGTGGCAGGCATCCCACATATAAAATAGAGGAAGATGGGCACAGATGTTAGATCAGGGCCAATCTTCCTCAGCAAAAAGAGGTGGATTGGCAGTCGATGTTAGCTCAGGGTTAACCTTCCTCAAAAAAAAAACAAACAAGAAAAACAAGATCCAACTATATGTTGTCTACAGGAGAATCACTTTAGATCCAAAGATATATAGAGATTGAAAGTGGAGTGATGGAAAAAGACATTGCATACAAACAACAACCAAAAGAGACCTGAGTGGCTGTACTAAGATAAGAGAAAATAGACTTTAAGTCAACAACTGTTGGAAGAGATAAAGAAGGACATTATATATTGATAAATGGTCAATCCATCAAGAAGATACAACAATTATAAACATATAGACACCTAACAACAGAGCCCAAAAATATATGAAGCAAACATTGTCAGAATTGAAGGGAGAAAGTTCTAAAATAATAGTTGGAGATTTCTGTACCTCATGTTCAATAATATGCAGAAAAACTACACAAAAGTTCAATAAGCAAATAGAAGACTTCATTTTTTATATTTTATTTTGTTTATAATAACTCACAAACCTATTGGACCCAACGGCATATAGAGAACTCTCCACGCAACAACAGCAAAACTAAAGTTCTTCTCAAGAGCACACGGAACCTTCTTCAAGATAGATCATATGCTGAATCATATAAAACAAGGCTCAATAAATTTAAAAAGATTGAAACTATACAAATGATCTTCTCTGACCACAATAGAATGAAAGTGCAAGTTACTAAGAGAAGGAAAACTGGAAAATTAAAAAATACGTAGAAATCAAACACTACATTCTTAAACCATCAATGAATCACAGAAGAAATTATAAGTGAAATTAGAAAATACCTTGAGATGAATGAAAACAAAAACACAAAATACTAAAACATGGGGTTCAGCGACAGTGGCGCTCTGAGGAAAATTTGTAGCTATAAAAATGCCAGTATTAACAAACAACGAAGACCTCCAACCAGTAACCTAACTTTACCCCTTGAGGAAGTAGAAAAAGATGAGCAAGCCAATTCCAAAGCTAGCAGAAGGAAGGAAATGATAATGATTAGAGCAGAGACAAATGAAACAGAGAATAGAAAACAACAGAATTAACGAAAGCAAAAGTTGGTTCTTTCAAAAGACGAGCAAATTTGACAATCCTTTACTAGTCTGAGAAACGAAAAAGAGAAAGAAGACTCAAATTACTAAAATCGGAGCTGAGGGGCTGGCCTGGTGGCATCGTGGTTAAGTTTATGCACCCCGCTTCAGCTGCCTGGGGTTCAAAGGTTCACATTCTGGGTGTGGACCTACATTGCTCATCAAGCCATGCTGGGGAGGTGTCCCACGTACAAAATAGAGGAAGACCGGCACAGATGTTAGCTCAGGGCCAATCTTCCTCAAGCAAAAAGAGGAAGATCGGCAACAGATGTTAGTTCAGGGCCAATCTTCCTCGCTAAAAAATAAATAAAAAAATAAAATCAGAACTGAAAGTTGAGATATTACTACACACCATGCAAAAATGAAAAGTATTATAAGGAAGTAGGATGAGCAACTGTATACCAACAAATTAGATAATCTAGATGAAATGGACAGCTTCCTAGAAAGACACAAACTACCGAAACTGACTGAAGAAGAAATACAAAATCTGAACAAGTAAAGAGATTAAAATGGTAATTAAAAACATCCCCACAAAGAAAAGCCCAGGACCAGATGGCTTCACTGGGGAATTCTACCAAGCATTTAAAGTAAATTTAACACCAATCCTTCGCAAACTCTTCCAAAAAAATAGAAATGGAAGGCACACTTCCTAACTCATTCCACGAGGCCAGAATTACCCTGATACCAAAGCCAAAGCCATCACAAGAAAACTACAGACTAATATCTCTTATGAATATAGATGCAAAAATCCTCAACCAAATACTAGAAAAGTGAATCTAGCATCGTATTAAAAGACTCGTACAGCAAGTGGGATTCATCCCAAGATTGCAAGGGCGGTTCGACTTAAGAAAATCAATCAGTGTAACATATCACATCAATAGAATGAAGGATAACAACCACACGATCACTTCAATTGATGCAGAAAAATATTTGACAAAATTCAACACAATTTCATGACAAACCTTTAAAAAACTCAGAATAGAAGAGAAGTTCCTCAACTTGACAAAGGCCATGTACGAAGACTTCCCAGTGAGCGTCACGTTCAGTGGTGGAAGAGCGAAGGCCTCCCCTCGAGGTCAGGAACAAGGCAAGGACGCCTCTTTGTTCCCCTTCTGTTCAAGACTGTGCTGCAGGCTCCAGCCAGAGCAGTTAACCAAAGAAATGCAGGGCATCCAGGCTGGAAAGCAAGAAGTGAAATCACCTCTATCGGCAGACGGCGCGATCTCATATATAGAAAATGCTGGAGAATCTACAAAAACCTACTAGAGCAAATCAAGAAATTCAGCAGTCGCATGATCAACACACATTCGTATTTCTACACAATAGAAAAAGTCATATTTCCATACACTAGCAGTGAACAATTAAAAAGGGAAATTAGGAAAAAATTCTTTACAATAGTATCAAAAGAATAAAATACTTAGGACTAAATTTAACCAATGAGGTGAAAGACTTGTACACTGAAAATTGCAAAATGTGGTTCAAAGAAATGAATGACCTAAGTAAATGGAAAGATCCTGCGTTCGTGGTTTGGAAGACTTATCGTTGAGATGGCAATGCCACCCAAAGTGCCCTCAGAGTCAAGGCAATCCCTGCCAAAAGCTCGATGGCCGGCCATTGTTACGGAGATGGAAACACGGATCCAAAAATTCATATGGAATTGCATGGGACTCCAATAGGCAAGACAATCTTGAAAAAGAAGAACAAAGTTAAAGGCCTCACTCTTCCGAATTTCAAAAGCTGCTACAAAGCTAAAGTAATCAAACAGTGTGGTACTGGCATAAGGACAGACGTATAGACCAAAGGAACAGAAGTGAGAGCCCAGAAGAACCCTTGCATCTATTGTCAACTGATTTTCTGACGAAGGGGCTGAGACAATTCAACAGGGGTGATAATAGTCTCTCCAACAAACAGTGCTGGGACAACTGGACCTCCACATGCGCGAGAATGAGGGTGAACCTCTGCCTCACACCACAGACGAAAAATAGCTCTGCGTGGGTCAAAGACCTACGTGTAAGAGCGAAAACTGTACAACTCTCAGAGGAAAACAGAGGTGTAAAGCTTCAGGACCTTGGATTAGGCGACAGAGGTTCAGATATGACACAAAAAGTACAAGCAATGAAAGAAAAAATACATCAAAATTCGCCACTTGGTGAATCAAAGAAAACTGTCATGAAAGTGAAAAGACAACTCAGAGAAAGGGATAAATGATTTGCAAATCGTATATCGGATAAGGGTTGAGTAGCTACAACATATAAAGAAATCTTATAACTCAGCAACAGAAGATAACCCAGTTAAAAAACGGGCAAAGGACTTGAACAGACATTTCTCCAAAGAAAATATAAAATGGCCATCAATGATGTGAAAAGATGCTCGACACCATTAGTCATTAGAGGGAGGTGCAAGTCAGAGGCACAGCAAGATGCCACTTCACAGCCAGGAGCATGGCTGTAACAAAAAAAAGGGAAATAAGTGTTGACGACGATCTGGAGAGCTATAACCCCTGTGCACTGCTTGTGGGATTGTAAAATGGTGCAGCCACTGTGCAAAACAGATTGGCTGTCCTCAAAAAGTTAAACTCAGAGTTACCACGTGACCAAGAAATTCCACTGTTGGGCATATACCCCAAAGAACTGAACACAGGTTTTCCAACAAAAACTTGACATGAATGTTCATAACAGCTCTATTCACAACAGCCCAAAGGTGGCCATAACCGTGATGCCTATCAGCCAACGAATGGATGAGCGAAACGTAGTATACCTGTACAGCGGAGTATTGTTTGGCCTTAAAAGGAATGAAGTACATGCTACAACTTGGAGGAGACTTGAAAACGTGCTAAGTGAAATAAGCCAGACACAGAAGGCCATGTGTTGTGCGATTCCATTTCCATGAAATGTCCCGAATAGACAGAGTCAGAGCCAGAAGCAGACGAGCAGTCGCGGGGGCTGGGGGCTGGGGGCTGGGGGAGCAGTGACCAACTGCTTCGGGGTTTCCTTTCGGGGCGATTAATCTATTCTGGAATTAGATAGTGGGGATGGCTGCACAACATTGTAAATACACTAAATGCCGCTGAATTGTACACTTCAAAATGGTTAAAATGGTGAATTTTATGTTAAATGAATTTTACCTCAATTTCTCAAAAAACTGACAGTACTGAGCGCTAGTGAGGATGCAGAGCACCTGGCCCACTCACACATTGCTCTCGGGCATGGAAAAGGCACAGCTGCTTTGGGAAGCTGTTTAGTAGCTTCTTATACACATACATTCCCCGCGGGATCCATCCAGCCCTACGTCTGGGTATCCACCCAAATGGAATGATGTTCAAACAGAAAGTGGTATGTAAATGTTTATTCCAGCTTTATTCACCATTGCCCCAAACTGGGACCAACCCAGATGTTCCCCAGCTGGTGAATGGCTAAACAACCGCGACACATTCATAAATGGAATCCCACTCAGCAGCAGAAAGGAACGAGCTCTTGATGAGCGGGGTAACCCGGGTGAATGGCAAAGGCGTATGTGAACCACAGAAGCCGGGCTCAGAAGGTTCCGTACTTGGAATATCGTTCATCTATAAAAAGGAACAAACTATGATACAACAACAAGCTGGATGGACAGCCAGAGAATCGTGCTGGGTGAAAAAAGCCAGTCCCGAAATGTTACACACTGTATGATTCCATTTATAGAACAATTGTGAAATGGCAGAATTAGAACAATCGTGAAAGGATGAAATTAGAAACAAAGAGCAAATTAGTAGTTGCCAAGGAGTCAGGAGGGGCTCGGGAGGGAAGGAAGCGGCCATGGCCATACAAGGGCAACGTGAGGGACCTCACGCACCTCACTCCTCTCTCAGCCTGCACGCCCCCTTTGCCCTGGCGCCCCCAGCACTGGCCAGCGCCCCTCCCCTGTAAAACCAGCTTGGGCGTTTCCCTCCCTCCTAGCTTACTGCTCCCCAAATGGGCCATGGGTCCGTCCCCACACCTGGACATGGCCCCCTTGGTTCAGGCCCACCCTCTCTGTGCCCCTGGCCCTGAGGGGCCTGTCAGTGAGTGGACGTCCTTGGGGGAGACCAACGCCTTGAAGATCACCCCTTCTCTTGGACCATTTTGTTAAAATACAGGAGACGTTGATGCAGTCACAGCTGCTCTTAACTGCCCAGGGAAAAATCCTGGCTCCTCTCTCCTGTTTCTTCCACTTCCTGCATCTGTGCACACATCTGTCCACACTGCCTGGGACACTGCCACATGCTCCCTGAGGCCTCTCTAGTTCTGGATTCCCACCTCCACTCACCCAAGTCTGGGCATGTCCTTTGCTTTCAAACATCTCCCAGGATTCCCGACGTGAAGTCTGTCCTCCAGGTCTGGGGCTGGCCGCCTGTCCAGCCTCCTCTCAGACCACCTGGGCCCTAGGACCCACCCGCTCCAGCCCTGCAGACCACCGGGAGCTTCCTGAACCCTCCATGCCTGTACTGCCTGGCCCAGGCGGATCCCTCTACCGGTCCTGCATCCCCAGTGGGGCCTCCCTGCCCTTCCCCGTATGTGCCTCTGTGTTGCAGACATCGCCCTCTCCCGGTGGACCTTGAGTTGGGGCCAAATCTCGCTGCCCTGGGATCCCAGTCCCAGCACAGGGCCTGACCCCGATGGGGGCTCTCTCTCTCCTCGTGTTTTCCTGGGCCCTGCCCTTGCTCAGCAGTCCCTGCAGGACACTGAGACGCTGGTCCTGACCTGGCCCCCACAGGTGCTGACCCACTCTCCATGGCTGGACTGCTGGTGTAGCAAAGGATCAGCTCATCCCATTCCAGCCCTTCACCATGGCGACCCCAGCTCCCTGGGGCGGGTGCCAGGCTGCAAGGCCCTCATCCAATTAGGACCCTTCACCTTGCAGAGGGGGAAACTGAGGCCCGGAGAGGTGACTTCTTAGCCCAATCAGTTTAGGAGATGTGGATGGAGACAGCTGGAGACCATCGAGCTTGGGCGTTGGTGTCTGCACCAGCTGTGTGACCTTGGGCAAGTCGCCTCACCTCTCTGGGCCTCTATCCCCATCTGTAAATTGGGGATGACAGCAGGACCTGCGTTGTGGGGCCACTGGGAGGGCGGTCCTGCCCCTGAAATGCTTAGCGCCGCGATGCACGTGCTCACTCGTCATCATAAGGGGACCCGGATGCTCGGCACTTTGCTCAGGGACTTCCCGCCACACGCGGTGGGGGGGGGCTGGGGTCACACTGCAGGTGGAGCAGACTGGGGCCCCACAGATCCTCACCCAGGCCTTTCCCACGGAGGCACCTGCGCCCTGGGCAGGCTCGGGCTCCTAGGGCGCCAGTCGCAGGAGGCAGCCCTGGCTGAGGGTCCTGGGGACCTTAGGGGACACTGGGGAAGGCCCCCTCGGGAGCATCAGCCATAGCCTGAGCCCTGGCGCTCCAGGGAGTGGCGCCTGCCCGTCGGGGGGAAGGGAGAGAAGCGGGCTTATCAGCTAAAAGAAGGAGCCCTGGCACCTGGACGACAGCACCACCACCCACGCCGATGGCTGGCCCACCTCCCTGCTTCTGCCCTGCCCAGA
The DNA here is from genome assembly GCF_041296235.1 of Equus asinus. Taxonomy (NCBI): domain Eukaryota; kingdom Metazoa; phylum Chordata; class Mammalia; order Perissodactyla; family Equidae; genus Equus; species Equus asinus. The sequence goes on from NC_091797.1 coordinate 99,841,463, forward strand.
GGACCGGGGAGGCCAGGAGGCACTGGCCCTGGGTGCAAACTTTAAGGGGTGTCCAAACCTCAGTAATTAAGATAAGTAATATTTTAATACAATATTAAAAACATAAAAATCAATGCAAACAAATCCACACTGGACAAACGGGGACAGTTTAAATAAAGCCCGTGTCTGCCCAGGCGCCTCCTCTCAGCTGACTCTCCCTTCTCCCCTCCCCCGGCACTGCCGCTCTCTGTCCCTCACTCCCAGGTTGGGCTGCAGAGACCTCCCCTCCCCCACGGGCTCAGCCCCTCACCGGTCCCACTGGCTCTAAGGGCTGCCTCCTGCCCGGGCTCCAGGGCCCGGGGTCCCGCCCCGTGGTGCTGCCGTTGGGGGCAGCAGGCCATGCGCGCCACGACCAGGCCCAGCAGTATCAGGGGCTAGGGCTGCCTGGGGCCAGGGCTCTGCCCCCATGTGGCCTGTCCTGGGCCTCATCTACCCTCAGGGTCAAAGGATCTGCTGGCCTGGGCTCCCTGGAGAGGGGTTCGGCAGGGCCCCCAGTCCCACTTGCTGGCAGTGGCTGTCCCAGTGCACCCTGGCCCATGTGGCCCCGTCCTCTGCCTGGGCCTTCTCAGGTCCCTGCCCCAATGCCCAGCCCCCCTCAGAGCCCATTGCCGTGACACCTGGGGTTCTCTCCCAGCGCGACATCTGCCAGCTGCCCTGCTGTGGTCCCTGTGGTTGGGATCCAGGGCTCACCCTCCCCACAGCTGTCAGCCTGGCCATGCCCCTGCTCCTGCCCTCCTTCCCCCAGAAGTCACCTGAGTTCAGCAGGGTAGCACTGGGGCTTCTCTTCTGACCAGCCTGGGGCAGGAGGACGGGTGGCAGGAGGAAGCAGGTGTAGGTTTTTCAAGAAGCCAAAGTTCAAATGCCAGAATCAGGGTACAGCTATCAAAATGGTGTTTAATATAGCCTGTGCAGGGCCTCACAGGTCTCATCCATCTCTCTCCCTCACACACACCCCACACGCACCCTCACAGATGTTACCCCGAGGTCACCCTCAGAGCCTAGCGGCGGGTGCACTGTGGTGGCTTCCGCGAGGCCCCTTTCCCATCCCCCGCCCGCCGCCCCAGGGTCCAGATGCACCGTTGGCCCAGGAATCCTGTGCTTTGTGTGGGGGAGGGGCGGGCACCAAAGGACAGCGATGAGCAGGGACCTGGCACCCGCAGGCGTGGCGAGGGCTGGCGCTTCCGGTCACCCCGGGCCTCCAGGCTCCGTCCCCTCCGCCCGAGGCGGGCCCGACCCGCTGGAGCGCTGTCAGGCCTGCGGTGAAGTCTGTATGGGAGACAATGGATGGGCGGGAAAGTGCTTTTTTCCCTTTAGTTTGTGTAAATTGTGGTAAATAAACGTAAAGTAAAATTTGCCAGCTGAACCACCTGTAAATGTTCAAGTCAGCAGCAGTAAGCGTGTTCACGTTGCTGTGCAACCGTCCCCACCATCCACCTCCAGAACTTTCCATCTTCCTAAACCGGAGCTCTGCACCCACTGAACAGCGCTCCCGTTTCCTCTGTCAGCCCCTGGCGCCCACCGTTCCACCGCCCGTCGCTCTGGATTGACTATTGCAGGGGACTCATTCGAGCGCAACCATCCGGTATTCGTCTTCTGAAAGTGCTTTTGGAACTGAGCAGTGCTGCAAGCGTCCGCATGAGGAGGATGGCTGTTGTGACGTTTATTATCAGTAGTGTCACCAGCTGGCCCATCTCGTGCGGCTTGGGAAAAAACTGCCACTTTGCAAATTTTGGTTGCAACTCGTAAAGGGTTTGTGAAGGGTTGTGAGATCAGTTCCATCAGTTGCAGGCAGCATTTTGCAACACGAAGCAGCCCAGAACAGGCTGGAGAATGGAGAGCGTCCTCTCTGAGCGGAGGGGTCGTGATGGGTCATGGGATTCGGTTTCAGTGGTCGAAATACCTAGATACGCCCTGGTTAATGGTGGGAAATGTATTTCTTTTTATTTTTTTTATTTTTTTTATTATTTTTTTATTGAGTTATTGATAGGTTACAATCTTGTGAAATTTCAGTTGTACATTAATGTTTGTCAGTCATGTTGTAGGTGCACCACTTCACCCTTTGTGCCCACCCCCCACCCCACCTTTCCCCTGGTATCCACTAAACTGTTCTTGGTCCGTAGTTTTAAATTCCTCATATGAGTGGAGTCATACACAGATTATCTTTCTCTCACTGGCTTATGGGAAATGTATTTCTTACTGGGAGTTTTGATGGAAGAACTTCTGGAAATAGCCATCGTGGGACACACTGGTCCAGCCGTGCATACGAGACAAAGCTTGTTGTCAAATTCACCCTTGCGTCTCACAGTTGGCTGGTCTGGAGCTCTTGTTTGAAACCACTCTGCTCTAGGGTCATCTATGTCCTGCATGCCCCAGTCCACACAGGCCCAGTGTGTCCCGGGGCAGTACTGTCCCAACGGCTCGTCCATCTTCCGGAGGCTCTCCCCAGGGTCCCCCAGAGTGAATTTCATGGATGCCACATGCCCTGGTGGAGTCGGGCCATTCCAGCCATCCCATTGGTCTCTGTCCAGTCATGGTCACGGGATGCTGTAACAGACAGACACACTGACTTCCTCACACCATATGGAGTTCCTGAGGGCCACAGCGAGGTCAGATTCAGTGGACTGACACGACTGCTTGGATCCCTGTGTCCCACACACACTGGCTGAGCATCCCAGAACACCGGGCGCTGCATCTTGGAGAGCTCAGGGTCCACGGGGAGATGGGCAAGGCACTGAAGAATAACGGGGTGTGAGTACCCTAAGAGACATCATGCAGGGTACGAGGGAGCTCCTGGGAGGCCCCTGACCCAGTCCAGCGTGTCCCCATTTCAGTGCTTGGCCCACTTATTCCTCTCTACCTGGGCTCCTCGCATCTTGGGGGGCTGGGGCAGGGTCCACCCTGGGGGTCCAGGCTGGAGCTTCTCCCTCCCAGCCACCCCTGTGTGGGTGTGACACTCACCCACTGCCCAGGGTTCAGAAGCCATGGTTCCACCCGGGACAGCCCCAGGTCTCGGGGAGAAGAAGGAGGCTATCCCAAAACTCAGTGACCCCAGCCGCCCCCCATCCCTGCCCCTGCACCTGCCACAGGCTCTGGGCAGATGCCACCCCAGACCACATCCTCCTGTGGTGGCCGCAGTTGGAAATCTGGATCTGGCTGGGTCCTGGGGACCCTAGAGGGATGGGCTGAGCCTTCTCATCTGGAGCACCTGCAGCTCTGGCCCTCCCGTGCCTGCCCCCATCTTGTTCCTGACTGAGATATGCCAAGGGCTGGACTCGGGCGGGGCCAGAGAGGTCCGTGTCCAGGGGTCCCACTTGGTGGGCCCTCTGCTCAGGCCCCTGGCTCCTCTGCGTCCCGTCCCAGCCCTTCTCTCCTGGAGCAGAGGGTGTGTCCCTGTGTAGTCACTTCTACCCTGCTCCACGTCAGGGGGTGCCCCCGCCTCCTGCTGGTCAGTCCCCTGTCCAGGCTCCCTCCCACAGGCCCCAGAGACTCTGCCTGTGGCCACCATGGACTCCTGTCTCCCAGGCCATCTTGAGAGCAGGCACCTGCGTGTATCTTCCCCAGGTCCCAGGTGCCAATGTTCTAAAAACTCCCAGGTTCTCAGGGTCGCTGGGCCTGCTGCATGGCGCCCAAGCCCCTCTCTGGGGGGTGGTCTCTGCTGTTTTGGAAGGTTCAAAGCATTCTGCAAAGCCCAGAGGTCCGCAGGTTTTGTTGGACAGTGGGGTGATGATGCAGCCACCATTGTTTGTTTCAGGCCAGTGTGATGGTTAATTTTGTGTGTCATCTTGCCTGGGCCACAGCACCCGGATATTTGGACAAATATTTTCCTGTACGTTTCTGTGAGGGTGTTTTTGGATGAGATAAACATTGAAATATGTGAATCAACATTAACTGGATGCGTTGAGTAAAGCAGATTGCCCTCCCCAGTGTGGGTGGGCCTCACCCGGTCAGCTGAAGGCCTGAGGAGGACACAGACTGACCTCCCAAGAGCTAGAAGGAATTCTGCCAGCAGGCAGATTCGAGCTGCAGCTGTTTCCTGGGTCTTCAGCCTGCCGGCCCCCCTGCTGACACTGGATTCGCACCTCCACAGTCACGCGAGCCAGTTCCCTGAGGTGAATTTCTCTTTATATATATATATGCGCACACGTATTCTATCGGTTCCATTTCCCTGGAGAACCTGCCTCATCCAGCTAGCCATGCCATCTCTGTGATAGCTCCACAGAGTGGTGGTTATGAGTCCCATCTCCCAGATGGGGACACTGAAATTTAGGGGTTTATTTAGGTGCAGTGACTCGCCCAAGGTCACAGAGCTGGGAAGGGGTAGAACCTTCTAGATCTAAGGATGCAAAGATTTTGTGGCCCATGGACATCTTTGGGAATGTGGCAAAAGCCACAGAACTTCCCCCTAGAGTAACGCTCATCTCCCGCCCACATGCAGTGTTGCCCGTGATTCCTGGGCCCCACAGCTGAGAATCCTTGCATGAGACTCGGAACTCGAAGGGTGGAGGGTGCTCCTCCCATCGCTGTGCATCCCCGGCATCTGCACTGAGCCTGGCATGCAGCAGGTGCTCAACAGGGCTTTCGAGAGGGCGTGTGGACCAGAGTTACAGTCCAGGGCCGTCTGCCTCCCAACCTCTACCTTCCCCTGCTCCAGTGGCCCCGGCATGGGAAGCTCACAGCCCTTCAAGCTCCTGTGCTCGAGGGGGCCTGTCTCCAGGGGCCCCCAGCCCAGGTCCCTGGTCAGCGGGTCTCCTGCTCTAAGGGAAAAGGAACCCCAGGCAGCCACTCACCATGACATCCCCGTCCCCTGATAGAGGCCCTGATGCCCCACATCTAGGTGACAAGTAGAACTTCCTGGGACTTTCCCCTCTGCTGCTGTGAGGAGCCCTTGAGGCCCAGAGCCCAGTGGGGACCTGAGGGGTGTGTCTTCTGTCCCCGACATCTGTGGAGTCAACCCTCCACGACTGGGAACATCTTGGGTCTGGACCGAGCTCTGTGATACAGAAGCCACTCAGCCACCACCCTGTTGGTCCTCCCGCAGCCGTGGGCTGTGGAGACACTGCCTCAGGGGGCAGAGCAGGAGGCCAAGGCCAAGCTGGGGATCATCATACAGTGAGAACAGGAATCCCCACCACAGGCCCCAGACCTTTCCGGTCCAGCATGGAGGTGGCAGGGGGAGGGGTGGGCAGGGACTGTGAGGGCCAGGCCAGAGTGGCAGGCTCATGTCCCATGTCCCCATCTGTCTGTGTCACCATGAGTCACTGTCAGCTGCTCCCCTTGCCATGGTAGGTGGCCCAGTAATCATCAGCCTCATCCTTGGCCTGGGCCCCGCTGGGTGTCAGGATGGCCTTGTTCCCTGAGTTGGAGTCAGATAATTGGGCAGGGACGAAAATCTTGTGGATAAAATAGTGCCTTTCCTGATGTCCTCTTATTTCCTTAGACTAAACCGGTTCAGTCTCTTTCCTCTTCCCCTCCTAAGTTGTGTTTCTCACATCTTATTCCATCTTGTGTTATGAGTTTGTGGTTAAAATGACAAGATTATCTTTGTTTTTGGTGTTTTGCTTCCCTTTGTCTCTAATGCTATACCTGAGTATTTGCTATCCTGCTCTGATTCTGTCTACCTATTTATCTCCTCACTCTGTGTTTTTTTTCAGGTATGAGAGCCTGCTTGAGGATTTCTTGTAGGGGGTGTCTTGTGGGTATGAACTCCCTCAGCTTATGTTTGTCTGGGAAAGCTTTTATTTCTCCATCATATCTGAAGGATATTTTTGCTGGATAGAGTATTCTTGGCTGAAAGTTTTTGTCCTTCAAAGATTTGAATATGTCATTCCAGTCTCTCCCAGCTTGTAAGGTTTCTGCAGAGAAATCCACTGAAAGCCTGATAGGGGTTCCTTTGTAGGTTATTTTCTTCTGCCTTGCTGCCCTTAGTATTTTTTCTTTGTCATTCACTTTTGCCAGTTTCACTACTACATGCCTTGCAGTAGGTCTTTTTACATTGACATATTTAGAAGATCTGATAGCTTCTTCCACATGAATTTCCATCTTCTTCCCCAGGTTTTGGAAGTTCTCTGCTATTATTTCTTTGAACAAGCTTTCTGCTCCATTCTCCTTGTCTTCTCCCTCTTGAATACCTATAATTCTTGTGTTGCATTTCCTAATTGAGTCAGATATTTCTTGGAGACTTTCTTCATTTCTTTGTAGTCTTAGTTCTCTCTCCTCTTCTATCTGGAGCATTTCAATATGTCTGTCCTCGATTATGCTGATTCACTCCTCTATGATGTCTACTCAAGCATTCAGGGAATCCATATTTTGTTTTATCTCTTTCATTGTGTCTTTCATCTCTAATATTTCTGATTGATTCTTCTTTATAGTTTCAATCTCTTGTTAAGTAGCTCCTGAACTCGTTGAATTCTCTACATTATCTTTTACCTCGTTGATTTTTTTGATGATAGCTATTTTGAATTCATTGTTATTTAGCTTACATATTTCTGTGTCCTCAGGACTGATTTCTGGGTGCTTTCACTTTCTCTCTGGTCTGGAGGTTTAATATAATGTTTGGTACTGCTAGAGGGCATGAGCCACATATTCTGAGCCCTCTGTGTTCCACCAAGATCCCAGGCAGTGAATCGGTGCCTTCATGCACTCCAGGCTTTCTCAATCAGCTCTCATTATCTGCTCTCCTGGGCTGTTGGCTTGATGAGCTCACTCCCCATGAAAGCTTCTGCCTTGGTAGAGGGCTTCCCTCTAGGTTGCAAGGGTCCTTGGGGGTCCTTAATGTTCCACGAACAAACATCCGCTCCCCTGTTCCTTCCCTCTGAGGCCTCCCGCGGTCCCAGATCGCAGTCTTTAGGGGAGGGAGTGAAGTTATCTCTTACCCCATTCTACCTCCTCCGAGGGAGGCTCCAGCCTCTCTGCCCTCCATTATGTGGCTGTGTGGGTCTCTCTGATGTTTTTTGTGTTGTGTTTGGATGTCCTCTGTTGGAGTATGAATGTGCTTTTCATTGTATGTTGGAGGGGAGAGATTACTGGGGAAGCTCACTCTGCCATGATGCTGACGTCACTCTCCCCCAAAAGTGTTCTTTTTCAAACCAAAAATAAAAAATAGATTTTAGCTCTTTCATGAGAAACTTGTCTTTAGCTACCCAAGTGTTAAATTCTGGGTCAGACTTGACATAATTGCATTTTTGAAAAAATCTGCTTAAGATATAATTCAACTATTGTACAATGTATCCATTAAAAGTGTACAGTGGAATGTTTTTTGATATATTCAAGGTATATGTTACCATCACACAATTTTACAACATTTCATCACTTCAAAAATAAACCCAGTACCTTTAAGCTATCACCCCCATGCACCTGTTCACTCCCTAAAGCCCAGGCCTAAACAGCCACTATAGGGTTCTCTGTCTCTGGATGTTTCTCTATTTTGTGGCTGGATTACTTCACTTCACATGTTTCAAGTTCATCTGTGTTGTAGCGTGTGTCAGTGTTTCCTTGCATTTCATGGCTGAATAGTATTCTGTGGTAGGGATGGACCACGTTTGTTTATCCATTCATCCACAGATGGAATTTAGGTTGTTTCCTGCTAATTGGCTATTAGGAATAATGCTGTTATAAACATCCAAAGTCAAGTTCTATGTGGACATATGGTTTCATTTTCCTTGGGTATGTCCTAGGAGTAGAATTCTTGGATCATATGGTAACTTTACAATTAATTATTTGTGCAATTTCAAGACTATTTTCCATAATGGCTGTACCATTTTACACTATGATATGTGTGAGAGTTTCAATCTTTCCACCTCCTCACCAACACTTGTTGTTATGTGACTTTTTGATTCTAGCCATCCTAGTTGGATGAAGTGGTATCTAATTTTGGTTTTGATTTTCATTTCCTTGATGACTAATAATGATGAGCACTTTTCATGAGCCTATTGGACATTTGTGTATCTTCTTGGAGAAAGGTCTATTGATCTTTGGCTTTTTTATTATTGAGTTGTAAGATTTCTCTATATTCTAGTTACAAGTTCATATGATTTGCAAGTATATTCTCCCCTTCTGTGAGTTGTCTTTTCACTTTCTTGGTGGCATTCTTTGAAGCTCAAAAGGACAGTGGTGAAGAGAAATCCTCCTAGTAGCTTCTATTTGGGCAATGTGCACCTGGCTCCTTATGCCTGGTCGGAGAGGTGACTAGAAATATGCCTCTATATTGATTCATGGGCTGTGATTAATAGTCTTGTTAGATGGTCAAGGAATTGGAAGGAACACAATCATAAAATTGGTGGCAAAGATGTCTGAGGGACAGATATACAAATAGACATCTCCCAATGGACACAGATCATGAAGATATTTGGGTCTTACGAAAATCTTCTCCTCAGAGTGACCCCAGAAGGAAATGATCTCGATGGTCTGGTGGATCTGATGACCAGTTCTGGGGATACCAGTCAGCCTCCTTCCCCAGCCACTCCTGTCATTGTCCAACAGACTCCTGAACACTGTGCCCATGGTGGCAGGGATGGAGATGATTCACAGGATCATCAGCATGGGCATCAATTCACTAAACTGGAATTGGCTGTAGCCACTGCTGAGTGCTCCATGTGCCCACAGCAGAACCCAGCAGTTCCCAAAGGTGATGCCATTTCTAGGGGACATCAGCCAGTTACGTGATGACTGAATACATCAGACTGGTTCCGTCATGGAAGAGACTGCTCTTTGTTCTTAGTGAAAAGGAATTTACTCTAGATAGAGATTTTCCTTCTTTGCCTGACATGCTTCTGCCAAAAATATTGTCCATAGACTAACAGAATTCCTCACCTACAGTTATGGAATTCCACATGGGGTCTTCTAACCAAAGAACTCATTTCACTGCAAATGGAGAGTAGCAATGGGCCTAAATTCATGGACTCATTGGTCTTATAATCTTCCTCTTCATTCTGAAGCAGCTGCCTTGATAGAATGATGGAAGGACTTTTGAGGACTCAGTGACAATGCCAGGTCACTGATATCACATTATGGGGCTGAGGCAGTGTCCTCCAGGATGCTGTATATACTCTATACACAGTATACTGCACAGTCTTGCCTCTCCCATAGTCAAGATTCATGGGTCTAGGAATTATGGGGTGGAAATGGAAGAGGCACCACTCACTGTTATCCCTAGTGAGCCACTAGCAAAGTTTGTGCTTCTCATCCCTGAGACTTTACACTCTGCTGGAATGCATTGAACCGGATGTTGAGACTTCTCCATGACCCCTTTTGTCTCCTCCTGACAGTGAATCATGAGGCAGAGCAGGAGGGTCTTGGCTGCAGTGGTTGATGTTGAATATCAAGGGGGAATTGGGTTGCTCTACACAATTGTAGTAAGCAGGAGTGTGTATGGAATGCAGGAAACGCTCTAGTGCTCCCTGGGTCTGTGATTACAGTCATAAAATCACCATAGTCCCATTTAGCAGGACTGATAATGGACCAAAACCTTCCAGAAGGAAGGTGCCAGCTCTGACCACAGGGCTGGTTGCAGAAATGTGGACTGTAAGAGTAGCAAATATTTCTTCCTTATTTTTATATGTACATGTTTGGATACATATGAATCATATGTTTTTGTTTTCTTCCCCTGCCTCATCCTATTATCCTCTAACATAGCATGTGTTAAAAGCACTTGACTTTGTACTTCAGTGTTTAAGGCAGAGGAAATCAAAGCGGAAATATGAATCAGCCAGGAGAAAAATATCCCTGGAAGACAAAATATTATTTTTCATCCCCCTGTGGGGAAAGGATTAGCATGTTTTTAATTGTTCACAAGATAGTGTTTTCAGGTGGCAGCATGGCTCCCCTTACATTTATTTGGAGTCTGTAAGGATTATGGAGATATGATTGGGTTTTATTTGGACAAGGGGTGGACTGTTATTAAGTGTCAACTTTGATGGGCTGAGCTGTATCTCACAGAATTATTTGCTGTCTATATTTCTGATTAGGGTGGGTTTAAGGAGCGATTCTCGTGCAGGATTTGGAGAGTAGTCGTGGAGCAGCATCCACTTTGTAGCTCACGTGCTTAGTTGTGTACCAACTGGCCCACTTTGCAGAATGAGCCAGTCGCCCCGCCTGTCCCTGGATTCACCTTCAGGATGAGTCCAACTCTCCAAGTCTTTTTCAGAACCCAGAGCGCCCGGTACATCAGGCTCTGTTTGCATTCTATAAAATGTAATGAACAATCAGATCCAGCTGGGGCATTGTGAAGGGCATGTGGACATTGAGGTGAGAAACCAGAGCTTGCTTTTGAGCTGTAACTTCTTGCCATCTTATTATCTGTAACTTATCAAAGTCTACATTCAGGTGATTGTACCACCTCACAAATAGTATAAGAACCTTCTAATTTAAGTTTACCTATTTCCTCTCAGCATGTTGCTATCACTGTGTGTTTTTTCAACACTACCAAGCAATGCACTCGATTCTGATACTATCTACCTGGAAGGAGTGTCAGATCTCACAGGTTAAGGGCTCAGTCCTACAAGTGCCCCCCACTGCCACTTCAGACTCCACTCCCAAGTCCTGGTTGTCACCTGTGCTTCTGACCAACTGGCTACAAATTGGAGGTTCCAACAACCCCCTCCTTGAGTTTGATTAGTTTGCTAGAATGGCTCACAGAACTCAAGAAAACAGTGTTTTCCTCATTAGATTTCCACTTTATTATAAAACGACGTACCTGAGGAACAGCCAGCTGGAAGCCATGCGTAGGGCAAGGTATGTGGGAAGGGCATGGAGCTTCCATATTCTCTGAGGGCACCACTCTCCCAGCATCTCCACCTGCACGTGGTCAGCAGCCTGGAAGCTCTCCAAATGCATCCTTTTGCGTTTTTATGGAGGATCATTAGAGAAGCATGATTGATTAAACCTCAGGGGATTGGTCATTGAACTCCATCTCCAGCCCTCTTCCCTCCCCTCTAATCTTGGTTGGTTCCTCTGGCAACCAGCCCCCATTGCTAGGTTATCTAGACTCTTTCCAAAAGTCACCTCATTAACATGACAAAAGACACCTTTAAAGTTCTCATCACTTAGGAAATTCTGAAGGTTTTAGGAGTTCTGTGCCAGGAACAGGACAAAGGTAAAATATATATTTCTTACTATAAACCACAATATCACAATCGGGGTGAGCCGAAACAGAGGCTGACTCTGTTTCTCTGTTTGAGCCCCGAAAGTGGTTGACGCCCAGCCTCCTTTCTGCCCCACATCGGGGCTGGCTGATGAAAAAGCCCGCCTGCTCCCTCCTGTGACACCCGCAGAACGTCAAACCTGCTGATCCCCAGGACACCCAGCCCTCACTTGGGAACTTGCCCTAGGCCCACCCCCAGGCCAGCCTGAGGACCCGATGGATGCTTGGCGGGAACCGCTTGTGCCTACCTGCTCTCTCCATGAGTTCCTTATGTGACTAATTAACTTTCTCTGAAACATTCCTGTTGTGTGGAACGTCATCAGCCTTGACATCCGGGCTATTAATTGGAGGTGAGTCCATCGCACTTTTGTGGGGTGACCACAAAGTAATTGCCAGGCAGTCGGGATGGTCCAGGTTGGGACCGACACCTTCGGAGATCTTTTTTCTTGAGCTCTTGGTCAAGGAGTACAAACCCCTGTTTGTGGCGTGTGGTTCCCCCACTTCCTGGATGAGCTTGCCCTGTGTGTTGTGTGAGCTGTGCACTGCTTGCCGGTTCCCACACAGCCTGTTATAGATTTTTAACCTGAGTCACACTGGGGGGAAGAGTACAAGATTAGGGCCCCCATTATTGGATGTAGGGGGTGGGGTCTCAATTCCAGCATAAGGGCTTAGGGGAAGGTCTCTTACTCTGGGAGCTTTGATTGTGTGTCTCAACCAGGCAGTGAGCCCTGTGCTATAGGGCGCTCAGGGGAAAACTGATACCCTGTGCAATAGGGGACCATTGGGTGGTTGCTGTGTGAGGACCAGCCATCACCAGGCAACACGCTGAGGGCCACACTCCTAAAAGCAGATGGTTCATGGGGACCCTCCAAGGCCTAAATGCCTTTCCGCTGCCGCCACCCAGGCCTCTGCTGTATCGAGATCCTTATTCTCAGCATAGCAGTGAAACACGCCAAGTGTCCTGTGGCACAAACATTTAAGAAAAATGGCCTCAAATGTTTTATGCTGGGCCCTCCTAGAGGGCCAGAGGACACCTGGCCAGAAACGGATTGACTCAGCAGCCCGGGGTCCCTCAAGCCCCACACATTCCAAAGACAGGCCTGTCTGCAGTCTCCTCTGAGCCCTGGACTACTCTGTGGGCGGGCGCTGTGGTTGCCCGAGACCTTGGGCGGCACGCACAGGTCTCCCGGAGACGTTTAGCCACAGGATGAGAGTTTTGTGAACCTTGAGTTTGCTCTGGGGTGGGAGGCGGAAGTGTGGGCTGGCGTCCGAGAGGCTGGGTGTCATGTGGGTGCTGTACCCTGTGTGACCGACCCCCAGTAAAAACCCTGCACACAAGCTTGGTGAGCTTCCCGGGTCAGTAGCCCTTTGCATGTTGTCACATGTTGCTTGGAGAATTAAGCGAGTCCCCATGCGGCTCCACTGGCAGGAGACCCCTGGGCGCGTGCGCCTGGTCTCCTGGCTGTTGCCCCGGGAGCCTTTTCCTTTGTGGATTTGGATCTGATCCTTCCACAGTAATAAGCCATAACCGTTTCTGAGTCCTGGGAGGACTTTAGTGGATCAGCAGGCCGGAGGGTGGTCTTGAGGACATGACACAACACATAACCTGATGGGGATCATTGTGAAATGGATGACAGTGCCTGGCGGTGCTCTCAGTGCTGCTGCCACGGACAGGAGAACAGGCCTCTGTGCTCCCAGCTTCCATCTGGGGCCACTGAAGTCAGTATGCTGGGCATCGCCACAACCTGTGCCTAAAATGACGCTACTGACTGGACTCCCCGCAGTGGGGATGCATCTGAGTAAGAGCAGCAGGAGAGGACGCCCTGAGCGGACCCTGTAACCACCCCCAAGAACCATTCCACAAGGAGAAGAGACGGAAGCGGAAACAGACATCTTTGATTTGACTGAATTGGAAATTCAAAATTTTATTCAAAGAATTTCCACAATTAGAATGTGAAAAGATTGCTGGTTGGCTTTTGTGCCTAAACGATGCTGCTCTGAATTTTTAACTTCTGCTGAGATGTGCAGGTTGACCTGCACATTTGTGGCCCTCGAGTCAGTAACCACAGGGCCTGCTGGGTTTATGGAAATAGACGTGCCATTCCCAGCACTCGGGGCGTGACGTCATCCTTTCCCTGCGCCAGCAGGTGCTCATGGCATGAGAAAGTCACCCTAATTCTAACCCTAACTCCTACCCCAACCACCCTAACTCTGGCCCTAATTCCTAACCCCTCAATACAACCTGAACCCCAACTCTAACTCAAGTGTCTCATAACCTGGCCCTGACCCCGACACTAACTAGCACACAGACACTTTGACCTCTGGACTAGGCAAGGTGCTGCTGCGGCCGGGAAGGCTGACTCTGCCCTCTGTCACATGGGGGAGGCTGGCAGGAGAGGCGGGCCCGGCTGTTCTCCCACACCTCACAGTCTCTGTCTGCAGCTGCCTCTGGCACAACCTCCCTGGAGGCCAACCGGCAAAGCAGGCGGTTTGCAGCCAAGCCCTGGAATTGTGGAGGTGGGCCTGGCTGCAACCCTGGGTGCACTCTAGGCCTCTCTCTCCTGCTTGTCACACGGAGCTTTGGTCAGGACAGGAAAAGGTGTCTTTCTGGAGTAAAGCCAGAGGGAGAGTTATGGACCCTGTGTTCTATTGTTCCAAGTGGAAATTGCTTATAGTACTGATTACAAAAGTAGTGTCTTGTCATTTTAATAATTCAGAAGATTAATAGTCAGTCCTAACCCATCATCTAGAAATCGAAAGCAACTGGCGCATCTCCTTGCAGACACTCCATATATTAGGGGTTCTGCCCCGGATTCCGTCCCAGCCACCACACCATATTCCAGGGGAGGCTCCCCATCGCCACCTCGTTGATTTTTTTGAGCGAGCTGGAGAGCCATCCCATTGGTGGAACCAGCCACTGCGAGGTTGAGTTGGGGCGACCCCTCCTTCTGGGTGCAGGAGGAAACCCCAGTCACAGGTGGTCCATTTCTAGGCAAAACCAGAGTGAAACCTTGGGCTCGCTGTTGGACAGTCCTGCCTGTTGCACCCAAAGCTCCAGAAAAGCGAGTCCATATGTAGTAAACGTCAAGACACTCTTTCTAAATAGGAGCTATGCCAATAACATGAAGATAAGTTATCATTAGAAAATCTTTATAAATCCAGTCATATCTCCATAACAAGGAAGGAAACCCATGTGATTATTTCTGAAGTATGCCAAGAAGATGTTTGGTAAAACCCAGCATCCAGTCTTGATTTTTTTAAGCCTTAGCAAACTAGGCCTTAAAGACAGTTCATTAACGTGATGAACAGTCATGGCCAAGGGTCGGCATTTCAGCCAACAGTGAAACAGTAGCTCTGTCTCCCTTCAAGTCAGAATAAAGACGCAGACACTGTGCCAGTGAGGAATGAAACACTGTGAGAAGGACAAACGCACTTAAACTATTTATTTTTCTTAAATAACAAGAACTCAGGAAGTTGAGTGTAGGTGGCTGAAACAGCTGCTCAAAACTTTCATCCAAGGCCTAGGATCCTTCTATTTTGCCATTCCACTATGTGTGGATTTTGTCCTCAATTGTCTCATGGGTGCAAGAAAGCTATATCTCCAGGCACTGCATCCAAGTTCCAGGCAGGAAGGGGCAGGAGAGGAAGAAGGAGCAGTCCTATCAGGAGAGCAAAGACTTTCCTCAGATCTCTAGCAGACTTCCATGTGAGCCTCCTCAGTCAGGGCTGGGCTGTGCGGCCATCCCGGCTACAAACAGTCTTAGAGGGCAAAGTGTTTTGAGGTGGACACACATTGGTCCCCCACCTCAAACAGAGTCTGCCACAGATGACCAACGGCCCCAATGCGGAGTGCTGCTCTGGAAGTGCGAACCGATGTGGGTCTTAATAAGAAATAAAAGGCTATCCATAAGAAAAGGTGAGGCAAACTTTTATTTCCAAGTGATATGACTGTTCACCTAGAAAACCCAATAGACTGAGAAACTGTTAGACTGTCTCACAATAACTCAGTAAAGTTGCTAGGTATAAGATAAATATACAAAAAGATAAATACGATCAATAGTTGTTCTAAATATTTTATAACAGAAAGACCTAATTTACAACCCCACAAAATTAGAATGAACTTAAGAATAAATTTAAGAGCATATATGAGGAAAACTGTAAAACGTTTCTGATGGTTAGAGGCAGACCTGAATGAACCATTGTCTACTGCACTCTTTGATGTGAGGCCTTGATATTGTATAGAACTCTATTAATTCTTCACAAACTAGCGAATTCTAATCAAAATGCCAATGAGATATGCAGGGGCATGAAGAGGTTGAGTTCCAAGAAAATGAATCCTGGGTTACCTGGAAGAATAGATGGAAAAAGCAAACAACCTTTAAAAAAACCTACTAAAAATGTTGTTCTGGTCCTACCATATATTAAAGTAAATTACAAAACTACAAATAGAAAAGCCAGGTCTGCAGAACACTGAGGAATGCAATTCAAGCATGATGCAGGGACCCTGGATTTCACATCCCAACTAGAGGGACTTCAGAGTTAAATGTAAAATATGGAACCAAAACAGGACTTAAGGAAGGGGATTTCCAAGGGCAAAACATAAAGGGGAAACATAAAATGGAACAGACCTAATTACACAGAATTTGAAAACCTCTGTACATTAAAAACACATTAACAAAGAGAACATGAGTGCGCCAAGGCGGTGTGGGGGGCGGGAGGGGCGGTGTGCGTATGTAAAAAAAAGGTAAAAAAATCTGAACCAATAACATTCCCAATGTATCAAAATGGCAAATAGAACAAGTGAGGAGACGCTGCCGAGCGCTGGACATGGGGGGCACGGAAGTGAGCAGCATGGCGCCGGGTGTGACCTGGGGTCCCCGGCAGCTTCGCCGCACTCCTGGCCTGCGCCCGCTCATGGCACGTCTCAGCATTTACTCAGGAAACAATCACAGATGGGCCCCCAGCTTTGTGCTCCAGAATCCTTTACAGGCATAATCTTGATGTGCAACAGTAAAGGAGCAGATAAGATGATGTCACCAATGTTCTTGAAAAATATTTTATAACACGGAAAATGCTCATCATAAAATGTTACATGGAAAACGATAAAAATGACATGCAGAGTATGAATCCAGTTTTGTTTTAAGAGAAAAAGCACATGTGTATGTGCATAGAAAAACCCAGAAGAAAACCCATCTCCAGGTCATGACCCATGAACTGATACTTAGGGTCCTTCTTATTGTTATAATTTTCTGATTTTTTTTCAAATTTCTTCGATATACACATACTACTCATATAATGAGAAAAAAAAGTTTATATGTAAATAAAACATCAAGACTCCAGAGGAAAGAAGGGCAAAGGGCACATTCAAATAATTTGCAAGAATAAAGACCCACAATAAAACCACTTCTGCTGGTCGCCCCCGTCAGTCGGCAGAGGTGCGCGGGAAGCACCAGGTGCCACCGTTAGCCAGGGCATCACAGGGCAGACGGCAGGTGTGTCGGGCCCACAGAGAGGTTTCCATTTGAATTTCTTTTCAAATAAGAAAAATGAATATGATAACAGCGAATCAAGCCTAGATCATATTTGTCTTTTACCAACACAGTTGTAAAAGAGAACTTTCCTGTTTGTCACAGAGGAAGAGCCCTGGGGCCCGCATCCTGCCAGGCCAGCTCATGGACACTGCAGAGGAAAAGACTGGAGCGGCAGGTGCCCAGGAATGTCACTGTGTCATCACCGTGGCCTCAACAAGGACTGTGTGGACACCTGGCTCTGACTAGCGCCTCCCCAGGACACAGATGTGCACGGGTGTTCCTACCTGACGAGAACTGCCAATTGGCTTCTTTTTTTTTTTTTTTAAAGATTTTATTTTTTTTTTCCTTTTTCTCCCCAAAGCCCCCCAGAACATAGTTGTATATTCTTTGTTGTGGCATGAGGGACGCTGCCTCAGCGTGGCTTGATGAGCAGTGCCATGTCCACGCCCAGGATTTGAACCAACAAAACACTGGGTTGCCTGCAGCAGGGCACGCAAACTTAACCACTTGGCCACGGGGCAAGCCCCCCAATTGGCTTCTTTGCAATGAAACGGTATTACTTTGTTATCACCCAACCAAAAACATACTCAAATGATTCCGTAAGCTGCTCATTTCCTTTCTCTCAAAATTTTCACTTCTAGAAATCTACTCTAAGAAAACACTAAAGACGTATAATGCAAAAAAGACGTTCTATGAAGAATGATTTACAATAGTGAAAACACGGAAACAACTTCAGCATATTCCAACAAAAGAATATCTAATGGAATACTATGCCTCCATCTAGAACTATAACTCCAAAGACAGTGCAGTTACTTGGGAAAAAGTTCTGCTATGCAGCTAAGTGGGGGAAAAAAGATAAAAAGAATATATACACTATGTTTAAAGTAATGTAAAAATGCAATATGAAAAAAGCAGAAGGGAATGTATCAAAGTGCGAAATGCAGTTTTATTAAGAATTAAGGGCATATTCTTTCCTTAAATCCACATTTTCTGAAATGTGGTATTTTGTCTCCATAATTTTAAAAAGCATACTAAAAGCACTTCATAAACTATAGCATCTATACAAATGTAAAGTACTGTCACTCAGGAAGCAGCTTATACTTGCTCCCAGCTGTGTGGAAACACCACCACTCCCGGCTGAACAGGGCTTTCCATCTCTGCAGAGAGCAGGGGCTGGGTCTCCGTGGAGCGGCTCCTCCCGTGGAGCTGAGCTGTGAGCTGAGCTCGGTGGGGTATGGAGAGGCCCCACAGGGCAGCCTCACTGGCCTGGGGTCAAGGCACGCTTCTAGACACATCTTCCCAAACCCCCACCATCTAAGATTCTTCTCCCCTCCTGGAACAGAGTAACGTTCACTTGGAAGTAATACTGTTCATAATTCTTCTGGGGTATTTTTTATTATTATTCTAAACATTACAGTTTACAGAGGAATTCCTGATTGAAATCACGCCAGGAGCCTATCTGAGGCCACAACAATTGACATAGCTTCTTTGTATCCGCAGGAAAGATCTATCGCCTTGTCAGTGACTTCCGACCCCATCAAGGAAAATAGGACGACAGGACATCCTCAAATGGCCCTCAACTCTCCTGGCTTCCAGTGTCGCCCTTCCCGGGGGGTGACGACCTCCAGAAGAGGTGTCCCAGCAGGAGGGAGATCTGCACGCGGGCTGGAGGGCAAGTTGCAAGCATCCAGAGGGACGGGCGGCCTGCACATGTGAGCCCCTGTGCTTTCCCTGCTCACCCTGGGTGGGGACAAGGCTGGCTACCATGATGATGACAAGCGTACCAGGTCAATTTCCAGGTTTGCTGCCCAGGGGGAAATTCCTGCTGACCGAGGGCTGAACCACACACAGGAGCTTTGCCACATCCAGTGCATCTATGGGGTCCCTGCCACTCACACCTGTGCCCTCTGCACCCAGTGCATCTATGGGGTCCCCACCACTCACACTCGTGCCACCTGCGCCCAGCAGGCCACCAGGCACGAAGTAGGTGCTCAGCAGGTGCTTGTTGAGCTGGAGGGTGAAGGGCTTCTCCTCGCTGTGCGCTCGCTGGTGCTCGGTGAGGTGGGCACTCCAGGTGAACACTTCGCCACACTCGTTACACTTCAATGGCTTCTCCCCGGAATGGACTTTCTGATGCTTAATGAGACAGTGGTTCTGGCTGAAGGCTTTGCCGCACTCGCTGCACTTGTAGGGCTTCTCCCCAGTGTGGATCCGCTGGTGCACAATGAGGGACGAGTGGCAGCTGAAGGCCTTCCAGCATCTGCTGCAGTCGAAGGGCTTCTCCCCGGTGTGGATCCGCTGGTGCACGATGAGGTAGGAGTGGGAGCTGAAGGCCTTCCCGCATTCGTTGCACTTGAAGGGCTTCTCCCCGCTGTGGATCCGCTGGTGCACGACGAGGTAGGAGTGGCAGCTGAAGCCCTTCCCGCAGTCACTGCACTTGAAGGGCTTCTCCCCGGTGTGGGTCCTCTGGTGCAGGGTGAGGCGGGAGCGGTTGTTGAAGGCCTTCCCACAGTCACTGCATTTAAAAGGCTTGTCTCCATTGTGGATTTTCTCGTGCACGGTCAGGGACGAGTGGCAAGTGAAGGCCTTCCCGCAGTCGTCACACTTATAAGGCTTCTCTCCCGTGTGGATCCTGTGGTGCCGCGTCAGGTGCGTCCTCTGGTTGAAGGCCTTCCCACATTCGCCACACTTATAGGGCTTCTCCCCAGTGTGGATCCTGAGGTGCATGTTAAGCAGCGAGCTGCAGCTGAAGGCCTTCTCACAGGCACTGCACTTGTAGGGCCTCTCACCCGTGTGAATCCTATGATGCACGTTCAGTGACGAGTGACAGCTGAAGGCTTTCCCACACTCGCCACAGAAGAAGGGTTTCTCCCCCGTGTGGATCCTCTGGTGCTCGATGAGGTTGGTGCTCCACGTGAAGGCCTTGCCACACTCGTTGCACTTGTAGGCTTTCTCCCGTGCATGCCAGCGCCGGTGGAGGGTGAGGGAGGAGCTCTGGTGGAAGGCTTTCCCACATTCGCTGCATACAAAAAGACCCTCCCTGGTGCCAGCACCCTGCTGCCTGTTTGCAGATGGTTGTCTTCTCTGCTCACTGGACTTGCAAGAGTTTCTCCCTGTGCACATTCTCTGGTGCTGGGTTACAGCCTCACTGGACTGGAAATTCTCGACATGTCTGTCAGGAGAGTCTGCTTCTGTAGGAATGCTCTGCAGGGCAAAGAGGGTGCACCTGAGGGGAGAATCCTTCTCAGACGTCTCATGTCCCTGCCAGCGCCCCTCTGTGGAAATGTCCCCAAGGCTGGTGGGTGCTCGCCTCCAGAGCACAGCTTTGTGTCTTGACACAGCAGCCACCAGGCCCTCCAAGGCCCGCCCATCACCCAGACTGGGGCCGTGGATACTGGACCCTGCCAGCTGCTCCCTGATCAGCTCCTGAGATGGCTCTTCTCTGTAAATGCCCTGCTGTGGAGATGACTCCTCCGTCTCAGACCCAGGCTCCCGTTCTGTAAGAAATGGAAAATGCGATTTCCTGTGAGCAGACACTGGAACTCAGATTTGCAATCTGACCCGGGGATGCAGATAAGCACAGGAGAGACAGCAGCGCCCAACAGAGTCGGAGAGCTCGAAGGCAGAGAGCCGAGAGGTGCACACCCAGGATGAGACAGGCCAGCAAGGAGGAAGGAAGAGCAGGGACAATAAACAGGGACAAGAGCCACCGGAGAAGCCAAGGGAATTTTGAAAAGAGCCAGGTGGCTGGGAAAGGAGCAGAGTGCACAGGCCTGGCAGGCAGATACAAATGTCCCACAGAGATGTCTACTGAGTGACAGTGTGTCAGGATCAGGGAGGCACTGGGTGTGAACACGGGGTAAATTCAAGTCCAAAAACAATAAAGTTTCAATCTCCCGTGGTGCCAGAAGGGAAAGCTCTCCCCACCTCTCTCCTCAGCATTTCCTTCAGAGCACTCGAGACGGTCATGGCGCTCTCTGTCCCTGAGATGCACATGTCTCTTCAAAAGCTGAAGAATCCTCCTGCCAGCTCTGTTCTGGGAACATCTTCCTCAGAGGCGTTCCCAGGCAGCTCCCAGAGCCACCTCCGTGAACTGGGGAGGACAGCGAACCGTCTCCCTGTCTCTGCCAGTCCCCAGGCTGACACTGCCTTCTCAGTGAGTGAAGCCCTGACTCCAGGTCCACAAACCCTCCCCACCCCTGCTCTGCCTCATTTCTCTGGGCTCCAGTGAACAATCGCCCTTTGCTGAGTGTTTCCACACACACAGGTGTCACTTCTGCCTCCCACCAACACAAGGCAGACAGCTTTGCCTTCGTTCACTGCTGTATTCCCAGCAGTTCCTGGCACACAGGTGGTGCTCAATGTGTGTGTTGAAGGCAGGAGACAAGGGAAGGTTCTAGAAAGGGCACTGAGCAGGTGCAGATGGAGCCAGGGCAGTGGACTGTAGAAAGAAAGCAGAGCCACGATGGCAGGGCCACAAAGGGCCATGGGAAGGGGGCCTGGGAAGTGGGGGCTCTACATCCTTCCCGTGTCCCCTGCTCACCTGGACGAGCTGCTCCAGGGACTTCTCCGGGTACCTGCCACGGCTCCTCGCCTCGTTCCAGGTGGGAGATAACGTCTGGCTTGCAGACCGGAGGCCCTGCTCATGGGGAGGAAGTGGCGCAGCTCTGTGTCCTGTGGCTTTCCAGAACCGGCCGACAGCACAAACAGCCCCAGGAACAGCACTGGCCAGCACTGGGAGGTGTGTGCCGTCCCCAGGGATGGGATCTCAGACTCAGAACTCAAACTGGGGCATGTACTCTGAGGACCCCACGGGGACCGACATCCCCTTCTATCTCCTTTGGAAAGCTCCGGGGCAAGATGGGCTTCCAGGACCCCCTCCGGGCCCCACCTTGGAGCCAGCCACACCTCCAGACAAGGATGCAGGTGGCATGGCTGAGCCCCGCCATGAGAGCGTGGGGGTAGAGATCACAACCCCAGCATCCTGCCGAGCCCGGCCCCAGGGTGGTTGGTCAAGGGAGGCTCGGCAATACCCGCAGCATGGCAGAGTGCCCAGACTGCAGACTCTGAGCCTTGGGGAGCTGACTTACCCAGGGAAAGAAGGTTCTGGTAGTTCTCCAGCATCACATCTCGGTAGAGGGCCCTCTGAGGGGAATCCAGCTGGCCCCACTCCTCCTGGGTGAAGTCCACGGCCACATCCTTGAAAGTGACCTGGAATGACATGTGCGTTCTCATTCACCCAGGACAAGAGTGATTCAGACTATGTTCATGGTTCCAAGGGAGCCACGCATTGACTGAGACCTTAGGAGTAAAGGGTTAACCTCGGTGACCTCCAGAGCGTGGAAGGCTGTGCTGTAGACGCCATCTGTCATACAGCCCCAACGTACATACCACAACTGGGCTGGGAAGCGCCATGCGGACCCCAGCCTTCTGGACCAGGAGGGTCCCGCTAAGTGGGCAGCCCATGTGTGGGTGGTGTGGCAGGCATGTAGGCTGCTGTAATAGGTTCTGGGTAAGATGCCATGTTTCCTGGGGTCAAGAATATCAAACGTATAGAACTTGAAAGAATAATACAAAGAACTGAGAAACCCTATCAAATTTCACCACTGCGAAAGGACTCAAGCCCAGGCAGGAAGCCATTATTATCCCTAAGGAAGGAGACCCTGCACTTATCAACAAGTCCTCTGACCAAGGGAGCTGCTCCAGTCCTGCCTGCCTGTCCCCTACTCCTTCCCGTTGGACCCCCTGCTCCCTTGCCTTCCCTGGGCCCGCGTCCCAGCCCATCCCACCCATGTCCTGTCCCCTCCCTCCCCCAACGCCAGTCACTGATTGTGGGGTAAGCTCCTGCACCCACCCAGTCACCCCAGTTCCAAGTAGTATGAAAGCCCCAAATGACTCCACCTGTTCTTGAACCTCAGGCTCTTCTGCCGGCTGGCCAGGGCTCCCCACCTGCTCTGGTGCCTCCAGGCTGCCGCCCTGAGGTCCCCATGCTTGTCACGCTCCAGCCCCACTCTGGATCCCTACTTGCCAGCAAATAAGCTCTCAGGACCCGTCAGGGCTCCGACCTCAGGCGGCAAGGGTGAGCAGGCTGTTTTCTAAGCAGCTGCTGACTAACTGCTCTCTCTTCCAGGACGCCAGGGGAGCCTGGCCCGAACTCTAGAGAGCGCTAACTTCGACACAAGAATGAAGAAGCAGCCGACGGAGGGAGGCCTGGTTCCCACCTCATAAGTGTTCGCTGGGGAGTGACTGGTGTGGGGCCAAGCTCCCAGGGACCAGCTGGTTCTCCGGAAGCCCTGGATCCACGTCAGCGCCCAGAGTCAGGCAGGGGGTGCAGACCGTCACGCCTGGAGATGAAGCCTCCTCCTACCAGGAGCCTGCCAGGCAGTCAGGAAAAGCGGGGACGCCCTCTGGGCTCACTGGAGCTTTGACCTTTCGTTTTAAAAGTGGCTGATACTTTTAGACTGTTCTCAACATTGCTGCAGACTGAACCGTGGCCCCAGCAATTCAGATGTTGAAGCCCTGACCCCCAGTGTGACTGCACTTGGCAATGGGGTCTGGAGGAGGTAGCTGAAGTTACACGAGGTCCTAAGGGTGGACCCTAATCCGACAGAACTGGCGTTCTTCTGAGATGAGGACGGTGGCGCTCTCTCCCCACTGCACCCCCGCGGGAGAGGCCATGTGAGGACGGGGAAAGCGGCCATCTGCAGGCTGGCAGGAGAGCCCTCACCAGGGATGGATCCCGCTGGCACCTGATCTTGGCCTTCCACCTTCCAGAGCTGTGAGAAAATAATTTTCTGTCATTTAAGCCCCCGAGTCTGTGGTAATTTGTTATGGTGGCCCTGAGCTGACTGAGACAAACGTCAACACGAAACAGTAAGAGAGACGAAGCGACCCTTCATACCACACACAAAACCAGCTCCAGGTGGAACAAGGATCTAAACGCAAAGACTCATGGGAGACAATTCTGTAAATCCCTGGGCGGCAGAGGCCACCAGCATGACAGAAAACCCAGAAACCATGAGGACAAGATTGATATTTGCTCCATGGAAGTTTACATTTTCTTCATGAACATTGAAAAATCACTAAGAAAGAGAAAAATGGGCATAGGATATAACCAGATAATTCATACAAGACTTGCAAACAGCTGATGAGCACACAGGGAGATGCGCAATCTCACTAGACATCCAGAAATGAAAAATACAGCAGCAAGAGACCATTTCACACATTGCAGGAGGCAAAACATTTACAGTCTGAAAACACCAAGCATGGGCCGGTCCATGGGGAAACCGGATGGCCTTCCGCCGCTGTGCAGGTGGCAGGGGACATCTGCTTTGGCAAGCAATTCTACCGTCTCTAGTAGAGAGCCTGTTTCCTGAGCCTTGTTCACTTTGAGATTCCCACCCAGCCCAGAGTGACTGCGAAAACACTGGAAACAAACTGCGCAGCAGTAAAAGGAACAGGCCTAGCTAACCTGTCCCCATGGGGAGCTCTCAAGAGCACAGCAGTGGGGACAAAGGCAGGTTGAGGGACCCAAGCCCAGTGTGGCACCCTTTACAGAACCATCCAGAAACACACATAGTACCGTGTGGCGTTTATGAATACTCAGATGCGCGAGCTCCACCATCCGGCGAATGGGCACAAGCTCTGAGCCCTGTGACTGGTGGACTCCCCACTCCTGCTTACTGCTGTGTGTGTGGGGGTGGCTCAGTTCCCTAGTCTATAACATGAGATGCTGACAGTAAGAACGCCACCGATGGCAGTGAGGACTCAGTGAGTCACAGCCATGTGAGAAGTGCCAGCAGTGTTTGCCGTGCCGCCATCTCTGGTCCTCTCACGGACTGGGGAGGGCAGGAGAGGAGGAGGCAGGGGAGGACGCAAAAAACACTTTGCCTTTACCCTCAATGTTTTGTTTTTCTAAAATGGTCTAAAGCAAATATGACAAAATTTGGACATCTGTTAATTTTTCAAAGTAGGTACACAGAAGGTTGTTATTACTGTTTCAAATGTTTCAAAATGTTAAAAACAAGAAAAAGCCATTCAAGGAGGAGGAAACACAAATTTCCAATGGACTTGTAAAAAGATGAATAATTTTTGTCAGGAAAATGCAAATCAAAACAAAAACAAGAGGCCAGCCTGGTGGCGTAGTGGTTATGTTCGCATGCTCGGCTTCAGAGGCCTGGGGTTTTGCTGGTTCGGATCCTGGGCGCAGACACGGCACCGTCGTCAGGCCATGCTGTGGTGGCGTCCCACACAGAAGAACTAGAATGACCTGCAACTACAATATACAACTGTGTACTGGGGCTTTGAGGAGAAAAAACAAAGAGGAAGATTGGCAACAGATGTTACTGGCTCAGGGCCAGTCTTGTTCACCAAAAATTTTAAAAAGCCATAGGAAAACAAAAATAAGATAAATACTTTTCACCTATCAGGGTAGCACAAATTAAAACCTGATGCCTGGCCATGAGGAAGCGCTTGTGGCAGGAGTAGGAACGGCTCTACCCTTTTGGATATTTACACCAAAACCACAGGAGTTCCTGCACAGGACGCAAATGCATGGTTGGGTCTTGCAGCACTGTACTGACCCAAACTGGCCACCACGGCTTAGGACAGCTGGCTAAATTAGGGCACAGGCATCCAGGCAGACCATGAAGAACGCAGCTATCCAAAGGAACACGGTGCACATCATGAACACGGTGCACATCATGCCAAGTGAAGGAAGCCAGACAGAGAAGGCCACAAATTGAATGATCCCGTTTGTATGAAATGCCCAGAACAAGCAAATACAGAGACACAAAGCAGATGTGTGGTTGCTGAGGGCTGGAGGGGAGGGGGAAGAGGCGGGCCTGCTAATGGGCAGGGGTTTCTTTTTGGGGTGATGAAAACGGTCTAAAATTAACCATAGTGATGGCTGTGCCACCTTGTGAACACACTAAACCATTGAACTGTATACCTGAAAAGGGTGGACTCTGTGGTACGGGAATTCCGTCTCAACAAAACAAGGGAAGCACTAGAATGTGTACAGCATGATTCCATCTCGTTTAAGCCCTGATGTCTGTCTATGTTCAAGTTTGCTTGTGTGAACAAGGAGGGAGAGGTGGAAGATAAACACCAGAACAGAGGACACTGTTTGTCTCAAGGAAACGAGATCGTACACGCAGGCAAAGGAGGAGATTAAAAGGCTGTGCTGTGTAACTTGTTACAAAGCAAATACTGTTTTTGGAAATTTAAAAAAAGTTGTTTTCAATGAAGAAGGAAAATCAAAGCAGAGCAGGGATTAGCGTTATCATTATGGCCCATCCACCCAGCTTCCTTGAGCCTCAGTTTCTCCAGCTGTAGCATGCAATGGGAACGATGAGGCCTCCCCCTGTTGAGGAGGGAATGAAATGGGGTAACAGTATGCCAGTCTTGGATACCAAGGAAAGGGTCCAGTGTCTGTCAGCCCCCAGATGGCCATCTCCCACCCCGCTGGCTGGGCATACCAAGAGGTCAGAGACCCAGTCCCTGGCTCTCTGAGAAGAGAACAGCCGTCCAGCTGCACACAGAGCTCTAACAGGGAAGCCTGCTGTCTCAGGCAGGAGAGGAAGGGTAGACCACAGGAGGGTGGGCAGGGGCACAGAACTTGGCAGCAGAAGGAACTGAGGTTGGAGGGGAGCGGGGCTGGGGGCGTTCTGACACTGCATGTCTGGGGAGCTCCAGCAGTGTGGCAGGCCGCAGTGGATGAGGGGCGTCAGAGCAGTGGGTGGCGCCACTGTGGCCAGAGTATGAAGATGTCTACCCCAAGGTCATGGTGTTTGTATTCCACAGCAGGCAAGACAGATGGAAGGCAGGAGGGCGGGACACGCACAGCTTCTGAGCATGGTCCAGAGGTGTCAAGAAGCAGAACAATAACAGGGTTCTGTTATAATAATAGG
This sequence comes from Equus asinus, assembly GCF_041296235.1. Taxonomy (NCBI): domain Eukaryota; kingdom Metazoa; phylum Chordata; class Mammalia; order Perissodactyla; family Equidae; genus Equus; species Equus asinus. The sequence goes on from NC_091797.1 coordinate 99,868,081, forward strand.
GCTTCCTGCTCTGCTCCCAGCCACACAGGGATAACAGGGGCCAGATCTGCCCTCTTACCTCAAACGAGTAAACTGGGCAAGATATATGAAATAACCGTCCATCTCCAGACACTGGACAAGGGACAGCACAGAACAGAGAGCCCTGAGAGAAGGGAGACAAACAAAGCAAGCCTCACAGCTGTCTCTCCTCCCCAGCAGGAAGCAATTCCAGACTGCAGTGCTGGGAGTGGGCGCCCAGACAGGGCCTGCGGTCTGAGGGGGGCAGGACGCAGAGGACAGGGTTTGGGGAGACCAAGAAGGCTAAAATTTGCAGGGCAGCATGCCAGAGCAGAGGGAGCTGCACAGACTCAGAACTCTGGATCCACTCGAGACTGATTGAGGGCTGAGGCGTGTGTGCCTGGGAGGAAACAACCTCCAACCAGGGAGAGAAACGCCAGAAAGAAGGAAGTAGAATGATCACTAGAACTCGCACAGTGCTGGGAACAGTCTGTGTTTTGACTGGCCAGAGTGGTATGTCCTTCTGCTGTACAGGGTGCTGAGCAAAGTCCCCAGAAGGGCACTGCTTCATTGACAAGGCAAAATTAGCCTGAGACTGGAGGCTCATTTGGACCAACCTTCACTCAACCTGAAAGCTAGCCCTGAAAGCCTCACCAGTACCACACAGCTTCCCTGCATCCCACAACAAACCCCACAAAGGCTGACGGAAGTCCAAAAGATCCACCACTCAACAAAGGGAAATTCACTCCAGCATCCAATCAAGTAACTGAAAGGAAAAACAAGTTAATAGAATCAGAGGAAACAAGAGTATAGTAAAACAGTGTTTGTTTACCTCACATGAAGGCATTAAGAGAGAAACAGAAGCAAAAAAGACACAAGATATATAGAAGAGAAACAGCAAAATGGCAGGTGTAAATCCAGCCATATCAATAATTACACTAAATGTGAATGGTCAAACTCCAATTAAAAATTAGAGATTGTCAGACTGAATAAAAAAAAGTAAGACTCAACTATATGCCAGCTACAGAAACCCACTTTAAAAACAAACAAAGATAGATCAAAAGTGAAAGAATGGGAAACGATATACACTGCAGACACTAATCAAAAGAATGGTGACATGACTATATTAACATCAGACAAAGATTTCAGAGCGAGGAACATCGTCAGAAAGAGATACTTTACAAATGACCATTATTACAGTATCAATTCATGAAGAGCTCACAACAATCCTAAATATAGATGTTCCTACTAACAGAGCTTCAAAATACATAACGGAAACATCTGATAAAACTGAAAAGAGAAATAGAAAAATCCACAATTATGCTTAGTGATTTCAACAATAATCTCTCTCAATAATCAATGGAACATGTAAGCAGAAAATCTGTAAGGATATATCATTCAACTTGACTTAACTGACATTTACAGAACACTCTAGTCAACAAAAGCAGAATACATATCCTTTTCAAGTGCACACAGAACATTTACCAAGATAAACCACACTCTGGGCAATAAAGTAAGTCTTAGTAAATTTGAAAGAATTCAAATCATACAAAGTTCCTTCTCTAACTACAACAGAATTAAATTAGAAACCCATAATAGAAAGATATCTGAAAAATCCCCCAAATATTTGGAAATTAAACAACACACTCCTAAATAACTCATGGTTGAGAGAAGAAACCACAAAGGAAATTAGAAACTATTTTGAATTGAATGAAAATGAAAATACAACACAACAAAATTTATGGGATGTAGCTAAGGCAGTGCTTAGAGAGAAATTCATAGCATTGAATGCTAAAAGGGGAAAGAAGAAGGGTGCCAAATCAACACCTAAAGAAACCAAAGAAACCAAAGGAAAGGAAGGAAATAATCAAGAGTCACAAATCAACAAAATAGAAAATGGAAAAGCAACAGAAAAAATCTGAAATCTTCATTTTCTGAAGAAAATGGAACCAAAAGATGGCTCTTTGAAAAGATCAATAAAATTGTTAATTAAACATATATTTAGAACCAGCCCTGATGGCCTAGTGGTTAAAGTTCGGCAGCCTGGGTTTGTTTTCTGGTTGCTGAACCACACCACCCATTTGTCAGTTGTCATGCTATGGTAGCAGCTCACATAAGAAGAACTAGAAGGATTTACAACTAGAATATACAACCATGTACTGGGGCTTTGGGGAGGAAGGAAAAAAAAAAGAGGAAGATTGGCAACAGATGTTAGCTCAGGGTGAATCTTTCCCTGTAAACAAATAATAAATAAATAATAAAATTAAAAAGAATTCCTCTTTAAAACAGAAAACAAAACAAAACATATATTTACTATCAGACTCAGCAATTCCACTCTTACATTTATCCAAGAGAAATTAACATGTCTATATTTGTAGTCAAACATTTATAGTAGGTTTATCTGTAATAGCCAAAACCTGAAAACAACCTAAATGTCCACCAGCTGGTGAATGAAACAAATTGTGGAATAGCCATACAATAGTGTTATGGGTTGAATTACATCCTCTAACTTTGTGTGTTCAAGCCCTAACTCCTGGCACCTCAGAATGTGACTGTGTTTGGAGACGGGTCTTTACAGAGGGGATTAAGGTAAGATGAGGTCATTAGGGTGAGCCCCAATCAAACAGGACTGGTGTCCTTAATGAAAGAAGAGGAACTTTGGACACAGACATGTACAGAGGGGAGACCATGTGAGGACACAGGGAGAAGGCACCATATACAAGCCGAGGAGAGAGACCTCAGAAGACACCAACCCTGCTGACACCTTGATCCTGGACTTCCAGCCTCCAGAACTGGGAGACAATGCATCTGTGTGTTTAAATCACCTAGTCTGTGGCACTTTGCTATGGCGGCCCCTGTAAACTAATGCAAAAGAATATTATTCAGCAAGAAAAACAAACAAACTACTGATTCCCCTAATGACATGGATGAACTCAAAAGCATTATGCTAAGAGAAATGTCAGAAACAAAAGACTACGTACTATGTAATTCCATGTGAAACTCTTAAAAAGGTGAAATTATAGTGGTTGCCAAGGAGCCTGGGGAGAGGAGTGACTGCAAAGGTACATGAGGGAACTTTTCGGTGATGGAAATGTTTGATATCATGATTGTGGCGCTGGGCACACAACTGTGTAAACTTGCCACAACTCATCAAATCCTATACTTAAAACTGGAGAACCATATTGTATATAAATTATACCTCAATAAACCTGATGCCAAAAAACCCACTGGATTTCAAGGTGGGGGTGAGGACACATGCTGAGAACATGCCCATAACTGAGGCACACAGGGATGAAGCATAATGATGGCAGCACTGGCAGAGGGAAGGAGAAAAACCGGGCAGAAATCAAGCTCCAGAGACATCAGAATGCAGTGCTGGCAAGAGGGGGCCATCGGAGGCTACGTGGCTCCAGTGTGTGTGTGGGGGAGTTAACAGGCCAGAGCAGGTTGGATTTGAGCCTTGTAGAGGCCCTTTGGGGGGGGGGGGGGTGTTCCCAACCCACTGGGAGAAGCCCACATCTGGTGTGTCTTCATTCTGCCAGATGGGAAACAAAAAGCCCAGGGGTGTGTGGGAGAATCAAATGCAGATGTGGTAATGAAACTAGGAGAGAAGTCAGAAGAGACCTGGGGGATGTCCCAGGAGAGCGGAATCATTGACCATGAGTGTGAGTGAGACTGCTGGGAGTGAAGAGCGCTCAGGAGAGTGGGACTAGTTACTCAAGGATCTAAGAAACTGATGTCTTAGGAATAACACCTGTGCACAAGAAAGGTGCCACCTCTTTGAGGCAGTCACTCACCTGTGCGCACACATGCACACTTTTCCTGAACCATTTGAAGATAAGTTGCAGACATCATGGTATCTCACCGTATGTTCTTCAGCTTGTAGCTCCTAAGGATATTCTCTTACACAATCACAGTGCCATTATCACACCCAAAAAATTCAACATTGATACAACATTATCTAAGATATAGTCTACTTTCAAATTTCCTCAATTGTCCCAAATTGCCTTTGATGGAATTTTTTGGATCTATGACTTATCACGGATCACGGATTGCATTTCACTGTCACGTCTCCTGAGTGTTTTATAGAACTATAGAGCAACTCAAACATTATGGAAGCGAGGCACATCTCACGATACGTGTTCTACAGCATCCCCACCTTTCTGTAATCAGAGAGAGCTCTTTCAAGTGGGAGGCTAGAGAGAACCACAAAATCCTAAAAAAGTCAAAGGAGCCTAAACCTCCCAGACCTTTTCACTACCCCACACCTTCCTTATCAACGGTACCCTTCTAAATATTCTGATGGGTGGGGGTGTTTTAGGCGGTAGAATAAAATGAGGAGCAAACCCCAAAGTCTGTAAAAGGAGGGGTTCGGGCTCCGCTCAGCTGCAGAAGTGGCCCCAGGACCGATTCCTTGCTGAGCCCTCAGATCTCCTAAACAACCAGGTTTTTCCATGAAGACCCATGTTAGGAGCCTGGTGCAGAGGAAAAGCACACAAGGACGCACCCTCTACCATCACTCTGACCCCAACGCTGCCATGCAGCCCCTCCTTCAGCTGCTCCATACCCCTACCTGATTCCATCCCAGCAGAAGGACCAACTGCCACAAACATCCCCTGGGTCTGCATGTACAGACGAGCAAGTGATCTTCTGGAAGCTGTCACCTACTTGGAGGGTTTCACTAAAACCAGTCTTTGGAGCTCCTGGTACGACGCTGGGCATTCAGGTCCCGGGAAGCTGACCCACCCTGTTGGACTGAATCAGGCTGGAAGGGACATTCATCCTGACAGCACATATGGGGCGCCACCCGGACTTTTCAACCAGGGCTGTCCCCTCGCCCAGAGCTTCCTGAGGACAGGACAGAAGGCTCCCCGGTGGCGGGGGTGGGGGGGAGGTAGTGTCTGGGTGACTGAAGATCCTGGGCAGGGGAAGGAAGGTCCCAAACCTCTTCACAAAGGACATGTCCAAAAGAAAGAAACAACAGCCACTCACCTCGGACCTGGCTTCCAGGAGACCCTGACCCAGTGTATCCTCTGGATTCTCTTTGAGGGCAAGAGCACGGTCCTGAGAGGACAGAGCTGGGAAGGAGAAATGAGTGACGCAGGGCTGGTCTGCCCATAGCCACCAGCCTAGCCAAAGCCCACCCCACCCCGGGCGCGGGGGAGAATCAGTGAGGAGCCAGGAACGGCCCGCAGGTGGGTTCGGAAGGGAGCTCCATTATCTGGCACATTCTGAAACAGCATCAGGGCTTAATTCTGCCACTCCATGTCTCAGACACTCCAATTAAGGAGGAAGAACACTGCCATTCCCTTCCTCTTTTCAGCATGCCTGAGACAGTGGGAACACGGGGAGCTGTGCACGGGGAAGAGGCAGGAGGCCCGATTCTGCTGGGTGCTTCGGAGAAACGAGCCTCACCTCTCTGAGTGTCAGTCTCAAGTGCAAATCCACAGCCCCACTGACTAAAAGAGCCAACTGTACCTGTCTCCCGGGGTTTCGAGGCAGGGGTCTCCATGGCGCCCCTCGGCAGCGTTCCCTGGAGGCGTGGGCACCTCTGCAGCCTCCCGGGCCCCAGGCCAGGCCCAGAGGAGCGGGTGCTGCTCCTGGGGCTCAGAGACAGAAGCCTGCAGGGGAGCCCCCTGCGCCCCCTGCGGTCGGGGTCAGGCAGGCTCGGCAGGCGCCCCCAGCCCCAGGCTGCGCTCGCGCCGCATCCCCCGCAGCCGCCCCACACTCCGCCCGGGGACGCGCGCGGGGCCGGGGCGGGCCGGGCTCAGCTGCCCGGAGCGGGCGGGCGCGGAGAAGGCCCGCAGACAGGCCCCGGGCGAACCGACACACCGACCGACCGTCGGACGGCTGCGCGAGCGAGCGGACCAGCCTCCCACAAAACGACACAGACCGCCACAAAGGAGCACCTCTGCGGCCGCCACGCGAGAGTGCGCCTGCGCGGAGCGGACGCGAACCACATCTCCCGGGAAGCTTTGCGCCGCGCTGGTGGCGGACTCCGTTTCCCAGAGGGCGTCTGGAGCCCCGGCAAAGACCCGACCCGGACGAGCGTGTGGCACAGCCTTCTGGGAAGTGTGGTTCCGGGGCCAGCAACCGTGTGGCGCCGCTCTCTCCAGACTCCACCCCTTGCTGCAGAAGTATCTCAAAATCTAACTGCGTTTGTGTGTGTGCGCGCATGTGCGTGTGCATGTGCGTTTGTATCCATCCTCGTGCTGGGCCGCTGTGTGTGTGTGTCTCCCGGTGGTGTCAGGTGTGCCATCCATCTTTGCAGGAAAGGTTCACGCCTCTGGCCCTGGGGATGCTGGGAGTGGTGGGTTGGCACCTGGGACCCCCGCGGAGGGAGAGCTCCAGCCCCGCTGTCAGGCCCCAGGAACTCGAGAAGGAGGGTCTGGATGGTGGCCCAGCTTTGACACAGCGCTCTAACATTTACACAGTGATGACGCCAATAACAACTAATATTTACTGAGCACTGATGGCATGCCGGGCACGTTTCCAAGGGTTTGACATATTTATTCTGGCAGAATGCTCACAATAGCCCAGTAAGGTTTGGTAACTATTACCCTCGTTTTCTAGATGAGGAATCTGGGGCGCAGAGAGATAGAGTAACTTGGTCCAGGTCACACAGTCAGAAGGAGGTGGAGCTAGGTTGAGTAACTCCAGAACCGAAGTTAATTACCGGATTTCTACTTGACTGTCACTTGACTCTCACTTGACTCCTGGGTGGCAAGACTCGCGTGCTGAGTGCACAACCCGTGTTCAATAGCAGACCCAGGACAAGAGCCTGAGAGGGTGTGGGACTTTGTGCACCTGAGCCTCCCAAGTCCAGTTGTGAATCTGTGAGTATTGTGACATGTGACTGTTGCCTTACAGGCTGGTCACTGTGTGAGTCTTTGTGTATCTGTAAATCTGTATGTATTTAAGTCTCGATGGGTGTAACAGATCAAGGTTAGTTTGTATGTGTGCGCACAACCACTCTACGTTCATTTCTGACTTTGTGTGGCTCTTGCCTTACATTTCTCATCTGTGTTTGATTGTGTGAGTGTGCCTCTGAGAAAGAGTGTATGCATGCACCTATGCACAGGTGAGTGTGTGAGCCTGTATGTGGCTGCTGCCTAACAGTTCCGGTGTATGACTGGATATGTGCATGTGTGCAGGCTTCTGTACGTGGGAGTGTAACTTGTATGCGCCTGTGCGCTTGCTTGTGAGTCTGGTGTGATTCTGTGTGTTTACATATAGCTGTTGAATCACAGGTCTGGTCTGAGTCTGTATAAATACATGTTCGTGTGCGTGTGGGTATGTCTCACGGTGGTCACACAGGTCTGAATGAGTTAGTGTGTGTACTTGTGCATGTGCCCTTCTGTGTGTTCTTTTATGGGACTGTTAGTTTCTGGTTCAAAGGATCATCTATGTCTGATTGCCTGGGTGTGTTCTGTGTACAGTATGTGTATGTCTTGCACAGGTCAATCTGTAGACCTGTATGTGTGTGGATGTTCTCTCACAATTCTGATGTGTATCAGGGTGGGTATGCACCTCTGTAAGTTTGTGGGACTGTGAGTCTCATAGGTCCAGTAGTGACTGTGTGTCTGTATATATGGCTCTGTATGTCACTCTGTGTGTGCGTGTACCCGCAGGGCTCATCGGTTTGTGCATCTTTGTATATCTGTGCCCATGTGTACATTGTATGTCACTGTGGGTCTCACGGATCTAGGTGTGTGACTATGTAAATCAGTACAATCCCAGGAGTTGTATTGAGTGCTCTGTCCACTCGCATCTCTGCCCACCAGCCCTGGAAAGTAACAAGACAGTAGCTACAGGGAGGTATCTAGCCTACAATGGAGTGGATGTGTGGGTGCTGTTATTCCTGTGTTCTGACTAGAATTCTGGAGCTGTGAAAGGGATTTATTCAAGAATACTTAGCGTAAGATTCTCACTTAGAGTGAGAGAGGTCCCAGGTCACTTTCTGACCTCTGAGTTCCCTATCCACGTAAAATCCTGAGGGATGATTAGCAGAGCTATGTGAAGTTCCAAAGAAATATGAATATATATAACACCCTAAAATGGCAGGTTTAAAAATGTGAGGTTTTAGAGACCAAAACACATTAATAACGTCTTACTCTGTTACTTATTACATTAAATTTTTGGCGTTACAACCTAAATACATGTTTCAATAATGACAAAGTAGTTGTATCAGACTATCCCTCGTGCCAATGACAATTATAAGCTTGCACAGAGGAATAGGTCTCAAGCAGAAAGCAATAGTCTTAAAGGGCTGACAATTGAGAGGTCAGAGTGTAGGGGTTCCAGATGGTTCTAAATTGAGAGGGAAAATCCAGGAACAGAGGCTGCCAAATAGGGATAAGCCTCAAAATCTGTATAAAAATTCCCCTTAAATCCTTGAGTGACTCCTAAACTGCACAAGACTCCAAGGACGCAGGGGAAAGATCAGTTGAAAGACTAAAAAGCTGAGTGGAGATTTCAACAGTTTTGCATTCAAATCTCACCAAGGGATTTATTAGATACCTGGAGCTTCCCATTGGAACCCCAGAGGATAAGAACTACAGCCCCAAGTTAAAGGATGTACCCAAGGACTAAGGGCAAAACTAAAAGAGACTACCTAAAAAGCCTAAAACCAAACTTCCACAGGGTCAAGGTGAATAATTTAACTGCCTGCTTGAATGAACTACTGAATACTCTTTAGAGGAAGATAACAGGATCCAGAACCACTTCAAAGCATGATGCACAATGGCCAATTCAAAAGAAAAAATTACTAGACATGCAAAAAAGCAGAAAAGTATGACTCATAATCAAGACAAAAAAGTCTGTATAAGGAAACCTAGAGATGACTCAGATGATGAAATTAGCAGATGAAGTGTTTAACACAACTATTATAAATATGTTAAAGAATTTACAAGAAAAGATAGGCAAAACAAATGAATGGATGAGGAATCACAGCAGAGAAATAGACCCTTAAATAGAACCAAACTGAAAAATTCATTGGTAAAAACAGATAAGTAGAAATTATCCAAACTGAAACATAGATAAAAAAGAATGAAGTGGGAATAAAAAGAAAGCAGAACAAGTCATCTGAGATCTGTGGGACTATATTATGTGGTCTAACACAGTGGCTCGCCAACATTTTGGTCTCAGAACCCCTTTACATGCTTAAAATTGAGTACCCCAAAGAGCTTTTGCTTATGTGAGTTATGTCTATATTTACTGCATTTAAAATTAAAACTGAGGACGTTTAGAAATATTGATTAATTCACTATAATGACAATATGCCCAATGCATTGTATTAGTTTCCTAGGGCTGATGTAACAAAGTAACACAAACTGAGTGGTTTAAACAACAGAAATTTATTGTCTTATAGTTCTAGAGGCTAGTAGTCAGATTAAGATGTCAGCAGGGCTGGTTCCTTCTGAGAATTATGAGGAAGAATCTGTTTGATGACTCTCCCACAGCTTCTGATGGTTTGCTGGCAATCTTTGTCAATTCTTCAACAATCTCTGGTTCATCTTCAGGTGGCATTCCTTTGTGTGTGTGTCAAAATTTCCCCTTTTTATAAGGACACCAGTAATATTGGATTAGGGATCACCCTAATGACCTCATTTTAATTTGATACCTCTGCAAAGACCCCATCTCCAAGTAAGATCACATGTTCACATACTAGGATTGGACCTCAACATAAGAATTTGGGGAGGGCACACAAACCATAACTCACGTTAACATAAATAACTCTTTTTTGAGGAAGATTAGCCCTGAGCTAACATCTGCTGCCAATCCTCCCCTTTTTGCTGAGGAAGACTGGCCCTGAGCTAATATCCGTGCCCATCTTCCTCTACTTTATATGTGGGATGACTACCACAGCATGGCTTGACAAGCAGTGCCATGTCTGCACTCAGGATCCGAAGCAGCGAACCCTGGGTCACTGAAGCAGAACATTCAAACTTAACTGCTGTGCCACTGGGCTGGCCCAACATTTTTTTAATGGAATAGAAACTCTACATTTTCAAAAGAAAAGAAAAGTAGTGAAAAGAATAGCACTATTTTACAATCTTTGCAAATCTCTTTAATGTAATAGAAGACAGCTGGACTCTCATATCTGCCTCAACATTCAATCTGTTGTGATATCACACATTGTATAGATTCTGGAAAACTACACTGGACACTCATGAGAGTGTTCTTATAAAAATATTTTTTTTTCTGTAGACCTCCTAAGAGAGTCTTGAAGAACGCTGAAGGCCCCTACACCACACTTTACTTTGAACGTCACTGATATAATATATATGTAATTGGAGTCCTAGAAAGAGAAGAAAGAATAGAGAAGAAGAATTATCTGAAGAGATAGCAGCTGTATTTTTCTCCCAAAATTGAGGAAAGACATCAACCCCAAAATCCAAGCAACTCAGTCAACCGAGAAAGGGTGAACAGAAAGAGATCACACCCAGTCAAACTACTGAACACAAGACATGAAAAGGGACAATAACAACAAAAAGACACATGCCATTCAGGGTGACAATAAGAATAATTATGACTAACTTCTCAACAGAAACCATGGCGGCCAGAAGACAATTAAGTGAAATCTTCCAAGTGCTGTAAGAAAAAAAACCCTGTCAGCTAAGAATCATGTTCAGCAAAAATTATTATCTAAAAATAAAAGGCCGGGCCATCACCAGTGGCCTAGTGATTAAGTTCCGTGTGCCCTGCTTCAGTGGTCCAGGTACAGTTCCCAGGCATGGACCTATACCACTCGTCTGTCAGTGGCCATGCTGTGGCAGCGGCTCACATACAAAAAAAAAAAATGAAGTTTGGCAATGGACATTAGCTCAGGGCGAATCTTCCTCAGCAAAAATAAAATAAAAATAAAAGGCAAAATAGATAGGGATATTTCAGAAATTCAAAACCTGAGAGAATTTGTTAAAAGCAGTATGAGAAATGCCAAACAAAGTCTGGAGGAAAAAGATCTCAGATAAAAATCCAGATCTTCAGGAAGGAATGGATATTACAAAAAGGGTAAATTTGTGAGCACATGCAAAATGCTATTTTTCTTAACTTCTAAAAAAATCTATGGATTGCTTAAGGCAAAAATATAATAAAATATTGTAGGGCTTTTAACATATTCAGAAATAAAATAAATGACAATAGTAGCATAAAGGGGAGTAAATGGCATTTTAGTGTAATACGACAATTTTCTTTAAAGTAGTATAATATTAATTTAAAGTATACTGTGATAAACTAAAAATGAGTATTATAATGCAATGGCTAAAAAATATACAAGAGGCAGAGTTAAAAAGCCAAGAAATGAGATAAAATAGAACACTAAAAATTACTTGATTAACCCAAGAGAAGTTATAAAAGTTGAAGCAAAGGGAACAAAGAAGATAAGAGACAAAAAGATAACAAAGAGTAAGATAGTAGACATAAAGTCAACATTCCAATAATTACATTCAAATTAGTGGACTAAACACACTATCTAAAAGGCAGAGGTTATTTGACTACATTAAAAAAGGAAAACAAGATACAACTATATACTCTTTATAAAAGATGCCCTCTAAATATAAAGGCATAGAGACATGGAAAGGAAAAGTATGAAAAAAGATATCGTGTGAAAAACACTTGTCACAAGAAAGCTGGAGCGGTTATTAATATCAGCAAAAGTAGACCTAAAGACAAAGAGTATAACCACATATTAAGAAGGACATTGAGTAATGATAAAAGACCCACTTCATCCTGAGGACATAGTAATACTAAATGTTTATACTGTATACTTAATAATACAGCTCTAAAATATATTAAATAAAAGTTGACATGAGTAAAAGAAGAAATAGACAAATCTGTGAACATCCGAAGGAGACTTGAACAATTCTCTCTCAGTAATTGATAGAACAGGCAAGCCAAAAACATAAGAAGAGAGAAGAATTAAACAATACTGTTGATCATTTTGACCTAATTGCATGTATAGAGCACCAGACGAGACAACTGCAGAAAACACATTCTTTTCAAGTTTGTATTATATTATATTATATGTTATATATTATACATCAAGATAGACTATTGCTGGCCTGTTAAACAAATTTAATAACCTAAAAAGGATTTAGATCATATAGAATATGTTTTCAGACCACAATGGAATTAAATCAGAAAGCAAAAGCAAAAAATATAACTAAAGTATCCCCAAATATTTGGAAATTAAATACATTTATAAATAACCATATGTCAAAGAAGAAATCACAAGGGAAATTAGAAAATGTTTTTAAGTGAATGATAAAAATACATTTCAAAATTAATGAGATGCTGCTAAAACAGTGCTTAGAGGAAAATTTATAGCTTAAATTCATATATTTGAAGAGAAAAAAGGCTAAAAATCATAATTTAAGCTGCTAACTAAAAATAACAAAAATTAAACCCAAAGAAAGTAAAAGAAAAGAAAAAATTTAAGAGATGAAGTCAGTGAAATAGAAAACAGATGAATAACGAAAATCAACAAAGCCAAAAGTTGAATATCTGAAAAGGTGAATAAAATTGATAAACCCCTGTAAAACTGATCAAGGAAGAGAGAAAACACAAATTACCAACATAAAGAGTAAAAGAAGAGAGATACTTATAAATACTTTTGACTTAAAAAAGATAATAAGGGAGTGTTATTAGCAAATTTAACAACAAAGTGCCAACAATTTGACAACTTAGATAAAATGGTTAATCCCTTGAAAAATGTAATTTACCAAGACTGACACAAGAAGAAAAAGAAAATCTGAATAGCCCTATAACTAAAAAAAGAAGGAAGCAAAGAAAGAAGGAAGGAAGGGAAGAAGGAAAGGGGAAAGGAAGAAAGAGAGAAATAAAACCCTGGAATTTAAAACTTTCTTAAAAATAAAATTTCAGGCTCAGGTGGTGAATTCCATTAAACATTTAAAGAAGAAATAATGCCAATTTTACAAAAAATATTCTATAAAATAAAAGGGGAGGGAACACTTTCTGGCTATTTTTCAGAGGCTTAAATAATCTGAATGCCAAAACCTGACAAGGACATTACAAGGAAAGAAAATTACAGAACATAGATACAAGAAAACAGATGCAAAAGTCTTAAACAAAATATTAGCAAACCCAATCCAGCAATACTTAAAAAAGGATAATATATCATGACCAAGTGGAGTTTATCCAAGGAATGCAAAGTTGGTTTAATATTTGGAAATCAATCAACTTGATTAGCCTAATGAACAGAATAAACTATTTAAAATTTTCTCAGCAGATATAGGAAAAACATTTGATAAGATAACACCTTTTTTATGGATAGAAATTGAAAAGCTCCTTCCAAATTTTTAAAAGAAAAGCAAAGGGCCAAGAATAGTTCAGATAATTTGGAAGAAGAATAAAGTTGAAGGAGTTACACCATATGATTAAAAGACTAAATACAAAGCTGCAGCAGTTAAGACATGTGGCATGTGCCTAAAATAGACAAATAGATCAAAGGAACAAAATATGAAGCCTAGAAAAGACTCACACATACAGAGTTAACTCATATACCACAAAGTTCTGATGGATCGTCATGGTGACAGGAAAGTCTAGTCAACAAATCATGTTGGAAAAACTAGATAATCATATGAGAAAAAATAAAAAAGAACTCCTCTACCTCACAACATACACAAAAATTAATTTGAGATAGATCATAGACCTTAGTATAAAAGCTAGAACCATAAAGTACCGTGTTTATCCTGAATAAAATAGAATATCTTTACAACCTTGGACTAGACAGATTTCTTATGCAGTACACAAAAGGTACTAACCATAACATAAAAGAAAAAACTGATAAGGACTTCGTCAGACACAAAACTTATGCTCATTAAAATATTGTATCAAAAAACTAAAACAGTACGTGTTGGCAAGGACCAGAGCTCATCCTTTCTCTTTCCTGGATGTTTGTGGCATGGCCAAGGCAGACCCTTCTCTGCTGGAACTTTGGCCATGGTGGGTACAGACATCTACCCCCGGGTTCTGCTCTTGAATCATGAGAATGGGGGGGACTGTGTGCATGTAAGGTCCCATCTATTTTCTTGTAGTAAAGTATTCTGCTACTAAACCTATGTTATATCTGCACTGTGCAGTGCTACTGATATGTGTCCATGAGCTCCTTATACCTCACTTGGCACCCAACTTCACGCCCACAACACTCAACCTGGTCTATTCACAGATAGCAGGTGATGGAGGCCAGAAGGTGGGATTGGCTGCCTGGGTTTATAGAACAGAGAACACCCACTGCCCAAAAGGCCAAACCCATACTGTGAACCCCACAGGCTGTGCTTGGGCCCACTGAGGTGAGCAGCCCAGGGCTCTGTCCAACTCCTGTGGACCTTGGGCTCTGTCAGGCCATGTGCACTCCGAGAGCTGGAGCTGGCGTCACAAGATGCAGCCACTTTTCTGATGCCCACAGATGCCTTCTGCATTGCCCTGGGCCTCAGGGGAAAACCCACCTCCTCAGCCTCGACCTGCATGCAGGGCATAGAGAATGCAGAGGTGGGGCACAGAATTTTCCACACTGGCTCAGTTATCAGCCAGTGGCTAACTGGGAGCCCCACAGAAAAAAGGCAAGAAGAAAGGAAACTCTGTTAACAGAGTTTATACCACAGACACCTGGGTGAGAGGAAAGTGCTGGCCGCTTTCTGGGTGACAAGGCAATAAATGCACAACTCTCCGCTATTTTACTCCAAATCAAAACCAATTTGCACACTTTCTGTTTTAAATAACCATTTACCTGAAGTATTTTCTTCACCTCAAATTCTTTTCCATTGTTGTCTGTATACAAAACTCAGTAAAAACCATCACACATCGACCAAAGGTGTTCAGGGTTCTCTTACTGTTAATTCGTAAGTGATTACGTGAAAAAGTTGGTGTAACGAGGATTTGCTGCTAGTAAGGCAAGTTTGCTTAGAATACTACCTAGCTGTAATCTGCACTTTTTAATGCTAATCTGATTAGCATTAGAAGACAGAAAATCTTTCTCTGCCAAACCTGGTTTCTAATGTCATGTGTATTGTGAGAACTAAAATTCCACATGCTGCCTGGACGTCTTTGAGCCTCACAGGACCCCAAAGGCCTAACCGTTAATTCCCCCGCTCCTGACAGATATGCCCCCCTCCCCAACAGGAAAGGCTCTAATCCAGGTGGTTTCTCTATCAGCCGGACCAGCATTCCATCCAGTCCTCAATCTAATGGGTCTCCCCTAAACCTCTTAGCCCAAGAATTATTCAAACAAGACAATCGCATGCTCCCATGGGAACCAGGGAGCAGCTCACCCTCTTCCTACCACAAAGCCTACCTCCCACGGCCCCCTCTGGTTTACTCTGCTCCCTAGTGCAATCCACGTGTGGTTTTGCATGGTGTCCTTCCCTGGGCCCTGAGCATATGTGACTAACAAACTTCTGTCAACCATCTGGCCAGTGCTGGGGGTCATATGTTTGGCTATCTTGTATTATTTAGGACAGAGTATCCCTCCCTCATCAATGGGGTAAGTAGGAGGTGATCAGAACACTGGGTTTGCTACAAAAACTATTTGTTAGAGAAGCCACAGAATTATCTTCTTCATTACACTTCTGTCTTCCACTTTCCAGAAAAAAGATCCCTTCTCTAATTTTTCCAAAATAATTCAACAATTATAAAACAGGTTATTTCTCTGTATGTTACAACTTATGACTACTATGTTGCCCTAATTTACCAATTTTATATACTTTAGAATCTGTATACAATGTAGAATGTCGGTATATTAGCTAATTATCTAAATGCACAGGGTTCAAGAAACTTCTTCTGTAAAGGACTAGTTACTATTTTAGGCTTTGCAGGCTCGTTATGGACTGAACTGTGTTCCTCCAATTTTGTATGTTAAAGCCTGCTGTGGTCTGAATATTAGTGTCCCACCCAAAGTTCCTATGTTGAAATCCTCACCTCCAAAGTGATGGCATGAGGAGGTGGAGCCTTGGGAAGGTGGTTAGGGCATGAAGACAGAGCCCTCATAAATAGGATGAGTGCCTTCATAAAACAGGCCCCAGAGAGAGTGCTTCTTGTCCCTTCCACCACATGAGGACACTGCGGGAAGGCAGCACCTTGATCTTGGGCTTTCCAGCCCCCAGAACTTGGAGAAATAAATTTCTGTTGTTTATGAGCCACCCAGTGGATGGTGTATCTGTTATAGCAGCCTGAACAGGTTAAAACAAAGCCCTAAACCCAGTGTGACCGGATTTGAAGACAGGGCCTTTAAACGGATAATTAAGGTTAGTTGAAGTCATAAGGATGGGGCCCTCATCCAACAGAACTGATGTCCATATAAGAAGAGGAAGAGATACTAAGAATGCGCACTGAGGAAAGGCCATGTGAAGACACGGCGAGGAGGTGGCCACCTACACACCAAGGAGAGAGGCCTTAGGAAAAACCAAACCTGCCAGCACCTTGATCCCAGAATTGCAGCCTCTAGAACTGTGAGAAAGTAAATTTCTGTCGTTTAAGCCATCCAGCCTGTAGTATTTTGTTATAGCAGCCTAGTAAGCTAACACAGGCTAATAGTTTCTGTCACAACTATTCAACTCTGCCTTTGTAGAGTGAAAGCAGTCATAGACAATATATAAACAAAGGGATGTGACTATGTTCCAAGAAACGTCACAAAAACAGGTATAGGCTACATGGCCAGAGTTTGCTGACCCCTGATCTCCAGTACTTAAAGCTATGTCTATATAGTGGGCATCAGACTCGAAGTGTGAGCCTCACCTTCTCATACGTCACATCACTTATAGATCCAACAGACGTTATTTCTACACGTTTTCTAGAAACTCACTATGATGTATAAAAAGACTTAACTTTCACGTATGACTCCATGGTGTTAAAAATGTTATTTATAAGTTTCCCCTCAGTGTTTTAAAATTTTTAGTAAGAGATAATATTACAGTAAAACATTTCATACATTTTTTACGTTCTTAGTTCTTGTTATGATGAGCCTATTAATATTGAATACATGACATGTGAAATAGTTCCCACAATTACATTCATAGGATTTTCTTGTTTATTAATTTATTGATGTTGAGGAATGCCTGTGTTTATGCTGAAATATTTCCCACATTAAATACATTTATTGAATTTCTCTCCAGTCTGAATTTCTTTGTAACTGGCACATTATAAAGGTTTCTTTCTCTTATGAATCCTTTGATGTTGAAGAAGGTATGCATTCACAGTGAAGACCTTTCCACATTCCTTACATTGATAAGGTTTTTCTCCAGTATGCATCTTCTGGTGTTGAGTCAGATGTGCACTCTGACCAAAGGTTTTCCCACACTCATTACACTTGTAGGGTTTTTCTTCAGTATGAGTTCTCTGATGTTGATTAAGGTGTGTACTTCTGCTGAAAGATTTGTCACATTTTTTGCATTTATAAGGTTTCTCTCCAGTATGACTTCTCTGGTGTTGAGTGAGGTGTGTATTCCATCAAAAAGCTTTCCCACAGTCACTACATTCAAAGGGTTTTTCTCCAGTATGGATCCTCTTATGTTGAATAAGGGATGACTTATGACTATAGGCTTTGCCACATTCAGTACATTCATAGGGCTTCTCTCCAGAATGTGTTCTCAGGTGTAAAGTAAGCTGGATGCTCTGGGTAAAGGCTTTCCCACATTCTTTACATTCGAATGGTTTTTCTCCAGTATGAATCCTTTTGTGTTGTTTCAGGGATGAGCTATGACTATAGGTTTTACCACATTCGGTACATTCATAAGGTTTCTCTCCAGAATGAGTTCTTAGATGTAGAGTAAGTTGAATGTTCTGAATAAAGGCCTTGCCACATTGATTACATTTATATGGTTTCTCCCGAGTATGAGTTTTCCAATGCAGAGTTAAATGTGAACTTTGGCTAAAGGCCTTCCCACACTGATTACATTCATAAGGTTTCTCTCCTGTGTGAATCCTCTGATGCTGTGTGAGGCATGTACTTTGGCTGAAGGCTTTCCCACACTCACTACACTCAGAGCGTTTTTCTCTGGTATGAGTTCTCTGATGTAGAATAAGAGATGAGTCCCAGCTGAACGACT
The DNA here is from genome assembly GCF_041296235.1 of Equus asinus. Classification (NCBI taxonomy): domain Eukaryota; kingdom Metazoa; phylum Chordata; class Mammalia; order Perissodactyla; family Equidae; genus Equus; species Equus asinus. Next base: position 99,886,140 of record NC_091797.1, read on the forward strand.
TCCCACATATATTACGCTCATATGGTTGCTCTCCTGTGTGACATCTTTCATGCTGTATAAGGTGTGTTCCCCTGCTGAAAGATATCCCAAAATTTTTACATTTGAAGGGCTTTCCCCTAGCACCAACCTTCTGACACCTAACAACATACAAATTTGTTCCAGTATGAGTACTCTGGTGTTGAGTGACATCCAAGCCACAGCTGAAGCATTTCCCACATTTAGCACATTCGTATGGTGTTTCACTTGTGTAGATTCTCTGATGATTGCTTAGATCTAGGTTATGTGACAAGCTACTGTCATTGCACTCCTTTTTATGCATTATTTTCCCTGAAGTTATTTTGTGTTGAGTAACAAAGTTTGATTGCTGTCTAAATTCTTTCTCAAGTCCATTATCTTCATGAATACTCTCCTGAGTCAGGCTCTTCTTTTGGGTAAATGCCATTTGCCCTAGATGGCTCTCTAAACAGCCAAGAGATTCTGGGCCTTCTCTGGTGGAGTAACAGATTCCATTCTGTTTACCTCTGTTGATTATCACACCCTGGGAAAAGTCTTTAGAAATTAATTGCTTCAGATTTGTCTCTTCAGTTCCAGATCTGTTCTCTTGGCCTGAAATAAATTTTAAAATGGAGGATATTTGACCATTTAGACAGATAGAAAGTGTGAGCTAGTCAAAACCACATATAATATGTTACTATTACTTTTATTCTTTGATTCCCCAAACAGAGACATGTTTTGAGGGCTTTGACTGATGTCAAATATGTCATGTAAGCCAAGAACCACTGTGCACAGGAGCAGGAAGAAGTGAACAGGGACACACAAGTGGTTACAGGGTGCTGATAAGTGAAGCAAATGAGGACTATCTTTCTGGAATGACTGAAGGGTGAAAACCAGGACCTTGAGAATGGATGAGGAGTAGTGATGAGGGGAATCAGGATAAGAACCAGTGAAGGAAAAGCAGATCTGGGTGTAACTGGAATCACTGTGTGCCTGGGTCACTGGGAAATGTCAGCACTAATCTCTCAGCCTCCAACCTCTTTTGCCTGTTTGTCCATCTTGTAAGCTGCCACAGCTGACTCCCCTGAAACACCAATTCACCAGGTCTGTAAGGATGGTCCCATTCCACCCATTCTCCTGCTGCCATCAGAGGCAACCTACCACCACTTTTGAGTCAGGTACAGGGTCACTGAGTTGGGAAGTGACGAGCAGAAAGGGCACAGGCAGAGTCTACCGCAGGCGAGGGCACATGAGAAGACAAGGAGCAGAGGAGCTGAGTGAACTGGAGAGCAACTGTGGGACATCTGCTGAGGCCGAATGCAGCACGGGGTGACAGTGCAGGTTCTGGCAGGTGATGGCGTGGCTATGAGGACATTCCTAGTAGACTTGCCTAACAGCAACACTGAAGGTGGATTAAGAGAAGAGAGAAGGAATGGAGAAATCCCAGCCACAGCTTGTGATGGCTTGGGTTGACACGGGGCAGCAGTGTCTGGGTGATTCAATCAGAACCAGGAGACAGGGTCTGCAGGGGGTGAGGGGCGGGAGGCATCAGGTCACTAAAGGGTTTCTGCGCTGAATTTGAAGGGACAGCTGAGGGTGGAGGGATGAGAGCTGAGGGGAGGCAGGGCAGGGCTGCAGTGCCGGGTGGACAGAGGGCCGGGTGCAGACAGTGAGCTTTCAGTATGGGTGGCTCTTAGGTCTGCAAGTGTCAGAAGGAACAGAGAAGAGCAAAGGGGGACAGGGACAGAAGATGGAGGAAGGCAAATGTCTGAGGTGTGGTGTCAGGAAACCAAGGAGGAGAGGGCATGAGGAGGCAAGAGCTGCAAGAACTTCTGGAAACAGGGATAGAAAGCCTCTCCAGACCTGACTAGACAACAGATGTGCACCCAGGACAGCTGGGGAGAGGCTGGCGGTGCAGGAACTACAAGGGGACGAGAAGAAAGGGTGGCAAAAGGGGCATGACAGTCCAATGAGGGGCTTTTCTCGAGAAGGCAGAATGGCTGGCAGCCGGGGAAGGGAGTGCACCCAGGAGGAGGGAAGAAGAAAGCACAGCTGGGGAGGGCCTGGGCCCAGGTGGGAGAGGAGCAGAGTGCAGGAGGTGGCTCCTGCACGGGGACTGTTCCCATGCAGCCCTGCATCACATGGGAAGGCTCTGTGGCAGCACTTCTAGAAACCACCAGCTCGCTGGACAGCCTTGTGCATGAGCCCCCAGAACTGCTTCCCGCCTGCTCACCTGGAGAGGGGTCCCTAGGGATGTCCATCCATGGTGATCCGCCCTGCTCCAACTGGGCTTGGAATCCTGGTGTCCTGCTCGGGAAAGACAAGAGGCGTAGGTTTTGGGGCTCATGACAGGTGTGACCCCAGGGCCCTGCCTCCATTCTCCTGCCTTCAGGACCTTTGCAGTATGAATACGGGTTGGGGGGCCACCTCAGCCTCCCACTCCTGACCACACAAAGGACAAGCAGCAGAAACACCCTGAGTCCTTTGTCCTCTGAACACTGACGCGCGATTCCATGGGTCAGAGGCCTTGGGACTTCAGGATTCAGGGTTTATACAGAGAAGAGAAAGTGACTCCTCCTTCTTCAGCCCCTATGGGCAGAGAAGGTGCACACAGGCCCCCAAAGACTGGGAGGCAAACGTGCGTTTGCAAGTCTAAAACCTCCTCCCAAGTGTTTGTTGCATCTTTTAAAATGATGCACATTTTCAGGGGGCGGAGCAAAATGGTGGGGTGAGCTGACCCAGGATTCTCTCCCCTCCAAAATACAACAAAAGATTGGAAGAACTGAATTTCAGAGAATAAACATAATGCCAGCTCATTAGAGGCTTACAATACCAAGAAGGCAGAGATCATAAACCTTGCTTACACCCTCGGAGGTGCTGGAACGGTAGGAGAGAACATCGCTCCCTCCCCTAGAGTCTGCGATCACTGCGGCGCAGGTCGGGAAGGAGCAGGGGAGGGGCCGCGCGACCGGGGGATCATCCAGGACTCCTGCCGCTGGTTCAGTGGAGACCCGCTGACGGAGGAAAGCTTCCGTCGGCAGGGACCCCATAAATCAAGGGCCTTGGGAGACCAGAGAACAGAACTGATCTGAACCCAGACCAGCGGCGTGTGAGTAACAGCTCCTCCCCCCCCCCCCCCAGAGAAGCCAGTGGGCGCCGCCATCTTGCCCCAAGGCAGAGAGCTCATAACACGCCGCTCTCGACCCCCATCTAGTGGCGACAGGCTGTAACTGCAACAGAATTCTACCACCATGCGAAAAAACTGCTCCTCTACCATCCAGCAATTTATAAAAGCCCCAGACCAGAAGGAAAACAATAAAAGCATAGAATTAAGTCCTGAGGACTTGGAGTTAGGTAAACTAAGTGATAATGAGTTCAGAGCAGCTATAATCAAAAACCTCAATAAGGTAGAGAGAAAGATAGAGAAACAAGCCGAGTTCTGGAGTTACTTCACAAAAGAGACTGAAATCATAAAGAAGAATCAAACAGAATTACTTGAGATGAAAAACACAATGGACCAGATAAAACAGAATACAGATTCCCTGAATGCCCGTGTAGACAACATAGAGGAGAAAATTAGCATAATCGAAGATAGACAGGCTGAATGGCGCCAGACAGAGGAAGAGAACTGAGAATTAAAAAAAATGAGGAAAATCTCCGAGAGATAATGGATTCAATGAGGAGTAAGAACATAAGGATCATAGGAATTCCCGAGAATATGGAAAGGGAAAATGGAGCAGAAAGTGTGCTTAGCGAAATTATTGAAGAGAACTTCCCAAATCTAGGGATCGACGGAGAAATGTGTGTAGAGGAGGGTTTTAGATCTCCTAGATTTGTCAATGTAAAAAGACCTACTGCAAGGCACATAGTAGTAAAGTTGGCAAAAAGGAAAGATAAGGAAAGAATACTCAGGGAAGTAAGAAAAAAAAAGAGAATAACCTATAAAGGAGCCCCTATCAGACTGTCAGTGGATTTCTCTACAGAAACCCTACAAGCTAGGAGAGAATGGAGTGACATATTCAAAGCTTTAAAGGATAAAAATCTTCAGCCAAGAATACTCTATCCAGCAAGAATTTCCTTCAGATATGAGGGAGAAATTAAATCTTTTCCAGACAAACAAAAGTTAAGGAAATTTGTAACTAAAAGCCCTCCATTACAAGAAATCCTCAAGAAGGCTCTCATACCTGAAAAAAGTAAAAAGGGAGAAAGGGGACACAATCCACAGACTAGGGAGACTGATGGATAGAACCAGAACAGGATAGCAAATATTCAACTATAACATTAGGGTAAAGGTAAGGAAACTACCAAAACAAGGATGATCTTAGCACTCTAACTACCAATTAATAAGACGGGTTGGAATAAAAAATGAAAATAATTATTTAGGAGGGGAAGAGCAAAGCGTCTAACTCAGTATTCGTCAAGTAAGTAAGAGACCACCAGAGAATAGACTATATTATACATGAGATTCTAAATACAAACTTCAAGGTAGACACTAAAATAAAGTACAGAACAGAGTCATAAATCATAAATAAGGAAAAATCTAAGAAACACAGCATAAGAAATTGCAGTATTAAATGGGTAGTCTAAAGCAAATAGGAAAAGAAACGCAGGAAAACAAGATAATGAGCGACAGATTAACAGCACTAAGTCCACATGCATCAATAATCACTCTCAATGTGAACGGATTGAACTCTCCAATAAAAAGACACAGAGTGGCAAAATGGATTAAAGAACATGATCCAACAATTTGTTGCCTCCAGGAAACACACCTCAGCCCCAAGGACAAACACAGACTCAGGGTGAAGGGGTGGAGGACAATACTTCAAGCAAATAGCAAGGAAAAAAAGGCAGGTGTTGCAATTCTTATATCAGAACAAGTGGATTTCAAAATAAGACAGGTAAAGAGAGACACAGAGGGACAATATATAATGATCAAAGGGACACTTCATCAAGAAGAAATAACGCTTATAAATATCTATGCACCCAACAGAGGAGCGCCAAGATTCATAAAGCAGCTATTAACAGACCTAAAGGAAGATGTTAAAAACAACACAGTAATAGTAGGGGACCTCAACACCCCACTCACATCAATTGACAGATCATCCAGACAGAAAATCAACAAGGAAATAGTGGAGCTAAATGAAAAACTAAAACAATTGGACTTAATAGACATATATAGATCACTCCACCCTGAAGGAGCTGAATACACATTCTTCTCAAGTGCACATGGAACATTCTCAAGGATAGACCATATGTTGGGAAACAAGGCAAGACTCTACAAATTTAAAAAAAATTGACATAACAACAAGCATCTTCGCCGATCATAATGCTATAAGGCTAGAAATTAATTACAAGAAAAAGCTGAGAAAGGCACAAAGATGTGGAGACTAAACAACACGCTACTGAACAAGCAATGGGTCACTGAAGAAATTAAAGAAGAAATAAAAAAATACCTGGAAACAAATGAAAATGATAACATGACATACCAACTCATATGGGATACAGCAAAAGCTGTATTAAGAGGAAAATTCATCGCAATACAGGCACATCTTAACAAACAAGAAAAATCCCAAATAAGCAATCTTAAACTACACCTAACTGCACCAGAGAAAAAAGAACAAATAAAACCCAAAGTCAGCAGAAGGAGAGAAACAATAAAAGTCAGAGCAGAAATAAATACTATTGAAACGAAAAAGGCAGTAGAAAGGATCAATGAAACAAAGAGCTTGTTCTTTGAGAAGATAAATAAAATTGACAAACCCCTAGCCAGACTTACAAAGAAAAAAAGGGAGAAAGCTCAAATAAACAAAATCAGAAATGAGCGAGGAGAAATAACAACAGACTCTGCAGAAATACAACGGATTATAAGAGAATACTACAAAAAACTATATGCCAACAGAATGGATAACCTAGAGGAAATGGATAAATTCTTGGACTCCTACAACCTCCCAAAGCTCACTCAAGAAGAGGCAGACAATTCGAACAGACCAATCACAAGGAAAGAGATTGAAACAGCAATCAAAAACATCCCAAAGAATAAACCCCAGGACCAGATGTCTTTCCTGGGGAATTCTACCAAACTTTCAGAGAAGATTTAATACCTATCCTTTCCAAGCTATTCCAAAAAATAAGGGAGGATGGAACACTTCCTAACACATTCTATGAGGCCAAAATCACGCTGATACCAAAACCTGACAAGGACACCATGAAAAAAGAGAACTACAGGCCAATATCACTGATGAACATAGATGCAAAAATTCTAAACAAAATTTTGGCAACCAGAATTCAGCAATTTATCTAAAGGATCATACATCATGATCAGGTGGGATTCATACCAGGAACACAGGGATGGTTCAACATCCACAAATCAATCAATGTGATACACCACATCAACAAACTGAGGAATAAAAACCACATGATCATCTCAATAGATGCAGAGAAGGCATTTGACAAGATCCAACAGCCATTTATGATAAAAACTCTGAACAAAATGGGCATAGAAGGAAACTACCTCAACATAATAAAAGCCATATATGACAAAGCCATAGCCAACATCATACTCAATGGGCAAAAACTGAACGCCATCCCCCTGAAAACAGGAACGGGACAAGGATGCCCTCTATCACCACTCTTATTTAACATAATACTGGAGGTCCTGGCCAGAGCAATCAGGCAAGAAAAAGGAATAAAAGGAATCCAAATAGGGAAGGAAGAAGTGAAACTCTCACTATTTGCAGACGACATGATCTTATATATAGAAAACCCCAAAGAATCCATTGGAAAACTCTTAGAAGTAATCAACAACTACAACAAAGTTGCAGGGTACAAAATCAGTTTGCATAAATCAGTAGAATTTCTATATTCTAATAACGAACTAACAGAAAAAGAACTCAAGAACACAATACCATTCACAATCGCAACAAAAAGAATAAAATACCTCTGGGTAAATTTAACTAAGGAAGTGAAGGACCTATATAATGAAAATTACAAGGCCTTTCTGAGAGAATTGGATGACGACATAAGGAGATGGAAAGACATTCCATGGACATGGTTTGGAAGAATAAACATAGTTAAAATGTCCGTTCTACCTAAAGCAATCTACAGATTCAACGCCATCCCAATAAAAATCCCAATGGCATTCTTTACAGAATTAGAACAAAGAATCCTAAAATTCATATGGGGCAACAAAAGACCCCGAATTTCTAAAGCAATCCTGAGAAAAAAGAACAAAACGGGAGGCAGCACAATCCCTGCCTTCAAAACATACTACAAAGCTACAGTAATCAAAACAGCATGGTACTGGTACAAAAACAGGTGCACAGATCAATGGAACAGAATTGAAAGCCCAGAAATAAAACCATATATCTATGGACAGCTTATCTTTGACAAAGGAGCTGAGGGCATACAATGGAGAAAAGAAAGTCTTTTCAACAAATGGTGCTGGGAAAACTGGAAAGCCACATGTGAAAGAATGAAAATTGACCATTTTTTTCACCATTCACAAAAATAAACTCAAAATGGATCAAAGACCTAAATGTGAGACCTGAAACCATAAGGCTTCTAGAAGAAAACGTAGGCAGTACACTCTTTGACATCAGTATTAAAAGGATCTTTTCGGGCACCATGTCTTCTCAGAGAAGGGAAACAATAGAAAGAATAAACAAATGGGACTTCATCACACTAAAGAGCTTCTTCATGACAAATGAAAACAGGATTGAAACAAAAAACAATCCACTAACTGGGAAAAAATATTTGCAAGTCATATATCTGACAAAGGGTTAATCTCCATAATATATAAAGAACTCTCGCAACTCAACAACAAAACATCAAACAACCCGATCAAAAAATGGGCTGGAGACATGAACAGACATTTCTCCAAAGAAGATACACTGATGGCCAATAGGCACATGAAAAGATGCTCATCATCGCTGATCATCAGGGAAATGCAAATCAAAACTACACTAAGATATCACCTTCCACCCATTAGAATGACAAAAATATCTAAAACTAATAGTAACAAATGTTGGAGAGGTTGTGGAGAAAAAGGAACCCTCATGCACTGCTGGTGGGAATGAACTGGTGCAGCCACTATGGAAAACAGTATGGAGATTCCGCAAAAAATTAAAAATAGAACTACCATACGATCCAGCCATCCCACTACTGGGTATCTATCCAAAGAGCTTGAAGTCAGCAATCCCAAAAGTCCTATGTACCCCAATGTTCATTGCAGCATTATTTACAATCACCAAGACATGGAAGCAACCTAAGTGCCCATCAACAGATGAATGGATAAAGAAGATGTGATATATATATACAATGGAATACTACTCAGCTGTAAAACAGAACAAAATCATTCCATTTGCAATAACATGGATGGACCTTGAGGGAATTATGTTAAGTGAAATAAGCCGGCTAGAGAAAGATAATCTGTGTATGACTCCACTCATATGAAGAATTTAAAAATGTGGACTAAGTGAACAGTTTAGTGGACACCAGGGGAAAGGTGGGGTGGGGGGTGGGCACAAAGGGTGAAGTGGTGCACCTACAACACGAATGACAAACATTAATGTACAACTGAAATTTCACAAGATTGTAACCTATCATTAACTCAATAAAAAAATTTTACTCATCATATGCTGGATCTTGAGCTATTTATTTAATATCCTGTGACATTTGATTATCTTACAGGCTCTTCGTTCAGTGAAGTGTGAGCAGACATTCTGACAACTAATGTGCACCTGCCACATTAGGGCAACACGGGGATTCATTTGCTCCTGGAGGTTGATTTCTGTCCTAGAATTTGCTCCAGCATCCACGTGTTGCTCCTGTCTGTTGTCCCCTACCCACATTATACTGCAAACTCTGAGAGTTCATGACTCTGTCATGTTTTTATTCCACTTTGTATCCCATGCCTGAAAAATACTCCCTAAGAGAATAAGTGAAGATGGATCTGTTATATTTTTATGCGCATTGTGTACAGATTTAAAATCTTAATTGCACACCTAGTCTGGCCAAAAATTGTGCTCTTCACTCTGGTTGAGAGGAGATTCCATGTCATTGGGTCACAAGTTCTCTGACCTCATTTGAGTCTGTGTGACTGTTTTGTCTAACAGATGGGGAAGCGGAAGCACAGGGAGATGACACCTCCAGACTTCCGTGCAGCTGAAAGGCGGAAAGAGGACTCAACGTCAAAGGCCTCCTAACAGCTGCAAACATGTTATTTTAACCAGTGGTTCTCAGACTGGGGTAATTGTGCCCCCCCCAGGGCATTTTGGTAATGTCAGGAGGTGTTTTGTGTACCGTGAGTTGGAGAGTAGGATGCTACTGGCGTCTGATGTGTGCGGCACAAAGAGTGTTTCTAAACACCCTACAATGCACCGAACAGTTCTCTGCACCAGGAATGGCCCAGCCATATTGTCTGTAGTGCTGAGGTTCAGAAACCCTGTTTTTAACTAAATCACTTCCATGAAGTGATTGAAATGGGACTAAGAAATCATCCATCAAGACGTGGGGGGAAATTTTTGGAAAGAAACTAAAGAGATTCATACACATACAATCTCAACGTGAACCTTCAGCAGGAGACAGGAAAGAAGAACCTTCTCTGATGGGGACATATTGAAAGCAGACCCAGCATGGGGAGGCTCTGGGGAGTTTTGATCTCACTTCCCCATGGGTCTGGAGCACTGTTGGCTTATAGCCGCTGTCATAAGACTGACAGTAGTAGTCTGCCTGGTCCTCAGGCTGCAGCCCAGAGATGGTCAGGTAGGCAGCATTGGAGGAGCTGTTGATGGAGCCAGAGAACCGATCAGGAACCCCAGAGGGTGTTTCGTCATCATTATAGATCACAGTGGTGGGGGTACTGCCCGGGCGCTGCTGGTACCAGTGCACATATTTGCTTCCAATGTTGCCGCTGCTGCCGGTGCAGGAAATGGTGGCCTTCTGTCCCAGCGACTCAGACACAGAGCGGGGCTGTGTCAGCACAAACTCAGCCCAAGACCCTGCAAGGAGTAATTGACACAGTGATCACTGAGGACAAGACAGACTCCATTCCCAGGGAGGAGGGAGAGGTCATCATCCCAGATGACATCCAGATGCCATCCCAGAAGACCCTGCAGCCAGCCAACTGTGCAGTACGCAAAGAGGATGAGTGGAGCCCAGACCATGGTGGAGACACCTCCAGGCTCTGCTTCCTAAGCCCTACAGCCAGGCCTGAGCCCACTACCCCTTCTGATGTGTCACCCTGATTCTCAGGTGGGAGGTCTCCATGCAAATCTTCCCCTTTCTGGAGGCTGCACATGCCCCTCCTTCAACCTTAGCCAAGCCTGCATCTATTCAAAAGAGCGTGTAGGACAGGGGAGGGCTTCACCCCAAGGATTTCACAGGAACACTTGCAAGATGGAGGGCAGAGAGGAGCTCACAGCTGAGGAACTGGGGAGCACCAGCGCCCTCTGGTGGATATAGAAGACATGACGACCTGGGCTGGAGCCGGCGCTCAGGGCTCCTGCCCTCCCAGTTCCACACCCCCCTCACAGTTGCATCCTTTTCAGATTGGCTTCCTTCACTTGGAAATACGCATAGAAGGTTCCTCCGTGTCGTTTTGTGGCCGGATAATATTTATTTTTATCGCTAAATCATGTTCCATTGTATAGGTGTACTGGCATTTATCACTTCACCTTTTGAAGGACATATTGGTTGCTTTCAAGTTTTGGCAATCATGAATAAAGCAGCTGTAAACATCTATGAGATATTCTTGTGTCCACCCAAGGAACTCATTTAGGTAAATACCTAGGAGTGTGATTTCTGTATCATATAAGAGTTTGTTTCGCTGTAAGAAACTGCCAACTTGTCTTAAAAGTGGCTGACATTTTGCATTCCCACCAGCAAGAATGAGGGTTCCTGCCACCCCACATCCTGGGCAGCATCTACTGTTGTCATGTGTTAGGTCTCAGCCATTCTAATAGGGTCTGCTTGTCTCTCATTGTTTAAACTTGTAATACCCCAATGACCTGTTAGGTTGAGCATCTTTTCACATGTCTGTTTCCCATTTGTGTGTCTTCCTTCGTAATGGGTTGGTTCAGATCTTCTCAATGGAGAGGAATTATCAGAACCTGGGAATCCAGGAGTTCCAGAAAGTTCTAAAATCAGGTAAAAGAGAAACACAGTTTCTCTATGCTTTCAGAGCTCAGGGAATTATCAGTAAAGCCCAGTCTGGTACAGTGGACATACAAGTGTCTGGGCTTGGGGTCACCTGGTTCTCTCAGGTCACATATGCTGCATTTCCACCCTTCTCGTCACCGCTAACAACTGTGGAGGCAATTTTGCTTCTGGAAGCAAAGCGATTCCATTTGCAAGGGAGACCGATATCTTCTAAAGGAGGCATTTTCCCTGACCCCATAAAACAGACTGGGTCAAGAGCATGAAGGCCTGCAGTTTTAGTAGCAGAAGTGACAGTAGAAGCCCAAACCTGAGCTGGTGTTACTCACAGGCAGGGACAGGGGAGTGACGGGTCAGACAGGGGAGTGAAGTGAAGCAGATTTTTTACCACATTTTCCAGTGGAACAGGAGCTCGTAGTGGCATTGGGATTGTGTTCAGCTCCATAGCAATGATAATCAGCCTGGTCCTCAGGCTGCAGCACAGGTGGTGAAAGCGGTTCTGTTAACAAACAGAACCTGGAGAATCAGGTTCAAGCTCTTGGCAGGTCAATGACCTCCGTCCTAGGTCACACACAGAGGGGTTCTGCATGGGAGTCCTTGGTACCGTTGCCATGGTGACCCCCAATGTCTGTGCTGCTCCCTGTGCAGGAGAAGGTGACCTTGGGATCTGAGGTTCATCAAGAGCTTTACAGGAATGGGCCGGCCTAGTGGCATAGCAGTTAAGTGCACACGTTCCGCTTCAGCGGCCCAGGGTTTGCAGGTTCGGACCCCAGGTGCGGACATGGCACCACTTGGCATGCCATGCTGTGGTAGGCGTCCCATGTATAAAGTAGAGGAAGATGGGCATGGATGTTAGCTCAGGGCCAGTCTTCCTCAGCAAAAAGAGGAGGATTAGCAGCAGGTGTTAGCTCAGGGCTAGTTTTCCTCAAAAAAAAAAAAAAAAGAAAAGAAAAGAAAAAGAGCTTCACAGGGAGAGTCACACATGCACATAATGGGGATTTCTGCCTCTGATGTCCCACAGCCCCATGTCACACCTCAGATTCTTCGAAAGCTCCAATGGGGTGTGATAGGAGAGGAGGACAGAGGTCAGTGCCTGTGAGCTGAGGAAAAAACACTCATGGGAGTCCACATGAGTCCTGAATGGTATCAGCTATAAGAAGGTCTTATCCCTCGACCCACTTCACTCGCCTGCCCTGGAGCAGGCTCGGCATTTTCCCAGCAACTGCGGAGCATCCTCATCCTCTCATGGCCTATGAAGAGGTTTCTGGGCCTCAGGCCCCAAACTTCCCCTTTGAGTCATCCCCCCTCCCTGATTTACAACTGAAGGTCCAGGTTCCCAGCACGGGTTCCAGGCCAGCTCTGTGCCGGGAATTCCTCCTGGGCTAGATCCTCACTCATCTTGTTAGCTCTGGCTGCTGCCCCCTTGTGAGCGCACTGAGGCTCTGCATCTGCCAGATTCAATTCTCTGGTTGAAACACACCACAGGTCCCTGATCCAGAGGTCAGGATGCAGAAGATTCTGGAGAGGCCCTGAGTCTGGGGCTCTGAGGATAATAGAATGATTACTGAGGAAAGTCAATAGACACTATGAATGAGAGGTATGCCACGTGCATGTATTGTGGCTGAAGGAGTCCCCTGGGGATAACTGGTTAGAGACTCTCTGTCACAGAGGTTAAGAGTTTAGAGCTGGTGTCAGGAGGGAGAGCTCAGCCAGCTCAGCTCTTGCAGGATGTGACCTCTAGCTAGAGGGATCTGATAAAATACAGGACACACTGTTAATCTAGAAACTCGAATAATCAATATTGCATAGGGCATCCTTATAGCAAAATATTCCATGTTGTTTATCTGAATTCAAATTTAACTGACCTCTGGTTTTGTTGCTCTATCTAATAGCGCACCCCCAGGTCATGTGCACACCCTCTCCATGCTGGTGCGCTGCCTGGGAAGTAAGAGTGGAGTTGTTCTCAGAAATAAATAAGGTCACACACTTAAAGACATAAAAAAACAAAACAAAGCAACTTGCAGTCAATGAAAAACATTTCTCTGGGTGCACATATATCAGCATCATTGGCCTCTTCTACTGAGAAACCAGTGGCCCACGAGAAAGGATGCAGAGGGGGCATACTTTTATAAATTGATTTGGCATTGTGATTATGCATTACTCATTCTAAGCCAGAAATAATAAAGCATTCTACTCACTACTGGGGAAGATGAGAAAATAACAACACAAATGCTGGCAGGGCTGAGCATCCAGCAGGCACAGAAGCCACAGTCCCTAGAGGATGAGAAGCTTCAAGCAGCCCAAGAAATAGTATTAGTACCTTATAGAATCCTGAGTGGATTCTATTAATCTCTATACCAGCGCAGGTGGAGACTATGCATTTACAATGTCACTTAATAACAGAGGAAGGGCCCACGATGGGAAAGCCCCTCTGTCCCCAAAGTTCATAGCGCATCCTCCATGTGTTTGAGCGCAACTCAGCTACAATCTTCAAGAATCTCAAAAGCAGTGCACTGAGTGAAAGAACTGGGTCATACAAGGGTGACACTGTGTGACTCCATTTATGCATCTGAGAAAACGCAAACCCACCACAATGAGAGGAAGCACATCCGTTGCTGCCTGAGGAGGAAATGACGGGATGGGGTGAGAGAGGGATCCCAAGGGGCCTGAGGAGACTGTGCCAGGGCGGAAATGTTCACTCTCTCGATTGTGCTGATGTTTTCAAAGGGGTATAAATTGTCAAAAGGTATCAAATTATGCATTTCAAATATGGACCCTTTATTATATGTCCAGTCCATATTAATTAGAAGAGCTATAAATAAAACAAATAAGGTGTTGGCTTGACTTCTGGCTTCTGGTCCATGATGTTAGGAGCCTGGAAGTCTCCGCTCCATCCCCAAACACTAAACAGCTGAACAAACTGAAAAGGCTCCAGCTGTTCTTAGGTTCCTAAGAGCAGTGAGGTCATAGGGCAAATTGCTGCCCCCAGATTGGGGAGGCTCACAGGTGAACGCAGAGAATCACAACTGAGCCCCCGAGGGGACCAGAGCTGGGGCAGGGAAGCCTGACCTGTAACGGACAATCTGCAGGAGGCCCAGTGTGGACAAGTGTGGACCCTCAGAGAGTTAAAACTCCAGGAGGACCTGGTCACAGGGGCACAAACTTTTGTGAGTTTTGCCTCCAGCAGCTGGACCTGCTTCTTACAGTGAATGTCTGAGAAAAAATATTGTGCTTCTGACAGAGGAAAGAAAAAAGGAACAATTTTGAAATATGCTAGAGCATTCTGTTCTTAAAAAGTCTGCTCTAAGGAGAAACTATTTTACCAGAACCTGATGTGCTAAGGTTTGATCAGGGACACACCTACCTGTGGGGACTCCAGCCCACTTCAGCCATCCCGCCCTGCCTACGTGGAGGACGCAGAGCACACGTGACGTTCTCTAAGCACATGGATGTGATCTCTTCTGATGCCTCTGGGAAGGAATTGGGTCCAAAGTTACCAGAAATGAAAGGAGAACGAACATTTATTGAGTATCCACTAAACGTCGTTTATTAAAATGTCACCCCGTCAGATCCTCTCAACGCTGCATTTATAAACACTGTACATCTTTTTCAGAGAATACATTTAGTGAGATATTAATTCTTTCAAGGTCAAACAATTCTAGTTTTCATTTCTTCGAAATTATCTAATTTTGAAGTTTGATATTTCACGTACTACTCCTTCAATTATATACTCTAAGCATTTTGTGATCACCAGAAATTGCCCAGTTTTTTTTTTTTTTGATTGTGGTAAGAACCCTTACCGTATGGTCGGCCCAGTTAACCAAGTCATAAGCGCACGCTGCAGTACTGGGAACTCTGGGCACAGGGCTGTGAGCAGCTCTCTAGAACTTACTCATCTCGCACGACTGAAACTTTGTGCCTGTCGGACAGCAGCTCCCTCTTTCCTCTTCCCCCAGCTCCTGGCAATCACCATTCTCCTCTGTTTCTGTGAGTTTGACATTTTTTTCTTCTTTTTTGGTTTGGGGGGGTATTTTTTCAGTTTCAATAGGGCATCACTGCCAAATAAACGTGTTAGCTATTTACAATGACATGATTTGATACATTGCGAAAGGATTCCCCTCATCAGGATAAATAACACATCCGTCACCACACAGGTTTCTCTTTTCTTCTCTTTCTCTCTTTTTCTTGCGAGCATATTTAAGTTCTCTCTTCACAAATTTCAATGACACAGTGCAGTGTTGTCAACTATAGTGAGTTGAACCATTTCAGATAGCTCGCATAAGTGGAATCAGACAATATTTGTCCTTCTGTGACTGGCTTATTTCACTCAGCACAATCCAGCGATCCCACTTTGGGGTATATATCCACCAGAATTGACATCAGAGTCTCAAAGAGACATCTGCATTCTTGTGTTGACTGCAGCCTTGTTCACAAGAGCCAAGATATGGAAACAGCTTAGTGTCCATCGACAGATGAATAGATAAAGATAATGCCAAGAAATATTACTCAGCCTGAAAAGAGAAGGGTATTTTGCATATGCAACAACATAAAGACATTTATTTGACAAGCGACTGCAGACTTCTGTTTGGGCCAAATGGAGTGAGCCCCATGCAGCCTCTCTCTCTCAGATGACAAATGAAACTCTGGCCAGAGAACAAATAATTGCCATCTGATTTTCTAAATTCACCAAGTGAACAACTCCCAGTAACTTGAATCCTGATACTGACCAGGTCTGAGACAGGTTCTGTTGCGGTTTTTACATAAAACAATATTTATATATTACAAATGCTTTAAAAATATACGCAAAATAAATTTGAAAATATGCACCAAAATACGGGCAGAGCTTAATAAATGGTTATAAGGCAGTCCCCCTATTGACCACCACCAAGGTCATTGCCGTCCTCTGTGACATTTGTTCAGTCTTAGTTGTACAGGAGACTGCAAATTAGTACTTCCTGTGTCCCTATGTTAATGTCTTTCTAGGCATTTCATTGTGTGGAGTTCGTCAATGTCTCTGGAATGAATCATGAGAAGAATATTATTTATCGTATTCTATAAAGAATGACACTGAAATGAGTCTGACCGAGTTGGTGTGAACATTATGCAGCATTTTCAATGCCCTTTTCCCTCAGCAGTGCTATCTGGGGCAGAAGGAATGGGCAGAGCAGCTGAGGGGATTTGGGATTAGAGAGGAGCAGGAGGAAGACAAAACTTCTCCAGTAATCTTTGCAATTTAACCACCACATTGGCGTTCTCACAGCGTGAAATCAAATATGATTTTATGTTCATTCCAGGATTGCTAGCACATCGTTTCATAAAATGTGCAGGGTTATTGTTTCCTTTCCCGTCATCTGTATTTGAGAGTCCCAACTCACCTCAGACAAAGGTCCATACTGACTTATTCTGTGTCTTCTATTAAACAAAGGATTCTTTAATACAGTGCAGAAAAATATGTACTTTGATGAGCACAAAATTTGAAGAGAAGGAGCATCTAAAACTTAAGAGGAAAAGGAAGAATTAGAAAAAATAATTGAATTATCTGAAAAAACACAAATAATATCAGCTTTCATAAGTCACTGTAAAATATAGAAATAAATGACTAATGACATACTACTTATAAATAGCCACTAAAATTAGGACATTTTTAGAGCTAACACATTTATTATATATTCCATCACAAATAAGTTGGGAGGCCATAGTAATGAGCCAGGACCCCTGACCTCTGCAGGGAGCCCTGACCCAACCCCAGAAACTGTCTCAGACACTCTCAAGCCATCATGGGTCAGAATCATTCCTTCCTATAGGGAAGGTGTGGAGCCAGTGGTGAATGGAGGGATTGGGAAGCTGGATATGGGAGAAAAGCCCGGGGCTCAGGGGCCCTTCACAGAGCAGGAAAGTGCGGGGAGGAGCTCCCCCTGGAGGCTGTTGGGTGATGCTGCTTGACCCAGGTCAGAGCTTTCCCTGGACTGTGCTGTTTACCTCTGAAGGACCCCGCTGATGCACACTGTCCACCATGGGCTGGAGGATCAATGAGTCCCGTTTCAGTGGGTCCAGTAACTTCATTTTCCTCTCCCGCAGTGTGCCAAGTCTCCACCGCTAGAAGCTCACAAGCTCTCTCTGCGCTTGGGTTGTCCGGCGTGTGGCTCAGTGCGTCTTCATATCTGCTGTCCCCCAATTCTGTGTTCACCATCGCCCAGAGATTTCAGTCATCTAGTCTCAGCCCAGATCCCCCCTGGGGTCAAGGTGAATGTTTCTGCATATAACGCGGATGTACTTGCACCTATGCTCTGCTCAAGTGATACCGTTCCTGATGGTTTGGGTTTCATTATTTTCCTAGAATCAGAAAATGAAATTGCCCTACATCCTCTCTTCTTTTTCTCTCTCTCTATATGTAACATATAATATACAACATATATAATAGGCAACATGTAACACATAATATGCAATATATAGCATTTCATACATTATAATGCATTTTACATACGAAGTTCTCTCCATATAATACATTACATATATTTATGTTTTTATATGTAATTTTATAATACGCATATTAGTTTAAAATAAATATAAATTCCTTACTTTATATGACTGTTTGATGTAGCGAATAGATTTTTAATCAAGTTCTGTAGTTTTACTCAGTGTGAGGGCTGATGGAACAGGAACGTTACTACAATGGAACCTCCTCCCTATGTTAGGGCTCTTCTCCCATTGCTGTACTAAAAACTCTCACAGCCTGTGACTGTAAGTGTACTGGGCCCTAATCAAGATTTTTTTAAGAGCTCCATGGAATTATTGAGTGTTAGGTGTCTAGGACCTGAATCCAAAAGAACAGATGTTTATCCAGCACTTTCCCAACCAAGGAACCACAGGGAAGAGCAGTAGACATTGTGGATTGACCTGAGGGAGGTGAGCACTGAATGAGATGGCATTGAATGTGGAGATCGCTGTGGGTGGTATTGATGGATACCTGCACAGTATTGTCATCCAGTCCGTGAACATGGCTGCCCTTTCACTTATTTAAATTCGTTTTTTTCAGTAATGTTTGTATTTTTCAGTTTACAGCCTTTTCTATTTTATTATTTTTGATGCTTTTGGAAATGGAACTGCTTTCCTAATATCCTCTTCATCTTGCTCTTTGTTGTTAATTAGAAAACCAACTGATTTTTGTAGAGTGTCACTGCCCTTAAGTCCCGTAGGAGAGACCAGATAGAACCCATTAGGGTTATGATAGGAGTCGGTTTCCCTATCTTGAAACAGTAGGATAACAAGTATTGAGGCAGGTGGGAATATGAAAATGAAGCACCGCCATCCGTGAGCAGTACAATGAGTAACCCTGGATCCACCTCTAAAGGCATTGAGGAAAAGTAGGGATTTTCCTGAAGGTTTAGTGGAGGCCAGAGAATAGCCATCACAAAGTCCCCCCGAGAGCAAAGCTTCTTCAAAATCCCCTTCGAGTAGCTCTGTCTTCCTAGATTTCCATTCCTTTTGGCAGCTGCCCCAACTCTCTCTTCTCCCTCTCTGCTCGTTTTCCCCAGTCAAGCTGATTTCTCTCTGCGTCTTTCTTCTCCAAACGCCCTCAGCTTGCATATCCACCCAGTGATAAATACCAAGCCCCAGCTCGTGGTCATCCACTCCTCTGCAGCTTCTCAAGGTTGCCCCAGGACTCTGAAGCACCAGCATTCTTTCCATCTAGCATCACTTTGGAACGTGGTTAGTGACGTAACTCATCGGTGAACAACATGGGCTCTAAATTCTGACTTCATCTTCGCAAACTGGGTGACCTCAAACAAACGATATCCTTCCTCTGGAGCTGTTTTCCAATCTATAAAATAAGGATAATATAAGTACGTGGCCAGCATGATTGCTGTGAGTATTAAATGCGATGATGCCTGCAAAATACCCGTCTGTAGTGACTGTGCAGTAACTGTTAGCCATCAGTACTATTATTCATCTGCTGGAAAATTCTATGAGGTCAGTAGGGCAGTGGTTCCTGTTTTGATATGAACAAAGCAAGGACCCCAGTGGTGAATTGATTTGCTCAAGGTTGTACAAGACAGGCAGCCAAGCCAGAGGTCAAATCCCCTCCCTTGAGTCCAGAGCCTTTGGATTTCTGCCCAATTTCTTGAGGTCAAGACCTGAGAAGCAAGTACTGGTGAATGGGGTCCCCCACAGCTTGGATGCTGCTTAAGAATTCTGAGGAGAGGCGATACCCTTTCCTGGCTTCAGTTTTCAGTGTCAACATTAAATTATGATGATGTATGACATGAGATTGTGTCCCCTGCTGGCCCCTGAAAGTTGCATTTCTTCTGAGGGCGACTACAGAGGATCCATTTTGCTGTTCTCAGTAGGTCTGGGGTGACCTACTTGGGACACAAAGCTCGTTGCCCTCATGAGCCATTTCTCACAGCAGCCACTCAGGGACTTCCTACATACTTCTAGTTTGCCTGGATGGTGCCCCCCGTTGGGGTGTCATCACTTCATTAAAATGCAGAATTAAAGTTTGTCACTGGACACCCAGCCAGCTGTCAGGATCCCCCCTCCTCCTGCCACTGTCACACACTTGGTACTTCCCAGTACAGTGTGGTGTTTAGGGAATTCTGGAGTCAGACAGATGTGAGTTCAAGGTCTAGGTGTGACACTAAATGTGGACTTGGTTCAATTTTTCAGCCTCTCTGAATCTCCATTTCTTCATCAGTAAAATGGGTATTTGGGTAATGAAAAGCAGGCAGTTAATACTTCCTCGGACTCTGGTAGTTCATGAGACTGTGTCAGTGAGCTATGACTACACTAATGTCACAGAACAGATAAAAATAAACCTTAGGGCACATGACAATCAGCAATCCACAGAAGAACAAATGTAAGTAGCCAACCCAAATGTGGACATATTTCCCTGCATTAGTAAACAAAGCATGTCCAATTAAAGAAAACCCAAGATACCATTTTTCATCTATACTTAATTGGAACTCTTTAAAAGATAGACTTTACTTTTTAGAACAGTTTTGAGATTGCTAGAAAATTTAAGAAAGACAGCACAGAGAGTTCCCATACACCTCTGTTCTGGTTTGCTATCACTAGCATCTTACCTCAATAGGGGATATTCGTTACAACAGATGAAATTATACAGGTTCATTGTTATTAATTAGATGTATGACTGTTGACGTTGACCTTGATCGCCTGGCTAAGGTAGTGCTTGTCCGTTTTCTCCACTGCAAAGTTACTGCCCCCTCTTTCCATACTGTGCACTTTAGGAAGGAATTCCATGCACAGGTCTCTCCCTGGTTGATGCCCCCTCAGCTCTCAGGATCAGGGCAGAAAAAGGAAGATGTGCACAGCTGACTCTCTCCCAGTTCAGGCCTCATCCTGATGCAGTACCACGTGACCTATATAGTGAGGGGTATGTCTTCAATAGCCAATATTTACTGAATACCTACCTGGTGTTGAGTCTGGTGGTTGGCAGTGGAATGCCAGGCTGTGCTAGACAGCCTCATCCCTGCTCAGGGAGCTTACCCTGAAGTAGGAACATTAGGGTGGGAGGCATACATGGGGCCATCCTTCCCCAACTTCACCACTGGAGACAGGGAGGCCAGAGAGGACACTGCTGCACTCATGGGTCTGTGATGGGATGAGCGTTGGTGGGATGATAGGAGAGCAGGGAATCAGAGGCAACACTAGAGCTGAGGGCACCTGGGAATGACGTGAAGAGTCCTCGGGTTTAGGCGAAGATGTAGAAAAGTCCATGAAACCATATAAACAGAGGAAGATGGAGATAAATCACATGACCTGGGAGAAGTGAACTACCAGTGAAACGAGATTAGAATTCAGGAATTACGAGACCCTGGCAGGGCAAGTGCCTTAGGAATCCCAGAAGATGTGCTTTGGTTTGTCAGGTGAAGGGGCTTGGTCATCGGTTGAATGTGATCTACTGAGGCTGCTGGAAAGGAAGACAGGGAGAGGCCACATGTCAGCAGGGTGAGAAGTGAAGGGTGGGTGAGAGAGTTGACAGAGGGAGGACAGATTCCCCTCCAGGAAAGCTTGCATGGGAAGTGTAAGATGGAGGAGTCCAAATCTGGATGTCCTTCACTGTGTTTCATAAAAATAGAACAATGTTAATTTCTAGATTTTTGTCACAGGAGAAGATAAATTCAAAGCTTATAGATTGATTACCCTTTAAAACATTAACTGTTTATGTCCAACAAAGAAAATTTGCTTCTTTGGCCCCAGCTTGGTGCCATAAAAGTACTATACTCAAAAACATTCTTTACCACCTTACTGGTCTCCTCAGTAAGATGAGTTGAATAACATTTGGACTCAAGTTTAGACTCTATTGTGTGAGATTCATGTGTTTAACTTTTTGAAAATTGGTCTCTGACACGTTGGGAGCTTATTTCCTGAGATGTCTGAGAGGATCCTTCCATCTAATCTACTGACCCTGTGGTGACTGAGGACTGGAATCTTCAAGCTCAGGAATTACTGTTCTTGAGTCCTGAGGTGATTCCCAGGAGCTACGAAAACTTTCCTTTACTGACCCTGTATTTTTCTAGAAATTCACCACCCCCACACAATTTTTTGTTACAAGGGGCTGAAAATGATTTCGGGGGCATTAGCTGACTGGTGTCTATGTGATGAGAATGTAACGGAGGTAGTAGAATTTTGGAGAAAGCGTTCTTGGTGGGATATTACAGGAAGGAAAGGAAAGGAAAGGGTCGAGTATGATTATGGAGACTCTAATCTTCAGTGACTGAAAGCATTGCAGACAGGGAGCTGGGTGGACCCACGCCACGAGGGGCCTCGGCGTCATTCTGCAGTTGTGCCTTTTTGTAAGTCACTATCACTCTCACTGGCTTGGATTCGAAAGGTTGCTTGGTTGACACTCCTGAAATGAAAAACCAACGATTGTCTTAGTATAAGCATATTCTCAGATACTAGACTCATCTCATTGCGATGAAATGGATTTTCCTAAAGACTTCCTCAGAGCATTGAGGTAAATGTCTGAAACCAAGAAATGTCAAAAATAGGAAGGGGCTCATGATACAGGCCCCCAGGTTCTGAATCTAAACTCTACCTTCTAGAATGGACTCCTGCCCGTTAGCTGTGATTAGCGAGGCGCCAATAATACCAGCTCTAGCCTCAGGGGCACTTCTACTAGCCTTATTAAATACTTTTTCACAAATTTATTTTACATCCATTCTCTTATTTCATCTTTACAACAATCCTAAGATTTAAACATTATTACCCCCCACAGTTTAGAGATGAAGAAACTGAGAACGAGCTAGAATAATTGGCCAAAGATCAAACAGCCAGGCAATGGTAGCACAGGAGTTTGCAGTACTCTGAAAGGTTGTCTGACATCAAGTCAGCTCCTTTTTTCTCAATGACGCTGCTCCTCTTAATCTGTTTCAAAGAGCACTGGAATTTCTCGGTGCTTCAGGGACCACTGAGCAGCAGCGCCTCGGGGCCCTCACTCTGGTTTCAACCAGAGCACGTCTATTATACACATAATAGATTGGAAGTTTTGTTTGAAAAAGTTCCCAGACACTCTATTATCCCATGATGTCTCCTAAAGCTGTTACAAGCTGCACCAGCAACTTTTGAAGTCAGAGACCTCGACTTCTTCTTTCTTTGGTCTCACAACAGTGTGCAACCCTGCCTGACCTGTGAGCCAGCCTGTGGAAGGAGGAGCAGATGGGAATCACTGCCCTTGGGATGTGCTCTGGGATCCCCCGTCTAGGTATCTCCCATGACCCCTGGCGGCCTCGCTGCCTGTTTCTCACCGAAGTCAGTCGAAGGATCTGCAGCTTTCTCGCTGCCATCACAATGCATGGAGCTCTCCCCCAGGAGGGAAGCAATGTCTTCTCCGAAGTCAGTCGAAGGATCTGCAGCCTTCTCGCTGCCATCACAATGCATGGAGCTCTCCCCCAGGAGGGAAGCAATGTCTTCTCCGAAGTCAGTTGAAGGATCTTCAGGCTTCTCGCTGCCATCACAATGCATGGAGCTCTCCCCCAGGATGGAAGCAATGTCTTCTCCGAAGTCAGTCGAAGGATCTGCAGCCTTCTCGCTGCCATCACAATGCATGGAGCTCTCCCCCAGGAGGGAAGCAATGTCTTCTCCGAAGTCAGTTGGAGGATCTGCAGCCTTCTCGCTGCCATCACAATGCATGGAGCTCTCCCCCAGGAGGGAAGCAATGTCTTCTCCAAAGATTTGGAGGCAATTCTCAATCAAAAATTGCACAAGAGAAATCTGCAACACAAAAGGGTAAAAACGGGGTGTTCTTTTTCATATGGCATAGTTATAAATCACATTTCATACATGAATCTTGGCTCTAACAAAAATTGTGAAAGAATACTAAGAAAAATTCAGAGAACCAGTTTTCTCTAAGAACGAACTGTGATACTTTCGTGAGTACTTTGGGCACAGGTTTTAAAATACTTTTCATCAGTGGACTAAAGGCATAATTTGTGGTCTAGTTTAAAAGCTAACATTTTTATATCAATAGTTACATCTTGAAAACAAAGGCAACTTTCAAATGTAACCCACATAGGATGTTTGGGGAAAGATGTATACTCTCTTATGAAATTTTATCTATTCGTTTTCATTAAAAATTTTTTCCAGTTTTGTTGAGATATAGTAGACATATCGCATCTTAGGAAAATTTATAAAGCACCCAATAGACACGGATACGTGAAATTCATTTGTAAGTTTAGGTGCTGCTTAAACTTGGGCAGCAGAGATTTCTGTGGGTTTTTGTGAGGGAAGAAAGCAGCTGGAGAGACACCATTCAGTTTGTCTGGCTGCAGCCCCTCCTCTTGCGTTGCCTGCCCCACCGTTACTTTCTGGGAAACTCTCTTGGGAAACAGCTATGATCTTACTGGGAATGTTGTAGCTCTGATGGGATGTTCTGGAATCTTTTACTAGTTTCCTCACCCTATAGCAGAGGCAAAATAGTAGCCAAGTATTTTTCTGAATGAGCCACAGCTGGCAGAGGAAGGCCAAAGTGTGTGGAGCCATGGGTGCTCATATTGCCCAAGCTGCCTAGGATGTGCCAGTAATGACCAGAGGAGCTGGGTGTTGTCGCCATCGTGTGATGAAGAAACCATGGCTTGGAAACTTTGCCCAGGGTTACACATCCCTCAGTGATTAGGCTGAGAGTTGAACCTTGGCTTGTCACATTCCAAAGCCCAGGTTCTTTTCTGTCATATCGGGCCACTCCTCTCTCTGCTGTTCAGTCGGTCCAGAGTTTAGTCTCGTGGACAGGAAGGAAGGAGAGACTCAACTGCTCACAGTTCCCCCTTAACAACCCTCCTTCCCATCCCCACAGAGGAGGATAAATGACTCTGCCACTCAACGGATGCACTTTCAAAAACTGGTCTGTCAGAGTTAACACCGTCCATTTTGGGTTCCAAGTGGGGACTCTGACCCCTAGGGCACGCAAATGAGAGCTTTCATTACCTTTCTTGTGATGTCACTTTCTAATTCTGCGCCGCAGGCATTGGGCAAACAAAGCATGCTTGGGGCTATGCAGGTGGCTAAGTTGTAAGCTGTCATCTGATTGATGGACGAATGCTGCTGAATGTTGTGCAGCACTCCAAAAAGATAGCGCAGGAGCGCTGCATTGGCTCTGGGCAGCTCGTCCAAAAGCCTAAAGACACAAAAATGGACCTTTAAAGACAGCACGTCATTTCGCTTAGGAAGTTGGAAATACAGAGAAAGGGAGCAGAGGACTTCTTTGTAGAGCAGGCACAAGGCCCAGTGAACATGCACGAGAATGCAGAAATGGCCCTCCTAAACATGCTGCCTGAAATATTTCCCTGAAACGCCTAGAACGTGTTCTCATTTGGGCACATCTTATTAATATCGAATTTAATCTAAATATATTTTAAAACTCTGAAACATTGCAGAAAGTCTTCAATTAAAGTTCACAAAAGCTCATTGATTAAATTAAACAGCGATGAAATTTCAAAGGCTCCCTTTGTTTTGAAGGTAGCAATATAGGAACACTCTCTCAGGGTAAGAGCCCAGCAAAGTTCCAGGCAAAAATGTTTCATTGAGTTCAGTTCCTGAACCAGATAAGAACTTCTCTGGCTAGTTAAGTGCTGGACAAAGGTAAGACCATATCCCTGGCAGATTGGTCCTTTAGCATCTCTCTTGGACCAAAGGATTCCCTCTGCTCTCAGTTTCATATTGTCAAATAAAAATGGCAAGTAATAGGATATAGTGGAATATATGAGGAAGCCATTTTGGTGTAAACCTAATTCGGGCCTGACCTTGTCTTTCCAAAAGGGCCTGACCGAGGCCGTTGAGCATGCATTGTATATCTGCTTTAGAGATTCCCTATGGCAAGAGCAAAAGGCCCTTGAGATAAAGGTGCAACTTCCCTCCCCCTGCCAACGTTGGTGTCTCCTTAAGGATTAAGCATCTTTGCTTAGGCTAGAAACTGATTGCTGCGCTCACGTGTGACCGCCCAGCTTGAGACAATAGACTTGCCTCCTGCTGTGCCCTTGGAGATAGCAGACCCTCTACCTGCTGTGTCCATCAAGTGCTGTGCCGACAGGGCACTCTTGTGACTATTGTGGGAGGGACATTTCAATCATGTGAAACACCCTCTTTGAGGGTATATAACCACCCTATGTACCCCCACGTCTTTGGAGTGCTCTGTTCCTTTGTGGAAAGACCTCCCGGGTTATAATCCTAAAATTTAAGCTCAGAATAAACTCACCCACATTTTCATTTATTGATTGGTTATGGATTATTTTCGTCGACAACATATTCAGAAGGTATAAAATGGTCAAGGATTCCTTATTAACAAGACTAGGAGAAGAACAAGAACTCAATGAGAGCAGTAAGGCATGCCACTATTTTTGAACTGGCCTCCGTGGGAGTGGTCAAATCAAACTCTTTGGCATTGGTCATTATTTTAGTGGACAAAGCTGTAAAGTATAAGCTAATATTTTCCTAAGAGTATGTTGATTGTACTTTTGAGGTGTGCACCAGTAGAGTAATCATGGCATCGTTACCTCTGAGTGGCAGCGATTTTCTCCTCCTCGTTCTCTCCATCAGTTATACTGACCCATTTGGCATAGAGGTCAGATGTAAAGACGCTCCCTGGGATGTTTCGAAGAAAATCCTTACACACATCAAAAGAAGAGTATTATTCTTATGGCAAATACATATTGGACAAATTACAGGGAAAACATGGAGTTGAAAAGTTGAGTTTCTGTCCCCACTTCCTTCTCAGGCTCCCCACACTGTGACCCATGCAGCGCTCAGCTCCACCTCTCCACTGACTTGCACACCCTGGAGTGGGTGCTTGGACTTCTAAAACTTAGAAGCATCAAAGCAGAGTGGGCCACAGTGGGAGTGAAGAGAAAGCCCCCTTCTATCACCTGGAACTTCCTCTTGGTGTCCATTTTAGTAAACTAGTAGAAACTGACAAGGTCCAGTGAGACGTCATCCTCAATCCTGCTAGTTTCTTGAGAAGAAATACCCATCCCCGTTTGAGACACAGTGCTTGCCCTTAACTCAAGCAAGAGAAGTTCTGAAACAAACCAAACGCGCACACCCTCGTGCTCTCGCACACATATTAAGAGAGAACTGAGCCTTCTGACTTGAGATATGTGTGCTCCTTGGGAGAACACTGCGTCACAATAGCCTCGTTCTTCCTGGTTTTAACTGTATGAACGTTCGATTCTGCAGACTGGGAAGCAGCAGACATTGGAAATATATCAAAATCCCCAATGGGTAACAATGTGCTACCCCTTGCAGTCTGTGAGTGGGACATACATATCCTTCCAAAAGAAGAAACTTACTAAAAACTTAGATACATCACAACTTCAGGCCTCTGAGTATCAGGGCTACAGACGCAAAAACGTCAGCTTCCTAAGTGGAGGCCTGGAACATCTGTCACTTTAGAGGGCTGAGGAACAAGTTTAATATCGTAGAATTGGGCCTATTAAAATTTATGAAGCTTTAATGTTTGTGCAAGACTGAGGGGAAGTTGTCACATTGTCTTGCTAGCTTCCAAGCACACCTAGCTTCCGTTGTTCTCACTCAGCAGCACAAGCCTTCTCTTAGTGGTGGCTTGCTCGAGAAGTGCCTCGGGGCAACTATCCTAATTAGAATCTAATGATGGTTCACTCATGCTAATCCCTATTGAGCTGCTGTTAGTGCCAGGCACTGTTGTGAGCACTGGGGACAGAGCAGAGAAGCCAATGGACAGAGTCCCAGTCCTCTCACTTTGACTATGTTGATTGGTGTTTGGTACCCATGGTATTGTAGCTAGCCATGGTACTTAGTGCTTTTCACCGTGTTTCCTATGGAGTGCTTCCAATATATTTGGAGGGAGGAAGCAGTCCAACTCTGGCCAGCTCTTCGAGTCTGGGAGCGTGCAGGAGGGCCCTTGCCTCATGCGTACCACACTACATGCACTCGGAGCATGTGTCTCCTCTCTGTTTCCTGAACCCTGTTCTGTGGGAGCCCATTGGTGAGGCTGAGTGTGCTGAAGCCAGAACATTACCCGAGCAGAATATGCCAAGGGTATTCACTGCTGGACCTCTGTTTTTAGACAGCTCAATGGCAAACTCAATGTGGTCCTGATGTCGTACTCATTTCTGGTTTAGGTCAACACTCCAGTTCAGTGGGCGTGGTATTATCAAAGCCAAGTTGCAAAGTCTGATTCCCCACCAAGATCAGTCAACTTTAGGAATGTCTAAGAACTATACCCACGAGTGGCCACCCCCTTGCTAGTCTGTACTTATAACAGAAAGATAGGCAAGACTCTGCTGATGGGCAACTCTAACTCTTGCTGGAAAATCAGTTCCAGGTGGGCACCTCACAGAAGGCAGCACTCAACTTGCTATTTGCATGCCTAGTGTATATTTCTAATCATCCCAGTGTCACAGTGCTCGACTCTAAGCCACTTCTGAACTGTCCCTATTTATGACAGAGCTGAACAATCATGGGGAACAAGGAAAGACCAAATGGAATCTCGATTATAAAAGAATTTTAATAACCTATTGTAGTCATTTCTACTTATAACATTCCTCTTTAGAGCTGTTAACAAATACCAAGATGGATTGAGTCAATTCTTTCCCTGTTCTATGATTCCCTTCATAGAAACATAACTGGATATTTGTGATTTAGCTGTATCATTTAAAAACCTTTTTTGTATAAATCTATTGAATTTTCAGAATTCCAAAGAAATTTCCATTGCTGCACCTACTTTAAAAGTCAGATTTATAAGAAGAAGCATGTGGTAGGAGCTTGTTACTGTGTGACCATAATCCTGGGTGGTGGGTTAAGCATAACAAACGTTAATAAAGGATGCCAAATTTGGTAAGGGTGAAAGAAGGCAAAAAAAGAGAAGTCACCCCTACACTACTTTTCAATTAAAAGAGACAGGCGAAAGAAGGATGAGGAAATGAACGGAGCTTTTGGTCACTCATTGAACATTTTTGATTCATTGAATGACAAATGTTGGCTTACTAACTATGGTCAACCTCTCTATTTTCCAATGTTTCATACGAATTTTCTTTGTAAACTTTGCTTTCATTAGGACAATGGTGAAGAAGTCATCAAAAACAGGATGTTTGTTCTGGTAAACGTTCTGTATATCTAAGTGTGTGTTTAGGATTTTTATTATTATTGTTCTGGGATAATGTTCAGGAATGAAGAAGGAGAAGGCAGTGTGTGATGAAAAAGGAAAGTATATCTAACATTTGGGGCTTTTAACACCCAAACTAACGTCCTTAAGTTTGGACTTCGTGAAGTGTTTTTCAGTTTCTCAATCTATTATGCCTATTATGGTTCCTGGGCAATCACGGTGAAGGAAATTGATCATGTACTACAGAATTACGCTGTGTGTGGATAATGCTAGAAGTTTCCCTACCTTTAAGACACATGCGACCACAAGAACAGATTCACAGTCCAGGTTCACTTTGTCCCTAGCATTTAATGTCTCCTTTAGGGCTCTGCATGATTTCATATTGGCCGATTTTCTGAATATGCCCTCTGTGAGCGGCCCTTTTTGCTGGATAAAGCAAAGCATATCCTATAGGGAAGAAGAGAAAGGAAAAATCAATGGCACCTCGTATCCAGGAGCCCAGAGCACCCGCTCCCCCCTTGTCGGAGCTGGGGTAAGCGAGGTGCAGAGCTGGAGGTGGGGGCATGCAAGCAAATGTGGAATTTTTTTTCTCAGTGTCTCTATTTTCTACCCAACCATCCCTTCTACATTCATATGCTGAAACATTTCAAACAGTTTTTAAGTCAGATTTTCCTTTTCAGTGAATTGACACTTCGGAATCAATCTTCCCTGCTTCCAGGCCTTTGTGGAATCACCCGCTACTACTCCACCAATCTTTCCTCATCGTGCCCTAATATAGCTGCTCTTCCCCAGCTATGGAAATCTTTGTGCCATACCCGTGTCCCATTGTTCGTTCCCCTTTAAGGGGCTGCGTACCCCATTTCTACTTCCTGGATTGCTTTCCCTCTTTTCAAATCGGGCTCTCCAAACCCCTCTCCTCCTCCTCTAATTACATCCCCTTCTCGTCACTCTTTCATTTCCTTTTGCTGCATCTTCATGTCCTCTGCTTGTGGTGCAGAAAGGCTCTAGGTATTGGAGTCAGGTAATCCAAGGGACCCGAATCCTATGATGCTACATCTTGGCTGTGTGGCCTTGGGCACAGTGTACACTTTAGTGAGGTTACTTTTTTTTCTCGTTTGTGAAGTGGGAATGATGGTAATCATAGCTACCCCCTAAATTTGCTGTGAAACTTGCAAGGACTGAGGTAGTGGGAGCATGGGACTGGCATGACACATTTCTTCATCGTTAGCCTAAAGTTCCCTAGATCTGGTAGAGTGCTTGGAGAGATACTGGACGCTCAATAAATGTTGACACTGACAATTCCATACACCAATTCGAGTTAACACAGGCCAAATTCTGTGGCTGTCACTTGACACATTCTATTTGAATGAAAGGATCCACATATGCCAGAGGCTGAGTCTGTATGCTTCAGCACTGGAAATACAGGTCAAAGTCACCTGAGAGATTCTGAGGAGTGAGATTGAGTAGACTCAGCTGAAGGAGGCTGAAGACTACTGTGGAGTTCAGAGAAGATGAGACGGGGTGGACTCTCGGAGACTCATCCACATAGAGCCCATTTGCATTGATCTGAGCAGGCATATGTGGGTCTTTGCTGAAACCTATGGAATGGACAAGGGTATCTTTTCTTTGTCGTGTTTGCTTTAGGACTCTGCAGTACCTAAATCAGATTTTATTCTTTGACGTAATATTAGCAAAGCTTTTCCCCCAAAGCCAGCGGCTGTCTAAAGATTTCTCCGTTTAGGGATAGATTTGAACGAGACACTTGACCTCTCAGAGTTCTCCCTCCTCAGGAAAGCCACAGAAGACCAAAATGAGACCCACCAGAAGAGAAGGGGGCAGGCTGTCACGTTCGCACACATCTCCGAGGCTGACGCCGAAGAGCTGCCCTGGCTTTGGGGATGGTGGCGTCACGTGCGGAAGGTCCTGACAGGCGCTGGAGCCGCGCCGGAGGGCCCAGTTGCCCATAAAATTCCTTCTCACTGACTTCTGGCCTGAATCCAAAGAAGAAGTGAGATTACCAGTAGTAGTTAGTTTTATTTACTTACGGCACATTCATTGCGATGGCAAGAAGAAAGAAGAACTGAGTCAGCTTTTGCACAGAATTTCCCACGTTCAGAAATTGGCCAACTGCATCCTTGTGGTGTTAATGTGCTCTTCTTCCCCTCATCCTGCAAACCTAGAGGCTTGCTCAGACTCGGGGTCACTTCTTCCAGGGGAAATGCTTCCTAGGCAGTGCTCTCTCCTGCCTGTTGCATGAGACACTTCACTTGTACTTGTCCGTGTTTTCTGATGTTCAGTATGAACAGTGGATTCAGGTGACAGATCACATTTCGAAAGCTAACCAGGTTTGGTTTTCAAATCAAGCAGAGTTTGGCAATCATCTACTCTCATAGTAAGTCTCCTCCCACTCTTAGATTCCCTGTTTGCTTTCTGAATGCCCAACCATGGTCAACTTTCTTTCAGCAAAAGGATCTGCCTTTCAAGACACAACCTGCCTGAGCCCACTTCTCAGCTGGCCTCTGGCCTCTGCTCTGGGTGCCACAATGCTCAGGCAGCTCCATGATGACTATGAGCAGTCAGGGTCCTTGGGAAGGAGTCATTAAATGCTGGCTATGTGGTAAGATTCCAGGTGGCCGTGTTTCTTCAGACACCCCACAAAGCTACCCAGAGATGATTTTTAACTACCCATCAGCCCCTGTCAAAAGAATGCTTTTCAAAGGAAAGGTGATCAGCAAGGAAAAGCTGAGTTCCAAGTTTCTACTGCTCAGCTATGAATGTTTACCTAATACGGTACCTTAACATTTGTTTAAATAACATGTTTATACCGAATACTAAAAATGTCAACAGAGGAGCCAAGTTGTAGAAGGATAAACAGTGAAGCAACATTTCACCAAGTAGCCTTCAACGCCCAACCACTCGGCCTTCCCGGGAAGGAGTGAGTGCATCTCCACGTCCACTCACGTGGATGCACTGCTCCTGGGGCTGGACCAGAGACAGCAGGATCCGAGAAACAGAAGGCTCCTGGTTCTGCCGCTTAGTCGGATAAGTTTACTCAAAACTGTTTGAGCTTTGGTTTGGTCAACTTTAATGTAAATGATGCTACCTACACCTCTTTGGACTAAATACTAGAAGGTCCCACTCAGCATAAGGCATGGCTCATAGCAGCCTTGATAAATCTCATCTCCCTCACTCAGAGGGCCTAAGGAGGCCTAGATATCTGTCTCCTCCCCCCAAAGCAGACCCCACCCCCATTCTCCGTTTGATTTCACTGCCTCCAGAAGGTAGCAGTCATGAAGGAATGCCACCACTCCCCTAACTAAGGCTCCTTCCTGCCTGGCATTCAT
Organism: Equus asinus; assembly: GCF_041296235.1. Taxonomy (NCBI): domain Eukaryota; kingdom Metazoa; phylum Chordata; class Mammalia; order Perissodactyla; family Equidae; genus Equus; species Equus asinus. The sequence continues at coordinate 99,918,228 of NC_091797.1, forward strand.
ACCCCTACCATTTTAAAAAGAGAGAAGCAAGCCAATACATTCTTAACTCCAGGAGAAGATTTCTATATGTCTGCATGTACAAATGTTTGTCTCAGATACACGTTCAAATATAGGTTGAGTTGTTGTATGCAACCTGCTTTTCCTACTCTTAACCTGATTTTATTATTTCTAAAACTATCCAAATGTATTCCATTATTCAGCTTAAACAAGAATGCTCTGAAGAAGAGTGCTCTGTCCCTTGATACAAAGCTACACATCCAGCTACTCTATGAGCATAGATAGAGTGAGCTAACATCTGTTGCCAATCTCCTTTCTGCTTGAGGAAGAGTGGCCCTGAGCTGACATCTGTGCCTATCTTCCTATATTTTGTATGTGGGTTGCCTCCACCGCTTGGCTTGATGAGTGCTGTAGGTCAGCACCTGGGATCCAAACCCACGAACCCTGGGCCACCGAAGTGGAGCGCACTGAACTTAACCACTACACCACTGGGCTGGCCCCCAAAACCTAGCTAGTTTTAAACAGTCCTGGCAAGATTTAGGTTAGTGTTTCCTCATGCTCCAATTAGGGTGTGTGTATTAAAAAATAAATTTTTTGAAACTTTATCCTTATAGAATAACAATCATAATAAAAATACTTTGAAGTAGAAATTCTATTCTGGCTCAAATACTTCCCAAATAAATAAAATGTCTTCTTCATAGAAAGAAATATCAATGGGAGAATATTGGAGTGGTAGGGGAAAAAATGACAAGAAGGAAGATAAAAAAGCCCTGACTGTAAACATTCAGTCTAGTTTTGGTCTCGCCCTGGGTCTGAAGCAGACGTGGAAAGCGAGCTTGCTGTGGGAACAGACTTGAGAGTCCAGTTCTCTCTGGAATCCCAAGGATACTTCAGCCAAAGCCCAGAAGAGAGTCCAGGTCAATTCCATAACTCTTCGCTCCACTGGAGTTTTTGATTCCAGGTGTGTCTAAGCCATGTGGTCATTTGGTCCCCTCCCGTGACAGACTGAGATACTGGACAAATCCCTGAGATTGGGAAGGCACGTTCTAAGGTTCTAGAAGCACACGCTCTGAGAAGACACATGGATGTGCAGACACAGAACTATATGGCAATAGTGCTCTGGGGATACAGAGAAGGGAGCAACTGTCTACGTAAAAGAAATAAAAAAAAAAAAACCTTCCTAGAATTGAGCTGGGTCTTGATTTCAGACCTTTGGAGTTTCTCTAAGCTTGATTCTGGGCGGGTACTGGGTTCCTGTCCACACGGGCCCTCCATCCACACATGGAAAATCAGCTCTGTGTCCCGCGTTTGGGAAGTGGAGACACGAGCCAAGAGAAGGCACTTGCCGGAGGGGAGGGGCTCACCTTTCCTCTGCTGGTTCCTGGCTGGGTGCCTTGGCTTCAGGATGAATTGGCCTTGCGCGTCTGGGGACTCCTGGAAGGTGGAGTCCCCCGGTCCCTGTGGCAGGAGCCCAGTGGCTGGACGATGGCTCATTTTAATTCCGTAGGGATGCTCATGTCCTATATGGAGAAAAATCTAACTATGGATCAGGATGATGGTGATGGGTTAGGATCAAACCTCCTTACTGTGAGCGTGTGGGCCACACCAGTGTGTGCTGCCATTCTCCTGGAGCTTCTGGATGAAGAAGGCTGTGCTCCCGAGTGAGCGCCACGTGCACCCTCATGGGGGACACCTTGCAAAAAGCAGGTGCCCAAGCAAAAGAGTTTAAAAAGGAAAGAGAAAAAGATTTTTAACCACGTTGCTTTCTTTGGAATGCATAGATCCGTAAGTGCATTGCACAATGTTGACTTTTGCTGTGTTTCCCTCCGAGAATATTTAATGCCTTCTAGGTTCTGCCTTGACACTAACTAGATCTGTACATCTGAGGCAAATTACTTGACCTCCCTGAGCCTGACATTCATCCTTTTAAATGCTTACCCTCACACAGACTTATAAGGATCAAGGAAAATATATTAATAAACATTGGTGGTCAATAGTTTTTAAAGAATTGGACCGTGTATGTTCAGAATTGCTGTGATCACTGTTCTCTCACTCATAATGTCATTTTAACACAGATTTTTCGTTTCCTTTTGTCAGTTCTAAAGACAAGGGCTCCTCAAGAGCAGCAGGGCTCTGTGCCTTCAGCTGCCCTCCCACGGCTGCCCACCCTCCCAGGGCCCTGCCAGGCAGCCATCAGAGGGAAGGCTGCACGGTGTTGGAAACCCAGAAGCAAAGTGCCAAACAGTGTTTACAGAGTGGAAAACTGCCCCCAACATCACCAGGAGTTGCCTGCCATGTGATTTGTTTTGCTCTTTCATGCTTTAAATTGCTTCCTCTCCATAGAGTTCTCTGTGGAGAATTGCACTTTTCCCCAACAGTGTGGTATGGATTTCATTCTTTAAGAATACAGGCAAGCCTCATTTTATTGTGCTTCCCTTAATTGCATTTCGCAGATACTGCGCTTTTTACAAATTGAGAACTTCTGGCAACCCTATGTCAAGCAAATTGATCAGCACCGTTTTTCCAACAGTGTTTGCTCGCTTTATGTCGCTGTGTCACATTTTGATAGTTCTTGCAATATTCCAGTCTTTTTCATGATTATTATAGTTGTTATGGTGATCTGTGATCAGTGTCTTTGATGGTACTATTGTAATTGTTTTGGGGCACCATGAACACTGCCCATCTAAGATGGAGACCTTAATGGATAAATGTGTGTGTGTTCTCACCTCTCCACTGACCTGACATTCCCGTCTCTCTCCATATCCTCAGGCCTCCCTGTTCTCTGAGACATGACAATATGGAAATTAGGCCAGCTAGTAACCCTACAATGGCCTCTAAGTGTGCAATGAGAGGAAGAGTCACACGCCTCTCACCTTAAATGAAAAGTGAGAAATGATTAAGCTTCCTGAGGAAGCCATGTCACAAGCTGAGGCGGCTGAGAGCTAGTCGTCTGGCACCAGAGAGTTAGCCAACTCATGAACGCAAAAGAAAAGTTCTTGAAGGAAATTCAAAGTGCTACTGCAGTGAACACATGAATGAGAAGAAAGCAAAACAGCCTTATTGCCGACAGGGAGACAGTGTTAGTGGTCTGGATAGAAGATCAAACCAGCCACAACTCTCCCTTCAGCCCAAGCTCATCCAGAGCAAGGTCCTCACTCTCTTCAATTCCGTGAAGGCTGAGAAGACCTCCTGCCAGGTCTGCGACCCAGCCTGTCCCTTCCCTTGTCTTAGTCCCTCTATTTTCCACACTGAACAAATTTGCTGATCCAAGAATTATTATTATTCTTTTAGCTCACTCGCTCTAATAACTATTTTAGGAGAGGTGTAATGGATTTATCAATAACCTCAAGAACAATGCTAGAAAACTCGGCCTGAGAAACAGCAAAGTACCGGTGGTTTTGTCAGTGAAGACGTGAGGAGTTAACTGCGATTATCTCATCTTCCTTATGATGCTGAGAAAAGTTTCAGACACAGAGCAAGTATTAAATAAATATTTGTACTTGGATTCAGAGGTATGGCTGGATTTTTAAAGATTCTCACAAAATAGAGGCTACTTAGTAGGTAGGAAATGGAACAGAGGAATTCAAGACTGGAATATACAAAAATAAATAGATGGGAAAAGAAATTCCGATCCAGGTTGCTATCATACCTGAGTAAGGAAGTATGTATAAGTTTTTCAAGACAGCTCTGTTTGTCAAGTAAAAAAGTAAAGAAGAAAAACTCACATTTCCCACAAACTAGACCATAAGCCACGGAATGAAGAGATGTTCTCAGTGCCTGGGATAGAGTAAGTGCTTAGCAATTATTTAATAAATCTAGGAAGGAATATTGCATAAGATTTTCACTTTTAAGTGTCTTTGAGCTTGAGACCGAGCAACCGTTACTTTGAGACTTCAGAGTTGCAGTTTTCAACCCAATCAGCCCCCTCTGAGATGTTCCCAGACACTTACCAGTGAGTGGGCATGGGCCCTCTTTCTTGCCGGAACTGACCCACAGCTGGTAATCTTTCTCAGAGCCCTTGGAAACAAAAAGAACTATGTGTCACACTAAATCTTTCACAGCAAGTACCAGTTCCTTAGCATTTCTGCTTCCAAAAAGAAAAAATTGGGGCCAGTATAAATGCTATTTGGTCAATGGGGGTGGCTACAGTTTTTCGGAGTCAATGGCGCTGATTTCAGTAACCCCTTACCCCTCTCACAGCCTCCAATAGACCATCCCTGATTCTTGTCCCTGTTGATGAAGGCCAAGGATCTATGGAACCACAATGCAGTCAGCCCCTCAATTTGGGCGTGGCCGATAGCAAAAGAAATCACAGTTATGCCCCCTTTATTAAGGAGGAAAAGTCTAATCTTGAGAGTCCTGCCTTCTGCTATCTCCAGACTCCTTGGAGAATGTTGGCTTTTGCCTTCAAATGTCCCTGCCCAGACAAGCATGTTGTCCAGAGAGCCACACACCCTGCCATGACTGTTCCTTGAAAGCAAAGCTTGAAAGGCCTTGGTTGCTGTGCAACCCTGAGCTAAAGGAGGCGAAGCCTAGGAGGCCTTGAGGAGATGGCCCAGCAAAGTCAGCGCACTGACTCTGGTGCAGACGCGGGAAAGAAGCCACAAGAACTGTAACCGAGAGAACAGGTCAGACGCAGAGCACAGCCTCTCCCAGCAGAATCACTGCCAGTAATGCTGTAAATCCTACTCGGAACGAACAAGTCAAAATTATAAAGACTGCTGAATTATTTTAAAGAGTTCTCCAAGAGAGGATAAAGCAAAAGATGTTTGAAACGGAATTGTTGGTGATTGATAGGTACCGTGCTTGCCGGTGGCTCCCGATTAAAAATCAGTCTAGCCCTTCTGAAGGAGAGTCCCAGCTATGGCGGCCATCACACACACATACACAGGCACACACACGCCTGCACAGCTAAATCTGCTCAAAATTGTGTTGCAAATAGGAAATGAGAGCTAATAAAAACCTTTTCTTTTAAGGTAGGGATTGGAAACACTCTGTTGGAATCTCTTAAATCAGGCATACATATATAGCCAAATAAGCCCAACTCTTCATTAAAATAGAAATTTTTTCTCTAGTGAGATCGATCACTTTACGCAAAGGAAAATTACAATCATGAAATCAAATGAGCTATATCATTAATCAATCTCCCTAACCTCATCCCTAAAAACACTCACTCTCTTCCAAGGTTTAATTGTTATTCAGAGTGTACATATCTTCTAGGTTAGAAATCAATGCAGAAGTGTGCTTTACTCATGCATATAAATTCCAATTCATTTAAAATGTATTATTATTAATTCTGTTTGTACAGAAATCATTGGCTCCTTATGGAAAATTCTGGTTGCCCTTAGCTTTTAAGAGGCTTTATTATACCATTGGGTTAGGCAAATTTTAAATACAAGTCTTGGAATTACGCCCTGTCACCATAGAAGGGCATTTTTACATTTCCAGAGAATTTCATTTGAGGAGCCGTGCTTTACAAGTGCTTCCTTGTTTTCTGTCCATCTGCATGTTACTCTCCCTCTCTTTTCCCTGACACAACCTTGTCCTCAAATATATGTATCGCTCACCAAAAAGAATTTCAACAGCTCACACCGGCTCCATCAAAATATCAAAGAGCAGACACTTAACAGCAGAACAGGATGAAAGTGATGTGGACACAAACGCCCCCGGATTCGTGGTCTCATACAGAACTTGTCTCCTCCTTTACCAATTCACAAAGGGCATCAGCCAACTCATCCTCAGGGTCTGCATCAATGGGATGGAGCCTGTAGCCAGGTGGTCTTTATGTCAAAGTTCACAAGAAAACATGTTATTTAGGGTTCATCATACTGAGATTGAGACCTTGAATGACAACCAGTGCAAATGGCGGTGGGAGGGGAGGAATCAGGAAAGAATATACAGAAGGAACAGTCCAGTGGAAGAGGAAATATTTAGAATCTTATGTGATTGTCCATGTATAAAATACATACAATAAAAATGCATGTTGCCATTAGCACTCTAAAATTATAGCCCAATTTCATTATGCTATTACTTTCCATTTGCACAAAATTTAAAATGGGAATACAAGAATAGCAACCATATATAGGTTAATAATATAGCTTTGCTGCCTTCAATTTCCAAATTTGAAGGGGGACAAAATATGACTTTGAAATCCATAATAATCAGTTGTCATGATGGGTGGTGATTATGCAAACACACACACACACAAATGTCAAAAATTAAAGTTGGTTTTTAAGTAAAAATAGTTTGCAGGTAACTTACAGTTATTCCAAGCATTGGTAGTGACATGTTGATAATGTCATTCACTGTATCCGAATTTGTCACTGTTACAGTTACAGACTGTAAAAAATAAATGTGAAAAATTGCTATAATTTAAATTTTAAAAATTTAAATAATTTTTGTCAAATTACTATCCGTATTCTAAAGGCAAGCTCGTTTTCAGGTGGTGACACAGCACAGCACATGCAGAGCACGAACCCCTAAATACCATTTACTTTCATTCCTTTGTATAACATGAGGCTAGTAGGAAGCATTTCAGTAAATCAAATATTTCTCTGAAAGGATTTGTGGCACAAAAAACATAACAGCTTAAGCAAGAAGGAGAAAGACTGAGAATTCCGGGCGGGCCTGTGGGCTGGTCCTCAGCACCTTATGGCTATTTCTGTAATGGAGGGGGGGTGGTTTAAAAAGGAGGAGCTGGACCCTTTCTCTTCCTGAGTTGTGCTTTTGTAGTATGGCTTTATTTCTTTGCAATTACATACTTGGTGTTGGTAAAATCAGAACTGGCTATAAAAGGCATTTTTAAGAGCTATTATTTAGTGAGTACTTTCTTTGTGTTTGGCATGATGGTCACTAAATTTTCATTGTCAAGATATGTTGAGACAATTAAATGAAACCAATGAGTCCAGGAAATTAGACTGAAAATTTGAGAAACTCAAGTTCCATTCCAAACTCTGCCAGTGACTAGGGTACTCACAATAGCTCCCTGCCACACCTCACAGTGAGAAACTGCTCCATTAGAATAGGAAGACAGTTTACAGAAAAGTACCCGAAAGCCATTAACAGGATTCTTAGATATCTATCGAACTCTCTGAATTCCAAAAGACATTTTCAAAGAAGACAAACGGTAACCAAGAACACTGACTGCGCACATAGTTTTGGAGTATTATCAGGCAGGATGGCCCCTGTCCTAAATCAACGGTGCTTAAAGAAGACAGACAGCATAAGGGGACACTCAGAGGCTTGAAGATGACATTAAAAACGAAAGGAATCCTTTCGTAATTCATTCCTTGTCCTTTCGTTGTATTTGTCTTCGTATGAATTCAATTGCTTGATATGACAGATGGCCCTGAAACTTGCTTATAATTGGACTTCTATCAATGAAAGCATGCATTGATTTCCAAATACTTGTAGTCCTAAGGATTATGAGAAAGTGCTTCAGAACCCAGTGGTAGAGCTCCGAGCGCCCAGACGCAGGCATGCTGGGAGCTTCCTGTGCTGACGTATCTGGGGGCGTTCAAACATGGGGTTTCCCTCGGGACCTAACCAGAAGTAAGGGTGCTGCTGTTTTTAAGATGTCTGAAGTCCCTTCAATACAATCAAAAACTCTCCCATGAAAGATTTTTTAAAGTAAAAGAATCTCTTTTCAAATGCTAATCATCACTCCCTAATTTATCTGGTCTGTAAGATAGCGGTTTTTCATGGCATAAGGAACATATTATGTCATTATGGAATAGTCATTCCAGGGGTGTGTGTATTTCTTCCTGCATGTTGTCTGCTCTCCAAAACAGATAAATTCCAGTAGACAGCTCTTTGCAAACAAACGCCTTAAAAAAAATAAACTATTTCATCAAATAATTTGAAAAAAATGGAAATGTGATTTTTTTTCATAAGAACTAAAGTGCTACTTGATATATGAAGAACCAGGAAAATGTGATCAATTCGCAAGAGTTGAGGACAACCCTGAGATGATCTAAATGTTCAAATTATTAGCCAAAGACAGCTATTACAATTATGCTCAATTATATAAATGAAAATATGGTCATAATAAACAAAAATATAGGAATCTCAGCATAGAAATTAAAAATATTGAAAAATAGAAATTTTTTATCTGAAATCTGAAAAAAAAATTGAAACTACAGAGGCTAAATTGCATCATGAAGATGACAAATGGAAGAGGAAATGATTTTGAAAATAGATAATAGAAATTATCCAATGTGAAAAGGAAAGGGGAAAAAAGAAGATTGAAAAAATTAACAGAACCTGAGGGGCCTGTGGACAACATCAAAGTGTCTGATATACGTGTAACTAGAATCTCAGAAAGAAAGAAGAGAGAAAACGGGGAAGAAAAAACAATGAAGTAATAATGACCAAAATTTCCCAAACTTTAGACATAATTTACATTCATAAAAACATAAATTTAAAAACTCAAGAAGTTTAGAAAATGCCAAACAGGATTTTGTTTGGCAAAAAAACAGATTCAAGGAAAACCATGCTCTGATACTTAGCCACACGGCAAAAAACCAAAAATCAAGAAAAAATCTTGAAAGCAGCTGAAGAAAAATGACAGATCATATGCAGACGATTAATGTTTGAATGATCACAGACAACTCATCAGAAGCATAAAGACCAAAAGACAGTGGAACATCTTTAAAGCGCCAAAAGAAAAAAAACTGCAGGCAAAATTCTACATCCAGCAAACACATCTTTCAAGAGTGAAGGTGAAATAAAGACATTTTCAGATAAAAGAAACTAAGAAAATCTGTTGGCACCAGATCTGCATAACAAGAAATGCTAAGGAAAGTCTCTCCAGGGTGAAATGAAATAGAATTAGAGGGAAATTTGGATCTTCGGGAATGAATGAAGAACATTAGCAATGTTTGTTTTGTGTAACGTTTATGTAATTAAAGTTGATTTTTAAAAATGTAAAGGTGATTTTCCGTGAAAAATTCTGACTGCAACCCCTGCCCTAAGTGAAATGAGAGCAGACAGTGTGCTTTGCTAGGGAACTCTCCAGTCTTATCTCCTCAAGCAGAGCATCTCTCGCATACTCAGAAACAGGTCAGAATATTTGCACAGCTTTCCTACTGGCCAGGAAATAACTGTCTTAAACTGCCTCTTTTTCCACCTTCACATACTATCGTGTGTGATCGAGAGTTCCCATAACATATAACAGAACAAAGTGATATGAAAAACACCCAGAATATTTGCTCCTCAGGGTAAATGTCTTGGCTCCTGCACTACAGTTTCAGAGATCAAATTCTATAGAAACAACTGAGGTGAATGGTTTTTTTCCCCAGTGGCATCAACAAAATAAGGTAGAAATATACTGATCTCTTAAAAGTCTCAACCTTTTCAGTTCAATCAGTGCTGACATTCCTCAGAATGAAAGACTTTTCAAAACTTCTCCGCATTTTTAATACCTGACCCTCCAGTAGATTCTCTCCTAGAAGAGGGACATGACTGAGGCCAGCCGGCAAAATGGGAACATGAATGGCTTCAAGTATCACACCAATGTTCAATGTACCAAAGGCCATAACTGTATGCTGTTATAGAAGGAATGCCCTTATGCTTAGGACATACCCAAGTGTTTAAGGATAAAGGACCACGACGTATGTGTGACCCTCAGAAATAGGTATCTTCATACACAATATGGAGAAGGAGAGAGAGACAACGAAATAAATGATAAAGCAAATGGAGTAAATGTTAACCAAATAGGTGAATCTAGCTAAAGGGTATATGGGTGTTCTTTATACCTTTTGTATTTTTGCAACTTTTCTGTAACTTTACAATTATTCCAAATAAAACATCATAGGAAGAAAAAAACTGTGGAAACAACCCAGGCCACTCTGCATGTAGCAACAATTGGAAAAAATGTTTCATTCTAATAGGAAATACCTGGTCGTGAAAATCACTTTATTACAACAAGCCACTATAATTACCATTAGCAGGATCCAGAGAAACATTAGGAACGTTTATCATGCAATATTCTTTCCATGCTTAAGCACTGAAGCCATCAAAGATTCCTCTTGCTTCATATCACCTGGGATTCACGTTTTATGTCACAGTATGGATACAGGAAAATACAGTTTTCCACTTGGTACCTTCTAAATTCTCTCTTTCTCTTCCCCTCTCTTCCTTTCTCCCTCCCTCCCCCTCATCTCCCTTTCTTGTTTTTCTTTCCTTCTCTCTCCCTTTCTCTCTCTCTCTCTCTGTTTCTACCTCCATCTCTCTCTGTCTATGTCTATGCCTTTCTCTTTCATTCTGCCCAAATAAAGAACTTGGAATTTAATTTAATTTTTGCTCTTAAAAATACTCACACAGTCACAGTTCTTAATGTCCTCAGTGACGATTTTGAGGGGAATGCTCTTTGGCTGGTCCTTCTCTTTGGCTAGATTGATGCACCTAATCACATTCAATAATAACCCAAAATAGAGTAGGATGGATTAGCTATTAGCTTCTTTTCAAATAATCTATACTGCTAATATTTTCAGTCTACTTGGTTATTTTTGAAAGCATATAAATAGACTCGGCAAAACCAAATTATGAGTTGGAAGAATATGCAAAAATACTTCATGAAAGTAAGACATGACCCAGAAAATAACGGGTTGCCCCTGTCGTGTGAGATTTTGCAGTAGATCCAGTCCTCAGAGCTTTCCTGCCTGGTTGGAGGGCCCAGCACCTTCCTGGGTTCAAGGGTAGGAAGTAGCAGCTGCTTTGAGAATCACTCAGTAGAGTAACCTGCACTTAGGGGAATTGAGCGTGTGTTTTGAGAGTAACATTGGATCCAATCATTAGGTTGGAGAGAAGGGGAAGATGAGAGTGACAAGCAGAACTTCCTCAAAAATAAGCAAAACATGCATGTAAGTGAGAGAACAATTTTGCAGTAGCAGCCGGGTAAATCTAAACAAGGAGTTATTTGAGGATGCTCAGACAGCTTCTACTAGAGAGAGGGAGAATAGTTTGAGGGCGCTGCTATGAAGAGATCTGCAATCTTTTATTGTGGATCAAAGATTTAGAATAGGTATACTGAAAAAATACCTTTGAAGGGAAGAGTGCCATTTTTCCTTTAGTTCTGAAGAACTGCAATTTAAAAAAGGGAGAAAAAATTAAACTACATAAAATACTTATCCTAAGATATTAGAACTGCCATTGCAGATGAAAATAGCAGCAGCTGTTTATCACTGACGTGGATGCGCGTGTCAGTTGTGCTCTCCTCATCGTTGGGCATTTGATGGGCCCTGCTGTTTTCCAAGCAGTGTTGCAGCGATGGGAAATAGATTGTAAAGTGGGAGAGCAGTTGGTTTGGAATCTAAACACGTAATTGCAACTATGTGAGGCAAGCTATGTGATCACGGGCAAATCAATTAGCCACTCTGAGTTTCAGTTTCCAGAACAGGAAAAGGGTTAATTATACCTCAGAGCATTCCTGCAGCTGGCAGTGCTATTCAAATATAAAAAAGAACCCCTGTGAACCCAGAAGTGCAGACTCAGGAAGTCCAGGGTCGGGGGGCCACATTCCCCATCCTCGTGCCAGTCTAAGAACCTGTCTCGGAACACTAATTTGTACTCTGGGACCATACCTTTGTCTTGAATTGTCACCTCTCTATAGACATCAAATAAGACAATATGTACACAGCAATTCAGGCAACCCAGTATTTGATGACATGATTAATTTTATTTGTATAATTAAATACTATTTTTCAGGGAATGAATTTGGGAGTATAAAAGCAATTTTTCAAACTGACCTGGACTATTTAATAGTACTTGCTCATGGAAGAAATTCCAGTGATTTAAAAACACAGCTACTCGCTGGGGATTAGGGGCAGGATGTTGAGAGGGGCCCTAAACCTTACTCCACATACCCTGAAGATCCACCTCCCCAAGTAGCTCCTAGAGCCCATTTGAAAAAGCACTCATCCAAAAAGGAAAGGAAATTACTCCAATAGTTCCCACTGTTCATGATCAATTTGCACATAAAAACCTTTTGGGGGAAAGTACACACAAGTGTCATTATGAGAGGTCAGAATAGGAGTCATTGAATACAAAAGCTGTAGGTCTTACCTGAAGGTGGCCACAAAGTTCACTGTGGGCCAGCCCAAGACAAAGGACCTCTTGGCAGAGGTGTCGGCTTCTCCGAATTTGTCCAAACAGTTGGCAATCCATATGGTGTTCAGGGGTACTTTATTTTTTATTTTAAAGTTTTTTTTGTAACTAGAAAGATAACCAAACAAGACCTCTGTTAGTTTGTTTCTTAAATGTTATGGGAACAGCTGTGCTCATGGAAAGATGCCAGTTCTCACTGCCCCAGGGTGCAGCGTGCCTCCTTTAGCTCTGTGACCCTCTGTGCTCCGCACAGTCAGGGGTTGGATGGGTCTTTACAAAGTGTATGCTGAGTGACGCCTGGCTCAGGAAGGCCCTGAAAACACTTCCTCAATGGCAGCAAATAGCCATTTTTCTGCATGTTGAGTATTGAGTACTGACCATACTCTACATTTTAGAGCTTTTTAAGAGAACCATTAATTCATTTATTATTCATTTATTATTGTTATATTTGTTATTATATTCACATATATCATTTTATTTACTTAATGATTTATTATTACTATAATTAATTATGTGTTCATGTCTTGCTTACTTTAAAAAGCCTTTGAGTAGCTGAACAAAGATACATGATACATGATTTATAAAGATAATTATACAACTTTTTTCTTGAGAATCAGACTAAAACAGCAATAAGCTTGGATCAGAGGGATTTAAAATACATTTTCAGCCTTAATTTTTTAAAAGATTTTCTAGCGTTTAAGCATAGGTTATTTTAAATTTCCTTTATTAAGATTTCATTCATACCATTTTCTATCAGTTTCCGGATCAAACTGAAAAACTGTTAGCGCGCTGACTGAGCTCAAAATTCAACCAATCAATCGATTGGCCCCACATCAGTGCCCAGGAGGTCTTACATGTGAGTCATGGAGATATTTCCCATTCATCTCTGAGGAATCGGAAGGTGATCGACTTTGTCAGCAGTGAAACGGTTTTCCGACAGTTTCTTCCTAATCTCCTTTGACCTCTGACATGGAAACCACTATATCTCTCGGTTAACTCACAAATTTAACACTCAGGCGAGCCTGAGATTTAGACGGTACAAGTCCTCTGAAGGATGCCTAGGGAACACGGGCACGCCACTTCGGAATTGCCTCCTATTCAGAACCACATGTGGAAACGCTAAAGCTAAAATGAGACCCAAGACACCTCAGGTTCAAAAACCCCTAAGACTCTGCTGACTCATGGGACAGTTAAAGCAAAAAGGCTTCAACGGGATTTATGAAATGAAAATAATTCTGCAGGAAGCCTACCTGAAGGATGACCTAGATTCAAACGTTAGGGTACAGTGGATGCAAATACGCCTTGTGACACAAGTGGCTTCTTAGACGTTTATTTCACATTTTTACCCTATGTTGATGTGTTTGAAGATTTGTGTGAAACACAATCAATTCTCAGATAAAATAATTGTTCTAGATTGTAGCTCTAAAAGAAGTACGAAGCTAAAAATAGTCTACTGCCGATAGGAAAGAGAGACACGTGTCTACTTGTTTTTACAGATTTTAAAAGTTTTGTCCATGTGTGGAGACACCTAAGGTACTGTGTTGAAAATTCCAAATACGTGCACCTGAAAGAGTCATTTCTTTAATTCTCTCCAAAGTTCCATAAAGTCCCAAGATTATCCACTTCCTTGAGACCAAACCACGGAGTTGTCAAAAGCCCAGAGTATGGTTTTCAGTCTCCTATAACATTTATTGAGCTCCCACCACATGCCAAGCACTATTCTACATATTTTACTTAATCCTCAATCCACTATATCTATTAGCTCCATTTTATAGATGAGGAAACTCACAGAGAGATTAAGAAAATTGCCAAAAGCAAGAGATGGGCTTTGAAGCCAGACAGCCTAAGTCATGAGCCTATGCTCACAACCACTCGGCCTCCATGAGTGCTGACCTGGACAGTTCCATGTAGTGCCCTCCTCATTGTTCCTACCTTCAGCCTCCTTTCTCCCCTCAGAGCCATCAGGCTTTCTGACGGCATTGTTCTCTCGTTTGAGACTGAGAGGATCAATCTCCTGACATTCTATCAACAAAGCTAAATGATAGCCTGGAAATACTGAAAATGTATTACAGCAAAGGCTTGTACTACAGTGGATTCTCCTGAGATCTCACCACGTTTCTCTGCTCTCAGTGACTGACTCTTCAGATTATGTCAGTAGAAATGAGAAGGGATGAACCTTATGTAAACTGGCTCAAAGGGAGCAGGAGGACAAAGGCAGTTTTTATTTCTACCGCGTGGGCCCTCGCTATCGATCTGCTGAGATGATGGTATCCCTCTTGCTTTCTTCTACCTCAACTTGGACACGGGAGCGTGAACCCCGGTGAAGTGTGGAAAGCCACAGATTCTAGGGAGATTCCCCTCATTCTAAGGCACAGGTGTTCCCTTAGATGCTGGGAGTAGGGGTCATGGTATCTTCTGCAAGAATCTTTGTAATTCCACTGATAATAAGCTAATAGTCATCTTCATCTTTTGACCTAAACAAAATTGGATTTCGTTGTTTCTATATCCTTTAATAACTAAATATGAGGACAGAGATGTCTGAGGGGGGTGTGAGCTAAGTAAGTACAGTCTCTTCCTTTCTGTACGTTCTCCATGGGCCTCTACGAGTATTAGTATCTTATGAAGTAGATGCTGTTTAAAAAAACAAGTCATAATTTCATTTGAAAGATAACTTCTTATTTAGCATTCTAATGAATATCAAAAATGTTAACAAAGTTCCCATCTGACTTTAATTCTTGAGAACCAAAGTTTCTAATGTAGTATGAAAAAAATGAAAAAAATCTCCAAACAATTTCCACTGACTGTTATTAACATCCAGCACAACGGGAGAAATATAATTTCCTCATGAAGAAAGAACATATAAATCCCCTTTATTATTACACACAAACTAAAGTTCATTTAGTCTGACTAATATATACGCAGCAGTCAGTCAACTATTTACTCCCTTTGTGTTGGTTTCTGTAGCATCAACCTGGAGAAGAAAGAGTTTCCAACTGAAGCCTCAAGACACACTGAGGAAAAACGGAACCTAAGTCACTCCACCCCCTTCCCTGAGCAGAAAAAGCAGGCACTAAACTCAGGTGATAAACTTGAACAGATCGATTCAGGACATAACACAATCCTCCATCTGAGAGCGAGTCATGACAGAAAGGAAATAAGCAGCTTGTTGCGGGTGGCTATTTCATTGTAGTTGTTGTTTCTTTGTGGGAAAAAAATAAATAAATTTTCTCATATGAACAGTAATCACGAATGTCCCCAAATGTTTACTATGGAAATGATCTAGTAGCCAGCTTTCTAAAAGCTGTGGTAAACTCTTGTACAAGGTGGCAGCATTGAGTACTGCTTGCTTCCTGCTATGGACTGAATAGTGTCCCCAACTCCCACCCCACTCCCCACCGCCCAATTCATACCTTGAAGCCCTAACAGCCAATATGTCAGTTTTGGGAGATAAAGCTTATAGGAGGTAATTAAGGTTAGATGAGGTCATAAGAGTGGGGTCCTAATCCAATAGTATTGGGAGGAAGAGAGAGATCTCTTTCTCCACAGGCACGCACTGAGGAGAGGCATGCGAGCCCATGGGGAGAAGGCAGCCATCTGCAAGCCGGGAGGGGAGGTCTCATGAGGACCCGACCCTGCTGACAGCCTTATCTCAGACTTCCAGCCTCCAGAACCATGATAAATTTCTGTAAATAAATAAATTTCTTTCCTGTGTGGTGAGGAAATGACTAACTTTCATCTGCTTGGTAGCTGGTGAGAAATGGAACAGAATGCTCAGGGAACTGAAAAACAAATGAGAAGTCTAGCTATCAAAAAAAAAAAATCAGAGGCCAAAATAAAGATAAGAAAATATATTTAAGATGAGTGAAAGTGCCTCCAGGTGTAGCCTTGGAGATGGTGATGTCATAAAGAGGACAGAGAGAAAAAGACTCTGTCCAGGGCTTGGCATGAGGTCCACTTGAAGCACTAATAATAAATAAATGAATCTCTGTAAATACGTTTCTGTGGTTTAAGCCAACCAGTCGATGATATTTGGTTTTGGTAGCCTGACCAGATGAAGACAGTTACCTTATCCAAAATCTCTGCTCTCTCTAGATCAAGGTCTTCTGATGCAAATCAAATGCCTTAGATCACCTACACTTTCCAACACTCCCAATGGATGTAGAAAGCATATAAAAGTAATCTTTCAGGAACCGAGTCTCATAAACAAGAATATTATTGAATAAATTGATAGAGATTGTGTCACATCATGAAACCCTTGAGAAGACACAGAGAGCTATCTGAAAAGCAGTACGTGAAAGATGGTGGGCATCTTCTGTGATAATGGACCACCCAAAATAAAAATTCAGCTCTGAAATGGATGCAATTTGCTAGGAGAAAAGAACACTGTATCAGTATAAAATGTTTTTAGCAGAGTACTGTAGGTTCTATCAGACCCGTTCAGAGGTTAGCAGTATCTGAGACAAGTGGCTTCTGGTAGGAAAACAAAGGTCTCCTACTCTGCTAAATGCTGTAACAATTACAAAGGAGAAAAGAAAAGTGAAGGAGAAAGTATTCCCCTTAAAAATTGGATGTGAGTGGTCTGCAAAGTCCTGACAAGCAGGAGATGAGTGTTGTGGTTGCTTGCTTTTGTGTGTCTCAGGTTGAGCACGGAGGAATACAACATGGTGTGACAGGAAGAGCATGGCCTTGGGATGAAGGCAGACCTGCGGTGCAGTCTCTCCCACCATTTTCCTGTGTATGACATCGGGCCAGTTCCTGAGCCTTCCTCAGTCTTTGTCTTCCTATCTGAAGCCTGGAGATGATAACAGTACCTGCCTTGGAGGGCTATTGGGGAAACTAAACAAGCCATCTGTGATGCTCCTCGTGTGGTCCCAAGAATGCATCCAAGAAATTTCAGTTTCCTATACTAACCTTGCTTAAATAAAGAGATTGGTAACTATTCTACACTTTTTAAAATAATGCCTCATTCCCTCTATCAGGAGCAGAGTGCTTTGAATGGACCTCATGCCAAGCCCTGGACAGAATCTTTTTCTCTCTGTCCTCTTTATGACATCGCCATCTCCAAGCCTACATCTGGAGGCAATTTCACTCATCTTAAATATATTTTATCGTCTTCATTTTGGCCTCTGATTTTTTTTTTGATAGCTAGACTTCTCATTTGTTTCTCAGTTCCATTTCTCACCAGGATGTGAGTTAGCCATTTCCTCACCACAAAGGAAAGGTTGATTTCAAGGATGAGAGAGAAACTAGGTGATTGTGGTGTGTTCTGTGAAATCCAGACAAAAGAGAGAATAGAGGCAGCAGCACCACAGGGTGGGTAATAGCCTGTGTGCTGAAATTAACAGACCTAGTTTCAAACACGGACTCCACTAATTGCTAAGGTGGTGACCTGGGGAAAGGCAGCAGACCTCCGGGCCTCAAGGTCCTCCGTAAGATAAGGAAAATGAGCCTATCTCACTGGGTAGTTGCAAGGGTCAGACAAGATTCGGTACATAAAGTCCTCAGCATAATTCCTGACAGAAAAAGCTTCTGATAAATTATGCTTCTTATTATTAACGTCGCTCAGATTAAATATAGCATTTTGCAAAGTCAGTGCTTGCGTGTCTTACCTATGACATGGCGTAACTAACTGAGAGCTAGTGGTGAGGGCAGCCAAGAAAAGAGTTTTCATTTTCTCTAGTAATGAAAAAGCTTCTTGACAGTTTGTTTGGTGAAATATTATTTGTCTTTTATGGTGTTTCATAAATCATGAAAACAGAGATGAAGAAAGTAAACAGATGACCTTGCATCCACCTACGGTTAGACATTAATTGAGCAATTACCATGTTCTAGGCTGGATATTGGTTACATTTGTGTCCAGGGTTGGGAAGAAAGTGCACCCATTTGGTTCTGTCTCCAACATATGTTCCAAATCTGTCTGCTGCCTCTTCTCACTGCCACTCCCAAGATGGAATCCTTGTCATATTTCATCAGAACCACTGCCTCCCTAACTAGTCTCCCTGTGTCCACTCTTGCTTACCCACCAATCTGCTATCTACCAATAGGCAGAACAATATGCTAAAAATATAAACCAGATATGGTCACTTGCTTAATTAAATACGCTTCAGCATAATATTTCAACACTTATTGTGGCCTGTGGAGACCCTGTGTGGCTGGACCCCTGACCACAGTATCTTACCTGATATTGAGCCCCACACTGCAGGCTCCAGTCACATCAGCCTTTCCTGAACCCCTCCCTCCAGAGGGCTGAGTTGCACCCACTGAGTCCTGCTGGTCCCTCACCCTAGAAGGCTCAGCCACCTAGTCTAGGAATGCGGCTGCTTCTCATCCCATAGGTTTGGTTTAAATGCTGCCACCTCGGAGAGACCTTCATAGACAGCCCCTCTCTAGGATGGTCCCATTTTCTTCTCCACATGGCACCCTCTTCTCTCTTATGAGAAGCACTAACTTCAATGTGTAATTTCCCTCCTCTTATTTTTATCATCTGTCCGGAAGCTCCAGGCAGCAGAGACCCTGCCTGTCACATTCTCAATTGTGTTCTCTAGGGACAGGGCACAGAAGAAGACCTCTGTCGATACTTGTTGAATAAAGGGAGGATCAAAACATTTGCAAAAGCAAAAGAAGAAAACCACTTAATATTTTCCCACAGTAAGGGTTGGTGAAAACGCAATCTGGTGGTAATCAGGGGAGCCTGTAGTGTACACTGACTTTTTGTTAGCTATCAGCAACAGATCGCTGAGCAAGAAGAGGTGCCGCTTCTGCCTCCTCCAGCCTCTTTTGAGTTCCACGGGGCCGTGGATCAGCAGGGTGCGACCGGCACTCTCAGATGATGTAGCATTTTCACTGTGGGTGTCCACCTCAACAGAAGAGCTTTCCCTGCAATGCAACAAACACCACAGGACAACCAGTCACCCATCAAATACCTGATAGAGTTTTGTGCCAAAGGTCAAGGTTAATACGACACTAAAAATGAGCCTCGATCTCCAAAACAGAACTCTATAGCTCAAATTCAAGTCACCAAATTACAGAAAGCTATTAAAAAAGATGAGGGCACACAGGGAGTTGAGGTAGATGGAGAATGGTTTCAAGGACATGCCCCCGGGCATGCCAACTCTTAGAGGTGGGGAGAAGGGGACAGCAGCAAAGCAAAGATGGCCACGAGCTGTTGGGAAGGGGAGAACCAAGAAGCCAAAGGTTGAGAATATTACAAGAAGGTAAAAAAAAAAAAAAAAAAACCCAAAACCCAGGACAATTTGTGGCCTGAGACAGATAAAATAAAGTGACCTAGAGATTTGTGAAAAAGTAATTACAATTTAGTTTCATGTTAACATAAAAATTTAGATAACTGAAGATTCTGGAAAATTGACTCCAATCGTAGCTAAATCAGTATTCAAGTTTTGGGGGGAAATTCTCAAAGATCAGCAAATAATACTGGAAACATCAAAAAGTTTCTAAACACAACAGGGTCTTAGATATTATTTTGTTGAGCTATAACTAAGCTCTAAGCTATGACTCTTTGGTCATAAAAGGTAAAACAACTAAATTTCACAGGACACAAAAACTCTTTCATGAATAGGGAGATATTGTCATAGGTCTACAGAAAATTCTGTCTCGTGGAGCCAAGAAAGAGTCTCCCTTGAGTATGTAAAGCCTGCTTTCTGTGCTCAGCAGCACTGAACCTTGTGAACATGAGGAGCTTTTCATGAAAGCAGTGCTGAAGGTAAGAATCAGTTCCCATGTTTTAGGAGAAACAAAACAGAACACTTCCTGTGACTGCTAGTCCCTTTGGACGATCAAAAGTAGTATATTCAAAGACTACCTGCGGAGGTGAAGCCTTGAAGGACGGCCTGAAAGCTCAAAGCGCTTTTTGATTGATGAAAACATCCCGTTTTCTTCAATTCTTGGCACTGACTATCGAGCACGTCTACAGCACTTGGCAGAGCACTGTAAACTAGGCCCTGGAGCCTGAGAATTCTGAAGTTGTCAAGGCCACCGGCCGTTATGACTTCAGGGTTCTAAGGCGCATGCCATAACTGACAAACTGACATATCTGTTTCCCTGGTTTTGCCTGCATCTTTTGAGTTTTTAAAATTAATCTATTTACTTTGAGATAACTGTAGATTCACAGGAAGTTGTAAGAAACAACCCAGAGAAATTACATCAACCTTTTACCTGGTTCCCCCAATGGTACTATCTCTCTAAACTATAGTACAATACCATAATTAAGATAGTAGCATTGATACAGTCAAGATACAGGACATTTATTTCCATCACCACAGGATCCTTTCTCTGCCCGGGCTCCATGATTTCTTCTGGTACCAGCATATCCAGTAATCGTCAACACTGAAGCGAGAGGTCAGGGTCCAGGAGAGTCTGGCTGTTTTTCCAGGAGATGCAGAGGGAGGGCAGCTGAGTCAGCACAGGCTGGGAGAGGGAACCTGCAGACACAGACAGGCATGGTTGCTGGGCAAGAATCATGGGAAATTTCTCAGAAGTCTAAGCAAGGGAGAAGTGATGTTGGGGGCTTCCCTCTGTCCCCAAAGCCTGTCCCCACCTGTGCAGTGAGAGAGGAGCACAAGGAGGAGGGGAGTCCAGGCCATGGTGCACACATCCCCGTGGTCTCCACCCTGTGCCATAGTAGGGGCTGCCCATGCAAATGGGTTTCCATCCAGTGACTGCCCAGCCCCTCCCTGAGCCCTGGTGCTGGAGCTCAGCTCACACCACACACTGAGGAGGATGGAGGTTGGCCTCATCCCTTGGGAGAGCCCTGGGAGGAAGCACCTACCGAGACAACACAAAGGTCCCTGCTCAGGGGACTCTGCCAGGCCAGAGAGGACAGAGCTGCTCAGCCTCCTTCAGTAAGCACAGGGTCCAGCCCCCAGGCCCAGGCTCCTTGGAGTGAATGGTCCTTGCTGAGCAGCTTTGTAGGGACCAAAGGGCTGTCCTGCACCGCCCCCTCCTGGTCACAGGACACACCCCTCACCAGGGCCAAAGCCCTGAGAGCACAGCTGGTTTCTGCAGCTCACCAGGTCACTGTCTCTATTCACACATCCATGGTCTGATCATCTGATAATGGCATTCACATACATTGGAGGCAATGACTCTTGTATCACTCTCTCATAAGGCAGTGCACATGGAAGGTGGAAAAATGTACAGAAATTGGAATTTCAAGTGTTTTAACCATGAGACAAGATGTTGCAAACATCATATCCCTTCATTTTAATGTGGTTTAGAGAGCGCATCCATGTTCAGTGTTCCATCACTTGTGCATAAAGCAATGAATTCCAAATAATCTCACACAACCTTATCTGTGTTTTAAACTCCAATTTTTAGGTAATCTATTGCCTGTACTAGTGAGAAATCAAAGAAGCACAATGAATCCTAATATTTGAGCTGTGCAGCTCCCATCACGCCATCTTGTATTAGAGTAAAGTCCAACCTGGCAGAGAAAGTCTTAGACCCTCATTTGTTGGCTTCTGTCATCCATCTCTCCCTGTTCAGAATGATCTCTTCTGTGGACACACAGCTTACCAACCCCATCATCCTCTCTTTACAGGTTTTCCCACTAGGGTCCTTCATAGGATTTTGGGTTAAAAAATTGAGTATTAAAATTTCATTGATCTTGTGCTGGATCATGAGCTCTATATTTAACATCTTGTTAACAAATGTCTATCATTAGGGGCCGGCTTCATGGCCAAGTGGTTAAGTTCACGCGCTCCGCTGCAGTGGCCCAGTGTTCGGATCCTGGGCGCGGACATGGCACAGCTCTTCGGGCCACGTTGAGGCGACGTCTCACATCCCACAACTAGAAGGACCTGCAACTAAGATATACAACTGTGTACAGGGGGGGTTTGGGAAATAAGGCAGAAAAAAAAAAAAAGATTGGCAACAGTTGTTAGCCCAGGTGCCAATCCTTAAAAAAAAAAATGTCTATCATACATGTTCTTAAGTGGAATGTTATTTGACTTCTATCAAGTTCACCCACACTCTGCAGTTTATTTGCTCATGGAGCTTGTCTCCTGTGCTCACAGTTTGTTCCCCCATCCGCCTGCTCCCCATGGTTTTTTTCCTCAGTCCCTGCAGGCCCAGTGCATCCTTCTCTTTCTCTGCGTGAAGCCGTGGAGCCCAGTCCATCTCCCTGGTCACTGTCCCCAGGGTCAAGGGGGAGTTGCTCTTCTGTCCTGTAGACAATGAGATCACCATTATTACTTAACCTCTACTCTTAATTCGACTCAGAACTCCAGGCTCAAAATGTCCAGAAAGCAGAAATCATTATCTTTGCCTCAGATCTGCTCTTCAACAAGGTTTGAAATTCAGGAGAATTCAAATACTCTTTCAGCAAACACTTGCTGGGTTTGTCCTTTGTGCCACAGTTTTCTGGGCTCTGTAGATACAGCAGTGACCTAAGAGGGGAAAACTCCTATTCACATGGAAGTTAGATCCCAGCAGGAGAAAGAGGCAGTGCATAGACTCGCATAATTCCTCTGGGCATCTGGAGCCTGCTCCTGCTGGCTGAGAGCCCCTCATCTCCCTCAGGATGTGGACACTGAGATTCTCTGTGCTCTGTCCCCAGCCTCCCCTCAGCTGCACATGGCTCTGCCCCATTCCAGGTGCCATGTGCAGGAGCCCAGCCCTGCTCCCCCAGCCTTGCAGAGTCCCTCAGTGTGGCCTCATCCCACAGTTTGCCCACTGTATTCCATTCTTTACTCTGTATTTAGAGCGATATTTCAAGCACATGTATCTGATAAAGGCACCTCCCTGCTTAAACGTTCACGCAATTTCTCTCACTGTCAAGATTATGTAAAGCTGTTGAGTGTCACATTCAAAGTCTCTGTATATGTGACCATCTTTATTTCCGACCTCTTGGCTCACCTCTCCCCTGGAGCCTATACAAAAGCACAGGTAGGGCCCCTTTGCTAAGAGGATGCTTAACCCTGAACCCCCGTGTCCCCTTCTCCTTTAGTACTTCTGGTCCTCCTGTCCCACCGCTGTCCCCTTCCTTCAGGACCGGGCTCACACATCACCTGCTGGAGATACTGACCATGCTGAGATGAGCAAATACCTGTTTTTATTATAATAATTTACTAGGAAATTTCCACACTTAATTCTGACCCCATTGTGCATATTCTCTTAGATAAAATTTAAGCATAGAAATACTGAACAGAGAATGCAGTCATGATTCTTAGCATCATTTTGTTTTTCTTATTAGTTTACCCTGTTTACATTCCCTAAAGAAGTGGATGTATATTGTGTTATTACTTTTTATTTAAACATTTCATATTTCCAATTTGGTTGGTGGAGTATTATCCTTGGACTGAGTCAGACATCTAGGATAAAGGGTTGTAAGTAGAGATTTTATAGCATTTGAATTCCAGAACAACTTTACTATGACGATCTGTAAAAATGTGACCCATTAGAGAGCCTGGAGGACTATTCCTCATGATCATTGAATTTAAAAACTGTGACAGACAAGGACGTCCCTGCGTGTGGGGCAGCTCGTAATCTAGAATGTCCTCTGCAGGACCAAGGACGCTGCTCTCACAGCAATTCTAACAGATCGCTTCTTCTGATGTGTGACGTTTGTTTTATCTCTGTTTTAAATAGAGAAATTCTAATATAAAGTGACTTAGAATAATGATTTTTGATGATTTATTTATTTCCCTGTCTTCCGTCAGGGAATGGGACTTCCCTTTGATTCCAGTTTCCTGAGAGATTGTTTCAAAATCACAAACAAGTTCTGAAATTTTACCAAATTCTTTTCTGTTGAAATAGTCACTGGCTTTTCTTTAATGGATCACAAGCCTGTGGTCTGGAAATAGTGACCACTGACCACTGACTCATCCCACATGAAAAACTCAATCTGATTTGAATCATAGTCATAAATATAAAAGTCAAAATCATAAGAGTTCTAGAAAAAATATAGTAACATCTTCATGTCCTGGCAATAGACAAATTCATCGTAGGTTGAACACAAAAATTAATAACCATACGAGAACAAAATACATTATCTAAAATTTTTAAATATCACTTAACAGGCGAATGACATCAGCAAGATGATGGAATAGGAGGTCCCCCACTCGTGTCCTCACTCAGCAACCATGATTTGGCAGCCATCCATGGAGAAAAGTGCCTTTGTGGGAGCTTCTGGATCCAGGTAGGAGACTTGAAATCCTGGCAGAACCCAAGGCTGAGGAGTGGTGTTTGAGAAGGCAGGCCCGTGCTCAGGGGGTCCTGGCCACAGGCCCAGAACAGTGCCATACCCCTGTGAACATGGCACATCTTTTTTTTGCCTTCTTCTTGTCACCTGCACCATTTTTCAATGGACCCAGCAGGAGTCACTCCCGTCTGTGCCTCAGTTAGCAAGCCTGACAACCATGTCCCTGGCTGTGAACCCTGAAGCAACCGGTGATCCAGTTCCAGCCCCTCTTAGCCACAGTCCAGGAGCAGTCCGGCCCATCCGGGAACTGCACAAGACAAATGCTCATCAGTGCCCCTGGAGGCAGGCCTGCTGACCTCAGTCTGATTGGGAATCTTGAGGCAGCCCTGTGCCCTGGCTCCAGCCCTGTGCAGAGTGGTCTGTGGGCAGGAAATGGGCTGGGGACAGGCCCATTTAAGCCCCAGGAAGCAGGCCTTCAGACTAGTACCAGCTGTGGACCCTGAAGCAGACTTCTGTCTCAGCACAGCCCTTATCAGCTGTGACCCAGGGCCAACCCTGCCCAACAAGGAAACTGTCCAGTGCCCAGGCGGGAGCCACACCCGTCCATCCACTATCTTCTCTTGATTTTGGGGCAAAGCATTGCCTAGATCCTCCTTGTCACTGCACTGAGGGGTTGTCTTTCTTGAAATGCATCCATCACACTTTGGTTTCTAGGAGAGTCTTCTTGATTTCTCCTACTAGACTCTGCTTGCCTGGGAAATGACGCCATCCTAACACCTGCTTCCCGGCACAGCCTTTCAGCCCCCACAGGGGATGACTGGGATCAGGATGTGTGGACCCATCTGCCTTGACCCTGCCCAGTGGGAGAGCAGGCCCCCTCACATGAGGCCTGAGGTCCCATCTGGAGCCAAGTCTCAGCCTCTTCAGCCTGTCCTGTCTTCTTGGCCAATTTTCTTCCTCAAGAAAATAAGAAGAGAAGCCAAGTAGGCATTATCAATCTTTTTTGCATAAAATAAACCTCTGGAAGCATTTTAACATGACCCCATTACAGAATCCCGCTCCTGAAGTTCAGATTAACTAATCTAGTAGAAAGGGTCATTTTCCGGCTTTTAAAAAGTGGAAAGTTTCTAATATGGGGGCAGCATTGAGAAGGAGGGGGCTGAGTTCATCCTTCGTGTTCTGTTCCTCTAACAAGATGCTGAAATTGAACAGGCACAGGTGAAGTTTTCATCAAATTTAAGAGGAGAGTAAACTAGAGATGCGCATGCCTGGCCTTCCTAATGAGTAGACACATTTGTCAGAGCTGATCATATCTCCTGAAAATGTGAGCTTCAAATAATCTTGTCTCAACTAGATGGAGCCATCATGTTGTCTCAATTGATTGAATCACCCGACACCCACACTTTTCCCAAGAGCCCAGCCTCAGTTCCTCTTTTTCCCAACATCATCCTTCAATACCTCCTTCCTCCAAGACATGGGGAATCCGAACTTTCTCCTCTATCCCACCTGCTCCACCCGTTAGCCAGACTCACAGTCTGACATTTGTGTCGTCCACAGTTCCTACCTAGTCCCTACCTACATTCAATCCTCCTCCTCCTTCATTTTCTATGCAGCACCTGGGCCTCATAAACAAATCACATACTGTTGATCCCCTGACAACCCCTCTAATGCTCCATCTCCACCCCACCAAGCTCACCCCTCCTTACTCTCCCAAAACAGCTTTCCTGTACAGTATATTTTGCTCGTTTGTACTCTCTCTTCCCCTAGACAGTGTCACCACTCTGAGCATGGGAACCCTTCCTGTCTTGTCCACCTACTATCCTGAGCCCCTTCACCCAAGTCTGACCCATAGTAGGTGTTCAGTAAACGGTGTGGATGCACATAATACGGAGAGTCAACTAGGCTGAGTCAAACACAGCTGGACTTTGTTTCCCTGGTTCTGCCCTGACTCCCTGAGATGGACCGAACTGTGTCCCTCAAAATCATAGGTTGAGAACCTAACCCTGATGTGACTGTCCCTGGAGATAAGGCATTGAAGGAGGTAATTAAGGTAAATGAGGTCATAAGGGTGGTGCCCAAACAAGTGGGGCTGCTGTGTTTATAAGAAGAAGAAGAGAAACCAGAGATGAGCACACAGAGAAAGGTCCCTGTGAGGACACAGTGAGAAGGCAGCCACACGCAAGCCAAGGAGAAACCAAACTGCCGTCACCTTGATCTTGGACTTCAAGCCTGCAGAAATGTGAGAAAACACATCTGTTGGTTAATCCACCCCGTCTGTGGTGTTATGTTATGGCAGCCCTGGCAGACTCACACACCCCTGGTGGACTCTGTCCCCAGGGCAGCCTGCCCCAGCATCCAGGAATGTCTGCTCGATTAGAGAAAAACAGACAATGGATTGAAACCAAGGACAAGCAGTGGTGGCAGTAATTGAGAGGATGAGGACACATCCTCCAGACAAAATTCCCTGGATCAAGTATCAGAACTGCTTTTGGCCAGCATAGGAAGCAGGTGACGTGGCCAAGGAGCGGGGGCTGCACAAGGAAGCCCCATCACTGGGGGAACAGCAGGTTTTTGTCTCACTTCCCCACAGGCCTGCAGCACTGTGTCACTACTCTCGCTGCTGTCATAGGAACCACAGTAACAATCAGCCTTGTCCTCAGCCTGCGGCCCAGTAATGGTCAGGGTGGCTGTGTTGCCAGACTTGGAGACAGAGAATCGGTCTGGGACCCCTGAGGGTCATTTGTTAGTAGCATAGATGACGGTTTTGGGGCACGTTCCTGGGATCTGTTGGTACCAGCCCGCATAACCACGCCCGATGTTGGAGCTGCTTCCAGTGCAAGAGATGGTGACTGTCTGGCCCAGGGTCCCAGACACTGAGGCGGGCTGAGCCACAGACTGGGCCAAGGATCCTGGAAGTGAGAGAGACACAGAGATGGTGATTCTGGAGTCTAGAGACAAGAGGAGAAAGCAGGGTCCCACGCATCTTCCCAGGGCCCCTTCCCTCGTCCCCATATCTAGTCACCTGTGCAGAGAGCGATGAGGGTGAGGAGGAGAGGGGACCAGGCCATGGTGGAGATCATCTCCGAGTCCTGCCTTCTGTGGCCCCACAGCTGAAGCAGAGCTTCCCCCAAATCTCTCCCATCCCTTCTCCACACTCTGAGAGAGGGAGGGCCCACACATGCAAATGTGACCCCCAGCTTTCTGATCTCTCCCTGGCCCTTGGGTCAGGACCCACTGACTAAGGATGGCCAGGGCGTGGGGCGTTCACAGCCGTGAGCCCTGAGCAGAGGGCACAAGGCAGTGCCAGGTGGCTGGTCCCAGCTGTGATCACCCATAGGAACCTCAGGAATGTGCACTGAGCGCCCTCTCGTGTTCAGGCCCAGACCCACAGTTGTGTCACAGGGTGACCTACACCCATCAGAGACAGTTCCTGCAACCCACTGCTCTGTCCACTGTCCGCCTGCCTTTGGGTCAGGCCAGGTGACCCCTTGTGTACCCTCTGCATCACCTCAGGTCAGTCTCTACTCAGACTCTTCAGGAGTGAGTCTGTCCACAACTCCTTTAGCTGTTCAGTGGTCAGGACTGAGGGGATGTCTCTTATCAAACTCCTCTTAGATCAGGATCAAGTGCAGAGCAGTGACTGGCCCCCATGGAGGCAGGTCCCTTTCTGTGAAAGACACGGATTCTTTTCCTCTTATGTGATGTCTTCCTTGTTAGAGATTCAGCAGCGTGTCTCCAACACTCCAAATCTTTGCTTCAGAGGTCCTATTCCTGGTGGAATGGAAGTACTTTGATTTTTGGTACACTCTTCTCTTGGACCAATCCTTACCATTCACTGGTCTCCTCACTAATGTATGAGTTGAATAGAATACTTCACATGGCTCATTCTCTACTTGTATGAGAGTGAACCGTTCACTTTTCTGAGTCGGGCTAACTCTGATCCAAGCTCCAGGACACAGAAGAGGAAAGCAACTGGGACGGAGCCCCTGAGACCTGGGCCCTGTGAGGGGGAGAATCTCAGAAATGAGCCCTCAGTGACCTGAGGAATCACTTGCTTGGGGAATGTGACAGAAGGGATCTGGACTGGAATGTGTGTCTAGACATCCATGAGCTGGGCCTCTGGGGCAGGTCCTCACCTGAGAGAGGGGGCACTTGCAGGGGAGGAGCCCGGTGATGGCAGGCAATGGCCACTAGTGTGGGTTCTTGAGATGGAATCGCCCTTCTCACTCCCTCTGGGAAGAGGACGTCCTCATGAGGGAGTTTTGCCCCTTTCTCCCTCTCCGGAGAGTATTGAATTTCAGCCTGGGGCCTCCCTGATTGGAGTTGGTGTCATTTCACCTGAGACTGACCCTTTGCAGAACATTAGAAAGACCAGGGCACCAGAAGCAGAGTCTTATGAGACAGGTGTCCCTGGCCTGTGTCCCCTGCCCAGCTCCTAGTGTGCACAGTAGTTGACCCAACATGAACTAATGACGAGGGTGGAGAGCAGATGATGCACATGCTGGGACCACTGAGGGAAACCTTCTGTCCTTTCCTCTCCTCTCCGACCCCAAATCTCCCAGTCATGTGGTGAGCCTGTGATTTGCCCCAGCTCCAGCCCCAGGGACAGGCCTTTCATTTTCCAAACCAATCAGACAATCCCCTCCCTGCTCACCATGATGGAGTCAGGGGAGACAGTGTGAGGTATCTCTTCTGGTCCCGTCCTCATGAAGTCTGAGATTCCTGTTCCATGGATCAGGGAGGGCACTCTCTCTCATTCAGGAGAGTTTATTGTGTGGGTGTGATGCCTGGGACTGCAGGGACATTTTTGACCCATGTGGGATATCAGCCTAGGGACATGTGAGATCATGGACATTGGACAACTCAGATAAATCTCAGAGAAGGAGTGAAGTCCATTGAGTTGACGCACTTGACAACTACAACCTTCCTGTCACCACTGAACAAGGCAGGAAGGCTGTTGTCTATATTTCCATCACAAGGATGAGCTCAGGACCTCAACCCCCAACGTGTGTCCATAGACCATCATTCAGGAGGTACAGCTCACTCACATCTCACCCAGTCCCCGAGGACCAGCCTCCAAACCTCTTCCCTAAATCCCCTTCCTTCCAAAAAACATGCGGCGTCTGACCAAGGAGAAGTGGGCTGGGAGGAGGCCCTGAGGCTCTGGGACCCTGGCATGGAGGTCACTGGACATGGGTCATAGACTCAGGTGGTGGCTGTTTTCCTAGCTGCCATCACCCCATGGAACCTCCAGCGACTAGCCCACAGCACCTCCTGCTGCCCCAGCCCTTATTCCTCTCTGTCTGATGTGAGGGGTTAGGAGCCCCTGAGACAGAGATCCCCTGCCTCCACCCCTGGCTCAGCTTCTGCCTCTCACTCCCCACAGGAAGGGGCCACACCCAGGCCTTGCTCAGGCTGCAGCCTCTTGGTCACATTCAGCTCAGAATTCACTGCTGTGGCCTTCTCACTGAGGACCATCCACAACCGTCTCCACTGTCCCCATACTGATTCCACTGCTGGGCTGAGGTGGGGTGTCATAACCCATCCCCAGCACAGGGAATAAAAACACAAAGGCACCACAGATCTGACCCTGTGCACTCACAGTTTGGGACCCAAGAAATTTGGTCTCTGTCTCTCTTTCACTCTGTTTTCCCTCCAGCCTCTCCTTCCTGTCAAGCTGAGCCTCAGTCCTCGCTCCCTTTGGGCAGAGGCTCCAGAACGACATAAACAAGGAAGTGCTGAAGGGAGGATGTCATTGTCCCCACAGTGGGTGCTGCTCCAGTGTGGCCCCTCAGATATAAGAGGGAGGGATCGGTTAGCAGCAAATGCCAGTTAGTGGGCAGCACACGGGGTCACTGTGCCTGGTCCACGTCAGGCTCTGCAGTGGTGGCGTGTCACGTGCACCGTGACCTCTGCTTACGCTAACCCACACTTTCTCAAGGGGAAACACGTACAAATAAGTCATAACGTAAATAATAAATGTGCCCATATAACCTGTCTACTCACTGCTGACATTTTTACTCTGTTTTCACATAAGGAAACGTTCCACCATTTGTTCAATTTTTTATTTTATTACGTGCTGAAATTTGTAGTTGTTTTTCTACAGATATGGTCAAATTTTTAATTTTTTATACTGGACACAGAATAATATACATTTTGAACTACAGTTTACATTACACACTTTTAACATGAGATACCATTTTTATTCATTGTGACTCAGATAATTTTTTCATTCATCCTAATTAATTTTCAGTACAATCTCTAGACTTCTGGGTACATACTTATAGCTTTCATAATTAAAATCTAACTCTTCATATTTAAATAATTTCTCTTTTTTTCTATTCTTGACTTGACACAAATCTCAGGATAAACCTTTCAGAAGAGCTGTGTCGGCAGTCATCACGTGCGGTCCAAGACCGAAATGGAACAATTCTAGTCTTCTCTGTTCTGGGATAATGGTTTTCTCTGGTTTAAACATACACCATCCTTAAGCCATTGAGGAAGTAGCCCTTATTGCTTTATTTCTATATTTATTTTTACAAAGGCAGGCATGGAGATGAATTTAATTGTCATCTTCTTAAGCGTTTATTGAAAGCATCATCTGTATTTTTCTACTTAAACCTTTGTAATGAGAAAGGAGCCAAAAAAAGATGGTTTTGAAACAAATCCACTCATTTCACTCTCACGATTGAGCCCCACTTCTGTCTCTCTTGGCTTATGGTAAACCTTTACATCCACTAATTCTGTGTTCGATTTCCAACACCAGCTGTGGAGTCTTCTTTTCCATTTCCAGAATCTTCCAGGGAACTGACAGACCTAAGGCCTGTGCCTTCATTGAGTGATAAATGATGAACAGTGGTCTCTTCTTTGCCTTGATAAACTCTCACGGATTTCTCCTGATCTGGCTAGAGAAACACACGTTTGCAGTCCTGACACAGTCCTGAGGTCAGGGACACAAACCGTCCCGAGGATGTGGACGCACAGGCGCCAAGGTACCCTCTTTCCCTCCGCCCGAGTGGGTCCTGTGACTCTCGGAGCATCCTCGGCCCTGGGCTCCTGTTCCTGCAGGAAGGTCAGTCCTCACAAGGGAGCCTGGGGTCTGAGGGCAGGGAGCCTCCAGGGAGCAAGATGCCCAGAGCTGAGTGTCAGGCCCAGGGGATCAGGATGGAAGTGACTGCTCCTGGCCTCAAGAGGACAGGAAGAGGGCCACCATCCTGGGATTGGGTAAAACAGGAAAATAGAGGCAGATTTTGGGTTTCTGACAAAGATCTGGGATTGGATTACATGGGTTCCTTGTGGTCAGATACTGGCAGGTTCTTAACTCAGCTGGACACATTGGCATCACCCTTCTGTTGACTCTTCCGTCAATTATCTAGAAAGAATTTGTGCCCTGAAAAGAAAGCTTCTGTCTGTGCAGCAGTGCTGAGGGTGAGAACAGACTGTCAGGAATGGCACAGCCATCCTCAGAGCCGCAGCTCCCACAAAGTCTCCAGACATTCAGGGATGGCAGCAGATGAACGGCAGAGTCACCCGGATGTAGACTCAGATGCAGGAAGTGACCAGAGAGTGACGGGCTCACAGGGGGAGGGGGATGGGAGGGGGCTGCATCGTGATTCCTCACAGATCTGGACACTGTGTCAAGATCATCTCATGTCTGGTCCCAGTGGCCAAACCCGTCCTAGGACAGGATCTAAGAGACCCTCAGGAAGCTTTCCTGCCAGACGTGAAGCCAGAGGGTCTGTCTCAGACGCTGTGAGAAAAGATCACCTGGGTCCACGTTTGTAGGGCTTCTGCCTGGATGCTGTTGTCGCCAGGCCACACTGATCATCTCCAGGTGCTGCTTTCTCTGCTGTGGATGATCCTGTTCCTGACACCTGACCCGACACCACAGATGGATGTGTGAGCACAGCTTGGAAGCAGGAGCCTGAAACACATAAAAGATGGAGGAGGGGAGGTTCCGTGTCCCTGCTCATGTTGTCCACAGCCTGACTCACTTGAGGATTCAGAGCACATGTCTGGGATTGCCAGAGAGGTTGATAAGTGAGGGGGAAATGGCAAAGATAACGGAGTCGCCCGATATGGGAGCCACAAAACCTGAGCGTTTACTGAGAAGAAAGCCCTGGCTGTGGAGACTGTGAGGGGAGGAGCTCCCAACTCGTGTTTCATGTCCTCATTGATCAGGTGAGGAGACACTCTGCAAATTTAATAATAATGCTACAAAGTCAGCCCCTCGTTAGCACTGAAGGGGGGTTGACTCTTGCTGCCCAAGGAGTGTGACTCTTGGTCCCCAGCCCTCCCACACTGGAAGAGCACTGTGGCATCTGGGTTGTGCTGGTTAGTGATGCTAAGCTTCACCCTCGACTTGGAAACCAGAGCTGTTGACCGAGGGCCATGTGGAGACCGAGAAGAGAACTGAGGTTCTGAGAGTGTGGCTGTTCCGATGGGTCTGGAGCTTTAACTGGATATCCCAGGGGCTGATGTGTCAAAATCACTACATTCTATCCAGCGCTTTTTTCCGGGGCAGCAGATCTTGGCTTTCCTTCCGAGAATCCCAGTCCCCGCAGGAGGCCGGCTCAGCAGGGAGAGAAGCAGAGTCCTGTGCGCACAGGGCAGGTCCACGCTGCAGGGAGCAGGGCAGCCCTGGGCAGTGTGCCTGCACGTGTGTCAGGGAGCCATTACAGGTGTGGTGTTCAATGTCATTGAGGAACATGGGGAGCCAAGGCATGGTGAGGACAACCTGAACCCTGCCCCTTAAGGCCCCAAAGCTAAGGCACAGCTACCTCACATCTCTCATCCTCCTCCACACCCAGAGGGAAGGGAGGGGCCTGTGCAGGTTCATGTTACGTTTCAGCTTACATATGCCATGACATTCGGTCAGGACCCAGATATTTGGTCGTACATGACTCTAAGAGTTTCTGTGAATGCATGTTTTAAATGAGATTAATAATTAAATCAGTAAACATTGATTGAAATTGATAACTATCCATAATGTGGGTGGGCCTCATCCAATCAGTTGAAGGACTTGATAGAGAAAAGACTGACCTCCCCTAGGAAGAGGGAATTCTGCCAGCCGACTGCCTTCAGAACCCAACTGTAACTTCTACTCTTCCTTCCCTGGGGCTCTAGCCTGCCAGCCTTCTGCACATTTTGGACTTGCCAGTCTCTATAATCATGTGAAACAATTCCTTAAAATAAATTTCCATAGATACATACATACATACACACATAGGTAGATGGATAGACGATAGTCAGATACATACAAAGATACATGGATAAAGAGAGAGAGAGACACATCCTACTGATTCTGTGCTCAGGAGAACCATAACTCGTACACAGCCCTTTATCCAAATCTCTGCCTGCTCTTCACTCGTTCTGGCCCTTTGCAGGGTCCTGTCCTGTGGAACAATCTGTGATACGCGGTGGCACAGGGCAGCCTGTGTTCTGGGCCCTACACAGACCTGAGGAGGTCGTGGTCACAGGGAAGCAGAGGTCCAGGAATATACCTGGATGGTTGTCCACTCTACACAACCCCACGAGACCAGGCTGTCGGCGCCCCATTTGTTGAAGGACGGATTCACACTCTTTCTGCCACAGGCCAGGCAGCTATCGCCAGTAATCCGTGATTTTGTGAGAAGGGCCTTTGGGTTTCCTGTCCAGGACTCATGGATGCAGGTTCCACTTCTGAGCCTTGGAAATGACGTCAGGGACCCTGGGAGCACCTTCTTCTTTAGAGCCGCTGGGTCACAATCCTCATGCACAGGTGACAGATCGGAAGGTGCTCCTTGTGGTGAGGTGACAACAAGAAACCCATTACCCCCGGCGCACATGGTCGCTGACGGCACGGGCTCAGGGCCCAGTGGCACCCAGCCCTGGCCTGCTGCACCCACCCTCTGCCCGTCAGCCCTCAGAGCAGATTCCCCACCTGGCCTCTGCCTCTTCTGGGACTAACGCTGCTCTCCATGCCTCACCTTGATCATCGAAAACAACCTCTCTGTTCCTGGAGTTCAAAGACGATGCTCCACCCCTCCCTTCCCAGATGGATCGGCTCCCCGGGAGGGAGAGAAGGAGCATCCCAGGGCTGTGTGCCATTTATGTCTGCTCTTAGCATTTTCTTTCTTTGCTGAGATCTTCTCCCTCATGGTTCATCGTGATTACATTTTACCTGAAGACCTTGCAGCAAGTCTTTGGATCATTTTGGGAAGAACTCTTATCTTAGTGACAGTCAGTTTTTTCACCCATAAACTAGGAATATCTATTCATTCATTTATTTTTTAAATTTCTCTTGAAATGTTTTGTAATTTTCAGTATACAAGATTTGCAATTTTTCTCAGATATATCCATGTGTTTCATTAAATATTAGTAATATTGTATGTTATTGTTTTTCTTTTAAAAATTGAAGGTTCATTACTGTTATATAGAATACAATTAATTTCTGCATCTTGGCATTTTATCACAAAATCCAAACTGAAACAGTCAGACCAGAAGCATATTGCAGTCGCTCCTTGACCCTGCGCTGGGCATGGGCTCAATCGATCTCTTTTGGACTCCTCAAATGTCTCCACTGAGAGAATTCTCTCTCAACAAGCAATTTTTGTCTATGCAAACATGAGTTGGATAAGAATATATTAGTAATGATATTCTTCATGATATGAAGAAAAGGGTATGACTTTGTCAACTGTTCTGGTTCTAGGAAAATCAGGTCTTGTCTAAGATGTGACAGCAGAAGCCATCTCCTGAGCCACCACAGGGGCAAGCGCACCAGGCCAGGAGAGTGGGGGGGGGGGGTTGTGTCTCACGTCCTCGGGGGTCTGGAGCACATGTGAGCATTAGTGACGCCGGGTCATGTGTTACAGTAATAGTGAGCCTTGTCCTCAGGTCGCAGCCCGGAGGCGAGCAGAACACCAGAGTTAGTTGTGTCATCTTTGGATCCAGAGAAGTGGCTGTGGATCCTGGGCCCTGATGCTCATTTGAGTCTGTGTGGTAGATCAAGAGATACCTGGGGGCTCCCTGGCTTCGGCTGGTCCAGAATATCCTGTATCCACCAACACTGATGTCACTGCTGGCAGTGCAGGTGAGTCTGGCATTTGCTCCAGGTGATGCAGAGGGAAGGTGGCTGAGTCAGCACTGGCCGGGAGAGGGAACCTGCAGACACAGACACCCGTGGGTGATGAGGCAGAGACTAAGGTTAAGCAGCTGGAGGGTCTCAGCCACAGGGGGCTGACACAGGCTCAGGAGCTGACTCTGGACACTGCAGACTGTCCCTACCTGTGCAGGGAGAGAGAGGCATGAGGAGGAGAGGAGTCCCGGCAGTGGTGCACACAGCCTGCTGGGGCCCCAGATCAGGGCTGGGTGGCCCCCAAATCTTTGATCTTCTCCATTGACCTGAAAGAGAAGGGGCTGCTCACACAAATTTGTTCCCCCTAATGATGATCTCACTTTTATCCTGAGAACCAGCTGAGTCTGAGCTTGATTCCTTAGATGGAGGAGCTGATAGCTGAGTTCAGAGTTTGCCTCATCAGATGGACCAGGGAGGAAGCAGCTGTGGGACCTTAACCAGACCTGTGAGCAGAGAGGACACAGCTACTGAGACCCCTCAGCAAACACAAGCACCAATGTCCCAGCCCTGAGGGTTTGAGGGATTACACAGCAGGGGGCACCCAAGGTGCAACCTTGGGGAAGACCCACAGCGCCCCCTGCTGCTCACTGTTCTAACTTCAGTCTCAGGTTGGAAATAATGTCAGGGACACTGACTTGACAGCCTGGTCACTGTGGGTCCACAAACATCCATACGCCACACCCTGTGCTCTGCCCCCAGGTAAGTGATATTGATAAACAACCTGTTTAACTGTGGGCTTCCTGGACTACTAGGAGGAAGAGATGTGGAAATCTGACCACAGGACAATGAGACTGAGTCTGCAGTGAGTGAGGAAGCAGAGGGCTCTGGGAGCAAAGACCTGAGCAGCTCCTTCCATAGGGGCCAAATGAAGGAGCCACTGGAGCCCTGGGTCTGAATGGTGACCGGGGTTCTGCTGGTGGACAAACAAAGCAATAACTGTTCCTAGAAAATGTGCTTGATTCTTGGAAGATCGGCAGTGTTTGCAAATACTCAGTGACATTAAGTAGACTAGGTTGGTGGTTGGGTGGCAAACCATACAGGGGACCTTTGCCGTGGTCCATGGCACTGAAGCTGTGGCTCTGAGGAAAGCTGGAGCCCGATTCGAAAGAACTTTTTCTTTCACAAAGAAGGGATTGAGATGTATTTATGACAGCTTTAGTGAGGTTTAATTTTCAAATAATCAGCTGCCATTTTAAAGTGTGTAATTTGGCAAGCTCTCATGAATATATGAACACACCGGGGAATCCATCACCACAGTCAAGGCAATG
This sequence comes from Equus asinus, assembly GCF_041296235.1. Lineage (NCBI taxonomy): Eukaryota > Metazoa > Chordata > Mammalia > Perissodactyla > Equidae > Equus > Equus asinus. The sequence continues at coordinate 99,954,871 of NC_091797.1, forward strand.
ACTGTATCTGTCATTATGTTGACATCACCAGTTTGAAACCACTCCATCCCGCCATCCCCTCCCCAATCCCTAGGTGATTGCTGATCTGCTTTTGTCTTTATAAATTAATGTCCATTGTGTAGAATTTTATATAATTCAAATCTTTGTTCTGCTTTTCCAGCTTTACTTGTCTGGCTTCCTTCATTGAGCATATGTATTTTGACACCCATCCCTGTTTTCACAGTTATCCACAGGCCATTCCTGGGCGCACAGTATGGACGGGCCGCAGTCTGCTTCTCCATCCGCCTGTTCATGAGCGTTTGGGTCTTTTACACTTTGGGCTATTTATACATAAAGCCGTTATTTATGTTAGAAGTAAATTTATTTGTTTGCATTTATTTAATATGTGAATTTCATATATTAAGTAGTTAAAATAAAATTTAATATGTAACTTTATGTTATAAATGAATAAACCTGCTGAGTATTTGTGTACAAGTCTTTGAATGAGTATGCACTTTATTTTTTCTTGGGTAAACAGAACAGCTGGGTCTTAAGAAGCTATATATTTAACCCTTTTAGAAACTGCTCAACTGTTTTCCTAACTAGTTTGTCGATTCCACGCTCCCACCAGCCGTGTGAGAGAGGCTGTGCCGCCTCCTCTCAGTATTGTACTTTTGTCCCTTCTCATGTAGGTTTAGTGGCATATCATTTTCATTTTAATTTGCATTTCCATAATATATAATGATGTTGAAAAATTTTTCATGAGCTTATTTGCTATCATGTATCATCTTTGGTGCAGTGTCTGTTGAAATATCTTTCCTAATTTTAAATTGAACTCTCCTGTAATTATTGAATGGAAAGAATTCTGCAACATATTATCCATACAAGTCCTTTATTAGGTAAGTGATTTGCATGCACATTCTCCCAGTCGATGGCTGTCTTGTCCTTCTCTTAGCAGTGACTTTCAAATTGCAGAGTATTTCATTTTTGATGAATTCCAAATTATCAATTTGTTTTTCTGCTTTTTCTTTTTTTGGTTGGAGCTTTTGGTGTTGCAACTAAAAGGTCTTTTCCAGCGTGAGCATTCTTACATATTTCCCTTTATGACATTGTTTTCTTTCTTTCTTTTTTGTTTTGCTTAAATATATAAAACTGGAAAAGCTGAGTCAAACTAAATGTTTAGATTTCAACTGATCAGAAATTGGCAAAAGTTTTCAAAGCATCTCACATTCCAAATGAGTAATATAGGTGAGTTCCTCTGGCCCCACATCCCTGTCAACATTTGGTTTGTTAGACTTTCTTATTTCATCAGTTTCTGTAGGTGCATAGTTTCTTTTTTTTTTTTTTTTTTTTTTTTTTTTTGAGGAATATTAACCCTGAGCTAACATCTGCTGCCAATCCTCCTCTTGTTGCTGAGGAAGACTGGCCCTGAGCTAAGGCCCGTGCCCATCTTCTGCTACTTTCTATGTGGGACCCCTGCCACAGCATTGCTTGCTGAGAGGTGCCATGTCCACACCCGGGATCCAAATCAGCGAACCCCGGGCCGTCAAATTGGAAGGTGCAAATTCAACCACTGCACCACCAGGCCGGCCCCAAGTAGGTGCATAATTTCTGTAGGTGCATATTCCTTCCTCTCCATTAAGCCGAGGCAGCTCTGATTGTGCTAATTGGCTCACTATGGGCCACCTTTTGGTCCAGGTCTCATTATAGTTGGAATTTCCCTTTTGCTGATGACTTATAAGGCCAAGCACTTTTTAAAATTTTTTATTATTTATTTTCGTTTGTGAATTGTTTGTTCAGATCTTTTGCCCATTTTAATGGATTGTTTCTCTTTTTATGTGAAAACAGCGATTATTAATGTACTTCTGATGTAGCCGTTTTGGTCACACATGTGTCATATGACACCTGGGCAGTTAGTGTGGAAGGTGAGGAGGAGTGACCAGGCCATGGTGGACACACCCAGGCCTGTTGAGGACTCACAATGGAGACAGAGCTGTCCCAAGTCTGTGTCTCTTTTGTCACCCAAGCTCCAAGGGAACTAGGGCTCTCTCAGCCCCTTGGGCACCATCTGTCCCCAGGCCCCAGGGGCGGTAGGAAGTCACCCCCTGTGGGTCCCAGCGAGCACTGAGCAGGGCCGTGGATGAGCGAGGGGAGGAAAGGGCAGGCAGGATTCCGGCTGCACCGGCTGCCTCTGAGGCTGGAGTGCGTGCTTTTCAACAGGTCACAGAGTCCTGCCTTTTAGTCTCAGGGGTGTCAAGGTGGCCTTAATGCATCTTCCTCATTTCTCCCTCATTTTTCTGGATTAGCACCTCTTTTCTTCACTGTGATGGGGTCGGTCCCTCCTCCTCCTCTCTCACTCACCAAACCCAGGTCCTGGACACCTGAGATAAAATGTCTCAAGATATAAGAAAGAGTCAAGTGCTTTTACTCCCACCATTCTTACTGTTCCTATGTCTCTCTGCCTCTGTCTCTTTCTCTCCTCCTTAAATTAGCATGTGCTTTCGTGTTTATTGCGAGAGTTCTAAAATCCTTGGTCCAGAAGATCAGTGAGTTACCTCTAAGGTGGTCACTCCAATGAACTCCAGTGAGGCAGGAGTGAGGGGCGAAATCCTGGGGTTTCCGCCTGGAGAGGAGAGTATTCCTGCTCCCCTAGGGAATGACACCGCACGAGACAGCAGGGCGCACCAGGTTTGCTTTCCACATTTGCACTATTACTGCAGGACCAGGTCACTCTGTAGCAGCTTTCCAGCCGCCTGCTGCCTGGGGAGCTCACGGTAGGAAGCTATATGCCTTGCTCTTCCCTGGAGAAACAAGAAGAAAACATCCAACACTTTTGATGGTTCAGGACACCAAACACTCTTTCTGGGAGCCATGTGACAGTGTCGGTAGCAGGTCAGAAGAAACAGGATCATCCCACTTCCCCATTCCTCTGGATCACTGTTGCTTCAACAAATGACACAGCAATGCTGTGAGATGCTCCACAGACTGGCTGGTGGGGATGGTTGAGTAGCGGTCAGCCCCAGAGCTGGAGCCCCAGAAATGATCAGGAATTCTGTCCCCCTTGCTGTGGCTTCCTTGACTCTTCAGGCACGTCACATCCTGAGGGGCCTTCCTAGGGTGCTGTTGACACCATGCGATGTAGAAGGTGCTCTGCTCACTGCTCAGGGTGCAGCTGAGCATGGCCAAAGCTCCCAGGGAGGCAGACGCAGAGAGTAACTGAGTCACACAGGCTGACTGAGTCTGGAAACACAAACAGCCATTATGGTGGAGGGAGGGACGGAGGGAGGGACATTTCCTCCATGTGGTTGGGAGGTAGTTTAGTGGGCTGGAGAATCAGGACCGTCCTGACCTGAGCAGTGCAGGAGGAAGGGGAGGAGAGTGGAATCCAGGCCGTGGTGCAGACGCCCCAGAGCTCTGCTGAGATGGACACGCTGCAGGTCTCTCTCATCCTCCTCAATCCCCAGAGAATAGAGCCCTTCATACAAATTTGTTCCTCTTCTCCTGGCCAACCAAACCCCTCCTCGGTCCCTGTTTGCCTCTCCCACCACACACACAATGTCCTGAGATCATTATTTCTGGGAGGGGTAGACCCGGGCTGAGACTGGGCTGAGAATCCCCAGGAACCCCGAAACATCCAGCTCCTGGGCCCAGGGAGCAGTGAGCAGAGACCAGGGGACAGGTGGCTGGTTTCCCAGCTCTCAAAGATCCCTTGGCAGCAAGCCTACAGCGCCCCTGCTGCCCCAGGCCCAGGTCCATCATATCTGTGACCAGAGGACAGGTGACCCTGCCAGAGGCTCCTGCCTCCCCCACTGCTTTGATCACTGCCATTCCCTGCCCAAGGGCAGAGCGAGGCCCTCCTCAGGGGCAGCCTCCCACCTCATTTCAGTCTGTCGTTGTCTGCTTGGGCCTCCTCAGCAGGAATCAGAGACAGAATTCACCCCCTTTGTAAGGAGCCCTCAGGGGAAGGGGCCTCATATACAAACCCTCCATGAAGGGAAACAGCCTTTAGCTGAGAACAGGGACAGGTCAGCCATGACGTCATTCCCAGGCTGCTCAGGAATCCAGGTCCCTCTCCTCCTTCCTGACCCCTCACTAGATGTCCACAGAGGACACACGGGGGTGAGAGTTTCGAGGATGATGGTGCACACTTGGTAGCTCCCTGGGGAATGAGGAGAAGCCCAGGGAGGAGAAGGGGTGGGGACTCCTGGGGCTGGAAGAGTCAGGAAACTCGAGGGTCCTTAGGAACTAAGGGACCAGAGAGGTCGGGAAAGGAGAAGGGCTGTGAGGAGCACTCCTGAGGAAAGATCTGGGAAAAAGTCCATGTCTTTTCTTCAGGAAGTCATCACAAATGACATTCTTTGAAGCATTTTCCTCAAACCTCTGAATCATTGTGAACAGAGCCTGGGCCCAGGGGAACGTGACATGTGTAGCTATTAGGATCAATCTTTCCTATTAGAGAGTTTTGAAAAGAATGTGGTTCATACTCAAGAACCAATGCTCTGGGCGGGGGTGGGGAGGTTAAAAACGAGAAAGATTTATATGCTTTTATCTGGAAAAATGTCCACTCTACATGATTTTGCCAGAAAGATCACCTCCAGCCAAAAATAAAACAAAAAAAACAAAAACAGAAAAACATTGATTCTATTTACCAAAATAAAATAAAACAAAATAAGCAGATAATGAGATCAAAAAATAAGATTTATATAGCCAAAAAACTTTGAGAATTCTATGCACCAGACTCTTAGCTCACTTGAGTCTGGGGAGTTGCTAGGGGCAGAGAGCACATCCTGGCCGTCAGTTTGGTGCGCTCTCTGTGTGTTACAGTGGGGTTGCGTTATTTTGAGATATTAATACACCAAAATGTTTCAATGGATTAATGAAAATCTAAAGTCATTATTTAATCAAGAGTAGTTAATGACTTTTCCTGGGGGAAAAAAGCTCTATTTTAATTTTGCATTTACAATGATACCACCTCTTGAAATATTATTTTCTCTGTAAGTTTTGTTATTTCAAAACAATTTTGATTAAATCACACAACAGGCATTTTATGAAATTTTCTTTATTATTGAGCAGAAATTAATTTTTATAAAATATTTGCACCTTGAATATTTTTGGCACTGCTTCCTTTCTGATGATGCAGAAATGTTCATTGTGAATTTTATTTTGCTTTTCCTTCCACTTCAATAAACAAGGATTTGCAGGTCTGCCTAGTCTCTCACACACAGGATGAGGCTGCCTGTGTCCCCTCTCCCCACGGATGCTCTCTCCCTGGTGGGGCCCCCTCAGCTCTCAGGCTCAGGGCAGAGAGAGGAGCACGGGCACAGCTGACTCTCTCCCAGTTTAGGCCCCATCCTGATCCAGTACTACTCGGCCTGTGTAGTGAGGAGCATGTCTTCAATAGCAAATGTTTACTGAACACCTATCTGGTGTTGAGTCTGGGGGTTGGCAGTGGAATTCTAGGCTGTGCTAGACAGCCTCATCCCTGCTCATAGAGCTGAACCTGAAGAAGAAACACGACGGTGGGAGGCATACAGGGGGTCTCCCTTCCTCACTTTCACCACTGGAGGCAGGAGACCAGAGCAGACACTGCTGCACTCATGGGTCTGTGGGGGATTGAAGGTTTGTGGGATCACAGGGGAGCAGGGAGTCAGAGACAACACGAGAGCTGAGAGGACATGGGCAGGACTTGAAGATTCCCTGGGTTTAGGTGAAGATGTAGAGAAGTCCAAAAAGTGGCTACAAACAGAGAAAGACAGAGATAAATAACATGACCCTGGAAATATGGGCTACTAGGAAAAATCAGATTAGTTAGCAGGGCAAGTGCCTTAGGAATCCCAGATGCGGTTTGGTTTATCAGGTAAAGGGTCTTGCTCACTAGTTGAGCGTGATCTACTGGGAGTGCTGGAAAGGAAGACAGGGAGAGGCCATATGTCAGGAAGGTGAGAAGTGAAGAGTGGGTGAGAGAGTCAACAGAGAGAGGACAGATTCCCCTTTAGGAAAGATCGGATGGGAAGTGTAAGATGGAGGAATCTAAAGTCTAGCTGCCCTTCTCCATATGTTTCTTGTAAATGGAATCATGTTAATTTGCAGACTTTTACACAGAAGAGTAATCCAAAGCTCATAGATTTATTACCCTTGAAGACATTCACCAGTTTATTTCCAAGGTAGAAAATTTGCTTCCTTGGCCCAGTCTTGGTAGAATAAATGTACCATATTTAAAAAATACTCTTTAAAATCTATTACTGTCTCACTAGTCTCCTCAATGAAATATAAGTTGAATAAATTTTTGACACATGTTCTTACTCCATATGTTTAACTTTTGGAAAATTTTCCCTGACAATTTAGGAGGTTACTTACTGAGATCTCTGAGAGGATCCTTCTATCTAATCTATTGACCCTGTGGTGACTGAGGACTGGAATCTTTAAGGTCAGGAATCGCTTCTCTCGAGTCCTGAAGTGATTCCCAGGAACAACTAAAACTTTGATTTTCTGATGCTATATTTTTCTAAAACTCCACCCCCGACACACATGTTTGTGACAATGGGCTGAAGATGCTTGGTTGGGGTCATTAGCTGACTGGTGGAAAGGAAATGAGAACATAAGAGAGATGGTAGAATTTAGGAAAATCAATGATTCTAGGTCTGAGGACATTACATGATATGATTGGATAGACAAAGGACATTCCAGAAGGACCTTGACATGTAGAGTCCAGGTGGAGGAAAAACCAGGACAGTTCAACTGCGGCTCTTAATAGTTTTCTCGATGTCCTCGATGGGCAGAGTAACAGCAGAGGTAGCGTTAGGCTGAGTGCTCTCATTCCTTCGGAACTTTACTCTGTGACGTGGATACTCCCAGAAATGACACAGTGGTGGCCAAGGGAGCGGTTGCTGTGGTTTGGGAGCAAAAGGAACTTCCATGTGGAGCATGTGGACAGAGGTATTGGTTCATGTCATGGTCCCTGAGTCTGGTCCACATTGGAGAGAGTGAAGGTGGGGAGAGGTGTCCGGGTGAGCTTTGGAAGATGCCACCATGGAGGTTTCTTGAGCCTTCTTTACCTTCTTACTAAACGTGGGAAGAAGAGGTCATCAAGAGAAAGCTTTTTTTTTCTTCTTTCTTCCTCTCATGAGACTACCTAAATTTCAGATCAACACGTTGTGGATGGGAATGCATCTGTCTTGTCCCGGAATTGATCTCTTGTAGGAATATCGGAAAGGCCAGGGAGCTAAGCTGTGGCTTTATGATACGGGAACAGCCTGGCCTGTGTCCCCTTCCCAGATGCAAGTGTCCACAGTACATGCCCCAACCTGAACTGACGATGAGGGTGCCGGGAAGAGTGAGGAAATGTTAGAGACCTATTTGGTAAAACTTCTATCATTTTCTTCTCCTATTTGGACTCCAAGTTTCCCAGACATGCAGTTGGCCTATGATTGACCACACATGCTCCTGGACAGCCCTTGTGTTACCTAAACCAATCAGACAATCCCCTCCCTGCTCACCATGGTGGAGCTGGGTGATGGTGGAAGTGAGCTTGTCCAGCCCTCCTGAAAGCTGATTTCCTGATCAGTGGAACAGAGAGGGCAAGTCTCTCTCCTTATGGACTGATTGTTGTGTGGATATGATGCCTGGGACTGCAGAGGCAAGTTTGGTCCATGTGGGAAAACAGCCTGGAGACTCTCTATATACTCATGGAGGACGTAGAGACAATCACAGAGAATCCAGCAGCGTTCATCAGCCCTGCTTACAGTTGGTCCTTGTGAAATTTTGCCATTTGTCTTCCTGATACCATAATCCAAACTTTGTAGCCCACCCTGAATTTCTGGTTCTAAAACAGACCAAAGTATCCCTCTGTCCCTCCTTCCTCAGAGAGAATTTTCCAGACCAAAGACTGTTAAGCAGCCAGGTTGAAAGCCCCTGCAAGATGAGGCTCTCTCCTACATGACGGGGGTCCCTGCGCCTGGCTCAGGGCCACTTTAAACTCACTTTAGCTCATATGTGTTTAACAATTGAAGGGACTGATTGAACTTCTGGAGAATCATATCTTCTGAATGAACGTATTAACCTAGTGATAGCATGACATACATATCTTAGAAAAATCCTCTCACCATTTTCATTTGGTTCTAATGTAAAGCATTGCCTAAGTCCTTCCTCCCTCCTCATCCCTGCAGTGAGGGGCTGTCTTTCTCTAGGTGCATCCATCACATTTCGATTTCTAGTAGAGTTTTCTATATTTCTCCTACTAGACTGTGTTCATCCTGGGACCTAATGAGCCCATCCTAACACCTGCTTCCCAGCACATCCTTCCCCGTCCCCCAGGGGATGACTGGGATCAGGATGTGTGGACACATCTGCCTTGACCCTGCCCAGTGGGGGAGCAGACCCCCTGCTCTGAGGCCTGGGGTTGCATCTGCAAACGAGACTCAGCGTCATCAGCCTGTCCATTCCTCTTGGCTCATTTTTCTCATCAACAAAATGACAGATGTAGCCAATTAGGGGTTATCTATTCATGATACATAAAAGAACTTTCTGGAAGCATGTAAACACAAACCTATTACAGAATCCCACTTATTCAGTTTAAAATTAAGTAATCTGGTGGAAATTGTGGTTTTCATCTTTCCCAAAGTGGAAGATTTCTAATATGGGGGCAGCATCGCGAACGAGGGGACTGAGTTCATCCTTCACATTCTATTCCTCCAACAACATGAGAAAGTTTAACAGGCACAGGTGTAGTTTACATCAAATGTGAGATGAAAGTAAACTGGAGACGTGCATTCCTAGGACTTCTTGTGAACAGTCCCATTTGTCAGGAGCTGATCATGTCTCCTGAAAATATAAGGTTTAAATAATCCTGTCATAAATATATGGGGTCATCATGTTGTCTCAAGTAATCGACTCACTTACGTCCCGCACTGTTCCCAAGAGCCCAGCCTCGGTTCCTCTCTTTCCCATTTCCATTCTTCAGTCCCTCCTACCTTCAAGACATGGGGACCCTGACCTTTCTTCTCCATCCCACCTGCTCCTCCCCTCCTCCAGGGCTCCTAGTCTGACATCGTATCATCCACACCCCCACCTGGCCCCTGCCTTCACTCTCCCCTCCTCCTAGTTCACCTTCCATGCAGCACCTGGATTAAATACACTTAAATCACATTCTGCTGTTTCCCTGTTCACCCCCCTAATTCTCCCATCTCCACCAACCGCCATGCCTCTCCTCACTCTCCCAGGACATCTTTCTTTCAAAGCATGTTTTGTTTGTTTGTCCCCTGAGAGTGTCAGCTTCCTGAGCATGGGGACTTTCCCATATTTTCCACCTACTATCCTGAGCTCCTAACCAAAATCTGACACATAACAGGTGTTCAATAAATTGTGTGGATGCACATCATCTGGACAGTCATCCTGAGTCAAACATAGCTGGACTCTGTGTCCTTGGTTCTTTTCTGACCCCTTGATATGGACTGAACTGTGTCCTTCAAAATCCTATGTTGAGACTCTAACCCCCAGTGTGACTGTCTTTGGATATAAGGCATTAAAGGAGGTAATTAAGGTAAAAGAGTTCATGGGGGGGGGGGGTTCTCCTAAGCAAGTAGGGCTGGTGTCTTTCTAAAAAGAGGAAGAGAAACCAGGGGTAAGTACACAGAGAAAAAGCCATGTGAGGAGACAGTAAGAATGTACACATCTGTGCGCCAAGGAGGGTGGCTTCAGGAAAAAACAAACCTGCCGGCACCTTGATCTTGGACTCCCAGCCTGCAGAACTGTGAGAAAATACCTTTCTTTGGGTTAAGCCAACTCATCTGTGTTTTTTCGCTGTGGCTGCCCTGCCAGACTAACACACTGCATGGATGCTGTGGCCAGTGCAGCCTGCCCTCACATCCAGGAATGTCTGCTCGATTTGAGAAAATCGATAATGTGTTGAAACCATACATAGGCAGCGGGGGAAGAATTTGAGAGGACGAGGACACAGTCTCTAAACAAAGCACCCTGGACTGAGTCATAGAAAGTTTGGGGCCAAACAAACAAAGGAAGCAGCTGATGTGGCCGAGGAGTGGGGGCTGCTCAGGGAAGCCCGATGGCTGGGGGCGACGCAGGTTTCTGTCTCACTTCCCCACAAGCCTGGAGCACTGTGTGAGCACTCAGGCTGTCATCATAGCACTCACAGTAATAATCAGCATCGTCCTCAGACTTGAGTCCAGTGATGGTCAGGGTGGCCAAGTTGCCAGACTTGGAGCCAGAGAACCATTCTGGGACCCCAGATGGCCGTTAGCTGTTATCATAGATGACGAGTTTGGGGTCCATTCCCGGGAGCTGTTGGTACCGGTGCACATCATAATCACCAATGTCGGAGCTGCTCCCAGTGCAGGAGATGGTGACCCTCTGGCCCAGGTTCCCAGACACTGAGGCCGGCTGAGTCAGCACAGACTGGGCCCAGGATCCTAGAAGAGGGAAAGACACAGAGATGGTGATGCTGGGGTCTAGAAACAAGATGAGAAACAGGGTGACATGTATCTTCCCAGGGTCCCTTGTCCCCATAACTAGTCACCTGTGCAGAGAACAATGAGGGTGAGGAGAGGGGTCCAGGCCACGGTGGAGGTCCTCACCGATTCCCACCGTCTGTGGCCCCACAGCTGAAGCAGAGCTTCTCCCAGATCTCTCCCTTCCCCTCTTCATACTCTAACAGAGGGAGGGCCCACACATGCACATCAGACCCTCCCAGCTTTCTGATCTCTCACTGGGCCTTGGTTCAGGTCTCACTGCCTAACGATGGCCAGGGAGTGGGGAGTTCACAGCTGTGATCCCTGAACAGAGGGCACCAGGCAGTGCCAGGGGGCTGGTCCCAGCTGTGATCAGCCACAAAAACCTCAGGAATGAGCACTGAGCACCCCCTGGTGTCCAGGCCATGATTCATCAGGTGTGACACAGTGACTAAAGCCAATTACAAACAGCTCTGGTCCCCACTGCTCTGTCCACTCTCCCCTTGCCTTAGGGTCAGGCCAGGTGGCCCCTCATGTGGCCTCCCCACCACCCAAAGGCAGTCTTTATGCTCTGCTCAGCCTCCTCAGGGGTGAGCATGTTCATGTCGCCGTTGGCTGTTCAGCGGTCAGGACTGAGGTGGCGTCTCTTATCAAACTCCTCTTAGATCAGGATCAAAAACAGAACAGTGACCGGCCCCATGGAGGCAGGTCCCCTTCTGTGCAGGACCCAGATTCTTTCCTCATATGTGATCCCTCCCTTGTTAGAGATTAAGCAGTGCATCTCCAACACTCAAAAACTTTGCTCCAAAGCTTCTATTCCTGCTGAAATATAAGCACTTTGATTTTTGCTATGCTCTGTGACCAATCCTTACCATTTACTGGTCTCCTCACTAATGTATGAGTTGAATAAAATATTTTACACCGGCTCATTCTATATTTGTATGAGAGTCAGGTGTTTACCTTTTTGATTCAGGGTCACTCTGATCCCAATGCCCGAACATAGAAGTGGTAGGTGACTGGGATAGAGCAGCTGTGACCTGGACCCCATGAGGTGGAGAATCTCAGCAATGACCCCTCACTGACCTCGTGGAGCCTGTCCTTGGGGATGGGGGTAGAAGGGGCCAGGAATGGAGCATGCATCCAGAGATTCATGAGCTGACCCTCTGGGACTGGTCCTCACCTGAGGGACAGGGTGGATGGTGGAGAGGAGCGCATGTGATGATTGGCACCAGCCACTACTGTGGTTTCTTGAACCTTAATCATCCTCTCACTCCCTCTAGAGAGAGGGTGTCCTCATGAGGGATTTTTGCTTCTTTCTACTTCTCCTGAGAATATTGAATTTCAGATTGATGCCTCACTGATGGAAGTGGGTGTGATTTTACCTGAGCTCGATCCTTTGCAGACCATTAGAAAGGTCTGGGAGCCAGAAGCAGAGTTCTGTGAGACAGGAACCTGTGGCCTGTGTCCCCGGTTCAGCTCCCAGTGTCCACAGTGCTAGGATCAACATGAACTAATGATGAGGATGGAGGGCAGAGTGATGCGCTTGGTGGGGACCACTTAGGCAAACATTTTGCCTTTTCTTGCCCTCTCTAGACCCCTAATTTCCTAACCATGTGCTGAGCATGTGAAAAACCCCACTGCAGCTCCAGAAATAGGCCTTTAATTTCCCAAACCGATCAGAAAATCCCCTCCTGGGATGCCATGACGGAATCAGGGGAAATGGTCTAAGTGCTCTGGTCTGGACCTCATGACAACCAGGATTCCTGTTCAATGGATCAGGGAGGGAAGTCTCTCTCATTCAAGAGGATTTGTTGTGTGGATGCGACACCTAGGACTGCAGGGACATTTTTGATCCATGTGATCAATCAGCCTGTGGACACAAGAGATAATGGAGAGAGAACATCTCAAGTGAATCTCAGAGAAGAAGGAGTGAAGCTTATTGAGATTCCACACTTGACAACTAAAGAGAAAACTTTCCTGTGTCACCACTGAACAAGGCAGGAAGGCTGTTGTCAACATTTCCATCACAGGGATGAGCTCAGGACCTCAACCCCACATCACTGTCCATGAACCTTCAGCCAGGAGGTAAAGCTCACTCAGGTCCCATCCTCTTTCCAAGAACCAGACTCCAAACGTCTTCCCCACATCCCATTCTTTACCTCTTGCCTCCAAAAATCACACAGTAGCTGATGATCTTTCTTCACCTCTCCTGATCTACTCTTCATCCAGGATGCCAGTCTAATCTTTGTAGCAAATCCACAACCCCCGAAAGGTCTCTGCCTTCACTCTCACCACCTACCCACTCATCTTCTTTGCAGCATCAGGACTTCATAAACTTAATCGGATTTCATATGTTCCATGTCAAATCCTCTAATGCTTCCTATTCCCCATCTAGCCCAGCCAATTGTTGGTGTTTCCTAAATGGCGTGGATGGATGTACCCATGAACATTCGGCTACCCTGCATCAAACACAGCTAGACTATGTGTCTCTGGTTTTTCCCTGACCCACCGTGGACTCTGGCCTCATGGCAGCCTGACCTTGACATTGAGGAATATCTGATGAATGTGAGACGATCAGATAATGTGTTGCTGCCAAGGATGGGCTTTGGGAGCATAAACTGAGAAGATGGGGCTACAAGCTGTACACCATGTTCCTTAGACTGGGTATGAGAACCTAGTTTTAGGCCAAACAAACAAACTAAGGTATCAAAAAGCCACACTTCAATGAGAAAACTCAATGCCCAAGTCTGCAAGAGCCAGTAGAGCATTCTCTGTGCCTGCCTTGCCCAGAACACTGCCCTCTCAGGAACTGTCCAACAGCACCTCTGAGGCTCTCAGATCCAGGGGCCAGTGCCTCTGACTCCACTCAACTCTCCTGGAGGATGTCCTGACTTTGCTCACAGATCATTGTGATGTCACTACCCAGAAGAGCAAAACAAGTAGGTCGTTTCATGGGATTTGAGTCTGACACATTAATTGCCTGTAGATAACCAATGACCTCCAGATGGATAAATACGGGATGCATCGCACAGTCCTCACGGCGCCAGATATTTCAGGTTTACCCAACCTTTTACTTTGATTCTGCCATATGTCTGGAGCATCTGAAACCAAGTTCAAGGCCTAAGACTCTACAGTGTACTCTGTTGGTTCATACTGGTGAGAAATCTGTCTGGGATACCCTGACAGGCTGATTTATGTTGTTGTTGTCACCGTTATTGTTGCTGTTGTTGTTGTGAGGGACTCCTGTTAGACCCCCCAACCCCACTGCACAAGTGCTGGTCATGCCTTCTCTAGTGGCCACTGGAACACGGCGCTGTTGGAGAAAGGTGCCCTCCCTCCTGCTGATCACTCTGGTCTCATTTGCCCTTAATGGCTGTTCTGGAGATTTATTCTTTCTTCTTTTGAATCTGTGATAGATTTATGGTAGTTTTTCCCATTTTAGTCAAGTTTTGTCAATGTTTTTAGTCTGAAGATTGATAAGTAAACCATTACTATGTGCATCTCTCTTTTTTGAGGTCCGTCCTCCCTCCTTGACTTAGTGGCATCCAAGATCTGTTACACAACTCACACTGGGCCCTGACCAGGTTTACTTGGTAGCTGCTCCATATGCTGATGTGATTAATGAACAGGGCTATCTGTAAATTGTTTTGTAATATCAGGGCTGTCTGTGATAAGGAGGGTTGGGTCAGAGGCTCTAGATCCCAATGACCTGAGATGCTTTCAAACATCTCCCCCTCCAAAATAAAATAAACACACAAAAAACCTGTAGCTGTAAAACCGGTAAGATTTGTGGGATTAAACTGGGGAAAGTGAGGAGGTGATGGGTGTGAGAACTCAGGGCATGATCAGCAAAGCCTGGGCCAGGCTCATGGGACATGTAGGGGACTGAGCAGAGGAGGACCTGGGTCTCCTGGCTCTCGCTGCCTGACTTCTCTTCTCCATGCATGCATGAGGCAGGGAGGTGCTTGTATAGGTTCTGGTGATAAAATGATTTGCTTGCATTGGAAAACCAGTATAAAATGGCTTTTTTTTTTTGCATCCATACAGGTGGACTGACTAAAAAGCATCAGTCCCTCTGGTTTTAGTAGCACAAGTGACAGCAGAAGCCAAAACCTGGGCTGGTGTTGCCTCCAGGCAGGGACAGAGGAGAGTTAGGTCAGACTGGGGAGTGGATCTCACTCCCCACGGACTAGGATTGGCATCGAGGTTGCATGCAGCTGTTTGACAGTGACAATCAGCCTCATCCTCTGGCTGGAGCCTGCAGTAGTCAAGGAGGTTATCTTTACAGACCTGGATCTGGAGATTGGTCTGGAACCCCTGCTGTCCTAGGACACACACTTAGGAGCTCTTTCTGGGAATCCTTGATGCTGATTTCCATTGTAACCCATGTTTCTGTTGATTCCCTTAAAGGAGACGGTTTGGGTCCTTCTAAAGAGCTTCCTGGGTTGGATTCACTTCATGCACATATCGGGGAGTTTCTGCTCCCTCATATTCCACTGTCCTTCTCTTACACTTTGTCTAATTGGAAAGGTCCACTGAGATACAAGAGGAGAGAAGAACTCAAGTGTGTACCTGTAGGCTCCAGATCACACACCGGAGGGAGTCCCATGTGCCCTGAGGGGGATCGGCAGTAGGAAAGTCACAACTGTGGGACATACTTCACCCAGCTTCCATGCTGCAGGCTCACCATTTTAGTCTCCCCTTCTTGCTGACATCACAAGTGTAGGTCCAGGCACCCAGCAAGTGTGTCAGGCCAGCTCTGTGCCTGGAATTCCTCCTGGGATGTTTCTGACAACATCTTACATCTTAATGTTTTGTGCTTGAACACAGTGAGCCTCAGCCAGATCTGAGCACAAGAGCCTGGGAGGGAGGGAAGGTCTCCGCTCTGACCCCTCACAGAGCAGAGTCCCTGCTGTGGAGGACTGTGTATCTGCTGGATGGACCCTGGGTTCCCACCAAGAAGAAATCTAGCAAAGGCTAATTTCCCATCTTTCAAGACAAACAGCCCAGCTACAAAGGCTCTCATTTTATCACACATGGGTCACCAGGCAAAGATTCAGTGTCATCATGAGATTTGAATTTTGTTTGGTTTAGTTTTCATTTTGGTGTTTGTTTACCTGAGATTGCAGGTATATTGACTGGAAAATTGGGAAGACAGCCGATGTGAACCAGAAACTACTTCCAGGCACAGCTACTGTGTCTACAAGTGACTGTAAAATTGCAGAAGCGTCTATTCCAAGTGCCTGAGTGGGCTGAGGTATTTGTCCCAATTTCCCATCTGCCTGTGTCACTGTGAGAAGCCCTATTGTGCACAATCACACAGGAATAATCAGCCTCATCCTCTGGCTGCTGCCCAGAGATGAGCAGAATCCTTGCATTGGCCGAGGCGTCTTTGGATCCAGAGAAGCAGCTGGGGACCTGGAACCCTGGTGCTTCTCTGAATCCGTGTGGTAGTAGAGGAGATGCTGGGAAGGGGACCGTGCATTCTGCTGGTACCCACGCTGCTTTGAGTAAAAATCCTCCCTGAGCAGCTGTGTAGGGACCACAGGGCAGTCCCACATCGCCCCCTGCTGGTCATATGTGGAAAAATGAAAAATGCCGAAAAGGCAAGAGATAATGTCTGTGAAAAATAGGTAAAATATGTGCTTTTCTAGGAAGGATCAAAATTGGCTCTACTGGAAATAAAACAAGTAAGCTTACCTATTTTAATACAGAAATACCAAATGTTATGGACCCACTCCACAGAATGACTGAACAGACAGATATTCTCACATGGAAGCTCTAAAAACATCAGAGACCAGAGGGTTCCAATCTACTTGTTCTATTTTTAAATAACACTTAAAAGGATGGAAAACTTACCAGTTCTTTTAAAGATCAGTTATATCAGTTATAATGCATGTTACAGTTAAATTACAGAAAAATAAAAATGGCAGACAAACAACATTAGATACTATGCAAATGTTCTAAATAGAATATTAACGAAGAGATCTCAATACTAGATTAATGAATTGATGAATTATTACCAAGTGTCATTGATTCCAATGATGCAAGTTGTATGCAATAGTAAGAAATATTTTAATATAACACACAATATAAATATATAGAGAGATGATCATACGGTCTCAAATGATACTGGAAGGAATTTTGACCAAATTCAGCATCAATTCCTAATAAAAGCCACATAAAACTAAAAGCCACAAACAGAAACATTTATAATACGGTCAGACACACTCTCTCACACACGTATAATGAAATCCTAGTGGCAGCATCTTAGACAATGGAGTGGTAAAGGGCAGCATTTCCAAAAAGATCAGCAATAGGCAAAGGTGATTCCCTTTGCCCATGTACCTCCATTAATATTCCACAGTATTCTGCAAGCATGAGAAAATCCAATTAAAGTAATGATATCAATGGTTTGGACATAGAATTCATGGGAACAAAGAAGTAGACATTCTTAATGATCCAAATGAACGTTGTGGCCTTAGATACTCTGGTCCCGGTGCAGAAGTGACAGCAGAGATCTCCCCAGTGAGTGACTAGTCACTCACACTCACTAGTACTGGTAACAGGTAGTGACAGAGGCATGTGAGTGGAACGGGGGAGCAGAGTGGAGGTCTTGGTCCACCTGCCCAGCAGTGAAGAGCATCTTGTAAGATATTAGGCAGTCACCTGAGGTCTGGGGTAATCATCTGCATCCCACTCACACTGCATCCCAAGTAACATCAGTCATCACATTCATGGGGCTTCTGTCTCAGAGCCAGAATAAGCCACACGCAGACTTCCAGGGCAGAAAGTGTGGACTTTCTGCCCAAGTGACCAACACACTGAGACAGGCGTTGTGAGTCTGGTGTCACAGCACCTGCTCCATGTGGAACCAAGGAGAAGGCAGGTCCTGTGCCTAAAATCTTGTAAAGGTCCCCTACCAGAAGCTGGAAGAACAAGACTTCCAGGTTTGTTGGAGGCACCACTGAGCTCTGTCTCCTGAGGGTCCACGGTGCGGACTCCGCCCACAAGCTGTGTCTTGTCTTCTGCACGGTCTTCCCAGGAGCCCACTTCCTCCTGGGAAGTGCATTGGGTCTCCTAATGGTCTGTCAGCCCCACCTTGTTCAAGACTCCCTGAGGAAAAAGGAGGCGATGACCTACATTGGAAGCCATCAGTTAGGAAGCCAAAACCAGGAGCTCACAGGGTCACGGGAAGCCTCACGGGTGAAGGCAAGTCCCACATCAGTGAGGACACAGGTCGCCCAACTGCCCTGGAGCCCGCTGAGTGGTTGAACATCTGTCTGACCCAACACCTGCCTCTCCTAAGTCTGAGAACACTCCATTGCTGCCCCTGCTGGTGACTGCCCATCCTGCAGCCGCTGTGACATCCCTAAGCACACCATGCAGAGTGTTCGATTTTACAGCAGTCTTCCCCAATGTTACTCCCAAGAGAGTGGAATGAGAAAGGCCTTCTAGGATTACATGGGGACAGTGATGCTCTCACACTTGGACTTCTATTTTCATGAAAAACTATAATTATTTTCAAACTGTCAGTCTCTGTCCATTCCACCCTAGAGCTCCAACCTTGCCTGCTGTAGCAAACACTGACCTCGGTGTGTGAGAGGACAGTGAAAGGGCGCAACAGGAACACACCTATGCTGACACGGCCCTGTGTGCATGTGGGGTGTGCACATGGCACTGTGTGCATGTGGGTTGTGCACATGTCTCTGTGTGCATGTGGGGTATGCAGATGGCACATTGTGCATGTGGGGTGTGCCCTGGGATATTGGGACAAAGGAGCCTGGACGAAGCTGTGATATGTAAACTGGGATCTGTGGGATGAGTCAAGCGATCACCCTGGGAGAGACTGGAAGAGCCTTCAAATCAGGGGTCAGGTCATGTACCGAGGTCAGGAAAAGAGGGGAGGCTGGTTGCTGGTGTCGCTGCTGGATGGCCACTTGAGGTCGGAGAGATGGACCCTATAAGCAGGTGAACCCAGCACCTCCAAATGGAATAGAAAAGAAAAATCTCGAAAAATTAATATTCTCTTAAACCTTGAAATCCTTTATTACACATTTTTAATGTGTATGAATGTGCATATTCATATAGCCACAAATGCATTCACAATGATGTTGCCTATACATTTGTTAATCATGCAGATGAAGAAATTTTCACTTATTGTATTATTTTTAATACTCCTGAATAGGCCACACAATTGTCAGCTGGAACCCAGCCCCTGTCCTTTCCTGGGCAGTGAATGCTGCTCTGGGAGGTCCCCATGTGCTGGGTGAGTCTGGGGAGCTCAGGGTTTGTGTCTCCTTCCCCACTGGCCTGGGGCCCCGCATGCGCACTGAGGCTGCTGTCCCACATGGAGCAGTAATAATCAGCCTCGTTCCAGGCTGGAGCCCAGAGATGCTCAGGGGGCCACACTGCCTCACCTGGAGCCAGAGAATCTCTCGGAGACCCCAGAGGCCCAGATGTTATTCCTGCTGGTCAGGAGTGTGGGGACATGGCCTTGGGGTTGCTGCAGCCACGCTGCCCCCTCATGGCCGACATTTTTGCTCTTTCCAGTGCAGGTGAGTGTGGCCGTCTGTCCTGGGGACTTGGCCACTTAGGGCGGCTGAGTCAGCCCTGCCTGGGCCACAGACACTGTAGGGCACAGAGAGGAGTGTGAGGGCAGGATCCCAGCTCACTGTGAAGGAGGGTGGGGGCGTGGGGCGGAGCTGGGGGTGGATCTCCATCCCGAGGGTAAGTCACTCTCACCTGTGTGGGGAGTGAGGAGGTGAGGAGGAGAGAAGCCCAGGGCACGGGAGACACCCAGACTCTGAGCCCTAGAGCTGTGCTGTGGAGACGGAGCTGCCCTAAGTCTCTCTGTATCTCCTGAAACTTCCATCGGGGGTGGAGTGGATACACTCAAATCAGCCCTTGCTCTCTGTCTGCCCCTGGCCTCCCTGCCCTGGTCCTCACAGGGAGATGGACGTAGAGGAGGGATGAGCTGCCCCAGGGGGTGGAGGCCCTGGCTCTTGATGACCCTGGGTCCTGGAGGTCAGCAGAGCCCAGTTAGCGCACTGAAGGCTGAACCCCTGGAGCCCTGGGTGGCTTCCCAGCTGGGAGGGGCCATCTCAGGATTGTCCCACACTGTCCCACATGCCCTCAGACCCCACCCCACCTGGCCTCTCTGACACACCTGGGCCCTCCGGTTAGAGGAGGACTGTTGTCCCGATGCTCTTCATGAAGCTGCTCCTGGTGTCAGAGAGGGACCTGTGCAGCTGGGATTCTAGACACCGGGGGTGTGGGTTGAGGGATGTCCCCGTCACTACAAAGAGGCCACAGCAGCTTGCCTTTCAGCTGCATCAGCAGAGTATTCACAGAATTTTATTAGATCATCGATTATAAGTCCAAAAATGGAGAATATTTTCTCTTTCAGTTTTTCCTGAGAATTAGAGCCCAACAATTTAATACACTTATTTTCCTAACACTGTCGTCACCAGGAGCTTGGGATCCGTGTGAGATCCGTGTTGGCTCCAGCGCAGTCTCTAGGTCCTTCTTGTTTCTGACATGACTGGAGTCAGCCTCCCTCTGTCCCCATCACTGTCTCTCTGGAGAGACCAGGTGCCCTGGAAAAGGAGCTCCTGCCTGCGTGGACATGAACAGGCAGAGGGTGCATCCATGGGAATGGCTCAGTCTACAGGGGATCAGAGGAACGGACATGCTCAGATCGACAGACCCCTGTAGGGGGCTCAGACCCTCAGATGCTGGTGACAGAGGTGACGTCAATCTCAGAGGAGTGAAGGTGTGATCAGGGGCCCCAGGGGGGTGGTTTATGTCTCACTTCCTCGTGGGCACACAGCACTGAGTACACTGAGGTCTCTGTCATATGTGTGACAGTAACAATCACCTCGTCCTCAGGCTGGAGCCCACAGATGGTCAAAGAGACCACGTTGCCTGACTTGGAGACAGAGAATCATCTGGAATCTCTCAGGGCCTGGTACTTCCAAGAGGCAGAGTTTTGGGGCAGCACCACTGACAGCTGGAACCAACACACATTATGGGATCTAGTGTTGCTGTTCCCGGAGCAGGAGATGGTGACCTCCTGGTCCAGGGTCCCTGACACCGAGGATGGCTGGGTCAGCAAAGACCGTGCCCAGGAACCTGAAATGAGGGACACAGAGTCACAGAGGTGGAGAGTCAGGGCCCTTCCCACACCCCAGGCTGGACACCAAGGGGAAGGAAAGGTCCCTGTATCCTCCTAGGGACCCGACCTGACCCCAGAGTCCAGTCACCTGTGAGTGAGTGAGGAGGGTGAGGAGAGGGGTCTGGACCATGATGGAGACGCCCCAGAGCTCTCTCTCCCTCCCCCAGCCGACACAGGGCTGCCCAATTATCTATCCCTCATCCCTTCCCTCACTCTGATGGGAGCAAGAGCCCTTCATCCAAATTGTTTCCCCTTCTCCTCCCCTCACCTCTCCCAGCCCGTCTGTGAACCAAGAGTCAATCCCCTTTGCCTTGGAGTTTATCATTGGATGACATGAGCTGGTAACTTACGATATGGGCTCTTCTGGGACCTTGGGAGGAAGGATCTGCTGGGGCCCAGGGTCACTGAGCAGAGGGCACCAGCTAAGCAGACAGGTGCTTGGGTCACAGCTCTATCTCATCACATGTGGTTCAGACACACGCCCACCGTGCCCCCTGCTGGCCCTGGTGCGCTTTGCACCATGTCAGAATACACTGTCAGCATCCCGCCTGTGGGAGGGCAGGGCCTCCCTAAGCATTGCGTTCTCCACAGTCCCCTCCTCACAAAGGGGTGGGACCCTCACCCAGGCCTTCACTGGGCTGCAACCTCCTCCCCACACTGACCCCTCAGTTTCATAGAGAGGCCTCCTCACATGGGGGGCTCACTGATGCCCCTTCAGTTGTTACACAGTGGAGCGCAGGGCCCTGAGAACTGGCCCCAGAGGGACAATTCCTGCTGCTTTCTCACAGCAGAAGGACAAAGGCCCTGAGACCAGCCACGTCTCACTGTTTGGGAAGGTGGAGGCGCTCCCCCTCTCTCTGACCCCACTTTCCACTGAGGCAGGTGCAGGCCCCTGGACCCTCCCCCTTCATGCCTCTCATGTCCCCCCTGGTGGTGATGGGGGTCCATCAACAGGAACAAGGCAGGGAGGTATTGAGAAGAGGCTGTTCTTCATCTTCAGACAGAGGTCGGCTGCTCTGGGACCCACCTCTCAGCACAGCTGTCCAGGATGACGCTGGGGTTGCAGCCCTGGGACCTAAGGGGATGGGGCTCCACGAAGAGGGCAGCGTCCCCATGGTGAAACCGAGACCCTTGTAGGAGGGAGAGACTGAGGAGTGAAGGGGGCTTAAGGATTGAGACCCCAGGAGACAAGGAAAGCAGACTTTGAGTGACTGAGCCATGGCTGAGTGACAGGAGAAAGGAGGTTTCACACCATCCTCTGGCCCACAGGGACCCTCACATCAGAAGATGACAATGACCACACATTAGAGCAGATGGAGCTGAGGTGATGGGCTATTTTGAGCAGGGGTCATGCTAGAGGTCCGGGGACCTGCACAGCTGCCTCTATTTATCCCCACCAGGCACCTTCTTAAGGAAACATTCAGAAAGGTGTATTTTGCCTACTCTTTTCCTTTTATTTCTTTCTCTCTCCCTTCCACACACACACACACACACACACACACACACACACAAATATAGGTAGAAATGTGCCGTGAATCAGCCATGATGGGCATTTGTACTGAAGAATTTCATACCATGAAAGAGACCAACTTTGCTTTAAACTTGGCTACTCTCTCACTTTTGTCCTAAAATTTTTACCTGTTCTGTGTATTTTGTGTATCATCACTTCTCTTCCTATGTATAGTTTTCGTGAAAAAATAATAAACGTGTGTGATTGAGCATCAATTTATTAACTAGAACACAGCTTTAATCGTACTCTTTTTTGTATCTAAAATACTCCATTTACAAAATAATTATGCAATTTTTTACCCAACCTGTTCACTGTAACAGAACTGTACTACTGAAAATATTGTGATATTTCTTTACTAATTTCTCAGTGAATAATTTAGCCTTTCACAGTGACAATAAAGACAAATTTCTCAGTGAATTCATAGAGATAGGAAGTTCACTAAATACATAGTCTCCGTTGCATAGAGAGAAAAAGTAGGTAATATATAGAGATGACTAGAGAAGAATTTACATAATTTGATAACTCAGATAAATATGGCTTTTCAAATGGAATTTCCAATGATTCTATTTTCCAAATGTGTGGAGGTATAATTAACAAGTAAATATTGTATTATATTGAAGGTGTGAAATGTGGTGATTTAATACATATATACACACACGTTTTTAAATGATTACCACAATAAATTAATTAACACATCCATCACCTTTTTGTATTTGGTGAGAATACTTAAGATCTACTCTCTTAACAAGTTTAAAGTTGTTCAACAATGTATTATAAACTATAGTCACCATGCTACATATTAGAGCCTCAGAAATTATTCATCTTTTTTTTTTGAGGAACATTATCCCTGAGCTAACATCTGCCACCAATCCTCCTCTTTTTGCAGAGGAAGACTGGCCCTGAGCTAACATCCGTGCCCATCTTCCTCTACTTTATAAGGAGAAGGCCTGCCATAGCATGGCTTGACAAGTGATGCGTAGGTCCGTGCCTGGGATCCAAAACAGCAAACCCTGGGACACTGAAGCGGAGTCCACGAATTTAACTGCTGTGCCACTGGGCCAGCCCCAGCAATTATTCATATTAATACGGAAAATGTATACCATTTGCTACTTTTCATTTAAATAGGAACAAATTTTATGTTCTTTGTCCTAGAAATGTCAGGTGACATCTCAGAAATGGTAGAAATGGGTGGGTTGGTATTTCAAATAAAAAAAATGTACTGTATTTATTTCCATCATGTCAGCTTTTAGGCCTCTCACTCTGAAATTTTCACTCTCCACTATAGTTGGGGTGCAGGTCTTTTTCCTACATATAGCTCGTTTCCAGAAACAGAGAACAATTATTGTGACACTCTCTTCAATTTTTCAAACAAACTATTTACTCTTCAATGATGCACTACAAGATATAAAAACACACTTATATAGAGAACACCAGGTGGGCGCCACAGTGTGGGGCATATGTTCACTCTGAAAATCCTATGATGACCCATCTCAGTGGTTCTGCGCTGATTGACACCTTGTCCTCCATTTTGTCACTCTGTCAATGGGGAGGTCAGATTTGATGACAGGTGAAAAGTTCTTAGCTTTATACCAAGAGTCCTCCAAGATGGGAAACCAGCACTGCTGCTCTAGAAGTATGTTCACAAGGATTCTGTGAATGTGGTTACAGCAAATGAGCTATCTAACTCTTCTCAGAATATTTGACACTACTTTTCATGTCCCCTTCTCCAATACATTATGCAGAGTTATAAATGCGTCTTATAATTTTCTTTTATTCCTCAGTTTATATTTTTGAAACTTCATTCAAATTGGTTGTGTTAAATTGTGTATCCATTTAGAAAAATGTACAATTTCCTAACTCCAATCTTGAACACTCTCCTCCAGAGAATATAAACAGTGAGAACACACCCAGCCCAAAATCCCTGAATTCAACACACAGAGGAGCTGGAGCCAAGAATCAGGTGCTGTATTTCCTGGGGAAGAGTGACAGGCAGGGTTCCCACTGTAGGGGAGGATGACAATTCCTCTACCCTCTAGGTCCTTCTGGTTAGTCTAAGAATTAAGTTGACATGAGACAGGATAACAGGAGAAAAATCAAAGTACAATAACATGTACACATGAAATAAAACCAGGAAAACCGAGTAACTCACCAAAATGGCCAAAGCCAGCATCTTAAATACCATCTTCAATGAAATAAGATGTATATAAAGAAAACACAAACCAATAAACAAAACAACACAAAAATATCCCTAATAAATATTTACACAAAAATCCAACCCCCCCCAAAAAAAAATCATACCAGCAAACCAAATTCAACAGTACCTTAAAAAATTTATACATTATGAACAAGTAAGATATTTGCTAGAATGCAAGGATGGTTTAACATATGAAAATCAATCAGTGTAATATAGTACATTAACAGTATGAAGGACAAAAAACACATGATCCTCTCAATTGATGTATAAGAAGCATTCAACAAGTTTCAACACTCTTTCATGAGAAAAACAAGACCGAAAAATTCAACCAACTCAAAATAGAAGAGCTCTACCTCAAGATAATAAAGGTCATATATGGCAGAATCACAGCTAACATTGTACCAGATGATGAAAAGCTGAAAGTTTTTCCTCTAAGATCAGAAAGAACACAAGGATGCCCACTCTCACCACTTCTACTGACTACACCACTGGAAGTCCTGGCTAGAGCAATTAGGCAAGAAGAAGAAATAAAAGACATCCAAATCAGAAAGGAACAGTTAAAACTGTCTCTGCAGATGATAGGATATTATATATAGATAACTCTAAAGACTCCACCAAAACCTGTTAGAATAAATAAACAAATTTAGAACATTTTCAGAATACAAAAACAAAATACAAAAGTCAGTTGTGCTTCCACACACTAACAACACACTACCTGCAAAAGAAATTTGGAAAACAATCCCATTTACAATGACATCAAAATGAATAAAACGCTTAGAAATAAATTTAACCAAGGAACTGAAACATCTGCACAACTAAAGAACATCGATGAAATAAATTGAAAAAGACACAAATCAACAGAAAGATATCCAATGTCCATTGGAAAAATTAGTATTGTTAAAACATCTATACTACCCAAGGTGTTATATAGACTCAGTGCAATTACTTTCAAAATCCAAATGCTATCTGTTACAGAAAGAAAAATATTTGACCCTAAACTTTACATGGAACCACGAAATACCTCAAACAGAAAAAAACAATGTTGAGAAAGAACAAAGCTGGAGGTCTCATAATTCCTGATTTCAAAACATATTGCAAAGCTACAACAGTCAATAAAGTATTACACTGGAAGAAAGACAGACATCTGTACAAATGAAACAGAATAGAGAGCCCAGAAATAAAGTCACGCATATATGGTCAACTGATCTTCAACAAGGTTGCCAAGAATACACAACGGAGAAATGATAGCTCTCCAAAAAAAGGTTTGCAGAAAACTGAATATGCATAGTCAAAAGAATAAAATTGAGGAGTCTGATCTAACATGATACACAGAAATGATTTCCAAGTGGATTAGAATTAAACATAATAATGGAGACTGTAAAAGTGTTAGAAGAAAACAGAATAAAAGGATAATGACATTGGTGTTGGCAATGATTTCTTGGGCATGACATCAAATCACAGGACACAAAAACAAAAATTAGAAAAGGGAGGTCACAGTTATCTGAAAATATACACAGCAAAGGAAACAGCAAGTGAAAAGACAACTTACAGAATGGGAAAAAAATATTTGTAAGCTATATATCTGATATGAGGTTATTATAAAAAAATACATAAAAGAACACCTATGACTTAATAGAAAAAGTCAAATAACCTGATTGAAAAATGGGCAAATGTTTGATGTAAAGTGATGCAGCCACTGTGGAAAATAGTACAGGGTTTCCTCAAAAAATTAAAAGTACAACTACTATACGATGCAGCTCTCCCACTTCTGGGTACTTATCTAAAAAATTGAAATCAGGATCACAAAGAAAAAATTTCCCTCCTGTGTTCATTGCAGCATCACGCACAATATTCATGAGGTAGAAACAACGTAAATGTCCTCTGACAAATGAAACAGTAAGGAAAAATTAATATATACATGCAATGGAATATAATTCAGTGAGGAACCAAAAAAACAAAAAGGAAATCCTGCCATATGCTACAACATGAATGAACCTCAAGGGGCATTATGCTAAGTGAAATAAGCCAGACACAGAAGGACAAATACTGTAATACGGCACTGTTCCAGTTATATGAGATTTCTAAAATAGACAAACTCATCCAGATGCTGCAGGAGCAGCAATGGTACTCATGTCTTAGCCCTTGCCCTTTCTCCAGCAGTGGCAAATGGCACCTGAGACCTGAGGCTTCAGGAGCCACAGCAGAACCCATGACCCAGCCCCCAGTGGTGGCACTCCTGACACACACTCTACCAGCAGCAGGGAATGCCTACAAGACCCTGGTCACCCAGCAGTGACAGTGACACCTGTGAACCTACTGCTCCTGGCAGCAATGCTGCCATAAAACCTGGGAGCAGCAGCACAAGTGGAGCACAGGGCAGCCTCACCCAAGCCCATGGAGGGCCAGTGGGAAAATATGACACTCAGGAGACTCCAAATGCAGAGGAAGTGTTTGCAGGCTGGTGACCGTGATGGTGACACCTGAGAATGCAGGAACATCATAAACATCAAGGCACCAACAACCTTGGAATCACAAGCAGCACAGGGACAGTACTGACAATGCCTTTGCAGTGGCAGTGGATGGTGAAATGTGCAGGCTCTCAAAAACATGCAGAAGCAGCCTAGAATCAAAGCACCCAAAGTCTTACCCAAATAAGAAAGGTGTTTACTGCCACAAATGCACTGGCACAGGATCAACTCATCAAGCACCATGAAGAACTACAGTAACAAGGCAGAACAAAAAGGAAATGAGAAGTCTCTAGAAATCAAACTGGAAGTCATGGAAGACTGCCATCTGACTGACAGGGAACTCAAATAGCTGTCATGAAGAAACTCAATGAGCTACAAGAAAACTCAGACAATTCAATGAGCTCAGAAATAAAATTAACGAAGAGAAGGAGTACGTCATCAAAGAGACTGAAACTTTAAAGAAACAAACAAACAGAATTTCAAGAGAAGAACATGATAAATGAGATGAAAAATAAAGTAGAAAGCACTGGAAATAGAGCAGCCCATATCAAAGAGAGAAGTAGCAAACTCAAAGATAGAGACGTAGAAATGATTCAGGTAGAAGAGGAGAGAGAACTAACATTTTTTAAAAAATAAAGAAATTCTATGAGAAATATATGACTCAATTAGGAAAAGCAACATAAGGATAACAGGTATCCCAGAAGGAGAAGAGAGTGAGAAAGGAGCAGAGAGCTTAGTCAAAGAAACAATAGCTGAGAATTTCCCAATCTTGAGGAAAGAACCGGATATACCAGTACATGAAAGAAATAGAACTCCTAAGTATCTCAATGCAAAAAGACCTCTCCAAGGCATGTAACATTAAAACTGTCAAAAGTCAATGATGAGAAAGAATATTGAGGGTGGCCGGAGAGATGAAAATAATTTACAAAGGGAACCCCCATGAAGCTATCAACAAATTTTTCAGCAGAAACTCTACAGGCTAGGAGAGAGTGAAATGATATATTCAAAATATTGAAAGACAAACACTATCAGCCAAAAATACCCTATCCAGCAAAGTTCTCCTTCAGATATAAAGGAGAAACAAAGGCTTTCACAAACAAATCTGAGAGAGTTTATCACCAGTAGACCTCCCTTACAAGAAAAGTTCAAAGGAGCACCGTACCTGAAACTAAAAGCAAAAGGTTGACAAGATTTCAGCTTGGTGATAAAGACACAGACAGAATCAGAAAATTGCAACTCTATATCCTACTAAGTAAACAGTTATACCATAAAGGCTAAATGGGAAAAAAACACATCAAAAATAACTATAACCACTTTAATATAACAAACTCACCACACATAAAGGATAATTTGTGACAATAAAAACATAGAACAGGATGAAGAAAAGGATAGTATCTTCATAGGCTAATGGAGATAAAGTGCTATCAGGAGAAAAAGGACCTCTCATTTAGGAGATCTTTTATACAAACCTTATGTTAACCACAAAACTGGAAAATCAGAGCAGAGTCATAAATCATAAATAAAAAGGAAAATGAGAAAAACATCACAAAAACCCAGCAGACTGAAACTGCAGACAGAATTACAGGGAAAAAGAAACAAGGAAACATAGAACAACCGGATAACAATAGATAAAATAGCAGTATTAAACCCTCGCATATCAATAATCACTCTAAATGGGAATAGATTGAATTCATCAATCAAAAGACACAGAGTGGCTGAATAGATTAAAAGACAAGACCCAATAATATGCTGCCTCCAAGAGAGCTAAGTCAGGTCTAAAGACACACAAAGGCACAGAATGAATGGATGGAAGATAATACTCCAAGCAAATAGCAACTGAAAGAAAGTAGGTGTTGCCACACTTATATTAGACGAAATAGACTTCAAGCCAAAAAAGATAGCAAGAGACAAAGATGAGCATTCTATAATGATAAAAGGGACATTCCACCCAGAAGACATGACATATTCATATGTATGCATCAAACATAGGAGCACCAAATGATATAAAGGAACTATTAACAGAAGTAAAGAGAGAAATTGACAGCAACAGAATAATAGTAGGGGACTTTAACACCCTACTTACAATAATGGATAGATCATCCAGACAGAAAGTCAACAAGGAAACATTGCCATTAAAGCAAACACTAGACCAGATGGACTTTCTCTCTCTATATATATAATATTCTACTGTAAAGTACCAGCATAGATATTCTAAACATTCTTCTCAAGTGCACATGGGACATTCTCAAAGATAGACCATATGTTGGACAACAAAATAAGCATCAATAAATTTAAGAAGATTGAAATCATATCAAGCATCTTTTCTGACCACAGTGGTGTGAAATTGGAAATCAACTAGGAGAAGAAAACTAGGAAACTCACAAATACATGGAGACTAAACTACATGCTACTGAACAACTATTGGATCAATGAAGAACTCAAAGGAGAAATCAAAAAAGCACCCGGAGACAAATGAAACTGAAAACACAACATAGCAAAACTTACAGGATGCAGTAAAAGCAGTATGGAGAGTGAAGTTTATAGCAATACAAGTATACCTCAAAAAACAGGAAAAATCTCAAATAAATAATCTAACTCTACCTAAAAGAAGTAGGAGAAAAAAGACAAATAAGCCCAAAGTCAGCAGAAGGAAGGAAATAATAAAAATCAGATCAGACATAAATGAAATATAGACTAAAAAAAGAAAAGAAAGGATCCACGAAAATAAGAGCTGCTTCTTCAAAAAGAAAAACAAAATTGACAAACCCTTAGCAAGACTCACGAATAAAAAAAGAGAGAATGTTCAAATAAAATGAGAAATGAAAGAAGAGAAATTACAACAGATACTACAGAAATAGAAAAGATTATTTGAAAATACCAAGAAAAGCCATATGCCAATATATTGAATAACCCAGAAGAATAAGATAAATTCTTAGAATCATGTAACCTCCTGAAGCTGAATCAGGAAGAAATAAAGAGCCTGAATAGATCAGTCACTAGTAAGAAAGCTAAAACAGTAATACACACCTCCCAGGAAACAAAAGTCCAGGACCAAATGGCTTCTCTGGTGAATTCTACCAAACTTTCAAAGACTTGATATTTATCCTTATGAAATTCTTCCAAGAAGTTGAAGAGGATGGGACACTCCCTAACTCATTTTATGAGGCCAACATTACCCTAAAACTAAAGCCAGATAAGGACAATGCAAAAAAGGAAAGTTACAGACTAATATTGCTGATGAACACAGACGCAAAAATCCCTAACAAAATATTAGCAAATCAAATACAACAATACATTAAAAGAATCGTACACCATGATGAATTGGGATTTATTCCAGGGATGCAGGGATGGTTCAACATCATCCACAAAACAATCAATGTGAGACACCACATTAACAAAATGAAGAATAAAAAACTCATGAACATCTCAATAGATGCGGAGAAAGCACTTGTCAATATCCAATATCCAATTATGATAATGACTCTCAATAAAGTAGGAATAGAATGAAAGTACCTGAATGTAAAAAAGGCCATATACCACAAACCCTCAGCA
This sequence comes from Equus asinus, assembly GCF_041296235.1. NCBI lineage: Eukaryota > Metazoa > Chordata > Mammalia > Perissodactyla > Equidae > Equus > Equus asinus. Next base: position 99,985,214 of record NC_091797.1, read on the forward strand.
AACATCACACTCAATGGTGAAAAAGTGAAAGCTATTCCTCTAAAGACAGGAACGAGACAAGGATGGACACTCTCACCATTATATTCCACATAGTATTAGGAGTCCTAGCCAGAGAATTTAGGCAATAAAAAGAAATAAAAAGGATCTGAATTGGAAAGGAAGAAGTTAAACTGTCACTATTTTTGGATGGCATGATTTTCTATGTAGAAAACCCTAAAGAATTAACCAAAAACTACTAGAAATAATTAATGAATACAGTGAAGTTTCAGGGTACAAAATCAACATATGAAAATCAGTTGTATTTCTATACACTAACAAGGAACTAGCAGAGAGAGAAATCAAAAATAAAAATCCATTTACAGTCTCAAAAAAGTGAATAAAATACCTACGAATAAATTTAACCAAGGAGGTCAAAGACCCATACACTGAAAAATATGGCACTATTGAAAGAAATTGAAGAAGACATAAAGAAATGGAAAGCTATTCCATGTACATGGACTGGAAGAATAAACAGAGTTAAAATGTCTTTATTACATAAAGCAATCTGCAGAATCAATGCACTGTGAATGAGAATCTCAACAACATTTTTCATGGAAATACAATGATGAATCCTAAAATTTATATGGAACAACACAAAACTCTGAATAGCCAAAGGAATCCTGAGAGAAAAGACAAAGCTGGAGGTATCACACTTCCTGAATTCAAAATAGACTACAAAGCTACAGTAATCAAAACAGCATGGTAGTGGCAGAAAAACAGACACTCAGATCCATGGAACAGAATTGACAGCCCAGAAATAAACCACACATCCAAGGGGAGCTAATTTTCGACAAAGGAGCCAAGAATGTATGAGAGAGAAAGGAAAGTCTTCAAAAAATTGTGTTGTGAAAATTGGACAGTCACATGGAAAAGAACGAAAGTAGACCATTATCTTACACCACACACAAAAATTAACTCAAAATGGATTAAAGACTTGAATGTAAGATCTGAAATCATAAAAGTCCTGGAAGAAAACACAAGCAATATACTCTTAAATGTCAGCTTTAGTATCTTTTTGAATATCATGCACCCTTAGGCAAGAGTAACAAAAGGAAAAATAAACACATGGGACTACATCAAACTAAAAAGCTTCTGCATAGCAAAGGAAACCATCAACAAAATGCAAAGACAAACTAAGTTAGGAGAAGATGTTTGCATTAATATTTGGATTAGTATCCAAAATACATAAAGAATTCATACAACTCAACATCAACAGTAAAACCCAATTAAATAATGGGCAGAGGATCTGAACAGACATTTTTCCAAAGAAGATATACAGATGAACAACAGGCACTTGAAAAGATGTTCAGCACTAACGATTAGGGAAATGCAAATCAAAGCTACAGTGAGATACCCCCTCACACCCAATCAGAATGGCTATTCAAACAGACCAGAAATAGCAAGTGTGTTTTAGGACGTGGAGAAAGGAGAACCTCATATACTGCTGGTGGGATGTTAACTGTTGTAGCCACTTTGGAAAACAGGATGGAGATGCCTCAAAAACTAATACTTGAACTACCATATGAAAGAAAGATGGAATCCTTTCTCCCCCAATCCTAACTCCCTATGGCTTTTCACCCCAGATAGCCAATTTCTTTGCAAACTTATCAAGACTTAAAAGAAATTACACTGTTTAAATCTCCACGATAAACTTCTTGGGAAGCATAATGGATCTAGAAAGGAGATCCCCTCTGCCCCAAATGATCGCAGGAAAGCGGGAAGGAGCATTTTGAGGACAAGCTGGCACAAAGATCACGGCTCTCCACTCCTAATCATGTTTTCATTATGGTAAAATACATATAACCCAAAATTGACCGTTCCGACCGTCTTTACGTGTGCACGCAGCGGCATTAAGTCCATCCGCAATGCTGTGCAGCCATGGCCACTACCCTTTTCCAGAACATTCCCCATCTCATACAAACCCTGTTCCCATTGAACATGAACGCCCAGCACCCCCCTCAGGCCCTGGGACCCGCGGGTCCGCTCTCTGACCGTTGATCCGCCTGCTCCAGCTTCTCACGTCAGTGACATCCGCCCTTCAGTTCCACCCTCTCAACCACCACATCTACGGTTTGTAGTTTTCTCTCAAAACTGCCCCAAATGACACCGACAGGAAATGCAACTGCAAAACAGTGATTCTCCGTGATCGCTATCACATCAATCGATGATAAAGCCGTTGACAAACTACTTTCTGCAGTTTTTGAAATTTCAATATTACCCAAAAGACCTAAATGACGAGGCTGTTTAGAGTTGAAATCCTGCACAAATCGCCCTATTTTACCCTCGTGCTTCCCAAAGCCTCAAGTTAAATGAGCCAAACCCACTGACTCCGCGCTCAGGAGCCACTCGGACGCCCTGAGCCCCGCCCTGTGCCCCCTCGGCCGGGCCTGGAGCCCTCGGTCCCTGAGGACAAACCTGCACATCCTCCTCAGGGGGCACGCGGGGCGGCGACACCTTGGTCAGTCAGCGCGTTCAGGACGAGGAGCGCGAGCGGAGTCTGGTCCCTGCTCAGCGCCCGCGACTGTCGCCTGCCACACACGACCGGGGTCGGCGCCCTCACCAGGGTCCAGGCTGTGAGGGGCCGCTGCCGCCAACGTCCCCGCTGCCAAGTCCGCTGACGCCCAACGGTCGCCGCCGCCGCCGGCTCTGAGGGCCCTGGGGGAGGGGCTGGCCGCTGCGGCCCCGCCTCCAAGCGCCGACCACGCCCCCGACACGCCCACCGCGGACTTCCGGCTGGCGGGGGAATCCGCTTCTCACCTCAGGGCCGGCTCCTTTAGCGCCCTCTCTGGTCGCGGTGAGTAATGCAGGAAGGCTGTGCGGGGCTGCGTGATGGACATCCAAAATGCCGCCAACCACGCCTACCGTGTGCTCTTGATCTGCGTCTATCCTTCTACCAAAACCATTCAGCTCTGAACGCTGTAACTTTGACTGTTACAAGCTTGTGGCCTTATTTCTCCCACTTTATTCTCTTATTTCAGTGTTTTAGCTATGCGTGCTCCTTAGCTTTTCCATACACATTTTGGCATAATTTTTTCTGTATCTACAAAATGTCTTGTTGAGATTTTGATGGGAATTATATTAAATACATATATCAATTTAAAAGAAAATTGACTTCTTTACAATACTAAATTTTCCGACTCACAAATGTACTGCATCTCTCCATTTATTTAGATCGACTTTTTTTGATTAATTTCATCTGCATTTGAAAGTTCTCAGAATCCAAGATCTGTACAAGATTTCTACAAATTTTTTGTGTATTTCTTAGAATTACACTGAAGTTTTTCATCTTTGAAGAATAGTAACTGATTATATACTTTAAATTTCTGCCAATGCTGTCATTGCTAGTATACTGAAATACAAATGATTTTTATATACTAATTTTGTGGCCTCCCAATTTGGTGAAGCCATTTATTACTTATAGAAATTTTCATTTGTAGATTCCGTGGAAATTTCTATGGAAACAGTCATGTCCTTTGCAAAAGAGGCATGGTTGCATTTCTTCTTTTTCTATATGTATGTCTTTTCTTTTCTTGTCTCATTGCACTCACTGGAACTTCCAGTATGATATTAAATAAGAGTAGTGAGGATGGGCCTCCTTGCCTTGTTCTCAGTGATAGGAGGAAACTGTTAAATATTTCCTTGTTAGGGATACTGATAGCTGTAGGTTTTTGTGGATGAATTTTATCAGGGTGAGGCTGTTCTTTATGCCTAACATAATGAGATTTTTTTAATCATGTGTTAAATTTTGTCAAATTGTTTTATACATTGATTGATATGATCATGTGATTTTTCTTCTTTAATCTTTCAATATGGTTAATTACGTTGATTGATTTTTCATATTGAACTAGGCTTGCATCCCTGCAGTAATCCACAGTTGGACATGCTATATAATTCATTTTATATATTGTGAAATATAATTTGATAGTATATTAAGGAATTTTATGTCTATAATTGTGAGGGATATTGGTCTATATATTTTTGTGCATTTTAAATTAATATGTCTTCTATGTTGTTGGATTTAGTGTCTATGAATGTTGCTTGGATCTTATCAGTTCATCACGTTGAGTTCTCTTATATTCTTGCTGACTTTCTGTTGAGTTTTTTATCAGATGTTAAGAAGGCTTTATTGAAGTCATAAGGTGTATTTGTGGATCTACTTCTCCTTTCACTGATATCAGTTTTGCTTCACATATTTTGCATCTCCTTGCTGAGACTTTCAATTATTCCATTTATTTCAAGTTTATTCATATGTGTGTTAATTTATTTTGATAATAGTTGCTTTTAATCATTGTCAGATAGGTAATTCTAACATTTTTGTCATGTCTGTGTTGGCCTCTATTGTTTGTCTTTCTTCACTGTGTGATGTTTTCCTGATTCTTAGTGTGAAGAATTATTTTCGATTGAAAGCTGAACATTTTGGGTATTGTATTATGAGACTTTGGGTAGTATTTAAACTTTTTGTCTTAGCTGGCTTTCTGTTACATCACTCCAGCAGGGGAGAAGAGGTGAGCAACACCTCATTCCTTCTAGGTGTGGGGAAATGTTCAGATTCCCCATTGCAGGTGGAGATCTTTTCCCTGCTGGGAGGGGGTAGGAGTGCAGACTTCCCACCAAGCCTCCACAGATACTCCCTGGATGGGAGAGGTAGGAGTGTCTCCTTATTGACGCAAATATGCCTACACTGACTCCAGGAGGGCAGGGCAGCTCATTACCACATGGCAGTGATAAAGGTCCCCACTCTGCTCTTGGCCTGCTCTGTGTCTACCTCTGTGGGTATGTGGAGGAGCACCCACCCCTTCACGGCTGGGTGGAGAGTGGAAATCCAGCACCCACAAGCTCTCTACTGATGCCACAGGGAGAGGGCTGCGTTACCACCTGACATTCCTCCCATTGAAAGCTGGGGTCTAGGTACCTCCCTCTACCCAGAGCTGAATCTAGTGCTCCTTGTCACTGACCAATAGCTTGGAAATGACATTGTGTCATGCTTAAAGTTTTGTTTGAAATGACCATGAGACTCTGTCTGGTCACTCAGGTCACTCCCTGTGGAACCCTCATCTGAGTGCCCTGAGACTGCCCTGCTGCGAGGAAGCCCAGGTCACTTGGGGAGGTCTCACATAGGTCCTCTAGCCAAATCCAGCATCAACTACACACATGGGAGTGAAGTCACCTCCCCTGGATTCCAACCCCTAGTTTTCCAGTCAGGCCCAGCCAGGGGTCTTCTCTGCTGAGGCCCCAACATCATAGAGTAGAAAGAAGCCGTCCCCACTACGTCTTGTCTGAATTCCTATCTTGTGTCCATGAGCAAAATTAAGTGGTGTTTTTATGCCAATATTTTGGGGAAATTTAAAAATTTTTTCCTTGTTGATTTGTTTTGTACAGTAATAGCGATAAGAATAATGCTCTCATAGAAAACTCAAAATGCACAAAAGTGTGTGTATTAAAATCTGAGTTTCCTCCTTCCTTCCTGACAGCCTTCCAGTTTCTGCCACTGGAAGAAACATGGTTAAATTTCCAATTTACTTCTGGATTTATTAATTGAACAATCATTAGCACCGACTCTGTAACAGGCATTTTTCTAAGGGCTTCACAACACTGCATTTTATAATGATTTCTTAGAGATGAAACCAAATGCGCAGACAACAAAATATATTTGCAAACTGGATTCATGATTTTTTTGTAAAATGTGCATCAAAAGACACTATCAACAGATTAAAAGGAAATCCACAAAATGTGAGAAAATATTTGCAAGTCATATACTTAATAAGGGATTATTATCCAGAAAATGTATGTAACCCCTAAAACTCAACAACAAAAAACACGGACAACCCAATTCAAAATTAGGCAAAGGATTTGAATAGAAATTTCTCCAGTATAGATATTCAAATCGCCACTCTCTTGCATGGATGGTTTAAAGAGCATTAGTGCTCAGCAGGGGCGGCTCCTAATCATGCTCTGTCCACTGTTAGTTGGCCGGTCATAGACAACCACAAAGTAAAACAAACACATGGCATAGAAAAGGAAGATTGTGAGGAAAATGTATGATTGATAGTGGTTGTTTTAAAATGTGTGTATTTCAGTATTTTCTAGTCTTCAATAATTGATTATTTTTATAACAAAAGATTAGTGAATATATAAAATTAAATGTTATGTCTGATATTGAATCCAGTTCCGTAATAATAGTTTGTGAATAATCAAGGGCAAATTCCTAATCAGCACATGATGAATGAAGTGGAAACGTATGTGGATCCTTGGAGACAGTCTTGGAAGACAATTCCGTTGGGCTTCAAAAAAGACAGAAAGGGACAGGACTCTGTCATGGATTCATAGCATGTGTTTTAGTGTTTACACGTTTGTAGATTGGTTATTTTATGTTGCTTTACTATGTCATCGCCTAGAGTACCAGGGGCTCTATTCTCATTTCTTTCTTGTACCTCTCCTTGCCCTTTCTTCTTCCAACAATTAGATAGTACAACAGCAGCTCAATCTGTGCCTGTGAACCAACCACATCCATAAACACTGGTCCTTGGTCTATGTCAAGTTCCCCGAGTAATTGATGAGAAGCGCCACCATTGAACTTACAGTTATTCTGTGTCTTTCTAGCTCCCCAAAAAGATCTTGTGGAGAATGTTCATCAATACAGGGCAGATGGGAGGTCCCATGCATTACCAAGCTAAGAGAGACTTTCTTTGCCTAAAGTAGAATTGTGATTTTCTTGGTTCCTTTCTTTTTCAATCAATTTCTGATATACACACCTAATCATATGCATTACACACTCCCTAATTTTGACTGCCTAAGAGTGTTTAGTCAAGGGGTTGAGGAGGAGGATCTTACAATTGACACCTGACTCAAGAATGGATGCAAAATTGGTGGGATCAGATTAAAAATGTACATTACTGAGCCTTTTCTACAGTAGGGATTTTTCCTCTTCAGATTAAGAATTTTGTAACTGTCAACCAAAATGGCCCTGACAGGTACATTCTCCAAGACGAACTCCTGCCTTTTCCACAGGTGTTGTCTCCTCTAGCTTTTGTGGGCCTTGACATGACCACACTTTCCTATCTTATTTTTCAGTCACCAAGGGAGCAAAAGATCTGTGCAAACAGTGCACAGAGTAATCTGTTTCTAGGACTGTTTACTTTTTGTAATTGCAGGTGGCATCGAGAAAAAGACAAAATGGTATACATTGTAGATTCACTCTGATGAAAATGGTATATATTGTAAATTCACTGTCTGATGAAAAAATGTAAGAATAGTGGTGCTTACTTGCTGGCTTTTGTCTGGAGTGCCGCCCTGGCCCCAGCCACCTGTTGGGAATGATGCTCGCAGTTTTAGTCAGATAAGTTGATTTTCCAAGTAACAAAATTCCACCATGTTTCTACAATCCCTGGAGTATTCTTGTAGTGACAGAGGGATGGAGTGTCTGGGTGATCCTCTGTGACAGTCCTGGGGTGAGGGTCACAGGCTATGGCTATGGAGGAGTTCCCAAGAGGAGATGGGACTTTCCTCTGCCACTGCAGGGTCTAGAGGAGGATGAGGAGATTGTAGAGAGTTCGTTGTAGAGATTTGTTGAGGAAGGAGCGAGCAGGGAAGGTGCACCCTCAGGGCTGGGGCAGCCACAGCTGATTCTCAGTCAGGCCTTTACACAGGCTGCACAGGGGCAGCTCAGGTCAATAGTCAGCGGGATATTGGGGTCACACTCTTAATTCATTAATCCACCAAAGCAGCAGCTCAGACAGCCACTTTCCCAGTTAGTTTACGTTAACTGCTCATCCAGGGTTGGTCAGTTGACTGAAAGCTAGTTCTTGTCAGAACCGTCATGTGACAGTTGCTGTGGAAAGTCTGGGCTTCTGAGGCAGTCAGAGAGCCAAACAGACACTGTTCACTCAGGGTGGTCCCCTAACCATCAGGAAGGCTCACCAGGAGGCAGGTGACAGTGTGAGCATGTTGGGGAAGGATGAACACAAGTTTGAACATCCCTTTTCCTTCTGAGGGGCTTTAATCCAGGTAAATTGCTTCACATTTGGATAAGGGATTGAAATGTGGAGGCAAGAGGCCGGATCATGGATTTAGCCCCCACCAACTTTTCTTTTGGTTTGGACACATCATCCAGGGCATCAACTTTTTCCCCACAGAAACCTTTCATCAGGTTGTTTTCAGGAAGAGAATGATGGAGGATCTTGATTCAGGCATCTGGGGTGTGATCTACTGGTCTCAGGTTTTCCGATTTCTGTACCCAGGGAACCAACTACATTCCTGCCTCAGATCTCTCATTCATCAGTGTTGTGACTCTGGACAGGTCACTTAACCTCTCTAAATTTAATTGCCTTCAACTGCAAGAGGTGTGCTGTGTCCCCTGTTCTGCACCCCGCATAGGGTTACAATGGGGATCACAGGAGATGAAAACAGACATTCTCCATGAACTGTGGGCATCCTTCCCATGTAAAGGTTGGAGAATAAGCTTCCATCCTCCCCTGTTCTGTAGCCATCCCCTCTCTGTAGTCAACCACCAGCAACATGTAGCTTATTCTTCAGACATTTAATAACTGAAGTCTTATTGAGCATTTGTGAATAATCAGTACTTGGTCTTAAAGCTTTACTTGTTTGTAATAATGATAGCCCTATAATATAATAGTAATAAATGGGCCCTTCAAGTTTTCATATGACAGCACAGAGAACTGAGACACAGAGCAGTTATATAACTTTCCCAGGGTCATGTGACATCTAAGTGGGATTTGAACCCAGGTCATCAGGCACCTGCACCCATGCTCTCTGTCACTGTGCTCTGCTGCTTGTGTTGTCTCATCTAAATCAAAGCATTTTCCCACACAATCCAAGTGTTTTCAGTGAACATTAAACTGCATGCTTTTCTGGAAGAACAACTTTAATGCAAGTAGTTCTGTTGGGCAGCCTGTGAATAATGGTATCAAAAGTTTGAACTGAGAATACCTTATTCTTGACTTTCCTGTGGTCTTCTACCAGCAGTATGTCAAAAGCTGTCTCTAGTGTGATTGCGTATCCCAGGATCTAACCTTATGGATACAAAGAGAAAATTGTACTTTGTTTAAGGAGAGATACAGCCCAATTCCAGCAGTGGGTCAGAACAATGGGCATCTTGTCACATGCCAGGGTGCACCACACACAGGACTCCATTGAAGGTGCTGTGGAAATTCAATGTGTAAGTTAATTTAAGGATAATCATCATAATTTTTCCATGTCCCTTTTTCAAGACAATACTTTAAAAATCCTAAGCCATGTCTTTCTTCATTTACATAGGAAAAGTTTAACTTACCAAGTCAATCAGTAGTGTTTCAACTACAGGAGTAAAGATGCATTTATTGTCCAAATTTGGCTCACATTTAACAATAAACCATGTGTCGAACTAATATTTATATATCAGCTGCTCACTTAGCATTAGCCAAAATAGATCTCTCATGGAAATACTGCTGCCATATTATTCTTTAATTAGTAGACTTTACTATTTAAAACAGTTCTATATTAATAACAACAACAAAAATTGAGCAGATAATAAAGTTTTCATATCCTTCCGCCCACCTGCCAGTTCCTACTGTCATTAAAATCTTGCGTTAATGTGGAGCATGGAACAGTTAATGAACCAATATTTTTCACATTGCTGTTAACTCAATTCCTTAGTTTACATTAGGGTTTATTCTTTTGCTGTACATTTCTACATTCTACGTTCAAATACATCCTGTCTTATGTCACCATTACACTGTCATGGAGGATGATTTAACTATCCTAACAACACCCTGTGCTTCACCTATCTTCCATAATTGATTAGGACAAAGTATTAGCCAATAGTTACAATGGAATGTTTTACCTAGAATTGAATCCAGTCACCTAAGAAAATATTGCATGTAATCAAATGAAAAATCATATAGAAAAGAGGATAATTGCAGTGGTAAATATATGTACCTTTGGAGAGTGAAATTGTTTTGGGAGGTGACAAGAAGATAACACCTGCTCAGCAGGATTTCACAATAGGTGAGAGGAGTAATGGAAATGTGTAACCGAATCATCGCATGTAGTGTAGGATCATTTGTGACTATTTCACATTGCATTAGGCTGCTTTTTTCTACAAAGCTAAATACTTTTTTTCTCATTTATTTTCTGCTGTTTTCATTTCTCTCTCCTTCTTCCACTAAGCAAGACTGGCCAATCTCAGTTCAGTCTATGCTTTTTAAAGAATCACATCCGTACACTCCAGCCACTTCTCTAAATAAAGCAAAGCTCCAAGAGTATTTCATGAGCAACACCACCACTGAAGGACTGTTACTCTGAGTCCTCCTAGCACCCCAAGACAACAAGTCGGAGGAGCTTCCTACTGGCAGGGCAGACAAACAGGCTCCATCAAGTGCCAAAGTAAGGGTGTCTCTCATAGAAATATTGTCTTCTTGAATTTTTAAAAATTAGTTTCAAATTTGAAAATACGACAATATACATTAATTATGCTAGAATACATACCTTGGGAGAATAGAAGGGTAGAAGGTTATAAACTGAATATTTGCATTCCCCCAAAAATCCATATGTCAAAGCCCTAAACTCGCATGTAAATGTATTAAGAGGTGAGTCTTTTGGAGGGGACCTTGGATGAGGTCATGAAGGTGGAGCCCTCATGGTGAGTTAGTATCCTCATAAGAAGAGCAAGAGAATAGAACTTCCCTTCTCCTTGCCATGTGAGAAAACAGATACAAGGGGGTGGTGTACAGGCCATGAAGAGGCCCCCCCCACACACCGAGTGCACGGGCACCTTGTTCTTTCCCATCCTCCTCTCCAGAACTATGAAGAATAAATGTCTGTTATTTAAGCCACCCCATCCATGGTGTTTTGTTACAGCAGTCTGAACTGACTAAAAGAAACTCTTACAAACAGATGAGGGTTCAAGGGGGCATTTAAAAATGGCTGCATCACTGAACCATCCCTTATTGCCTCGTGGTTAACATTCCCTGCCCACCTCTTCAGCAGCCTGGGTTCACTTCCCGGTCACGGAACCACACCACCTGTCTGCCGGTTGCCGTGCTTTGAGGGCGGTTCACATAGAAGAACTAGAATGACTTGCAACTGTGATATACAACTATGAACTGGGGCTTTGGGGAGGAAGGAAAAGAAATGGCAGAATCAAGTTATAAACTGTGTGGAAGGGGGACTTATCCTTAGTAGCAATTTCTCTTTGGATTAAGAATTTTGTAATTGTAGACCAAAATGGACTTGAGAATTACAGCCCATAGGAAAAGCTAGTATTTTTCCACGTGTCCTATATGCTTCTGGTGTCCGTGGCTTGAATACTGCTTTCTCTCTGGTATTCTAAACTCACTAAGAAGACACAAGATCTGATAAAACCTACACAGTATGATCTGACCCTCAGTGTTTTCTTTTCTGTAATTGTAGGTGACCTCAATAACACGTGAAAATGGTCTGCATTCTGGAACACTCACATGCTGAGGAAAAAATCCAGATGAACAGAAAGGTGGGGCTTTCTTGCTGGCCTTAGTCAGGAGAGCCTCCATGATTCCAGCTTCCTGCTGGGAATGAGGATGGGGAGTGTGATGTAGGAACTGTTTTCCCAGGTAAAGAGCTATGGCAACATTCTGCAGTCCCTGGAACAGCTGTGTTCCCTTCAGGGGTGTAGATTTGTGTGCATGGGGCCTTAGGGGTGCCTGTGTATGAGTCTGTGGGATGTTGTTGTGAATGTGTCGGAAGTGCATATGACAGAGAATCTCAGTTCTCCATAGATACGTCCTAGTTACACAGCACAATTGTAAGTGCCACCGTCCTCAAAGAAAACCCCATAGCCACTGTATGCTTTACATACATTGACTTGCTCATCACTCACCACAGCCATATCTGTGGGTGTGTTTGCTGTTACCACTCCTCAGAAAATGAGGTGCAGTGATGAGTGACCCAAGCTCTTGAGCTCCTGTGTGAAAGGGTCTAAGTGTGAATGCAGGGCTGTGGCCCCAGTGTTGAAGCTCTGAACTACTTTATAGCTTTCATCACTCCACAATTGGATCATTAGTCCCAGTGCAAGGGTGTCCCAGCATCCATCCATGTTCCTGAATCACCTGGGCATACAGAGGTCTCAATCACTGTCCTTCATTATAAGGTAGCCTCTGTGGTCACATCACACAGATCATATATTGGTACACATTACCACAAATGTTGGCATAGTAATTAGCAGAAAAAGCATGGAGAAAGCCCACATGCTTCTGGTCAGCACAGATTCTGAGAGATCCAGACACCATGTAGAACAACCTCACCAACTTTTGTTGGTGTGGGGTCATTCCTCAGCATCTAGGCCAGAATAGATAAGAATGTAGGTGATATTTCAATGGTATTTGATATGATTATAAAAATCTGGCTAAGAAGTGTTCAAATTCTGTGAGCTATCACCCCTGGGAAGATTGACACATGAGAATAACAGTACTACTTGGTTATTACCCTGGTGCCCGTCACTCATTGTAACTCTCTTGTATAGCTCGGTCAGAGAGCATCACTGCTCACCCCAGCCCTCCTCTCTGTAATGAACTTGCCCACTCCTGGCTGGCTAGTGTGAACCTGGCCGGCTGCTGACCAATGTACACACACATATAGTTAGAGAAGCAAGACTGGAAGTGAAAATATCACGTGCGTAATAATGTTTAGTTGAAATGGTAGGACATCCGTATTTTCAAAATTTCTAAAATTGATTATCTTTACGGCAAATATTTAGTGACTAAATAAAAGAAAAATTTTCCTGGAATTAGATCAGTCTCCCAGTGTAAGGTTGCTTTTCATCAATTGGAAAATCTCATACAACTGAGGGGAAATGCAGCATACATGGCTCCATGGAGGCTGAGATGGTTTGGAGGAAGTCAAGAAGCCAGTGGCAGTTAGCTGGATTTAAACATGGGTAAGAAGAGTGATGGGAATTCGTTTAATCATAGCGTGTATTTAATTCCATTTCTAAGTGGAACACTGCACACTGGTTTAAGCTGTCTTTAGCTCCAAAGCTGAGGATTCTGTGTCTCATTCTTCTCCTTTTCCTCTTCTCTTCTATGCTTCTTCTGCCAAAGAGGATGACCTAGCAGCAGCTTATTCTATGCTTGTTAATCAACCACATCCATACACTCTAGTTCTGTATCCATATCAAGCAGGGGTCCCTGAGTAATTCCTGAGCAACACCACCAATGACTGACAGTTAATCTGTGTCCTCCTCACTCCCCATGAGGGCCTTTTGGAGGAGCTTTCTCATGAGAGGGTGGAGACCCCATCTAATGCCAAGGTAAGGCTGCCCATCTTTGTCTGAAATAGATATGGTGGCTTGTTAGTTTATTTATCTTTCAATTGAACTCTTGTATGAATATCTGACAATGTACATGATAGAAGATACACACAGTTTCGTTGTTGGGGGTGAGTTGTCAACTGTGACTCTTTTATCAACTGATGCCTGATTCAAGAGGACATTCACAAATAAGAGCATCAGCTGACAAACTGTGTGGTAGGGACTTGTCCTCAGCACAAATTTTCTTCCTGGGATTAAGAAATTTGCAATTGAAAACCAATAAATGGTAAATCATCCTGGAAAAGCACATGCTTTTTTCACTGGTGTGTTCCACACCTGCTTTGGGATCTTTGACTAATGATGACTTCCCATCAGTTTTCTAAAGTCACCAAGAGGACAATTCCCATTGAGTGGAATCCTGGCATTGACCAGGTCAAAGAGAGAGTCCTGTTGGGGGTTTTTACATAAATTGATATTTATATATTGCAAATGCTTAAAAATATTTTATATGAGGTAAAATAAATATATATAGAAGCACCAAAATATGAGAGAACTTAATAAATGATTATAAGGCAGTCCCCTTAGTGACCACCACCAAGATCATTCCTTCTTCATCTAACGCTCAGTTAGTCTCAGCTGTACAAATCACTGCAAATTTACTACTGCATATGTCCTTGTGTTAATGTCCTTCTAGGCATTTCATCATGTGAATTTTATCAATTCTTCTGGAAGGAATCGTGAGAATAATATTATTTATTGTATAACATAAAGTATGACTTTGGAAGGTTATTGCTTGGTAAAGTATAACTTTATGTTTTTATTCATGCATCATTATCACTTTTATTACATTTAATATGTAATAATTAATTTAAAAGAAAATGCTTTCTATTATTTTTAACTGCACACCCCCCCTCGTTTCTTGTACAAGGGATCCAACGTTTTGATCTTGCACTGAACCTACAGAGTTTCTATTCAGCTGTGCAGATGTTTAAAAACTCCCCAGCCCTCCCAGATGACAGTGCCAGTGAGGGGACATTCAGGAAGAGGGGCCAGGAGAGGAAGCTTGTGTCAGCCTCACAGAGGCCTCAGAGTGACCTCAGCAACTGAGAGGGGCCAAGCCCTGCTGTGACCTGACCTTGTGAGGGGTTCCTGTGAGGCTAATTCTGCCAAGTGCTACATGGGCCTGTGAACAGCGGGCACGCCATGGCGGGGCCCATCCAGCAGTGGGAGGACCCCCTGCCTGCACCAACTTCCCTCATGGTAGTTGTGGAACTTAGGATGGAGGGCAGGGGAGAGGTGACAACTGCAGAATGTGGCATTTAAACTTGAAATGCCTGTGGAATCCAGCATTTGTAGATTAATCTGACCAGATTTTTAAAAATCTGTTTCAAGCATGGATAAAAGATCGAAATAAAAAATTAAATGGTGCTCATTCAAGTTGAAGAAAGTAATAATTCTGCACACTTAGTTTTGTGGCACATGCGGTCCACACCTAATACACCAGTGTTTCTAGTTGCGCTCCTTGCCACCATGGGGTCCTGTGGGAGGCAGGGTATGCCAGGCCAGTGGGGTGCCAGGGGACATTTTTTAAATAATATTTTAATTAACAAAAGTTGTAGAGTCTAGAAGGATGTAAAATGAACATTTAACTTTCCTCTACCCTACAGATATCTATATCTTCTGTAAACATTTACTTGGGCACTATTCCATAAATTCTCAATGTACCTTCAGGAATTTATCTATATGTCGTTAAGAAATAACCCACCTCAGTATTTTATGATAGAGTTGTTCCCATGGCTCTGTTCACTTAGCAAGGCATCTTGCACAGTTTCCCAAGTCCCTGCATTTGGGAGATTCTCGCTGGGGTGTTTACTTTTCAGTTGAGCCAAAACTGGAAAACAAATCCAAATGCCCATCAACTGATGAGAAAAATAACAAGATGCGGTCCATTCATACAGTGAAAAACTACTCCTCAAAGGAAAGGAGCTAAATATTGATAAATGCTGCAACATGGGTGAATCTCAAAAACATGGTTTGCAAAATGCCAGACACAAAAAACTACGCAATGATGATTCAGTTTATATTAAATATCCTTAAAAGTCAAGGAATGAGTTAGTGGTTGCCTGGAGCTGGATGTGGGACACGAATTGACTGCAAACTGGTGCTGTCAAACTAGTTGGGCTGATGGAAATGTTCTAATATTGGATTATGGTGATATGTGATTTGTTAATCTATGAAAACTCAGCTAAAGTAAGTGAGATTTATATCATTAAAATATACCTCAGGAAATAACTAGCAATGTGTGCAGGGTTGGGAAGTATGTGAAATAAATTTGGCAAAACATTGATTGAGTTGAAGTTGGGTGATGGGTATGTAGATTCATTACTCAATTTCTCCTATTTAGTGTATATTTGAAATTTCCCATAATAATAATAAAAAGGCTCCACTGAGTGTGGTGTAGGATGAAGCAAATGCTGGGGTGTTGTGAGCTCTGAGTTTGTGCCTTGGGAGGAAGCACCTGCTGTAACTCTAACTCAGGCCTCAGAGCGTGGGTGTGGGGTCCATTAAACCTGAATTTGCTGCAGGCCTTGCTCACCTGGAACAGACCGACAGCGCCCCCTGGTGACACCCTCGAGAGAATATTAACAAAGATGGGAATTATTCAGAACAAAAGGTCCTGTTTCTTTCAGTACGTAAATATTTTTTAAATATTTTCATTATTCCACTTTATTTGGCACATAACACCATATTCATTGCTTGTCTGTCTTTGCTAATCCTTGTCGGTACTTTTTTCTCCAGTTGTACTAAATATCCTCCCCAATACCTGAAATTCAATCTAAGTGTCACCTGTTCCTGAGCCCATCTAGGGAGGTCTTTATTCATTTATTGCAATTTTAGTTCTGGAACTTCCCTTTGGTTTGTATTTATAACTTATGTTTAATTTCCAAGATTCTAGCCTTTTTCCTTTGTTTCTGCAGTGCCCATCATTGTCCCTCAAGGTGGTTTTTTTTTTTTTTTGAGGAAGATTAGCACTGAGCTAACTACTGCCAATCCTCCTCTTTTTGCCTAGGAAGAATGACCCTGAGCTAACATCCGTGCCCGTCTTCCTTTACTTTATACATGGGACACCTACCACAGCACGGCTTTTGCCAAGTGGTGCCATGTCCGCACCCGGCATCCGAACCGGAACCCCGGGGCCGCCGAGAAGCAGAAGTGAGGGCTTAACCACTCAGCCATCGGGCCGGACCCTGAGGAAGCGTTCTCAAGGCTACAGTGAGTCACCCCCTGGCCCCATCACACCATCGAGAACTGCCTTGGTAACTGAGTGTGACAGGTGTGAGAAGAGCAGTCACAGGGGTCTGCGTCCACCCAAAGGCAGTCACATGCTCTAGACTGTAATCCAAGGCTTCTTGGCTCCCATGGGGCTGGAACCCTGGGTTCTGCTTGTCTGGAGAGGAAACTGCATTTCTACTCTGCTTGTGTGGGGTGCTGAGGCATGGGAGGTTGGGTCCTGGGGAGGGGAGGTGGCCAGCAGTAGAGGCAGACACCTCACCTGGGGCAGGAGTCAGGCCACCTCAGCACAGGCCAGCGCCTGGGGAATGACCATGAGTCTGACTGAGAGCCCGGGGATGAAGTCCCTCTTCATCCACTGCATGGAGTAGTCGGGCAGCCAGGCCAGGACGGGCAGCCTCCTCTCCACAGCCGCAGGGGGGCAGCAGCAGGCCTATGGGGCCATGCAGGCACCTGAGGGTCTGGCCTGACCCAGCACCTTCACAGAAGGAGGCAGCCTGGGGTGGGCGTGTGGGGACACAGACCAGCAGTCAAGGTCAGGACTCCAGAGACCCCAGCAATAGGCGGGGGTCCAGGGCATCAGGAGAGGCACAATCTCTCTCCCCTCCAGGGGTCTGAGCCTCCCCAACTTGCTGGTCTGAGAGGAAGCCAACAAGCTGTGCAGAGGGGCCTCAGCAAAGGTGGAGCACCCCCACGCACTGCTCACCGCGCTCCCTGAATCCCCCTGCCCAAAGGCGAGGTTCCTGCTCTGCCTCCATCAACGTCCACCAGGAAAAATATGAGCAAAGTTCTCAGTGAGAAGCCTAAGCACAAATCTGACTCAAGATTTCTCCCTGGAGAATTAGTTTTTTGTTTTTCTTTCCTCCCCCGGGAATTTAACCAGGAGCAGTGTAGAGAGAAGCAAGGGCAGGGGGCACCCTCTTCTGGTTGGCAGGGTGGGGATGGGGGACTGGAGGCGCTGAGGGTGCTGAGATTTTCCAAGGGCCCACCAGGGCAGCCTCCACCCACAAAGGACACTGCAGCGCTGCACGAAGGGCGGTCACTCATCCTGAGGCCGCCGACCCCCACCTGCGGCATCTGCGTCCCTAGAGGGGCCCCAGGGTTCTATTTGGTCCTGGAGGACTTTAGAGGCTCCTTGATTAATTCAGGTGCACAGCATCCTCTAAGATCCCAGCTCCCCGTATTTAGAGCTGGCCCAGGACCACCCCTCACCCCACACCCCTGCGACACTGCTCTGGGCGGAATCCTGCTCCCAGCCCGCTGAAGGCGCTTGACCCGAAGGCTGGGTGTCAGCAAGGCTGAGGGCAGCGGGGACCTGCTGGAGACATGGCGGGTGGGGAATGGAGGTCCGAGCGGGAGGCGCCCGCCCCCTGAGATGCCACACCGCAACCCCCCGTCCCGCGCTGCCTGCCCCCAGCCCTGGGCCCCGCACGCCGACCCCTGGGCACTCACCTGGCGCCGTCTCAGCTGACGGCCTCCGAACACGACCACAGCGAGTCCTCAGGCGTCTGAGAATCAGAGGAGCGAGGCGCCGGGTCTAGACTGCGGCGCTAGGGGCTGGGCCGGGGCGGCCTGCCGGGCTCCGCCGCCTGTCCTGTCCTGGGCTCCGCCGCCTGCCCTTGGCTCCGCCTGTCCTGGGCTCCGCCGTCCGTCCCATCCTGGGCTTCGCCTTCGTTCCACCCCTGAGCTCCACCGCCTGCCCTTGGCTCCGGCTGTCCTGGGCTCTCCTGCGCGCCCACAAACGTGCCGCTGAACCTCGGTGAGCGCGTCCTGCGGACCCGTTGCCGCCTTGGGCGCCGCCCTCCCTGGCCGCCTGCTGTCGCCCCCGGAAGCCGCCACTCGCCCCTCCCCACCAGCGGTCAGCTCAGTACTGACCCAGGAGGCCTTCAGCCCCCACTGCCCTTCCTCCCAGTCTCGCCTCTGCTGCCCCCAGATGCTTTCTGGCCGGCTCCTGGGAGAGGAGTGCAGGGGAAGGACGTTCTCAAACCCTTTCTCCCTCACCATGGTTGGAAGGCTGGCCAAGGCCGCCGCAGGAGGGACATGTGATGGCTCCTGCCTCCTCAGTCAGCAGCATCTTGACTGGGTCTGGCTAGACCCTTCCACAGCACCTGCAGACTGTGATTGCTGGGTGACTATAACTCATGATTTATGAGGCCAGCCGGAAAGATTAAGTATAAGCACTCAGACAATGCAATAAGACGTTTTGAATTTGTCCTGTCACATTACATTGATTTACTTTCATTTATGTTCTTTTCATTGATTTACTTTCATTAGGTATTTGTGAGAGGCAATTATGTTCTGGTTAAAATGGCCTTTGGCATCAACTACGGATTAATCAAGACCTAGTTTTGTCATTACTGGTGGGATAACCCTGAGCACCTTGTTTCGTCTCTCTAGCCTAAATTTCCAGCTCAGTAAGTTGGAGGAGAAGGTAATTATTCTGACCACAAAGCTGGTATTGAAGTTAGATGGTTAGACAGTCTGTCCGCTATTTAGGGCTGCTTTTTGCACACAACAGGCCCTCAGTAAGGATTAGATGACATTTTCACAGGAATTTATAAAAAATCAATAAATAAATTATAGTGGAAATCTGATTCAAGCTTCTACTTCTTCCTAACCACTGAGAAACTGGGAATCCCAAATGAAACCTCATTGATGTGCTCCCAGAATTTCCACTTCCCTCAAAAGTAAAACTCATGGTCCTTATGAAGCTGCCAGCCCTTCCTGCTCTAACGACCCCTCCACTCCTCACACAGATCAGGGCTGGGCACCCGGGGCACTGAAGACACAGTGTGTGGAGGAGACAGTGCCATTCCGTATCTCGCAGACGGCAGGATCTGCTGACCTCTGTCTGTTCTTGCCCCCAACAGGACTCCTCTGGGAGACAGCAGGTGTGTGAGGCCTCATCAGTATCTGCACACATGCCCAAACTCCGCCCACCTCTCCTTTCAAAGAGGCTCCTTCAGTGCTGTCTCCACCGTCTCCAAGGCCCTGTGTGCAGCTGACGACAGGGAGCCCTGGTGTCTCCCTCAGCTTCCCCTCAGTCCACCCCTGAGTCCAGGCTGACGTGAGAGCTCAGTGGTGGTTCAGGGGACCTGGAGCTGGCGGCAGCACTGACCATTCTCGTTGCTGTTCTGTGTCCAGATCTGCATTCACTGCTCTGGGTTCCTCATCCCGTGTCCTCTTCCTTGCATGTTGGTGGGGGGGGGGGTGGGCATGATGGCACCTGTCCAGGCAATGACAGTGACACACAGAGCAATTCAGCAGCATGACCATGATGCATAGCCTCTATCTGAAAGAGCCTGGTTTTCAATCCAGTTTTGTTTGTTTGTTTTTCCAAATCTCAGACAAGATCTTTTTCAACTCCCCTCCAGTGATGGGTGAGTTTTGGGAATTGGGGTAAGATGAGTGAGACTCAGAACTTGCCCCCTGGGAGGGACCAGGGAGGAAGCAGCTGCTGGGTCCTTTCTCAGCCCTGTGAGCAGGAGACTCCGCCCAGCCCAGACAGGACACAACTGCGGGGTCCCCATCAGCACAGGAGGCACCAATGCCCCAGCCCTGGGAAGTTTGGGGGATTACACAGCGGGGGCACCCACAGTGCAGACCCTGGGGAGGACCACAGCGCCCCCTTCTGCTCCCGAGTCAGACTTCAGCTCTGGTGGAGATAATGTCAGGGGCACTGGCCTGAGACCTGGTCACTGTCACCACAAACATCCATGGGCCATGCACCCTACTGCGAGCCAAGATACTGGTATAAATTGACTGTTCAATTTCTCAGAAAGCAAAGCAAATACTTCCCCAAATCAGTAAATTATAAAAATCTACCATGTAGTTTATATATCAAGGTTTTGATAAGTTTTACATTACACTAATAAAAAGGTAAATGTCTGTCATAGTTAATTGAGTGATTCCCCAAATCACAGGAGGTGAAAAGTGTGAGAAGTGGATATCAGGGGAGCATCAACTATCTCGCTGACATCCTTAAACCTGAACTTTCCCATATGCTTCTTTTCCTTCTTCATCTTCATTGTGTAATGACGATAAGCATCTGGCGTATGGAGCAGAAGAACAATGTGCTATGGACCTAGCTTATGCTTATTCATGAAGAAATGTTAAATATTAATTTGTTCTCCATCATCATTAGTGGATGAGAGTAGGCCTGTCAATGCTGTTTGAATAAAAAGAGTCTCAAAGGTCGTGGTGGGGTCTCCGAGTCTCACTGTTGGTTGATGTATTTTGGAGCTGAGCCTCCCCCCATCATCACAGGCAGAGAGGGAGAGAGGAAGGAAAATCTTGGAGGAGTCACCCTAGAGGGATGGACACAGCCTGGGAGAGGCTGGAGGAGGCACATGGAGATGAACCTTTGGATAGGAGGATGGGGCCATGGACCTCCCCCCATGGTGGTGTTACCGTCTCCACCCTCTCCCTTGCTCTCCTGCCTCGAAGGGCTGAGCCGTTCTGAGCACAGGAGGAGGTGTTGGTTGCACTTCCCCATGGGTTTACAGCACTGTGTCAGTGTAACTACCAGTATACAGAGCACAGGAATAGTCGGCCTCGTCCTCAGGCTGGGCACCCGTGATGGTGAGAGTGACTTTGTTCCCAGAGATGGACCCAGAGAAGCGATCAGGGATCCCAGAAGGGCGGTTCTTTGTGTTGTAGATAACTGTGCGGGGAGCCTGGCCCAGGATTTGCTGATACCAGAAAGGATAGTTACTGGAAGAGACAGACCCAGAGCTAAGGCCACAGGTGAGTGTGACTTTCCCTCCTGGAGACACTGAGAGTGATGGCTCCTGGACCACCACAGTCTGAGAATCTGCCCCTAAAACCACTGGGAGAGAGACAAGTGTTGTTATGGGAGACAAGGGTCAGCCTGAGACCAAGCTTTTATGTGTCCCCCAAGGATGCAGTGTCCCTTCACCTTACCTGAGCTGTAAGCAAGGAGCCCGAGAAGAAGCACTGTCCAGGCCATGGTGGGGACACTCACAGGACGTCACCTCCTGTGCTCCTGGGCTGGAGTGTGGAATGTGGTGTTGGGGCTTTTGATGCCTCCCAGGCCCATTTGGAGAAGGTGCTTCATGCAAATCTGCTTCCTCTCTCTTCCTGCCCCAGTGTCATCCTTATGTCCCAGGGGGAGATCTTGAAAGACACAGATGCTGGGACCTCACACAGACCAATGACTGCGCTGTGACTGAGACATTGAGTGATGGGGGTTGATGGCTTTCATCAAATCAGTTCCTCTGCATCCCTGGTGCCTTCATGGATGGAGACTCCAGAATTTCTTCTCTGAGAGCCTGAGGGCTGAACAACGAGATGGGTGTGCTCTCCACCGCCTGGTCCCAGCATCTCGTTCATCTCAAATCCATTCCCATCCCTGGGAAGATTCTTCCTTCCTCAGCAAAATTCCTTCTTGTCTTCTTTGGAGGAGGCTGGGAGTCCCTCCTCCCTCCAGCAGAGTCCACTGGGGAATCACAGAGCCCATGTCTGGGGTGTGAAGGGACAGGGGTCTCCCCCGACTCAGTCCTGAACCCTGTCCCAGTAGCAGCAGTGGAGCTGACCAGGGCTGGGGTGCTGACTCACAGGGCTGCACTGCCAGACTTGGGATGGCTCCAAGAACCATAATTATATGGAGTAGCTTCAAGGAAACTGCAGATTTTGAGGGAGAAAGGTCAAATTATCGACGTGAAATTATGGAATTCCTCCCAGCATGATATCCAACAAAATAGGACTCCACATGTTCATAAGCAGGGAAAACAATAACCCTGCTCCTGAACAAGTGGGCGTGACCATCATGGAGCGTTTTAATCCCCTGCTCCCTTAGTCTCCTGTGGAGCAGAAGGAATGGGCAGGGGCAGGGGGTCTGAGAGGTAAAGGGAAGGCCCAGGAAGATAAACTTCCTCAAGCAGCTGGTAAAGAGAAGCCCCCAAATGGGTGTTGATCACAGTGTGAAATGAAAAGAGGGTTTGTTCCATTTCTAAATCTCTAGACTGTCGTCTGATTAATAGAATGTGCGTGGCTGTTCTTTCCTTTCTCGTCACGTGTGTTTGGAGGATCAGCTTATGTCAGCCCAAATGACTCATGCTGAGTTATTTTATGCCTAATAATCAACTAGATGTCTGAGACAGAAGAGAAATATATATATATATGATATATTTAATATGTTTCAAATTTTGATAGGAGAAAATCTTTAAGATAAAAATAAATAATTAGATAATTAAAATATCTGAAAATATAAATGACATCATTTTCCATAAACAACTAAGAAATATTACTGAAAAAAATGAGAAAAAATAGACTAGAAAGACATATTTTCTAAAAATATGACACTTTAAGGGCTAAAGCATTCATTATCCATTTCATCATGAATAAATTGAGAAGTCATAATTGCCAGCATTGTTTCCTGAACTCTGGAGGGAGCCTGAGTGATCTCGGTAAATTATCTCAGGTATTTGGAAGGCATCATGCTTCAAAACAATTGTGCCCTGCAGAGAAGGTCTGAGTGACAATTCAGAGCCAGCTTTGAACTGAGGATTGGTAAGTTGCACGTGGCAAAGGAATCCATGGCCCAGGAGCCCCTCACAGTGCAGGAAGGAGCAGAGAGGAGCTTCCCCTGCTGGCTCTTGGGTGATGCTGCTTGACCCAGGTAAGAGCTCTCCCTTGGCTGTGCTGTCTCTGTCTGAAGGACCAGGCTGATGCTGGCTGTTCATCATGGGCTAGAGGATCAGCAAGTTCCGTGGCCGTCTCTGCAGTAATTCCATCTTTTTCTCCTTTTCTGTGTCAGGGAAGCACCACTGAGAGCTCCAAAATTCCCTCCCTGAATGGGGCAACTGACATATGGTTCAGAACCTCTTCATATCTGATCTCCCTCCAAAATCCGTATTCACCAGCTCCCGCAGACTTGATTCTGTCTTGATATAGCATGGATTCTACTAGTATGTTGGGCAATTTTTGCATTAATGTCCATAAATGATATTATCCTATAATTTTCAAATCTGATACTGTTTCTGTTGGGTTGGGTTTCCTATCTTTTTCGAGAATCAGTAAATTGGATTGGACTATGTGCCCTTTAAGTCTTTGGGATACTTCCTTGCATGTGTGATAGAACTCTGCCGTGATGCCTTCTGGATACTTCCTTGCGTGTGTGATAGAACTCTGCCGTGATGCCTTCTGGATACTTCCTTGCGTGTGTGATAGAACTCTGCCGTGATGCCTTCTGGATACTTCCTTGCGTGTGTGATAGAACTCTGCCGTGATGCCTTCCGGATACTTCCTTGCGTGTGTGATAGAACTCTGCCGTGATGCCTTCCGGATACTTCCTTGCGTGTGTGATAGAACTCTGCCGTGATGCCTTCCGGATACTTCCTTGCGTGTGTGATAGAACTCTGCCGTGATGCCTTCTGGATACTTCCTTGCATGTGTGATAGAACTCTGCCATGATGCCTTCTGGTTTGGAGTCCATATTAGAGAAGATGTTTCCTCACTCATTTCGCGCACACACACACACACACACACCCCTAGACACTGTGCACGATGGCAGGTGTAGTACAGTCACACACAGGACCCTGGAATTAGGGAGAGAAGGAGGTAGAAAGAATGGAATTACCCACTGCTTGTGCCACATGTCAGGAGAAAAAGCCCCACCCCCACCATCATCCTTCACTTTCCCCCTAATGAAACTCCTTGTTCAGTGAGTGAGGAGGGTGATGAGGGGAGAAATCTGAGTCATGGTGGTGAAGCCCCAGAGTCTTCGTTGCTCAGGTCTACTTGTTGGAACTGTGACTCTCCCGTCTCCAGGCATCTCTTGTCCTGTGCCCAGAGAGCTTCACAGGCCACGTTTCTTCATGCAAATTTGTTCCTGCTGTGTAATTGTGCATCTACAGCTTCTTGAACATAAGCTCAGGACAATGTCTCCACGAGATGTAAAGAATGAAATATGAGACATGAATGGGTGTGTCAGAGCCAAGATTGAATGTGGCTCCGGGAGGCCCCAGGTGCAGGAAGTAAAACTTCAATGTGGACACTTGTTGCCAAAGTGTGAAAGATGCATTAGAGTATTTTCCTTGATGGCCCGGGGCAGAACCCTGTCCTCTCAGGAGCAGTCCAACAGTGTCCCCTGCTGGGCTCAGAACCCATGTCCTATGACACCACCCAGCTGTCCTGGAAGGGGTTGCTGACTTTTGCAGATGGGTTTTTATGATGCCACTGCCCAGGGCAGTAGATTGAGTAAGTCTTCTCTGTGACGTTTGGGGCTGAGACATTGATTTGTCCATGTCACTAATGTCTCCTTTGGTTCTCCTCAATGAGGAGGAGAACTCCTGGAAATCAGGAGTCCCACAAAGTTCTGAAATCAGGTGAAAGTGAGAAGTACAGCTTCTTTAAGGTTTCAGAGCTCAGAGAATTATCCACTAACCCCTGGCTGGTACCAGGAGACAAACACAGGACTAGGGTGAGATCACGTGGCTCTGCCAGGTCATAAACGCTGTACTTCGGTCCTTCTCATCCACAAACAGCCCCTGTGGAGGCTATTTTCTTTCTGGAAACAAAGTAATTCTGTTTGCATTGAGAGCTAAGTATCTCCAACTTCCCATGGAACGGGAGCTTTTTGTGGCATTAGGGTTGTATTTAGCTCTGTAACAGTGATAATCAGCCTCGTCCTCAGGCTGGAGCCCAGAGGTAGCCAAAGAGGTTCTAGTAATAAATGTGGATCTCGAGAATCAGTCTGGAACCCCTGGAAGGTCCCCACTGCTGTCCTAGGTCACACAAGTAGGGGCTCTGCATGAGAGTCCTTGGTACCATTGCCATGGTGACCCCCAATGTCTCTGCTGCTCCCTGTGGAGGAGAAGGTGACCTTGGATCTGGGACCATCAGGAGCTTCACAGGAGGTGTCACACAAGCACACACTGGGGAGTCCCTGCGCCTGATGTTCACAGCCCCGCCCCACGCCCTGGGTTGTTGGAAAGCTCCAGTGAGGTATGAGAGGAGAGGTGGATACAAGTCATAGCTGTGGGCTCAGGGAAACCCAGTCATGGAAGGCTCCTTGGGTCCTGAGTGGTGTCAGCTGTAAGGTCTTATCCATGGACCTACTTCACCCAACTCCTCTGGAGCAGGCTCGGCATTTTCCAGCATTCTTTGAGCATCCCCCACCCTCCCATGCCCCATAAAGAGGTTCCCTGGACACAAGTCCCAAACTGCCCCTTTGACTAATGCTCCTCTCCCTGACTTTACAACTGAAGGCTCTGGTGCCCAGTGAGGGTTCCAGGCTAGCTCTGTGCCTGAAATTCCCCCCAAGCTCTTTCCTCACTCAGCACCTCACATTGCAGTGTGTCATCTCTGGGACACAGTGAGCCTCGCTGTCCCTGGGCACAGGAACCTGGGGGATGGGAAGGCCTCTGACCCCTCACAGAGCAAAGTCCATTCTGTGCTGGTCTGTCCACCTGTCTGCAGGGTCCCTGGGCTCTGATGACGGTAAAAGCTAGGGAAGTCTCATTTTCCTTATTTCAAGAGAAAAAAAAAAATCTCTGGTTTTATTCCATATGAATAACCAGGCAACATTTCAGTGTCATCATGAATTTTTTCTTTTTCTTTTTGTGTTTAGTTTTCCTGACACTTCAGAAACATGGAATGAAAAATTGGGAGTAGACGCTCTATGAAGCAGAAGCACTTCCGAATGTCATTTGTATATGTGCGAGTTACTTTAAAACTTAAAACCGTCATGGAACAAGACTCTGAGCAGGCCCAGGTTTTTGTCCCAAATTCCCCATCTCTGTGTGTCACTGTGAGAGACACTACTGTGCCAGATCTGATGGTAAGAGTCAGCCTCGTCCTCAGGCTGGAGCCCAGAGATAAGCAAAAAGCCTGCATTGGCCGAGGCATCTTTGGATCCAGAGAAGCAGCTGGGATCTGCTGATCCCAATCACATGCTTGAGTCTGAGTAGCAGCACAGACTGGGATAGCTGGCCACACTGACGCCCCTGCTCAGGGTGCAGGTGAGTCTGGCTGTTGTTCCTGGAGATACAGAGAGGGAGGGCGGCTGGGTCAGCACAGGCTGGGAGAGGGAACCTGAAGACACAGACAAATATGGGTGCTGGGCAGGGACCAGGGTAAAGCTTCTCAGCATTCTAAGAAGGAAGGGAGTGAAAATTGGGGATGTCTACCACTCGGAGTCCTGTCCGTACCTGTGCAGTGAGAGAGGAGCACAAGGAGGAGAGGAATCCAGGCCATGGTGCACACAGACCCCTGGTCCCCACAGTGGGGCTAGCATGCCCCAGGCCTCCTTTTCTTCTCTACCCTCTGCCACAGGAGGGGCTGTCCATGCAAATGGGTTTCCATCCAGTGCAAGCCCAGCCCCTCCCTGAGCCCTGGTGCTGGAGCTCAGCTCACACCACACACTGAGGAGGGTGGAGGTCGGCTTCACCCCTTAGGAGAGCCCTGGGAGGAAGCACCTGCTGAGGCAACACGAAGGTCCCTGCTCAGGGGACTCTGCCAGGCCAGAGAGGGCACAGCTGCTGAGTCCCCATCAGTGAGCACAGGGCCCAGCTACCAGGTCCAGGTTCCTTTGAGTAAATGGTCCTCACTGAGCAGCTATGTAGGAACCACAAGGAGTCCCACAGCTCCCCCTTCTGGTCTCAGGGCACACCGCTCACCATGACCAAAAGCCCTGAGAACCCAGCTGGTTTCTGCAGCTCACCAGGTCCCTGTCTCTGTTCACACACCCATGGTTAGATTCCTAGATACGGGCATTCTGACACATGTAGCATGATTACTGCAGTTTCTCAGTCCCAGAAGGAGTCCTGTTTGGACGTGCTTGTATGTACATATATAACTATTTAGCGTTCATTCTAGAAAATGCCAAGTGACTCAGATGTGCATCAGGTCAGGTGTCACAGATGAGGGGACAGTTACGCCAGTTTGAAGAGCGTGTAGGGACTGTTTAGGGAAATAACATAGATGGGAGTTTTCCGGGGATAAAATCAGTGATCTATTCCAGCGAGGACAATTGAGCAATCATGCCGAAAGTCATGTAACACATTTAAAGTTTTGATAGAGATTAGATTTGATTCAGCGACTGGGAAAAAAGCATGGCCTTGTTAGGCTTCACCTTTACCAGTGAATGTGGAACGAACTTCTTTATTCCATGAAGTGAGTTGTATTTTCTTAACTTTGTGTTTTTGTGCATATCTGTGTCATATATTTCTTTTCAGGATTCTGCCTTAGGTCTCATACAATTTTCTTAAAGAAAACTTTCCTACCTATATTTCGTTACTCATCTTAGTTTGGTAGCAAGCTAAATGGGAGATTTTAAAGTTTTTGCCGTTGTAGTGAATGGGCAGTTAAATCCTATAACCATCACTTCTGCACTGTACCTCATAGCCAGCACTGCTGGATCTGTGCCCATGGTCCCCACATGTCTAGACTCACAGGGCCTCTTAGTAATGACCTGTGACCAGGACCTCTGCTCCCCTCAGACACTTTCTCCTCAAGGCCTTCAGAGGGACCCTTCCCACCCAGCTCAGGCGGATCAACCCCCTGCCTAACACCCTTCAGTAACTCCTCACTTCTGTTTGCATAAAACTCAACTCCTCAGCTCCCCTAAGGTGACTTCATGGTCTGGTCCCTGCCCCCTCCATGGGCCACCTCCCAGGCCCTCTCCTTATTCTCAGACCTCTAGCCTCCCTCACTTGCCTGTAGTTTCAAAAGCGGGCATCCCTGTCCCTTTCATGGCTTCCAAGCCAACTCGTCTTCTGTCTATTGGGAATAGATGGGCTTAAACTTGAAATCATGGTGAAAACACACATTTTGGCAACTCTGAGTGTCTCTTAGCAGGACATACCCACAGTATCAGAAGGAGTAGAGAATTTAAAAACTATATTGTGGACAATTTTGAAGTTACACAAACTACAGAGAATGATTCAAAGAACCACCTGCACCCATCACCCAACCTCAAGTGTCATCAATAGGACTCAACTTCTTTAATCTCCAACCCTTCTCTATCCCTCATCCTAATACCCAAATATGAAAGCAAATTCCAAACACCGTACTGCATCATCGGTCCATGCTACAGCATGCACATGCATTTTTACTGTCCCAAAACCCTTGTACATTAAAGCAATGCGTCACGACTACTCTCACATAAATGTATTTGCGTTGTCATCTCCTGAATGGTTAGCTTATTTGCTTGTTGTACTGACTGAGAAAGTGAAGGAAGAGCAAGGCATCCTGTGTTTTGGAGCCGTGAGGTTCATGGATGACACATTTGAGTAGAAGAAAGTCCAGACCAGCACGTCCATCCTCAGACAATCTACTATGGGTCTCCATTCATGCACTTCAAGAATCATGTCTTTTTTGGACACTAAGATTTCAAACCCATCATTCTTCCTTCATGAGTTTTCCCACCTGGTTCCACTGGCGGATTTGGGACTAAGGTGTTGCATATTAAATTTCATTCAGCATATGGTGGATTTTGAACTGTGTATTTAGTATTGTGTGACAATCAATTGTCTCACAGGCTCTTAGTTCGGTGAAATGTGAGCAGATGTTCAAACAACTAACATGCACTCGGCAGTTTATTTGCTCCTGGGGGTCATCTTCTGTCCTCAGAATCGCTCCACCATCCACTGGATGCTCCTGTCTGCTGTCTTGTACCCACAATACAATGCAAACTCCAAGGATACGTGACTCTGTCTGTTTTTATTCATCTTTGTATCCCATGCTTGAAAAACGCTCACTCAGAGAACAGATGAAGATGGATCTGTTACATTTTCATGTGCATTGTGTAAAGCTTTAAAATATTAATTGCACATCTATTCTGGCTAAATGTGTGCTCTACACTCTGGTTGAGAGGAGAGTCCGTGTGATTGGGTCACAGGCTCTCTGGCCTCATTTGAGTCTGTGCACCTGTTTTGTGTAACAGATGGGAAAGCGGAAGCACAGAGAGTGACACATCCAGCCTTCTGTCCAGTTGAATGTCGGGAACAGGTCTCAACGTCAAAGGCCTCCTAAGAGCTGAGAATATGTTCTTCTAACCCAGAGGATCCCAAACTGGGGTGATTTGGCCCCCCTCCCCAGGGCATTTTGGGGAATGTCTGGAGGTGTTTTTGTGTGTCATGACTTGGAGAGTAGGGTGTGTTATCTGATGTGCGGACCCCAAAGAATGTTTTTAAACATCCTGCAATATACAGAACAGCCCCCCAGCACAGGGAATGACCCAGCCACATTGTCAGTAGTGCCGCGGTTCAGAAACCCTGTTTGAAGCAAATCACCTCCATGAAATGATTGCAAAGGAAGTAGGAAATCATCCATCAAGACATGGGGGGGAAATTTTGGGAAAAAAAATAGATTCATAAACATGCAATCTCAACATGGATATTCCAGCAGGAGACAAGAAAGAACAACCATCTCTGCTGGGGAAAGATTGAGGGCAGACCCAGCATGGGGAGGCTCTGGGGCACTTCCATCTCACTGCCCCACGGGTCTGGAGCACTGTGCGCTTATAGCTGCTGTCATCAGACTGACCGGAGTAGTCGGCATCGTCCTCAGGCTGCAGCTCAGAGACGGTCAGGCAGGTGGCATTAGGGGAGCTGGCTATGGAGTCAGAAAACTGATCAGGAACCCTGGAGGGTCCTTTGTCACTCTTGTAGATTTCGCTGATGGGGGCACTGCTGGTAGCAGTGCACATATCTGCTCCCAATGTAGCCACTGCTGTGGGTGCAGGAGATGGTGGCCTCCTGCCCCGGAGACTCCAGCACAGAGCTGGTCTGAGTCAGCACAACCTCAGCCCAAGACCTTGCAAAGAGGGAGCAACACAGAGATCAGTAAGGACAGGACAGACTCTGTTGCCAGGAAAGAGAAAGAGGTCATCATGCCAGGAGACGTCCAGGTGTCCTCCCAGAATTCCCCGGAGGCAGCCACCTGTGCAGTGAGCTATATGGGTGAGAGGAGCGGAGCCCAGGCCATGGTGGAGATGCCCCCAGACTCTGCTTCCTGAGCTCCACCACCAGGCCTGAGCCCACCAACCCTTCTTGTATGTTACCTGTATTCTCAGGGTGGGAGGTCTCCACTCGAATCTTCCCCTTTCTGGAGGCTGTGGGTGCCCCTCCTTCAACGTTAGCCTGGCCTGCATCTACTAAAAGGAGAATGTAGGAGAGGAAAGGGTTTCTCTGCAAGGATTACACAGGAACACTTCCAAGACGAAGGGGAGAGAAGAGCTCAAAGCTGAGGAGCTGGGGAGCACCAGCGCCCTCTGGTGGATGCAGGAGACTTGTGACCTGAGCTGGAGCAGGCGATCAGGGTTCCTGCCCTCTCTAACCCGGACCCCTCGCAGATCCAGCCACTTCTGATTGGCTTCTTTCACATAGAAACATGCATGCCAGTTTCCTCCATGTCTTTTGGGGGCCAAATGATATGTATTTTTATCCCTGCATCACGTTCCACTGTATAGATGCACCGGTGTTTCTTTATCCATTCACCTGTTCAAGGGCGTATTGGTCGCTTCCAAGTGTTGGCCATCATGAATAAAGCAGCTGGAAACACTTGTGAGCATATTGACGCCTCAGTTTGATCCTTCTGAGGCTTGCTGTAGACTGTAAGTGCTCTTCCACAACAGCATAGTCTCAGAATCATTTAGCCCCTCTGCTGTATTTTTCTGTGAACTCGACTAAGTGTCCCAAAGTGATGAACAAGGAACACAGCTGGCTGCTTGAAATGTGTACAATTCGCAGCCTGTGTGAGCTGTGGACACTGCTCATCCACCAGCTCCTGGTCACCCTGTGGACAGACCTTGTGTAGTTTCACACTATGCACATGGATTTTAGGGTTCAGCTAAGATGAGAGGAACCCCATGCTGATTTCTAGATCTTTTCTGTGAAGGGCGCTCCTCTCCAGAACTCATCCCCGCAGCTCCCAAGAGCCTCAGATCCCTGAGCTCAGGTCTCCGTCTGCTCCACTCGGTGAGAGGCTGTGCGCTGCCTCAGCTCCCCTCTCTGCTCCAAGGGGCCAGGCTGTGCATCACACAAAAAAGGTGGGCTGATGATACAACTTGTGCCATTTTTTTCCTCACAAAAATAATAATCTTGTTCTGCCTGCTGTCTAATGTTTGAAAGAACTTTTATACATGTATCGGTTTTTCCAGTTGTTTGCAATGGGCAGTTAAATCATTTTTCAGTTATTCCAACATGGTTGCAACTATTTGTGTTTTTAAAATTACATAAATGGTAGTTTCCAGAGATCTTACTCTGAATCTCACTTTTTTTATTAAGACATCTGTGTTTCCTGAAGATGCGTGGATCTGTTTGAGAACTGAGCTCACGATGTGACTGCTGCGTGGCGCTTGAACAGCCCATCGTGAGCCCACTGCGCGCACAGGCCTCCTCCTGGGCAGGTAATTGAGTTCCATTGATTTCTGTGTGGTTGGTTGTTCTGTTTCATTTCTGCAACCACCGCATACTCTTTAAATTATCTGTGTGTTCAAATAGATCTCGATACCTAATCATTTATATCCCACTTCCTTTTCATTTGTTCACAAAATGCTCTAGGCTATTCTTGGACTTAACTTTTCCCACATAAACATTAGAAAAAATGTTATGTTTCCCAAATATTCTGACTGATACTACACATAATTATTATATTTACATATTAAATAAGCATACATTTCATATTTTTGATATTAATCATTCTCAGCAACGTCTATTTTTACGTTTATTCAGGTCGTGTTTGATCCCCCTGTTGGAATTTTTATCTTTTCCCAGAGCATCCGTGTGCATTCTGTGTCAGATGGTCGCCTGCGGTCTCTGCGGGCCATGTGGTTAATGAAGACGGCGCTGTGTGTGCAGGGAGAAGGGGCTGCACTCAAGCTCCACCCGAGCCTGGTTCCCAGCGGAGCGGCCTCTGCTGAGGCGTCAGAAGACACACGCTGGGCCTGGGGCTTTACTGAAGAGGTGACTGAGTGTGAGACATGCACAGAAATGAGACTCTATAGACGGTCCTGGAAAAGAGTGTCAGCCCTGAGGCTTCAGTGCCTGTCACAGGCAGATTCCACAGGACGTCCTGATCTTATGGTCCTCACGTGGGAAGGTGGCCTCACGCTGCTGGTTGCCTCTGAGAGGAATGTTGTTCCTGAAGAAAGGTTTTCTGCTGAGTTGAGCTGAACAGGCTGAGTGTGTGATTTTGGCAATAGCTGAATCTAAAGTTTCTTAGTGTCAGTGATCTGTGGAAGGGCCTCAGAGCCTCTGCTGCTCATCACTTTTGAAAAACAACACAGCACATGAAAAGAGGCTCAACACCAGGGGGCATAAGGGAAATGCCCGTCAAAATGCACTGAGGTATCACACCCTCCAGACTAGAAGGGCTATGATAACAATGAGAGACAATAACAATTGTTGGGGAAGATGTGTGGGAACCAGAACATGCAGATGGTGTTGGTGGAAATGTAAACCAGTGCGACCATATTGGAAAGGATCTGACGGCTCCTCAGCACTGTAATGTAAAGCAACACACGTCTCAGTAATCCCCCTCCTGGGCGCCTCCCCGGCAAATGAAGACACATATTCACCAAAACCAAAGCAAACAAGACTTGTACCTGAATGTTCCTAGCAGCATCATTCATACTAGCGAAAGATGACAAACAACTCAAATGCCCATCAACGGGTGAATGCATAAACAAATGGTGGTTTGCTCACACAATGGAGTATTATTTGGAGATTAAAAATGGACTACTTTGCCATGCCATAGCATAGATGGACATCAAAACTCTTATGCAAAAGAAATAAGTGAAATAAGGTGGTCACAAAGGGCCACATATTTTCTTGGCTCCAGCTACATGAAATGTCCAGAATAGGGGAATGTATGAAGACAGAGAGTGGATGGGCGGTTCCCTAAGGCTGAGCAGAGAGTCAGGAAGAGTGATCTCAAATGGGTGGGGACGTTCTCTGAGGGAGGATGGAAATGATCTATAATTAGATTACAGTGACAGTTACACAGCCCTGTAAATATGCTGAGCACTACTGTAGACATTACACTGGGGAGCTTTATGACGTGCAGACTACATCTCAATAAAATTATAAACAATGTGAGAGGGAGCTTCTGCCACTGACTCTTTAAAGTTGGTCTGTGTTCAGAGTCAGACCCTCAGATGTTGACACTCTAGGATGGGCCACAGTCAACCCTCTCTGTTTGTAAGAGGCAGTGTGGAGGTGATCACAGGGAACAGGGCATGTTTTGGTCTCGGTTCCCCATTGGTCCGGAGCACTGTGTTATTGCTGATGCTATTGTCCCATGCTGAACAGTAATAATCAGCCTCATCCTCAGGCTGGAGCCCAGAGATGGTCAGATAGGCCGTGTTGCCGGACTTGGAGCTAGAGAACCGAGCTGGGATCCCTGAGGGCCAAGAACTTCTGAGCATCACAGTTTTGGGGGCACCGTGAGAAATTTGGTACCAGCCCACATCAAATATTCCAACGTTGTTGCTATTTCCAGCGCAGGAGAGGGTGACCTTCTGTCCCACAGACCCAGACACTGAGGCTTCCTGTGTCACCCAGACTGCGCCCAGGACCCTGGACAGAGGAGGCAGAGACACGGAGAGTTGAGACTGGGGTTATTGCCTGCAGCATGTTCACAAAATTATGGTTAAAGAGCAGCCAAATTGTCCCCCATAATCACTTCTCCTGCTTTCCAAAGCCAGTCACCTGAGCAGTGAGTGAGGAGGGCAAGGAGGAGAGGGGTCCAGGCCACGGTGGAGACACCCAGGCTCTGCTTCGGAGCCTCACGAGTGAGGGAACTGCACAGAGTCCTCTTATCTCTCCCCTCAGGAGAGCAGAGAGGACCCCTTCATGCAAACCACCTCCCTCCCCTGGAGTGCCTGGGCCCACATTTGGTGGAAGCTGAGTATGGGTGGGGCTTGGCAAGCCTCTCCCGGGGACCTGGGAGCTCCCAGCTGCTGGGCCCCAGTGAGCACAGAGCAGAGGCACAAGGCAGGGCTCCAGGCTCTGGGTTCCCAGCTGAGATTGCCCGAGGGACCCTCAGCGACAGGCCCACAGCGCCCCCTGCTGTCTCAGAGCCCAGATTCACCTGTGACTGGGATGGATACCCCAGGGCTGAGGAAGGAGAGAGAGAGACTCTTGACTCAGCCCTGCCTAGCACCCCACCAATCCCCACACAGGGGCCGGGGCTTCTCGTCCCCAGGGGACTCCTTGCTGTGCTGCAGGTGTCACCGCACCTTTTCCTTACTTCAAAAATGTGGCCTCTTCTCAATAGGTACATGAAAAGATGCTCATCATCGCTGATCATCAGGGAAATGCAAATCAAAACTACACTAAGATATCACCTTACACCCGTTAGAATGACAAAAATATCTAAAACTAATAGTAACAAATGTTGGAGAGGTTGTGGAGAAAAAGGAACCCTCATACACTGCTGGTGGGAATGCAAACTGGTGCAGCCACTATGGAAAACAGTATGGAGATTCCTCAAAAAATTAAAAAGAGAACTACCATACGATCCAGCCATCCCACTACTGGGTATTTATCCAAAGAGCTTGAAGTCAGCAATCCCAAAAGTCCTATGCACCCCAATGTTCATCGCAGCATTATTTACAATCGCCAAGACATGGAAGCAACCTAAGTGCCCAGCAACAGACGAATGGATAAAGAAGATGTGGTACATATATACAATGGAATACTACTCAGCTGTAAAACAGAACAAAATCATTCCATTTGCAATAACATGGATGGACCTTGAGGGAATTATGTTAAGTGAAATAAGCCAGCGAGAGAAGGATAATCTGTGTATGACCCCACTCATATGAGGAATTTAAAATTACGGACTAAGAACAGTTTAGCGGATACCAGGGGAAAGGTGGGGTGGGGGGTGGGCACAAAGGGTGAAGTGGTGCACCTACAACACGACTGAAAAACATTAATGTACAACTGAAATTTCACAAGATTGTAACCTATCAATAACTCAATAAAAAAAAGATGCACATTTTCATCAAAATCTATAAGATTCTGTGTTTATTTAATATAAAAATAATCACTTGCCAATTAAATTAATTAACATCTCCTCTCTTCCCATCAGCTAAGCAGACAATCTGGGCAGATGGCATCTTCGTCCCCTGTCCCTCCCAGGGTGCTTCCTGGTGCTGCCCTGACCCTCCAGGCCAGCGCGGATGGTGGCCCCGGAACCAACCTTACCCAGGGAGGGCAGGCTCCTGTAGTTTTCCAGCATCACCTCCCGGTGCAGGGCCCTCTGAGTAGGTGAACTCCACGGCCACATCCTGGAACATCAATGGGTCCTGAGACATCACACACAACAGTGCTAGGCAGTGGGAACGCCACACGTGGCACATCACAGGGTGCAGCCAAGGCTGTCCCCGCAGGCAGAGGAAGGTATATGCAAAGAAACTAGTAACCTACATTGTGCGGAACACAAAACACTAGTGAGAGTGTTCAAGCAAGAACAAGACACCAATGCTGAGTGTGCTATTCTGAGATTCTCTTGGAAGTTCTAGTAAACGCAGTAAGGCATTCCAGTGGAATAACAACAGCTACGGGCCCAACTATGAGAATCTCAGGGACAAGACGTCAAGGAGGAAAAAGCAAATTGCAGAGGAAAACATGGAGTGTGCATTTATTCAGTGTACAGACTGAACTGTGCCCCCCAAAAGGCATATGTTGAAGCCCTGAACCCTAGTGTGACAATATATGGAGACGGGGTCTTTCAGGAGGTCATTAAGGTTAAATGAGGTCATAAGGACGGACTGCTAATCCCATAGGACTGGTGTCCACATTAGAAGTGGAAGAGGGCCCTGGAGCGCACGCACGCAGAGGAAAGGCCACGTGAGGCACAGCGAGAAGGCTGCCATCTACAAGCCAGGAAGAGAGGCCTCTCCAGAAGCCAGCCCTGACAGCACCTTGATCTTGGACTTCCAGCCTCCAAAACTGTGAGAAAACAAATTTCTGTCATTTAAGCCACCCAGTCTGCAGTACATTGTGATGGCAGGCCTGGCAGATTAATAACGTTCAGAGTTCAAACATGCAAATTTGAACAATATATGGTTTAGGGATATATGTGGTAAAACCATAAAGAAAAGCAAGAAAAAAATTGCTACAAATTTCAGGATAGAGGTTATATTCCAAGGAGAAGGGAGAGGGACATTGTTTTTAAGATGAACAGATGGAAAAGGAGGAAGTATGAATATTAACTTATTTGGAACAGGAAAAAAAGAGTTGCTGGAAGGAAGGTAGGTGAGGGCTCAGCAAAAAAGAGGGAGCGAGGAGCTAGGGTTGTGCGGGGACTGACCCTAAGGTGCGGCTGATCTGGGGCTCAGTCTTCCTTCTTATCCCTTCTACCAATATGGCAACACCCTCTCCTGGCCCCTCCTGCTCAGACCCCACGGCCTCCCATCTTTCTCCTCCTTAAATGACTTGGGTCCACAGACCTTTGTCCTGGGCTCCCCCAGATCCCCTTTTCTTCCCTTCCTCAGGGTGCCCCTGGGCTCATCCACTCCCAGGACCTCAGGACCATCTTCCGGACCCCAACTCGCAATGCTGTCTTCCAGGTCTGAATCCTGGAGTTGTCATGACAGAGTGAGAGGGGAAGAAGAACGAGTTACTGGAGAAGCCAGGCCAACAGTGTCATCTCCACCACTGAGGACATGCCCTCCTCCACAAAGGTGGAGACACCAAAGGCAGCAGCACCTGTCTCATTCTCCCTGAGACGGAGACCCCACAAGCGCCAGTGCCCACCTCACCACAAATGGAACCTTCTCATCCGTAATCCACTGACATTGTCCAAGGCCAAGGGCAGCAGAGGCCAAGGGGACAGAGCGGGTGTGAGGGCCGAGTCACAACATCACAGGCACCCTCACCAAAGCCCTGAGAGAAATAAGAAAGCCTGAGTGATCTGACCAGCAGAGCAGCCGCCTCAATGCCACAGTCATCATGGCAGACGCCTACACAGTCCAAAGCCACAAGAGGGCAAAGGGACAAAAGTGGCTGACCCACAGCTGAGAATGTGTCCCCCCAGGCCGGGCAGACAAGGGCTGAGTACACACCATGCTCTCCCTCATCTAGTTGAGTCCACCCAACAAGTCCAAACCAAAACGTAACTCCAGCAACGAGGAATGAACTCACCTAAATACCCAAGGCTTCAGAATTGTTTCACAGATAACCAACTTGAGAATTTTTGAAGAATATCATTTTTAATTTGTAATAAAATTTTACAATCTGAATTTTCAATGGTAAAATGCTGCAAGCACCTATTAATAAAGTTTTATAATAATTTTAATTAGTAAGAATAAAGTAAGTCAGGAAAGGATAAGTATGCAACATAAATATTACCCAAAAATCAGCTGTTCTTCAAACAAAATTCCTACCTATGTGGGCAGCAGGCTTCAGATGTTAAATCGATTTAAACACTTAAATGGAGACTCAGAGAGACCCTTGGTTAGGCTGTAAATTGACTCTTTGCTTCTGGCTAAATATAAGTTAAACGTGATGAGAAGTTGAGGATCTTTATGACTGGGGAACGAATTTATCCAGACGCCACCAGGTAAGAGCTTCTCTCAGCTAGCTCTTATGTTCATTGTGATTCCTTTTGGAAATTTAGTTTCTAAAGTAGAAAGTTGTTTTTAAAGGTACAGCTAATAATCTTTGTAGAGAACTCAGAATGGGCCGTGTCCTTTAAGCACTGATAATTACAGGACTGAGTTCAAGGCTTTTATGTATTATATATACTAAGGACAGAAGGCACACTCTTAATCAGGTACTTGAAGAAAAAAGTAAAGTCTTTATAAAAAAGAGGAAGGGAGGTTGACTGACATTGTCTATTTGTGCATCGATTTTTCCTTCAGAAGAAATAAAATGAAAACGGAGGCTTTTAGTAACTGGATAATGGAATGAAAAGTATTTTGTTGAATATGTATTTTTCCAAATACTTGATTATGAGCTTATCTGGAGAATATTAATCATGGCTGCCAAGAAGAATCAAGGCTACATGTTAAATGAAAAAAAAAGATTTAAATGGAAACAACACAGTTTTTATAAAGAAGCCAGATGAGGGGAACTTTCCCAATTAGACATTGGTTCAAAACCAAGGTCATTAAAACAACATCATATTCACGAAAGCAGGCAGCCCAAATGACACATAAACAGGTGGCTATTTAGACACACACACGGGCTCTGTAGGCCAGCAAGGGGAGATGGACCACTCAAAAACGGTATCGGACAATAGGCTAAGCACTTAGAAAAATAAAAAGAAGATACCCACCTTGACCATTCTCAAGGACTAAATGTTTTCACTTTTAAAGCCATAATAGTCACAGAAGGAACTAGAGGCTTTTGAAAAGAAGAACCTTGGGGAAGGCTGACCTGCAGGCCAGAATCCATTCTGAAAACCATAAGCACACTTGAAAACAAAGAAAGCTAGATTTTCTGTATGGCCCAAACAAATCTGAAAGACATTCAACTGGGAAAAGGAATTTGTACAGTACATCATTTTCAAAGGATTGATAACCTCCCACGTAAAGAATTCTTACAAATTAATAAGAATAAAACAGTAAGAGAAAACGGACATAAGATATGAGTAAGTAATTTACAGAAGAAATTCAAATGGCTAATAAACATACAAAAAAGTATTCAATGACACTGAAGAAAACTTGAAATGTAAATTAAAGGAGTAACATTTTTTACCTGTTGATTTGGCAAAGATTAAAAAGTTTGCTAGGGCCAGCCTGGTGGCTCAGTGGTTTAGTTCACACGTTCTGCTTCTCAGCAGCCTGGGGTTTGCCGGTTCAGATCCCGGGTGCGGACATGGCACCACTTGGCATGGCGTCCCACATATAAAGTAGAGGAAGATGGGCACGGATGTTAGCTCAGGGCCACTCTTCCTCAGCAAAAAGAGGAGGATTGGCAGCAGATGTTAGCTCAGGGCCAGGCTTCCTCAGCAAAAAAAGAGGAGGACTGGAAGTAGTTAGCTCAGGGCTAATCTTCCTCAAAAAAAAAAAAAAGTTTGCTAGACTTCAGTTTCCAGTAATAAACTCATTGAATATCCAAACTGATCCTCCAGCTGAGAATAACTAAAAATGCTGGATAAGATGCAAGTCTTTTAGGAAAAAAACTACAAAACTTTACTGACACATAAGAAGACTGATTACTAAAAAGGTACGTATTCTTCATAAGTTTATTATAAAATTAATCAAAATGCAAAATGAAATTTTTTTACCTTGCTAAAAAAATGATACTAAAGTTCACCTGGGAGAAAAATCAGGCAAAAGGAACTTTACAAAGCTACAATTATTAAATTATCTTTGCTTCAGTCTGAAAACAAATAATGGAACAGAATAGATAACCCCCAAATCAGGTTCCTGTATATCTAATAATTGTCATAAAGGTGATACTACAAATATCTGGAGGACAAATTATTCAATAAACAGTGCTGAAACCACTAGTTGCATGCCAACACATCGGATACCCCAGGTGAAATGGACAAACTCCTAGAAACACATAACCTACCAAAACTGATTCAAGAAGAAACTGAAAATCCAAACAACACGTAAGGAGATTGAATCAGTAATAAAAAATCTCCCAAGAAAGAAAAGCACAGGACCAGATGGCTTCACTGATGAGTTCTGTAAAATACTTAAAGAAGAATTAACACCAATCCTTCTCGAACTCTTCCAAAAAATTAAGAGGAGGGAACACTTCCTAACTCATTCTATGAGGCTAGCATTGCCCTGAAACTGAAACTAGACAAAGAAACTAGAAGAAAAGTACAGACCAAGATCTCTTATGAATTAAGATGCAGAAACTCTCAACAAAATACTAGCAAATCGAATTCAGCAGCATAGTACAGGGACTGTACACCATGACCAAGTGAGATTCATCCCAGGAATGCAAAGTTGCCTCAACATACAGAAATCAATCAACGCAATACACCACATTCACGGAACAGAGGAAGAAAACTATGTGACTATCTCAACGGATGCAGAAAAAGGATTTGATGAAATCTAACACTTTTCCATGATAAAAACACTCAATAAACTAGGAATAGAAGGAAAGTTCCCCAACATGATAAAGGCCATATAAGAAAAACCCACAGCTAACATCACATTCAATGTTCATACCAATGGACGATAAGAAAAAGAAATTAATAAAACAATTCCATTTACACTTGCATCAAAAAGAATAAAACACTTATGAGTAAATTTAACTAAAAAGGTGCAAGACTTGTACACTGAAAACTACAAAAATTGCCAAAAGAAATTGAAGAAAAAAAAAGGAAAAACATCCTGTGTTCATGGATTGGAAGACTTATTGACGTTGTTAAGATGTCAATACCACCCAAAGTGATAGACAGATTCAATGTACTCCCTGTCAAAACCCCAATGATGTTTTTTGCAAAAATGGAAATACCTATCCTAAAATTCATATGGAATTTCAAGGGAACCAGAACAGCTAAAACAATCTTGAAAAAGAAGAAGAAAGTTAGAAGATTCACACTTCCTGATTTCAAAACTTACTGCAGAGTTATAGCAATAAAAACAGTGTGATGCAGGCATAAGGCTGGATATATTGAGCCATGAAATAGAACTGACAGCCCAGAAACAAGCCCTCCCCCCACCCAAACTGATTTTTGAAAAAGGGTGCCAAGATTGTCCAATGGGGAAAAGACAGTCTCAACAGATGGGGCAGGAAAAACTGGATATCTATATTTAAAAGAAGGAAGTTGGACCCTTACCTTATACCACATACAGAAACGAACACAAACTGGAGGATAGACATAAATTTAAGAGCTAAAATGATAAAATTCAGAAGAAAACATAAGGCCAAACTTCATGACTTTGGATTTGGCAGTGGTTTCCTAAATATAAGACCAGAAGCGGAGGCAACGAAATTAACAAATAAATTCTACTTCATCAAAATTTAAAAGTTGTGTGCATCAAAGGACACTATCAGAGTGAAAAGAAAATCCATAGAATGGGATAAAATATTTGAAAATCATATCTAATACGTGTTTAATATCCGGAATATATAAAGAACTCCTAGAACTCAACAACCACCACTAAAAAAAAAAACAGTTTAAAAATGGGCAACAGACTTGCACAGACATTTCTCCGACAGATATACAGAAATGGCCAATAAAACATGAAAAGATGCTCAACGTGATTTGTCATTAGGGAAACGCAAATCAGAAGCAGAATGGGACATCACTTCACCTCTACCGAGATGGTTATAATAAAAGTAGTGGAAACTAACAAGCGCTGGTAAGCATGTAGAGAAATCGGAACCCTTGTGCACAGCTGGTGGGAATGGAACATGGCGCAGTCACTGTGGAAAACAGTGGGCAGTTCCTCAAAAAGTTAAACATAGAATTCCCACATGACAGCAATTCGGCTCCTCGATACACACCTGAAAGAATGGAAAACAGGGACTCAAACAGATACTTGTACACCGATGTCCGTAACAGCATTGTTCACATTAGCTAAAAAGTAGAAACAACTCAAGTGTCCATTAACGGATGGAGGAGACACAAAATGTGGTATATGCATACAAAGGAATATTATTTTGCTTAAAAAAGAATTTAGTTCTCATATACACTACAACATATATCATGTGTTCATAACAGGGAGTTATTTTTTAATTGGTACTGAATTTCTGTTCAGGGTGATGAAAATGGGGTGGTGATGGTTGTGCAATATTGTGAATATAATTAACGTCGCTGGATTGTATACTGAAAAGTGGTTAAAATGGCAAATTTTATGTTACATATATTTAACCACAATAAAAAAAAGCAAAGTGACAACCTGTATATGTAGCATTCTACCACTTGGGTGAGAAAGAAGGGAACAAAGTCTGTGATTCCATGGTTTTCCGTGTACAGACTCTCTCCAAAGGACGCACTAGAGACGGGCTGGGGAGGAAGCTGGGCGACAGGCGGAACTTGCTGTTCTCCCTTCTGCATGTCTGAATTCTGAATTCTGTGCAGGTGTTACTTACTCACAAACAATTACTTAAAAAAAAGTATTCACAGAAATGGGTTTTAAATAAACATTATAACCCCAATAAGTAACTGTGTAAAGATCAGTCAGTTCCTGAGACAAGAGGCACACCCTCCCCGACTCACACCTGCACAGAAAGCACGGCCCTCAGCATCACCTGCCCCTCGGCCATGTCCACTTCTCCAGGAGGAGCTGCAGGAAGAGAGAGGACACGTGAATACCCACTCCTGTGGGGTTAGAACTGTCCAGAGAGGACCACCAGCACCCCAACAGCAGCCCGAGGACACCACCACTTGTGCACCTGGGGCTGTGAACCATGCAGGAAGAACCGGCTTTTTCCTTGGGGTTCTTGTCTTTTCTGATCTCTGTGAGGCACTTACAGTGTAGGCCAATTCTGTCTTAGAACCAGCTCCCCCCACAGAGAAAATTCCGGGCCCAGACGGTTTCAGTGATGAACGAATGCTATCAAACACTTAAAGGCAAAATACTTACATAAACTGTATCAGAAAAATCAAAAAGAAGGGAATGCTTCCTAACTCATTTTATGAGGCCAACATAACCTTGCTACCAAAACCTGACAAATTGTTACAAGAAAAGACAATTAAAGCCCAATATCACAAACAGAGATGCAAAACTCCTCACCACATATTAGCGAATCAAATGTATGGGTGTATATATATATATGTATGTGTGTGTGTATTTATATCTCCCAGAAATAAAAGGTTGGTTCAACATTCGAAGATTTATATAATTAATTACATTAAAATTATATTCATAGAATAAAGGAGAAAAATCATAATACCTTAATAGATGAAAATGAATAAGTGAATTAAGTGAGGCCATAGGATGTGAGGGTCTTCTTATTTGTTGCTAACCTTAATACTCCAAACCCACATCACAGTTAGTAATTTTTCATACTGCACTTTCCCTGCTCATATTACTGTGCAGTTTCTGTCTCCGGGTTGGCTCCTTACTGATACAGCTCAGGGGAGAAATTACTCTCGACCTCTACTTCACTACATACAAAACATTTGACTTGGATTATATTGTAGATCTAAACGGAAAAACTAAAACTACAAAATTTCTAGAAGAAAATATAGAAGGAAATTGTTGTGACCTTGTGGTAGGCAAAGATTTCTTAAGTAGGACACAAAAATCGCTAACCATAAAAAAGTTGACAAGTTGGACTTC
Source organism: Equus asinus (assembly GCF_041296235.1). Taxonomy (NCBI): domain Eukaryota; kingdom Metazoa; phylum Chordata; class Mammalia; order Perissodactyla; family Equidae; genus Equus; species Equus asinus. The sequence goes on from NC_091797.1 coordinate 100,028,998, forward strand.
ATCGAAATTTAAAATTTCTGCTCTATGAAAGACATCATTAAGAGGAAAAGGCAAGAATGCAGGAAAGGGGGTTCCGCAGGCCTGGGTCCCTCTCACCCTGCACATTCCCAAGACAGGCCTGTTTTCAGGACTGGGCCTTGGATAGCTCCTGGGAACTGAGCTTCTAGAATGTTCTGTCAGACAAGAGTGCTTCTGCAAGCCTGAGGCCTTGAGCCACGCGGTGCCAGACTGTCCGGATAGTTCACACTGGCAGCGTGACTCAGTGAACATCTGCTTTCCAGCCGGGGGTCCACAGCCTTAGTAACTTCGGTCAGGCAGGCGGCACCGACAAACCTCCAAGGAACACTCGGGGCGCCTGAGCATGGGCAGGTTTCCCTGGTTGGCAACACTCCACAGGCGTTGTCACATACCATTCGGGGAACAGGGCACCTCCCTTCCAGTCCCCCAAGGGGGCATGTGGGTGCTTGTGGCTGGCATCCTCCAGACTTCACCACACGCACCTTCCCTGTGCTGATTTTACTTTGTGTCCCTTTGGTGTTAGAAGCACTAATGGTGAGTATACCAACTTATGAGTCCTGTGAGTCCTTCTAGTGAAACACTGAGCCTGAGGGTGGTCTTGGGGACTCCTGAGACAAGATGCCACAGACTGCAAGGAAACAGTCACTCTACATGTGCTAAAGCAGACATAATACATAGAGACAGACGAATATAACACACATGGAACAGATATGTGATAAAGGTCTTGTATCCAGAATATAGAGAGAATTCTCATAGCTCGGAAACAAGGAAACAACCCAATAAAAAATGAGCAAGGGATGGAAGACTGACAAGTGTGGGCAAAGATCTGGAGCAAATGTAACTCTCGCACATTGTTGGTGGGAACGTAAAATGCATCAGCCACGGTGGAAGTCTCAGAGTTTCTTAGAAAGCTAAGCGTACGCCTACTCCCTGACCTGGCAGCTATTCCATTACCATGTGTTTATCCAAGAGAAATGAAAATATACATCGACAGAAAGGCTTGTATGCAAATGATTACAGCAGCTTTACTCATAAAAGCTAAAAGCCAGAAGCAACTGAAATGCCCATGAACAGGTGAATGAACAAACAAATTGTGATGTGTTTATACACATATCACACAAGGAATACCACACAACAAAAATGAACAAGCCACTCATACACACATGATATGGACAAATCTCAGAGATACTGAATTTTTTTTTTTGAGGAAGATTAGCCCTGAGCTAACATCTGCTGCCAATCCTCCTCTTTTTGCTGAGGAAGACTGGCCCTGAGCTAACAACCGTGCCCATCTTCCTCCACTTTATATGTGGGACGCCTACCACAGCATGGTGTGCCAAGCGGTGCCATGTCCACACCCGGGATCCCAGCCTGGCGAACCCCAGGCCAAGAAGTGGAACGTGCGCACTTAACTGCTGTGCCATCGGGCCGGCCCCAGAGATACTGAGTTTTTAAAAAGCCAGACACAAAGGAGAACACAAGTTATGGTTCAATTTTTACGAAGTTCTAAAGCAAGTTCCATGCTGAAAGAAAGCAGCCCGGCGTTGGCTTGGGGTGAGGAACCCCAGGAATTGGCTATAGGGAGGCAGGAAGGAACTCTCTGGAGTGTTGAAAATGTTCTGTCTTGATTGGAGTGGTAGTTACACAGATTTATACATTTGTCAAAACCCATTAAACTGTACACTCAAAATACGAATTTTGCTGTATCTAAATTACATATCAATAAAGTTGATTAAAAAGAAACTAGGTCCTGTCTCCCAAGACCCAGTGTCTTGGGGTCTCCTCCAGCCTGCGGGCCTCCCTGCCTCTGTCTCCTGTCCTCCTCCTCTGCCCCCGCCGCACGGCCACCTCACACTTCCCCTGAAAGAACCTCAGCAGAGCCCGTGGCCCCACCCTTCCCGGAGAGGCAGGCAGCTCCCAGATCCTCCCTCCTCCCTCCACCCAGCCACGGTGCTCTGAACCGGAACTGACCTGGTTTTCTCCCTCCGGATGCACCCAGGGCAACATCTGACTCATGACACTGTATGTGTGTCACCCGCTTGTCCCATCTTGGGACAGCACCTCCATGTGTCAAGCCGCTCAGGCCAGAAATGGGAGGTTCCAAGTTTGGGCCTCCAGCCTCACCTCCATCCTCTGATACCAAATCCGACAGACTCATCACCCCAAACCCCTCCTGCCCATCTCCTCCCTCCCTGCCAGGGTTCAGGTCTGAGTCTCCTTTTGACTGATCTACCACAGTGACCTCCTTCCTGGCCCTCCTACCACCAGCCCAGACCTCCTGTAACCAACCCATTTCAACGATGAGGCCAGACTGACCTTTCCTAGACTCATTCATTTGTTTCATTCAACAAATGTAAATGGAACACCTACTCTGCGGCAGCCACTGTTTTAGGCACCGGGAATACAGCAGTGAAAAGCCAACAAAAAACCCTGCCCTCGTGGGGCTTACATTCTAGTCAAGGAGGCAGCAATAAACAAGACAAACAAGTAAAAGGATAGGTTAGACAGCGTGGGAGCCAATCCCAAGGCTCCTGTCCTTCTGTGGCGTGTGCCCTCGTGTTGTCCCTTCCCACAGTGAAAAGGCTGACCTGGGTACCAGTTGCAGAAATAATGGTGTGTGGCTTCTGAGGCTACATCACAAAAGACACCGCAGCACTTGCCTTGCTCTCTCTCAGCTCACTGCCTCGGGGGGAAGCTGGCTGCCATGCTGTGAGGTGCTCAAGCAGCCCTGTGCAAAGCACACGTGGTGAGGAGCCGAGGCCTCCTGCCAACAGCCAGCCCCGACTGGACACCCATGTGGTGGCTTCATCTTGGAAGCACATTCCCCAGCCCCAGTCGAGCCTTTGGATGTCTGCAGTGCTGGCCGACAGCCTGACCGCAGCTTCATGAGACTCAAGCTAGAAGCACAAGAGCAGCTGCTCACAAATTCCTGACCCACGAAAGTGCCGTGAAATAAAAAATGTTTATTGTTGCTTTAAGTCTCTAAAATTCAGGGTAATTTATTATGCAGGAATAGATAATTAATACAGACACTGAAGAGATAAGGAGAAAAATAAAGCAAGGAAGGGCTACAATCTTAGAGACGATGTCCAGAAAAGGCTTCCTTATGAGAAGGTCACAAAGAGCGAGGAAGCCAGCCACGTGGATATCTGGGAGAAAGCATCTCCGACAGAGGGACTAGCACCTGGAGCGTGCCTAGTTCCAGATACAGCAGATGCCAGTGTGACCAGTGACGTTGGGGGAGGGAGGGAGAGGAGATGGAGCTGGAACTCACAACTGGGGATCAGATGGCACAGGACCTCAGAGGCCGTGCATGGTGAGACCTCGGCTTCCACTCTGGGGACAGGAGTCCACGGAGGATTCACAGCAGGCAGGGGACGTGGTCTGGCCCACCCTGTACCAGGATGGTCCAGTACTGTGTGGAGAGCAGGTCGGCGGTGGGACAAGTAGAAGCAGGGAGACGGCGGAGGGGCTGTTCCAACAATCCAGGGAGGGACAGTGCCGAGCAGGGGAGAACTGAGAAGGCTCAGAACCTGGATACACTGTGAAAGGAGAGCCAACAGGGTTTGAGAATGAATCAAATGTGGGATGTGAGAAAACAGCAGAGTCAAGAAGTACTCCAAGATTTTTGGACTAAGCAGCTGGAAGAAAGGAATGATCACTTGTTGAGATGGGAAACAGCGCAGAGGAACGAGGTCTGCGGAGAGGGCGGGAGTCACTTTAGACATCGAAGGTGAAGAGTCTTAGATATCCAAGTGGAAGCGCCAGGTACAGCCAGGTATGTGAATCGGAGTTCGAGCAGAGATCTGGGCAGGAGATATAAATTTGGGGGTCATCAGCTCATGGATGGCAGTTAAAGCCACAAGACTGGATGACATTTCCCAAGGAGGGAGCGCAGCTAGAGAAAGTGGGAGGAGGTGTCTGAAGAAGAAGCCCTAGGGCCCTCCAGCCTTGGGGAGAGAGGTCTTTCATCTTAGGAGGAGATGAGGGCCCAGCGATGGAGACTGAGGCAGGACCCGGGAGTGTGTCAAAACCCCAGCACGTCAACTCAGGAATGGAGAGCCACCAGGGTACAAAAGGGCCCTGTGACTCAGCAGTCTGCAGGCTCCCAGGGTCTTTTCAACTTTTGCTCTCACTAACACCCAAATTATTATTTTACTGATGTTCTTTAAATGATTTTTTTAATTGCAGTAAAAAATACTTAAAATTGTCCATCTTAACCATTTCTAAGTGTACAGTTTAGTAGGGTTAAGTATATTCACATTGTTGCACAACCAATCTCCAGAACTTTTCCATCTTGCAAAACTGAAACTCTGTCCCTGTTAAATGGCTCCCCATTCCCCCCTTCCCCCAGTCCCTGGCAACCACCAGTCTCCTTTCTGTCTCTACGAATTTGACTACTCTAGAGACCTCATATAAGTGGAATCATACAGTATTTGTTACTCTGAGACTGGCTCAGCTCACTTAGCATAATGTCCTCAAGGTTCAAACATGTTGTAGCAGCTGTCAGAATTTTCTTCCTTTTTAAGGCCAAATATTCCATTGTGTGGATATACCACATTTCGTTTATCCATTCATTTATTGATGGACACTTCCACCTCTTGCTATTGTGACTAGTGCTGCTATAAACACGGGTGTGCAAATATCTCCCGAGATTCTGCTTTCAATTATTTTGGTTATGTATCTAGAGATCATGTGGTAATTCTACTTTTAATTTCTTGAGAATCCTCCTGTTTTCTGTGATGACTGTACCATTTTACAACCCCAGCAGTAGTCCACAAGAGTTGCATTTCTCTGCATCCTTGCTAATATCTGATTTCTGTTTTTGAGAGCGGCCACACAAATGGGCATGAGGTGATCTCTCAGCGATGTTGATGGTGAAACGTACATACAGGACAGCGCAAGAATCCTACACGGAGCACAGAGTTGGAAAGGGAACATTCAAGGAATTCTTGACCCAGGTCAAGAAATAGACGTCACCGGTGTCGCAGAAGCACCCCTGCCGTGTCCTGGTAAACCTTTTCTCTTACAATCTCTCTGCTTCACGTCGCCACACGTCCCAGCTAATTACTCTCCTGGTTTTTACAGTAATAATTCTCTTGCTTATCTTTATAGTTTCCTCACATCTTTCCACCCCTAAACAACAGAGTGTATTTTGCCAGTTTTTGAACTCTATATTAATAAAATAATTCTGCAAGTATATGTGTGTTACCCTTCTGCTTAACATTGTGTAGGCAAAATGCATCAATGCTGTTCGTGCAGCTATCATTTATGGGTTTTCTGTATAAAATTTCATGGCAGGAAAATTCACCCTCAGTCTCTTCAAATACAAATCCACAGAGAGACGCTGTACCTGTCTCCTGGGGTTTCGCGGCAGGGGTCTCCATGGCGCCCCTCGGCAGCGTCCCCTGGAGGCGTGGGCACCTCTGCAGCCTCCCGGGCCCCAGGCCAGGCCCAGAGGAGCGGGTGCTGCTCCTGGGGCTCAGGGACAGCAGCCTGTCGGGGTCAGGCAGGCTCGGCAGGCGCCCCCAGCCCCAGGCTGCGCTCGCGCCGCATCCCCCGCGCCCCACGCAGCTGCCCCACACTCCGCCCGGGGACGCGCGCGGGGCCGGGACGGGCCGGGCTCAGCTGCCCGGAGAGGGCGTGCGCGGAGAAGGCCCGCAGACAGGCCCCGGGCGGACCGACACACCGACCGACCGTCAGACAGCTGCGCGAGCGAGCGGACTAGCCTCCCACAAGACGACAGCGACGACCACAAGGGAGCAGCAGTGCGGCCGCCACGCGAGAGTGCGCCTGCGCGGACCGGACGCGAACCACAACTCCCGGGAGTCTTTGCGCCGCGCCGGAGGCGGACTCCGTTTCCCAGAGGGCGTCTGGGGCCCTGGCAAAGACCCGACAGGGACGAGCGTGTGGCACAGCCTTCTGGGAAGTGTGGTTCCGGGGCCAGCAACCGTGTGGAGCCGCTGTCCCTGCTCTTCGCTCTTTGTTCCGGGAACATCTTGAAGTGTAAGTGTGTGCGTGTGTGTGTGTGTGTGTGTGAAACATCTTGTGTGTATGTGCAAACATCTTGAAGTATGAGTGTGTTTGTGTGTGTGTGTGTCCCCGTGGGGGCGTGCTGGGCCGCTGTGTGTGTGCGTGTGTCTAATTGCGGGCATATCGGGAGGACGGTGCCCAGGAACGTGGACTTGGCCTGTCGCTTCGTCCACGTCTCCAGGTGGAGTGGAGTGGGCTCTGGCCCACATCCGTCTTTGCAGGAATGACTCAGGCGCCTCGGCCTAGGGACACTAGAGGTGGTGGGCGAGTCTTCAAGGGGTTTCCCAGGGGCCCTGCCCGTGCTGCCCTTTGTGGAGCAAGGCACCTGGGGAGGAGGAGGTAGAACCCCAGCCCTGCTCTCAGACCAGGTGGCCCTGACCCGGGTCCCCGCTCAGTAGCTGGGGAAGGTTATGGGTGGTGGCCCCGCTTTGACACAGTGGACAGGCTCTAACACTGCCACCTTCCCTAACTTGGACCCCAGGCTCAGCTTTGGCTACAAGCTCTTCCCATCCCCCCTCCAGTATGTCCCCTATAAATCTTATCTTCTGGTATTCACGCCCTTGTGTAGTACCTCCCACACTGAGTAGGGCTGACTTGTGCAATGAAAAGGACTGTTGTGGAAATGCTAGTGTGTGAATCATAAAGCTAGGTCATAACGTGCATGGATTGCAGCCTCTCCCTTGCTCTCTTGGATCACTTGCTCTGGAGAAGCCAACACCACATCCTAAGGATACTTCAACAATCTGTGGAGAGGTCCACGTGGCAAGAAACCCCGCCCTCCTGCCTCCAGCCTGCGCCAGTGTGCCACCCACAGGAGGGGCTGATCTTGGAAGTGGATCCTCCAGCCGTTGGTAACATCCTGGAACCTTATGAGAGAGACCTTGAGCCAGAATAACACAGGACAGCTAGATGGGGTGTACAATAATAAAACTTTATTGTTGTTTTGTCACTGATTTAAAGGTAATTTGTACAGGAAAAGGTAACAAATCCAGATAAAAGTAGTATATATAATGCAGCTAGCTAGTTACAATATTTGGAAATAGGATCCTATGAAAACAAAACTGAAATGTGGGAGAAGCTTTGGAAGCAGCAAAGAGCAGAAGCCAGAAGAGTGGTAATGAAAGCATAAATGCCTTTGAAGGATCTGTTAGAAGGAGTCTGACGATCTTTGAGGAGGCTTTGGATGAGAGCTTAAAGGAAAAGGGAGAAAATGTTTTTGGAAATTGGAGAGAAATAAATCCTCGATACAGAGTGGCAGAAAGCTCAGCAACATTGTCATCTGCAATAACATGGAAAGTAGGAAATGTGCCTAATGAACTGGGTGATCTAGCCTAGGAGACTTCCAGCCAGAGTCTCGAAGGTGCTTCCTGCTTTCTTGCTGCTTATAATAAAATAGGAGAGGAAAGACATCTACTATTAAACAAAAAGGAGCCAGGAATTGCTGGTTTTGAAAATTCCTGGCCTCTCCAGATGGAAAATGATACTGAGATTAAAAAATGGTCTACAGGCAAAGATTAAATCTAGAACACAGTTAGGAAAACATGGTATAAAGATGAAGTTTCATGAAAAGATCCTTGACATCATTAGCCATCAGGGAAATGTACAAAAAACACAATGAGATACCACTTCACATCCCCTAGAATGACTGTAATAAAAAAGATAATAACAAATATTGTCAAGGATGTGGAAAAATTGGAACCCTCATACACTGCTGGTGGGAATGTAAAATGATGCAGCTGCTTTGGAGAACAATCTGGCAGGTCCTCAAAAGGTTAAAAATAGAGTTACTGTATGACCCAATTCCACTCTTAGGAATATACCCAAGATAAATGAAAACATATGTCCACACAAAAACTTGTACATGAATGTTCATAGAAGTATTATTCATAGTAGCCAAAAAGTGTAAAACAACCCAAATATCCATCAAATTATTAATAGGTAAATAAAATGTAGAATATTCTTACAATAGAATATTATTCACTGATATAAAGAAATAAAGTATTGATACTTGCTACATCATGGATGGATCTTGATAACATGCTAAGTGAAAGAAGCTGGTAACAAAATACCACGTATTCTATGATTCCATTTATATAAAAGTACAGAATAAACAAATCTATAGAGACAGAAAGTAGATTAGTGGTTACCTAGGGCTGGGGACCTAGGGAAAATAGGGAGTGACTGCTAATGGTTATGGGGTTTTTTTTTTTGAGGGGTGATGAAAATATTCTAAAATTGACTGGTGATGGTTACATACCTCTGTGAATATACTAAAACCCATCGAATTGTATGCTTTAAATGGGTAAATTGTATGGTATGTAAATGATATCTCAATAAAGCTTTTATCTTTTTGAAAAGATGAAATTGTAAAATTATTTGTTAAGATCCCAGAAAGATCTAATGCCACAGGAAGCTATTCCAGCCAGAGAGCTTCTTAGAAGCTTAAGTATGTTGTTCCTTGGACAGCTCAGCTTAAGCCCAGGGTAAAGGAGGGCTTATTTCAAAGATATTTGTGGCTGTTGATTTTGTCTAATGGAGTGAACCCCAGTCACATTCACAGGAGACCCACACTTTTTTAAGAGAATTGTATTGGCAAAAGTACTACCACCTTGGACTAAAAGGGACAGGGACAGTACAAAAAGAAGAGGCCTTTGGAGCATCAAATTTCTACAGAACGCAGAGCAGGCTGAGAAAACAAAAACCTTCCTGTAGTAAACGCAAGAACCTTTCACGGAAAAGGAAAGATAACTCAGAGGGCTGAGCCAAAAGCCATGATGGGTTATTCCCAGATTTTGAGGACTAATCAAAGAACTTCCAACCTATACATTGCTGGATTTCATAATTACTAGGGACCAGTGATTCCTGTGTACCTTCCCCCCTTTTGAAGAGTCCTATGCCTGTCTCACCATGTATGTTGGGTGTATAGTGGAGGGGGCAGTTATGAGTTCACAGGTCTTCAAAGCAAGAGGAACTGCCTTCAAGGGTATGCACTTAAGAAACTACACCCCAGCCTCATCCACACCTGGACCTGACATAGATGACAAGATTATGGAGTTTGAGCAGACACTGTAATAGCGAAAGCCTTTGGGGGCCTTAGGAAAGGATGACTGTATTTTGCATGTGGGAGAGATGTGAGTCATTGGAAGCTAGGGGTGGACTGCGGTAGCCAGCCTCCAAGTAGCCCCCAATGATTCCTGCCTGCGGGGGCTCATGCCCTTGTGTAGTCCCCTCCCACACTGAATAGAGCTGACTTGTGTAACCAATAGGATATAGCAGAGATGACAGTGTGTGGATTTCACAGCTGGGTCATAAAAGCATTACAGCTCTGCATTGCTCTCTTATATTATTCATCCGGAAAAGCCAGCTTCAACGTCACGAGAACACTCAAGCAGACCTATGGAGAGGTCCACACGCTGAAGACCCGAGGCCCTCTGCTAACAGCCAGAATGGACTTGCCAGCCATATTAGTGTGCCATATTGGAAGCGAGTCCTCCAGCCCCAGTCAAACCTTCAGATGACTGCAGCCCTGGCCAACAGCTTGACTGAGACCCCCAAGCTGGAACCGTCCACACAGGCCGTTCCCGAATTCCTGATTCACAGAAATTGTGTGAAATAACAACTGGTCGTTATTGTTTTAAGTCACTAACTTTGGAGTTATTGGCTACACAGTGATAGATAATTAAGACTCCTGCTCTATGCAGGACCAATGTTAATCAGAAGCAACTGACGGGCTGGCGGGTGTCTGTGTTTGAAAATGAAAGTGCGCCTCTGTGGACACACCTGGGAGTGTGTGCTTGACTGTGGGTTTTCCAGTGGGACTCTGCGTGTGGCTGCTGGGTTGCACGTCTAGTCTGTGGTCGTCACATATTTGTGCTGTCTGTGTGTGTGTGCCACTGTGGCTCTCACAGATCTACACGACTGATTGTGTGTGCATGCTCTGGCCTCACAGTTCTCATCTGTGCTCTGACTCTCTGGGTGTGTGTGCTTCTGTGTGACAGTGTGTCCCTGTTTCCAGGACAGAGTGTGGGTCTGTGCACTGACTGCTATCTCACAGTCCAATCTGTTTGGGGGATGCGGCTGTATGTGGATGCATCTGTGTACAAGTAACACTGTGCCTACAGGCCTGGTCCATATGTGACATTGCATGTGCCTCTACCCGTGACTGCTACGTCATGGTCTGTACATGCATGCACCTGAGTGTTTGTCATCTGAGTGGCTCTTGTCTCACAGCTCTGGTTTGCGTCTCCGTGAGTGTGTGTGGTATGTGCGTGCACCTGGTGGGTGAGTGTGGAGAGTTCAGGTGTGTGACCACTGAGTGAGATGGACAAGGGTACAGGAGCACCTGCCAGGTCCAGACTGTTGACCTACCCTTTGCCTCCATCCTCATGGATGAGAGTAGGCACATTTCTCTTTGCCTGGAAAAAGAGAGTCTCCTTTGCTTGGGACCACCCAGAGCTGGAGGACAGGGGTCCTCAGGAAGCCCCAGCTCCTGCACTTTGCCCCTGGGCCTTTCTTCTAACAATAGAGGGTGGGGGCAAGCCACAAGGGGTGGGGTGGCCTCGTCCAGGGTAGAGAGGTGGCCTCCATGAGGGTCTGTAGCACATGTGTCTAGGAGGCCTGGGAGGGTAAGAATCTGCTCAGCTTTTACTGGGAACCACCAGGGTGAGGCGTGGATGCTCTGGGCACAGAAATAAGGCCAAGGATGGGAGTGCAGTGGGCCGTGCTTGGCAGGAACCCAGAGCCAGTGGGGCAGGTGCGGAGGAACTGTCCAGCTGGAAGGAGAGAGCCGACGGCCTGTGCCATTCTGAGGCAGGAGGGGCTGTATCATCAAGAGACCTTAGGCTAAGACCCTCATTTTGCTGACCAAGAATGAGTGAAGTTCAGTGAGTTCAGAAGCACATTTTTGCTTTTCTCCCCGAGTCCCTCAAGCATTAGGGCCAGGCTGTGATGGTTAGGGGCAGCTGAGTCTCCAGGCAGAGTTCCTGCTTTCATCTCCTGCTTTTCCATGAGACCTGTGGACTGCTGGGAGCAGGAAGATGTCTGACCACTGTAGGGTCAGCCCCCGGTGAGAAGCTCCTCCCTGGGCTCAGAGGTCAGCCTTTACTCCCTTTCCCCCAGGAGCAAGTGGGGAAAAAAAAAAAAAAAAAAGAAGAAGAGTTTGGAAAAAAGAACAGAATGCTCAGTAAGGTTCAGTTACCTCAGACGTACAGGAGAGAGCCAAAAAGGTGATTGCTATTTTCTTGGACATAAGCCAGCCAACAATGCCTATTTTTCTTTATTTCTCCCTGACCACAAATCTGCCCACCCATCCTGATGACTGACATGTGTCAGAGTGCCTGCTGGCACACACCAGGAGAGAACCCCCTTGCTTGGCCATGGCTCTGGGGGCCAGAGTGGACCCCTGACCAGAGGCAGCCAAGCCCAATTCCCAAGCCAACTCCCAGGGGCCGGGAATTCTGGTGGGAGCAGCCAGTATGCCAAGCTGGACTGAGGGTCCTGGAGGGCAGTTGGGCCAGGAGTCATTATGGGGCTCCTGCAAGAAGGACACATGCAGGAGGAGGGCCCACGCAGCTCCAGAGAAAGCTGGTCAGTGCAGCCCTGATTCCTGCAGGCCCCATTCCCAGCTCCAGCTCCCAGGCACTTCCTGCCTCCAAATTCTGCGAGCTCCTCTTGAACGCCCTCGGGAAACTGTCTGTCTTGAACTAGCTTGAGGCCTGGAGAGCTCTGTGGGAGATCATCTAGAAGACAGCCACCAACAATTCCTCCATCCCCACACGTGCAGGCCACACCTCCCGCAGGAGGGTATCCTGCTCATCTTCTGCTGCGTGACAAACCCACCCAAATTCAGCGATGCAAGACAACTGCCATTTCACTATATTCGTGGATTCTATGAGTCATAAATTAAGATGGGGCAGGGGGCTCATCCGTATCCCACAGCCGCTGGGGTCTCAGCTGAGAAGACTGTCATAGTTGGGTGACTCAACGACTGAAGGCTGGAATCATCTGGAGGCTTTATCACTGGCACGCCTGGCACTTGGGCAGGAAGTCTCACAGGCTGGGCCCCACAGGGACTCAACCTGAGAACCTCGGTATGGTCCCTCCATGCAGCATGAGCTTCTCACAGCACGGTGACTGCCTTCTGGGGAGCATCCTGTGAGAAAGGGAGGGTCCCAAGAAGCCACACAGCCTTTTATGACTCAGTCTCTGGAGTCACACAGCATCACTTGCACCACACTCTGTTGTCAAAGCACTCCCGAGCCACCCTAGAGTCAGGGGAGGGACACAGAGCCCACCTCTCAGTGGGGGCATGTCAGAAAGATTGTGCCATGTTTTAAAACCACCACAGTTTGCCCTCTGACCAAAAATTATTTACAATCATTATTCCCACGTGCAAAATACACTCACCCCCTCGCAAGTCCCTCTCAAAATCTCATCCCATTATGCAGGGGGCTCAGGCCCAAGGGCCAGAATCTTCATCTACATTGGCAGGTAAGGCGCAGGTGAGGCTCCTCAGGTGCAGGTCTCGGTTTGACTCAGGGTGCCTCCTCTTGATCTGGAGACTTGGAGGTGGAAAAGATGAGTTAGCTGCAGCCTGCCACTCAGCATATGATGGAGGGACAGGCATACGATAACCGCCGTCGATACTACCATTCTGCAAGGGCTAAGGGTGAGACACAACACTCACCAGACCCAGCAACTCTAACGTCCAGCTTAACACATGTCAGTGTTCCTTGATTAGGGCCCAGTCCTGCTCCCTGGGACTCGTTCTCTGCGGCTCTGGTTCTCCTCTGTCATCCTTCCTTTCCCGAGGGAATGCCTCTGTTCAGTAGTTCTCTCAGCCTGCTTCCTGCTCACAGAAGTTTGGAGGTCCAAAGGCATCTTTTCATTTCATTCTATGTCCCTTTAAGCCTAACTGATATAATTCTTTTTAAAACTTTGGGGTCTCTTATGTATTAATTTATGAACTCTACTTCTTTAGACAAAAGCCAAACACCCCAAAATCTCTTCAGTGTAACCCATTTTCTACCTGAGCACCATATGAAGCTGCTATGGACACACCTGTTAAATGTTAGAAGCCCTATTGTTTAAAAACGAGGGTCCACAAAGCATGTCCGTAGGAAGGCCTTCCGTGAGGCACCAAATTAAATCTTTCTGAAGTCTTAACAAAAGGTTCTATACCTTGGCCTCATCTTTACCACAAGATGTGCTTTCCTGACAGCACCCTGGATTCGATGTGAGGTCCTTGCTTACTCTGAGACCCCTTTGCTGGCTGGAAAAGTTGGCCCAGGCCCTTTGCATCTCTTCCCAGTGCCACTTGAAAACCAAATAGCTCCTTTATCACTTCATCTCTTTCCTTTCCCCTTTTATTGTGGGCAGCTAGGCAAAGCCAGGTGGACCTTCAGCACCACCTCGGAATCTCCTCAGCCAGATCCATGAGTTCATTACGCATAGCTACTACTTTCCACTTTGCCAAAGCGACAGTTTTGCTACACTTTCTACCACTACCTAATAAAGCTTTCTCTTCCTCCATCTTCCAGTAACATATTCTTTGCCTTCTTTCAAGCCCTGACTGGCAACCTCTTCAAGGTCCATCACGCCTCTGCCCCTGCCCAGTCTCCAACTCAGTGCCACTTGTGGCGTCGCGTGTGCCGGGCGGCACTCCACTCGCAGAATCCGATTGTCTCTTTCTCCTTGGGTCAGCTTCAGCAGTTTGTGTCTTTGTAGGAATTACTCTATTTCATTTAAGTTATCTAAATATTGGTCGGTATTAATGTGCCCTCTTTTATTTTGGATTTTAGTCATTTGAGTCTTCTCTCTTTTTCTTAGTCAATCCACCTAAAGCTTTGTCAATTTTGTTGATCGTTTCAAAGAATAGATTTTTAGTTTCATTATTTTCTCTACTGTTTTTCTATTTTCCATTTCATTTACTTCATTCTAATATGTATTATTTTCTTGCTTCTGCTTGTCTTGGGTTTAGCTTGCTTTTATTTTTCTAGTTTCATAAGGTAGAAGATTATGTTATTGATTTGACAGCTTTCTTTTTTTTTAATGCAGGTGCTTATAGCTGTAAATTTGTCTCTAACCAGTGCTTTTGCTGCATCCCATAAGTTTTGATACGTTGTGTTTTTGTTTTCACTCATCTCAAAATATTTTCCAGTTTCCCTTGTGATTTCTTCTCTGACCAATTTGGTATTTAGGAGTTTGTTACTTAATTTCCATCTCTTTGTGAATTTCCCAAATTTCCTGTTTTTCATTTCTTTGTGCTCAGAGAATGTCTTTTGTATTATTTCAATTCTTTTAAATGTATTTAACCTTCCTTTATGTTCTATCCTCGAGAACAACCTATTTCTACAAGAGAACATGTGTATTTTGCTGTTATGGGGTGGGGTGTTTTTATACATTTCTGTTAGGTTTAGCTGTTTTATAGCATTCTACAAGCCTCCTGTTTCATTGCTGACCTTCTGTGTAGTTATTCTGTCCGTTATTGAAAGTAGGGTGTTGAAGTCTCCAATTCTTATTGGTGAATTGTCCATTTCTACCTTCAATTGTCAGGTTTTACTTCATGTATTTTGGGGCTCCGTTGTTAGGTGCATATATGTTTATAATTGTTATATCTTTTTGATGGATTGACTCTTTTATCATTATATAATGTCCTGTCTCTAGCGACAATTTTTGTCTTAAAGTCTATTTTGCCTGAAGTAGTAAAGCCACTCAGCTCCCTCTTAGTTACATGTTTCCAGGGAATATCTTTTCCCTACTTTTACTGGCAACCTATTTTGTGTCTTTGAATCTAAATGGAATCTCTTGTAGACAACACATAGTTGGATCATGTTTTTTTATCCATTCTGCCAATCTCTGCCTTCTAATTGGAGAGTTTAATCCATTTACATTTAATGAAACTACTGATAAGGAAGGACTTACATCTGTCATTTTGCCATTTGTTTTCTATATGTCTTCTGTCTTTTTTGTTCCTGAATTACTGCCTTTTTTGTGCTAAATAGATATTTTCTAATGTGCCATTTTAATGTCCTGTTGTTTCTTTCGTTACATATTTTTGAGTTATTTTCTTAGTGATTGCCTTGGGGATTACAATTCACATCTTAATTGGTAGCAATTTAGTTTGGATAGCACCAATTTCATTTCAATTGTATAAAAAACTTTGATCCTATATAGCTCCATTTTCTCTCCTTTAAACTGTTACCATAAAACCCCAAACAATCTACATATTCCCAGAAAGAGTAGGAGAGTTTAACAAAGCAGCTGGCTGGAAGATCACGATGTAAAAATATGCTAAATTTTTATATAATAGTTATAAAAGAGATTGAAAATACAATTTAAAAAATACACCATTTGCAATAACAACAGAAACTAAAATAACTAAAACACTGAAGAAAAATTATGCAAAACTTCTATAGAAAAATCATAAAATTTGATTTAAAGACATTTAAACATCTAAATAAGAGAGATAATATACCATGTTTGAGGATTGGAAGATTCAATATCATAAAGTTGTTGATTTCCCCAAATTGATCTACAGATTTAATATAATCCAATTACAACTTCAGCAAGATGTGTGTGTGTGTGTGTGTGTGTGTGTGTGTTACCTGACAAGCTGATTCAAAAATGTATATGGAAAAGAAAAGGGACACGAATAACCAAGATACTCATGAAGAAAAATAGGATGGGAGGATTTGTCCTACCAGATATCAAAA
Source organism: Equus asinus (assembly GCF_041296235.1). Taxonomy (NCBI): domain Eukaryota; kingdom Metazoa; phylum Chordata; class Mammalia; order Perissodactyla; family Equidae; genus Equus; species Equus asinus. The sequence goes on from NC_091797.1 coordinate 100,044,762, forward strand.
CATTTTATAGAACTATAATAAATAAGACACTATGATAATGAGACAGGGACAGACAAAATGACCAGTAGAACAAAACAGAGAATCTGGAAACAGAACCATATGCAACAGTAGCACAGTAAGCAAACAAACACTGTTATTCAAATGGAAAATGTAAGATTGAATCCCAACCTCACACCAAACACAGAAATCAATTCTATGCAGGCATGAGACTAAATGTTAAAAGCAACACTTTCAGTTTTAAAATGAAAACATAGGATGCTATCTTTTTGCTCTTGGGTAGGAAAAATTTTCTTAAGCAAGACATAAAGTACACTAACAATTTTTTAAAAAGAGTGATAAATTCAATTACTTTAAAGTTTAAAACTTCTGTTCATCAAACAACACCATAAAGAAAGTTCCAAAATAATTTACTATAGAAAACTGAGAGAGGACATTTGCACATATATATATATATATATATATATACACACACACACATCATAGACAACAGATGAGCATACTAAACACTTAAAGTTTACTGGCTTAAAAAGCAGTTGCCTTTTGGGGTACTGCCTGGGAGGGAGCCTTCTGGGTGCTATAAATGTTGTTCATCTTGATCTGGGTGTTAGCTACATGGGTGTTATGGTCTGAATGTTTGTGTCCCCCCCAAACTGATACGTTGAAATCCTAATGCGCAATGTGATGGTTTTAGTAGGTGGAGGTTGTGGGAGGTGCTTACGTCATGAGGGTGGAGCCCTCATGAATGCGACTAGTGCCTTATGAAAGAGGCTCCAGAGAGCTCCCTAGCCCCATCCACCACGTGAGGACACAGCCAGAAGGCACCAGCTGGGAACCGAGAAGTGGGCCCTCACCATAAGGTGACTATGCTGGCACCTTCATCTTGTACTCCCCATCCTCCAGGACTGTGAGCAATAAATTTCTGTTGTTTATAAGCCACCCTGTCTGTGGTGTTTTGTTACAGCAGAACGAATGGACTAATACAATGGGTGGGCACGAACATAAAAGTACATTTGTACATCTGAGATGTGTGCCCTATACTACATGCAAGTCATATTTCAATAAAAGTAAACGACTTAGGACACTTAAAATTCAACAAGAGAACAAATGAGCAATTCAACAGGAAAATGGGTAAAAGTGATGAACAAGTATTTCACAGAGCAGGAACCATAAATTGTAATAAGCACATGAAAAGATGCACAACTTCACCAGTAACGGAGGAAACACAAAATCAGAACACAAAATTTGTATTTAGCAAAATACAAGAATTATATCAGTGCCAAGTGTTAGAACATGGATCAACAGAGATCCTTGCGCACTGCTGGTGAGGGTGGGTATTCATGAACAATTTGGCATTTTCCCAAGTGTTTACTTGGTCCGCACCCAGCAGCTCCACTCCTCGATAAATTCTTTTAAGAAACTCTTGCATATGGACTGAGGAGACAGGTACAAAAATGTCCATAGAAGCAGTTAATTAAAGCAAAAAAGTGAACGATTCAAATGTCCATTGACAGGAGCATGAGTAAATCAACTGGAATATTATACAGCGGCGAAAATGAATGAACTACAACTACACAACAACATGGACAAATCTTAGAAGTCATCTTGGCTGTAAGAGGCAAGTCTGAGAAGACCGCACACAGTGTAAAACCATTTTTATAACACTCAAAGACAAGCAAACCAAACAATATACTGTTTAGAGATACCTACATACATGAAAAAATACACATATGTAAAAAGCAGGGGAAACACACAATTCAGGATAGCAGGTGCCTTTGGAGAGAAGGGGATGAGTCACTGGTACTGGGGACATTCTTGGCTTGGGTAGCTGGCTCACAGGTAGTCCTTATGTTATGATGCTTTTAGCTTAATACATGCTCCGTGCTATTGCATGTGTTATCACATATTACATTAAACACATGAAGAGAATAATTGATCTCCTTCAAACTTTCTCATTTGAGACAGGAAGATGTAGAGGAAAGACCTTGATGTGGGTGTTAGTTACAAGGGTGTACACAAATGCCTGAGAACCTGGTTCAAATCCTGGAAAGAGGTCTACACGTGCATTCCTGCATCTCCCTTTCCCATGCCGAGGCGGAAGGGCTCAGAGGGGGCTCGGTGGGATGGGTGGGGAGTGACAAGGCTGGTCACATGCACTCTCCCAGACACCACTCCCCGCCCCTCCACTCCCCCCAGCATGCCCCCACCCCATGGGAGCGGCCCTGCCACCCCCCCCCCCACCCGCTCCACTGCCCCTCCACTGCCTGGTCAGGTGTGCAGTGCCCAGGTCCCCTGGCCGCACACCGAGGGCGAGGGAAGACAGCCAGGCCAGAGACACTTCTGGGTGGACAGGGAACCCCTGGGATGGGGCTGGGTGAGGACCCTGCCCTTCCTCAAGCCATCCAGACAGGGGACACAGAGACACAGCCAGCACCACCAGCTGGGCCTGCTGTGAGCCCCTCCTGAAATAATAAAGCGACATCCACTGAGCGCCTGCCGAACCCTAAGGCCAGTGCAGACACTCTCACCCGGGGATAGTGGGTAAGTACTGATGATGTGGCCACGTGTGCCAGGCACTTTCCTGGACCTTGAGGACACAGAGGGGTCCCTGCCCTGGTGGAAGTCAAATCCAAAGTGGGACAGAGACCAGAGACCCCACAGTCCAGAAGGAATTACAAAGCGTGGCGAGTGCTAGGTAGGAAGACACAGGGGCAGTATGGCGAAGGGCTCTGGGTCAGGGAAGGCCTCTGTGAGACAACAGAAAATCTCTACACTGGTCTCTGCCCCCGGGTCCTGGCACCGGGCCCCTGAAACCCGTGTAATTTCCTGGGTGATAGGAGCGTCTTTTCTTCTAGTGAGGTGACTCCGGGTGGGCTCCCAGATGAGGGCTGCTCACTGGAAAGACCAAGCCATGATTCGAAGCTTGGAATTTTCAGCCCCACTCCCCATTCTCTGGAGAAGGAAAAAGGCCTGAAAATGGAGTTAATGATCGATCATGCCTACTGATGAAGCCTCCATAACATCCCAAAATATGGGGTTTGGAGAGCTTCCAGGCTGGTGAACACATCCACACACGGGGAGGGTGACGCACCCCAAGTGCACGGGGACAGAAGCTCCTGCACTCGTGACCCTCCCAGACCTCGCCCTGTGTATCTCCTCATCTGGCCGTTCGTCCGTGTCCTTTATCATCTCCTTTAATAAACTGGTCAACGTGAGCGTTTCCTGAGCTCTGTGAGCCACTCTAGCAAATTAACCCAACCAAGGAGGAGGACGTGGGAAGCTCCAATCTACAGGTGACAACCTGGGCTAGTGACTGGCCTCTGAAGGGGCGCGCAGTCTTGGGGGACTGAGCCCTTCATCTGCGGCGTCTGGTGCTATCTCCGGGCAGATAACGCCAGATTGGAGTCCAATTCTCCGACACCCTGTTGTTGTGCTTGTTGGTGTGGGGAAAAATCTCCACACATTTGGTGACCAGAAGTGTCAGAAGTGAAGTGTTCTCCATGAAAGGAAAGAAAAACACAGGGAAGAACGACATAGTAGGGGAAAACTGATTTTTTTTCTATATGGAAAGGAAAACACTGAGTTTTACCCTTTAAATCTTCCCAGGAGGGGTATGTGAACTGTGACCTGAAGTGAGGGTGCAGGACACGCAGAGGCCCCACGGTGGGAAGTTGCTGGCATGGTGGGCAAGAGGAGGCGGGTCATGGAGGGGCAGGTCCAAACCTCGGGGTTGTATGGGCACAAAGGACTCCAGGCTCTGCAGGAGTGAGGCAGGAGCCTTTGGAGGATGTCGGGCAGGGCGGGGTCCTACTCAGACTTAGACCTAACAGGCTCGCTCTGAGAGGGCAGGGGCGAAACCTGAGGCTTGGCAGGGATGTGGTGGCTCAGTCCAGGGGGATGGCATGGGACAGAGAAGCACCAGAGTCTGGGGTCACCAGAAGGGCGTGCCAGCTGTGTCGGTGCTGCCAAGAGATCGAAGATGAGGACAGAGAAGTGACCTTTGTTCACAGGGAGGTGGTTAGCCCAACCCGTGGGCTCCCCCTCAGCGCCCTTCACCAGAAATGAGGTCCACCCCCAGGGGCCAATGGTGGTGAGGATGGCCTTGACGTGGAGACCCCAGCCCAGGTGGCAGGAAAAGGGGAGCCCCTGAGGACCCCTGTGTGGGACGGCACGTCCCTCAGAGGCAGCCCTCCCCACTCTGCCTCACGCAGACCCTCTTTTGCCCGCTCTGTGAGAGAGTGAAACACAGAGTGGTTACATGCCCAAGGTTGTGCAGCCACTGGGGGAGAGTCAGGAACCCGGAGTTGTTCCACTGGAAGCCAAGGATGCCCTCAGGGCACGCATAGATGCTGGTGGGCCTTACGCCCCACCTGGGGCCAGGTGGGGGGCTGATGGCCATGGCCTAGACTGGTCAGAGCCACCCCAGGCCAGACATTCTAGGACTGCTGACACTAGGAGAAAGCAAACAGGGTCATTACCAGGTAATGAGCTTATTACTGAGGTCAGACAAGGTCATTACCGGCTAATGAGTTGCCCCCCACACCCACCCCTGGCAGAGCCATCTGCCCCAGGCCAGTTCCCAGGGAACACCTGGGTAGCCAGAGCTGCCAGGAGGCCTGGCCACAATTCCAGGGCCAAGGTGTCCAGCCTCCACAGGAAACCCCAGCCCCCATGATGTCCTCAAGCAGGTCACTTTCCCTCTACGGTGCCTTCTTTAAATGAGGGCCACCTGCAGCTCAGGGTCCAGGCGGCGGGGCCTCCCAGAGTAGATAAACCTGACTCCTACACGCCCTCCCAGCCTCCACCACCTCTACTGCCCTCCCCATCTCCTGGCCAGCAAGGACTCGTCCTGGGCTCTGAGAGGCAGGTAAACTGAGGCAAGGCAACAAGGGCTGCCAGACATCCATGAGGCAGGATGAACTAGCCCAGAACAGTGCCCTGAGCCATGGCCCAAGCCAGACCTACTGGCTTAGTCTACAGAGACCCCACTGCGTGGCCTACACTTTGGGGACCCAAAAGGCACCATAGCTTTCCCTTCCTAAGGGCACAGGGCTGGGCACCAGTAAGCCGGCTTCGTGTGGCCCCCTCCAAAGGCCAGCCCGTCCAGCTGCCAGAGTGGGCAGCGTGGCTGGAGAGGAGGATGGGCAGGCGCCATACATTCTGGAGTCTGAGCCCAGGGCCTGGGCCCACGAGCAGAACGTAGGGCAGCAGCACCCCCTAGACCCTTGGCCCACATCGCCTCCTCTAGGACCAGCTCCCCCACCCCACCCCACCCCACCGGGGTAGCTGGGTTGCTCAGGGCAGACCACACTCCCTGTTCCCCCCAGGGGCCTCCACCCCTCCAGAGGCAGCTCGGAGAACCTGTGGCTTGCGCAGAGGTCCCGTCCCGCTCACCCCTCAGGCCTGCCTGGTGTGCCCCTTCCCCACACAGACCCTCCGAGCCGGCCAAGAACATACTGCCCAGCCAGCTCTGGGGACCTCCACCTGCATCTGCATGTGCCCACTTCCCTGAGAACCAGGTGGGCCTGAACGTGGTGTGCAGACAGCTGTAGAAGCAGCTGAAGCCCACCATGCCCTCAAGCACCCACACCCAACTCCACCTCCTGGGGTCAGGGGAGACCTGGGGATCTGCGTTTCCAGATGCCCCCTGATGACCTTGAAGCTACAGTCACAAGGCTGCTCCTCTCCCGCCTCAGAGGCCATCAGAGCCCCTCAATGTGCAAATCTGGCCTGGCCCTGCCCTCTGAGCTCTGTCCTGCCCTCAGGATCTGGGAAATAAAACCTCCTCTCCAGGTGGCTGCCACGGTTTAATGGCAACAGAGTGCAAAAGTGACAACAGTTAAGTCCCATGGAGTGACTGCCCCCCTGCGCCCAGAGCCCCAGGGTTTTCTCTCCTCCTGGCCCTGCTGAGGCCCGGCACTGTTAATAAGTTAATGAGTGACAAGGTCGCAAATTGCCCACCCTGTCTGCATGGGAGGGCCCACCTGAATGCACAGAGCTGGGCTCGGGGCAGCCCTGGGAGCTGGTGGCCTCCCCACCCCCAGCATGCCTGGCCCCTGGCCCTGGGCACACAGAGGAGGGATGGGGCAGGGAAGGAGCTGGGCCCTGCCCTGGGCCCTTGTCAGCAACTCAGTGCAGGGAGCCGCGGGGCAGGCTGGGCTGTGAGGAGCTTCCAGGAGGAACTAGAAAGCAGGCCTGTGTGTATGTCCCCTGCTGCCCCCAGCTCTGTCCCTTCTTCTTGGCCCGTCCCTTCTGAAGGGACGACATTCACCTCTGCTCTGACCAGCCAGGCTCAGCCAGGGCTCCCCAAGCCATCTCTTCACCTTGAGTCCTCAGCTTCTGCCCAGCCCCTCCACCGATGCAGCCTGGGCCAGGGTCACCACGACCTACTTCTCAACCCTCACTGCATTCGACCTCAGGGACTCAGGGTCTTGCTGACCATACCTGCCTGTTCGCCCCTCACCAACACCTCTGCAGCCCTCCTCAGGACCCATCGGGGTTCCCAGGGCCTCCTTCCCGCTCGGCACTTGCTCCCGTGCTATCCATCTTCTCCACGCCCATGGCTGTGGGACCCTTTACCACGAGCCACGACCCCACATCTGCAGCGGTTGCAGGAACCTGAACTCCTCACTGCAAAAGCTCTGTTCATCTCACACCCCCTCCACCAGTCTCAACAGTCAGAGACGCCGAAACTCCCACCCTTTGTCGGCCCACAGCTGCTGCCCTGGCAGCACCCTCACCCCTCCCGGCTCTCACATCCACACCTGCTGGTCGGCAAACCTGGAGTCTCGCCTGCGCCCTTTCCCACCCTCCCAGCCTCCCTGCTGCCCCCTCCTGGGGAGCATAGGGGCCTCCTTCATTTCACAGGTGAGGCTCAGATGTCCGGCTCACACGCCCTGGCTCCAGCAGGCCTGGGGAAGGAATCCAAGGCTCCAAGGCTCTCCTGTCTGCAGTATTTTAATTACTGGAGGAGGGGCGGGGGTGCGGTAACGAGGCTCTAGGGACCAGCAGAGCCAGATGCTGGAGCTCCCAGATGGCCAGGTGACTCAGCAAGGACGGGGGATGTGGGGGGGTGCATGCTGAGGGCTTGACAGTGTGCTAAATTCTCACCTCCTGCACCTTCCAGAGAGACTGGCTGCAAGGAACGAATGAGTGAATGAATGAAGGAACAAATAGAGGGGACCCTGGCCTCTTTACCGTGGCCTGGGGCCAGGGCTGCCCAAGAACAGGGTCGACAGCACCTCCAATCTCGCGCACACACACATACACACATGGAGGCTAGGCCCCTGTGGGTCCTGGGGACACAGGTCCCAGTGGCCGCCCTGCTGTCTCCCTTCTCAGCCCAGCCTGGATCCATGCCAGGACCCCCTCCACACAATTTGCTGGGGAGGCCCCAGAGTCTTAACTAGGCCCTCGAATGCAGTGAGAACAACATGTGGGTGGGGGATGCTGGCCTCCAGAGGGGCCCATGGCACACCACCCACAGCCCTGTGATGGGCAGCGGCAGCACTGTGCAGGCAAAGGCCCCAGGGTGCAGTGGTGAGGGGCTCCCACAGAAGGTGAAAAGATGGCAGGGACTGGAAAGTCAGCAGGGATGGTCATGAGGGCCTGGAATGCCAGGCCAAGGAGGTGGAGAGGTTGGCTAGGGTGGGTGGCCCACTCAGGACCCTCAGCTCCAGACTCATTTGCCCATCTGCTCCTTCATCCAACACCCAGCATGCTTAGCACCACTGAGTACCTGGTGACCCAGCCCTGTGCTCAGACCCCACTGTGGATGGAGGTGGACACAGAACAGAGAGCCATTTAACCATGACCGTAAGGGGCGCTGTGGGGAGGGGCCTGAGCTTCCTGGGTGGGGGGCAGTCAAGGATGGCTGTGCTGGAGAAGTGGGACAGTGGGAGGCGCCAGGCGATTGAGGGGTCATTCCAGGCGACAAGAACAGCCTAAGCAAAGGCCCAGAGGGGTGAAGAAGGTCATTGGGTTAGAGGAGGTGAAAGAAGACCTGGCTGGGACACAGGCCGTGAGATGGGCCAGGACCTCCGCAGCCTCCCGAGGGCAGGGTCGCCGAGAGGAACCGAGCACCCTGCATAGCCTGAACGGAGGGGCAGAAGCGCGTGCGTGGAGACGCCTGTAACCAGGGCGTCCTGAAGCTGTGTGTGGACGGCAGGGGACGGAGTGGGGAGATGATAGTGGCCTGGACCATGGTATGGACGGAGGGGCCCCAGCCAGCGATGAGGGCTGTCTGCCTTCCCCTGACTGGGATGGCGACAGTAGCTTGCAGCAGAGGATGTAAGCTCGGTTCCCGACTCTGGTTTGGGCGCCTGGGCTCCACGTCCTGTCACCTCTGCCCAGAAGCTAGTCCAAGCCCCTCCTTGAGACCCACGACAGCGCGGTCCCCGCGGGCAAGTCCAGCACACTCAAGCCTGCCGGCGGCGCCCCCCATAATACCCAAGCGCCCTGGCCCGGCCCTGCAGGGGTTCCCCAGGCCCCAGGGCAGACCCCCTGAGGCCTCGGTCGTTCCCACAGCGGTCCCGGGGGCCCTCTCCACAGCGCGTCGCTCGGGCCCAGCGGTCGCTAGGCTGCAGGCTGGGGCTCCCAGACAGGCCGAGCGCTGGTGGCGGTGGCGGCGGCGCGGATGGCAGCTGAGCCCGGACGCCAGTGGGCCCAGGCGCGCAGCGCGTACGGCGCCAGCGAGGCCCTGCGGCGCGCCGCCGGCCGCCGGCGGGACCTCGGGCCGCAGCCCAACGGGCCGGGAGCCGAAGAAGCCCGCGCCCCGGGCAGCCTGGCCCGCCTGCGGGGCCAACTCCGGGCCGAGGCGGCGGCGCGGGCCGACGCGCCCCGGCTGCTGCGGCTGGTGGAGCGCGCGGGGGCGGCGGCGGCGGGGGCCGGGGCGCGGGCGGACGCGCGCAGCCGCGCCTCGGTGTGCTCGGTGTGCGGGGAGCCGCGCGGCGGGGCCACCTACCCGGCGGGCGTCCTGGAGGTGAGCGAGCGGCGGCTGCAGGAGGGCCTGGCGGCCGTGCGCGCCGAGCTGGGCGCGGGGCTCGCGGCGCTGCGCGCGGAGCTGCGGGAGGAGCTGGACGCCCTGCGCGCGCTGCCGCCGCCGCCCGCCCGCCGCGAGCCCCGCGCCGCCCCCCGCGGCCCGGCCCTGCTGCGGGCGCTCGGCACCGTGAACGCCCTGGCCGCGGTCGCGAGGCCCGCCGCCGCCTCCGCCGCCCCGGACGGTCCCGCCGACGGCGGCGCCAACCGGGCCCCGGCCCGGAAGAACCTGAAGAAGACGCCGGTGCCGCCCGGGGCGCCGCAGGGCGGCGGGGACTGAGCCGGCCGCGCCGAGGGGGCCTGGGGCGAGGTGCTCCTGGAGGCGCCGCCCCCGGCCGGAGGAGCAAGGGGACAGATCCGCCCCCGCGTGGAGCGTGGCTCGGAGAGAGGGGTCCTTGGACGCGCCAGCTGGTGCTCCGGTGTTGGGGTGTAGGCGGCAGGACAGAGCGGGCTGGGGCCGCCGGGATCGCGTCCGCGAGGTGCGGGTGGCTCCGCACAGCCGGCGATCACCACTGGAGACCGAGCCTGGGGGCTGGGTGGGGGGAAGCCCCTTTGGGCCTTAAAGCCGGGGAAGTGTCTGGCCCAGGGGTATGTCAGCCTCAGTGAGGGCACGGGGCGGGGTGAGCCTAAGCGTCTGCGGCCCGGCGGGACGACTCTGCCTCACGGGAGGAGGTTGCGGGTTGTTTTTTCTTTTAAGGGTCTGGCGAGGAGGCAGGGATTTCACGCACTGGGATAGAATGTGATCCCACCCCAAGCAACAGACGCCTGGGACACGTGGGCTGTGGGGACCTCGTCACCTGACACAGCCTCAGTCAGGACAGTGTCACCCGGATGGATACACAGCCACATTCCACGGGACATCAACGGGACAGCAGCTTCGCTCTATCCGCCGGACTCATCCTCCCACTGGACAGCGTTGCCTGGACACGGCTGCCCCTAGTCAGCGTCTCTTGGACTCTTAGCTTCGCTTTGGACAGTGATAACAAGGACACTTACCCCTTCACTGGGCCTCTCCACAGGCAGTCACCTGGACACTAGTATCTCTCCAGAAAGTGGTACCCTACACTCAGACTCTGCAGCGTGACTTCCCAGTGTCACTTGGGCACCGTTTCGCCTCGTTTCGCCTTTCATTGGCTGTTCCTGTCACCAGGACCCGCTCAGCCGAGCCTGGAAGCAGCAGCTTCTCCGGCCTGGCCTCGCGGAAAAGTCAGCTGGAGGCATCATTGAACCACAGGCAGTGTCCCAGGGCCCGTCAGCCAGTGGTTTTTAAAATAAAACGTGTAATCTTCTGCTTCAGCAGGTGGCCGTTCTAAGGCCTGCTAGCTTTTCTCCTTCTGTCTTACCAGGGGATTTAGACATACTGTGAAGGTTGGGAGATGGGGTGCCTTCTCCCTCTCAGAGGGGTCCGGGGAGGTCTGGGGTTACGCCTGGCGGTCTGGGACTGGCTGTGGTGGGGTAGGGGAAGGTCAGTCAGGGGAGTCCTGGTTGTATATGGACAGGCCCACCGAGGCCTTGGTGGGTTACAGCAGGAATCCCGCTTCCGTGGGGGAGGCAGTGCGCCCCAGACCCCTCCCCCCGCCAGCCACATGAGGCCAAGCTCACTCCGTGTACCGTTTATTGCAGGAGCAGGGTCGCGTCTGGATCCTAGGGGCCCGGCTGGAGGCACAGGCTGAGCGCCAGGCCCAGCAGAGCCCCGCGCACGCGGGCCAGGCGGGGAGCGGGGGCCGGGGCTGCCCCGCGGACGGAGGCGCCAGGAGAGGCCGAGACCCTGCGCCCCCCGAGAGGCTGCTGCGGGCGGAAGTTCTCTGTGAGCGGCGCGGGCTGCGAGCCTGGGGGCCCGGCCTGGGGCACCGACTGGAACTGGGCCACCTGAGGGTGCGGGGCAGAGCCGGTCAAGAACGGCGGCCGGGCGGCGGGCAGCCCCGCCCAGGGAAGGCGCGGCGGCCCCACCTGCGCGCGCCCGATGGGCACCGCGTCCTCGAAGACCGTCCAGAGCACGGCGGGCTCGCAGCCGGGCGTGGTCAGCGACCCCGAGTAGCGATAGTAGCGCGAGAGGCCGGAGGCGCCGGGCAGCAGCGAGGCCAGCGGGAAGGTGGACGCCAGATCCACGGAGACCCCTGGGGGGAGTGGCGGCGGGGTTGGAACTGGACTCCCTGTGCCCAACGCCCCGGCCCCCAGCACCCCTAGCCCAGGTGGGACCCGGCGCTCCTCACCGCGCGCAGACACGTTTTTCAGGCCCGACACAAGGGCCGAGAAGTTGGCGTTGTCAGAGTCCTGCTCCTGGGGAGGGGCTCCAAGTGAGAGGAGCTCTGAGTGGGGGTCTCCAAAGGGGGAACTCTGAGGGAGTCTGAGGGAGTCTGGGGGAGCCTCTAAGTGGGAGGAGGGTAGACTCCCAGTGCGGGGGATCTGGGAGATCTGCTGGGGAGAGGAGGATCCCCCTACCCCGACCCTGCAGATCAACTACGTCCCACTGGCCCCATCCTCCCACAGAACCCTTTAAACCCTACAGACCCCGGAACCCCCTCTACTCCACCACAAACTCCACAGTCCCACCCTGCCCCCGCTGCAGACCCCAGTTGACCCCCTTTCTGGGAAGCACACAGAGTCACACAGCCCCTCCCTCCCTCACAGTGAGGAGTCACAGGGCCCCTCCCTCACCGCCAAGAACACGGCCAGCACTGCCAGCCCATCAGGGTGACCTCGAGCCTCCCCCATGCTCTGGTACCGCGTGTTCATGTGGACCGCGTGCATCTGGGGAGGCACAGACCATGGGAGGTACCCAGCCGCCCCCACCATGCACCCCCTGGCCTCCATAGGCCACTCCCGCCACCCTACCCCATGCCTGAGCCCACCTCCATGGGGCGGCGCTGCCCGTCCAGGCTGTGCTCTGAGCCTGCTCGCCCAGGGCCCCCCCAGTGGAAGTGTAGCTGCAGTGCACGGTAGGCAGGTAGTGGCAGCCCAGCACCCTGCATCTCCAGGCGGCTCTGCGGGCCAGTGTCCACGTGGAGCAGCACTGAGGGCGAGGAAGCACATGAGACCCTTCCCTTCCCCCCACCTACCCGCCTTTGTGCCATTAGGGCACAGGGTTCAAGCAAAGGTCCCCCCGGGACAGCCTGCTCCCTGGCTGGGCCTCCATAGAACTAGGACACAGTCCAGGCCCTCTGCTGGTCAGTGGGGAGGGGCTCCACAGACTGCAGTGGAAACCCCTACCCTGCATGGCAGGGAGAGGGTGGCCCTCCTGGGGCAGGAGTCCTGACCCAAGGCAGCTAAGTGTGATTGTAGGGGCTTGTGACTACTCCCGGGCACCCTGGTGCTGTGGGGAGTTCTGACTTGTAGGTATGTCCTGACTCCTGGTCCTCAGGGGCAATGGCCGATTCCTATTGGTAGGGAGCTTCCTGACCCATGTAAGGGAGGTCTTTGACCCCTGTTTAGTGTCTCATCTCTTTTGGAGGGGTCCTGATCCCCGTGTGTGTAAGGGAGTTCCCGCTCAATGCAAGGGGTTCCTGCCCCTGTCTTTGGGAGGTCCTGAGCCCAGGGTGCTGACCTGTATGGCCATCATTCTCCAGAGTCCATGGGCCCGGAGGTGCTGAGTCGTAGCCATGAAAGATGAAAGGTCTGAGGGTGAGGTCCCGCTGGACCAGGTGAAGGTCAATGTTGATGGGAGACTGGGCTGGACCCCCACAGGCAGGGGCTATCTCCTTCCAGTGGGTGGGGCCTGAGGGAACAAGGCCTGGGGTCTGTAGGTGGGTGGTCAGGGAGGCAACTTGGGGGTGCACAGAGGAAGGTGGCCTCTCCCTCCCTCCCACACATACCCAGAGACTAGCCAGCTTCTCCCTCCACCCCCACGGACAGGTCACAAGTGGCACCTCCCCCCACCCTGGCCAAGCCACCGGTTTGCAACACTCTCACCCAGGCAGGCACCACCTGACCTAGGCCACACTTGACAGTCACCTATAGGTGACTGCCCCACAGGAACGAGGATGGAAGGGTCTCCTGGCACACGGCCACACATTCACAGTGGGGACTTCCACCACCTGCACACACATGGGCTGACCACACTGACAGGCTTACAGGCCCCGCCTGATAGGAGCAGCTTTGCACACACAGCAGGACTGGAGATCACAGCAGCCATGGACCCGGACACACATGCAGAGGGACAGTCACATGCACACTGCCTTGTGCTACTGTGGCCCAGGACTATCAAGAGAAACCTGCAGAGACCACAGAAGAGCCTCGTGCAGACCACCTTTTGACCACATTTGTACCAGACTGTCTAGTGGCCACAGGACACAGACCAATTGCACACAGCCTCACATGACACTCTGTCCTCACCACACTTTGGGTCCTGGGAGTCATAGCACCAGGCTCCTGTGGAGAGAGGGAAGGGATTGAGCTGAGGAGCCATTTGGGCCCTCTCCCAGCTCCATCCCATTCAGGGTTCAAGAATAGGAGGGGACAGCTTAGGCCAGGGGAAGCCAGTGCAGACCCTGCTCTCCTGTTGCCCCAACTCCAGTAACTCCTTCCTAAAAGAACCCCCCACCCCCACCCCAGTAGCAGGGCCTCAGGCGGAGAAGAAGGGTGGGGAGGTGCGGTAGACTCAAGATGGGCAGAGTCCCGGTGCTCACCCTCGGAGTCCGCATCCACAACCAGCAGCAATGCGAGGAAGGAGAGCTTGAGGGCAAGGAAGGTGAGTGCAGAGCCCCGAGACAACATGCTGCAGCAGCTGCAACTCCAGAGGACTGGAAAGTGCTGGAGGACGGCAGGACGAGGCAGCTGTATATTTATTAGTGGGGTGGGCTAGGGGCGTGGCTAAGTCCTGTTGGCTCACAGGTCAGCCACTGCAGAGGACATATGGGGGGGGGGGGGCACCCAGACAGGGCCAGCACAGGGAAGAGAGAGCTCCGAGCTCACCAGGCACATGCTGTGACCCCAGGGCCGCAGCTGCATGCCAGCAACAATCGTTGGCATTTACGGCTGCTAAACGTTCTACACGGGACCCCCTAATTAATCCTGGGGGGTGGGGTCTATTATGCTCACTTAAAGATGAAGAAATGGAGGATGGGAACCAGGAGTGACATGCAAAGGCAACCAGCAAGGACGGAAGTTCAAGGGGGAGACCACCTTGGATCTCAGTGCCCTTGACTTGTGGGGCCGGGTTTAAGGAGGGCATGGGAGGGCACCTCTCCTCTCCTCTGGGACCCCCCCAAAAACTACAGCCTTGCTTTTACTGGGGCTCTCCTGCAGACCTGGGATGAGATGGAGCCCTGCTCCAGGCCTGCCCTTCTTTGGGGGACCACCTCACCAGTGGGTCTCCAGGAAGCTGCATCCCACCCCCATTGCCCTGCCTGGCTCAGGCTGGGACTCCGCTTCCGCAGCAGCTCCGGAGGCCCTGAGGGCTCTGGCGTCCAGCAGACCCCATGCTGTGGCCCGAGCCTCAGTTTGCTCTCCTGGAAAGTGGGGATCTGTTATCTCCACCTCTTGGTGTGGCCAGGAGAAAAGACGCCACCGTCCAGAAAGAGCTCAGCAGCCGGGTGCTGGTGTGCCGGTGGCGACCGTAAGCACAACTGGGCCTGCGGGTTGAGGATGCCAGAGGTAGGGAGAACACCTCTGCACCTGGCGCCTTTTCCCAATCCCGAGGCCTGGGCTCCTCCCACTTGGGGGAAGGGAGGCGGCCCCTCCCTGGCAGCTGATGGCGACCAGGGGCTCAGGACCACCCTCAGCCATGCAGATGTGTTCAGGAATGAGGGGCTGCCTCCTCAAAATTCCTATCCTGGCTGAGAAACTCCCTGGTTCCTTTTCTAACCCCGACCACCCCTCACCCATCTGACTGCTGCACTCCCCCAGCTGGGCTGACAGCCAGGATGGTGGGTTAGGAAGGCAAGCACGAGGATCTGCCCAAGGTTGAGTCCTCTGGGTGCCCTCTTGTGCCCAAATCACAAATTGGGAAATTATTGGAAGGACCACTGCTGGAGAACTGAAAGGACAGGGGGGTCTCAGAGCCCTGTGCCTGCCCTTGGCTTCCACAGATGACCCACCTCCTCCATCCACCCATCTCCGCACCTGTGCCTCGGTGGCAACTTGGCGGGAGCCTCCCACCCCAGCTTGGGTCACACCAAGGACTGACCACGCCTCCTCCAGAACATAAATTTATTTGGCATTTGGATGAAATGGTTCTCACAGCATCTTAAGAAAAGGATTAGTGCCAACCCAACCAAAAATAAACCCAAACTAAAAACCCTTAGTGAAAGGAAAACATAAAGAATAGGCATTGAGACAATGTACAGTATTGACTCCCACCTCCACCAGGCAGGTCAGGTCCTGAGGGAGGGGTGCCCTCCCAAGAGCCTGTCCTGTCCCTCCAGGGGCCCAGTGTGCATGGGGCAGGGGTGCCCTTCTCCCACAGGAGCACAAGAGTCTCAGCCAGGGCTGGCCTCAGGATTCTTCACCAGGCCATGGAGCACAACCAGATCTTACAAAGGGCAGCGACTGGACAGAGCAGACCCCAGCTCTCCTCCTGCTCCCCGCACAACCGCCCTCCAGCAGAGCTGAGCTCCCGGGGCACCAACTCCTGGAGATGCAGCAGGCAGCAGGCAGGTCTGGAGCAGCACTGCACACAGGCCTTCTGCTCAGCCTAAGGATGCCAGTAGGCTGAGCAACGTTGGACAGAACCCTGGCCAGTCCAGAACAGGCCCACCCTCTACAGCCCTCATGGTCTGCTTCAGGCCACCCCTTCCTCCTGCATGCCTGACTGGCCCCAGCAGTCCTTCAGTCCCCAAAAGAAGTTCCCCAGTCCCACACATCTCATGCCAGCTGCCCTGTCCTGTACACATAGTGTTGAGGCCTGGGCCAGACACGGGGGGGCTGGGAGGGACCCTGAGCTGTTGGGGCCAGGCCCCAGTGGAGCTCCATTAGGGTAATCAGTCCAAAGCAGGCACGCTCAGGACTCTCACTTGGCACCCACAAGGCCTGTGCCCAGTACACACTCGAGGCATGACACACTTCCTGCTTTGTCTTCAGCAGCCAGCGTGGGCACATGTGCCCAGGACGCCATTCTCAATGAAGGACCAGCCCTTTAGCAAGGGGCGTGAGGCCTGCCTCCAGCACTCGACTCCTGCAGGCCAAGCCCAAGGACAGGCAGTTCAATGACAAAACTCACACCTCTGGCCAGCTCTAGGGACAAAAGTCAGGTCTGTGGGGCAACTCAAGAATCTCATTCCATACTGGAAGAACAAAGCAGGTTTCCAAGCAGAGAGTGCGAGAACATGCCTAGAACTGGGCAGTGCCACCGAGGTGTGTCACCACAGCACCACAGAAGCACCCACTTCAAGTCAATGATCCCCTTGCTGCACGTTGGTCTGCAAGGGGGCTCAGGAACAGGGCTCCAGGTTCTGAGACAAGGGGCAGAGACGAAGATCTGGTCACGCCTCAGTGCCACCCAAGAGGCTATGGCCGGCCTGGGAAAGTGGGGCCCCATGTTCGAATTCCTGTTTACCGCCACCACTTGGACACACACAGATACACACAGACATAGACACACACACACACACAAAGGAAGAGATCCAAACATTCAACATAGAAAAGATATGGATGTGCTAAAAATCGCACAGAACCCGCTTAATCTCCAAACCTCAGAAACGGTAAAAGCCCCGTGTCAGGAGACAAGACCACTGCCCAGGAACAGGCATCAGGGTCCCTCGGTCAAAAGGCCCCCGGGCAGGGCACCCAGCACCCTGCGCTGCTGAGGACGGGAAGGTGGCATGCGGTCACAGGGCACTTGGTTCCAGTGGTGGCGGTGGTGTGCAAGAAGTGGACTTTCAGGAGATGGACACGGCCCAGAACCTACTTTCAGCCACCCCCCCCCTAAGGAAACAACCTTTTATGGCACAAATAAGGTGGAATGGTGGCAGGCCAGCCCCAGGGGCAAACTCAACAGGAGGGGCTCCAGGGCTCCAGAGGGTAGCAGACAGGAGCCAGCTTTGCTCCCAAGCCCCAGCAGAGGATCCAGGGCCAGGACACTCATGCATGGCCAAGGGCCTTGGTCCAGCTCCAGAGCCACCTCCTGGGGGAGCCATGCACAGTAATGCTGGGGAGAAAACTGAAGGGGCCGGGCCAGGGCCTCCTGGCACAGAACTGGGCTTTGCAGAGCCACCTGGAAAGACAGAGTGGAGAGTTCAAACTCCTTCAGGCTCCCTTTCCCAGGGCCTCGGGCAACAGAGACCCAGGCCAGGCCCCAGCCTGGGACAGGGTCACCCTCAATGTTCACAGCTGGACTCGTGGAAAGCCACCCCCAGAGCAGCCACTGGAGCAACCTCCAAGGCCATCTGCCCTGCAGCAGACCAGTCCACCGCCCAGACGATACTGACAGTCCACAAATACCCTGGCGCCCAGAAGTGCCCTCCAGAGCAGTGGCCAGAGAGGTGCACTGTGGCCGTCCTGGGTGGGCAGCAGACTCCTCTGGATGGCATGCTGCAGCAAGCCAGCCCACCAAAGCTGGGAAGGCTGGGTGTGGCTAGGCCCCCGCCCAGGCCCACACCACCTTCTTTGTTCCCTACTTCTCAAACATATAGTTTGAACAAACTTTGTCATTCTTCTGCCGCTTAAAAAGGACAGTGACCCAAAGCTATGCATGTCTTTGAAGCCCTGAAGGAGACTGGGTGCAGGCGCTCGCTCCCTCAGGAGGTGGCGTGGTCTCCATGTGCACCCGCATGCTGTGAGTGAGTGTGTGCTGCAGTTGGGTCCAGGCTCACTCAGAGGCCCCTCAAGTCTCCACGGGGATCGGTGTTTTCTTCACAGCAAATGGATGCTCCCCGCCCGTCGGGGCTGAGGGCCGGGCCGTCCTCTACACCACGGTATTGAGGGAACTGCGGCTGTGGTGGCCACCCCCTGGCAGTGCCTCTGTGGCCGAGGTGCTCCCACTCTGCGTGGGGTCAGGGGGCACAAGTAGGGCGCTGCTGCTGTCGGCTGAGTCTTCCAGGTCTGCCAGAGGGGCCCCTGTGGCGGGCAGAGGCTGTTCCAGGCACCGTGATGAGGCACCTTCACCGCCACCATCCCCTGGGGTTGGTGGGGCAGCCTCTGCTGGCTCAAAGGCATCGTCGTCTGCAGGAGGAGACAGAGGGTGTCAGAAGGGCAGTGGGCCTGGAATAGGGAAAAAGGGTTGGCTGGACAGAACCAGGGGACAGTTCTCTTGCCTGAATGTTCCCCCTCCTGCTGTAGGGGGCGGGGGAGATACCCACCCCGACCAGGCCATGCTGGGCTTGCCCCTTACCATCCCACTGTGGGGGGCTGCCATGGTACATGGTACAGGGGGGCAGCAGTGAACAAACCACAGTGTGTATTGAGGGGGACATGCTTTGATAGAGTCACCAGAACAAAGGGAGGGAAGGGGAGAAACCCTCTCAGATTCAGTGGGGGTCAAAGCAGGACTCAAGGGGCATTAGGGAGTTACTGGGCTGGGGGCGGACAGGTCAACAGAGTGTGCGCAGCCTCCAGGCCAGGAGCTGAGGCTGGAATACGGGGATGAGAGGGTGGGACAGAGGGCCAGAGTAGGCAGCCCCGCAAAAACAGGGGGCCTGCAGAAAGCTCTGGTTTGAGGGAGGCCTGTGGCAGCCCACTCCCTTCAGGCTGCCTGCTCCCTATTACCTACCACAGGCTCTCTCTGAAAGCTCGGGGCACAAGGGCCCAGGACGTGCACCCCCTGGCCACTCCCCATGGTCCCAGCCATCCTGCTGCCCTGCCCTGCGAAGCATCTCCTCCCCTGCAGCCTGGTCATGGAGGCATGTGGGACCTGTGGTCCCCTAGCTGCATCCCTGGCAGGAAGCTCATTCTACCCTGGCGCCCTGACCACAGACTATGACAACCTGTGCCCCAAGGGCAGGGTCAAATCCAAGTCTTTCCCACCCTCAAAGACCACAGAGGAGCCATTTGAGTTGAACACACATGACCAAGAGAACGGGAGTGCTGCTCTTGCGATGCCCATTCTGCTGAGGGTGTGGGCACGAAAGGGGCCAGCCATTCTGGGGCGGGCACTGCCCTCCATCATACAGCAGGGGGGCATGTGTGTGCAGGTGCATGTACGTTAGAGGGTGTAGCACACAGGGAAACAGGATAGGACACCTGCAATGCACACCAGGCACAGGGACAGCCAGGCAAAGGGCGAGGCACCTGCCACTCCTCTTGTGCTACACAGCCCTGTGAGGATCTTCTGCAGTACCAGAGGGCCAAGACTTGAGTCATCAGCCCAACATCACAGAACCAACACTTTCTTTCCACTTCAGAGCTGCCCCCCAACATGAGAGAATGTCATGATGGCGACGACTCAGCTCACCACACGGGCACATGTGTCTTTACAGCCCAGTGGTGTGCTCTGGAAGGACCTCGCCCCTGCAGCTCTGGCCAGGAGGCTCTGGGCCAGCCCCGTACCTACGACCGCCAGCGCCTGGTTCCCCAGCTCTGCACAGAGCCCTGCTGAGGGTGCCCCAAAGGCTGCTGGCTCACAGGCACAGCACACGTGCTCACAGGAGAAAGGCAATGGGCAGGGTGACCACCACCACTGCTCATCTGCACCTGCAGCCCTGGAAAGAGGCCGCTCATCAACAGTGGTTCCACCATAAAGGGGAAACCAGAGAGAGAGGAGAATGCCGGAAAGGAGCAGGGCTTCACAGTCCTCTCGACTGGGGAGGACGCTGGGCCTCCGGTCCCACATGCTGGATGACTGTTGACAGGCTACTCCCTCTCCCTGGGTGGGTGGGGAAGGGAGCACCTGCAGGGTCGTAGAACACGCTGTCGGGGTTGATGGAGGCCTCATAGGGTGGCGGTGGGTCATCTGGCTGGTCGATGTCGGGGTACTTGTATGCAGTGTAGGGAGGTGGAGGGTCATGGAAGTGGAAAGTCCCCCCTTCTCCATCGTCAGAAAGGTGTAGCGGTGTGAGGCCTGTGCCAAACCCATCCGGGCCATAATCAAAGCCGGGGATCCTCCGGCCGAGGTTGAAGTGGTGCACTGGGCAATAAAAGTGGAAACAAGCAAGAGAGCCATGTCACTCAGAGGCGCGGTGCTCGGCTCCTGAGCCACCCACACCTCCTGAGGCTGATCTGCCACCCCAGGCCCAGGGTGCCAGACATCCTGACTGTCATGTTCCTATGCCCAGCTGCCCCCTAGGCACAATCACCTGAGAAGCCCGACTTGCCCTGAATCTCCTGCCCAGTCCCCCTCCTTCAGTGCCTGCCTGCCCTTCACCCACATGCAGCCTGTGTTAAGGTCTGCCTCTTCTGCTGCCCGGTTTCAGCTCTGCCCACTGCGCCCCAGCCCTCACCACACCCCTCGAGCTCTAACATGTTTCTGGGTGTCTAGCCCATGATGGCCTCAGAGTTCTGCTCACCCTGCAGCTCAGTAAGAAGTGAGGAGAGTCTCGGAAAAACGTTGCTGGACCACAGTGACATGGGGCCCTCACACCTGACCTGGCAGCCCCAGGAGGCACTAGGGCCCCTAACCACAGCCAGCGCAGTCCTGTGGCATTCCTGCCACCTCAATTCTGAACCATTCCCAGCCTGTGTGCACCTGTTATGCCCCTCCCCACACGGGACCAGGGAGCCCCAGCTTGCTCACTGAGACCACGGGTGATTTCAGCAGCTCTCTTGGGGGGTGGGATGCTACAGAAAACTTGGGCTGAGGAGGGTGAGCCATACTCTCTACACTGCCTAATGGCCATGGGCATCTGCCACTCCTTCTCTGGCAGGTCACCTCCTGGCAGGTGGCCCACACTCATGGCCTAGGCTTTTGGAAAAGGTATCATCATCGTCTGAATACACAGTGGCTGCCCTTCGCTGGGAAGAGCAGCTGGCACTGTGACTGCACTCCCCCCTCCACATGTCCACGGTCTCTGATCTTGGGTCCCGGGGACAGCACTTCCAGTTCCCCAGACCAGCAGCAGGTGAGAAGGTGGGGCAAGGACACCCTGGGGCACCTTCCGTCAATGTCCTCTCCTTCCTCCCTGCCCTATTCCTGCTTCCTATGCCTCCTGCAAGGGGACATAGCCCAAGGCAAGGCCTCCACGGTGGCATCATAGGCAGGGGCTGGAGCACTCACGATTTGCTCCGATGAGGGACTCGATGCGTTCCCGGCGCCTCTGGCGCAGCCGGTGGACCATGAAAAGCAGCAGGGACAGGATGAGGAAGGAGGAGATGCAGCTAACTATCAGACGCATCCCACTGGCCATGGAGTCGAACAAGCTGTTGCCGTCTGTTAGGAGCAAAGGAAGGAAACTTGCCACTCCTAGAAAAGGAGGTCCCGAGCCCCAGGGGTTCAGCACTACAAGGCAGCCACAGCCTCCACCACTAGGCCAACTATGTGGATGAGGCACACTCGCTTCCCAATTCCCTGCACTGGGCAGGACTGGGACAGATGGCAGAAACAAACAGCTCAAAATCAGGAACACTAAACATCATAGGAGAGAAGCAAATTGTGGGCCAGTAAAAATGTTTCCATACAACAGGCCTGTCAGGTGCCCTCCTGGTGTCATGGGGGCCCGGTCCCCAGACAGGCCACCTGGCCTCCCCCTGGCTGATTTGTGTTGGGTGGCTGGGTGCCTTCCTTCAGGAGCTGCAGGCCTCGGACGTCTGCTGTGTGCAAATGCCCACAACTATCGGTGAGCAAGGAAGACGTTGTCCCCCACGATCAGCATTTCTAAGGAAGCAAGCAAGAACGGCTCTGCATGCCAAGGGAGCGAGCAGCGACCCTCTGTAGAGGCCGCACACCCTTCTTCTGGTGCCGAGCACGCTCCTTCCTGCTCGACAGGCTGATCTGAGTGTCAGGAAGACATGCCAAGGACGAAATGTCAACGTCCCTGTCCTCGCTGAGCTTACATGTGTGTGAGAGACGGACAAGACCACCATATGTGAGTCTAAAATTGCGAGAAGTACCAGAACACAAGGGGGCACGACAAAGGGATCAAAAGCAAAGGAGACATGTGTCCTGTGGGGCGGCCACGGGGAGGGCTGAGGGCAGGGGAAACGGCGGACAGTGGGCCGGGGCTGCGTCTCCGAGTTTGATTCTCACAGGACGCACCGGGAAGCACCTGGGCATTTGGAGTGGGGAGGGACGCCTCCTGCGTGGGCCTGGCTCAGGCAGCGCTGCGTGCAGGAAGCACTGCAGGGGAGAAGCGGGGGAGTGTCGGAGAGCCAGTGTGGGGACACCTGCAGCATCCAGGCGAGGGAGTGACAGTGGCCTGCGTGGGGTGGTGACAGGGAGAAGTGACAGCACGGGGTCCATTTTGGACTTGGATTTACATGCTTCACTAACGGACTGGGGAGGGGTTGGTTAAGACCTGCTGGGCTGCTGCGTGGACCGCTGGGGAAGGACTGTCAGCCCAGGTCTCATGCATAAATGAGACCCCACTGCAGCTGTGAAAGAGTCCCGTTACCTCAACCCTTAAACCTCAGTAGAGACTGCACACAACCCTGCACTGACACCAACCCTGGGCACACACGTGAAGACGAGCACTTAGAAACAAGTGTGCTGACCTGTGCCACATGGCACACAGCACCTGGCCCCACAGGCACCCACCAAGATGCCACAGCCCGGCAACACCTCTGCTGGCGAGTGTGGGGGAAGGGGCCACAGAGTCGCCTGCTCCGCTGATCCACGGGGGCATGTGCCTCCCTCCATCTTCCCCAGAGGGCCCATGTCCACCTTGTCCTCCCACCATCCCTATTGCTGGGGTGTGAGCCCCGGAAGCCACAACAGGAGCTTGAGGGGAGGTGCTGAACAGGATCATGTGTCTGGCCATGGCACCTAGTACTTCCCTGGTATCTCACCACAACCCTACAAGGGAGGAATTGAGGCTTAGCAGGCCGTGTGACTGGCCTGAGTTCAGACATAGGGGGCTCCAGCCTTCACGGGGTGCTCCCAGAGTGCTTGACCACTCCCCTGTACCCAGCAGTGCTCACATGTGGAGGCTGGCATCCCCATCAGGGGAAGAGAGTGAGGACAGTCTGCACTGGACTCGAGTCCCTGTTTACAGGCCCCGCCCTTCCCTCGGGTCCCTGTCAGTGGCTGCTCTAATTCTTGACCTCCCCACCCCTACTTCCTACCAACCCTCTCTGTTGGTGGGGAGCCCAGGTGTATCAGAGTGTGTGCTCCACTGTGGCACTCATGATCTTGCAGGAGGAGGAGGGACACACATGGAGCAAGTCCTTACACGGTGCCTGAGGTGCCACTGACCTGCTGGCCCACTCCTCTCTACCCGGGGCCACAGTCCCTGTCAGAGCAAGGCTGGGCAGGTCACAGCCACGTCCCTGCTGTTGGCCAGCTCTATGGTGGAGGCCTAGAGTCCTGCAGCAGCTCCAAGAGAGGGCTGGAGTCTGGCCTGAACCCGGACATGTTGAGGCAGAAGCAGTGGGGTTTCAGGGTTCAAGCAGCAGCTCCCAGCTGGGTGGTGGCCTCATCCTCCAACACTTCTAAGTCATAGGCGACATGTCCCTTCTGCCTAAGCTCACTGGGGGCTGCAGCTAGAGGGCACAGCTCTGTTATGGGCCCCTATGCACCGCCCTCACCCCCTACAGAACCAGGCACCGTGATGTACACTAGGGGATCTCACCAGGGAGACTGTGCACCCCGCAAGGGACATCTGGCAATGTCTGGAGACACTTTTAGTTGTCATCAATCGCTTGGGGGGTAGAGGTGCTACTGGCATCTAGTGGGTAGTGGTCAGGGAAGTACTCAATATCCTGTTGTGCACAAGACAGCCCCACAACACAGTGCCTGGCCCCAAATTTCAACAGTGCCAAGGTGGGGACACCCTGCTCTGCCCCGCCCTGGAACACACTGGGGCTTCTTGGTCCTTGCCATGGAGCGCTGAGGGTGGGACAGAGATGATGGCCATGGGACGAGGTGTGAAGGAAGAGAACCTGTACTGGCCTACGACATGATGGACACTTCCACTTGCTTTCACCTAGATGAGATGGGCCACTCACACCAGGTCACAGAATAATGGAACCAGGAAGTGGTCCTCCACCGACCCAGGGTAGAGGCAGGGAGGATTCAGTGGGGAGGAGTCACCTGTAGTCCTTGGAAGCAGGAGGACTCTGCATGGGCGGAAGGACAACGGGCTGTCAACTCCCACCTCTGCAACAGCCATGCCGGCAGGTCCTGAATCACCAGCCCCAGGAGACACTTCACAGCCAACATGGGTTCCACACGAGAGAGGCCAGGCTCCCAGGACCCCCTGCTGCTCCTACTGGCCCAGCCTACTCCACACCAATGCAGATGGCCAGAGCTCACTCTTGCCCTCCTCCCACAGGGCCAAAAAGCTTCCTCAAACGTGGCAATTACTGCCGACAGCATTTGGGAAGTGAACATGCAGAAAGGATACACCCTCTACCAATTAGCTGCTTCTTTGATGCCTCTGATTCTTTTCCAACCTCAAGAGAACACTTCGTCCCTTCCGTGGGAGGAAGCCCGTGAACTCAGGGGGCTGCTGACACGTCTGTTAACTGACGGCCAGCTCAGAGATCCTGGGGGAGGGCACCTAAAGCAGCAACTCCTCTGCAATGACTAACTCTTAATCAGTTCTAAAATAAACCCAACGACATGGTCAAGGTCCCTGACTGTCCCTCCACAGTAGTTACCAGGAAGACACATCTCCTAGAACCAAGTCACCTGCAGTCAGACCTTATAAAGAAGAGAGCACTGTCCCAGGAGCCAGAGATCAGCCCAGGGGCCCCAGGAGGACCCACATCATGGCTGGTCCCTCCATGCGGCTCTGGACTATACCAGACAGGGCAAG
Organism: Equus asinus; assembly: GCF_041296235.1. Lineage (NCBI taxonomy): Eukaryota > Metazoa > Chordata > Mammalia > Perissodactyla > Equidae > Equus > Equus asinus. The sequence continues at coordinate 100,069,574 of NC_091797.1, forward strand.
GTTCTATCTCCCAGGCTGCTGGCTCCTAGTTATAGACAGATGACAGGTCCTGCTGGGGTAGATGCTGTTGGAACTGAAGGTGCCCTGAAGTCTGCTGCCTGAGCTTCCCCACATCCTCTCCAGGTGGCTGCCCAGCCTGTCCATGAAGAGCTCCAGTGACGAGGAGCTCACCAGCTCACTGAGCTTGGTTACATGGAAACAGTTTACAAATCTCCGTCAGAGACAGCAGGTGGAGCAGCAGCTCACCAGGAACTGGGGGCCGATGCCCTGGACCCCAACATGGGCTCTGCTACTGGCTGCTGCACGGCTGGCGCCTCACCTCACCACTTGGAGCCTCTTGAACCCAGGCTGCCCCCAGGGCACCAGTGCAGGATGGGAGTGGGGAGCACTGGGAGAGATGCAGTCGCTCCACATCTCAGCTGGCACTTGGAGTTGTCAGTTGTGCTATTTTAGCCTTTCCATTAGGTGTGGTACCCCAAGTGGATTCCATCTGTTTTCCTTACAATCACTGTTGAACATCTTTTCAGGTTTTTGGCTGCCATCATGTATCTTCTTTGGTAAAGTGTCATTTTAAATCTTTTACCCATTTTTTAATAGGGTGATTTGTTTCTTATCATTGAGTTTTTAGAATTCTTTATATACTCTGAATACAAGACCTTTGTCTGATTTGTGTTTTGCAAATATTTTTCTCTGTGTTGTGGCTTATCTTTTCATTTGCTTAAGTGTCTTTCAAAGGGCAGAAATTTTCAATTTTGATGAAGTCTAATTTAATTTTTCTTTTGTGGATCATGCCTTTGACATCATATCTAAAAATGCTGCCTATCCCAAGGTCATAAAAATTTTTCTCCTGTGTTTTCATTCTTCTTTGAAAAGACTTTCTTTTTTTAGAGTATATGTTTTCTTCCAGAAGTTTTATAATTTAAGGTTTTATAGTTGGTTCTATGACCATTTTTAGTTAATTTTTATATAAAGTAGGACGTGTAGTGTAAGGTTCATATTTTTTTTGCATGTGGATGTTCAGTTGTTCCAGCACCATTTGTTGAAGACTATCCTTTCTCCACTGAACTGCCTTTGTCAAATATCAGTTGACCATATAAGTGTGGGACTATTTCTCGACTCTGTTCTCTTCTACTGATGAATGTGTCTATTCTTTTGCTAATACCACACTCTTTTGATTACTGTGACTGTATAGTAAGTTTTAAATCAGGTACCACGAATCCTCCAACTCTATTCTTTTTAAAAACTATTTTGGCTATTCTAATTCCTTTGCCTTTCCACAGAAATTTTAGAATCAGCTTGTCAACGTCTAGAAAAAAGTCTGCTGGAATTTTGGTTGGGACTGCTTTGAATCTACAGACAATCTGGGGAGAATTAACCTTGCAATGATATTGAGTCTTCTGATCCATGAACATGGTATATCTCGCCTTTATTTACGCCTTTGATTTCTTTTACCAGTGTTTTATGTTTTGTAGCATACAGATGACACACATTTTATAAGATTTATACCTAAGTATTTCATGTTTTTTGGTGCTAGAGTAAATGATACTTCTCTTAAAATTTTCAATTTACAGCTGTTTACAGATAATATATATAAATACAATAGATTTTACTGAACAGGGAAGCTGACTTGTGACCCACCGTCAGTCTCACCTGGGTCCAGGCACATGAACTTGCAGCATTCCTTGGGGTCTTTGCGGTACTGCTGGCAGCCCTGGGGCCGTTCGCAAAGGGCAGCCACACACATCTCAGGCTCCCCTCCATGGCAGGTGCAGCTCAGGCATGGATCATCCCCTTTAGGAGTGAAGTAGAACCCTTCATCTACCACGTTATCCTTGATGTCAACACACGTCTGACCTGCAATAGGCACATACATATGCGTTACCAGTGGAAGCCCTGACTCTCCCCACCTGGGCCTGGGGCAGGAGCTGGTAAGATTGTGCCTGAGAGCCCTCCCAGTAGTGGAATGCTGTGCATTTGCCCCACGGCCACAGGTAGCAGCTGTCCAAGAGAGGTCACTACAACATACTGTTAGGAAAAAGCACACCTGGCTAGGGCAAACCTAGCCATGAGCCCAGATTGCTAGGACACAGGAAAGTGCCCGATTCCAGTGGAAAGTCCTTGGGAAAGTGTTTGCTTTGAAGTTGCCTAAGCAGTTTACTTATGAGAGTCCCTCAATTTTAAGATGCAGCTGCCATGCATCTTAACGATTTTAAAATCAGAATGTGTCTTGAATGAGGCTCTCAAGAAGCTGCTGGTTCCTGGGAAGACGATCCACTGGACCTCAGACACTCACCATAACCTCTGCGCAGAGCTGACCTGGGACTAGAGGAAGAGGAGTGACCATGGCCAGAGACAGGAGGGAGCTGAAAACTCAAAGTCTTAAGCTGGTAGTCAGACATGACAGATGCTGGGGGGAAGGGATGAGGTATGAGGCAGGGGCAGGTCTTCAAAGGGGTACAGGCTCAGTGAAAGGCAAATGGGCATGAGAAGCAAGTTTTTTCCAGTCTCTAAATGCAATAGGGATGTCTTCTGAACAGAAGTTCCATAGCCACGGGTCTGTGTGTCACTTAAATCTGGGGTCAAATCTATGTAACTCATGTGGTCAGGAACTTGCAGGGCACGAAACTCACATAAAATTATTCTTTGCTAGAATGGAGAGAACAAAGAATGAAGAAAAATTAGTACAGCCCTCAGAGAAATGCAGGGCACCATTAAGGGCACCAACATACACGAAATGTGAGCACCAAAAGGAGGAGAGAGAAAGAAAGGAGCAGAAAAAAATATCTGAAGAAATAATGGCTGAAAACTTCCCAAATTCACTGAAAAACAAAGACCTACACATCTAGGAAGCTCAATAAACTCGAAGTAGGATAAACTCAAAGGGACCCACAAACAGACACATCAGAGTAAAAACACTGAAAGTGAAAGTCAAAGACAAAGTGAAAACCTTAAAAATAGCAAGAAAAAATGACACTACTTATAAAGGAAGCCCAGTAAGACTAACAGCTGACTTCTCAGCAGAAATAACAGAGGCCAGAAGGCAGTGGGATAACATATTCAAAGTGCTCAAAAAAACCCCTTATCAACCAAGAATCCTACATCCAGCAAAATCACCTTTCAAAAAATGAAAGCAAATAAAGACTTTCCCAGATAAACAAAAACGGAGAGAATTTGTTGCTTTCAGACTTGCCTTACAAGGAATACCAAAAGAAATTCTTAAGGCTAAAATCAACTGACTCACCGATAGTAATTTGAATCCATATGCATACACAAAAAGCACCATAAAAGGTAATTATTGTAAAAGTATAAATATGTATTTTTTTCTCCTTTAGTCTCTTAACTGATTTAAAAAGCAATCGTATAAAGTAATATGTAAGTAATGTTAACGTTGGGCCTCTGGATATACCACGTGTGTGACATATTTCCCACTAACAGCATGAAGGAGGTTATGTGGAGCAAAGCTCTATTGGGTTAAGGAAACAACTGCAGACAGTAAAGGGATAATTACAACAATATATCACTGAGTTTGTAACACTAAGAGATCTAATGTGTCATGATTTGGATACGACATGTTGTACACGGAATAGACAGTGGTAGTGGTTGCACATATCCATGAATATACTAAAACCACTGAATTGTAAGGTATGTAAATTATATCTCAATAAAGCTATTAAAAAAAGAGATAATGGCAGAGATTTTCCTATAATTGATCCAACACATAAATCCTCAGGTGCCCTAAAAGGACAAATAAAAATAAATCAATAGCTAGACAGTGTGATGAAACTTCAGTGTTATGAACAAAGGAAACTCTCAAAAGCGAAAGAGAGATGAAGACTGCCTACTGTTCTGTGTTCTTTGAGGTGACGGTCAGTCCGGCGTGGCCACAAGATGCAGCACAGGAGAGGCTCAGGAAAACCATTTATTTCATTCACAGAGACAGTCCCCACACGCTGAAGGAGGCACACGGGAAGAGCACCGAGGGAGAGGCTCAACCAAGCGGGCGGGGAGCTGAGAGGATGCGAGGACCTGCGACAAGTGCCCTTACTAGGGGTTGGGGGAGGACACAAGCAAAGGCATGAGGGGATTTCACAGGAGCGTTTGAAGGTCACTAGGTCACAGTCAGGAGAGGGAAGGAGGGGGAACTTCTGGCAGAGGCCAACATTATCACACTGGTGCACCTGGCTACCTGGGCGGAGCTCAGGGCCTGTTCATGGGATGTCAAGGCAACAGGAAGATATGAAGTTTAAAATTTATAATACACAACAAACCTAGGAAGGGCATATGACAGTTCAGAGCAAGGAATGAGCAGAAGCAATAAAATAACATCTTCAAAGCCTTGAGAAAAAGTAACTGTCAACAGACAAATCTATACCCAGCTAGACTAACATTCAGGATTGGAGGCAAAATACAGACATTTCATACAGAGACTAGTAGAGTGAGGCCCTAACACAACCTCATCTCAAAGAGCTCCTGAAGAAAGTATCTGAGGAAGGAAAAATCAAACCCAGGAGGAAGAAGTGGGATGTAAGAAGAAACTGAAAAACATGCGGGGAAATCTAAACAACTGCTGCCTTCCCCAAAGAGCGCTCACTTGAGAAGCATGAGAACAACGTTAAACTAAAACAAAGCACAACAGGGGCACACAGGTCAGACGCTGGGAACTGCTGGAGCTGTCCTCGTATTATTCAGAAGGAAGTTAGAGACACTATCTTGAGATTTTTTTTTAAAAATCAATAACATCCTTTAAAAATGTAAGAGTAACCACTAAAAGGATAGCTATATATAATATAATTTTTGAACCAGTATAGGAAAAAAAGAGACTAGAAGTCAGAAAGAGAGATAAAAGAAGCAAACAAAATCCTGGGTAAATAGCACAAAATAAGACACTAAAAAATTCAAAGATTTAATCAAAAGAGGGCAAAAAGACATATCGAAAGGAAGCTAGCACAGAAATATTATGTAATAATAATAAAAAGCTACTATCCATTGAGAACTTTCTAAATGCCGAGTACTGTGCTTTGCACTGCACATGTATCAGCTAATTTCATCCAACACCACAGTGAAGTGTGTGCTCTATCACCCCCCGACCCCTGATGTGGAACCTGAGGGACAGAGCTTAAGAAACCTGCTCAAGGCCAAGCTTGGACTCACACTTTGGCTGTCTGGCTATTAAGTCTGTTCTGCTAACACCATTCTATAGCTAGTGCTAGAAAAGAAGTAGACTTTAAGTAAACAAACAAAAACTACTACAGATAAAAAAGATCATTACATAATGATGAAAAGGTTAAATTCACCAGGAAGATGTAACAATTAAAAAGTCTATGTCGAAGGGGGCGGAGCAAAATGGCGGGGTGAGCTGACCCGGGATTCTCTCCCCTCGAAAATACAGCAAAAGATTGGAAGAACTGAATTTCAGAGAATAAACATAATGCCAGCTCGTTAGAGACCCACAATACCAACAAGGTGGAGATCATAACCTTGCTTACACCCTCGGAGGTGCTGGAACGGTAGGAGAGAACATCGCTCCCTCCCCTAGAGTCTGCGATTGCTGCGGCGCGGGTCGGGAAGGAGCGGGGGAGGGGCCGCACGACCGGGGGATCATCCAGGACTCCTGCCGCTGATTCAGTGGAGACCCGCTGACGGGGGAAAAGCTTCCGTCCACGGGGACCCTATAAATCAAGGGCCTTGGGAGACCAGAGAACAGAACTGATCTGAACCCAGACCGGAGCGTGTGAGTCACAGCCGCCCCCCCCCCCCCCCCCCGCCCCCCGGCACAGCCCTCTTGCCCCCCATCTAGTGGCGACAGGCTGTAACTACACCTGAATTCTACCACCATGTGAAATAACCGCTCCTCCACCATCCAGCAATTTCTAAAAGCCCCAGACCACAAGGAAAACAATAACAACACAGAATTAAGTCCTGAGGACTTGGAAGTAGGTAAACTAAGTGATAATGAGTTCAGAGCAGCTATAATCAAAAAACTCAATGAGGTAGAGAGAAAGATAGAGAAACAAGCCAAGTTCTGGAGTTACTTCACAAAAGAGATTGAAATCATAAAGAAGAATCAAACAGAATTACTTGAGATGAAAAACACAATGGACCAGATAAAACAGAATACAGATTCCCTGAATGCCCGTGTAGACAACACAGAGGAGCAAATTACCATAATTGAAGATAGACAGGCTGAATGGCGCCAGACAGAGGAAGAAAGAGAACTAAGGATTAAAAAAAAATGAGGAAAATCTCCGAGAGATAATGGATTCAATGAGGAGTAAGAACATAAGGATCATAGGAATTCCCAAGAATATGGAAAAGGAAAATGGAGCAGAAAGTGTGCTCAATGAAATTATTGAAGAGAACTTCCCAAATCTAGGGATTGACAGAGAAATGTGTGTAGAGGAGGGTTTTAGATCTCCTAGATTTGTCAACGTAAAAAGAGCTACCCCAAGGCACATGGTAGTAAAGTTGGCAAAAAGGGAAGATAAGGAAAGAATACTCAGGGAAGTAAGAAAAAAAAAAGAGAATAACCTATAAAGGAGCCCCTATCAGACTGTCAGCGGATTTCTCTACAGAAACCCTACAAGCTAGGGAAGAATGGAGTGACATATTCAAAGCTTTAAAGGATAAAAATCTTCAGCCAAGAATACTCTATCCAGCAAGAATTTTCTTCAGATATGAGGGAGAAATTAAATCTTTTCCAGACAAACAAAAGTTAAGGGAATTTGTAACCAAAAGCCCTCCATTACAAGAAATCCTCAAGGCTCTCATACCTGAAAAAAGAAAAAAGGGAGAAAGGGGACACAATCCACAGACTAGGGAGACCGATAGATAGAACCAGAACAGGATAGCAAATATTCAATTATAGCATTAGGGTAAAGGTAAGAAAACTACCAAAACAAGGACAATCTTAGCACTCTAACTACCAATTAATAAGATGAGTTGGAATAAAAAATGAAAATAATTATTTAGGAGGGGAAGAGCAAAGGGTCTAAATCAGTATTGGTCGAGTAAGTAAGACACCACCAGAGAACAGACTATATTATACACGAGATTCTAAATACAAACTTCAAGGTAGACACTAAAATAAAGTACAGAACAGAGTCACAAATCATAGATAAGGAAAAATCTAAGAAACCAAGCATAAGAAATTGCAGTATTAAATGGGTAGTCTAAAGCAAACAGGAAAAGAAACGCAGGAAAACAAGATAATGAGCGACAGATTGACAGCACTAAATCCACATGCATCAATAATCACTCTCAATGTGAACGGATTGAACTCTCCAATAAAAAGACACAGAGTGGCAAAATGGATTAAAGAACACGATCCAACAATTTGTTGCCTCCAGGAAACACACCTCAGCCCCAAGGACAAACACAGACTCAGGGTGAAGGGGTGGAGGACAATACTTCAAGCAAATAGCAAGGAAAAAAAGGCAGGTGTTGCAATTCTCATATCAGACCAAGTGGATTTCAAAATAAGACAGGTAAAGAGAGACACAGAGGGACAATATATAATGATCAAAGGGACACTTCATCAAGAAGAAATAACGTTTATAAATATCTATGCACCCAACACAGGAGCACCAAGATTCATAAAGCAACTATTAACAGACCTAAAAGAAGATGTTAAAAACAACACAATAACAGTAGGGGACCTCAACACCCCACTCACATCAATGGACAGATCATCCAGACAGAAAATCAACAAGGAAATAGTGGAGCTGAATAAAAAACTAAAACAATTGGACTTAATAGACTATATATAGATCACTCCACCCTGAAAGAGCTGAATACACATTCTTCTCAAGTGCACATGGAACATTCTCTAGGATAGACCATATGTTGGGAAACAAGGCAAGCCTCTACAAATTTAAAAAAATTTGAAATAATAACAAGCATCTTCTCAGATCATAGTGCTATAAGGCTAGAAATTAATTACAAGAAAAAAGCTGAGAAAGGCACAAAGATGTGGAGACTAAACAACACACTACAGAACAAGCAATGGATCACTGAAGAAATTAAAGAAGAAATAAAAAAATACTGGGAAACAAATGAAAATGATAGCATGCCATAGCAACTCATATGGGATACAGCAAAAGCTGTAGTAAGAGGAAAATTCATCGCAATACAGGCACATCTTAACAAACAAGAAAAATCCCAAATAAGCAACCTTAAAGCACACCTAACTGAACTAGAGAAAAAAGAACAAATGAAGCCCAAAGTCAGCAGGAGAGAAATAATAAAAATCAGAGCAGAAATAAATACTATTGAAACGAAAAAGGCAGTAGAAAGGATCAATGAGACAAAGAGCTGGTTTTTTGAGAAGATAAATAAAATTGACAAACCACTAGCCAGACTTACAAAGAAAAAAAGGGAGAAAGCTCAAATAAACAAAATCAGAAATAAGCGAGGAGAAATAACAACAGACTCTGCAGAAATACAACAGATTATAAGAGAATACTACAAAAAACTATATGCCAACAGAATGGATAACCTAGAGGAAATGGATAAATTCTTGGACTCCTACAATCTCCCAAAGCTCACTCAAGAAGAGGCAGACAATTTGAACAGACCAATCACAAGGAAAGAGATTGAAACAGCAATCAAAAACATCCCAAAGAATAAAACCCCAGGACCAGACGGCTTTCCTGGGGAATTCTACCAAACTTTCAGAGAGGATTTAATACCTATCCTTTTCAAGCTATTCCAAAAGATTAGGGAAGATGGAACACTTCCTAACACATTCTATGAGGCCAACATCACGCTGATACCAAAACCTGACAAGGACACCACGAAAAACGAGAACTACAGGCCAATATCACTGATGAACATAGATGTAAAAATTCTAAACAAAATTTTGGGAACCAGAATTCAGCAAATAATCAAACGAATCATACATCATGATCAGGTGGGATTCATACCAGGAACACACGGATGGTTCAACATCCGCAAATCAATCAACATGATACACCACATCAACAAACTGAGGAATAAAAACCACATGATCATCTCAATAGATGCAGAGAAGGCATTTGACAAGATCCAACAGCCATTTATGATAAAAACTCTGAACAAAATGGGCATAGAAGGAAAGTACCTCAACATAATAAAGGCCATATGCGACAAACCCATAGCCAACATCATACTCAATGGGCAAAAACTGAACGCCATCCCCCTGAAAACAGGAACGAGACAAGGATGCCCTCTATCACCACTCTTATTTAACATAGTTCTGGAGGTCCTGGCCAGAGCAATCAGGCAAGAAAAAGGAATAAAAGGAATCCAAATAGGGAGGGAAGAAGTGAAACTCTCGCTGTTTGCAGATGACATGATCTTATATATAGAAAACCCCAAAGGATCCATTGGAAAACTGTTAGAAGTAATCAACAACTACAGCAAAGTTGCAGGGTATAAAATCAATTTGCATAAATCAGTAGCATTTCTATACTCCAGTAATGAACCAACAGAAAAAGAACTCAAGAATACAATACCATTCACAATCCCAACAAAAAGAATAAAATACCTCGGGGTAAATTTAACTAAGGAAGTGAAGGACCTATATAAGGAAAATTACAAGGCCTTTCTGAGAGAATTGGATGACGACATAAGGAGATGGAAAGACATTCCATGTACATGGATTGGAAGAAAAACATAGTTAAAATGTCCATTCTACCTAAAGCAATCTACAGATTCAACGCCATCCCAATCAGAATCCCAATGACATTCTTTACAGAATTAGAACAAAGAATCCTAAAATTCATATGGGGCAACAAAAGACCCCGAATTGCTAAAGCCATTCTGAGAAAAAAGAACAAAACGGGAGGCATCACAATCCCTGACTTCAAAACATACTCCAAAGCTACAGTAATCAAAACAGCATGGTACTGGTACAAAAACAGGTGCACAGATCAATGGAGCAGAATTGAAAGCCCAGAAATAAAACCACACATCTATGGACAGCTTATCTTTGACAAAGGAGCTGAGGGCATACAATGGAGAAAAGAAAGTCTTTTCAACAAATGGTGCTGGAAAAACTGGAAAGCCACATGTAACAGAATGAAAACTGACCATTCTTTTTCACCATTCACCAAAATAAACTCAAAATGGATCAAAGACCTAAAGCTGAGACCTGAAACCATAAGGCTTCTGGAAGAAAACGTAGGCAGTACACTCTTTGACATCAGTATTAAAAGGATCTTTTCGAACACCATGCCTTCTCAGAGAAGGGAAACAACAGAAAGAATAAACAAATGGGACTTCATCAGATTAAAGAGCTTCTTCAAGGCAAATGAAAACAGGATTGAAACAAAAAAACAACCCACTAACTGGGAAAAAATATTTGCAAGTCATATATCTGACAAAGGCTTAATATCCATAATATATAAAGAACTCTCGCAACTCAACCACAAAACATCAAACAACCCAATCAAAAAATGGGCTGGAGACATGAACAGACATTTCTCCAAAGAAGATATACTGATGGCCAATAGGCACATGGAAAGATGCTCATCATCGCTGATCATCAGGGAAATGCAAATCAAAACTACACTAAGATATCACCTTACACCCGTTAGAATGACAAAAATATCGAAAACTAATAGCAACAAATGTTGGAGAGGTTGCGGAGAAAAAGGAACCCTCATACACTGTTGGTGGGAATGCAAACTGGTGCAGCCACTATGGAAAACAGTATGGAGATTCCTCAAAAAATTAAAAAGAGAACTACCATACGATCCAGCCATCCCACTACTGGGTATTTATCCAAAGAACTTGAAGTCAGCAATCCCAAAAGTCCTATGCACCCCAATGTTTATTGCAGCACTGTTTACAATAGCCAAGACGTGGAAGCAACCTAAGTGCCCATCAACAGACGAATGGATAAAGATGTGGTACATATATACAACGGAATACTACTCAGCTGCAAAACAGAACAAAATCATTCCATTTGCAATAACATGGATGGACCTTGAGAGAATTATGTTAAGTGAAATAAGCCAGCAAGAGAAAGATAATCTGTGTATGACTCCACTCATATGAGGAATTTAAAACTATGGACCAAGAACAGTTTAGTGGATACCAGGGGAAAGGTGGGGTGGGGGGTGGGCACAAAGGGTGAAGTGGTGCACCTACAACATGACTGACAAACATTAATGTACAATTGAAATTTCACAAGATTGTAACCTATCAATAACTCAATAAAAAAAAAAAAGAAAAAAAAAAGTCTATGTCCCCAATAACATGATCTCAAGACAGACAGAGCTAAAACTAGAGAATATCAAGAAAGAACGGGTGAATCAACACTGCAGCGAGGGGCTATAACCCCTCTCTTTCAACAACTGATGCATCACACAGCCATACTGACCTGATTTGAGCAGTACCATCAATAAGCCTGTTAAATAAATGTATAAAGAATCCTATGGCCAAGAGTTCAAGCATACATGGAACAATAACAAAAATGAACCCAATTCAAGGCCACAAAACAAATCTTAAAGAAAAAAAGAAAGTAAATATCATGCTTTCTGACCACGAAACAATTAAGCCACTAAATTAAATTAGAGACCTAATTAAATTAAATTAGGGAAAACTGAACCTTAAATGCCTTATATTAGAAAAAACTAGGGCCCAGCCCGGTGGCACAGCGGTGAAGTTCGCACGTTCTGCTTCTCAGCAGCCCGGGGTTCACCGGTTCAGATTCCAGGTGCGGATGTGGCACCGCTTGGCAAGCCATGCTGTGGTAGGCGTCCCACATATAAAGTAGAGGAAGATGGGCACGGATGTTAGCTCAGGGCCAGGCTTCCTCAGCAAAAAGAGGAGGACTGGCAGTAGTTAGCTCAGGGCTAATCCTCCTCAAAAAAAAACAAACAACAACAAAAAAATTAAGGAGTTAAGAATTTAACACTAGAAGTCAGTAAAACAAAAGAATAAACCTAATAAAAAGGTTGACAGCAGAAATTGATGGCACAGAATTAATGGCACAGAAAACAGATACACAGCACTGACAATCCATTACTACTCAAAGCTGGTTCTTCATAAAGATTAATTAAACAGGCAAACCTCCAGTAAGACTGATCAAGAAGAAGGGAGAAAGTATAAATAATATTAGGAATCAAAAGGAGGTCATAATGACAGACATACAAATGCTTCAATAAATTCATAAGAGAATGCTAAGAGAATTTTATAACCATGAATTAGAAAATTTAGATTACATAAGCAACGCCCTAGGTAAATATGACTTAGCAAAACTGACTGGAAAACTTGAATACATCTATAATCATTAAAGGAACTAAATCAATGTTAAAAACCTATACCCAAGATATATGTATACATACACACACACACCCACACACACAGCCCCCTTAGCTCTGTCCACTCAGAGGATGTAAAAGCAATGAGCATAACTAGTGCCCAGATCCCTCAAGGCTCCTTAGAGAAAAGGCTGACTCTAGAGAGCGTAAGATGAATCTGGAAAGGCTCAAGAACGATTGGGGACAGGTCAAAAGGACAGCTTGTGAAATAAAGTGACAGAACTGAAAGGAGAAATACAAATCCATAATTGTATCTGTGGACTTCAACACCTCCCTCTCAGCAACTGACAGAACTCCCGGACAGAACATCACTGAGGATATAGACTGTCTGAACAATACCATCAACTGATAAGATCTAATTCACACACACACTCCCCACTCCAAAAGATAGTATCCTGGGGGCATAAAACATAGCTCAACAAATTTAAGATAACTGTTATCGTACAGAGGTTCTTTTCTGACTACAACAGAATCAAACCAGAAATCAGTAACAGAAAGACAACAGGAAAATCTCTGAGCACACAGAAGTTGAAAAACACACTTCTAAATCCATGGATCATAGGAGGTCTCAAAAAAAAAAAAATAAAATACACAGAACTGAATGAAAATGAAACTATAACATATCTAACTATGGGGGATGCAGGTCCATCAGTGCCAAGAGGGACATTTACAGCATGAAATGCTTACATTACAAATGAGCAAAGGTCTCAAATCAATAAGCTAAGTTCCTACCTCAGGAAACTAGAAAAAGAGCAAAATATGTCCAATGCAAAGAGAGGAACTAATGAAGATAAGAGCAGAAATCAGTGAAATTGAAAACTGAAAAAGAGAAAAATCAATGAAACAAAAAGTTGGTTCTTAAAAAAAAAAGGAACAAAATTGATAAGCCTCTAGCACAACTGTAAAAATAAAATGGGAACAACACAGATCACCACTATCAGGAATGAAATAGAGGCTACCACTATAAATCCCGCAACTATAAAATCTGCACCATTAGCAGAAGAAGAGAATACTATGAACAACTTTATGCTCATAAATTTGAAAACTTAGAAGAAATGATCAATTCTTTGAAAACCACAAACTACCAAAAACTCACCTAACACGAAACTGACAATTTGAATAGTCCTAAAACCATTAAACAAGTTGAATTTATAATTAAAAAGCTCCTCCCAAAAGAAATTTCTAGACCCAAATGGTTTTACTGGAGAATTCAATCACATGTTTGAAGAATTAACACCAATTCTACATAATCTCTCCCCAGAAAACAAAAGAGGAAGGAACATTTCTTAATTCATTTTATGAGGTCAGTATAACCCTGATATCAAAGCCAAAGACAGTATTTAAAATAAAAAAAAAACAAAACAGAAAAAACCCCTACAAACCAATATTTCTTATGGACTTAGATGCAAAAATCTTCAATAAAATATTAGCGAACCAAATTAAACAATATATAAAATGAATTATACACCATGAGCAAGTGGGATTTATTCTAGGTATGCAAGCTTTAATATCTGAAAATCAATGTAACCTATCACCTCAAATTGAAGCTAAGGAAGAAATATCAAATGCTCATATCAAATGATGCACAAAAGCATTTGACAAAATCCAATACTCATTTATGATTAAAAAAAAAAAAAACTCTTTGCAAGTTAGGAATGGAGGGGAATTACTTCAACTTGACAAAGAACATCTCCAAAAAAACTCTATAGCTAATGTCATACTTTATGGTAAAAGAACTAAATACATTGCCCATAAGCTTGGGATATCTGCTCTCCCCACTCTTACTCAACACAGTGCTGGGATTTCTAGCCACTGAAACAACACAGGGCAAAGAAATTAGAGACGTAGGTTTGAAAGAAAGGAAAGAAAACTCTCTCTATTTGCAGGTGACATGATTGTCTACATAGAAAATTCGAAGGAATTTATCAAAAAATCTCATATTGGGGCTGGCCCCGTGGCTGAGTGGTTGGGTTGGCGCGCTCCGCTGCAGGCAGCCCAGTGTTTCATTGGTTCGGATCCTGGGCGCGGACATGGCACTGCTCATCAAACCACACTGAGGCAACGTCCCACATGCCACAACTAGAAGGATCCACAACAAAGAATATACAACTATGTACTGGGGGGCTTTGGGGAGAAAAAAGAAAAAAATAAAATCTTAAAAAAAAATCTCATAGAACTAATCTAATAAGTGAGTTCAGCAAGGTCAAAGGATACCAAGCTTAAAATACAAAAACCAATCACATTTCTTTATACTAACAATAAACATGTAGAAACCAAAGTTTAAAACACATACCATTTACAATTGTTCCGAAGAAAATGAAAAATCTAGATATACACTTAAACATGTACAGGATCTGCTGGCTGTGAAAATTACAAAATGCCAATGAAAGAAAGAAAACAGTAAATAAATGAAGAGACATACCATGTTCATAGATTGGAAGATCCAAGATAGTAATGATATAAATTCTCCCCAAACTGATCTATAGGTTTAATGCAATTTTTATTTAAATTCCAGCAAGGTTTTTGGAGACAGACAAGCCTATTCAAAAATTTATAGAGAAAAGGCACAGGCCTTAGAATACTAAAACAATTCTGACTGAGAAGAATAAAGTGGGAGGAATCACTTTCTGATTTCAATGCTGATTATGAAGCTACAGTAATCAAGATAGCGTGGTAGTGGCAGAGGGTTAGACAAACAGATCAACAGAACAAACTAGAGAACCCAGAAATACACCCACACGAATATGCCCAACTAATTTTTGACAAAGGCACAAAAGTAATTCAATGGAAAAAGGACAGCTTCTCAACAAATGGTGCTAGGGCAACTGGACACTCACAGGAAAAAAAATGAACCTTGACCTAAATCTCACACCTTATAAAAAAATTAACTAAAAATGGATCATAGACTTAAATTTAGAACATAAAACTATAAGACTTTTAGGAAAAAAACACAGGAGAAACTCTTCAGAAAGTAAGGCAAAGACTTCTTAGCTTTGACACCAAAAGGAGCATCTATAAAAGGAAAAATTGATAAATTAGACTTCATCAAAAGTTAAAACTTCTGTTCTGTTAAAACCAATGTGAAGAAGAGAAAGACAAGCTATAGGCTGGTAAAAATATTTGCAAGCAACATATCTGGCGAAGGACTAGTACACAGAATACAAAAAGACTCTCAAGTCAACAGTAAAAAACCCCAAACAATCCAATTAGAAAATGGACAAATGACACGAACAGACATTTCACCAAAGAGAACACAGGGATGGCAAACGAGCACATGGAAACGTGTTGAACGTCACTCACATCAGGGAACTGCAGATTAAAACCACAATGAAACAGCACTACATATCTATTGGAATGTCTAAAACTTAAAAATAGTGTAAACAAGTGTCTAGCAAAGATGTGGAAAAACCAGATCACTCACACACTGCTGGTGGGAACATAAGACGGCACAGCCACTCTGAAAAAGTTCGCTAGTTTCTTAAAAAACTAAACATGCAACTACCACGCAACTCAGCACGAGCAATCCCAGCATTTATCCCAGAGAGTAAAAATGTGTTCGCATAAAAACTTGTACATATGTAAGATGAACAAATGTTCATATTAAACTGTAACAGCCAAAGACTAGAATTAGTCCAGATGTTCTTCAACAGGTGAATGGTTAAACAAACTGAAAACCATGAAATGCTACTCAGGAATAAAAAGGAACAAACTAGTGATCTATGTAACAATTTTGATGACTCTCCAGGGAATTAGAAGGAGGCAATCCCAAAAGGTTAGACAGTATATGGTTCAATTTGCGTAACGTTACAGAAATGAAAAAACTTTAGAAATCTTAGCAGTCACAAGGAGGCAGGGATAGGGGAGGGGTAAGAGAGAGGGGGGGTGTGGTTATTAAAGGACAATGAAAAGGATCTTTGTGGGGCTGAGACTGTCCACATCATGACTGTGCTGGTGAATACAGGAAGCTACACAGGTGATAAAATTCTATAGCACTCACACACAAGCAGGCATGAGTACAAGTAAACCAGAGATATCTGAGTAAGATCAGTGGATTGCGTTCAAGTCAATATCCTGGCTGTGGTATTATACTATAGTTTTGCAAAATGTTCCCATTTGGGGAAACCAGGCAAAATGTACAAGGGATCTCTCTCTTATTTCTTTTAAATGCATATGAATCTACAAGGATCTCAATAAAAATTTCAATTAAAAAAAGTATAAACAGTACAATTAAGCATCAAAATATCAGCAAACCAAAGCTGGCAATACATATACAAAAGTCATGAGGATGGTTTAACATCAGAAAATCTTTACTGTAAAACAGTAGATAATAAATAAAATTATGTAATGTAAAATAAAACAGTAATGTAAAACAGTAAATAAAGAAAAAAATAATCCCAATAAATGCAGAAAAAGCATTTACTAAAATCAATACATTTCTATACTGTAAAAAATCCCAGCAAATCAGGAAGAAGGGTACTTCCTTAACTTCACAAAGGCATCTGCTAAATCCTACAGAGAATGTTCTATTCAATGTGAAACGCTAAAAGCCTTCCCTTTTAGGTTGGGAAGGTAAGATGCTTACTACCACTTAGAAGCAACACTATCCTGGAGACCTTAGCAAGAAAAGTAACACCAGGGAAAAAAACATAAAGAAATTAAAAGCCAAAGATTTGAAAGACACAAAAATGCCTAAATAGAAACTCTAGGAGAAATCACCAAGTAAGAGAACTAATTAATAAGGGAATTCAGAAAATATCCTAAACTTCATACAGAGAGAAGACCAAGAACAGGCAACATAATGGTCAAGAACAAGGCAGGGCAGCCCGCCACCAGCTAAGAAGATTCGTCACAAAGCCCCTGTGAAGCTGGTGTGGTATCGACACAGATTGACCAACAGCCAAGGGGCAGAATGAAACCTTGACCCATGACAAATCAGTGAGGACGGGAGTGGTGGTCCAAATAAACCGAGCTGAGATCCACTGAAAGCCTTCCCTGCCTCACACTCCACACGTGGGTTCAATCCGGCCTTCCACCCATGGCAGGCAGGGGAGGGGGGTAGCATGAAGGAGCCCTGCCCTCAGACAGCACAGCCACACTGAGAGCCCCTGAGGCTGAACGAGACCCCGCTGTGGAATGTGGGCAAGTGAGCTTGCAGAGGGACTGGGAAAGACCCGTGACACACAGAGCAGTCCAGATGGGCAGACAGAGAAGCAGGGCGAGAGATCTTGGAAGGACCTGTGAGGAGCCAGGAAGGAGACTAAGGGAGTCAGAGGCACCGGGATGCCACGAGATTTGGCACATCCTTTGGTCACCACTCTCATTTAGTCTCCTAACACAACTGAGGTGGCGAGGGCAGGAATTATCACGTCTACCCTAGGAAACAGAAATGAGGGCTCAGAGACATCAACTGCTGCCCAGGTCACAGAGCTGAACAGAGGGCCAGCCAGGCCCATACTCAGCTTGGGTCCCAGCCCAGGCTCTTGTCCTCAACACTAAGGCATCTTCAGAGCAATGTGTGAGCCAGGCAAGGAACGCCTGCTGCACCGCTACGAAACAGGGCTTCTGCCTCAGGGCAGCATGTGGTCCAAGTCCACTCAAGGTCCACAACGAGGTTGAGAAATTAGAACGCCACATTCCCACGACAAGCACCCTTCCTTACAGCTCACTAGAGGAGTCACATTCAAGGTGGCTTACTTCTTTTACACAGAAACGAAGACTTCTCATAGCAGTTCTCGGCGTGCCAGCTGTGCAGGTCGTGGTGGCGGAGGGTGGGGAAGTGGAAGCACTGGAGCTGGGCACAGAACACATTGTCACTTTCAGACATAGCCGAGGCAAAGATGGGGTCTGGGGGCAGGAACACCTCTGAGGAACCTGTGGGGAAGACAAAAGGGGCCCGGCCATTACAAGATGTCAACACACCAGTCACACACAGTCCGCATGGGGACCAAGGACCCCCTAAAGTGGACCATCAATCAAAGAGGTTGTGGAGCGCCAAGTACTGTGGGGACGGCACTCATTTGCCCACGACCTCCCTAAGCTCCTCCGAGTGCAGCTCTGGGCACCTGCCTGACAGGGGCCTCGCTCCTCAGAGCCAGGGAGGAAGCACAGGGACAGCGACACTGGGAGGAGAGCTGGAGGAGGGCTGTGCTTAGCGGAAGAGGTTTAAAGGGAGCAACAACATGAAGAGTGACTAAAATGTACGAGTTCACGTGGATAAAAGGAACAAATAGAGGAGAGCAGGGGGAAGTTCCCCCTTACAACAGTCTCAACTAATAAATGGAGAAGGAACTGAAAAGGCGCCCACTGCACCTGCCAGGAAGACACGATTCAGGCAGATTCATGGCTCAGATGCCCACAAGGAGCATGAGCTGGCCAGGTAAACTCCTGGAAAGTGCTGGCTCCCTGGGACCCCCTCCTAGCTCTGTTATCCGCGCAGCCCCTGCTTCCCAAGCTGGGACCAGGAGATCAGAAACCACGCTACCTTCAAAGCCCATGGTGGGTTTGCGGGTGGTCAGGGAGGGGCCTCAAACCTCTAAGCCTCTCCTCTGCAACATTCTGGAGGCAGGGCTCTGGCCACGTGCGGGGTGCAGCACAGCCAGCCGACAGAGCTCACTCCACCTTGGAGAGCCCTCCAATGCTGGGCTGCCCGAAGACTGCTGGAGGCTAACCTGGACACGGATCACTGGAAACACCCTCATTTACCAAGAGGGCAATGTGCTTTGCCCTTAAACAGCAATGAGGCATTCCCACACAAGCCTTTTGAACTCTATGTGCTCCCAACGCTAAGCATGAAGCTTGATTTTGAAGAGTCAGTGAGTCTGGTGGCAGGACCTCATTCCGAGGGCACTTGGAACATGGTCTCCTGGCTTGCTAACAAGGGCAGGGAGATGGGCTTTTGGGGAATACGGAAGGCTGGAAAGCGAGTCCTTGGCTGACAGGCACAGCCAGCATCAGCGTACCCCTGCCCAGTGACATCAGGGCCCCAGGGTACTGCCGGCCTTACCTGCTGTGGTCAGACTCACAGGAGGACCATGGCGGGACAGAGGAGTGGGCCCAGGCTCTCTGGAGATGTCTTCCCACATCACCTGGGGGCTTATCTCCATCACTAACGGTGGGTGCTGCCACGAGCACCCTGTCACCAGCCCACTGCTGTCTTTCTCCAGGCTCCCTGCTCCCCAATGAGGCCTCCTGTACCCGTGTACTCTCCTCCTCTCCCTCAGCTGCCCCTTCAGCTGGGAGGCCCCCTCTTTTTTAAAAAACTGTTTTCTACACTATTTGGCTTCTTGTTTCACAGGATGAAAAATGAACAGATTCCTCCCATCCTTTATAAAAACACAAGTCTTCAGCCCTGAGTATAGCTGCCAACCCAGAGAACAATTTCAGCGCATGACTGCAAAGCTTGTACAAGGCCACAAACGACCTCCCAGGGTAGAGTCCAGGGACCTGGTCCCACTCTTGCCCCTCTCTCAGCTGGCTGGACTGGGCCAGAGCCAAGTCAGAGGATGGCTCAGGCAGATGCAAGCCGGGATTCCCAGACCCACCGAGCCATGTGCAGATGGAGGGTACAGAGAGCAGCTGAGGGGAGAGGGCTCCTCCCACCCACTGGTACCCACAGGACCACCTAGGTCTCCTCATTCTGTGCTGGTCAGAGGCCCTATTTACCCCAAGGTCGTGTGGGATGCAGTTTCTCAAAACCAGGGACTATGAAGACCACTTCTTTTGCCAAACTAGAAGAGCCTTCTCAGCCTTCCTTTTATTTGTCTTCTCTACGGCATTTCATACTCCAATTTCTTAAGGATGTCTCCAAACTTTCTCTGACAGCATCTAAATGCAGCTAATCCCCAACACACTTTACGTGGTCTTCCATTAGCATCTGCAGTTGAGTTGAGTAGCATCCCCCCAAAATTTATGCCCACCTGGAACGTCAGAATGTGACCTTATTTGGCTCTCGAGATAAAATCATCCTTGATTTGGGGTGAGTCCTAAATCCAATGACTGGTGTCCTTATAAGAAGGGGAGAGGACACAGAGAGACACACAGAAAATGGCCATGTGAAGACAGAGTGGAGATTGGAGTGATGCTGCCACAAGCCAAGGAATGCCAGGAGCCACTAAAAGCTGGAGAAGGTGCAAGGAAGGATGCTCTCCTGGAGCCTGTGGAGGGGTCGTGGCCCTGCCGACACCTTGATTTTGCACTTTTGTCTCCAGAACTGAGATGAAGTAAATTTGTGTTGTTTTAAGCCACCAAGTTCACGGTGCTCTGCTAGGGCAGCCCCAGGAATCGAACACAGCCTCCTAATCACTCTCTGTCGCAATTTAACACATTTGCAGGCCCCAATCCTGCAAACAGGCACCCAGGGTACGCTGGGCAACAGCAGGCCTCAGGGCTCCACTTGCCTTGTGGGGCTGACATCTGAGTGGGGGTATAAACAGTGGAGACAGATGACGAGCACAGACCTACTAAGTGAGTGAAGTACACATGATACAGGAAGGTTATGGTGGCTACAGGAAGAGAAAGCCGGAGCGTGGAGGTGAAGGCAGGCCTTGGAGCAGGGACAGCAGGAAAGAGGTAGGGGGAGGAGTGCACTGACCTTCCTAACACCACTTGTGCTGGGGGTTCCACGCCACCCACAGGCTCGCTGCTTTGCTAGAGGGACTCAAGGGACCCCACATGTAGCCGGTGTCATGGCTGAGATTTATTACAGCAATGTAGCAAGATACACACCAGCAGCAAGGGGAACGGACAGCTCAGGCAGAGTCCGGAGGAATCCAGGCCAGGCTTCCCGAGCGCTCTCCCTCCGGACTCGAGGGTGCCACGGAGTGGGGCTTTGCCAGCAGCGAGCTGCAGCAACAGCAGTGTGCAGTGTTTCTGCCCAGGGAAGCCTGGGTACTGACACCCTGCCCACCACAATTCCGGACTCACCAAGGGAAGCAGGCATCACTATAAATCCCGCTGTTCATGAAGTCCACTGCAGGCTCCACCTCATCCCTGAGCTGGTCACCCATGCTACCTTCTCCTACACCAGAGCGGGCCCTGAGCCTGGGGAAGGAGCGTCCCAGGGAGGGCTTACAGCGGGAACAAGGGTGGCATGTGGGAAGAGCAAGGCAGTCAAGTGGCTGGAGAGGAGGGCCAGGGGAATGGTGGGAGGGGAGGGCAGAGGGAAAGGGTGCTGCAGGCCCCAGTGAGGGCCATGCCTTGTGGGAGAAGGAGGGCCTGAGGAGTAGAGGGCTCTCTGGCAGCTGTGTGAGAAGACTGGAGTGACTGGGGGTGGGAGCAAGGGATGAGCATCAGATCTGGTGGTTGTGACCCGGTGACAGGTGATGAGATGCTGGACGTGTCTGAAAGGGTGTGAGGTGTGAGGGAAGTCAGGGAGGACCCCTTTGTCTCCAGCTCCAGCACAGATCCCTCTCCAGGGCCTGCCCCTGCTTCCTAGACAGCCTTTGCCCTCAACAGCCTGCTCTGCCTGAAGGACCACATCTTGCAGAAAGGCAACGCAAGCAGAGTTGCCCCAGCTGGAAACCGGGAGGCACGGAGGTGGCATGCCATTGTACCTGCAGACCCCTACTCACCGACCTCCCTCCAGCACACTCCCTCCTCCACTCCCCCACCCCCCACCACAGCAGGTAGGCCCTCAGCCAGAGTAACGGCAACAGCCCCAACACTCCTCTCACTCCTCTGCACACGAGCTGCCCTTAGCCTGGCATACAAAAGCATGTGAAACGCCACCTAAGTCCTGTTGTCATGTCTCCTCCTGCACGTCCATCAGGCAGCCACTCTCATCTCTGTGTCTCTGTCCCCTGCTCCCTAAGCATGGAAGAGCCCTCCATCGCTGCAGTAGGGGGTGACCCTCACTAACTTTTCTGGCCAATGTGCCATCTGTCTTCCCACCAGCAGGCCATCAGCCTCTCAGGGCAGTGCCTCGCCTTCCTGTCCTGGTATGGCAGCACCCACGGAACGAGCCTGCACTGGGGCCCACCAGGGACTGTGTGGCTCCTCCCAGAGGCCTGCTGCAGAGACAGCCACCCCACTCTCAGGGGTGTCTTTCTTCAGCAGAACTGGAGCCTGACCCCTAGCTGACCCCACTCCGGCCTGATGTCACCTCGCCCAGAGGGCAGGGTCTCTGCACTGTGTCTTCTAGGACAGCCTGAGCCCTGGCCCTACCCCCCATTGCCCCTCCTTCAATGCTGAGAGGCTTCTAGATCCAAGGTCCTACTGGCAGGTGCAGGACAGGTCAAGGCACACAACACGATCACATCCTCCCCAGGTGCAGGCACCAGGGCCGAGAAGATGGAAGCACACCTGGTCTTTGCCCACCTGTGACGGGGGTGAGCCCCTAGAGGCAGACACACTGAGACACTGCTAGACAGTGGGGGCAAAGATGCCGAGTATACCTTAAATGAGCAAGTTACACAACACACGGACACATCACACACACAGTATGCTTCCCTTTTTATATTTTAAAATAAATAGCGCATGTAATAACCAGAAACTGCAGTGATACTGGTAAGAGCAATGATGGGGGCCCTGCACGGCGACCTGTGAGAAAATGCAGATGTTTCCCTTTAGAAAGCACAGATCTGTTTTTTTCAAACTTTGGCCATAACCGTTATACAAATGGTGATCTCGTGTTCTTTCGAGGCCACAGCTCTCGGTCTCCAGTGCACGCCAGGACCCGGGTGCTGTCAAATCCTCAGGTGACGGGTTGACAGACCGTGCAGACAGGGCGCAGAGGCAGAGCCACCCTCCTGTGGGAGAGGCCGAGGAAGCGTGTGCCCGAAGGCCCCCAGGAGAACTCTCTTGAGCAGAGTTCCAAATTAAAATACATGGGGAATGCCTGCTTGTAGGTACAAGAAGTATGTATACACATATAATACCACACACGCACTGTTGTGCCAGTATATAACACACATTACATAATGCACAAAAATAGGAAAAAGTTAGACAAGATATAGACGAAGCAAACATTTTTAAACATCTTCCTGTGATGGCTCCCTCCTACCATTAGCTAATATTCTCAGGCACAATCTGTCCTTAGGGAGGGGCTCATGATTAACGACAACGGATTGAAATCCACTTCATGCTGTCTTTGTGACCTGGCACCTTTGGGTGAGTGTGCTCCTCGGACCCAGCTGGACCCCGTTTTACAGCAGGCTGCACCTGGCAGAGTTCCTTTGGAAGCAGAAGGGCGGGCTCTGCCATTCTCTTATTTGCTTGGGGTTGTGTTTTCAGCATTCTCTTCACTCTGCAGTTTCGCAGCAGAAATGTTTTAACATGGAAATTTTCAAATACACACGAAAGCAGAGAGAGGAGTATGACGACTCCCTCATGAGGCTTCAACACTGCCTCCACCCTGCAGTTTGTTTTGTCTGTCCCCCTCCCCACGGAAATTCCTCCCCTGCAGACAGAGCACAGCTCACCCTACACACAGGTGTGCGTCTCCTGAAACCGCACAGCCACAACACGACTGTCACACCTAAGAAGACCTCTACTACAAAAAAAAGCATGTCAACCTCTACTACAAATTCATAGGCACTTTCCCTAATTGTCCCCCCAAAGTTTTTTAAAACTTTCCCCCCAATCCAGGATGCCATTGAGGTTATGTGCTACATTTGGTTTTAGGTTTCTTTAGCTTCTTCGAATCTAGAACAACTCATGATGTTGAGCTGTGTCATGTGTCTGGGCCAGTGACCTTGCAGGAGAAGAATCTTTCTTATCCACATAATCATTTGGTGACCATTGCTTAAATCCCTAACAGAATTCCCCAGTCCAGTTAAGCAGGCAAGTGCTGCACCCACGCAGAGCTGCTGGACGTCAGGCCCCACAGCACCACCTGTGTGCGGCCCACTCTTGCCTCGGAGCCCCTTGCACACTGAGCCACCATTGCCAGTGTTGATAGACACATTCATCTTTTCCTAAATTTCAGATTCCTGGTGGAGCCACAGAGACCATTATGGCCAGTGGAGCCCACTAATGCCATTCTAATGCCAGAGAGGATGGTCCCATGTCTCCCAACTCAGAACAAGCTGTCATGCCACAGAGACTCAAGTCTTCTCCTTTGAACTAACTGTGTCATGAAGATAACTGTGTCCAGGAGAGTCTACACTGTCCCGAAGGGCGGTACCCTCTGCTGGGGTAAGGGGCGATGGGCCCTGGCCTAGGATTTACCTCCAACAGCTGTGATTAGAGCAGATAAGAAACTACTCGGACAACTACGCTTTGCAAGGCGCCCTGTGACTTTGGTCCTGGAAACCCAAAAGCCATTTATTTGTCAACTACTCCCGTGGGAAATCTAAATAATACGCCCAGAAACTTTGGGAATGCAAATGTGGGTAGGCTTTTAGTAGGACATTAGGAGGACATGAGAATGGGGTGACATCCTAAGCAGGAGTGGGAGCCAGTGGGTGAGGTCCCCTCTGCTGGGGCCTCTGCAGTGCCACCTCTGCACCCCCTGCCCTGGGGGCCTGCCTCTCTCCAGGGCAGCCTGCTGCCCAGGGCCCTGGCCCTTCTCAACACCAGTCCTGTCTGTGCCTTCACCCATTCTGGGCGGAAACACAGCCAGGACCTGCCGTAAAGTCACTCAGGCTGGGAAGAGGGACCTGAGCTGGGGGCTGGCCCTGGAGTGCCTGCCCATCATCATAGCCCTCCCAGTGATCTGGGACCCATTACTCTCCATGACCCCAGCACCAGGCAGCCCTACGGGCCAGGCACCACCAGTGAGAGGGTGGGGGTAAGTGGGGAGACCCCAGCAATATCCCCCTGTTCAATTTCAACTCAACAATTCTTCAGAGAAAAGACCAGAAAGGCTTACCTTTGAACGCTACCTCCCAGCGACCTTCTAAAGAGCGGTTCCGGCCAGTGACGACATATTGGTAGCCAACCCACAACCTATAGGAGGGCAGAAATGCAGGAAACCTCAGTGCAGCGGCAGGGAAGCAGCCATCAACTGTGCGTGCGTGCGTGTATTTTAATAGTTATACCGACCTTTAAAATATTGAGCTTCTCAGGGCCAACCTTCCTCACCAAAAAACCAAAAACAAATTAAGCTTCTAAAAGCATTAATGATTTTGTTTTGATACTTAATTTCAATAAAATGAATTAAAATTCTAAACAATGAATTCACAAGTCAGAAGAAGTTTTATCTTGGGTAACTCCTACCAAGGCTCCTTTTTTTTCCTTTTTACTTTTTTTAGTGGTTGCCCTAGAGTTTGCAACACGTATTTATAACCAAGTCCACTTTTTTTTTTCTGCTTTTTCTCCTCAAATCCCCCCAGTACATAGTTGTATATTTTAGTTGTGGGTCCTTCTAGTTGTGGCATGTGGGAGCCGCCTCAACATGGCCTTGTGAGCAGTGCCATGTTCATGCCCAGGATCTGAACCAGCGAAACCCTGGGCCACTGAAGCGGAGCACACGAACTCAACCACTCGGCCATGGGGTTGGCCCCCTGCCAAGACTCTTTATTAGCTGATCCAACAAAGCTTTCACACTCTAAGTAAGACCCACCTTATTCTTGACAGACATCCAGCTCCATGAACATAACTCTATGAATACACTAAAACCACAGAACAGTATACTCTAAAGGGAGAAATTTTATGGTATGTGAATTACATCTCAATAAAAAACAAACCCTTGTGAGCATACACTGAGGTGCTGGGTAAAACCACGCTCACGGCTTCCTGCTGTCTCGCAGTCAGAGCCCAGCCAGGCCTGTGGCATGCACTCGTTGCCACAGCGAGGGGCCATGCACACAGACCCGGCCGACTGCCACAGCCTCCTGCAGAGTGTGTACCCCTCACCTCAGCCTTCCAGCCCCACTCCTGGAGATGCCTGTCAGTAGGTCCAGTGCCACCGTGGGAGCCCTGGCACTGGCACTCTGCCCCTTCAGCCTACCGCCGTGTGCACACACACCCTGAGGGGACGGGCTGCTTCCCCACCTGCTGGGCTATGCCCTCTCACCTTTCCACGGACTCACAACCACCCTGTGAGCTAGGAGTTACTTTTTTCACTTTGTAGCTGCCAAAATAGCAAAGTCTCTTGATTTGCCACCGTCACAATGCATAACGGTAGAGCCAAAACCCAACTCGGGTCTTGAAAGAAAAGCTCTCTTTCCACCTGCTGTGGTCATTGCACTCCTACAACAAGGTGGCAGCCAGTGCCATTGCTGCCAGCACTGGCCGTCTGGTCACCCCTGTGATCCACTCCCCCGACCCCAGCAGTGTGGAAGGGGCAGTATGATGTGACCTCCAGAGGAGGAACACCAAAGTTCTCAGCACACACCTGCCCCCAAAACAAAAACCCCCAAAACACCGGGCCTGGAAGACGTTGGCAGTCAGCCTCCGTTTTCACATTCTCCTTGATGCCACAGAGCCTGGGTGTCAAGAGGCAGGCTCTGAAGACAGACACCAGAGTTGGGACCCAAGCATGCCCCAGCTAGCGTGTGCCCACGGCCACAGGCTCACCCACCCTGGGCCTCAGTCTTCTTACCCACCACCCTGCTGTGGTTTCTGGGGGGACAAAATGAGCAGGCCCATGGAGAGCACTGAGCACAGGGCCTGACAGAGCCCACTTTCTCGGAAGGAACCTCCACCTACTCTCGTGCCGGGCCTACGAAGCCCCACACCGAGCAGACCATCCTGATACAGGCCTGGCCCCCCTGCAGTTCAGCAGCTACAGCTGAAGCCCCAGAGGGAGACCAACGAAAGGTGCTGGCCCAAGGTGACATAAAGTGGCAGCCTGTCCCGGCCCCTCCAAGAGCCCCCAACTCCATCTCCACGTCTGCTCTAAACCCCAGATTTCTATTTGTTTCCAGTGGATGGGGCTGCCCTTCCCCAAAATGCTGGCTGTGGCTATGCCTCAGGAGTGCTACAGGCAGCCAGAGGCCATGTCCTCGGCGGGCATCAGCCCAGACCCCAGGCCTTTGCTGCCCATCCCAGGACTCACTTGTGCTGGTCTTGCCAAGCGAAGCTCCGCTCCGGCTGATCCCATTCCTGGGCCAGAACGAAACGCAGCTCCTGGTCAGTGGAGAAGGTGGCAAGGGAGCCGTTCACACGCTGGCAGGTCTGTGCAGCGTCCCAGTAGTTCTCCCCACTCAGGTAGACCCTGTAGCAGCTGGCTGTGCCCTCATAGTGGTGCCACCCTGTCGGGCACTTCCCTAGGAAACATGAAGGACAGAAGGGGAGTTGTCCCCCAAGTTAGGATCCTCGCTCACAAAATGCAAGTATACATGCTGCATCTGAGCATAGCTCAGAAATCACCCTAGACAAACGGGGAAACTGAGGCTCAAAAGGAAAGCTCTGCCTCTAAAACCACGTACTTTGTGAAATGCTCAAGCTTCTCTCAGATACAGATGGAAACAAAGGCCAAGTATATTCATGGATTCCTCCCATGTATGTAACATCTTTAATTTACTTCGCAGTAAAGACTGGCTGCTGAATTCATTTTGGTAAAGTGGATTTCGTTCTCTGATTAAGTCTGGTTGACAAGACAGCAGAACTCCCCACGCCAGCTAACGGCAAGGTCTGCCGGGAGTGAGCAGGAGCGTCCTTGCCCGAACTGCCTTCACTACCCCAAGCCCAGTCCTCCGCCTTCTTTTTCTGCTCACGTGGGTGCTGGCCAGTGCTCCTCTAAAACAGCAGCTCAGGAGATCAGAGCTGGAAGGGCCACTGAGACTGTGGAACCAAGCCCCGCCTCCCACAGATGAGAAAATGAAGCCCAGGTGCTTCCATGGTGGGCAAAAGCTGATTAGCCATTGTAGCCAGAGTCTCCCCAAGACAGGCTGGGCCAGACGTCTTCTCTCCAGGTGAACCCACCCTCGGGGCGGGAGGCCCCCGTACTGTATGGCTGGCCTTGGCTTAAGAGCAGCCACCTGTTCTACAGGATCTATCAAATGCTGGGGCCCCTGCCTCCTAAGAGCACACTGATGAAGAATAATGATTTAAAAGGCTTAAAGACTGATGCTTGTGTTTTTAATTACCTAGAGCATGTGTGTATAACTTATTAACAAAGGACAGAGGTTCCGGGAGAGGAAACGGCAGCTCTGGCCCCCACGCTAAAGAGGCATGCCACAGCACTGCTGCAGTATCGACGGAGGGACGCGCCACATGCTCACCGGGGAGGACCTGCTGACGCCCCGGAGCACGAGGAAGGCTCTTCAGCGTAGACCACGGGTAGCCCTCAGAGAGTACGAAGCAGAAGGGAAGGTGCACGGCATGCACAGCACACACCTGCTGAGTGTGTCACGTGGGTGTGAGGGGCAGGGAACCACCAGGTGGGCTTTACTGCATGATTCCTAAGCCCCACACACGATGCATTCAACCTGCCACACCCCCTCTACAGGTGGGTTCTGTCCCACCTCCACGTTAGAGGTGGGGACACTGAGGTGTGCTGAGGCCAAGCATCCCAGCTGGCGAGTGACAGGGTGGGCTTCCATCCTGGGCTCCTCACCCACCATCTCAGGATGGGTCCCAAGGAAACCCTCTGGGGATGGAAGCTGGGGGCAATGGAAGAAGGGAACATTACTTTTTATTGGCTCATCTTTTTTTATCTTTTGAAGTTTGTGGAATTACTACCTAGGTAGAAGTATTACCTGTTCAAAAGAAAAGAGATGAGCAATGAAAAGAGCATGGGACCGAGAGTTGGGACTCCACAGGACCGAGTCCTGGAGCCACCCCTGTTGGCTGCGTGACCTTGGGCAGGCTGACCTCCCAGAGCCTCAGTTTCCTTACTTGTCAAGCCAGCACAGCACCCATTTGACTGCTAGAAGCCCTAGAGTTCACAGCTATTAGGTGTCGAAGCCAAACATGGCATTGGGGCTCAGAGGATGACTGACCGTCCCCTCCCGGCAAGCTCAGTGCCCATCAGACGGAGACCCAGGCTCCACGCAGGGTTGCCGCTTGGAGGAGCACAGGGTGTGAGGGGACCTCTGAGGTGCTCCCCAGCGCTGAGCACCCGGCGGGGAGTACTAACACAGCATCTGGCTCCTAGGCCCAGCAGCAGATGCATCACATGTCAGTTCCTCCTGTCCTGGCAGGTGGCTGCTCGTCACACCTATGTATATCATCAGGCCTAGGGTCTTTCAGGAGGGGGTTCAGCTGTGGCCTTCTGCCTTTCAACCTTCTTTAATCTTGTTATGCTTCTTCAAAATCTTAATGTCACAGGGAAATCATTAAGTAACTAGTCACTAAAAGAAAATTTTTTAAACAGAGGTAGAACCTTCTCACCCCATCAGCTGAACCTAACCTCTCAAAGCCTGTCTCCATCTACAGAAGAGCCGGTGCAGTTCAGTCTGAAAGGGGCCACCTAGTGAAAACAAGCAGCCTGGTTCCAGAGCCTGGGTTTATGTCACGGCCTCACTACTCAGGCTGGGTGACCTTGGGTAGGTCACTGTGCAGCCTCACTCATCAAGGGAGGCTGACACCCTGGCTGCCCTAAAGGGCTGTTTTAAGAGACACACCCCTCCCACAGCCGAGTGGCACCGGGAGAGCCAGGGACCGCAGGGGGCCTCGAGGCGCAGGGCCCGAGAGGGCAGGTCTGCAACTTACTGCTGAAGCGGACGGGCTGCGCCACATTCACCGCATGCAAGTGCGTGGGCTCGCCGCCTCGGGCCCGCCCCTGCCGCGGATCCACAGCCTCCTTGCCATGGTAAGGACGCGACTCTCCGGTCACCTCTGAAAGCAAAGAGAGAAGCGGGCTGTGAGCACGGCTGATGATGTGGCTGGGCGCGGGCAGCTCTCTGGGGCCAGCGTGATGTCAAAGCGTAGCACGGTCAGGCCACTCGGGCCGGGAGGAGCAGGTGCGGGGCCGCAGGTATGCCGCTCAGTCAGGTTTTCTTTAAAACCCTATCAAATGTTGCTGTTCCAGTGAAACGAGTCACATGTGCTTCTACTGAAATGCCTTGGCAGTCCTGCTTTTTTCCTTATTATTATGAAATGAGGTCTCTCCTTCATTTCATTTTCTAACGGGCTTCTGCTGGCACAGCAAAGGGTCAGCCACTCCTGCTGAAAAGCTCTCAGCAGCTCTAGCCCCAAGGAGTTCTTTCCAGAGCCCAGGCTGCCCTCCCCCCTCACCTCCACACTGCCTGGGAGCATCCCGTGTTGAGTGAGCCCTTCCTCTGCCTGGCACTGGGCCTGAGTCACCGTCTGTCCACCTGCCTGCCAGCCCTTCTCACCACCTTAAGGCCTGGGCCTCAGGATACTCCTGCCTGGCTCCTGGGCGCCGGGACAGGCCCTGGTGTGCAGCAGGCCTCGATGCGTGGTTGGGAGTGTGAACAGGAAGCTGAAGCTGAGGAAGAAGTCTAGTTTTTTGTACCACGGCCCAAAAGTAATTCACAGGTTCCTCCCTCCACAGTCTATCTTTGGAGTTCTCCACGACCCTGTGAGAGGAGAACCACTCTCTTCCCTCTCACAGATGAGCGGCGACTCAGAGAAGTGAGGTGATTTACCCAAGGCACACAGTATGAGAGGGTCAGAGGCAATGTCCCTCCCAGGCCACCCACGTCCCCACTCTGCCTGCACAGGGGACAGCTTGGTGCATGGTGAAGGACACCTGGTACAAGGTCAGGACAGACGGTGACAAACTTGGTCTGCATGGCTGCACAGACAGAATGACAGACACCACGAGCAAGCCGGCTCTGCCTCCAGATGGCTGTACCATGACAGTTCTCGGCAACCTTAGGCCTTCGTGGCACGGCAAAGGGGGATGGGACAGGAGCATGGGGTTGGGGTATGGCGAGGTGGCCTCCCCAAAACCCATCTTCTCTGACTTCATGGCTGGCCATCAGCCCCACCTGACAAGCTTCTCTAGCCATCTGGTTCTACTGTGTGGCGTCACAGACTCTGATATTGTTTTTATTTAATGAATAATCTATTTTTTTCATTAAAAATAAATATTCAATGTGAAATATTTGAGAAATGCAGACGTTCAAAAAGACAAAACATATAAACCATAACTGTCTCTTTTCTTCTACACAAATTCTTAAAAATATTGGGATCACATTAAACACGCTATTTGTTTTGCAAGCTTAACAGCTTTCCATATTCTTAAATGGGCTTAAAAGGATCACTTTTAACGGCTGCACAGTGTTCTATGAGTGGATTTCTTTAATTACCACAATCCCCTTGGGTCAAAGTTTAGGCTGAATTTCTTCACCACTCTCCGAAGAGCTACAGTGAACAACCTGTACAGAAATCTGTCCCCCTCATTATTTCCTTCTGAGACCCCAAGCAGTCACAAGCCCTAGCAGCTTTGCTGCTTCTCCCACTTAAATATTCAGTATGAATGTTTCCATAGCTCCTTCTCACGTGTGTGAGGAGGATAGGTGCCATTAGATTGCAAAGCACTCTCATATAAAATGTGCCACCAGTGTCTGAGATATGCTTAACACAAGGCAAAGACCTCAAAGGAGAAGTACCTTCAGGGCCTTTGGTGCGACCTCACGGGGAACACAGTGACCTCATCGCTGCCCATGCGGGATGGGTGGCCTGTGGCTGCAGCTGCTCTCTTCAAACACCCAGCCCTGGGGGTCAGGGTGACATGAGCTAAGACAGGGGTGCCCCATCCACACATCCCGAGCGCCCAGTGCTCGTGGAGGAGACTGGCGGCTCTGGCACAGGGGCGGTGCTACAAAGCAACCCCCAGGCACCCCCGCAGGCAGCTGGCAGAGGAGTGGGAAGATCGACACTGGGTTTGGAGCGATGGCAGACCGAGAGAACAGAAGGCTTCCAGGCAGAGGGCACAGTTTGGGCAAAGGCCAAAGATGGGCACATCTGGAACAGGCCTGAGGACAAGCTAGGGGGTGGCTAGAGCACATTTTACTACACCTACATTTCACATCTCCCTCTATCTGCCCAAACGAGCAAGACCTGCAATTCCACTGTGTCTTGGCCTCTTCCCAGACCAAGCATTAGCACCTGGTATGTGACAGGCCGAACTACTCACAGAAAGACAGATGAATCTAGGGCGGGTGGTGGGAGGGGATGGAAAGGTAAGAGACTTCTGTGGGGTTACACGGGCACTGAACACCAGGTGGCCTGGATGCTGTTTGTTGGAGCCAAGCCGTCTGCAGCTCAGGGAGGGAGTAGGTGAAACAGTTAAGGAAAGAAGCCAGAAAGCCAAGGGGTGATGTAGGAAGCTACTTTGTGCTGAGCAGGCTTCTCTGTGATTCAGGTGGCCCTCTTCCGTCATTTCTCTTTGCACCCATATGCCCACATCCATCCCCTCCTCACTCACTTGTTCAATACCGTCACAAGGCGCCACAGAAAGCCACCAGCAGACAGGCCTTTGCCAGCAGAAGGGAAAGGGCTTGGCTGAGGGGATGGTACTGATGAGAGAAACAAATTCCCAAGTGTCCTGGGGGAGAGCATAGGGGCTGGGAGAAGCAGAAGGTGGGGGCAGCTGGGGAGGAGGCAGAACTCAGGATTAGCACCTTTACAGACCTCTTAGGACCACCACTGACAATCAGGAATTTCCTCTGAGACCCAAGAACTAGAAATCATCAGCAGAAACTTAACAGGAAAATCTCCAAACAGCTGGAAACTAAACAACACATTTCGAAAAAATCCATGGATCAAAGGGGAATAATAAAAATACTTTGAACTGAATAAAAATGAAAAGACATGTCAGAATTTGTGTCATCCAGCTAAAGTTGTGCTGAGAGGGAAATGCGTTGCACTAAAAGCCTGTATTCAAGAAAAAACAAATCTCACATCAGTAATCTAAACTCTTACCTCAAGAACCTGGAAAAAGAAAAAGACAATGAAATAAACCCAAAGTAAGCAGAAGAAAAAAAATAATAAATATAAGAATTGAAATGAGTGAAGTTAAAAGCAGAAAAATAGAGAAAATCAACGAAACAAAGAACTGGTTCCTTCACAAGATCAGTAAAATTGACAGACCTCTAGCAAGACGGACAAAGAAAGAGAAGACACGATTTAAAATATCAAGAACGAAACAGGATGTTACTGCCAACCCTGCAGATGTCGAAAAGGTAATAAGGGAATGCTATGAACGACTCTACACATGTGCATTTCACAACTGAGATGAAATGGGTCAGTTTTCCTCAAATAACACAGCCTACCGCAACTCACTCAAACTAAACAGGAAATTTGAATAGCCCTGTATCTGCTAAGAAAACTGAACTTCCCCAAAAGAAATGTCCAGGCCTAGATAGTTACACTGGAGAGTTCTACCAAACATTTAAAGAAAAGTTAACACCAATTCTGCATGACTTTTCCCCAGAAAATGCGGAATAAAAAATGCTTAGGAATAAATCTAACAAAACATTTACAGGATTTATATGACAAAAATTATAAGATGCTGATGAAAGATATAAAAATATGTAAATAAATGGAGAGACATACCATATTTATGGATTGGAAGATTCAAATAAGATCTCGATTCTTCCTAAATTGATACACAGTATTTAACTCAATTCCGATCAAAATCCCAGCAAGAGTTTTTGTGTAGATGAGATTAGTCTGAAATTTCTATGGAAAAGCACAGGATGCAGAATACCTCAAACAGCATTGAAAAAGGCTATCTTCAGGAAAAAGAAAAATCTTGAAAAAAAAATCTTTAGGAACTAGGGCTAGGCAGTGAGTACTTAGACTTGACTCCCAAAGCATGAGCCATAAAAATTAATGAATTGGACTTCATCAAAATGACAAACTTTTTTTCCCCCTGAGGAAGATTTGCCCTGAGCTAACATCTGTGCCAATCTTCCTCTATTTTGTATGTGGGGTGCCACCAAAGCGTGGCTGCCAACGAGTGGTATAGGTCTGTGCCTGGGAATGGAACCCCAGGTCAAGGAAGCAGAGGAAGCTGGCCCCTCTTACCCTCTCCTTTCATAAGATCACATCTTCCTAAGAAAAAGTAGAGCAACTTTTATGAATCTGTCCATCTGGAAATTTCTTTGTTCTATCCTCATGTATGACTGGTTTCTCTGGGTATAAAAATCTGAAATTAATAACATTTTGAGGCTTCTAGTTAAAGATATCAGATTGAACAAACATATTCATTCACCTCTAGCCTCTCCTGAAACCCACTAAAACAAGAGTAATGGGATTTTTAATAAGGCATAGTCACAAGGACAAACAGAACAGGAAAGAGAACCACAAAGTTCTAAGAACTGGAAAACAGAAGGACAAGTGATAATTAACTTAGATAAGGTAACCATGCTTTGTAATTTGCCTGGGGACAATCCTGGTTTATGCCTGTTTGTGCCAGTACCCTATCCAGTTAAAAGCACTGGTCATTCTCAAAGTTGCCTTATTCTAGAAGTAAAGAACTCTAAATTTATTTGAGCCCAGAAAGCTAAATCCTAGGCCGACAGCTGGAACGGTTGAACTCTGAAAAAGAAATTTGGCAATATTTAGCAAAACTATATATGCACTGACCCTCTGACCCAGCAATTTGACATTTAAGAATTTACACTGAAGACACATCTCAAAACAAACAAACCACATATGCACAAGGTTATTTATTATTGCATTATTCTTCACAGCAAACTAATACGAACCTAAAGGTCTATACACAGGAGACTGGTTACGGTGCGTCCCTGAGACAGAGTACAACATAGCTGCAAAAAAGAAGAGAAAATGATCTTTACGAATTAACAGAGTGATGTCAAGGATATTTCATTGAATTAAAAAAGAAAAAATCATAGTACAAAGAGTATACACAGTAAGATATGTTTTTACATAATAAGAGGGTGAAGAAAAAGAAGAGGAAGTAAAATATACATATATTTGCTTATTTTTGTAATAAAAAAACAAAAGCAACAGCAAAAAATCAGGAAAGATAAGTCAGAAACTAATCCAATTAGTTACCTAAAGGATGTGGGTGGGAATGGGACAAAGGGATACGCAGGAAACAGAACTTCTAAGTATGTGTTTTTAGGTAGTTACGACTTTTGAATCTTACGTTTTACATATTCCAAAAATAAATCAGTTACACAACTTTGGGAATATACTAAAAGCCATGAAATTGTATACTTTGAAGGCATAAATTTTATGGCACATGATTTACATCTTAATAAAAAACTTACAAATAAATTAAATCAAGATGAGGTGGCAAAGTCCTAAAACTGAATACAAACAGAGCCCAATGTTAACCACACAGAAGGAATGCGTCCCAGTGACTTCTGATTAGAGAACTGACTGTACCCTCAGTGCGAAGCAGTTTAACAACATAAAGAGCTGCACAGAAGGCCGAGAAGTGACTGCGTAGGTCTGTTCCTGGTAGCAGTGCAGGAGCAGTAATCCCAAACTCCTGTATGTGTATATTAGGATTGGCCCAATGAGCACACACGGAGGACGCTGGGAACCAGAGTTCTTACCACGGGAAAGGGAGATACAAATATGAGACAGGAGGAGGAGGAGAGAACTCTAGTGCAGGTTAGAATTGGACGTATCAATAAATATAAACTTCTGAGTTTAAAGAAAGCTTTCCTAGCACTATCTACTGAAGAGGCTAGAAGCAATGATGCCCAAATAACTGCGAGCACAGCTAACACTCAGATCTTAGTTTCCAAATACCATTCCTCAGTGAAAGGAACAGGGCTCCTTATAGAGAAATGACTGATTCGAGGTCTGGGGCAGGAAAGGTACAAGACGAGCCTGGAACATCTTGTTGTGTCAGAAAATAAGAAAGAGGAAATCTCTTTATATCATTTATAAGCGTAGTACATATGGCAGAACTACAAAATCACCATTTTTTAATCGCCACTGTTATAACTGATTCAGATAAGCATCAACATAAGCCAAAACAACTAGGTGTAAGGTTGGAGAACAGCTAGAATACTTCTCCACAGATTATTCATTCGTTACTTATTCACAGATTAATTTTCATTACAAAATGGGAAAAAAGTTGACAATAGTGAAATTTGGCAGACATTACCTTAACCAAGTGATCAAACTTAACATTGCCAATAACGGGACAAACTGACCTCACGCACCCCCTGACTTGACACTTCATGACCTGCTAAAAAAAACCTTAAAATCTCACCTGAATCTAATAATGAGGCAACAGACCAGTCCAAATGGAGGAACATTCCAGAAAACAACTAGCCTGGACTAACATCAATAACTTTTTAAAAGGCCGGGAATACTTCTCGATTAAAGAACAAAGCAAGATGGCAAGAAAATACAACATGTAGCCTTTGAATAAACCCTGGATTTAAAGAAAAAAAAAAACCCTGTAACACATTTTTTGGGACAATTGAAAAAAACTTCAATATAATAAACTAATAGTATTGCAGTAAGTTTCTTGCATGTGAAAACTGTATTGTGGTTATGTAATGGATTGTTCTTGTTCTTAGAAGACAGATGCTGAAATGTTTAGGGGTAAAATGTCATATCTGTAACACACTCTCAAAGAGTTCAGAAAAAACACAGGTAGAGAAAATGATCTTGGCAAAAAGCTACTGGTTGGTGAACACAGGTAAAGGCTGCATGAGTGTTCATTGTACTGTTCCCCAGCCTTTTCTGCAGATCTAAGGCGGCCCGGTTCCTAGGTTCAGTTCCAGGATGTGGCCCTACACCACTCGTCAGCCATGCTGTGGGCGTCCCACATACAAAATAGAGGAAGACTGGCAGAGATGTTAGCTCAGGGCCAATCTTCCTCACCCAAAATAAAAAAAGTCAGAGGAGAAGGGAGTTGACACATGCAGATGCTGTGCCCGGCACTTGGTGTGCTCAGGCACCTCTGCCCTTCCTCACCCTAGCAGAACATGGGTGAGTTACTGAAAAGAAAGTAAAACAGGTGGTCGCTGGGTTGAGGGACACCAGTTCAGCTGAAACTCAGGGTCAGTACTTGGGGAGGGGAGGGCAGACTCTAGCCCCTTCTCCTCCACTAAGCTCCCAGAGCCCAAGCCTCCAGGCAGACTAGAACATTCCTCTATGGAGAAATCTGGCCAGCCCAAGAAAAAGGTCCAAAAGGGCAGGAGACCCCTGAGGAAACAGTCCAGCTCACTCAACTTCCAGAGAGGTCCACACACACAGAGCTTCGAGTCCTCTGCCACACACAGCAGACAGGCGAGGACCACCGACCGGAGGAGAGCCTTCAAATGAAAAACAGAGACCAAAACCCCAGAGGACAACAAGTATGGAGAGAGGACCAGGTGAAAAAACAGGCCATCAACATCCTCCAAGTGAGCGACTATACTCGACCCATGAAATAAGAACACTAATCTTAGAACTATTAAGAAGGACCACACAGACAACACTAAACCTCCCCCACCCACCCGCCCAAGGAAAAGCTGTCTTGGAAATGCAAACATGACGGCAAAACTGAAAACTCCTTGAAAGATGTGGTACAAGTAGAAATTCCCTAAAAGTAAAATAAAAAGACAAAGAGATGGAAACCTGGAGAGACTGAAAAGATTGAAGATCAGTCCAAGAGCAATTTCCAGTAACCGGGGTTCTAGAAATAGAGACTAGAAAAACAAGAGAAAAAAAACCCAGTGGTTTCTTTCCCTAAACTGAAATGCATGAGTTTCTAAAATGAAAAGATCTGCTAAGTGGCCAGTACTATGTACCAAAAGATACACAAAATTTCCAGGAAGAAAAGAACAGGTTACATTCAAAGAACCAGAAATTATTACAACCTCACCAGCGGTGAAAGTGTGTAAAAATGGAGTAAGATCTTCAAAATTATAGGGGAAAATGATTTCTGGCTTATAATTCTAAATCCAGCCAAATCTATCATGTGTGAGGGTAAAATAAAGGCATTTTCAGACATGCAAATGAGGAATCAAAAACTTCCATCTCCCGTGTTCCTTTTCTGCATAAGTTATTGAAGGGGGCACTCCACCTAAATAAGGGAATAAACCAAACCAGGACACTAGAAAACAGAGGATTTAACACGGGAGAGAGACGAGGGAGAAAACTACCGATTCACCCCCACTGATGGCAAAGGGAGCCCAGAGACGACAGCCTGGGAAGGTGGCAGCAGGCCCTGCCAGCGCTGAGCAAGACAGATGGGCACACTCAGGGGCTTTGGGAGAGAAGATTCCAAAATGACTCCGGCAGAAAGCACGATCCATCTACAATGAGTAGAAATCAGGAAAGAGGTCCTGCGAAGTTTTTTTTTTTAAACGTAAATCTACGGCCACTTTAGAAAATAATCTGGCAACTTCTTAAAAATGCAAACATAAATTTACAATATGACCCAGAAATCTCATTCCTATGTATTTGCCCAAGAGAAATGAAAATGTATGTTCCCTCAAAACTTGTACACGAATGTTCACAGCAGCCTTACTCACAAAGTGGAAGCAACTCAAATCCTCATCCAATAACGAACGTGGTATTATCTATGCAATGGAATATTTGGTGAGGAGAAGGAACAAACTACTGACACGCTCCAACGTGGATGAATCTCAAACACACTATGCTAAGTGCAGGAAGCCTGGCACAAAAGACTGCACAGTGTACGATTCCATTTCTACGAAACGCACAGAGGCGGCAAATCCAGAGACAGAACGTCGATTAGCGCTTGCCGAGGGCTGAGGCTTGAGAGGAAACGGAGAGTGCCTGCTAATGGGAACCGGGTTTTACTTTGGGGTGACAAAAATGTTCTAAAATTGACTGTGCTGATGGTTGCACAACTCTATGAATTTTAAATGGGTGAATTGTATGGTATGTGAATTGTATCTCAATGAGGTTGCTGTCAAAACAAACAAAAGGATGATGATGACAATGTTGAACTCTGGGGTAAAAATAAAAGGTTGTGGCCACAAAAAGGAAACGGAATCATCCCCCATGGCCCAGCTAGGATTGGACTGACCATGAGAGAAGGAACGCTGGGAGTGAAGAGATGAAGGAGGAAGAGTCAGCCATCTTGTCTAGGGAAAATCCACAGAGAATGCCTAAAACCAGGGAATT
This sequence comes from Equus asinus, assembly GCF_041296235.1. Classification (NCBI taxonomy): domain Eukaryota; kingdom Metazoa; phylum Chordata; class Mammalia; order Perissodactyla; family Equidae; genus Equus; species Equus asinus. The sequence goes on from NC_091797.1 coordinate 100,108,753, forward strand.
TAGAGACACACAGAGAAACCCCAAAGGAAACAGCTAAAGTAATCTCAAGTCCTCGCTTCTGAGAAGTGGGGAACTGGAGGGGCCCCTTGGGGTTGCTATGTTTTTTTAATAAAAAGCCTTACAGAACTATTTGAATATTCAAATTGTGTAAATAACTGGAGTAGAGCTAAACCTAAAATTTTGATTTAGATAATTAAAATCTGCTCTTCTTCAGCTACAGGCGGCCCTGCCCCACCGTCTCCTCTCGCCAGTGCTGCTCCTGAGCCATCTAGCGTCATTCTGATCCCTAATCCTTTTTGGGACGTGTGCCCTTCCTCCCTGGAGGTGGTGGTGTGGACATGCTGCAATTACACAAGGAGCTATCTTGTCTAGGTCTTCTAAAAATTCTCGTACCCTTCTAACACTAAGCTATATGGCTTCTCTGCTAATTCCCTCCCCTCTTAGTTTTTTCCTATTTTCTTCAAAAGAATTCTTATTAATCAGATACTGGATTCTCTGGACTAATTTTTTAATTTATAAGAGCTCAGCTGTTCCTTTTCATTGCATTCTGTTCACGTTTAGAAAAGACTGTGTGTGTGTGTATACATATATTTTTTTCATTGTGGTAAAACATAACATTCTAACTATTTTTAAGTGCGTAGTTCAAAAACACTGCTTTCAATTCTTCTGATTATATATATATACCCGGAAGTGGATTTGCTGGATCATATGCTAATTCTATTTTTAATTTTTTGAGGAACCACCATACTGTTTTCCACAGTGGTTACACCATTTCCTATTTTCACCATCTGTGCACAAGGGTGCCAATCTTTCCACATCCTCGCCAACACTTGTTATTTTGTTTTGTTTTTACAGTAGCCATCCTAACGGGTGGGAGGCAGTATCTCACTGGGGTTTTGATTTGCGTTTCACTAATGATTAGCAACACTGAGCATCTTTTCATGTGCTTGTTCGCCATTTGTATATCTTCTTTGGAGAAATACAAGTCCTTTGCGCATTTTTTAATTGGATTATTTTTCTTGTTATTGTTGAGTTGTAAGAGTTCTTTATATATTCTGAAAATTAACTCATCAAATGATTTGCAAATATATTTGCAAATTTTTGCAAATATATGCGCAAATTTTTGCAAATATATGCTGTCTTTTCACTCAGTTGAATGCTTCCTTTAAATGCACAGAAGTTTTTAATTTTGATGTAGCACAATTTACCTATTTTTTCTTTTGTTGTCGTGTTTTGGGTGTCATGTGTAAGAGATCACTGCCAAATCTAATGTCACGAAGCTTTTCTCCTATGTTTTCTTCTAAGACTTTCATGGTTTTAGGTCTTAGACATTTAGGTCTTTCTTTGGTCCACTTTGAATCAATTTTTGTATATTGGTAAGTAAAGGTTCAATTTTATTCTTTTGCATGTAGATGTCTAGTTTCCCCAACACCATTTGTTGAGAAGACTGCCCTTCCCTACCACATTGAATTGTCTTGATATCATTTTAGAAAATAATTTGACCACGCACGTGAAGGTTTATCGCAGGGCTCTCTCATCTCTAATCTAATCTACTGGCCTATATATCTGTCTTCATGCCAGTACCAAACAATTTTGATTATTGTAGCTTTGTAGTAAGTTTTGAAATCAGGAAGTGTGAGATTTTCAACTCTGTTCTTTTTCAAGAACGTTTTGGCTATTTGGGGTCCCTTGAGATTTCATATGAATTTTAGGATGGAGTTTTCTATTTTGGCAAAAAACATTGTGGGCATTTTGACAGGGATTGCACTGAATCTGTAGATTGCTTGGGTACCACTGACAGCTTCCCAAATCTTCCAGTCCACGAACACGGGATGTCTTTCTATTTATTTGTATCTTCTTTACTTTCTTTCAGCAATGTTTCGTAGTTTTCAGTGTACTAGTCTTTGACTTCCCTGGTTAAGTTTATTCCTAAGTACTTTATTCTTTTTAATGATATTGTAAATAGAATTGTTTCCTTAATTTCCTTTTTGGGTTGCTTGTTGTTAGTGTATAGAAACACAACTGATTTTTGTGTCCTGCAACTTTTATTTGTGTTAGAACTTTTATTAGTTCTAACAGTTTATTTGTGCTATCTTTAGATATCTCCCATATAAAACCATGTGACCTGCAAATAGGAATTTTACTCCTTCCTTTCCAATTTTGGTGCCTTTATTTTCTTGTCTAATTGCTCTGGCTAGAACTTCCAACACTACGCTGAATAGAAGTGGTGAAATTCTAGTCTTTTTCCTGACTTAGAGGAAAAGCTCTTAGTCTTTTCACCATTAAGTATGATCTCAGCTGTGGGTTTTTCAAAGATGGACTTTTTAATGTTTACGTAGGTTTAATTTCTAGCTTGTTGAGTATTTTTATCATGAAAAATGTTTAATTTTGCCAAGCACTCTTTCTGCATCAAGAAGATGATACGGTTTTTCCCCTACATTCTGTTAGTGGGGTGTATTACATTGATTTTAGTTGTTTGAGCCACCCTTGCATTCCAAGAATAAATCCATTTGGTCACGGTGGATAATCCTTTTAATGTGCTGTTGAATTCTGTTTGCTAGTACTTTGTTCAGGATTTTTGCATCCATGTTCATGGGATAATAGTCTGTAATTTTGTTTTGGGAGGTTGTGTGTTTCTAGAAATTTGTCCATTTCATCTAGGTTATCCAATTTGTTGGCATACAATTCTTCAGAGTACACTCTCATAATCCTATTTACATAAAACTGGTAGTAACGTCCCAACTTTCATTTCTTATTTTAGCTATTTGAGTGTTCTCTCTTTGGTCAATCTAGCTAAAGGATTGGCAGTTCTGTTGCTCTTCAGTTTTACTGATTTTTTTTATTGTTTTTCTATTCTCTATTTAACTTACTTCTGTTCTAATCTTTATTATCTTCTTCCTTCTGCTACCTTTGGGTTTAATTTGTTCCTCTTTTTCGAGTTCCTTAAGGTGTAAAGTTAGATTGTTGATTTAAGGTATTTTTTCCTTTCTCTTTTTAACATAAGCATTTACAGCTATAGAGTTCCCCCTTTGCACTGTTTTCATTGCATCTCATTACTTTTGGTATGCTGTGTTTTAATTTTCATTTGTTTCAGGATATTTTCTAATTTCCTTTGTGATTTCTTCTTGACACTGTTTATGCTGTTCAATTTCTATGCACTTGTGAATTTTCCAGTTTTCCTTCTGTTAATTTCTCATTTCATTCCATTGTGATTGAAAATATACGTTGTAAAATGATTTCAATCTTTTACATTTATTAAGATTTGTTTTTTGGCCTAATTTATGGTCTATCCTGGAGAATGTTCTACATGCATTTGAGAAAAAAATGTGTATTTTGCTGCTGTTGGATGATCCTGTAAGTCCCCAAGGCTCTATCCGACTTTCTTTGTTCATTTTATTCCAAAGGATTCAATAATTTCAAATGTTCTGTTCTCAAGTTCACTTAGTTGTTCTTTTGCCTGTTGAAGCCTATTATTGAACCCCTCTAGTGAATTTTTCAATTCAGTTATAATATTTCTGTCTGGTTCCTCTGTATAATTTCTTTCTCTTTGTTGGTATTCTCATTTTGTTCTCATATTATCTTCCTGATTTCCTTAGTTGTGTTTTCCTTTAGCTCTTTCAGCACATTTTAGATAGCAGTTTTAAAGCCTTTGTCTAGTGTGTCTGGCGTCTGTGCTTCTTCAGGGCTAGTTTCTGTCAATTTTAATCCTTTAAACGGTCCACCTTTTCCTCTTTCTTTGTATGCCTTGTGACTGTATTGCTGTTGTTGAAAGTTAGGCATCTGAAGAAACAGCCACCTCTCCCAGTCTGTGCAGACTGGCTCTGCCTTGGGGAAGACCTTCACTAATTATCAGCGTTTGCTCTGAGCCTTGGGACCAGCCTGGGGTGAACGCTTAAGGTCTTTTCTGCACATGCATCTTGCCTGGGTCTGTGTGTGAACTTCTTTTGATTCCTAAGTATACACGGCTGCTTTTAAATGTCTTAACTTCCCAGAAGAGTATCACCCAGCTTCTCAGGGTCTCAGATGTCCTACTGGATTCCTCCATCCACAGTCCCTGCCCAACATATCTGCAGCTCTGTAGTCCCCCTGCAGCTTTCCTGAGCATCATTTTCCACTTCCCATAGCTTTTCACAGCCTCAGATCCGAGCCGTGCTGGTTTTTTTTCCTTGTCTGAGCTCCAAGTCAGTCTATACAGACATTAGTCCCTCAGGCAGCCCCCAGACAGGTTAGAATGTTGCAAATAGGCTCTGCCCTGCTCGTCCTGTTGGAGGAGGCAGGGAATTCGGAACTGGGCTGTTGCTTCCTTCAGACCCTGTGTGTCAGGCAGGGAGGGAGTGAGGCATGGCAAGTAAAAATGCCACAAAACTTCTTACCATGTGAATGTGGCTTTTTCTTGACTGGGCGTTCCTGTAGACCTCTGACTGTTTTCCAGAGCTTCTATAAAGTTATTTTAGCCGGTCTTGAGTTGCCTTTTTTTTTTTTTTTTTGGTGAGAAAGATTGTCCCTGAGCTAACATCTGTTACCAATCGTCCTTTTTCTTGCTTGAGGCATTGTTCCTGAGCTAACATCTGTTGCTAATCTTCCTCTATTTTGTATGTGGGATGCCACCACAGCATGGCTTAATGAGTAGTGTGTAGATCCACACCCAGGATCCAAACCCATGAACCCTGGGCCACCGAAGCGGTGAACTTAACCACTATACCACCAGGCCACCCCTTCGACTTGCTTTTTGTTTTTCCCTTCTATTTTTTAGCAGAGTATAGAAGGTAAGTCTCCACCTCAAATCTTTTTTTTTAAGGTATGCTTTTTTTTTTGGTGAAGAAGATTGGCCCTGAGCTAACATCTGTTGCCAATCTTCCTCTTTTTTTCTCCCCAAAACCCCAGCACATAGTGGTATATCGTAGTTGTAAGTCATTCTAGTTCTTCTATGTGGGATGCCACCACAGCATGGCTTGACAAGCAGTGTATAGGTCCGCACCCAGGATCCAAACCAGTGAACCCTGGGTTGCCAAAGCAGAACATGTGAACTTAACCACTTGGCCACAGGGCTGGCCCCTCAAGTTGCTTTTTTATCTGTGAGGGAATGATGGTTTGGAGTTTCCTAGACTGCCATTTTGCTGACGTCAGAATAGATTTTTAAAGTTTTCTTTTACTCCCCAAGTTAATAAAAGAATAACTTATAACATATACTAAGGGATTATTGTGTGCCATGTTCTGTTCTAAGCACTTTATGTGTGTCATGATATTTAAGCCTCGCAACGATCCCAAGAGAGAGGTTCTACTATTCCCCGACCTTATAGATGAAAACAGTGAAGTTAAAAAGCATCCTGCCCACAGCCAGTAACTGGTGGAGGCGGGGTACCAGTCCCAGCAGCTTGGTTCCGAGCCCCCACGTTTAATGACTGTTTTACACACAGTGGAGTTGGCCACCTCAGGCCCCTTTGTTCTGGCCCTTTGAGTCTAGGATGCTTTGCCCAGAGTCTGGTGAGCATCATGGATATTTTCTTTCAGAGTTGAGAGAGCACTGCTGTCTTTCATGTTTAAGAGGAAGGTGATCCAGCTACCAGAGGCTCTGTGAGCACCAGCGGGCTGGGGCTGGTAAAGGTCAGGTGAGCCTCAAGGGGCCCACAGTAGGAGAGCTGGCCTTTTAGTTGGGAACGCTCCCTTATGTTGATCTCTCTTTTACCTCTTCCACGAAGTGCCGGTTTCTCCAGGAAAGATTCCTCCAATCGCCTGCCTGGGGAAACAGACCTGGCCATTGGCATTCGGGGAGCAGGGCAGGTGATAAGGCTAAGGGTCTCACCTGCCCCCATAGAGAATTTCTCTTAATTCCTCTGTTTTCAACCCCCATAGCTCCCCTCCACCGGGCCTGGTGTCTCCTATTTTGTCAATTTCAAGTGAACTGCAGTCTAATAGAAATACAATGCATGCTGCATTTCAACAAGAGATTAAATTAATTTTAATAATTTAACCCAATATATTAAAAATGTTATTATTTTGACATGTAATCCATATAAAAAAGTATGAGGTGTTTTACATTTTTTTGGTACTAAATCTTTGATACTTGGTGTGTACTTTACAACTTGTAGTAAATCTTAGTTTGAAACAGCCACATTTCAAGTGTTCAGTAGCCATGAGACTCACAACTGCCACACTGGACAGTGTAGGTCTAGAAAAGAAACCTCATGTCTGCTGGTGGGAAAGACAGTCATCTAGCTATATACAAGATGAAGAAGGGAGAGGGCGCTGAAAGAGAAGCCCACCAACCTCCTCTGTTCCCACGCGAGATGCCTCCAGCCTCGGTACTGAGAGCCTCCAAGCCGTTCCAGGTGCTGCTTGGCCACATTTCTGGCATTCTCTCTCTCAAGCAGGCCATGACTGCAGTTTCTCTGCTATGCTACATCAGTTGTCACTCTCCTTCTACTGGCTTTTCTTTAAAAAGAAAGGCTGTCTAATATCTGAAATATTCCGAAGAATATATGTCACACCTATGTAAGAAGTAAAGCCTCATGCTAAAATACAGTTGTGATCCCACCCTCAGCCTACTAATGAACCCAAGTATCAATAGCCAGAGGGTTGAACCTACATGCTTACTTCTCCCAGGCTCACCCCTCTGTCTCTTCACCAGGGAGCAACTAGGACCCCGAATTTAGTGCATCACTGTTTTGCCTTCTTTCTTTTTGTTTACCACCCAGAGACATACCTGTAAGGAAGATAATGGTCAGTCTGGCTCATCTTTATTGTGCCAAACGTACTTTTTGGCAACTTGCCTTTGTCGCCTACATTCCGTTTTGAAGATTCACACATACTGCTGCAAGCACCTAACATTCACTTGCTGCTGCTGATCCACAATACGCCATCACGCGAACAGACATCTGGGTTGTTTCCAGGAGGCATATTAGTACGAACAGTGCTGCACAAATTTCTCTCGAGTTTCCCCAAATGGAAACTCTGGACCAGAGAATATGAGAATGTTCAGCTTTGCCAGTTAATGTGTTTTCCAAAGTGGGTTTATCAATTTAGCCTTCTCTCCAGCAGCAGAGAAGATTTTCAAGCCATCCACATCCTCCCCAACACTTGGTTTTGTCAGACATCTTCATTTTTGCCAATCTAAGTAACTGTAAAGTGGTATCTCTCTGTAGTCTTAGAATACTAATGAGGTTAGCTATCTTTTTATATGTTTAACCACCCTTGTTAATTTTTCTGTGACAGGCCTGCTTGTCTTTTGTCCATTTGTAGGAGTTCTTTATATATGCTGGATTATAATCCTTTACAAAATGTATGTGTTGCAACTATCTTCCCACTCTGTGACTTGTCTGTTCACATTCTTTTTTGGTGCCTTTTGATAAAGGGAAGATCTTAATTTTAATCTGGTAAAACTGGTCATTTTTTCAGAGTTAACATTTTTTTATGACTTAAAAAAAACCCTATCAAGGACATAAAAGTATTCTCCTATATTGTCTTCTAGAAGTTTTTCTTTAATTAACATGAAACTGATTTTTCTGTATGTTGTGCATTAGGAATCCAACTTCATTCTTTCCCAATTGTCACAGCGCTATGTATTGAAGAGTCTATCCTTTGCCCAGTAATACTAATCCCACCTCTGCCATATATCAAGTTTCTCAGATCTGTTTCTGGCAGTTCTTCTGTCCCGGTGGCCAATTTGTGTTTCCCTGAGCCAAGTGTAAAGTAAGTCTTGACACTGGTAAGGCAAGTGCTCGCTCCTTACTCTTCTTCAGGGTGCCCTAACAACAATAAGACTTTATTCTTACAAACATTTTAGAACTGACTTGTCACAGTTCCTAAAAAACTCATTGGAGGGGCCCGCCCCGTGGCCGAGTGGTTAAGTTCACGCCCTCCGCTTCAGCCACCCAGGGTTTCACTGGTTCGGATCCTGGGTGCGGACATGGCACCGCTCATCAAGCCATGCTGAGGTGGTGTCCGACATACCACAGCTAGAAGGACCCACAACTAAAATAAATATATACAACTATGTACCCAGGGGCTTTGGAGAGAAAAAGGAAAAATAAAATCTTTAAAAAAAAAACCTCATTGGAGATGCACTGAACCCACAGACCAATATAATAAGAACAGGCAGCTTTACCATATTGTGTCTTCCTAGCCAGGAATATTCTGTCTCTATTTATTCAAGTCTTCTTTCATGTCTCCTAATAAAGTTGTAAATCTTTCTCCATTAAAAATTTAACACATCTTTTGTTAATTTATATCAAAGATGGTTCAAAGGAACAGAAACCATGCTAGGAATTTCAAACACAAAGGGGTTTAATACAGGGAATCAGGTGCTTTCAAAAACAACTGAAAAGGTGGGCGTGGGCACAGAAGTCAAGTGGGCCACCTCTACCCAGCAATTTCACCTGTGCCGTTGCAGTGAGGAGTCAGGAAGCCACTCTCGCCATCGGCAGAGGAGGAAACGGCAGACAACCGGAGACGGCTGGCCAGTGCAGAATGTGGAGGCTGCTGGCCAGTGGGGAATGTGGAGGCTGCTGCAAACACTCTAAGCCCATGCACCCACGCCAACTGCCAGAGGAAGAAGGATTCTAGCTCCTGTCCACCTTCCAGATTTCATGGGAAGGATCTTACGGCGTGATCGATACCCAGAAGCATGTTGGCAGGGGGTGTGAGGTTACAGCAGCTGCCTCCCAGGCCCTGAAGGGCAAGGAATGCACTGATGCCCACACTCTATCTAGCACACCACTCATCTTCTATCTTCCAAAAACATGCAGAAATTACTGATCTACTGTTACATCTCTTCTCACTTCCTTCATCCCTGTGGGTTTATATCTTTTATACTCTTTTTATGTAATTTTAATGGAGCAGTGAAATAATCTTGTGTTGTCACTCCAGAAGTCCTCAAGCCCATGTTCAAAAGCAACCTGACCAAGCACGGCTAGAGCTTCCCACAGGTTTACTTAACCTCTCCCCGTGGGAGAGGTGGTTATCAGCTAACCCCTACCCCTGTCCATACTCCCCTCCCTGCACACAAAGATTTTTCTTCTTTTCTTTTCTTCTGGTAGGGAGGAATGTTAATGAGGACTTGACCTATATCATGATGTTTTTAAAAATTAATTTCTTTTAAAATAAACTAGAAAGAAATATGACAAAATTTCAGTAGTTATTAATTCAGGGAAGAGATACAAGTATATCATTCTTTGTATATTTTGATAACTTAAATTTCTCAGAATCCCAACTTTAAGAATAACCAGAAATTCATCTGCTATCCCATCTGGATCATGGCATGACACTCTACTACAGGACAGACACAGTACTGGATGTCACGCGGAAGCCAGGAGTGAGCCAGGAGGTCCAACAGGGCCTCGGCCTTCTCACTCCTCCTCGGACACACTCAGGCCCTGCCAGGCCTCGATGAGTCTGCATACACCGTTGTCGTCATCACGCCCTCAATGGTCGGGACCTGGAGCACGCCATCCACTCAGAAGTCTGGGCTCCTGCAGAATAGACTTTATTCTTCTGTCTTGGGAGAAAATACAGGAACCTGTGTAACTTCAAGTCAACACTTGCGCTGAGTGGACTTGGGACCCTCTGTGCCGGACCACGTGACCCAAAAGAGAAATCAGATCTAGTCCACAGTGCAGAGACAGGTGAACCACAGGAGTGCCTACCACTGTTTTCACTATCTGTAACAGGGCAGTCACTACACACAACCTTAAAAGCTAAGGCAGAAGGCACTTGAGAGTAGCAAATAAGCTGTGCTCCCATTTTAAAGCCAGCCAAAAACCATTTGGTTCTTTGTTCAGAAAATACTCTAGGAGGCTGGAAATGAAGTCTCACTCCATAAGTCAGACCAGGAACGCACCCAGTCACAATCACTGTTCATCACCAGGCTGACGGAGCACAGAGCATCTGCATCCCAAGCACTGGGAAGTTCACACTCTCTGGACTGTGATTCAAGGAACGACCAGGTGGGCTCCCAGACACAGAGTTGTCCTAGAGGCTCCTGATGCAGTTGCCACCTTTCAAACTGGAAAGGCAAACACCTCAACCAGAGACATGCACCATGTGATGAAGGAAGAACAATTAGGAGGGTTCCCTTCTACATGGCCATCTTTACAGGCAAATACAGTCCGACCAGGCCACCTCTGCTTCTTATTTTGGACCCCTGCTCAAAGAACTGTCCCAAGCTCAAATGTCACCTTCTATTTGATGCCCTGTCTGATCCCCTGGTTGGAGCTGATTGGTTTTTCTTTAGCACCTGTCCTACAGGAATTACAACACTTCTTTAATTTACTGACTGTTGAAAAGGACCCTAGGCCAGGTCCCACTGGGGAGGAGGACAAGTTTCTTGCCCTCAGGGAGCTCACAGTCTAGGAGAGATCAAGTGTGGGCACAGGTAATGGTGAGAGTTACCAGTGGTTCTGGATGCCATCAGAGAGGGAAAGAGCAGGTGTGGCAGAACCCAACCTACAGCCAAGGCGCCCAGAGAGGCCCTCTTGCTGCACTATCATCTGAGCCGCGCCTTGAAGGACAGGCAGGATCTGTCCATGCGGAGACAGAACAAGGGGATTCCAGGACAAGAGAAACGCATAAACAAAGAATGTGGCCAGGAACTTCTCTATGGGGTAGGCACAGGAAACGGCCCAGCTGAGCCACTGAAGGGGAAATAGTGACAAATCAGTTTGGCAAACTAGAACCAAGCCAGATTGAGAAGAAATTTGAATGCCAGACCAAAGAGTTTGGAATAAGACATACCCTCCTCTTAGGGACTTTATCAGAACCACCCAGGTCTTAAATAAATTAGCGTGTATGCGTGTGTGTGTCTCACAAACACACACACACACACACACACACACAAACGCATGCACACTCACACGCAAGATGCTACACCTTCCACCCTAACCCAAGTTGAGAACCAGGGATGCAGTTAACACCATCACTCCCAGGCTGTATTACACTCCTTGAGGGTGCTGGGGGAGGAACCAGGTGGAGAACCAACAATTTAAGACTTTCTATGGCATCTGTATATGTCTTTAGGAGCCTAAACATAGCCAGGAGAAAACCCTCGAGTGCAAGATTACTAGTGAGTGAGTGAGCAGGACAGGTGGGCAGAGCCAAGGCCGGTCTAAATGACGCTTGTCAGGATTCTCGCCAAGTCTCAACAGGCAGCCACCTCTAGAGCCAGGGGAGGGTGAAGTGGGAGGTGCAAGGGCACCACACTTCAAGCGGTGCTGCTCTTGGGGCCAGCAGTGCCTCCTGAAACGTGGCGTCCTGGGTGCCTCTCTTGCCTCACCACAGCCCTGACCCTGCCATCTTGCAAATTCTGGGACCAGGCTGGGCATCTATTTTTAAAAAAGAGAGACAGACACACAGAGGAGTAGGGGGCAGCTCAAAATAGCTGTCCAGCACGTGCATACGACACAGGTTACCAGTTGACACCATCTCCTCCTTCACAGGAGCACAATCACGCAGCTACGACGGAGAGGCGGGGGCCACGTGCATCCACCTGCCTGACACACTCACCTGGACAGTCGGCTTCGTCGCTCTCATCCTCACAAGTCACCCAGCCGTCACACTGCCAGGGGAGGGGGATGCACTGGATGGCGCCGCTGCGACAGGCAAACTGCCCAGGGTTGCACCGCAGCTCTGTGGAACCAAAGGGCAAGAGGCCATTGAGGAAGTGGCAGTAGCAGCCAGGACCTGGAGCAGCCAGGGCTGCCATTGCTTGGCCCCTGTGAGCGTGGGCCAGACACCAGGCAGTCTGCCCATAGCCTGCCTTCTTGGGGACCTGCACGCACATCCCAAGAAAGAGCCAAAAGCTCTACACACAATGCCATAAGCCCCCAGAGCAACGCACCCCCCAAGACACTGACCTTTATGCATCACCTCAAACACACACCTGCTGCGTTTCTGCTCTGAGTTGGGCTCTGCAATGGGCCACAGGGACAGAAGCAAGAGGGCACCTGCCTCACCTCCTGAGGGAATCTGGGTCAACAGGGAGGACATACACACAAAAACACACACACCCAGGTTTCTGACAGAGCAAACAGAGGTCATCCCCACAGGAGCACTCAAACAACACGCTAACACAACAGGAAGGAAGGAGAGACTGTCTCCACCCGAAGGGCTCTGGAATGCTTCTTAAAGAAGGGTGAACAGGTTGCCAAGGTGGGTCCATGGTTTCAAAGGGTACATAAAATAGGAAAGGAAGAGCTTTCCAGAAAAAGCAGGGCTTAAGGAAGTATCAAGGGGTGGGAAAGCATGCCAAGTAGACTGTGTGTGAGCAGACAGATGGGGAATTACCAGAGATAAGATCAGAAATACAAGAAGGGTCAGATTGTGGAGGCTTTGGGGGTAAGATAATTCTGACCTTTATTTGCTAAGTTGTAGGGACCCAGATGTTATTTCACCAGTAAGTATCATGATAAGATCTGTGTTTTAAGCAAGGTGTGTGTGTATAACCAGCAATGGTTTCTGGAAGCACTTATAATGGGTGGGGGGGAGACAAAATTACTAAATAACTCAGCAAAGTAAGGGCTTGAATTGAGGCAGGGGGTAGCAAATTACAGGCCACGGGCCAAATCCGAAACTTCCCACCGGTTTTTAAAATAAAGCTTTATGTGAACACAGCCACAAATATGCTACAACAGTGGAGCTGAGAAGATGCAAAAGATACTGTATGCCCTATAAGGCCGAAAACAGTTACTCTCTGGCCCTTTAGGAAAAGGACTGCAGACTCCTGAACTGAGGTGGCTGCTGATAAATGGGCAAATTTTGGAACCACAGAAAAACACTGAAGTGTGAGGGATGGAGTTCTGCACACCTACTTGATGACAAAGGAAGAGGAAACAGAGAGCTCACTTACAAACGACAACATGCTCCTGCACATGCTCCCTCAGTCGTCCTCCTCCCGGAGTTATTCCACTGAAATCCAGGAGGAACTATTCCTGCACCTGAGTCCTGTTCCACCACTGCCCTGAGTAATCAGAGCAAGCATCACTCCAATTTGTCACGGAAGATGAACGCAGCAAATCAGGTGGAAGGGGACAAGCCCTCCCCCAACCACCTCCTGGGACTGACACCTGGGGCATCGTGAGCCCACGTGGGTAAGTGTGCCACAGCCTCAGCGCACACAGGAGAGGGCTTCTTCAGAGTGCTCTGTAAGCAGGCTCAGATGGTGGGTGCAGCCCCAGTTCCACATCTCCCCACAGTGTCAGACATCCACCTGCACGTCCTCCAGTCCCAGGTGGGAAAGGGAGGGGCGGGGGCCGGGCGGTGGGGGAAGCTTGTTCCTATAATTCAGTGTACCCTCCCCTCCACCTGCCACACACTGCAGTAAATCAATTCAATCCAAGCACAGAAAAGCCTTTATAAAACTGACGACATGGATGAAATCTTCAACGCATCGTCTGTTTTATAAAGGCTTTCAGCTAAGATGGAGTTACAGGGACGGATTTAACCACCTGCCTGAAACAACTGGGAAAAAGGATGAAATGTAAGAAAACACCAGTTCTCCAGACCCTGGACATCAGGCAAGGAATGAGAGAGACCCCTGAGAGTCAGGAAACACACAGGGTGAGCCTTCCTGCCCGAGGACATTTCCAGCCTGCAGAGCAGGGATAGAGACTTCAGCGGAGGGGTGGGGGTGGGTGGGGATGGCAGCGGCAATGACAGAGTCAAGTGGATGCAGCTCAAAGTGGGGGAAACCAAGGCAGGCAGAGCTCACGGGATGGAGCTCTGGAGAGTCCTAGAGGAGAGAGCTGCACAAAGACAAGACCCCGGAGATCTACAGAGGGACCCCTTGGGGCTTTGGACAGAGTACTGACCAGCATGTGGTGTGAGGATACTTCAGGCCAGGGAAAGAACCACCCTAAAGGTTGAGAGGGTACGACAACAAAGTCCAGAGGGCCATAGGCAAGCACCAGTTCTCAGGGGCCAGACTGGAAAAACTCATCATTCACAGGGCACTGTGTCAAGTATCAGAAGGGTCTTGCCTCGTTAGTGGGGAAAAATTAACTCAGGCTAAACGTGCTCCAGTCCTGCCTGACAGAGACTAAAAGCAAGAGCTAGAAGGACCAAATTGTTAGAACAAACCTCAGGAATATTTATAGGAATGCAAAACCATACAGCGCCCAAAAAGTCAAAATTCACAGTCCGGCATTCAATAAAAAAATTACTAGACATTCAGAGAAGCAGGAAATTACAATCAAACTGAGGAGAAAAAAAATCAGTCACTCAAAATTGACCCAGAAATGGCACAGAAGATAGAACAAAGGCATTAAAAGTTGTTCTAACTCTATTGCAAATGTTCAAGAAGCTAGACAAAAAATTAAACATGTTAAATAGAGAAATGGAAGACATTAAAAAGAGACATGAGGCCGGCCCCCTGGCCAAGTGGTTAAGTTTGCATGCTCCGCTTTGGTGGTCCAGGGTTTGCTGGTTCAGATCCTGGGTGCAGACCTACGCACTGCTCATCAAGCCATGCTGTGGCAGCATCCCACATAGAAGAACTAGAATGACCTACAAGTAGGATATGCAGCTATGGACTGGCAACAGATGCTAGCTCAGGGCCAACTTCCTCACCAAAAAGCATACCTTTAAAAAAAATAAAATAAAAACATACCTACTGCCTAGACATGAAAACCACAGTGCTTGAGATGAAAAATACACTGCACAAGATTAACAGATTCAGTTTTGTAGAAGAAAAGATTAGTGATTTGAAGAAAACAATAGAAACTCTCTAAACTAAAACACAGGGGAAAAAAAGAGCCAAAAGAATGAACTGTGAGCTGCGGAACAACTTCAAGCACCCTAACATACATGAACTTGGAGGGGGAAACAGACAAAACATTTGAAGAAACAATGGCAGAAAAACTTGCCAATATGATGGAAACTATAAACCCACAGATCCAAGTAGCTCAGTGGACCCCAAACACAAGAAATATAAAGAAAACTACTTCAAGGCACATCATAATCAAACTACTTAAAACCAAGATAAACAGAAATCTTAAAAGCAGTCAGAGAAAAAAGACATATTATGCACAGAAAAAACAAAGGCAAAGATGACAGCAGCTTTCTCGTCAGAAACGTTACAAGCCGGAAGACAGCGGAGCAACAGTGTTAAGTCCCAAAAGGAAAAAAGAAAAAGCTGTCAATCTAGAATTATCTAGAGCACAAACATGTATACCACACTGTGGGGTTTATAATGTATGTAGAAGTAAAATTTTGACAACAAGAGCAGAAAAGCTGGGAAGAGAGCAGCAGAAGCACACCATCTTAAGGCTCTTATACTACAGGCAAAAATGTCTGTCATGTGAAGGTAAACTGTGACAGGGCAACAACGAATACCACTAAACCAACACAAGAGCTCCAGCAAACATGCCAACGAAGAAGACAAAATGGAATAAAACATTCAACCCAAAAGAAGGCAGAAAGAAAAGGAACAGGAAACACACAATAGATGGTACAAAAAGAAAACAAATGACAAAATGGTACATTGTGATTAAATTCACCCAATCAATAAACATATGGGGTGACCTAAACACCCAACTAAAAGGCAGAATTTGTCACATAGGTAAAAAAGCAAGACCCAACTATATAGTGCCTAAAAATACCTACTTTATATAAGGACACAAATAGGTGAAAATAAAAGGATAAAAAAAGATATACCATGCTCACACTGATCAAAAGAAAGCTGGAGTGGCTGTATTAATATCATACAAAGTAGACTTCAGAGCAATGTAGAACAGGAATGTAGAACATCATTTAATAATGATAAAGGACGTAAAATCCTAAATGCTTACGTATCTACAGCAGAGCTTCAAAATATGAGGGAAAGACTGCTATAACTGCTAATAGACAAATTCACAATTATATCAGAGATTTCAACCCCCTTTCAAAAACTGACGGAATGAGCAGATAAGAGAATCAGCAAGGATGCAGACAACCTGAACAATGCAATCAACTAACTGGACCTAACTGACATTTATGGAACTCTCTACCCCAAACCAGAAGAATATATATTCTTTTCATATGCATACATAGTATTTACCATAATAGGTAATATCATGGGCCATACAACAAACCTCAATACATTTATAATGACTCAGATCAGAGTATGTTGCTTGACCACAACTGAATTAGATTAAAAATCAATAGCAGAAAGACATCTGGAAAATACCCCAACTAAACGGAAACAACTGAGACACTTAATAACTTATGGGTCAAAGAAGAAATGAAAACGGAAATTTGAAAGCATTTTAAATTAATGAAAATTTGTGGAATGCAACTAAAGCAGTTCCCAGAGGCAAATTCACTGCATTAAACTCCTACATCAGAAAAGAAGAAAGGTCTCAAATCAAGGACCTCAGCTTCCACCTTAAGAAATGAGAAAATAAGACCAAATGAAACCCAAAGTAAGCAGCAGAAAAGAAATAATAAGGATCAGAGTGGGAACTGATGAAACAGAAAATAGAGAAAAGAATTTTTTTAAAAAAGTGTGGTTTTCTTTTTTTATTTGAGACGATCAATGACACTAATAAACCTGTAGCCAGACTAATTAGGAAAAAAATAAAGAACACAAAATACCACTTATCAGAAGAGGGGTGTCATCACTAGATTTCAGAGATATTAAAAAGGATAATAAGGGGGGGAGTAAGAATAAGAAGGAAATAGTGAATCACTTTAAATCAGTAAGTTTGACAACTTATATAAAATGGACAAATTCACGCAAAGGCACAAACTATCAAAGCTCACTCAAAAAGAAATCAATAAGTACAGCCCTACAGCTATAAAAGAAATCGAGTTTTATTTAAAAACCTTTACACCAAGAAAACTCCAGGTCCAGATGGCTTCACTGCAAAATTCTACCAAATATTTAAGGAAGAAATAATACCAATTCTTCCAGAAATTCAAATATTAAAAAATTACCATAACAATAGCATAAAAATAGGAAACACTCAGGGATAAATCAAATGACAGATGTCCAAGTCCTATACATTGAAAATTATAGAATATTGCTAAGAGAAATTCTTTAAAGACCTAAACCTATGGGGAGATATCAAGTGTTCATTAGTGGACTCAATCTGAGTAGACTCAATATTGTTAAGAGACCAATTCTACCCAAATTGACCTATAGATTCAACACAATCCCAATCAATATTCCAGCAGGCCTTTTTGTAGAAATTGACAAAGCGACTCTGAAATTCATATGGAAATGCAAAGGACGTAGAATACCCAGACAACTTTGAAAAGGAAGAACTCAGTTGAGGACTTACACTTCCCGGCTTGAAGCCTTACTATAAAGGTATGGGAATCTAGACAGTGTGGTATAAGCATCAAGATCCACGGAACCAGAACAGATGGTCCAGAAATAGGCCCACACATACATGGGCAGCTGATGTACAAGAAAGATGCAAGGGCAACTCCTGGAGGAAGAAGAGCCTTTCCAACACATGGTACTGGGACAAGAGGATACCCATTTTTTTTTAAAAAAGAACAACTTTGATCCATTCCTTGTACCAAAAACTAACTCAATATAGATCATAGACCTACATGTAAAACCTAAAACTATAAAACTTCCAGAAGAAAACATGGGAAAAAATTTTGTGATCATGAGTTAAGCAAAGATTTCTTAGGTACATCTACCAGAAGCATGATCCATAAAAGAAAAAGTTGATAAATTGCACTTCATCAAAATTGAGAACTTTTCCTCTTCAAAAGACACCGTTCAGAGAATAAAAAGAAGTCACACACTTACTAGGAGAACACATTTGCAAATCACATTTATGAAAAAGGACTTGTACCCAGAACAAATAAAGAATTCTCAAATTTCAACAATAAGAAAACAACCCAATTTTAAAAATGGGCAGGGAGCCGGCCCCACAGCATAGTGGTTAAGTTTGGTGTGCTCCGTTTTGGTGGCCAGGGTTCACAGGTTTGGATCCCAGGGGCAGACCCACACCACTGGTCAGCCATGTTGTGGCAGCGACCCACATATAAAGTAGAGGAAGACTGGCACAGATGTTAGCTCAGGGCGAATCTTCCTCAAGCAAAAAAGAGGAAGACTGGCAAGAGATGTTAGCTCAGGGCTAATCTTCCTCCACAAAATAAATAAATAAATAAAAATGGGCAAAAGATTTTTTTTTAAGATTTGTTTCCTTTTTGTCCCCAAAGCCCCCAGTACATAGTTGTATATTCTTAGTTGTGGGTCCTTCTAGTTGTGGCATGTGGGATGCCACCTCAGCGTGGCTCGATGAGCAGTGCCATATCTACACCCAGGATTTGAACCAACGAAACACTGGGCTGCCTGCAGCAGAGCTCAAGAACTTAACCACTCAGCCATGGGGCCAGGCCCTGGGCAAAAGATTTTAATGGACACTTAACCAAAGAAGATATGCAGATGGTAAATAAGCACATAAAAAGATTCTCAACATCATTAGTCATTAAGGAAACACAAATTAAAACCATAATGAGATAATATTACATACTTATTAGAATAACTTAAAATTGAAAATAATGACCATACCAAGTGTTAGCAAGTGTGTCAAGTAATTAGAACTTTCTTACATTGCTAGTGAGAATGTAAAATAGTATAACTACTTTGGAAAACATTTTGATGGCTTATAAAAAGCTGAATACATACTGACCATAAGACCCAGAGATTCCACTCCTAGGAACTGACCCAAGAGAAATCAAAGTACACGTCCATACAAAGGCTTGTTCACAGTCATTTGATATGTAGTAGCCAAAAGCTGGAAACAACCCAAACGTCCAAAACAAGCGAATGTATAAACAAACTGCAGTATACCCATATTGTGGAATACTACTCAGCCAGAAAAAGAAATGAACCATTGATACATGTGCAACATGTCAAAAAAAGAAACAAGGGGCAGGCCCTGTGGCCGAGTGGTTAAGTTCGCGTGCTCTGCTGCAGTGGCCCAGGGCTTCGCTGGTTCAGATCCTGGGCGTGGACATGGCACCGCTCATCAGGCCACGCTGAGGTGGCATCCCATGTGCCACAGCTAGAAGGACCCCACTACTAAAATATACAACTATGCACCGGGAGGATTTGGGGAGAAAAAGCAGAAAGAAAGGAAGGAAAAAAAAAAAAAAAAATGAAGATTGGCAACAGTTGTTAGTTAGCTCAGGTGCCGATCTTTAAGAAAAAGAGAGAAACAAAGACAAAACAAAAATAAGTGGCCAGCTGCAGGCTGTAGTTTGCCAAACCCTGTTCCAAAGTCTAAATGTCGGGATAAATCTTTACCCTCTACCCCACACCCAACACCCAGCACAGGGATACACTCACTTAACGTCCAATGAACTGAACTGCTCAAAGATCTTCCTCTCTTCTTTAAGTAGATAACAAAACGTCAGCAGTTCTCTGATATGCCCTGGAAGGTTCTCTCCCTTCCTGATTCACCTGCAGTCTCTGATATGCCCTGGAAGGTTCTCTCCCTTCCTGATTCACCTGCAGTGCAGGGGCTGTTCTGAAAGCAATCCAACATGTGAGTCACTGGTTAACACATGTGAATCACCCATTCAAAAAATATTTACTGAGCACCACTTGGTGCCAGACAACTCTGCAGGTGACGTGGCAGAGCGGTAAACAAGCAGGGAGACCCAGGACTTAGCAGAGCTTGCCTCGTGTGGTGGGCCTGACACACAGACATCAACCATGATGCAGACGGGTCTAATGCGCACTACTCTAGTTGTCAATTAACATGCCCCCTCCTCTCTTCCTCCAGATCTTCTCACGTCCCTTTGTAAAGCATCCAGCACAATTTCTGCCACATACAAAGCTGCTCAAAAACTGTCGTCCTGTCTTCCCACTACTAGCTTTGCCTAGGCCTTTTCTTGTGCCGATCGTCTCCTGGCTGTAAAATGGGAGAGAGAGGCAGACTCTTCCTAGCCAATGCACTACTGATGCTTTCTGAAACAATCCACACCCTCGCCATGTAAGTGCAAGGCCACAAACCAAAATAAGAAATTCTATCACACTAGCAGTTCTCAAATTTTTTCATCCCAAGACCCCTTTATACTTTTAAAATTTCTGAGGACCCCAAAGATCTTTTGTTTATGTGGGTTGTATCTGTCAACAGTTACTGTGTTAGAAATTAAAACTGAGGGGCCGGCCCTGGGGCCAAGTGGTTAAGTTCGCACGCTCTGCTTCAGCAGCCCAGGGTTTTGCCGGTTCAGATCCTGGGCGAGGACATGGCACCGCTCGTCAGGCCATGCTGAGGCGGTGTCCCACATGCCACAACTAGAAGGACCCACAACTAAAAATACACAACTATGTACCAGGGGGCTTTGGGAGAAAAAGGAAACAATAAAATCTTTAAAAAAAAAGAAATTAAAACTGAGAATTTGTACACACAAAATTCCCAAGTACAGGCTCAAAAGGTTAAATGCAGAGTTACCACATGACCTAGCAACTCCACTTCTAGGTATATGTCCAAAAGAACTGAAAGCAGAGACTCCAACACATACCTGCACACTGATGTTCACAGCATTACTTACAACAGCCAAGAGATAGGAAACAATGCAAGCATCCATCAACAGATGAACAGATAAACAAAATGTGGTATATCCATATAATGGAATATTACTGGGGCGTAAAGAGACATTCTGACACATGCTACAATGTGCATGAACCTTGGGGACGTTATGCGAAGTGAAAGCCAGTCACAAAAAGACAGATGCTATATGATTCCACTTATATGAGGTACCTAGAGTCATCAAATTCAGAGACAGAAAGCAGAAGAGAGGTTACTAGGGGCTAGGAGGAGGGGCATGGGAAGTTAGTGTTTAATGGGTACAGAGTTTAAGTTTGGGAAGATGAAAAAGTTCTGGAAATAGATAGTGGTGATAGATGCACAACACTGTCAATGTACTTAAAGCCACTGAAGTGTACACTTAAAAATGATTAAAGTGGTAAATTTTATGTTGTGTATTTTACCATAATTTTTAAAAATCCTTTAAAAAAAGAGAGAGAATCCCAAGTACACACCCCATTAGCCATCAGTCACATGTCAAGCAGCCTCCAGAAATGCCACTGTGCACTTGTGAGACAATGAGAGAACGAAGCAAATGACACCTTGGTGTTATTATGAAAATAGTGTTGACCTCGCGGAGCCCCCGAGACCCCCAGGCCACGCCTGAGAGGCCTACTGCTTTAAACTATGCAGTGTTCAGGAACTGGAGGACTTGTGTCCCTGTAGAAATTCAGAAGTCTCTATAACACAGATTCTTTCTCTAGACGCAATTTCTTCGTTGTCAGCAAGCCTTAGGCCTTGTTTTAAATTATGTAAACCGAGCTGTCTCAAATCACTGTGTGAAATTTAGTATGCTGCCTAAATTGTTTGGAATCGATTTCTCCTCAACATTCGCCCAGAAAGAAATAGAGGAACAGCAGAAGCACACGTGTCCACGGTCAAATCACTCAGGAAATCAAAAATTTCCAGCCAAGAAACGCAGCAGAGAATTCTAGTCCACCTCTTCCCACTGCCCACAGCCCACTTGGACAGTCCTCACCGGAGTGGACTGAGACCCTCAGAAGCAGCCTCCATGCCCTGCTGGAGCATCCACCCGGGGACCGGGAGGTCCCAGCTTCCCCAGCAGGCCTGCTCCCAGGTGGGCAGTGCAGCCTCCATCAGATGCTTCAGACAGTCCTCCTCGGAAAGACCTAACAGCTGCTTCCCAGCGGGGAGCTCCCACAGGCTCTCATTCCGCCCCCTGCACAGCGCAGCACTGGGACAGGGTACGTGTCCAGCACCACACTCAGAACCAGCGGCAGAGGGGGAGGATTTGAAAAGAGGGCTGCCTGGGCCTTGCTGTACCAGTGACCATGACCGTCTAGGAGAACAACTCCCATGTGGCACTGGGTCCTGCCCAGCACCATGGAACCTGGGCCAGCTGTCTGGATACCTTCAAGAGGTGACAGAGACCACTGTCGACAAGACAGATAAGTAAAAGACAAAACAGAGGGCAGCCTTGCTAAGCAGACCTTCTGAAGAAGGGTTACCTGTGTCCTGAGGTAGGACGGGAGAATAGCAGGCTTGAAGTAGGCCTCAGGATGGGCAACGCCTGAGCCACTAGACACCATGAGGAAGGCCTACTGAAAGGGCGCAGCCTGCGCAAGTGCCACCGAGCAGGACAGGCTGGGGGCCATGCTCTGGAAAGGAGCTCTCTGCTCGGCTAGGCCCACATGGAGATAAGACCAACGGGTATACTGCAGGACCAGATGGCTTCACGGGTCACACTATGGCTCCGGGAAGGGACGCTGCTGGCAGTGGGGGAGAGCTTCATCAGAACACCAATCGGCAAGCAGGACAGAGAACGGTCCCAGGAGGTGAGGGAAAGCATTACCAGGCACTTGCAACAGTCCACAGGAGATCACTCTGCAACAAACTGTGATTATATTAAAGCCCCGGTCTTCTCTACAGTGTTCTAAGCGTCACCTGCCCTTTCATGAGGTGAAGGGCCCCCTCCAGCCTTCCCCTAACAACCCCTCGACTCAGGTTCTTGGGACCCCAGGCTCAGCAACGCCAGCAGCTCCCCCTGCAGCCCCTCTGGCCCTTTCCCAGTGCTGCCACTTCACAGCTCCAGCAGGCCTGCCTGTGACCTCCCTGCCGCTGCAGCTTCCGACACAATGGATGGGGAGATCAGCTTCGAAAGAGGCCCCAGACTCGTCCCAAGATGGACTACAGGCGTCCGCTCCTGGTCTACAGTGAATCCCCTTGTCAGCCATGACACCTACACAGCCTCACTGGGCTTTATTCCTTCAACTGTGCAATATGGGTGACCAGCTTTGCCCCGCCCTCCTAACTTTCAGGGCAGTCATGAGGCCCAAAAGAGAAATCTAATAAAACGGCACTTGGGTGCTGAACACTTCCACATATTCTGTCCCTTGGAATGTTCCTGAGGTCCTCTGAGGAGACAAATGCTCTAGAGGGACTCAGACGGGGAAAGGGAGGATGGCACAGGGAGCCAGGACTGGGGCTTTGCACAGTGCAGCCTGCTGCTGGGTCTCTTCTCCCTACCTTCTATCCTCAGACACTGCCCAACCAGGACACTGGCTCGTCAGCCCTGCTCTACCCTCGGGCTCCTCCTTTAGGCAGATGTTTGGGGAAGAAGGCCCTGCTTAAAGAAAGTTATCCCAGAAGAGGAGGCGGCCCTAAGGAAAGGGATGTGACGGGAGAAGATGAAAGAGCAACTGAGGTGTGTGCAGCTCACAGAAAACTAAAGGACTGAAGCTCTATTAGTAAAATTTAAAGGGAGGCCAGACACTGTTATATTTATTGAAACACCTATCGAGTCCAGTCAGCTCAGTTCACAGAAGGGCCACCCGCCTGTTCCATGTCCTCCATCAAGCTGGCAGCAGCAGAATGGAACCCAGAAGCCGGCTAGGCTAAGCAGGAATTGAGACAGGAAATTGCAGCCTCGCCTGCCAGGATGCCCTGTGTTCTGATTTAGGGTATGGCTGACCCATCCTTCCTCAGAGGGCTGGGTCCAAACTTTCCTATTCTGACCCACTTTCTCTTCGTTAAGACAGCAGACAGACGACTTATGAAACGCCCCAGGGACCAGGAGCACCTGACTGCCAGATGGGGACCTGCAAAGCCAGAGATGTACTACTGTAAACACGAAAACATCCTGTTGTGGTTCTGAAATATGTCCACAAATTCTTTGATATGGCTCCCTAAATGCCAGTAGCTCCCGAGTTACTGTGACCACCAAACTCACTTCCCAATAGCCCCTGGTGTGGGAGGAGATTGGCCGACCTGCTGCTCCCCGCTCAGTCAGCCCTCCACGTGAGGTGGGAGACTCATCTGACCTGAGTGTGTGTGAGAAGACTCCCTGTGACAATGGACGGGGGTTAAGGGTGCCAGGCACAGGGGGAGTGTCAGCCACTTTCTCCTATGAGCCAAGGAGTCACAAGGCTCATGCTGGAGAACGCCACACCAGAACAAAGTGACAAGGCTGAACTCCAGTATTTACTTCTCATAAATATCAAGCACGTTCTACATCCAGGAGATGATGTGAGTATCACTCCCTACCTTCTATCCTCAGACACTGCCCAACCAGGACACTGGTTCGTCGGCCCTGCTCTACCCTCGGGCTCCTCCTTTAGGCAGATGTTTGGGGAAGAAGGCCCTGCTTAAAGAAAGTTATCCTAGAAGAGGAGGAGGCGGCCCTAAGGAAAGGGATGTGACAGGAGAAGATGAAAGAGGAAAGGCAGGTTCACCAAGCACTTCTACCAAACGAATGACAATTCAAGAGAAGAATGGCAACCTGCAAGCAGTGCATATTTTATGGGGATTTGGGTAGGGGAGGGTTACACCGGAGCATACGACCAGGGCAAGAAGGTGGGGCAGAACTAGAGTAACAGCTACCTCGCATCTGACGTAACATCTACTGGCAGTTTCACCCAACACTCCCACCACATTCTGCCAGCAGCTACAGTGTAGTACAGCCAGTTCATCTCAAGAGAAACAAAGCTGTAGCAAATCAGATTCTTAAATGCTCATTTTGCATGTGCCAGGTACCATATCAAGTGCCTCGAATACATCATTATATTTAAATCTTAAAGACAAACCCATTAGCTCCTTCCAATAAACACAGCCTTGTGACTCTGGGGACACACAGACGGATGCAGGCGAGAAGGCAGAATGGGATATACAAGATCTCTGCCCCCTTCTGCCTTCTCCTGGAGGCAGAAGATCTTTACAACCCTGGAGTAGGTGAAGATTTCTTAGAGAAATACAGAAAGTGCAAGCATAAAAGAAAAAACTGATAAGCCAGACTTCCTCAAAATTAACAACTTCTTTGATCAAAAGCTCAGTTAAAATACACAGGTCAATGGAACAGAATACAGAGCCAACTGATTTTTGACAAACGTGCAAAGACAATTCAATGGAGAAAGGATACTCTCTCAACAAGCGGTGGTAGAACTGGACACCCACGTATCAAAAAGTGAACCTCCTCCATACATTCCTTATATCAGATCTAAACATTAACTCCAAGAGATCAAAGACTTGTAAAACCTAACACGAGAAAACTTCTAGCAGAAAACAGTGTAAGAAAATTTTTGTGAACCCGGACTAGGCAAAGAGTGTTTATGTCTGTCACCAAAAGCACTACCTATAAAAGAAAAAATGCTATAAAGTAGACTTTACCAAAAGATCACCAGGTGCCAGGTGGGAACCCCAGGTAGGGTGCTGACTACAGAGTGGCAGTGGGAGAGGACTGCGGGGGGAGGGGACTGTGACTGTGACTGCTCTGCATCTTGAGAGTGGTGTTGGTTATATGACTCTACACATTTGTCAAAGCTAAAGAATGACATACCAAAAAGAGTGAATTTTACTGTACCAAATTAAAAAGATACTTTTAAAATTACAGTTAAGCAAATGAATGGGTAAGTCATCAACTGAAGGAAATATGTGCAACATATCCATCTGTAAACTTTTATCTGGAATATATAAAGAACTCCTACAACTCAATAATATAAATAATAAAAAGGCAAACAACTTCATAAAAATGGGCAAAAGATTAAACAGATACTTCTCAAAAGAATATATACGAATGGCTAACGAGGACAAGAAAAAGGGCTCACACTCACAGGGAGACACAACAAAAACCATGTGAGGAGCACTAAACAACAGGATGGCTAAACTCAGAGAATGACAACACCAAATGCTGGCAAGATTATGCAGCAACTAGAACTCTCATACAGTACTGATGGGAATGTAAAATGGCACAACCACTCTGAAAAAACATCTGGCAGTTTCTTAAGGTTAAATCTTGTTCTATTCCACACAGTACCAGACGTCCCAGCTAGAAATAAAGAAATAAAAGGCATCCAAATTGTAAAGGAAGAAGTAAAACTATCTCTGTTCACCGGTGACATGATCTTATATGTCAGGTCTAAAGATTCCACATAAAAAGACCTGTTAGAAGGAATAAACAAATTCAGCAAAGTTGCAGGACACAAAAATCAGTTGTGTTTCTATACACTAACCATAAACAACCTGAAAAGGAAATTAAGAAAACAATTCCATTTACAACAGCATCAAGAAGAATAAAGTACCTAGGAATAAACTTAACCAAGGAGGTGAAAGACTACCACACTGAAAACTACAAAATAACACTGAAATTAA
The DNA here is from genome assembly GCF_041296235.1 of Equus asinus. Classification (NCBI taxonomy): domain Eukaryota; kingdom Metazoa; phylum Chordata; class Mammalia; order Perissodactyla; family Equidae; genus Equus; species Equus asinus. Next base: position 100,134,882 of record NC_091797.1, read on the forward strand.
AGGAGACACAAACACATGGAAAGACATCCCATGTTCATGGACAGGCAAACTTAAGAAGATGTCAGTACTATCCAAGCAATCTACAAATTCAACACAATTTTTATCAAAATGCCAATGATTTTTTGCCAAAATAGAAAAATCCATCCTAAAATTAATATAGAAACTCAAAGGACCCTGAACTGCCAAAACAATCTTGAGAAAGAAAAACAAAGCTGGAGGCCTCATACTTACTGATTTCAAAACATATTTCACAGCTACAGTAATCAAAATTGTGTGGAACTGGCCTAAATGCTAGCATACAGGCCATGGAACAGAATAGAGAGCCCTGAAATAAAACTTGCATGTATAGTGTCGAATGATCTTTGACAAGGGTGCCAAGGCTATACAATGGGGAAAGGATAGTGTCTTCAACAAAGAGTGCTGGGAAAACTGGACATCCACTTGCAAAATAATACAGCTGGACCCTTACCTTATACCATATACAAAACTTAACTCAGGGGCCGGCCCGGTGGCACAGTGGTTAAGTTTGCATGTTCTGCTTCTTGGTGGCCTGGGGTTCGCTGGGTTCGGATCCCGGGTGCGGACATGGCACCGCAAGGCAAAAGCCATGCTGTGGTAGGCGTCCCACATATAAAGTAGACGAAGATGGGCACAGATGTTAGCTCAGGGCCAGTCTTCCTCGGCAAAAAGGGGAGGATTGGCAGATGTTAGCTCAGGGTTAATCTTCCTCAAAAAAAAAAAAAACAACAAAAAACTTAACTCAAAATGATTACAGACCTAAATGTCAGACCTGAAACAATAAAACTCCTAGAAGAAAACACACAAGAAAAGCTTCATGACATTGGATTTAGCAATGATTTCTTGGATATGACACCAAAAGCACAGGCAACAAAAGCAAGAATAGACAAAGGGGACTATATCAAACTTAAATAAACAGCAAAGTGAAAGGCAATGTATAGAATGAGAGAAAACATTTGCAATCATATATCCGATAAGAGATTAGTATCCAGGATATATAAAGAAATCCTACAACTTAACAATAAAAAAAAATCTGATTTAAAAAAGGGCAAAGGACTTAAGTGAGACATTTCTCCAAAGATGATATACAAATGGCCAAGAAGAATATGAAAAGATGCTCAACATCACTAACTCTCAGGGAAATGCAAACCAAAACCACAATGAGATATTACCCCATACTCTTCAGGATGGCCATCATTAAAAAACAAAGAACAAGTATTGGTGAGAAGACAGAGAAACTGGAACCCTAGTACGCTACTGGTGGGACTGTAAAATGGAGCAGTCACTACGGAAAACAGCATGGTGGCCCTCAAAAAATTAAAAATACAATTACCACATGATCCAGCAATCTCAATTCTGGGTATCTATCCAAAAGAATTGAAAACAGGATCTCAAAGAGATATGTGCACGCCCATGTGCATCGCAGCATTTTCCCCAAGAGCCAAGAAGTGAAAGCAACCCAAGTGACTACCACAGATGAATGGATAAAGAAGATGTGGTACAGTCAGAGAACGGAATGCTCTTCAGCCTACAAAAGAAGGGAATTCTGTCACATTCCGCCACATGGATGAACCTCGAGGACGTGGCTAACTGAAATAAGCCAATCATAAAGAGACAAATACTACACAACTCCACTTCTGCGAGGTACTTACAGTAGTCCAGACTCTCAGAAACAGAAAAGAGAACAGTAGTTGCCAGGGGCTGGGGGGAGGGAGAGAGGGAAGCTGTCCAGTGGGTACTGAGTTTCAGTTTGGCAAGACGGAAAAGCTCTAAGAGATCTGTTGCACAACAAGGTACACAGAGTTAACACGACTGTACTGTACATTTAAAAATGGTTAAGACGGTATATTTTATATTATGTGTTTTTTACAATTTAAAAAAAACAAAAACAAAAAAAAGCACTAAGCCTTGTTTCCGTGGATCCAGTCAACGATCCTCTCAGGTCAGTACTATCCCCATTTAGAGGAAACAGAATGAAGTCTCCCCACGTCCTTCCCCAAGCCAGCTTCCCCGTGTGTCGAATGACGGTGGGCTGCACCTAACCCTCACAAGCACAAACAAGACATGGAGGGCTTTTAAAGTCATATGGGTAATATCAAACCCAAATAAACTAACTCCTGCAGGAAAGCAGGACTGCCCATCTGGGGCATCCTAAAAGGAGACTGCCGCTAAGGCCCAGCCATCGGCAGCGAGGTGCGCCCCGGCTCCTTCCTTAGGCTAGCTCAGCGGGGCCGAGCTCTGAAGCCCACTTGAACCCCCGCAGGATTACACTCAAAAAAGCACACAGCTTATCATTAATGGGCCTCTTGAAAGAATGCACAAAGTTAACATTTACAGCCTGAACGTTTCATTTCAAGCACTTCTTTCAGGAGCAAAATCGAGACTAAGATTCAACACAAAAAAACCTCGATCTAAACAGTGGGGTTACAGTTAGGGTTAACAGAGCTATCGCACACCAAGTGCTTAGCAGAGGGCATGACGCTCAGAAATGGGGGAGGGGGGTGATGATGGTGAGGAGGATGATGACAGCAGCAGCAGCAGCTAAGAACCAAGACGAAGACTACAGGACCAGGTCAGCAGGGGAGTGTTCAGCTCCTGACAGGCCTAGCGTGAGCTGCCTGAGGGGCATTCATGAGGAAGCAGCGGGTTACGGGGGTTACGGGGCGTTAACACTGTGGCACTGGTGGCCAAGGCTATGGGGAGGAAGGCAATAAAAACAGCGGGTGAGGAGGTTCAAGGTGAAAAGGCAGGGGGAGAAAGACAAGAAGGAGCAGAGGGCAAAAGAGCTGAGGCTCATGAAGGACCTCCTGAAGCTGTGCTACATCCAAGCGGGAGCTCTAGGCCGCCCAAGGTTTCCCACATTGCTCCACCACTTACAGAAGGGAGGACTTTGGGCTGGTCACTTATTCTTCCAAGCTGTTTCTTCATCTGTAAAGTAAGGTTGATATGAGTCCCCACTTTCTATAAAAAGGGCATCACACCTCACATTGCAATCATAAAGGAGAAACACACAGCAGCATCAAGACAATTTTAAAACATTGCTTTATTGTGTGTCCTAATCATTTTTGGTGTTACCTTCCATTTCTTGAAAGTATTATCAGTTCTACATTCAGTTATATGAAACTTTTACTTTTAAAATACCTTCTTCTGGTCACTGAGCAGAACTTTGAGCAATGTTTCTTAAGAGGTCCATCTACATGGTTCAAAGTCCATGGAGCGACAGGATTACTAACAAGCCTCCCAAACTTCTTGAAATGTACACATTCATTTGATTGCAATCACAGGCTGGTGAGGTCACCAGGGAGGCCACTAAAATGCTAACTCCCTGAACAAGTCTAAAGAGGTCAGGTGGGTCTAAAGAGCTGTGGCAGCGTCCGTGTCCACACATGACGGCAGCCGAGCCGGAGCCGCAGAGCACGGAGGGCCTCCACGTGGTGAGGAGCTGGTCCTTCGGCGGGTGGGCACCAGATGGTTCATCTCCACTCAGCTCTTTCATCTTGTTTGGAATCGTGCTGCAGGAGGCAGGGCACGTGCTCAAGACAGCAGTCCTGACTTTCTGGTTTCTGCTGCTTCTACTTAAAAGCCAAGTGATGACATCAGGCAAGCTAATTATCCTCTCTGGGCTTCGGCATCCCAATCTCTCAAACGGACCTACTACCTGCTCATTGCCTCCTCACCAAACAGGCCTGGCGGATAAACCATGTGCACACCTAGGCCCAAACTCCCGGGCCGAGCTCGGCCCCTCCTCCAGACAGCTGCCCCACACCACTGCACCCCCAGAGACTGGCAGAGCTCTGGGAGGACAGGAAATGCAAATGGTGATGGATTGGGGGATTGGGAGGCTATTAAACAAACTTGAGCCCAAATGACCCCTGGACATCTCAGCCCTCCAATTATTTTCTTGAAGAAACTGAAATCAGAAAGAAGGACTTGCCAAAATCACAATCAATGGCAAAAGTAGGACAACCAGGTCTCAAGACTCTTAGAAATGAAAACTAATTCATTTTCAAATACAGTTGCTTTACTGACAGGTATACATTCTGAGAAATGCATCATTAGGCAATTCTGTCATTACGCAAACATCATAGAGTGCACTTACACAAACCTAGATGGTTTAGCCTACTACACACCTAGGCTCTATGGTACTAATTTCATGGGACCACTGTCATATATGTGTTCTATCACTGACTGAAATGTCGTTATGCAGTGCATGACTGTATATACGAATGAGAGTTGATGCGTTAAAACCACATAAATATCTACTCTTAAAAATGACTTTTTAATTTACCCAGGAAAATAATACAACCTATTAAAAACTGAAATGTCTCCTGCCAATTAGTGTAATGAAACAGAAGCCTGTTATAAGAATGAGATTACAGTAAACATCTCCCTCAGAGTCATTTAATAAAAGTCGTTTCAAATCAACACAGTTTTCAACCTAACTATGTAACAGACATACACGGAAGAGAGAAGAGAATTAACCCAAGTAGCTTTTAGACCCAGTACTTTGAGTATACATCATCAGTCTCAAGACAAAAAAAAAATCAAACTCTACCCAATCGATTTGCTTTGGTAGTACTTTTGAAACTATTCTGCGGGCACTGTAGGATTATGCAAATGAGTAAATCTACTCATGTTGTTGGAAGCCAGAGTTCTCACTGTAGAAAAAGGGAGATACCAACATGAAACAGGGAAAGCAAGCAAGATCCTGTAATGCAAGGCTGGAACTAAAAGAAACAGTATAAACTTACACAAGGAGAGACACACACAGAGACCACACATGCACACACACATACCTCAGCTAGACTGAAAGGTCTAGTGGCAGCACCATCCTAGTAGCAATGAACACACCTAAGACCAAAATCTTGGTTTCTAAGCACCATTTCCCACTAAAAGAACCAGTGCTCTGTGGGAAAATGCCTAGGGCAGGCAAGATACACGATGAGCCTGGTAATAAGGAATGTTCAAAATCGACGGGGACATATCAGCAGGATGCAGAAGCCAGCCTGAAGAGGTTTCCGTTGCCGAAATCAATTACAACATAAGCATCAAAATGGATAATGGCAATAAAAGACAACACACTGAGTAAAAAGAATTCATGAGTCCACAGTGATACTAAAAAATAAAAAGGAAGAGAAAGCTCTTTTTTATAGCCGACTACTACTAAAAGAAAGAATGGTAAGAAAAAATCAGCATTTAGCAACCATCACATGGTAATCGATTCAGGTAAGAATCATCACCGGACGCTTCAAACCACCAGGTGGGGGTCTCTCCCTCCCAACGGAGTGCCTGCCCCTCACAAAGGGGAAAAGGCGCCGTTCCAGGAGAAACGCAACCAGGCCACCTCACCACGAGGCCAAGTTAACATCACCATTCCTGGGACAAATGGAGAGACAGTGCCTCTGGATGCGCTGAGGAGGGCTCAAGGTCCTGAGGGGTCACTTTTGCCAAAAAAGATCAACTGAATCGGATTACAAGGAAACAATCTGATAAACCCAAACTGAGGAATATTCTATAAAATGACTGGCCTGTACTCTTCAAAAACTTCATGCCATGAAGACAAAGCTGTTCCAGATTTAAAAAGATGAGGGGCCGGCTCGGTGGTGCAGCGGTTAAGTTCGCACATTCCGCTTCTTGACAGCCCAGAGTTCGCTGGTTTGGATTCCAGGTGCGGACATGGCACTGCTTGGCAAAAGCCATGCTGTGGTAGGCATCCCACATATAAAGTAGACGAAGATGGGCACGAATGTTAGCTCAGGGCCAGTCTTCCTCAGCAAAAAGAGGAGGATTGGCAGTAGTTAGCTCAGGGCTAATCTTCCTCCAAAAAAAAAAAAGATTAAATACACGTGACAATGCAACATATGATCCCAGGTTGAATCCTGCATTGGGAAAAAAAATATGTTGTAAATAGGACAACTGGCAAAATGGGGATATGGATAACAGCACTCCATCAGTGTTACACTTCCTAAACTTGACAACTATACTGTGATTATAAGAGAATGGCCTTGTTCTTAGGAAATATAAATTGAGGGATTTAGAAATGAAGGGCCATGATGCCTGCAACTTAGTTTCAAAGAGTTCTGCAAAAAATGGCGTGCGTGTATGAGATATATTTTATATCTGTATACACAGAGCAAGAGAGCGAGCGAGCTAGCAAGCATGCAAATATATGGTGAGTCAATGTTAACAATCGGTGGATTTAGGTGAACTGTATACAGGTGGAGTTCACAGTACTACTCTTGAAACTGGTAGGTATGAAATGTTTCCAAAGCAAAAACTTTTTAAAAAAGAAGGCGGTATCCCTTTGCCTCCTTCTGAAGGAACATACTTTGAAATCTTAATTCCTTTTGGAATTAAGCCTTCCTCAAAGCAATAAAAGAATGCAGACCATTGGATCTTTGGGATTTGGCTTCATGTACGCCCTTAAAGCACCTCTCAACTGTGTAACTTTATGTCAAAGTTTCCCTGCATGACCACTCTAATGCTAAATCATCCTTCGTGAAATTATGCCATTTAGATAAATAAGCACACAAATTTGAGCTACAGCATAAACACATGTAAAAATCAGGAGTCCAACCTGGAGCTGTGGCAGATCAGTTTTAGACTGAGACAAATCCACGAGGGTCTGGGAACGGTCAGCGGGAAGTACTACTTGTGTATTTTATAAGGTAGCTGCTTCAGCCTTATGGCCATGCCACCTCTAAGTGTAAATCTCACTAATTTGCAGCTTCTGCTTGATGAAAAGTTTGGATAAGAGGTTTCCCCCAGAACCATACCCCACAGACAAAAGTACAACTGAGGAAAGTTCTCATAAAGCCTCTTTTTTTTTTCAAAGATTGGCACCTGAGCTAATAACTATTATGAATCTTCTTTTTTTCTTCTTCTTTTTATCCCCAGATCCCCCCAGTACATAGTTGTATATTTTAGTTGTGGGTCCTTCTAGTTCTGCTACGTGGGAGCTGCCTCAGCATGGCCCTATGAGTGGTCCCACGTCTGAGCCCAGGATCTGAACCGGCGAAACCCTGGGCTGCCGCAGTGGAGCGCATGAACTTAACCACTTGGCCATGAGGCCGGCACCTCATAAAGTCTTATTAAAAAAAAAAAATTAGAATGAGGTAAAGCTTTATGTACTGACCTACAAAGAGCTCCAAAACAGTGTCAAATGAAAAACTCAAAAAACTGTATAAAAAGCATAGTTCCATTTATGCAAAATAATCTGTGTATGAATGTCTGTAAATGTGGGGAAAAAAAAATCAACATCCTTTTTCTAGACTGTCATGGGCTTTCACTGTGGCTCTGCATGCATCCTTCACACTGATGGGGTGGAGGGGGAATCTGGAGACTCTCTCCCCATCCCGGGAGTGGCCAACAAGCCACAGAGGGCTAAAGCCTGCCTTGGCCCCAAATGAGCCTCATCCCTTTCAGTCCTCTCGTTCTGTCTTATAAGGACCACAGAGCTTTGGAGGTAAACGAACCGGCCCAGGAACCCTAGGTGGTAGCCAGTGGCACTCAAAAGGCCTCTACATCAGGAGACTCGATGTCAATCTAAGTGTGCAGGGGGTCCTAGACACTCATGTCTCCCAGCTCACCTTCCAGGACACCTCTGCCATGGCTCCTGCCCCTCGTCCAGTGCCCCAGGCAGCCGCAAGCAATCCTCTCCACAGCTATGAATTCCTAAAGAAGGTCCCCCAGGCAACAAGGCTTCTGAAACAGGGCGGGAGAGCAGGGTGAACCCGGAGGCCCTCCTGGTCCAGCATACCCACTGAGGCTCAGCTTTCAGCTCTGTCCTGTCCAACACAGAGCCGTCCACAGCTAAAGGCAGACAGGAGGCAAGCCGATCAAACTGACGGCCAGCTGCCAGGGATCCGGAAAGCCAGCCTACACAGAGGGACCGGAAGGGAGTAGGGACCATGATCAGCCCAGGATGACTGAAGCAACGGCCACACTGGGCAGAGAGGAATGTGCACAGCCCCTGCCTCTGCCAGCTCTCAAGCAAGGCTTGTACTATGGATGGTCTGGAGAAGGGCAGGCCAAGTCCTCATGCAGGGGGCAGTCGGGTTCTCAAGCCTCAACGCCAGGCAAGGCCAGGAGCCCCTAGCTCCTCCCAACCCCAGGCTGGGCAGCCAGTGAACTTCACTGAGGAGCCACGTTTGTGAGAAGCCTGCTCTCACCTCTCAGTGCAGCTCACATCCGCAGGAGCAAGCGCACCCCAGTGTGAGGCCCAGGCCAGCTGGCTCTGCAGCACCCCCCCACTGCTCCTCCAAAGGCGTTCCTGCAGGCCCTTGTCTGCGCCACCCCCACCAGGGGCAGCTGCGAGGCCCACTGGCTAAGGGAGCTGTTGCTCTTTATGTCAAAATATAAACAGCCATTTGTGCATTTGTTCAATAACTGATTTTTGAGTGCCCACTCTGTGCCAGACCAGGCCCAGGGGATACAGAATGAACGTGACAAAGAGCAAAACGTCAGTAAGAACAATCCTAGCCCTGTCCAAAGTACTGCGGCTGTTTTGGGGGCTCTCAGGAGCCACACACACCCCCTCTCAGATCACTGGAATGGCTAGACTCATGTAGCACTCACAATATAGCAGACACTGCTCAAAGCCACTGTGCCCTGCTGCCTCCAAGGTGGGGGCCCTCTCCCAAGAAGTATGCCCCTATGCACACACACACACAAAGCCTCGGGGTAAGGGGGGGGTCCCAAAGTCCATTCTCACAACATCTCCATGAAGTAAGCTCTGTTGTTATGTCCATGTTACAGATGAGGAAACTGAAGCACAGAGAAGTCACAGAGTGGGCAGCAGAGCGGGACTTGACCCCAGGCAGTGCAGCTCTAGGGTCAGTGCTTTTAAACCATCACACTGGACTTGCAGCTGCTCATTCTACAGACAGCCTGTTTGATGCAACGCCAGCCCTCAGCTTTCCTCCCTCCCAGGCTGCTGCCCAGAAACCCTAGGATGCTCTGGGTCCTCGGTCTACTGCACTCCAACCATGGCCCACAGGGCATTCACCCTCCCCTGGACTTGCCCTGTCAAAGCCGACCACGTCCACACTGACGGGACACATGGCCCAGCTTGCAGTAGCAAGACAAGATGTGACTGGCTTTCACTCAACATCCCAAGTCAATCAGTAAATAACGCCAGAAACAAAAATACAGCTATCACATAAGAACCATACTGTAAGCCCACCCATCACTCTGCTTGGCAAACTGTTGGCCCAAAATTGGGCTCTTGGGATTACTGACCTGCTCTGCAGACAGGAGGAGGCTGGTCACCAACTCCTCAGAACCCCAAATACAAAAGCACATGTGATGAGGGAACAATCTAGCAGTATACCAAGAAAAAGATATCTAATGGATCCCTTGCTATCTACCAGGTCCTAAATGTTGTCACTGACGCATTCCACTTAGAGTCAAGAAACTAGAAGGTGATTCCCTAGGCCAAGGAGAGGGAGAGGAACAGAGGTCAGACATCACCCGTGCAGGGAGGGCAGGGAGCGCCGACAACTAGATCTCCCACGATATAGGCCTCAAGTGCTGTGGAACTGCCAGGGGAGGGAAGGGGTGAGGAAAGTGCCAGTAAGCTAGGCCTGGGAAGGCTGCAAGCGAGAGCCATCTGGGCGAGGTGAACAGGAAAGGCACAGCCGAACAGCAGTGAGAAGGTGCAGGCGCATTCGCCAAAGCATGCAACAACAGCACATCCTTCACTCCTCAGACTAGAACCACCAACTGAAACACCAACCCTGACTCGCAGCCACCTGAAGCAACTGGAGCTTCAACCACAGTGCTTCCTGTGCCCTCAAGACTGCCCCACGGTGACACAGTGCCTGCCCACAGCAGGAGGGAGTGAGGGTTTGTCACGGGGCGACTGCAAGCAATGGGGTGGGGAGCAGCACTGTTCATCTCCTGGGGGCACCAAGCACAGGAGCCTCCTCTTGCTCTCTGCAGTGGCCAAAGCATTCAGGGGAAAGGGCCATGGAGAATGCCACTGACTCTCAAATGGTTCAGAAAACAACGACACGTGTGTGTACACATCTATGCACAAGCACATGGACACACAAGGAGGATAAGGCAGATAAGGGAAAATGCTAACAAAAGATAAATCTGGGAGAGGATATGCAGTTATTCTTTGAGCTAATTTAATTCTTGCAACTTTCCTTAAGTTTGAAATTATTTCCCAGAAAAAGGTTTCTTTACCAAAAAAAAAAAAAAAAAAAAAGACAATTCATTAGCTAGAATGATTGGTTAGTGTGTTACACTACTTCCAGCTAAAAAGAATGAAATCACTAAGCCCAAATCCCAGTGTGCTGGCAGGGCAAGTCCTACAGGGTTACAGGGTGGGGGGCTGTGGAGAAAAGAGCTCCAAAGTCAGGAGGCATTTGGCAAGCCCAGGTGCAGGCTCAACTTTCCAGCTACTTCTATGAGCTTTGACCACTTCTGCTTATAAAATATCCACACTCTTGCTATTCACTACCCCAGGTGCTGCTCCAGAGGCAAGCCTGTGGCCACTTGTCAGCTCACTGAGGATTTACCAGTTCAGCACAGCAAGCAGGCCCTTCCAGAAAAGGGGAAAGAACCCTGGATGGAGTTGTAGCTGAAACCATGGCATGATTCTCTTTCAGAACTGACACTAGAAAAACAGTTTTAGAATCAGCGATTGATGCTGCATTCCTTGTACAGAGAAAGGGTCAACAGGACGACATCACAGGCAGCGGCCCCTAAACACCCCTGTATGTTTGTCACCATTTGGCAGAGGTCCCCAACCTTCCTTTCTCACCACATCCCCAGCGGACATGATCACACATCATCACTGGCCATTATGGCTAACCATAGAAGGGACGTGGGCGGAGGGCTGGTTCTACCCCTCAGACTGGAGTATTAAGGTGGAAAAAGGTTCTGCATCCCCACCTAGAGAACCACTGGGTGAACAGGAGGAGAGGCAGCCTGGGGCTCCGCAGGTGGGGCTCCAGGGCAGGACATATACAGCAAGAGTGGACAGAGCCCTGACCAAGGGTGCATGATGTGATTGCCAAATACTTTAAACCTCCCAGATGCTCATCAAAGGTGGAATGGATATATAATTGGATAAAGAGATATATACACAATTAAATTCTATACAGCAACAACAACAAAAAGAATGCACGATGGGGGTCAGGCCAGACTTCTGGGATTGAAATCTCAGTCACTTAACTTGATGAGCTCTCTATAGCATAGATCAGTTTCCCCATGTGTAAAATGGGGCTAATAACAGTACCTCACAGGAACCACCAGAGAGTTAATAAATCAATGCATGTTAGTGCTACAACAGTGCCTGTCACAAAACACATCTTCAATCAACCAAGAAATGCACTTATGTAAATATAAAATGCAAGAATGCATTTAAAAGAAACTTTGGCAAAAAGTCAAGTTTAGCACTCTCCCGTTGCCCACACCGTGTGAAAGTCCTCACACACGGGCCTGCATCAGAGAGGGGCCAACAGTGGCTTGGCCCAGGTCGTCAAAGGCTCCACCTGGCAGAAATCAAAGGACACCCTCCCCACCCACCTCCTTCCCGGGAAGCAGGTTCCGGCTGGTGCCCTCCTCACACCCAAATATGGGTCTAAGCCAGGACTCTAAGAGAAAGAAGGCAGGCCAAGACCGGAGAAGCAGACCCTCACAAATGCCGGCCAGCAGAGCCCTGCCGGGAAGGACACAAAGCACACACAAGAATATATGACCCGGCATGAGACCCGTCCTTGCTGCCCAACCAAAATCAGGGAGCCAGCTGGAGTCCCCCAGGTTTTGAAGGACAAGTCAAGACACCACTAGGGTCTGCTGCAAAGTTCTGATCTGGAGAGTCATGAAATGAAAAGGTAACTTTGCTCCCTCTACCAGAGCCACCTCCCCACCCCAACTCAGACCTAAGTGTGAGGTCTCCAGTGAACCTGCTTCACAGGTACAAACGGTTGGCCACCTCTGCCACCTGCCTCTGGGCGCCCACATTCAGGGGACTGATTTATACTTAGTCTCTGCTTCCACACTTAAAGTGCACTCCTAGCGGGAGGAGTTTATTCTCTTCATTTGAGCATCCTTAGTGATGGGGGCAAGCAGCAAGGACTCGAAGACACTTGAATTGCTGCTGGCTAGTTGGCAGGATTTGTGGATACACAGTAAAGAAAAAGGAGTGGGGGACATTGGTCACCGTCCATCATCCAGGAAGGAGATGCTAGACCTGGAACCAGAGGCACTCCGAAGAAGAAAGGCGCGATATATGGCCTTATCACTCAGAGTCCAGGACCTGATGTGTAAAACTGGGACCCAGGAGCCAGAACAGGGTGATGTTTCACCTCTCCTCAGGTGCAGACACGTCTCCTCAACAACCCAATCACAAGAACCCGCAAACCCATTGGCTCTGGTCCCAAGAGTCCACACAATATCCCCCTCAACAGGTGGCCCTTTTCCTGGCTTCCTTTCCTACCAATGCCACCCACTTCTAGTTACTCCACTGCCCAAAGAACATCAAAAGCAGTGAGCAACCAGCTCCACTCAGGAAGCCCAGAGATGTGTCACTGGAGAGCCTTCAGGCTGAGCATGGGCCCGGGTCCTTGGCCACCATGTAGACACTGGGGAGCAGAGAGACGCAGCATGTCCGGGGTGGGAGCCTGGCTAGGCCACGGCAAGGGTGCACACTGCTGGGCTCCCCAGCCTGCCTTCACACACCAGGGCCTGACAGTGTTCAGACAGCCCTGGGCACTTCCGCCTTCATGGGCTCCCTCCTGCACACAAAAAAATTAAGAATCATGCTTTTCAACTGTGTTAGTGTAAAGATGAATGTATTTACATATGTATATTACTAATTTTCTTGACCTAAAAGTTCGGAGTTTTTCCCGCTAATTTTAAAAGAAATCAAACATTTTTGCAGGCTACGAAAAGCACTGGGGACCCCCAGCACCGGGCCTCCTGTGCCTGATGGATAAATCGGCCCTGCATTTGGGGATTTGATTTTCTTGTTGCAGTTCAAGGAAGGAAGCATACGCCAAACACAGATAAAGAGGAAAATTATGTGGGGCCTTCTAGCTGCCATGATTCTGATTCCCCACCACAAGCCTACTTATAAAAACACAAACTCCAAGTGGAGTTCCAAAAACATTTAATCATCACACACAAGGCGCACTCCTAAGTGCCTGGCACTGTGCAGGCTCCGAGAGCGGCAACACAGCCGCGATGCAGCGCGTCGGTCTCTGCGCGCGACGCTCGCGGACCCTAGTACCTGCTCGGGGCCGGTCTCTGAGCCGAGCACTTCTCAAGTGCAACACCTCACGGAGTGACGGTAAGCGACACAGCTACCGCTCCGCAGCCGAGGAGTTTCCAAGGCTGAGACGCTGGCACCAACCACTGCTGGGCGGAAGCCTGGGAAACCTGGCGCCTCCACGAGCAGCTCTCTCGACACCCAGCACTCAGCCTGAGCCCAGCCGCTGGGCCAGCAAGGAGGCCGCGCCCCACGGGCGCAGCCAGAGCACCCGCAGGCCCCCGAGGCGAGGTCGAGCCCCGCACAGTCTCGCTTCCGTCAACCTCCAAGCATGCAGAGCTCCATGGATGTGGGTCCAAAAGCAACATCCCTCCAGAACAAAGTTCCGTGACACGCGCGGCAACCTGAGCCCACGTAAACTCACGGCTCGGTCCCGGCGAGGGGGCGGCGCCCTCTGGGGACGCAGCCGGCCAGGCTGAGGGAGGTCCCGGCGACCCCCGCCCGCCCCGCCCCGACCGCCCGCGCGCCCCGCCCCGCCGCCCCCGCCGCGCCGCGCACCTGGCCGCAGTGGCTCGGTGACGGTGAGCACGAGCAGGAAGAGCAGCAGGAAGGCACCGCTGTCTGCCTTGGGCACCATTTATCCTCCGTTCATCGTCCCCGGGGCGGCCGCGTGACCCCGCGGGGAGGCCGGACCGGGCCGGGCTGAGGGTCGGGCGCCGAGGAGGAGCCGGGGCCGGGCGCGGAGGGGCGGCGGGAGAGGTCTCCGGCTGGGCCGCGGAGGGGCTGGGCGCGGGCTGGAGCGCACTCTCGGCCGCGGCCTCGGGCTCCGACTCCGGCTCCGCGCAAGATGGCGGCCGTCCTGCTCGGCTCCGCGCCGCCCCGCCTCCCGCCCGCACGCCGGCGCCAGCCAATCAGCGCCGAGGCGGGGGGCGGGGCCTGCGTGCTCCCAATGCGTGCGGACCATTGGCCGGGCGGGGGGCGGAGCGCCCGAAGGGGGCGAGGCCTAAGGTCAGGGAGGCGGAGGGCGGGGACTGCGGGGAGGGCCCGACGGGGGGCGGGGCCACGAGGGGTGAAGTGCGCCGTTGGCTAAGCAGAGAGGTGGGGCTCGGGGGCGGAGCCTAGCTGGTAGGGCCTCCAAAGGGCCTAGGATCCGAGGCGCGGGGCAGAGCGGTAGGGGAGGGGCACCGGACCAAGATGACGGACACAGACAAGGGCGGGGGCGTGGGGCCGCGGGCGGCCCAGGGGCAGAGCGTGAATGGAGCGGGCGGGACGCAGGGAGGCGGGGGAAGGGGACGCGGCTGAAGCAGGACCCTGGGACGCGAAGGGTTTTCAAATTCTGCACACCTGCAAGCCCAGGTCCCGTCAGCGGCCCAAGAGTGCGCCCTAAAGTAGTCTTTTTAAAGCTGAACCGCTGCGGAAAAAGGATGAGGAAGACGGGAGGGACCTGGACTATCTTTGAGGAGGTTCTGGGGGTGGGGAAGAAGGATCAACCCTGTAAGGAACAGGCAGGTGTGGCTTCACCGGCGCACACAACTGAAAGTGTTTCAAACAGATGAGGAAATAGCCTACAGGAGTGTCATACCGGGAGAGCTGACAGGGGAAGTCCCATCCCAGAGAGCGTGTGGAGCAAGGCTGGCTTCTGGAGCAAGGGCCCTGCCTACACACGGCGGGGGGGGGAAGGGCAAAGAAGGCTGGGCACAGCTGCTGCCACAGCAGGCCAGGTCTGCAGGGGAAAGCTGCTGGGGATAGTGCTTCAAGTGCTGGCCTCGCACCTGTCATCGAGAACAAGGTGACCGTGCTGAGGGACAGAGCAGATGGGGTGTTCTAGCAGGAGAGGAGCAAGCTGTCCAAAGGAAGGAGCAGCAGCCACGCACATAAGGCCTGACACGGGGTGTCAGCGCTGCGGAAGAGGGTGAAGATGGGAGCAGAGCCAACAGGAAAGGGCCAAGGCTGATGGGGACCCATCCCAGCCTGGCACACCTCCAGCCCCATGGTCTCACTCCCCACAAGCAGTCCTCCCAGGCCCCTTCAAGGCATGGTCCTCCTGAGTGTCCCAGTATTCCAGTCTGCGACCCTCAGGGTCATCTGAGGGAGAGGCACCCACTCCCTCTGGGTGGATATGACCAAGGTGAAACCCAAAGCTAGGCCAGACCTGCCTGCTCCTGCCCTGAAGCAGGTGCTAGACAATGGGGCTATCACAGCAGAGGGGCCCCACTGCTGGCAGAAACATTGGTCCCTGTCCAATGCTATCCTGGCCACTTATACCATCCTCAGGGAGCATTCCCAGGAGCAGCTGCTGGCACTCAGAGTGGGATCCAAGCCTTGCCTTCTGCCCCCAGCCCCAGATCTGTCCTGGGAGCCCAGCCAGGGCTACAGGCTGGACAGACCCCTGGGAGAGAACTCAGGGCCAAGATCAGAAATCCCTGCCACTTGTCCCCCAGCAGAGCCACTGTTGGAGAAACAGGTTGGCAAAGGTTCGGATGAGGAAAGAAAAATATAGGAAGATGAAAAGTACGACCAAACCATGCAGGCCAAAGGCAGAGCCCTGGCTTCCTAAACTGCAGTGACTGCTGGGCCAGGAGCCTGCCCCTCCTGATCAACCTCCAGCTTTCTCAGCCCTGCTGTGTGGCCTGCAGGCTGCCTATGTGGACACCTGTCAAGGGTTTCCAGGGCTGATGGGAGGGAAAAGACATCAGGGACATTTTCCCCCAACTCCCTCCCTGTGGGGTCACTGTGGCCTCCACCTAAGGTCACTGCCTCTCTCTTCCCAGGTTCCAGTGACCATCCCTTCCTTCTTCTTGGAGTCTGTTACTACCCTTGGGGTTCCCTACACTGTTCCCACTTGTGTAAATCATCCCTTTATTACACCCTCCTCAGACTGCCCTAACTTGAGTATGTCTTCTGTTTCCTGCCGGGACCTGGACTGATATGACCACCCACCCTGCGTTTCCTGGGATGCCCTGGGTTGCAGTAACCAGCCCCACTGCTCCATAAGCAATACTGGCCACAGGTTTGGAGGCCTGAGCAGACTGCTATATTCCCCACAGCCCCCCTCCTACCTCAGGTCTCAGCCAAGCGCAAGACCATTCTCCACTGGCCTTCAGTCGGCCCCAGCCCACTGGCCGGCCTTCCAGAGTTCCAAGTCCAAGTGGCTCAGGCCAGAGCCTCAGTCCCCCAGGGCACTCCTCCTTTATGACTTCACCCACCGAAGTCACCTGGGAGACAAAACTGAACATTCTACCCCAGAGTCTTGGCCTCTAGGAGGCAGGGACAGCAGGCCTGGCCAGCCCAGAGGACTCTCTGTCCACAGTGTAAATGAGGACGCTGCTGGCCCATGTCCCGCAGGGATGTAGAGGGCAGGCTCAGAGGCACTGGGCACTCCCGGCACCATGGATGATGCTGCCGTCCTCAAGCGACGAGGCTACATCATGGGGATAAATTTGGGAGAGGGCTCATACGCAAAAGTCAAATCCGCTTACTCTGAGCGCCTGAAGTTCAACGTGGCGGTCAAGATCATCGACCGCAAGAAAGCCCCCACGGACTTCTTGGAGAAATTCCTTCCCCGGGAAATTGAGATTCTGGCCATGCTAAACCATCGCTCCATCGTCAAGACCTATGAAATCTTCGAGACATCAGATGGCAAGGTCTACATCGTCATGGAGCTCGGGGTCCAGGGCGACCTCCTTGAGTTCATCAAAACCCGGGGAGCCCTGCATGAAGATGATGCTCGCAACAAGTTCCACCAGCTCTCCTCAGCCATCAAGTACTGCCATGACCTGGATGTCGTCCACCGAGATCTCAAGTGTGAGAACCTTCTCCTGGACAAGGACTTCAACATCAAGCTGTCCGACTTTGGCTTCTCCAAGCGCTGCCTGCGGGACGACAGTGGCCGACTGACACTGAGCAAGACCTTCTGCGGGTCGGCGGCGTACGCGGCCCCCGAGGTACTACAGGGCATTCCCTACCAGCCCAAGGTGTACGACATCTGGAGCCTGGGAGTGATCCTCTACATCATGGTGTGCGGCTCCATGCCCTATGATGACTCCAACATCAAGAAGATGCTGCGCATCCAGAAGGAGCACCGCGTCAACTTCCCACGCTCCAAGCACCTGACAGGCGAGTGCAAGGACCTCATCTACCGCATGCTACAGCCAGACGTCAACCGGCGGCTGCACATCGATGAGATCCTCAGCCACTGCTGGGTACAGCCCAAGGCCCGGGGCCTGTCCTGTGCAGCCATCAACAAGGAGGGCGAGAGTTCCCGGGGCACTGAGCCCTCGTGGACCCCTGAGCCTGGCTCTGACAAGAAGTCCGCCACCCAGCTGGAGCCCCAGGAAGAGGCACTGCCCGAGACAAAACCCGAGGAGGACAAACTGCAAGGGCAGGTGTCAAGGCAGTCGGAGACCAAGGGCCTCACCAGCGAGCAGTCGAGCAGGGAGACAGAGGAAGGGGCCCCTCCGCAGCCTTCAGAGACGCACACCTAGCGAGCCTCTTGCGGCCCAGGGGGCCTGCAGGGAATGAAGCAGAGCTCACGGCTTGAGGCGTGAGCTCTGAAGAAGCCGAGGGACGAGCCAGACAAGGAAGACAATACCGGATGAGCCACTATTTTCGTCAGTTTCTTTTCCCTCCCTTTGAACTTGGTAGCCCACGTGGCTAAAGAAGCAATAAATCACTATATTAGTGCAGACTCCAAGGTGAATGTCTTTACCCCAACTGACTGCGGTCCTCCAGGGAGAGGATGCTGCACTCCCCCTGGCTCCCCACTCTTCAGATCAGATTGCACTGTGCATCACTTCCTGCTTGGGAAAATACATCCCCGTGTGCCCTGCCCTGACAGTGACCTCAGGCCCTGGACCAGAGCAGAGTGCTGAGTGAGGAAGATGCTGCTTCAACAGGGAGGCCATGAGTTTGGTGCTGGGGTGGGGAGGGGACAAAGAGAGGACAGGACCAGGAAGGGCAAGGTGGTTGCCTGCAGAGGAGGGGGCATCCCTCTGGGAGAGCTGGCTCTGTCTGCAGTTGGGGCTGAGGGTCTGAGCCCTTAACACTCCAGTGCAGTCGTCCCCACAAGGCTGCTGGAGGGGAGGGGCCTACAGAAGGCAGGTGGACCAGCCTCTTGGCCCCTCTTTAGCTCCCCACCCTGGTGGGCAACTCGTTCTGTTCATCAGGGGTTCCCCGGTGTCCAGCCAGGACCTGGTTCTCGAAGGTGCCCTGAGTCACCCCACCCTGTCATTCCCCCTGCCCAGAAGCAGGGGACTCCAATGGCCCAGCCACACTCCAGCCTGTGTGTCCCACAGTCACTGTGTGGCCTTGACCACATCCCATTCCCCTCTACTCCCAGTCTGTCCCCAGAGGTGATGTTCCCAGTCAGAGTGGACAAGCTGATAGTGGTGAGTAGGACAGAGGACAGGCATCCTCTCAATGCATGCATGGCCCCTGCAGCCACCAGTGTTCTGCAGAGGGCACAGGCCTACATTTGGCAGCACTGGCTGCTGTGCCCTACAGGGCCCTGCCTGTGTCGTTTCTCAGGCAGTCCTCACCTCAGCCATGGCAGCCCCTTTCTCTTCCTGCTCTGCGTTCACTCTGGACAACCTCACGTGGACCTGTGAGTTTAACAAACCAAGAGGACAAGAGCCTTCAGACTCACCTCTCCCCCTGCCCATGTCAGTGTCTTGGGAAGACTCCAACCCCAGTCCCCTGGGAGAAGGTTCAGTGAGTACCCCACCCCATGGAGTCCCCCACTCTGCCTGGCTCCTCCCTCTCCCCATAACCACCTTCACCCATTCTGTCCTCATATCTCCATGCTCCTATGTGTCATGGTTCAGCCACCACCAAGGCCTCTGTCCCTGCCCTCCCATCACCTCCCACAGTGGCCAGAACCCCCTCCCCGCACAGTCTGGCTCCTGCTGCTTGTGGATAGGATCCCAGTGCCTGGGCTTTGGGGTCCTCCCAGGTCTGTCCTCCTGGCCTCCCAGCCGCCTCCCTCACCCCTACACGTACGTGCCTTGTGGACATACCATGCTTGTGGACATACCCCTGCAGAACTTGCCCATCTCTCCAGGCTCAGCCAAAGGGCCGTGGCCTCCACAAATCCTTCTGGGAGCCCCTGATAGCACTCAGCAGCCTGCCACTGTGAGCCCTGCCAGGGCGGGCCTGTGAGTGCTCAGCGTCCAAGCATAGAACAGGCCCTGAGTGATACTGGAGGAGCCCTCCAGTTTTTCCCGTGGGCCTCAGGAGCCCAGACACGCGCGGCCCGTCTGGTGATGGAAGAGAATTCCAGAGCACGTGGGGACAGCTGGGTGGGGACAGCCTGAGGAGAGCCTCGTGACCCTCCTCCCCTCAGTCAGCTCTGTGGCCTGCTGTGGTCATCAGGGCAGTGGGCAGTGCATGATGAGAGGCCCTAGGAGTGACTCACTGCAGCCCAAGCCAGGAGGGACTGCAGGAAGGAGCACCTACTGTGTGCTTTACAGGTGAGGAGGTGGCTCAGAGAGGGTGGGTGACTGCCTGAAGTCACACAGTGGGAACCAGTGGCCCAGGTGACTGAAGCCTACTCCTCCCCAGGTGGCCTCACATGCTAGGCTACTCCTGTGAGCTGCTCAACCCAATGAGTTTGGCCCTGGCTCAGACTCCTTTGGTGATCCCCCAAGGCTCTAGGCTCAAGACCCTCAAGGTGGCCTCCTTGGCCTGCCACGCTCCCTCCCGCCCTCAAACACCCTTGCCAAGCTGTGTCCTTTTAGGACATCACATGCACTACTGATCCTTCGTCTGCTGGCTCCATCACCTCCCCGACCACCCACGTAGAAAGAGGCCTTCCCCACTCTCCCCCTGAACACCAAGCACACAGCACGGCACACCTGTCCTGGCAACTTGTGACACACACCTGCGACAGAGGACGAACGAACTGTGGGGCTTCCAAAGTACCTAAGGAGACATACAGGAGGCCGTGTTTTCCAAAGCAAAACCCATGTATGTGCCCCGAAAAGGGTTTTCACTTTGTTTCCAGGAGCAAAAGACCATTTGAGAGATACAAACGATGTTCTATCCCAGGGTTCCAACAGCTACAACACACCCCCTCCTCACAAAGGTCCAAACTGATATAATTCAGGACACCTCCTCACCCATGTGTTTGCTCTTAACCGTCAATGCTCTGGGTGCTGCCACCCCAGGACCTCCAGAACCCTGGCTCCGCCCGAGGCCCCACCCACTCGCTGACCAGCACACCAGATCCTTCTCTCTCCCTGTCACCTGATCCCTGCAGGCCCGCCCTGCTCCAGCCTCCTCTTGCTAGTCAAAGGCCCTAGCCTCACTCACCCCAAAGCCCATCCTCTGCGGCTCTGCCAGGGACCACCTCCAAACACGACTTGGGGCGTGGCTCCTTTTGCCCTTGCAATGGCTGCTCCTCACTCAGGAAAGAGCCCCCACGGAGCTTCTCTTCCACCTCCCTCCTCCTGACTGTGGGACTCAGCCATTCTCCATACAAGCCCTCTCCTCTCCCAGGCTCTTCCCTGCCTGGGTGCTCCACCAGCTCCTCTACCAGACTGAAGCCCAGCCCGTCCTCCCAGGCCAGGCCCAGCTCTCAAAACACGTCTGCCAGGCTAGTGCTCTGGGCCACCCGGCTGGGCACTCGCGGCACCCAAGCCCTGCCTGCCCTCCCACCCCAGCATGCCCTGCTCCCATGGCAGCAGCAGCAGCAGTGGTCACCCACCCAGCTCTCCACCCCAAATAAGAGCTGCCCTTGTCCACCAGGCTTGGAACCACTGCCGGCCTGGCCACACCAGTGCAGTCCCTCTCAGGCACCACTGGTTCCAAGGACACAAGCCCTCGAAGGGGTTTTCTTAAGACCCCAAAGACGTTGCAGGAAATTGGCCCTAGTGGGACAAGAACCAATGCAGGGTCAGTCCCTGTGGCCAGGAGAGGGAAATGGGCATGGGGCTGGCACTCTGGCTGGACCTAGGCAGCATCTCTCTTGGGCCTGACTCCTGACTGGGGAGCCACAGCGAGCAGGAACAGGAAGGGTTACCACAGTCCTGGGTGACAGCTTCCTTCCAGTGGGTGTGGAGTGGGCGCTCCTGCGAAGCCGGCTTGGCTTCTAGGGTTCCAGGGGCCCCGTTCCCCCCAGGCCCAGTCCCCACTCACGGCAGCCTGGCTTTATGACTTCACATGCTGAAGTCACGTGGAGACAATGCTGAGCGTTCCATCCCTCCAAGTCCAGGCCCAGCCCGGCCAGACGGCCCCCACAGTGTAAATGAGGACAATGCCGGCTGGCCCACGTCGGGAGGGGATGTAGAAGGCAGCAGCGCTGGCCGCTCCTGGCACCATGGATGATGCCGCGGTCCTAAGGAAGAAGGGTTACATCGTGGGCATCAACCTTGGCAAGGGCTCCTACGCAAAAGTCAAATCTGCCTACTCGGAGCGCCTCAAGTTCAACGTGGCGGTCAAGATCCTCGACCGCAAAAAAACGCCCACCGACTTTGTGGAGAGATTCCTTCCTCGGGAGATGGACATCCTGGCAACCGTCAACCACCGCTCCATCATCAAGACCTACGAGATCTTCGAGACATCAGATGGGCGCATCTACATTGTCATGGAGCTCGGGGTCCAGGGCGACCTCCTCGAGTTTATCAAGTGCCGGGGAGCCCTGCATGAGGACGTGGCACGCAAGATGTTCCGCCAGCTCTCCTTGGCCGTCAAGTACTGCCATGACCTGGACATTGTCCACCGAGACCTCAAGTGTGAGAACCTTCTCCTGGACAAGGACTTCAACATCAAGCTGTCGGACTTCGGCTTCTCCAAGCGCTGCCTGCGGGACGGCAGCGGCCGCATCATCCTCAGCAAGACCTTCTGTGGGTCGGCAGCATACGCGGCCCCCGAGGTACTACAGGGCATTCCCTACCAGCCCAAGGTGTACGACATCTGGAGCCTGGGCGTCATCCTCTACATCATGGTGTGCGGCTCCATGCCCTATGACGACTCCGACATCAAGAAGATGCTGCGCATCCAGAAGGAGCACCGCGTGGACTTCCCACGCTCTAAGAACCTGACAGGCGAGTGCAAGGACCTCATCTACCGCATCTTGCAGCCAGATGTCAACCGGCGGCTGCACATTGATGAGATCCTCAGCCACTCGTGGCTGCAGCCCCCCAAGCCCAAAGCCATGTCTTCTGCCTCCATCAAGAGGGAGGGGGAGGGCAAGTACCGGGCCGACTGCAAACTGGACACCCGGCCAGGTTCGAGGCCTGAGCACCGGCCAGACCATCGGCCCGACCACAAACTGGGGGCCAAAACCCAGCACCGGCTACTAGTGCTGCCCGAGAATGAGGACAGGATGGAGGACAGGCCGGCTGAGACCTCCAGGGCAAAAGACCATCACGTCTCCGGAGCCGAGGCGGGGAAAGCGAGCACCTAGTTGTGCTGAGGGCCTGGGGGGCGTGGCGCACGGTGAGCACCCACATAAACTAGGTAGGCAGGTAGGAGCTGAAGAAGCCACAGGTGCAAGAACAAGTAAAATCGGTCAATTAAACCACTATTTTGATTACGTTCTATTAGCTTTCTTCCACTTAGTAGCAAAGACGTTAATTGCTGACCATCAAATAAACCACAAAGTGTATACAAGCATCGAGAGCACCCCGTGAGGAGTCTTTTTCTCTGGGACTCAGCCAATCACCTTCCCTGCGGCGCGGGGGTCTCTAGCGCAGGGACTCTGCAGGTCTCTGCAGGGACCGGTGCTCAGGCTCAGGGAGACTCATGGTGAGGCCTTGCAGGCAAGGAGAGGACTGCAGCCGCCACCACTGCCGGGCCCCCCACGGGTCTCCCTTGGACCTGCCCCATGCCCAGAGTGCCCAGGGCTGGCCAGGTGCACACGTCTCCCCACCTCAGGGGCGGTGCAGCCCACCCTGACCCCATCCCACTCCCTCAGACATCCCCTTTTTCTCAGTATCCTCCTCTCTCTCCATTCTGGGGGTTGAGACTGGTGACCTTGGCCACTTGAGTGTCCCTTCCAGACCCCAAGGGCAGCCCCAGCTGAGACCTTTCAGCTCACCCTCCCCACCCCTTCCCATTTGCCCACATAGCAGCCCTCAGTTCTGTCTCCTGCCATTCCCCAGGGCCTACTCCGCACATCAGCCAAGAGCTTATGTAGTCAGCACTTGGCCCTGGGTGGCCCTGCCTGGACAGCATCCTCCTCTGCATCTCACTCACACCCACTCAGTCCTCTGCCTCCCCACTTCCTGGGGGCTCCCCTGGGCTCAAGCCCACCCTTCCCAATGGGAGAAAAGCACCAAAAGCTGCACTTTCCTGAGCCCTGGGCAGTCCCAGCCCTGGGCCCATGCTCACCCGCTGAGCCCACCTCCAGCCCCCATGGTGGACACAGGGCACAGCCAGGGCTCAGCCCCTGGGCACTCGCAGGAACTACTATCGAGGAGCACAGGTTAGTGGGCGCCTGGAAGGTGGCAGGCCTTGCGCCAGCCTCCAGAGAACATGGTCCTCATGGAGGGAGCAAGAGGACTGACACAGAAGGACCCAAGAAGCTGGCCTGGTGCAAGGCTTGGCACAGGGCTGGGCGTGCTCAGAGCAAGGACTCTGGTCTCAGCTGATTCCAGCTGTGCCTTGCTGAGCACCCTGGGCACAACCTGACCCCATCTGAAGCCTAAAGGGACACGTCTGGGAGCCAGGCCATGGTCTTGGGGCCAGCTGCGCCCCTAGTGCAGGGCCCCACCTCCATGTGAAGCAGCTGGCCCTGGGCCTCTTGGGGCTCAGGCACCAATACCCTCAGGCCCTCAGGCAAGTGCTGAGCCATGGTGCACCGGGCACTCTTAGCCCCACTGGTTTTGACACCATGGCCCAGGGTACAGTCATCTGGAGCTCCTGCTGGTGGGAGTGACAGTGAAGTGAGGCTGGTGACACTGCAGCATGTGTCAGGCAGGGCCTGGAGCACTGGGAGAGAGAAGAGCAGGTGGAGAGAGCCCTGCCCGACCTGAGCTGGGAGCAGGTGCAGGTGATGGTGAGGCCACCGAGAAGGTACCTCATGCAGGGGTGTGACCTCATATGTAGGACCCACACAGCCCTGTCACCAGCAAACCACACATGCCAATCTGCCTGGGAAGGCTGCAGACCTGGGCCCAGAGCCCCAGCTGAGCCCGGCGGGTACAACTTCCAAGGCTCTGTCCTACCCTCAGAGGAGCAGAAAGAACTTGGGTGGCCTGGGCGGAACCAAGCTGTGAGCTCAGCTCAGAAGGCAAGTTCCAAGCCCGGGGTGCCACAGAAAGAACTGCAGGAGGTGGCGGGAAAGGCCAGACACCCTGGCCCTCAAGGGTTACGCCATCCAGCAGCTTCCTCCCCAGGAGGCCTGCAGTCCTGAGACCACGATGCAGGCCCCAGGGCAGCCCAAGGGCTGTGCTGGCAGCAGGATGGAAAGGCAGCCCGTCAGAGAGCAAGAGGTGTTCTTTAATGACGGTGAAACAGAAACAGGCAGGGGTTCCACAGAAAACAGTATCGGCAAAGCCCTGGGAGGCACCCCAAGAAGGCAGCGAGTCCTGTGCCAGCCTGGCTGTGGCACGGCACTCTTCTTCTGTAGTTCCTCGGATAGTTGCTGCTTTTGGCCTGGGCCTGGGTCCCCAGAAGGCTGGAGTCCTCTGCTGGGTGGACAGCTGCCCTGCAGGCTCCACAAAGCTTCCATGGGCCCAGCCCAGGCTTGGCCCTAGAAGAAGTCTGAGGCTTTGCGCCGGGCAGGGAGCTGCAGCAGGTTGTCCGTGATGGAGGCTGGGTCCTGGCTGAGGGGGGTGCGTGTAGCAGAGCCAGGAGCCGGTGTGCTTGTGGGGGTTTGGGGCCCGCCGGCAGGGGTCTTGAGGTGGGTTGGGCGTGCTGGGGATGGTGTGTAACTGGCCCGCAGGGCCCGGTCTGTGTACTTGCTGGCCGTCCTGCTCACGAGGCGCTGCAGAGCTGGGGACATGGCCGGGCTCAGGCCTTTGGGCGTGAGGCTGGGGTGGAAGGAGTGAGCAAGAGAGGCAGGATTAGGCCGGACTGAGCACCACTGGTGGCAGGAAGAGGGACAGGAGACCTGTGGTCATTCTGGGCTCAGGACATTGGACAGCCCGGCACACAGCAGTGAGGCCAAACTTGAGGTTAAGTGGTGGTGCTGCCCTTGGCTGTGGGACTAGACCCAATTTTCTCCGAGGGGAATGATAACACCTGCGTCCACAGGGCTGAGAGGAGCTCACAGTGGGACAACGGGCCTCTTGGGGACATGCCAGGGAGGAGGTTGAAAAAAAGACAGAGAAGAGCCCTGTGTCCTGGTTCACACGAGGTCATGCTCCGGATCAGCGGAGCTGCCACAGGACTACCACAGAACCCCTCGGCCTGCCCTGCAGACCATGCGTCCACACTGCATGGGGGTGGTGCCGAACAAGAGCAGGGAGAGACCCCCCACGCAGGTCAGGCGCCCCTCACCTGGCCAGGTTCTCTGTCACTCTCCGCAAGGCCTCCTGCTTCTTGGCCCGGTTCTTGGCAGCAGCCTCGTTGGCCATCTTCAGCCCTAGCCGCTCCCTGCGGCCTGGCTCCAAGATCTAGAAGGCAGTAGGTGTGTGGGTGCCCCTGCCATGAGCCAGGCAGGCCCTTGCTGCTGGGAGTGCCTGCCTCTTCCTGTGGCCCATACAATCCCAACAACTCACTGGCTGCCTCCCCTAAAAGCCCCCTGAAAGCCCCCAACCAGCCTGCCTGAGCTGTCCATCTGCCAAGGGCCCAGCTCTCCCGTCTGTCCTTGCGTTCCTCTCAAGGCCAGCACTGCCGAGTCAGGAACCTGACAATCTTCTACGAAAAGAAGGTCTTGTTTTAATCTGCTTCCCTCTGATGGCCACAGTGAACAGCCTTCTGCCTTCATCAACCTTCTGTAGCTCTTCTGAGAACTTGTCAAGATTTTTTTTTTTTAAAGATTTTATTTGTTCCTTTTTCTCCCCAAAGCCCCCTGGTACATAGTTATATATTCTTAGTTGTGGGTCCTTGTAGTTGTGGCATGTGGGACACCGCCTCAGCGTGGCCTGATGACCGGTGATGTCCACGGCCAGGATTTGAACAGGTGAAACACTGGGGCCGGCGCAGCGGAGCGCGCGAACTTAACCACTCAGCCACGGGGCCGGCCCCTCAAGATGTTTTTCTATTTAGATGCTTATCTTGGTGTTTTGGTTTGCATTTTTAACTCACGGGAGCTTTATCTGTGCAGATCATACTAAGCTATGCCATCCAAATTTCAGCTATTTGCTCTTACTTTTATCTACGTGTGCATTTCCCGCTGTGCTGACGCCTGTCATTTTCAGGTAGTGTAACCTAGCCACCACCTCCTCTGTGGCGCCTCCCTTTGCTTTTGGGTCCTTCCCGCCTTGAGATCAGATTAAACAATGACTGTTATTTTCTCCTAATTGTCTTACATTCACTGTCTTCAAATTCAGCCTTTCCAACTTTCTAGAATTCACTTTGCTATGCGTATTAAGGACCTGGTCTACTTCATTTCCAAAACTGCTACTCAGCACCGCTTGAACTGGTCACCTCTAACACAGCCTCAATTCTGCCTCAGACTACGGCTTCTTTTGGAATCTCCCCTTTCCTACTGACTGTGGTTCCCAGGTCAGTGGCACGAGCTGACACACCTACAGCCTCCTGGGGTGCTTCACTATGACAGCACACGTGCTGCCCCATTATTCCTCTAGCAAGTTTTTCTTGGTTACCCTCGCATCCCAGACAAATTTTAGAACCAAGGTACCAAAAGACTCCATGTCCACTCTGTCTGGACACGTCAGCCTCTGACCTACTCAGGCAGGGTGAGCAGCGCCACCCTGGGGCCCACGTCTTCACGCACGGCCAGTGGCAATGGTCTCCTTCCCTAAGTTTGCACTTTCTTTACAAAAGCTAGGTTATTCCTAGTTACTCTACATTTCTGATGCTACAGTGAGTGAATGTCTCTTTTTCCATTGCATTTCAAACTCACTGCTGCCAGTGTTTGAAGGACTAGTTCAAAATGGCCTCTGACCCAGCTCCCACACAGACCTTCTATGCTAATTCCAGACTCCATGCCTGACTCGGGGCTTTCAAAGCAGATGATGTAATCCCGCACCCTTTATCTCTGCGACACCACCAGCCTCTGCCTCCCTTGATCTCCCCACACTCCACAGCCAACACAGGCAGCAGCCCAGCACCTGGAGAACAGGACTGCAAGCTCCCAATTTTTGGGGACCTCTCTTCCTTCCCCTCCCAAATTATGCCAGTCACTCAGTTCCCCCAACAAACTGGTGCAGACCTGAGCAGCTTGCTTTCCCCACACCTCTCCAGGGCCCTACCTGTCTACCCACTTACCCATGCCATCCTGGGCCACCCAGATCTCTGCAAGAGGGCTCTCTCTGCAAGCACACAGCCCTTCTGAGGACACAAACCATGTCCCACGGAACACTGAGGTTCTGGGACCCTTCCTGACCCTCAGGGCTGCAGTGTAGTTGGAAGTCCTGGCCTACCTCTGAGACTGCCCCTCATCTTTGAACAGCCCCATCCTTCGGGCCTGCAGGCTCAGAAGGCCACAGCCGCCCCCTGCCTTGGTGCCTTGGTCCCACCCTTGACACACCCACTCATCCACCCACACCTGCCCTCATTGCCCTTGTCCCATTCTTAGAAGCACGGTGTCCACAAAAGGGTGCAGCCTAGGATGCAGCCCGGCCCACCAGTCGGCCCTGCTTTAACTGATGGCAACTGGACATATCTCTGTGCATTGAGCTACAGGTACTCACAAGGCCATGCGTCCTTTTGGGGTCCCACTCAGGCTCTCCTCACCACAACCCACCTTGAAAGCTGGTCCCGGCGTCCTGTCTACGTAGGGGGTTTCTGATCCTTCGACTCTTAAGGGTGTGTTCTCTACCTCCCCCCAGGTCATCAGTGGGGACTCGTTCACACCTGTGGATGGAGAGCCGACAGCCACCTCAGGCTAGGGGACCAGATTGGGGCACCACCCAGGCCCTCCCTCCTGCCACAGCCATTCCCCCTGTGCATGCCCCAACTAACAAACAGCAAGGCTGGCAGCTGACCCTCTCTCCTTCCCCAGGACTCCAGAACCCTGGCACCTCTGCCCTGTGAGAAGTAAACGCCAAGGCCACTGTGGGCCCAGGGCAGGCCCAGACCCCTACAGCCAGGGGGCTTATCCTGGGGGAGGTAGGCTCCCCCAGAGAAGCTGGACTGGGTCAGCTAGGCCTGCATCTTAGCACAGGGCCAGGGGAGCCTCCTAGAGGTCACTGGTGACACCCCACCCCAAGGGAGAAGACACTCGGGGATTTCCAGAGCTCCCAAACCTCCAAAGACCCTGGGCAAATCTGTGGTACCTCCACATGCCCTGGCCTGCACACAGCAACCAGCACCCCAGGGTGCAGAAGCCAACGTGTGGGAGGAAAGACAAACACCATTGCACCATAACACTGTCCTCAAGGCTTCTGTGCCTCCTGAGCCCCCACCCTACAGTGCTCTCGGGATTTAGGCTTATAAGCCCCGCACACCTGCTGACGTGAGACCCAGAACTAGGACATGTTACCCCAGGACGAATGGGGACACTGAGCCCAAGCCAGGCCAGTGGCAGGAGGCAAGTGGCCTAAGGGAGGGGCACACGGCCCTGCAGTGCCCCTCAGGCCCATCTTGCCCACCCAATATGGGCCAGCCCCCCTCGCCACTCCAAGGCCACAGGTGCACCCAACTTCCTGCAGACTGTGGCTTGGCTTCGTGCATGTGTCCAGAACAAGAAGCCACTGCCTGGCAGCCCACTGGATTACACTGCCCTCACTGCTAATCATGGCAAAGGGCCACCCCCCCTCTACACCACTCTGCAGGCCCGCCAGAGCCAGTACGTCCAGCAGAGCCAACACCCCCAGCCCCTAGCACACCCAGTCTGTCGGGCTGAGCTTAGAGTGAAGCATGGAGACTGCCTAGCTAAATGGGCGGGGCCCCACACATCTCAGGTTGGGACTGCCTGAGTCCAGCCCTGTCCTTGCACAGATGGGACACTGGGCCCTGAGTCACATGAGGTGTGGGGCAGACCTAGGGCCTACCACCCCCAGGCAGTCCCGTTGGCAGGCCAGCTTGCCAGTGGGCACATGTCTCACCAGGGGCAGGAGAAGGGGTGGCAACAAATCCAAATCCGCCCACTCGGGGGGACTCCTGGGGGATCAGCTCCTTGCCGTCGGGGCCCACCTTGCCCTGTTTGTGCTGGAACAAGCAGAGAGGCTGGTGTCAGAGGCCTCCTGAGCCCACTCTCCCCAGCTGGCTGACAGGCAGGTGCACAGGAACACACTGGGAACACTCCCCTCCTCGGGCAGAGTGGGGCCCTGGGGCTAGTAGCCCCCTTGAGGAAAGAGAGGAGGCCCCTGGCCCCCACAGAGACCTGGAAGACCTGACAAAGTGACGTCCAAGCAAGGGGAGCTCCCCCTCCTTCCACGCAGGGCAGGGCTGGGCCCTTGGCCTCAGGCCACACCCACATTGGCTACTTTCAGGGCTACTGGCTTCTAGCCCCCGCAGGGACCACATCGACTATGGTGCCCGTGCTCTGCCATCGCTCCCACAGGGCACCTATGAGAACTTCCAAACTGTCTTCCCACCTCCGGCCTCCCAGGCTTCGGTTCCGTGACCACAGGAGGCACAGATGCACAGCCCCCATTATCTTGCTCCCGGGCTCAGACCTCTGCTCTCTGCCATGCCAAGCCCCACCTACGCTCTGGGCCAGGCTCCCTTCTGGCACTTGCTGGCTCCCCAGCCTCCCCACCACAGACTGCCCACCCCACTGTCTGCCCCCCGCAGCGCTGCCTGGTACATGAGTGTGGGGCTGGCCAGACTATTCAGACTCTCAGCAAACTCTCTTCTCTCATGCCCTTGCCCACCAAGGGAGCTGGCACAGATCTGGACCCACAGAATGTGTCTGATCAAAACAGCGCCCCAGTGAACACTCAGACGGACTGAGAAAAGATTCAGGACCTTGCCACACAGGGGCCCCAAACAGTCCTGCAGTGCTGAGCTCCACCAAGCCCAAGAATGGTCCTAATTTAAAAAGGAGCAGCCAAGATCAGGGAGGCTGTGCCTACCCACAGCCGGCCCCCTGTGGCCCCCATCACTCACCTGGGCATTGAGGGCAGCAGCCTGCTGCAGCTGGGACCTGCTCAGGGCCTGGCTGAAGGGGTCCCTGAGGAAGCGAGTATTCTTATGCACCACCTGCCGGGGCTTCTTAAACAGCTGCTCTTCATCAGGGACGCCTGGCAGATGGAGAAGAGATGGCAGCAGGCATCAGAGGGGTCAGTCAGCCCCACTCAGCCCCATGCTCAGGGCCTGAGGGACAGGCCAAGTCACTCCCCGCTGACCAGAAGCACAAAGCCCAGTTCAGTCTCCACATGGCAGAACTTAACGATGCTGGGGAGGGCCTCACTCTCTTGCCAACTTCACACACCCGCCCTGTGACAGACTAGGACCCCTCCAAGGCCCAGGATGCAAGGAGGCACAGACACACCAGCCTGAAGGCCAGGTCCAAACACACAGTCTGACAATGCCGCCTGCTCACCCTCTGGGTAGTACATGAGGGAGTTCTTGGCCTTGTACTTCCAGGTCTCCACGCCAGCCTGGCCGCTCCCGATGGCTTGGTGCTCTGCTGATGGGAGTGCAAGATTATCTTTCTGCCTCTGCATCACAGGGGTAAAAGTGAGGGTCAGAGAAGCCCCAGGCACTGTGCCCTGGCCCTGGGACTCCCCCACCCCAACAGAGGGCGCCTACGCCCCCACACCCAGAGCAACCTTCTCAAACTCCTCCTCGGCCTGGTAGAGCCAGGCGTGGCGTGCCCGACTCTTCTCCTTGGCCACCTCCATGATCTCCTGGAAGGAGGCGTTGTCCTCGCTTGTGTACCGGCTCAGGAAGACATCCAGGCTGGGCAGGGGCTGCTTCTCTTCCTCCTCACCAGCCTCTCCTGCTCAGGGGTGCAGGGTGGGTGACACAGAACCACAAACGACACAAACACCACTTTGCAGTCAGTCAGTCCTGGGAACCGCAGCACCCCACAAGCAGGGCTGGAACCCTCCCCCCGACCCCACGTCTGTCCCTGAGAGGGCACGCTGCCAGACATCTCCCTACCTGGGAGTGGAATCATCCCACCCCAACTGCCCAGGGAGCCCTCAGGGGCTCTCCTCATCTGCTGGATGCCAAGTGTGCAATCTGTTGCACTGGAAGGGGTCTATCCAGGTGTTAGACAAAGAGCAGGACATCACTGTGTGTCTCCCTTGGCAAAATGGTGCCAGTCGTGGAGGCCCGGCCTCCACAGCCCCGGGCTCCCCTCCATCCCAGGACCTCCTTCCCCTGCCTGCTCCTCCCTTCCTGGAACCTGTGCTACAGGTGGGGGGCTATCACCTAAGCCTCTTGACCTGCTAGTGGACCCTGACGGCAGGGAGCCCGTATGATCTGGTGCTCAGGATAGAGCCTCACAGGCACGGGGCCACAGTCCGGCAGCCCCCCTAGCCCCCGCACCACCACTGAAGGCATCCCCACTGAGGTGCTGCTATCACACTGCACACGGCGGTACAGACTTCAGTGGGGCCACGGGGAGGAGAGCCTTTTCTTCCACCCTAGTGACAGTCTTAACCATCTACTACCCACTAGGCTGTGCACAAGGCACATCAGCTAAAAGTTCAAGAGCCGGGGTCAAAAAGATGAGGACTCAAACCCCATTCCACCACCACCAGCTCTGAGACCTGCAGAAGTTACAGCCTTCCGAAGCCTCGGTTTCCTCGCCTGAGCCTGTGAATGACGATGGTACCTACCACTTAGGTTGCTGAAAGGATCCTGTACTTACTGACAAGTACGGGGAATTTGAAGGAAAACAACCTGCATATTGCCTGTGAGGCCTGCGTCATATTGCCATGGAGAATCAGGCTCCAAGGACCCAACGTGATGGACCGTGTTATTGGCAGAAACAGCCAGGTTTTAAAACAAATAACACCATGTCTGTGTGAGCACACAGGCCATCTGTGTTAGTACAGCACATCACAGACTAGGATCTAGTAGAGAACGCGTCTTGTCCATCTGTATGGGCACTGACGTCCTACTACCGACGGGAACAGTGATGCCCGTGTGGAAGGCCAGGAGCACGCGGTACGCCTGGGTTCAACAGGGCTCAGAACGCTCCTTCCTAGAGAGACGCCCTCGTAAAGTTAGGATGGATCACGCACCCCAGCAAACACATGGAAGCAGACAACTCGTTCATTTGTTCCACGCACGTATTTCTGGAAGTTCCATAACACACCACACGGGGTTCTAGATGCAAAGCATACAGATGGAAGCAAGACACAGAACCTGTTCTCGTGGCGGGGAGAGACAATGAAAAAACGAAATGCCTTTCTAAGTGCCATGTCCTGAGAAAACGAAACCAGGCGGGAAGGCACAAAGCACCAGGGCGATCAGGGCGATGTGACTTTACACTGGGAGGTCAGGAAGGGATTCTCTGCATGGGCCACCCCCAAGCAGAGAACTGAAGGAGGAGAAGGAGGAAGCCATGCAGTTATCCAGGGGAGTGACCCACTCAGAAGACACAAGTGCAGAGGCCCTGAGGCATCTTAAGGAGACAGTGAGGAAAGGAGCCCTCCCAGGCCCATGGAGCCCACTGGGTGGAGGGTTGCACACAGTGAGCAGGCCAGTGAGAGAAGTGGTGAGATTTCCATTCCACAGAGGAGGGCTGGAGGCTCAGAGGATTGCCCGATGTTTGGGAGCTGGACCCAGGTCTTCTGCTTCCTAGACCAGAGCTCTTTGACCCCCCAGGTTGCCATTTAGGCAAGGAGACCTCTCAGGGACAAGACATGACCTGCCTATGGACCCCCCCAGAGCCTTACAGAATGAGATTCCCAGGCAGTCCCAACTGTGTGTCCCAGAGGGTGCTCACTCACCGTCACCATCCTCCAGGCCTCGGCCCCGGCCTCGGGGCTTATTGCCCACCACTCCAGCGCCTGTGTGCACCTCAGGGGTTTCAAATGTGGCTGGAGTCACATCTGAGGGAAGAGAGGGTGTGGTGATGTAATGGGCCTGAGCTCAGCAGGAATTCCTCTCTCTGCCACCCACAGGAGTCCTCTTACAGGGCGGTGGGGGCTCTCGGGACATCTTGCCCAGATCAGAGCCAAACTTGATGGCAATCTGGCGCATCCGTTCCAGGTCTCCATTCTCCTCAGCCTCCAAGTACTCCTTCTGTGCCTGCAGCTTCTCCACATCGGGAAAGAAGTCCCTCTGGATGACCGCCTGTAGGCCCTGCCACGAGAGATCAGGATAAAAGTTAGAGCTGCTACCTGGGCGCCCCCCCCCCCCCACTCTACTGATGTACATGCTAAGGCCCTTGCTGACCCCCAACTTCTGCCTGGCCAGGTGATCCCCAGAGCTTAGGGGCCCGTTCTAAGGAGGACGAACATCTCATGTGGCCTTGCTGCAACATCTAACATTACTAAACACTCCTCTGATTTCCATGCAACCCTTCTCTCTCCCATCACTAAATGGTCATTCTCATTTTCTTTTGCCGACTCCACCTCCACACTAGCTGGACCAATGTGGGTGTTACCACCTTCATTCCACCTATGATCTATCTCCAACCTGAACTCTTTTCCCAGGCGATTTCAGCCACTCACACCACCCCCCCAACCGGTTGAGAGTCCCAAGTCTGCCCCTCCAGCCAGACGTTGCTCCTGAGCTGCACATCTGTGCATCCGGCTGCCCGCTGCTTGCATACCCTAGAGGCTTCCCAAACATAACCAGTCCAAAACCAAACTGACTTCCTCCAGTTCCTGAGCCAGCTCCTCGGCTTCAGCATGTGGGCGGTAGGATTAACACCTACCCACTGCGAGTGAGGCGCACTCACTAAATGATGCCGCCACCATCGCAGCCTGTTTCCAGGCCCAGCCTTTGCACTTGCTATTACTACTCTCTAGAAAATCTTCTCTGCCACCATGTTCCCAGCCTGTCAACCTCGCGCCTTATTTCCCTGAACCGCACCACATACAAACAGAGCCGCCCCCTCTCTTCCCCGACAACACTGCGGTGCTTCCCCCATCAAGGGCACCTCCTCCGCACTCTGCTTATTTGGCTCTGGGGACTGTCCACAGCCCAAGGGCAGGGACTTGGGCCGCTCTGCCTCCAGAAGGGGACGGGAGGACCCCGACCCTAAAAGAGTGCGAGGCGGAGGAGGGACCCAGAAGTCACCGGCTTCTGCACCGAGGTCTTACCTCGATGTACTCTTCCTCGTCCAGGACCCGCTGCTTGCTCGTCGCAGCTCTGGCCTCCCCGGCCGCGCGCTTCCGCCGGGACCCGGACGCGACCGGGAGCAACACATCCCGGGCTGAAGCACCGGGCGTCTCCATCCCTATCCCAGGACCCCCTCGGCAGGCGCAGGCGCGTCACAGGGTCGGGAGGAGGGCGGGACCCATTCCCTGCGCAGGCGCTTCCAACAGTTGGCCAATGGGAGAGCGCGTTTTAAAAGGCCGGCTCGCGCTCCGTACTAACGTCACTACGAGCCTTGAGCTTTGTGGGAGTTGTAGTCTTCCTCCCGCCCCGCTCTAGTCTTGCGTATCCGGGCTTGTGAGCACGAGGGGGCGCTGTGGTGGTGGTGGTGGGTGGGGGGTGGCTAAGGGGCGTGTCGTTCAAGCTAATCGTGAAAAATTCCTGCACTGAGGAATTGAAAGGCCTTGGAATTCCAGTTTCTCGCAAATAATCACTGCATGTGCTTCTACGTTATTAAGAAAAACACACTCTTCAGGAAATTTGGTTATATACGAGTTTCAAAGCTTTTATTCAAACTTTATGCAAGAAAAGAATCCTAACATAATTCTTTCTCAATATTTATTTAACAAAAGAAAAAAGAAAAATACGATGGCTCAATAAAGAAATGTCTGGTCAAAAATTATTAAGTCCCTGGATTCCAGAGTGGGCTTTCCAGAAGAGGGCTAATTCTCACTGAAGTGGACCAGTAGGTTGCCTAAGCATTCTTCAGGAGTGATCATTTCTTCCCAAAAGGAGGTTGCGAATTTCGTCAGAGAAGAAAGATTTGCCCTGGAATGATTTAGTACAATAGGCAGGCGTTCCGTGGCTCACCGGGGCCTCCATGGTGACGGTTCCTGCCCTTGCAGCACTGACAGCCAAATGGGTTAGACAGACACTAGTTAGGTCATCCCACAGACAACTGCAAAACCGCAGCCACTGGAGCAAGAAAAGAGCTTGCACTTCGGCAATCTTACCGAGGGGGCAGTCAGGAGAAGTGGCCCCAGGCAGGAAGTGGTTGCAGATCCAAAAGATGAGCTGGCATTGATCAGGTGGAGAGGGAAGAGCATGAGCAAAGGCCCAGCAGTAGGAGGGAGACGACCTTTGGGTATGCACACAGTACAAGGAGCAGTTAGGTGCAAGATGACACGAGAGGGGCAGGACCAGGCTGCGCCGGGCCTCGTGGGTCATGGTGAGGAGTTCTGTTTTTATTCTAGGAGCAATGGGAAGCCTTGGAGTGTCGTATGCAGGGGAGAGGCAGGTTCAAACTTGCACCCTGGCTTTCATGGAGAATGAATTAAAGAGAAACCAGAGTGGGTGCAGGTGGACAAGACTAGAGGCGGCTGGCGGTCAAGGTGAGAGATGATGGCAGTTTTCATCAGGCTGCGCAGTTGAAGCTTGAGAGAAAATAGATTCTGAGATTGGTTTTGGAAGTAAAATCAACTTGCTGTTGGCCTAGGCACAGTGGGTGAGGAGCAGAGGGCTCGGGGTGAGTGCCAGCCCTCTGGCTCATGCACCTAGCATGCGCAGGGGAAGAGCTTGCTGTGGGCTTCCAGGTGCAGTAGTCAAAGGGACAGTTGGACATTAACATCTAGCTCAGGGGAGAGGCCTGGCTGGAGACGTAAAGGTGGCAGAGACGTGGGAATCAGAGGCTGAAGGTGGAAGAGAGAAACCAGGGAGAATTTGAGATGGGAGGGACTCAGCCTCAAGGACACCTACGTTAATGGCCAGCTGTTGTGTTGAGCCCACCATGGAAGAGCTAGAAAGGAAGGAGAAAAATCAGGAGCGCAGCATAGTCACTGGTCCCATGAAGGTGTAGCTGTGATCATGGCTTTCCCACACAATGACAGACAGCCACTCAGCACAGGAGGGTGCAGGCCTTGGACCCTAGCAAGGTGAGGGCGTCACAGCCTGTGGGGGCCTCTGCAAGCTGACTGTGCAGTCTCCAAGGATGAGGCCAAGTGTCAAGGAGAAAAGCCTTGTGACAGCCAACAGTGTGCATCCTGGGGAGTGAGGGGAGGGGTGCTGTCCTGGAGGCACTGGGCATTGTTAGGGCAGCCCTGGCCGGGGACACCAGACCCACTCAGTGTTATCTGAACTGGCCAGCCTTGGAGGGTCCCAGAGCTGCAGCCCTGGCTCCTGCACCTTTTATGGATGGACTGTGTCTCCTGCTAGATACCCCCCATTCCCTCCAGGACTTGTGAGGAAGCAGAACAAGGTCCCTAAGCCAGATGAGGCGGGTGTTAGGTGCCTTGGGCCCACTGTATGCCTACTTGGGGAACTGAAGCCCTGTTTTCACACTGTCCTTCACCCTGGGGCCAGAATGATGGAGGGGAGAGCCGACATTTTCCAAGGCAGTGGGAAGGTCTCCCCAGTCAGACCTCCTCTTGACCCACAGGATGGCAGAGACTGACTGCTGTGAGAGAGGCAGACACCAGAGCTTGGAAATCCCCCAGAGGGAGGAGGCCAAGGTGCCCAACTGCGAAGCAGGCCAGCAGCACCTAGAGGCTAGTGCAGGCTCCCAGCGGCCGGCTATGGTGTGGGGCAGTCTGCTCTGCTGGAGGGCACCCTGGCACAGGGACTGAGGATTTACTGGGCTGTACTCCCAAAACAAGGCAGCCCAGCACGCCCAGGAAAGGAGAAGAGCAGCAGGTCCCAGCGGACATGGCCGCGCACGTGGCGGTGGAGCCCGGGGGGGCCTTGACTCTCGACTGCCTTCCTGGTGTCTGCAGTGCTTGTTTCTGTGCACCCGCACAAGGCTCACAGGACTAAGGAGCGGGGAGGGGGCTTCTGGAGACGACCTCACCCAACTTTCTTATTCCACAGGTCTGGACACTGAGGCCCTGCCCAGGACCTGCAAGGTGGCAGCCACCTCAGGATGCAGACACCCTTCCCTGCCGCGGGAGGGCTGTAGGCCACGTCAAGGAGGCCAAGTCCACGCTGAGCAGACGACGGAAGCCAGCACGCCCCAGCAGGAAGAAGGGGATTCTGGATATCCTGTGTTGACAAGGGGGAGTCCTGTCCTGGGACTGGGTTAGCGCCGTCCGGGGGGTGCAGTGGGCGGGACGAGGAAACTGACCTGCTGTGTGCCCCGCCCCCCCCAGCCCCCAGGGGCTCTCCCGGGTCCTCCTGCCCGCTAGCCATTTGGGAAGAGAACGCACGGAGATGCTCAGATTCCCTTCCTTTAGCGGGGCAGGCGGGGCACGGACACACACACAGACATCTGTTTTCCTGCACAGGGGCTCCTGCGTTGAGCCTTAGCTCCCGGATGCAGGAAGCTGTGCAGACGGCAAGAGGCTGGTGTCCTCTCTCAGCTCCTTTTCGAGTTGGTCTGTCCACTCTCTGAGCCGGCCCCAAAGGACGCGGCCAAGCTCAGGAGGAGCTCCCAGAGCCATCAACAGCTCTCCTTGGGGGGTTTCTTGGGTCCGGGCAGGAGCCTCGCGGACGCTGACGCGCGCTTCTGGTGTCGCCACTTGGCCCGGCGGTTCTTGAACCAGACCTGAGCAGAAGGAGGGACTACTCAGGTCCAGCTCCAGGACCCGCGCGTCCCACCGGGCTCCCATAGGTGGACCGGTCAGGGGGCTTCCGGACGGGGTGTGGGCGGATGAGGGCTGCGGGGAGGGCACCAGGCAGCGGCCGCGCGCCACCGTCTCTTAGCAGCAGCAGATAGGGACGGTGGCCGGGCCGCGGAATCGAAACCCCTTTTCCGACCGGACCAGCCACCCTTTGCATCCCTTCCCACCCCGCTCCCACCTCCGCCAGGTGGCGCCCAGGGCGCCCCTCCTGCAGCGTTGTGCTCTTCCGAGCTTCCCAAACTCTGGAACATGAACGTGCGCCTCATTTACCATCAAGAGAAAAAAAGTCTAAAACAAAGGAGAAGAAAACTAGCCTTACCTCCCCTCCAGTTCCAGCGACACTTTCCCGCACGTGCCTGGCCCCATCCGCCCCTCGGCCGGGAATTAGCCCTGCGCGCCCTCCCTCTGCCGCGACGGGACCCCCGCGCCAGGGCCTTCTTTGGAAAAGGAGGAGGAAGGCAGCGAGCCCTTCGGCCCCCCTCGCCGTCCAGCCAGCCGGGCCCTCACCTCCACGCGCTCCTCGCGCAGGCGGATGCGGCCAGCCAGGCGCTCGCGCGTGCCCACGTCGGGGTACTGGTTCTGCACGAAGAGCGCCTCCAGCGCCTGCAGCTGCTCCTCGCTGAAAATGGTGCGGTGGCGCCGCGTGCGCCGCTGCGGGCCCGGGCCGCCCGCGCCGGGCAGCGCCCCCGAGCCTCCGGTCGGCGCGGCCAAGGGCAAGGGCGCCGCGGGCCCCAGCCTCAGCGGCCACGGCAGCCGCGCGCCTGCGGGGCGAGGGCGCGGTGAGGCGCGGGACGGAGAACGCGCACCGCACCACCGCGCCGCGCCCGAGGACCCCTGCGCCCGCGCCCGCGCCCGCGCCCACTCACCCAGCCCGGCGGCTGCCTCCGAGGGCCCGCGGGGCGCCGCGCGGGGGCCGCAGCAGCAGCAGCAGGCGCAGGGCGCGGCCTCGGGCGCCTCGCGCTCGCCGGACTCCGCAGGGCTCTGGCGGCCGGCGGGCTGCGGCGGGCGGGCGGCCCGGGCCGGGGCGCTGCGCTCCGGCAGGCTGGAGAGGATGTGCTCGATGGAGAAGGGGCAGGGCTGCCCGGGGCCCCTTCGGCTCGCCGCACCCCCCGCCGCTGCCATGCCGGCCCGGCCCCGCCGCCGCCGCCGCGGGAATATATACGTCGGGGGACGCGCGCCGTAATCCCCGGGCCGAGCGCCGAGTCCACGCGGGCTAATCCCGCCGCTCCCGCCACGAGCGCGCTAATCCCCAATTGCGGCGGCGGCGATCTCGCTCTGCATCGGCGCGTGGGGGCCGGGCGGGCCGCGGGGAGGGGGCCCGCAGGAAGACCTGTGCCCCGCGTCCGTCCTTCTGTCTGGCCAGGACTAGCAGAACGCGCGGGCAGGGGACGCGGCAGAGGACCGCTGCCTACTGCCCGCCGGACCCGGCGATCCTCGCCCTGCCTTTGGGGAGCCTTCTCGAGGACGCCCCGACCCTGGCAGGCCCCTGGGTCCTCTCCTCCGGTAGCCACCGGGGTCAGGGCTGACTCCTCGTCCTCTTTGGGGCCCTACCGAGGCAGAGGAGCAAGTCTGGAGAAACCCACGCAAACTTCGCAGTCTCCTGGCCCCCAGACTCCTGGGCTTCAACCTCAAATGGGGCCCAACGCCATCGGCAACCTTGTAATCCCACCACTTAAGAGCCTGGTCCTCAGCTTCCTGGAGGAGATAAGGGCGCGGGCACGAAGCTACTTCCGGTCACCACCAAACTCGCAACCCAGCTGCCCCGTGCCCCTCATCCTCCGCCTTCTCTCCTGGGTCAGGGAACCTTCCTGAGCCATCCAAGGCCCCTCAGTGCTCTGGAGCCGCCCCTCATCCTACTTTCCTATATGTCCCAGAATCCCCCCAAAACATTGAACACTCCTGCCCCACCTTCTTCACGGCCGGCCGGGCTCAGAGCTGACTCCACCTCCTCACTTTTCAGCCCAGGCCAGTCCCGCTCTGTCCGCGCCATCCCCAGGTCATTCCACCCAACGTTGCTGGTGACCTGCTCTTTGACAAATATAGTTAAGACCGTTCCATCTTCAGTTAAGCAGCATTGGACGGCCGTCTAGGACTTCTGCTTGCAGCCCTCTTCCCTGGACCTCTGAAAAGATATGGTCAGCTTGCAGGACAGATCAACAGCCGCCTGGCTTTTATACCCCATCTGTCACTTCCTGGCTGTGGGACCTTCCATAGGTTCCTCCACTTCCCTGTGCCTGGTTTTCCCAGTCTATAAACGGGCATAACAAGAGGGCCCTCACTGCAGGCGCTCTCAGGGCTCAGCCAGTTAGGATGTGTGAGATGTTAGCACACCGGGGCTCCATGGAAGGTGGGTGCAGATCCAGGGCAACACACATTCCCACCCTCCTCTCACCTCACCAGCCCTTCCTCAGGTTCCTTTCCTGACTCCACTCTGGTATCCGTGAAGACACTTTGGACTTCAAGTGACAGAACTTGCTGACTCAACTACGGCCACAAGAGTCCCAATATAGGGTGCCCAGGACTTGTTAATCTGGAGGCTCAGTGAGGGAGCCACCACCTCTGCGAGTGGCCCTGCCTCATGGTTGCAGGATAGCTGCCATGGCTGCAGACCTCCCATCTCTTCCCACATGTCCCTTTGGATGACCATGGAAACCTCTCCCAGCCGACCTCCCTCCAAGAACTGTATGCTCACCATTAGGTCAGAGAGGCGAATGGGGGTCCACTTCCCATCAAAGTCAGAGTTCCACTAGGATGGGGGCGACAGGGTCAGTGGTCAGGAAGGCTGAGCCCACCTCCTCACAGCCCTCATTCTCACCCCTGGTGACTTCCTCCAGCCTTGAAGCTTCAGGTACCATCTCTATGATAACGACTCCCCAGTTGATACCTCCGGCCTGATCTCTCCCTCCGCTCCAGGCTAGCATCTTCCGAGTACACGCTCCAGGTCTCCATTTCCATCACCAGTAAACATTTCCCAGTCACCATGCCCGGAACAGACTCAAGATCTCAAAATCTGTCCCTTGCCTAATTTTCCACACCTTAATAAATGAGTCACCCACACACCTCTCTATCTCTAAATGCACCATCTCTCCCCCATCCACCTCTGCGTATACCCATCTCTTCACCAGCCCACCTTGGTAAGCGGCCCACCGTGGTGCTTTTCAAACATGGCAGCAAATTCTTTAACACTCTTCCCTTCAATAGGTAGAATCGAATTCCCTTCTCCTTAAACGTGGGCCGGCTTAGGGACTCTCTTCTGACCCATAGAATGCAGCAGAAGAGACACTACCTGATTTCTGAGGCCAGGTCACACAGCTGGGAGGTGCAGCTTCTCTCTCTCTCATCTTGGGATGCTTGCTCTTCAAACTCAGCCACCTTGCTGCATCGAGGCACCAGCAGCCGCTCTCCCACTGGAACCTACCAGAGTCTCCAGGTGAAATCTTTCTGTTTTGTAGCATTTTACACAGGCTCTGGCAGGTCACAGGGCCAGGCACAGGGCTGCTTGTGCCAAAAGCTAGACCTGCTGCTGACCCCTTTCCTGCTCTGGGCTTGACTCAAAGCTGGCATGCTCTGTATCACCCCCAAAATGGCTCATGGCCGCATTCACAAGTGCAGAACATGCTGCCTCCAAAACCCAAAGAAGCGTCCCTGCACGGTGCTCTTTTTCAGTGGCAGGCGGTGCAGGGCACAGTGACTCATCCTTTACTTTGAGGGGAGGTTCCAGCATGGAACATCGGCATAGGACCACTGCAGGCCCGGACATCCTAGAAACTTACCTTTTTACTACTGGGTTGTGAGAGTTCTTTATACATTCAGAATATATATCTTTACCAGATATATAATTTGCAAATACTCTTCCCATTTTATGGGTTGTTTTTCACTTTCTTGATGGTGTCCTTTGAACACAAAATTTTAAATTTTTGAATAAGTCCAATGTATCTATTTTTTTTCTTTGGTTTCTTATGCTTTTGGTGTCATGTCTAAGAAACCGCTGCCAAATACACGGTCATAAAAATTTACCTTGATGTTTTATAAACTATAAACTTTATGGTTTTAGCTCTTTCCTTGATCATTTGCATATGGTGTGAGGTAAGGGGCCAGCTTCATTCTTTTGCATGTGGATATCTAGTTGTCTTGGCAACATTTGCTGGAAAGAGTATTCTTTCCTCCACTGAATTGTTTTTGCACCCCTGGTGAAAATCAATTAACTATAAATGTGAGGACTTATTCCTGGATTCTGAATTCTGCCTCACTGATCTATCCTTGTACAAGTACTAGACCGTCTTGACTACTGTAGCTCGTCTGTCAGTTTTGATATAGAGAGGTGAGAGCCCTCCAGCTTTGTTCTTTTCCGAACTTTTGGTTTAGCTGTTCTGGTTCCCTGGAGT
Source organism: Equus asinus (assembly GCF_041296235.1). Lineage (NCBI taxonomy): Eukaryota > Metazoa > Chordata > Mammalia > Perissodactyla > Equidae > Equus > Equus asinus. The sequence goes on from NC_091797.1 coordinate 100,177,358, forward strand.
TTTCATGTGAATTTTAGGATCAGCTTATCAGTTTCTGCAAAGAGGCTAGCTGGAATTTTGATAGAGATTGCATTGAATCTGTAGATAATTTGGGGAGTATTGCCATCTTAACATTAACTCTTCCAATCCATGAACATGGGATGTCCTCCATTTATTTATATCTTCTTTAATTTCTTTCAATAATGTTTTGTAGTTTTCAGACTATCAGTTTTTCACCTCTGGTTAAATTTATTGCTAGGTACTTCGTTCTTTTTGATGCTATTGTAAACAGAATGGTTTTCTTAATTTCATTTTCAGATTGTTCACTGCAAGTGTATAGAAATAAATTGATTTTTGTACATTGACCTTGTATCTTGCAATCTGCTTAATTTATTAATTCTAATAGCTTTTTGTGGATTCTACAGGATTTTCTATATGTGACATCATGTCATTTGTAAACAGAGATCTTTATTTTTTTACAATTTGCATACATTCTGCTCCTTTTCTTGCCTAATTGCCCTGGCTAGAAACTCCAATACAATGTCAAGCAAAAGCAGTGGGAGTGGGCGTTCTTGTGTTGCTCCTGATCTTAGAGGAAAAGGATTCATTCTTCACCACTGAGTATGATCTTAGCTGCGGGTTTTTCATGGACATCCTTTATCAGGTTGAGTTCAAGTTTCATGAGAGTTTTATCACAAAGGGATGCCGTATGACCCATCTAGTTTTTGCAGGAGCCAGACTAATGAATTAAATTGACATTTGCTAGAGACAAGCATCCTGCATCCTTTAAGTCTTTAACCAAGACATTCACCTCTGCTGTTCTTCCTAGGAGGCAGCATTGTTTTTTCAGTCTTTGTGAAGGGTTGGGCAGTTCAGGAGCTCTCACAAAATAGATCTTACTCGAAAGGTCAGAAACCATTGTGGATGTTCTGCCAAATGCTAAATATGTCTATTCCAACTACACACTCAAAACCTTGAGAAATAACCAGTGGATAGGTCAGGATCCCATGGACCCACCATGAGATGGTATCAGGCCAGCCTTCCACTTACTGCCTGACTTCTCTATACCCTACTCTAACAGGAGGCTATGATGGCACTTTGGGTCCCAGGTGTCAATGTTAACATGGAGCCTGTGTCCAACAGCTCTAAAATGATCTGGGTTTTCCCTTTCTCCAGTATACAATTACCTGAGTAAATAGACATAGGTCCCTTTTCAGAAGGGTTAGGGGAATCCCTGCTATAAATGTTTCCCCTCGTGTTGCTAGATCCTTCCTCGACAAGAGAGAGAAAAATGATTGATTGAATAAATGAACAGAGTCTCAGGGACCTGAGGGACCCTGAGATAGACCATAACATCTATCATATGTGCCACAGGAATCCCAGAAGAAGCAGAGAGAGAATGGGGGTATGTATTGGTTTTCTATCACTGCTGTAATAAATTGCTACAAATCTGGTGGCTTAAAACAATACAAATTTATTACATTACATTTCTGTAGGTTAAAAGTCTGACACAGGTCTCACTGGGCTAAAATCAAAGTGCCAGCAGGGCTGTGTTTCTTTCTGAAGGAAAATCTGTCCCCTTGCCTTTTTCAGCTTCTAGAGGCTACCTTGGCTCATAGCCCATTCCTCCATCTTCAAAGACAGCAATGGTGGGTCAATTCCTTCTCACAGTTCTGTCACTGACCACTTCTGCCCTCTCTTCCACTTATAAAGACCCTTGCGACTCCACTGGATCTGCGGGAATACTCTGGGATAACCTCCCTATCTCCAGGTCCTAAACTTAATCACGTTTGCAAAGTCGCTTTTGCCACGTAACATATTCACATATTCACATATTCACATACTCACATATTCACAGCATATTCACATATCCACATATTCACATATTCACATACTCACATACTCACATATTCACAGCATATTCACATATTCACATATTCACATACTCACATATTCACAGCATATTCACATATCCACATATTCACATATTCACATACTCACATACTCACATATTCACAGCATATTCACATATTCACATATTCACATACATATTCACATACTCACATACTCACATATTCACATATTCACATACTCACATATTCACATATTTGCATATTCACAGCATATTCACAGCATATTCACATATTCACATATTCACACACTCACATATTCACATACTCACATATTCGCATATTCGCATATTCGCATATTCACAGCATATTCACAGCATATTCACATATTCACATACATATTCACATACTCACATATTCACATATTCACATACATATTCACATACTCACATATTCACATACTCACATATTCGCATATTCGCATATTCGCATATTCACAGCATATTCACATATTCACATACTCATATACTTACATACTCACATATTCACATATTTGCATATTCACAGCATATTCACATATTCACATACATATTCACATACTCACATATTCACATACTTACATATTCACATACTCACATATTCACATACTTACATATTCACATATTCACATATTCACATACTCACAGCATATCCACAGGTTCTGGGGATTAGGGTGTAGACACCTCTGAGGGGTCGTTATTCTGCTGACCACAGGGAGGAAAAAGTATTTGAAGAAATAATGGTCTAAACTTTTTCAAATGTAATGAAAGACAGACATTTGCAGATTCACTAAAGTCAGCATACCCCAAAACAGGGTGAAAACAAAGAAAGCCACCACTAGGCACATCTTAGTCAAACATCTGAAAACCAAAGAGAAAGAATACATATGATAAATAGTCAGAGAAATATGGCACAGCACATACAGGGGAAGGATAAAAATGTTAGCTGATTTCTCATAGAAATGACTGAAAACAGTAGACAGTGGAATAGTATCTTTAATGTGCTGGGGGAAAAAATCCATACACCCAGAATTCTACGTCCAGCAAAAAATATCCTTCAAGAATGAGGGTAAAGTAAATATGTGTTTAAGCAAACAAAATCTCAGGTCATTTGTTACTAGCAGACATGCAATTCAAGAAATACTAGACAAAGTTTTTAGCCTGAAGGGAAATGATATGAGACAGAAACTGAGATCTCCATGAAGAAAGGAGAGCATCAGAAATGTTAACTATATTGGCATATATAAAAGATATTTTTCTGGGGCCGGCCCCGTGGCCGAGTGGTTAAGTTCATGTGCTCTGCTGCAGGCAGCCCAGGGTTTCACCAGTTCGAATCCTGGGTGCGGACATGGCACTACTCATCAGGCCACACTGAGGCGGCATCCTACATGCCACAACTAGAAGGACCCACAACTAAAAAATACACAACTATGAACCGGGGGGCTTTGGGAGAAAAAGGAAAAATAAAATCTTTAAAAAAAAAAAAGATATCTTTCTTCCTCTTAGATTTAAAAAATATGAGTAACAGAATACAACAAATATTATAACATTACATTTAGTTTTTATAACCTATAACCACTATCACAAAAAGACAGAGGGCACAGCAGTAAACAGAACCATACAGTCTCAGTGTTCTCACATTTCACATGCTGTGGTACCATATTAACTGTAAGTAGACTGCAAAAAGTTAAGGTGATATATTGTAAATCGTATAGCTACCAGTAAAAAGGGCAAAGTGGTATAGCCAAAAAGCCAATAGGAAAATTAAAATGGACTTCTAAAATATGTTAAATTGAGTCAAGAGAGGGCAGGAAAGGAGGAATAGAGGAAGAACAGAAAGGACAAACTGAAAACAGAGAGTAAAGTGACAGATCTAAATTCAGCTGCGTCAATCAGCACATTAAATTTAAGTAGAACAAACACTCTAACCAAAAGGCAGACATCACCAAAATCACACTGAAAAAACAACCAAAACTAAATCCTGACTACAGGCTGCCTACAAGAGATGCACTTTCCATATAGACAGTGAGGGGTTAAAAGTAAAACAATGAGAAAATACGTACCATACAAACAGTAAGTTTAAGAAAGCTGGAGTGACTGTATCCCTAGCAGAAAAAGTAAACTTCAAGACAAAGGCTGTTATGAGACATAAAAAGGGGTATTTCATAATGATAAAAGGGCTACTAATCAGGAAGATATACAATCCTAAATCCTAAATGTGTATGTCCCTAATAACTGAGTTTCACAATACACGAAACCAGAAGTGACTGAATTAATGGAATAAATAGACAAATTGACAATCATAGCTGGAGTTTTAGCATCTCTCACATTAATTAATAGAATAACTAGAATAAATCAATAAAGACATTAAAGTTTTGAACTACACCACTAACCATCTTGACCTAATTAACACTGACAGAACATTCCATCCAACAAATGAAGAACAACACATTCTTTCCAAGTACATATGGTACACTCATCAAGATAGATTACATGCAGGGCCATAAAATGAGTCTCAAGAAGCTTCAAAAGATTGAAATCTTACAGAATGCAGTCTCTGCCCAGCAATGGGATTAAGTTAGAAATAGATAAAAACTGGAGAGTGAGGTCAGCATCATTGTGGAGTGAGCTGTTCTCTTAGTCTCTTCTCCCTAAGTTACAACCAAATGGATGTTCATTAACCAACGGAGGATTCCCTACAAAGCACAATAAGACGTCTCAGAGATCGACATGACCACACATGTGAAGGTGGGGGTACTGGACCCCCGGGAAGTAGTGGAAGGAGATGAGTGGATCTCCTCCCTCTCCCCAGTGGCAGTGACCTAGTTTGTGGGTCCTCACTCAGCAGCTGGTGTGTGACTGTAAGAGGAGGCGGGGGAGCAGGCAAGACTGTATGCAAAATCTTTCACTTTTGGAGTGCAGCCCAGCCTGCAAGAACACTCCACACCAAGTGGCATGGCTCAGCCACCACATGGGCACCCCCACCAAGCACAGCAGCCCAGGAACACCACCCGTGAATGCAGAGCGGGTCTGCACATGTGAAAGAAAGCACCAGCCATCTCCCCGCCTAACTCACCAACTCGGCCAGTCCCCGGCCAAGGCAGCTGTTCCACACCAGAGGGTCTGCACTTGCGTGTTTGACCCACCAAGCAGCTGTGGCCGGTGGGCAAAGGCAGACAAGCCTTATCAAAACAATTTCCAGCAGATGCGGTGGGTTCAGAAAACACAGTTCCTGCCCCCACCCTGAGGAGTGGCAGGTGGAATCTGCAACCTCATACTACCGCTGCATGCTGGCAAAAGATCACTTCATCAAACACCACTACATTAACACCCCAGAGCAGAAGGAAAATGACAAGTCTCCAGAAACCAATCTTTTCTTTTTTCTTTTTTCTTTTGTGAGGAAGATTGGCCCTGAGCTAATATCCATTGACAATCTTCTTATTTTCACTTGAGGAAGATTGCTGCCGGGCTAACATCTGTGCCAGTCTTCCTCTATTTTATGTGGGATGCCACCACAGCATGATTTGATGAGCAGTGCCAGGTCTGTACCTTGGATTGGAACCTGCAAACCCCAGGTGCCTGAAGCAGAGTGCATGAACTTAACCACTATGCCACCAGCCCAGCCCCAGAAACCAATCTTGAACTCACAGAAATTTACATTCTAAATGACAGAGAATTCAAAATAGTTGTCACAAAGATACTCAACGAGTTACAAGAAAACTCAGAAAGACAGTTCAATGAACTCAGGAATAAAATTAACGAGCAGAAGGAATTCTTCACCAAAGATGTTGAAGCTAAAAAAAAACAAAATAGAAATTCTGGAGATGAAGAACACCATGAATGAGATAAAAAAGGAATCTAGAAACCTTAACAAACAGAGCTGATGTTATGGAGGACAGAAGTAGTAATTTAGAGGACAGAAATATAGAAATACTTCTGGTGGAGGAAGAGAGAGAAATAAGACTTTAAAAAAATGAAGGAATTCTGAGAAATATCCAACACAATTAGCAAATAATAAGGATTAGAGATATTCCAGAGGGAGAAGGGAGGGCGAAAGGAGCAGAGAGCTCGTTCAAAGAAATAATAGCTGAGAACTTCCCAAACCTGGGGAAGGAACTGGACTTACAAGTATATGAAGTCAATAGAACGCCTAATTACATCAATGCAAAAGGATCTTCTCCAAGGCATATAACAGTAAAACTGACAAAAGTCAATGACAAAGAAAAAAATATTAAGGGCAGCAGCAAGGCAGAAGAGAATAACCTACAAAAGAACTTATTCTGCAGATTTCTATCCAGCTTTCAGTGGATTTCTCAGCAGAAAACTTACAGGCTAGGAGAGACTGGAGCAATATATTCAAAATACTAAAAGACAAAACTTTCAGCCAAGAATACTCTATCCAGCAAATCTATACTTCAGATACAATGGAGAAATAAAAGCTTTCCCAGATAAACAAAAGCTAAGGGAGTTCGTCACCACTAGACCTCCCTTACAAGAAATGACCAATGATGCCCCACATCTGAAACAAAAAGGCAAAGGTTTACAAAGCCTTGAGCAAGGAGATAAATACTCAGACAAAATCAGAAAATTGAAGCTCTATCAGAACAGGTTGTCAAACGCTTAATTATTACATAAAAAGTAAAGGGAAGGAAAGCATCAAAAATAACTATAAATACTTCATTTTAATCACAAATTCACAACACAAAACAGAATAATTTGTGACAACAATAGCTTAGAAGGGGAATAGGAAAAGAGGAACCTGCTTAGGCTAATGGAGATAAGATGCTATCAGAAAAAGGACTGTCAACAAACCTTACGGTATACAAAACTTGTGGTAACCACTATAGAAAAAAATCAGAGAAAGATACAAATCATAAATAAAGAGAAAACTGTGAAAACCATCACAGAAAACCACCAAACTGAAATGGCAGTAGGAAATACAAGGGAACAGAAACAAGGGAAATATAGAACACCTGGAAAGCAAGACATACAATGGCAGTACTAAGCTCTTGTATATCAAAAATAACTCTAAACATAAATGGATTGAATTCTCCAAAAAAAGACACAGAGTGGGTCAGCCCTGGTGGCCTAGTGGTTAAGTTCGGCATGCTCTGCTTCAGCGGCCTGGGTTTGGTTCCTGGGCATGGACCTGCACCACTCTGTCAGCGACCATGCTGTGCCAGCAGCCTAAATACTAAACAACAGAGAACGACTGGCATGAACGTTAACTCAGGGCAAATCTTCCTCAGAAAAAAAAATACACAGAGTGGCTGGATGGATTAAAAAACAAGACCCAAGAATATGCTGCCTCCAGGATACACATCTCAGCTCTAAAGACAAATACAGGCTCAGAGTGAAGGGATAGAAGGCAATACTCCAAGCAAATGACAAACAAAAGAAAGCAGGTGTTGCCATATGTATATCAAACAAAGTAGACTTCAAGATAAAAAAGGCAATGAGACAAAGAGGGGCAGTATATAATGATAAAAGGATGACTCCACCAAGAGGACATAACACTTATGAATATCTATGCACCTAACACAGGAGCACCAAAGTATATAAAGCAAGTATTAGCAGACCTAGAGGGAGAAATTAACAGCAACACAATAATAGAAGGGGACCTCAGCACCCCACTTACATCAATGGATAGATGATCCAGACAGAAAGTCAACAAGGAAACAGTGGAGTTAAATGAAACACTTCAGCAGATGGACTTTATATATATATACAACATTCCATCCAAAGCCAGCAGAATACACATTCTTCTCAAGTGCACATGCAACATTCTTAAAGATAGAGCATACACTGGGAAGAAGGCAAGCCTCAATAAATTTAAGAAGATTGAAATCATATCAAGGATCTTTTCCGACCACAATATTATGAAACTAGAAATCAATTGCAAGAAAAAAACTGGGAAAGTGACAAAGATGTGGAGACTAAACAACATGCTACTGAAAAACCATTGGATCAATGAAGAAATAAAAGGAGAAATCAAAAAAATACCTGGAGAAAAATGAAAATGAAAATACATTATATCAACTCCTATGGGACACAGCAAAAGTGGTTCTGAGGGAAATTCATAGCAATACAGGGCCACCTCAGCAAAGAAGAAAAATCTCGGACAAGTAATTTTAAACTACACTTAGCAGAACTAGAAAAAGAAGAACAAAGCCCAAAGATAGCAGAAGGAGGGAAATAATAAAAATTAGAGCAGAAATAAATGAAATAGAGACCAAAAAAAAAAACAGTAGAAAGGATCAATGAAACTAAGAGCTGGTTCTCTGAGAAGATAAACAAAATTGACAAGCCCTTAGCCAGATTCACTAAGAAAAAAAGAGAGAAGGCTCAAATCAATAAAATTAGAAATGAAAGAGGAGAAATTACAATGGGTACCACAGAAACACACAGGATTATAAGAGAAGACTATGAAAAACTATATGCCAACAAATTGGACAACCTAGAAGAAATGGATATTCTTACACTCATACAACCTCCCAAAATTGAATCAAGAAGAAATAGAGAATCTGATTAGACCAATCACAAGTAAAGAGATTGGAACAGTAATCAAAAAGCACCCAAAAAACAAAAGTCCAGGACCAGATGGCTTCTCCAGAGAATTCTACCAAACATTCAAAGAGGATTTAATACCTATCCTTCTCAAACTATTCCAAAAAATTTAGGAAGATGGAATTCTTCATAACTCATTCTATGAGACCATCACCCTGATACCAAAACCAGATAAGGACAATACAAAGAAGGAAAATTACAGGCCAATATCACTGATGCATATAGATGCAAAAATCCTTGGGGCTGGCCCAGTGGTGTAATGGTTAAGTTTGCATGCCCTACTTCAGGTGGCCTGGGGTTTGCAGGTTTGGATCCCGGGCACGGACCTACACACCACTCATCAAGCCATGCTGTGGTGGCATCCCACATACAAAATAGAGGAAGACTGGTACAGATATTAGCTCAGCAACAATCTTACTCAAGCAAAAAGAGGAAGATTGGCAACAAATGTTAGCTCAGGGCCAATCTTCCTCACCAAAAAAAAAAAAAATCCTCAACAAAATATTAGCAAACCAAATACAGCAATACATTAAAAGGATCATACACCATGATCAAGTGGGATTTATATCAGGGATGCAGGGATGGTTCAACATCTGCAAACCAATTGATGTAATAAACCACATTAACAAAATGAGGAGTAAAAATCACATGATCATCTCAACAGATGCAGAGAAAGCATTTGACAAGATCCAACATCCATTTATGATAAAAGCTCTCAATAAAATGAGTATAGAGGGAAAGTACTTCAACATAATAAAAGCCATATATGACAAACCCATAGCCAACATCATACTCAATGGGGAAAAGCTGAATGCCATCCCTCTGAGAACAGGAAGAAGACAAGGGTGCCCACTTTTGCCACTCCTATTAAACATAGTACTGGAGGTTTTGGCCAGAGCAATTAGGCAAGAAAAAGAAATAAAAGGTATCCAAATTGGAAAGGAAGAAATCAAACTCTTGCTATTTGTGGACTGTGTGATCCTATATATAGAAAATCCTAAAGAATCCACCAGAAAACTATTAGAAATAATGAACAACTACAGCAAAGTTGCAGGATGCAAAAGCAACATACAAAAATCAGTTGTATTTCTATATACTAATAACAGACTAGCAGAAAGAGAACTCAAGGATACAGTCCCATCTACAATCTCAATGAAAAGAATAAAATATCTAGGAATAAATTTAATCAAGGAGGTGAAAGACTCATACACTGAAAACTAGAAGATATTATTGAAAGAAATTGAAGAAGACATAAAGAAATGGAAAGTTATTCCATGCTCATGGATTGGAAGAAGAAACATAGTTAAAATGCCTATATTAACCAAAGCAATCTACAGATTCAATGCAATCGCAATCAGAATCCCAATGACATTCTTCATGGAAATAGAAAAAAGAATCCTAAAATTTCTATGGAACAACAAAAGACCTCAAATAGCTAAAGCAATTCTGAGAAAAAAGAACAAAGCTGGGGGCATCACAATCTCTGACTTCAAAACATACTACAAAGCCATAGAAATAAAAACAGCATAATACTGGCACAAAAACAGACAAAAGATCAATGGAATAGAATTGAGAGCCCAGAAATAAACCCACACGTCTATGGACAGCTAATGTTTGACAAAGGAGCCAAGAACTTATGACAGAGGAAAGATAGTCTCTTCAGTAAATGGTGTTGGTAAAACTGTACAGCTGCATGCAAAAGAATGAAAGTAGACCGTTATCTTACACCATACACAAAACTTAACTCAAAATGGATAAAATATTTGAATATATGACCTGAAACCATAAAACTTCTAAAAGAAAATATAGGCAGTACGCTGTTTGACTTCAGCCTTAGCAGCATCTTTTCAAATACATGTCTACACAGGCAAGCGAAACAAAAGAAAAAATAAACAAATGAGGCTTCATCAGACTAAATTGCTTCTGCAAGGCAAAGTAAGTCAAGAACAAAACAAAAAGACAACCCACCAACTGGGAGAAAATATCTGCAAATCATGTATCTAATAAGGGGCTAATTTCCAAAATATATAAAGAACTCATGCAACTCAACAACAAAAAAACAAACAATCCCATCAAAAAATGGGCAGAGGATATGAACTGACATTTTTCCAAAGAAGATATACAGATGGCCAATAGGGACGCGAAAAGATGTTCAACATCACTAATTATTAGGGAAATGCAAATCAAAACTACAATGAGTTATCACCTTACACCTGTCAGAATGGCTATAATTAGCAAGACAAAAAATAACAAATGTTGGAGAGGATGTGGAGAAAAGGGAACCCTCACACACTGCTGGTGGGAATGCAAACTGGTGCAGACACTATGGAAAACAGTATGGAGATTTCTCAAAAAATTAAAAATAGGAACAATATATGATCCAGGTATCCCACTACTGAGCATTTATCCAAAGAACTTGAAATCAACAATTCAAAGAGACTTCTGCACCCCAATGTTCACTGCAGCACTATTCACAATAGCCAAGAAGTGGAAGCATCCCAAGGGCCTATCGACTGATGATTGGATAAAGAAGATGTGGTATATATACACAATGGAATACTACTCAGCTGTAAAAAAGACAAAATTGTCCCATTTGCAACAACATGGTTGGACCTTGTGGGTATTATGCTAAGCGAAATAAGCCAGACAGAGAAAGACAAATACTGTATGAATTCACTCTTCTGTGGAAGATAAAGAAACACAGGGACAAAGAGAACAGATCAGTGGTTACCGAGGGAAGGGGGTTGGGGAGTGAAAAGGGTAGAGGGGCACATATGTATGATGATGGATAAAAATTAGACTATTGGTGGTGAGCACAATGCAATCTATACAGAAACTGATATATAATAACGTACACCTGAAATTGCACAATGTTATAAACCATTATGACCTCAATAAAATAATTTTTTAAAAGAATTAGATAAAAGCCAAAATATGTAGAAAACTTCCAGATATTTGAACATTAAACAACATACTTCTAAATAATTCATGTGTCAAAAAAGAAATCAAAAGAGAAATAAGAAAATATTTCAAATTTAATGATAAAAGTACAATATGTCAAAATTTCAATATGCAACGTAAGTAATATTTAGGGAGGAATTTATAGTTTCAAATATTTATGTTAGAAAAGAAGATATAAAAGCAATGAAATAAGGGGGCTCACCCTGTGGCCTAGTGGTTAAGTTTGACACGTTCTGCTTCAGTGGCCTGGGTTTGTTTCCCGGGTACGGACATATACCACTCGTCAGTGGCCATGCTGTCGTGGCAACCCACATACAAAAGAGAGGAAGATTGGCACAGATGCTAGCAAAGGGAGAATCTTCCTCAGCAAAAAAGAAAAGAAAAGAAATAAATGACAAGAAGTTCCACGTTAAGATGCAAGTAAAAGGGGCTGGCCCAGTGGTCGAGTGGTTAAGCTCGTGCGCTCTGCTGTAGGCAGCCCAGTGTTTCGTTGGTTCGAATCCTGGGCGTGGACATGGCACTGCTCATCCAACCACGCTGAGGCAACGTCCCACATACCACAACTAGAAGGACCCACAACGAAGAATATACAACTATGTACCGGAGGGCTTTGGGGAGAAAAAGGGAAAAAATAAAATCTTAAAAAAAAAAAAGATGCAAGTAAAAGAAGATTAAAAAGATAAAGTACAAAGAAAGAAATAACAAAGATAAGAACAGTAGCCAATAATATATGAAACAGGTGAATGATGAGAAAAATAACAAAATCAATATATGGTTCTTTGAAAAGATCAACAAAATTGACAAACTAGACTCAACCAGAAAAAATGAACACAAATTACCAATCTCAGGAATAAAAGAGGGGATACCACTTCAGATTCTGCACACATTAAAAGGTAATAAGGAAATACTATGAACAACTTTATTAATAACCTAGTGTTAACCATAGCTTCTATCATACTTTATGGTAAAATATTGGACCTACGCTCCCTGAGATCAGAAATAAGGCAAGAATGTCCATAGTCACCACTTCTAATCAACACTCTTTTGGAAGACCTAGACAGTGCAATAACGGAAGAAAAATATAAAAGGTATTAAGATCCTAAAGGAAGGGGCTGGCCCCGAGGCCGAGTGGTTAAGTTCGCGCGATCGGTGGCAGGCGGCCCAGTGTTTCGTCGGTTCGAATCCTGGGCGCGGACATGGCACCACTCATTGAGCCACGCTGAGGCAGCATCCCACATGCCACAACTAGAAGGACTCACAACTAAGAATATACAACTATGTACCGGGGGGCTTTGGGAAGAAAAAGGAAAAAAAAATCCTAAAGGAAAAGGTAACATTCTCTTTATTAACAGATAATATAACACTTACGGTGGGAACATACGAAGAACCACCACTCTGGAAGACAGTCAGGCAGTTTCCTAAGAAGGGAAACCCTCACGCTGCAGTCATTCCACTCCTAGGGAGTGAACGTGCAAAGACTTGTCCTGGAACGTTGCTAGCAGCTGTGTTTGTAATAGCCTCCCAGGTGAATTCTGCAGGCCCAGAGGGCTCAGGGGAGTCTGGGGTTCACAGTGCTCCAGCTCTTCCCACACCGCGCGTCAGGGGCCCTGCCTTCACCATTAGAGCCCTGACTTTGAGGCCAGAGGCTGGTCTGAGCCGAGGTTCCCGCCTGGAGTTCTGCTGTGTTCCACCGGGTGTGGGGCCTCATCTTCACTCCTGTCTGCCCTCTGGCTGCAGGGTCTCTTGTTTTGTGCCAGGTGGCCTCTGACATTCACACTTTGCTTTGTGCTGTTGATGAATATTCCTCAACACGTCGTGTTCTTTCCTCAGGGAATCATTAGTGCTTTGCACAGCCACTCAGTTCCACCGCTCTCATAGTTCCTATTTCCCTGCTGCCTCTCGGGCGCCTGCGACACTGGACCAGCTACTGCCTCCCCTTCCACCCGCCTCCCCTCCCCATTCTCCCAGGTGACGGTTTTCACTGTCACACTCCTACCCATCCCAGGGGCTATCATTTCTCCACCTGCCACCAGTGATGGTCCCTCACTGCCACCAGCTGGCTGGTGATTCAATTTCCGAGAGCCAACCTTAGAGTTGGTTTCCTAGGACCACCCACTCCTGGTACCAACTGTTTTAGGTCAAGTTCCCTAGAAGCAAAGCCTGAAATGGGGATTCTTGTTCAAATGACTTGTTTTTGAGGTTGTGCGCCTAGGAGAAGAGCAAAGAAATCTGTATCAGTCTGCTAGGGCCGCCGTAACCAAGGACCACAAACTGTGTGGCTTCAAACAACAGAAATTCATTCTCTCCCAGTTCTGGAGACCAGAGGTCCAAGATCAAGGTGCCGGCAGGGCCATGCTCTAGGGGAGTATCTGTTCCCTGCCTTTGTCTTAGCTTCTGGTGTTTCTGCCCATCCTTGGTGTCCCTTGGCCCATAGCTTCGTCGCTCCCTCTGTCATTGTACCGTGTTCTCCCTGTGTGTCTGTGCCTTCACGTGGCGTTCTCCTCTCTGGTGTGTCTGCCTCTGTGTCTCTTCTCCTCTTCCTATAAGGATATCAGTCAGATCGGACTCAATGCCCGCCCCACTCCAGTATCACCTCATCTTAATTTGCATCTTAATTACATCTACAAGGACCCTATTTCCAGATAAGTTCACATTCAGGTGCAAGGGCTTACAACTTCATCTCTTTTTCTGTTTTGTTTTTCAACGATTTAACTCTTGCTATATAACACATACATACATGCAGAGCATCGGTTGGTATATACATAGCTGAAATGTCTAAATACCAATATTGAGAAGCATAGAACATTTCTCTGTGATTGGCCAACTTTCTAAGTACCATTAAAAAACAAAGATTATATCACTGTCTCAATGACTAATCTTTTATATTTCTAAAGTATAATATGAACTTTAGTGTGTTTTTTCCTTTGCTTTGCTTTGGCAAGTGATAAAGGTGATGGCTTTTCCCATGCTGAGGTGTCTGATGTCAACCAGAATATTCTTGTCAGTTTTCCCCACCCTCATCATGCTCTACGAGCCACAGCTCTGGGTCCAATGATCTGCAAGGTGAGGTCTCCAGTACTGATGAGGGCACAGTTCCTAGTCCCAAGGCAGTCACTCTGTCTTGAGAAAAATGGAAGCTTTATAGTAGTGTCATTGGCTCAGACAAAATTTCACACGAGTTGGCAGGTCCTTCTGGTTGTACCCCAGTTAAAAGCTGGATTGTGCAAGTTGGGAAAAATTTCTTGACACCAGAAAGATGAAAGAGAGTGCTATATTAAATTCCTTGGGCTCCTGCTGTTGTAATTCAAGATCCTTTTTAAAACGTAGAATCTGGAGGCTTGCTACCTCTGAGTACAGAACATTTTTCTGAATTGGGTTTATGTTTTCAACATTTTATATTTTAAAAAATGTACTTGAGTTTTCACAATATTTCTTTATTAAAATTATATTTCTTATTTTTGTTTCTTTTTTCTTTGAAATTAAATACATTTTTTATTTATGATGATTTTTCAATCAATGGTCTCTTTTTCTTCCAAAGAATAAAATAAATTATTTTCTTCCTGGCTTATCAGGATGAATAACAGCATATAGAGAGTTTTACTTGGCAGGTTACAAATCTCGTTCAAATCCAACCTAGGCTTGTAACGATCAAAAGCTGTTACTGACTGATGGTCTTTTCAGTGTCTTATAAGAAAAAACCTCAAGTCTTCAACATCTCTTTTTTTTTCATATTTTATTTTATTTTTTTATTTTTTATTTTTTTGAGGAAATTAGCCCTGAGCTAACTACTGCCAATCCTCCTCTTTTTGCTGAGGAAGCCTGGCCCTGAGCTAACATCCGTGCCCATCTTCCTCCACTGTATATGTGGGACGCCTACCACAGCATGGCTTTTGCCAAGCGGTGCCATGTCCGCACCCGGGATCCAAACCAGCGAACCTTGGGCCGCCGAGAAGCGGAACGTGCACACTTAACCGCTGCACCACTAGGCCGGCCCCCTACAACATCTTTCTGGGGGCTACAGCAGAAGCATGGGGTGACCAACCATCCTCGTTTGTACACCGAAAGTCCTGCCTCCTGGGAAACTCTTTAGTCCCGGGAAACTGAGATAGATGGTTGGTCACCCTGGAGCAGGACAGGGCCTCGTGAGGGGTGGAGAGGGCTGAGCAAGAAGGTGCTCTTGCTTAGAGGCCAGTGTCCATGCAATCCCACATGGAAGTGCTGGGGCAGACACAGGCTGCTTCACAGATGGAACCCCCTCGAGGCGAAGCAGGGACTGGCCTTTTGTACCCCCTGCCAGTCAGTCCCTGTCCCGCTCTGCCCCCAGCTTTGGAGGGCTGCTGTGTGGGCAGCTCTCTCACCCAGGGCAATGCTCCAAGATGGAGGCAGCTGTGTGCTGTCAACCACTGACGTTCAGAGGAGCAGGACGAGTGCACTGACCACTGAAGGGGTCTGGACAGAATCCCAGCAGCCTCCAGGATGCCACTGGCATCCACTCATCCCTCTTGGTATATGGCCTGCCTTTCCACCTAGTTTCCTGGATAAGCTCACACCCAGACTACTGTTCACCTTGGTAGATGCATACCTGTCCACCCAGGTAAATGGCCCACCCTTGGTAAATGATCAGCTGCCCCTGGAGCTCTCCAAGCCTCAAACCCGAGAGCAGTGCTTAACACGCCCCTAGCTCCCCACCTCCAAATCTCATCAGTTTTACCGCCCCCATCTGGCCCCCTGCACTGTCCCCCTCTCAGTGCCAGCAGAATATGCCTGCCACCTGGGCGCCTTCAACAGACTTCCAACCCACTCCCAGCCACTTTCCTTGCCTGAGCCGCTCTCCAAAGTGAGCCTCCGCACACAGGCTGCAGGGATCTCTGCCACCGCAAATCCAATCACAGCGCTCCCGCTGCTTCAAATTCTCAGGATAAGAGGATCAGCTGCCTTGTCCCCGTGGTCCTCCAGTCCCTGGACTCTGACACCTCTGCCAATCTGCCCCGTTGGGCCTCTGGCTCCTCTTTCCGGGCCCCAGCTTGGCTTCTCCAATGCGCCCAGCTCGCAGCAGCCCGGGCCCCTCTCAGCCCCACCCTGGGCTCAGTGTGGCCTCCGAAGAGAGGCCCTCCCAGCTCACCCCACCTGCCCTCCCTCGGAGGTCTCAGGCCCCCCCCCCCCCCCCCCCCCCACTACATGCTCACTAGACGATCCCAGTCGCTCCCGGCTGCTCTCACTTCTGTTTCCCAGGCTGAACAGCAGACCCAGCTGCTTCCAGGACTGGTCAAAGTTGGTCAGTGCCAAAAGGGAGGGGCAGATGGGGGCACTGCCTAGGGGGGATCCGGAGAAGCTGGGGGAGCATCAGGGGCCCTGGAGGAATGGGTGTGGGGATAAATCCTGAGAGACCACTGGCTTAGGACAGTCAGAGGCAGGTCCAGCAAGGTCCAGGGTGGATTAGGGGTTAGGTTCCAGTAGGTGCAGGGGTGAGGCTAGAGGGGATGGGGTATAAAGTTCCTCAGTATCCAGCAGAGATGGCAGCCAGGGTGGAGGTGGGGAATGAGTCCTGGGCACAGCTCAGAGCTGGAGGAGGAGTACTGGGGATGGAGGTTGGGAGCCAGGGCTCGATGAGGCCACCCCTGACCCTTCCTCTTCCCCCAGTCCCTACCCTAGCCCCCTTTGTCGCCTCCCTCCCTGGCCGGGCAGACGAGGCCATCAGGATTCCCCTGATTGCTTTCTTTCATCCTGGCGCCTTTCTCTGCAGCAAACGCACGCGTTAATGCCTCCTTTATCACGGAATTAGGGGATTTAGGGCCGATCGCACAAAGAGGCCCTCGATGGCGGCCGTAATCAAACGCCAATCGGCCCGATCTCGAGCGGGACGGGGAAGAAGGCGAGCGCCGGGGATTAGCGCGAGACCCGCGGCCGCCGGCCGAGATAGCATCTCACGGCCGGGGCTGGAGCCGCCGGGGAGGGCCGGCCGCAGCGGCGGAGAAAGGCCGGCTTAGCTGCTCGGCGCCGGGGATTCTGAAGCCATTAGGGGGGATTAGCACCCGGGTTAATCTGCTTTGGCCGCTCAATTGTCAGCAGGGAGCGCGCGCGGTGTAGGACACCGCCAGCCGGACCCCCTCTGCAGTCCAAGCCCCGAGGCTGGTCTCGGTGTCCCCAGCTGTCCCCAGGCCCAGCTTGGTCCTGAGTACCAGAGGGAGGGATGAACACCTCGGTGGGTGAGGCCAACGGGCTGACGAGTGGACCTGGCCAGCCAGGTGCGAATAGAGCACAGCTCTGCCTCAGCCTCTGCCCCGCAGGCCTTCCAGGGAGATCCGGGAGCAGAGCCTCCGCCCTCCTCCGGGACACTCTTCTCTTCTCCTGGCCAGCCCTTCCTTATCCTGCCCCCTCCCTACTCCACTTCTGGCCCTGGTCTTTCCTTGTGGCCCTGGGTGACAGCCTCCTCACTGAGCTTGGGCACACACCTCTCCCCATCACAGGTGGCCAGGAAGCAGTCCACAGACTGGGAGATGCTGACGGAGACCAGCGAGGAGCCATCGCTTGCAGATCCTCTATCTTTCCCTTGGGGTCCCTTCCCGGGTATGGACCCCTAAGGGGAACGTCTGTCGATTGACTCACTGATGTGAGGGCTGATGTGATGCCACTTGCTGCCTCTCCCACGCCCTATCTCCAGCCCCCTCTCACCATGCGGGGCAGGGTGGGGCCGTGCCGGCCTTGGGCCTGGAAGGTGGGCGAGGGTGACCGAGCTGGCCAAGGGCCTAGTGTTGGGGGCTGCAGGCGAGGTCTGGGCACTGGCGGGAAAGTCTGAGGACCAGGGACTGGGGACAGTAATAGCTACCCGCCTCCCAACACCCTGGCCGCTCCCTCTGAGAGGCCCCGGGGCGGAGCGCGGGAACCACCGCCCCCGGGGCGGAGTGCGTGCGCGGACCTGCGCCGGCCGGGCGCGAGCCCGTGACGCCATCAGCGCGCGCCGCCCCGAGTTCCGGGCGCAACCTCCAGGCCTTTGTCCCAGCGTCCTTCCCTAGCGCGTTCTGGCCCCGCGCCCGCGCCCCCTGGCCCCGGGGCCGGGAAAACCCAGTTCTTCCTTCAGAAATGGGCCTGGGTGCCTCCGCGCCCGCGGGCCCGTCCCCGGATCTCCGAGGCTGGGTGCCGGGAGAGGCCCCGGTGGTCTGCGGCTTTAGCACCCCGCCGGGGGCGCAAGCGAGGACCGCGGGGACGGCCTTTCCCTCCGTGCCCTCGGGCCTGGTCTGACCCGCGAGATAAGCCCCAAGGCCCGATCGCGGGCCGTTTATTTCCCTCCCCATCACAGCCTTGGGGGAGTCCTTGCAGTGTTGGGGGTAAAAGGCAGAGAGACGTAGGCAGATCTTCAAGTAATCGGGAGGCAGAATGGACTTCCAGCCTGTGGTCAGCTTGTGTCGGGCCGCCAGGGGCGGACAAGCAGGCTGGCCAGAGAGCTTCAGGCGCCCCGACCCGGTCAGCGTGAGAAAACTGCCCCCGGCCCCAGGAGCCTCATGAGGCAGTGCTGTCCAGCTAGGGGTTAGGTGGCCCCTGTAGGCATCCGGGCAGTGCTTAGCAGCAGAGGGCGTGGGATGGTTTATTCCTTGAGGTCACCTCAAGAAATGACACCCCTGTGGCCAAGTGGGGCTTCCCAGGTCAGGCCTGGCCAATGGAGGATTAAGTAGGAGGAAGTGTGGACTGCCAGGCAGAGGAGACAAAAATGACAACAGTTGGGGAGGGTCAGGGGTCAGGGCCTGGCCTGATCTGAGGAGAGGGGAGGCAGCTCTGGGGGATATTTGCCAGGTGGGCGTGGGAGGACGGGAGCTACAAGGCCGCACTAGGGGCCACCATGTTTTCCAAGGGTCACCCACATTGGGGGCCTAGGCCATACTTATCCACCATCTTGAGTTCTCTGTGGGCCTCCCTTGGTCCTTTGTGGCAAGCTCTCCACTGTGCCTGTGTGTCTGTCCTCCCTGGTGTGCCCAGTCCCTGTTCCCCGATCTTGAGGAGGCAGGAGCTTCTCAGACCCCCTGATCCTGTGCGCCTTATCAAAGACCCCTGTCCAGGGAATCTGCAAACGTGCAGGAAATAGGAAGTCAGTGAGGGAAATGCTCTGGCATTCTCAACTGAGATTGTGTTCGCTGGGAGGGCTTAGGGCACAACCCCTAAAACAATTCTCTTTATTAGCTCAAAGACTTGTCAGGAGTGACTGGGTTTTTTGTGTACTAAGCTCTGATTGCCATTCATTACCTACACAAGGACATGGAAAAACCCACTGATGTTGGTGTGGTAGTGGGTGAGGGGAGGGTTCAAGGAAGGGGGGGGCGCCCTGGAGGGCAGCTGCCTGAGGACCTTTGCCTAGAGAGGGTAGGATACCCATCCTCAGCCCCACTGCAGGGAAGAGAGGACTGGAGATTGGCCAAGTCCTGCCCCAGGAGCAGCCACCATCTGACCCTCTGCTAACCTTGCCCTGTCTCTGAGGCCATTGTCCCTCGTGGGAACATTCCGTGATGATCCCAGCTTGAGGCTGTGCCAGATGGTGAAGGCTGCCTGAGGCTGAGTGGAAGCTGGCTGTGACTTCCAGCTGGGCACAGAGGCTCTGGCTGTGGGCAGGCTATGGTGACCTAGAGTCCCCACACTCAGCTCACATATCTAATATGCAGACCCAGCCACCTCCTGGGGCTCCCCTGTGCGTCCAGGTTGGAGGGGGGTGGAGGAAGGCCAGGCTGGAAGTCCATTCTGCCTCCCGATTACTTGAAGATCTGCCTACGTCTCTCTGCCTTTTACCCCCATCACTGCAAGGGCAAGGGTCCCCTGCCACCGGCCTCCTCTCTGCAGCCTTCAGGGTCATTAAATGAAGCTGGGCTCCCTCCGGGCCCCTGCCTGCCTCTTTAGCTGCTCTCTGCCTGCCTGCTGCCCTCCAGCCTTGCTGGCCTTCCCTCAGCCCAGGGACATGGCAAGCTCTTTCCTGCACACAGGACACTCCCTCCTCTCCTGCCCCTTTTCCCTCAGGTCTCACTTCTGAGAACTGAGGCTGCCTACTTCTTCAGGTGACGTGTGAGCAAAAGGGGTTACACTAGGGTGGGGGGGGGGGCTCCTCCATGCTCATGGCCCCAGGAGACACACAGATCCGTTTCTGGCTGGGCTACCTGCTGTCCACGTTGTGCTGTGGGGCAAGGGGAGGAGACCCCAGAGCTTTGGCAGAGTGCCTTCCCCTTCTGAGAAGAGAGCGATGGGGGCTGGATTGCTCCTGGGTGTGTGTCCCCACGCCCTCTCTCAGCCCAGTGCAGCCGCAGGCCCTTCCTCCTTGTAAAGGGGCACTCTGGCGTGTTGGTGTGCAGTGCACTAGTGAGTGGATTTGAGGGCAGAGTCCCCTCAAGGCCCAACTGCTAGGCTTTACTTGCTCTGGGAACTACCCGGAACCCCTGGAGACTGCAAACAACCTCCTGCAACCCCCACACCCCCAAAAGCTACATTTGTGAGGGCTTACCCTGTGTTAAGCACTGTTTTTTTTTTTAAAGGTTTTATTTTCCCTTTTTCTCCCAAAGCCCCCCGGTTCATAGTTGTGTTTTCAGTTGTGGGTCCTTCTAGTTGTGGCATATGGGACGCAACCTCAGCGAGGCCTGATGAGCAGTGCCATGTCCAGGCCCAGGATTCGAACTGGCAAAACCCTGGGCCTCCAAAGCAGAGCGCACGAGCTTAACCACTCGGGCACGGGGCCGGCCCCTTAAGCACTGTTCTAAGCACCTTACAGGGATTATATCATTTCATCCTCATTACCCACTGGGGTGGGTCATTGCGTCACCCCATTTCACAGATTAGGAAATTGAAGTTAGATGACTTGTCCAAAGTCACACAGTGAGCAAAGGGGGAGCTGGGTTTCTGCCCACACACACTGCAGCCTGGACAGCAGGCCGCAGGGGAGCCATGTGTGCCTCCAGCCTCAGGGGCCTGTGCAATGAGCCAGCACTGCCTATCACCTGCATTCATCCCCACAGCAAAGAGCCAGTAGCCTTTGGAGCCAGTGACCACAGGAGCCAGGGCTCCTGCCTGCCTGTGTGTGTGTGTGTAGACAGCCCTGGCTGTGGGCAGGCAAGCTTTGCTGTTGGGTGCTTTCTCCCCCGTTGCGGCAAAGATTGGTAAGTCTCACAGGAGCACTGAAAGTGCGTGGCCGTCCTTCCAAACTCTGTTGCCCTTGCACCCCCAAGCGCTCACTTGGCCCTCAGACCTGCCCCAGATCTCCTGTACCCCAACTCCAGGGATGCGAGTGCTATGTGAGTTCACTGGGGTAGGGCACTCTCCCCCAAAAGGAGCAGCTCCAGGGACACAACCTGCCTCGTGGGAGGCTTCTGCTGGCAAGTCACTTCCCAGTCTGAGCCAAACCCTTGCATGACTCTCACCCTTGGAATCACTTGGACAGGAAGGTGCCTTCTGCACCTGCACAGCCAGGGACACGGGTTCACCCCATCCTGCTCTTGGGTCTCCTCCACTTGGCTCATGCGTTGTGGTTCCCAGCTCCGTATCTGGAGGGGAGGAGGGGCCCCAAGCTACAAGGACCCTCCAGTTGAGGGCTCTGTGGCCTCCATGCTCTGCTTGGCTCCCTGTGCCTGGTCCTGGGGGGAGGGAAATCCAGCAAGACAGATACCTTCCTCCAAGGCTCAGGGCTGTGAGATGAGAGGCCTCCAGGGTCCTGGTCAGGCAACTCTACCCCCTCCTGCCCCAGGGCAACTGTCCCCCAGCCTAGTGGAGTAAGGAAGGGACATATGATCAGCCTAAGTAGAAAGTCTCAGGACCAGAAACTGGATGCCCCACAGCATTTCCCCACAAGCAGACCATTTCACAGAGAAACCGAGGTATGAGGACATGGGCTGGGCCCCAAGTTGAGGGACAGACAAGAGCCTGGGAGCAGTGTCTCCCAGATCCAACCACCAGCTCTCCCTCAACTCAGTGCTGCCTGCCAGCTGACCCTGAGGACATGCCTTCCAGCTGACCATATAGGATCTGGCCCACAAGGAGCAAGGCCTGCAGGGAGCCCAGATGTCTCATGGCCTGATGCCAGGCCCCTCAGGCGGCTGACACTATGGCCACAGCTGGCTCTCTTACCAGCCTGCTGCCCAGTTTCCCTGTCCCCCTGCCAGTGTTCTCAGGTGAGGGGTGGGCCTGCCCTATACAGAGGCATGACCATCACTGCCCACCCACAGATGGGTGCACACAGGGACAAGAGACTGTGATAGGATCCAGTTTATTCTGCCTTGGGAGGGTGGTCCTGAGAGCGGCAGGTGCCACCCTATCCTGGGCAGAGGGAGGGCCCGAGGACCAGTTAAGGCCAGTGGCAGGAGAAGCAGGGGGCACGCAGCCCCTGGAATGCGGTGAGGCCAGGCTGAGGCCCGGAGGCAGCTGTGGTAGGCTGGGGCAGGTGCCCCTGCTGCCCAGGGTGGAAGGCACCGGGCTGGGACTGGGCCATGGCTACAGGGCCGTGGACCCAGGCCACACAGGCACCCCGGGAAGTGGGTCATAGGGTCATGTGACATGGAACACGAAACACAAGCACATGGCTCGTGAATAAGCATATGGACAAGTGGGCACAGATTCACAGGCCAGAGGATCACCCAGCCTCAGCCGGATTCATGGACACAACAGTGTCACACAGGCCACAGGAGACACACAGCACTATGGGACAGGTGGACTTAATGGCCACAGGGGCCAGACCCAGGCCACGAAGTGCGAGGGTCAGGGGAAGGGGGCCTTTTGGCACGACTGCACTGGAATCGTGAGAAGAGGACAGTGGGGGCTTGTCTGGAGGCACCTGGGGACGGCCCCCACGCAGACCCTCAGAGCTCAGTCCGTCTTCCACACTTTGTTTAGCAGCTTTACCACCTCGTCGTAGATGATGAACACAATGGCCACGTCCAGGCAGACCCGGCCCAGGCGTGGGACAGTACCCTTGTAAAATCTGGGGAGAGATAGGATGTGAGAAGGCAGGTGAAGGGCAGTGCCTCTAGAAAGCGGGGTAGGGTCCAAGCATTGGAGAAGCAAGAACAGGGACCTAAATGTAAGGATTCTCTATGGGATGGCCTGGGGCTGGCAGGGGGTTTGGAGTGAGACCCAGAAAGAAGACCAGGGAGGGCCTGGGTGGGGACAACAGCTTTACCCCTCCCCTACTCACGCCTTGAGCCCCTCGTTCCTTAGGATCTGCAAGCCGCAGTCCCACGTGTTCCGGTATTTGTGTGCCTCCAGGCCCTGTAGGACATGAGCACGCCACAGGGCTCAGCACCCAGCCCCTGTCTCAAGCTCCCCTCCCGCTTCCTAACCCCACTCCCACCTGCATCCGGGTCTTGATCACATCCAGAGGAGTGTTCCCAAATACACTCGCTGCGCCTGCGATAGCTCCGAACACCCCAGTGATGAGCGGATTCATGGGTCTGTTGGGGTTGTCCCCTGGATGGGGGTGGGGGTTGTGGTCAAAAAAGGATGGGAGAGTAAAGAGGATGGCTCTCAGGCTTGGGGTGGCACATGGACCAGGGCCTGCGAAGGTGGGGGCCCCAGGGGTGGGGCCCTGGTGAGGAGACCTGAAGAGGAGGAGCCTGGCCCCAAATGTCTTAGGGCCACAAACACACCTCGGTACCAGTTGCGCAGAGAGGTCATGACAAAGAAGCGGATGGCTTGGTTGGATCCCTGCTTCAGGACGGTGGCTGTGAGGCCCTGGTATGTCCCCTTTAGCCCTGGGGACAGGCAGGCATGGGGGTCACACTGGTGCCTCCCAGGTCCCAGCTGGGGATCAGGGAGAACCACGGGCAGGAGGGCCAAGGAAGGAAGGGGAAGTGCAGGTTCCTTCCAGCCTGGCTGAGACCCTGGACCCCACCTGAAGAAGGCCGGGTGGCTCACCTTGTTCCCGCACAATCTCTCTGACACCATGGAAGAACCCTCTGTACTTGGGGTTGGAGGAGGTCTGGTCGTGGATGAACTTCACCTGAGAGAGAAGAAAACAAGGTGCTAGCCCAGGGCACCATGGGAGGACACACCTGGCCACGCGGCTAGCAGGCCCAGAGTCCACCAAGGTCAGGCCAGGGTTGGAGGTGCAGCTCTTCCCCCTGGAAACAGGGCCACCCAAGGCTGCCATGGAACACGACACCCCTGGAGACGAGAGAGCCTGCCTTACTAAGGAATCTCTGCAGTTATGTTTGCTGGTGCTTCCCACAGCTTAGACAGCAAACCCCTGTTATCTTATGTTTTCTGTTTACAAGTTTTAAAAAACCTTAATGCTTTCTCGTTGCCTTCAACACAGAGTGCAGCCTCTACAAGAGGCTCTTCCTGAGGGCCCCCTGCACACCGTGCTCCCTCCTGCCGAGACCCTCCCCACCTTGATGGTCTCCATGGGACACACGACCACCACGGCCTCCGCCACGCCAGCGCCCAAGCCGCACAGCAGCCCGCGTGTGCTGTCCAGCCGTCCCTGGGCGTCTCGCATGTGGTTGCTGAGGAACTCGAACGTCCCGAATCTGGAGGCGGGGGGCAGCGGGGTGAGAGGGTGCAGCCGCCCGGGGCTTCTTCCCCCTGCCACCCGAGCCCCTCACCTGACTGCCGCCTTGGGGATGGAGCCGTAGAGCAGGGAGCTGAGGCCTCGGTACAGGCCCAGGACGCCGTGGCTACGGACAGTCTGCCGCACGCAGTCCCCTGGAGGAGGGGGCGGTCAGCGACCCCGCGCACTCGGGGTCCGCCCCCGCAGCTACCCGCGCGAATGGCCCTCCGGGGTCGCCCCTCCTCACCGATGCCCCGGTAGCGCGGGGGGTGCGAGCGCTCGTCCAGCTGCAGCTGCGTCTTCACGTACTCGGTGGGGAAGGTGATGCAAATCTCGATGCCGCCCGCCAGGCCGCCTGCGGGGAGCGGGACCCGGCCCTGAGAGCGCCTCGCGGCCGGCCGCCCCCGCCCCGCCCGCTGCCCAGGCCCCTCCCCCGCCCCGGCCTCTGCGCGCGGGGAGGCCCGGCCGGCGCCCCACGCCCCGCTCCCGTGGTCCTGGCGAGGCGCGGAGGGGCGACACACGGGCCGAGCCCGGCACGCCGCTGGGGGCCACAGCCGCGCCCCCCGCCCGATCCGGAAGTGAGGCGGGGCCTCGGCGTCCCGGGCCCATCCGGAAGGACGGCGGGCCGGGGGTCCGCGCCGCGGCGGAGCCCACCTGCCAGGATCGCCTTCCCCGGGTGCGTGAGCTTGGCCTTCCCGGGCGCCGGCGCGGCGGCCGCCAGAGCGCGCGGCGCGGCCATGGCGGGCGAGCAGGCAGACACCCGACGTCGGCCTCGGGTCCGAGCCTCCTGCCTTGGGCGCTCGGTCCACGGGGGCAGCAGCAGCGGCGGCGGCGGCGGCGGGTTATGGTCTGGGGGGCGGGGCGGCCGCGTCAGCTCCCGAGCTCCGCCCCGCGTGGTCCGAGCCGGGCCCCGCCCCCAGCCCGCCCCGTGCAGCCCGGGAAACTGAGGCCGGGGCGGGGCGCGCCGAGGCGGAGACGACGACCCAACCAATGCCCGAGCCCGGGTGTCCGGAGAACCAAGCGTGGTGGGGGCGGAGGCACGGTCCTTGGGAGGCGGCGCTGCCACTCGGCCTGGACCGGGGGGTCAAGGTGCAGTGTGTAAAACCCACTGGGGCATCGAGCAGAGGGCGGCGTGGGAAGGAGCGGATCTTGGGGTCTGCGCCAGGAGCGACAGGACCGCCGGAGATCGGGGGTGGAGGAGAGGGGCAGACCCTCCCCGAAACATGTGGGTCTCACCCCATGCTTGCTGTTTGAAGGCTGTGCGGATACTACTCCCCCTACGGGAGTGAGAGTTCCGTGCAGTGCACACGGTCGGGAAAAGGCCCTAATACAGCCCGGCTGTATCCCCCGGACTGCCTTCCAGGGCACACGCAGGTCCCCCACCCCCACAGAGGTCTCAGCAATCTTTTGTCCTCTCCTACCCAACCATCACCAAGCCTTGATAAACCAACTTTAATATTCACAATCGGCAGGAGGCTCGGAGCCAGGTTATACGTTCAGTTGTG
The DNA here is from genome assembly GCF_041296235.1 of Equus asinus. Taxonomy (NCBI): domain Eukaryota; kingdom Metazoa; phylum Chordata; class Mammalia; order Perissodactyla; family Equidae; genus Equus; species Equus asinus. The sequence goes on from NC_091797.1 coordinate 100,203,762, forward strand.
TCTGCAAAGCGGCCTGGAGGGGGCAGCTCTGCCAGTGCCGAATGAAGAGAGGGTGCCCCTCCCGCCAAGCGCCAGGGAATCCGTGCGGACTGGAACTCCCTAGGAACGCCTGGCTCCAGCCAGAGGGCCTGGAGGCAGAAGTTGACCTCCCTGGGCCGGGGGCTGAAGCTGGTCTTCTCGGGCAGTCAGTGACTATGCTGGCCTCCCCAGGATCCAGAACGGCTGGGAGGCTGCCATCAACGGGCCCCAGCCAAAATAAAGAAAGTCCAGGTGTCCCCGCCTCCCCTCGGGGTCCTCTGTGCTTCTGGGGTGATGCGGTCCTTGGTGAACTGGGTAGAGGGGGTGTTGCTACTGAGCACACAGGACACGCTGAAGCCGTACACCAGAGGCTGGGTGAAGGCGGGAGTGGAAGCATATCCACAGGGGAAGCGAGTTGGGCCTGGGCCTGCAGCAGGGCCTGCAGTCAGCATCAGCTGCTGGCCTGCACAGGGAGAAGCTGAGGGTGAGCAGGGCTTCTGCCCCTGGGTGGCCAGGGGCCCAAGGAGCAGGGTGACAGACCGGCCCTGACCACCCAGAGGCTGAGGCACCTGATAGAAGGTGCCTGGAGGAAAGGGCTGTGGGAGCTGCTGTTATGGGGCCAGCCACAATGGCTAGATAGGCTAGAGGGTAAGCTAGTCCCCAAATGGGACACTTAGCTCAACTGGCTGGGTCTCACTCATGCCCATCAAAATCTAAAAAAATTTTAGACTGACATTAATGGTAAGTGGGCATAATGATCCCAAAGGAGGACACGGTAGGAGCCTTGAGACCAGGAGACGTGCTGTGTGCTCACACCACACCCTTAGGCTTGTGTTAGTCCCACGATGCACTCCAGGACCCAAGAGCCTCTCTGTGCAGTGGGCAACAACCGAGCTGTCTGCTCAATGGCCATGCCATCCGGGCAGGCTCTGAAGTGCAAGCTAACAACAGCCTTGCTGCCTGGGGGCCAGGATCACACACAGCAGCAGCTTGAAGCTGGGCAGTTGCCAGGCACAAGAAACGGGCAGGAGCACCCCCCTGGCCCCAGAAGGCAAGTGCCCTCAGAGTAGGGAGGACAGTGGCTGTGCCTTTCTAACATTCCTGGATCACTGACCTTCTCCACATTAGGCAGCCATCATGGTCTTTCCAGCCCTTGCCCTGTCCATACCCCCGCCCCCCGCCATCTGAAGCCCAGCCAGGGAAGGATGGTGTGAATCGCCCTCCTCCCCTCCCCTTCCTAGGTGACAGGGGACTATGGGCTATGGGGTGCTACCTACCAAACAGGAGAAGGGAGGGCTCCACCACACGCTCCTCTTGCTTGTGTAGACTCTCTAAGGCATCCAGTCTGTCCACCTGCAAAGAGGCAAGAAAACGTGACCACCTACCTGACAGGACGAGGGAAGTCTGGGCCTGGAGGTGAACATGGGGCCGGAAGGCAAGCACCCAGCCTCCAGGAGGATTAGAGCTGAGAACGGGCACATGGGGCAGATGCTGCACCGGCAGCGAGCACCACCTCACTCCACGAGAAGATGAAGCCTCTAACCAGACAGAGATGGAACGCCCTGGTGAACCCCAGCTGCTGTCCTAGCCCAGTGCTTTCCAAGTGGGCTCCTGGCTGCCAGGAGCAGTGGCCAGGAACTACAGGCTTTGAATGTGGCATTGATCACAGGGCTGAGTCCTCCTCTGGACACAGGGACACTGCCAGGACAACACAGCACTTCCTGCTTCCAGCCAATCTAGGCTGCCAACTCCTAAGGAGACCTGTCACCTGACACCTAAGACCCTCGACCGGGCAGTGTGGATGTGCCACCTGAGAGGCAGGGGCCATGACAACCATCTGAGGACAAGCTGCTCCTTGACCTTCCTCAAGGCCTTCACTGGGCGCTGCCCCCTGGAGTGCCCATAGGCTGGTGCAGACACAGGGACAGGGAGGGAACAGAGTGAGACTGTGCCATGGGGGCTGCAGGGCAGATAGCACCCATGGTGCTGGCAGGGGCTACAGCAACCGTACATCTGTGACCCCCCCCAAACAAGCATCAGGGTAAGAAATAAGAAACAATTACGTGTCCCCTGTGTACTCAGGTCTGGGAGAGAAGAGGCCAGGCGCCAGAACCCCAGCAGAGAGCCCTGCCACTGGCCCTGTGCACTCCCCTCTTCCTCCCTCCACAGGACCCGGGTTGAGGTGAGGAAGGAGGAGGACAGCCGTGGTGGACTCGCAACCTGTCCTCTCTGCCTTCAGCTGGCCGACGCCCAGGGCTGAGGGCTGAGCTGGGCTTGCACCCTCCACTGGGAGAGCCCTGGGGTGGGAGGGTTCTCAGAGGGACGACCCTCAAGCTTTCCAGATGAGTCAAGAGGTCTGGAACCAAGTTCTCCTGTCAGGAAGGGGCTGTGGCTTTCTTGTCTGGTCCCCTCTGCCTCTGTGACACAGCAATGTGTTCTGTCTTCTGGGCCCTAACCCAAGGCTGAGAACCAGCCCACACCCCACCACTGCCAGAGAAACCCCTCGTAAGCCCTCTCCTCTTCCCACCATGACAGGCACCTGGTCCAGTGCTGGCAGAGGCACATGTGGCAGCATCGAGGGCAGGCGCTGTGGCAGCCCCTGCCTTCCAGGCCTCGGGGAAGTATCTGGGGCTAGGGGCAGGGTCCTTCCAGCAGGAAGGCAGCTGGAGCTCAAGCACACTGTACCATCCTGGTTTAGCTGTGTGGCCAAAGTGCTGACCAAGGTGACATGGCTGCCAGGATGACCTCTATCATCTGCCACAGAGAGGAAAAGTGCTCCCCCAAGTCCTCGAAGGCCCCCTGGGAGTCCAACCCCTTCAGCAATGAAGGTCCGAGTGGGCCCAAGTTCCTCTTATGCTAAACCATGGGCCTCCACTCCAGGAAGAGATTCAAGCCACATTCATCCCTCTTTATGCAGGGGCTCAGAACAGACAGACTGCTCCCAGGTTCAGACACCTTAGGGATGGGAAAGGCAGCCCATCATGGGCAGAGCAGTTCTCGCAGACAAGCTCCATATAGCACAGGCACCTATAGGAGGGAGCTGCTGTTCGCTGGGGCTGAAGAGCCACGGCCCCTTATAAATCCAACTAGCCCATGTCCCCTGGCAGTCCACATGGCCAGGGCTGCTCCTCCCCTGCCCCTGGTGAGTCTCAGGAGGCCACCCGCTCAGAAGTGCTGTACACATGGGACCAGACTGCACTGCAGTGGTGCCTCCTGCTGCAGCAGGCCGAGGGCCTTGAATGGCCCCTGGGACGGCCCTCACCAGGAGCTGGGCAGCTCCCAGGAAGCTCTGCAGACAGCAGGCAGAGCAAGCCCCTGTAGGCCAAAGCTGGCTGCACGAGAACTTTCCCCCCTTCCTGTTTCTTCCCTAACCCCCACATTAACCCTGGGAAGTCACTCCCTTCGGTCTCACACTGAAAGAAGCCTCAGGCTGGTGGCTTCTCGGCATTGTCAAGCCTCCCATCTGGCTGGAAGGTGAGGTGTATGGCTGGATGGGCAAGCAGGTGCTGCTGAGAGACAGCTTTTTCTGTGTTAGAAACAAACCAGACCAGAAGACAAGAGTCTCTGGACGGTGACTAGAGACAAGAATGCCTAGGGCTATGACACACAGGAAGAGTTTTGAAATCAGACACTACCACCCGGTTAAACAACTCATCTGCTTGCAAAGAAAGGCAGAGTGGGATATTAGGGATGCCAAGTGACATATGGAGTGGCAGAAGCGATGTGCTGAGACACGAGTATGGCCTCTGGGCCAGGGAGATGTGGGTCTGAGCCCCTCTTCACCTGTCAGCTTGGGACTGGAACCCCAGCGTCTGCAGTTGTAGAGGGGATGACCATCTACCTGTCAAGGTGTTACAGGATTAAGTGTTAATATTCCTACTAAGTGCTCAGCAAAAGGGGTCTACCACAACAGGTTCGCCAACAGCTGCACCCCCAACTCCTCCGGCGGCGAGATCTGAGGTGGATGGCCCACATGGAGCCCACGGTTGTGTGCTGCAGGCTCTGCCAGCTGGCCCCCCACTGCTCTCACCCCATGAAGCCCTCTGGCAGTGTGCAGGAGAGCTGCTGCAACGGGAAGTGCTTAGTTCTATCCAGTGCCCGCATGGTGATTTTCTAGAAGAGGTAAACACTTGGCAGAAAACCACTCAAGTGTGAAGGCAAGAGGCCACTCCTGAAGGCAGCCGGGGCTGGTTGGGCAATCTGGGTGGCCCCCAATGGGCCACCACAGGGACTCTGCAGACAGGGGCCACAGTCACAGCCGTGCCACATGGCGGCCAGGGAGCTACAGCAGAGCCGGTACTTACTTTGCTAAGGTACTCCCTCATCACCTGGATGAAGCAGGGCACGGCCAGGTCCAGGAGGTTGTGTCTCCAGGCCAACTCTAGCACCACATCTGGGGAGAGCAGGTTGTAACAGGCGAAGAGAGAGGCCGCGAAGCACTCCCGCTTGCCCTCCTCCAGGAACCACTGCAGCAACTTCTCGGCTAGCTCAGCATCCCGGGACTTGGCAGCATGCTCCATGGCGTCCCACAACCAAGGCAGACGCACAGCTCGGGCCCACCTTGCCTCCTGCCACCTGAGGTACCTTTTGAGCTATGAAGGCCCTTGCCCGCAGAGGAGTCCCTGTGTCTTGGCTGCCTTTTGGTAGGATGAAGTACCACCTCCAGGAAGGCTGTGGAAGGCACTGAGCATGGTCTCATCTGCTGCACACACACGGGTGTAGGTGCCCTGTCCTGGGAGACAGGGACTCTGGCCTCAAAGCCAGAATGGCATGCAGAGGGCATGTGTGGGGCTGCTCAGGGAGTGGGTGCTGAATGGGGATGGTAACAGCACCAGCAGTGCCTGCTATGAAGGCCAGACTGCTGTGTTTGGGCCAAGAGTCAGTGCTATTCTTCCAGACTCAACATGAAGCAGCCACGACGGACAGGTTAGTGCTCAGGAAATAGCAATTTGCCTTTTCTTCCAGACATAAAAAACTCTATCAAAATCCCTAATTGTCCCTGTGTGTGGGCCAGCTAGTCCTCACCCGACCGCGTCCTAACACGCTCCCTCACACCCTGCCTGATCTGCTGTTCCTCAGCAGCCCCAGCCTTCTGCACACAGTCCCAGCCCCTTCTGCTCAGCCATCCTCTTGAGCAAAGTGTGTACAACGCAAGGTGGTCACCCCTGATGGCTGACTGCCCATGGTGCTTTTACACCCCACTTCCGCAATGGGGAAAGTACACTTCTGGTGGCGTGCTGTGACCACCCATTCACCTGGGACTTCCACCCAGGGCAGCCCACCTGCCAGAGCACTGCTGACACGTGTGTGTGTTGGGGGTCAGTTGCGGACCCATGCATTGTGGGCTCTTTAGTGCCACTCTGGCCTCTACTTACTAGATGTAGCACTGCACCCCCAGCTGTGACAACCAAATGTCCCCTGGGGGTCAGAGTCACCCTGGCTGAGAACCACTGCACTGGAAAGTATGCCAACCACTTTCTGCCTGTGGCTTTATCCTTCCAGATTCTCTTCCTGGTGCCATCACTCTGGGTGGGATCGCTGGCTGGGAGAGGATGGATGCCCCTCTGTCAGTACTTGCAGCACCAAGTGCTCACTCCCTCACTGCCTGAGTGGCGAGGAGCCCATGCATTCAAGACCCGGCTATGTCCCACGGCAGGAAAGTGTGGCTGTGACCCGCCACCCAGGGGCAGCTTCCCTCCAGTGTGCCTGAGCCCCGAGGCCACCTCCCAGGGCCAGTACCTGGGCACCCTGACATGTAGTCTCAGAGCTTCTGTGGCATTTCCTCTCAGCTCCCTCTCCAAGGGCCCTGTCAGCACCCCAGGAAGGACCACAAACACTCTCACTGAGGGCAAGGACATGTCATGTAATAGTCCCAAACTGGAGGTAACAACTTTGGGTGAGGCTTGACATGCCCCTGATATCTAGTGGTCTCTGGCCTCAGCCTAAATGCACCGAGAGGGAGGCGCCTATGCTGGGTAGTGGGTGGCAGTTGTGTATGTCCTGGGAAGGTGCTCAGGAATGCCAAGGACAGCTCTGGGAGTAAACCCCTTAGGTCAACCTCATGGCCTGCAGAGGGGTTCCCGAGGGCTCCTGGCGGAACCCTTGGAAATCAGCTTGGCAGTGCAGCATATTACAAGGGCCCTCTTGTGAAATGCACTCTACCCAAGTCGGGAGATGCCAGGGCCAGGCAGAGCGACAGTGAAGCCTCAGGGCCTGGGATCTCTCAGGCAGCCTACTCTGACCAGCAGCTGCCCAGAACGGGATGTGGACCCAAGCATGGCTCTGAGCCGCTGCTCAATGGCAGAAACAAATACTTTGAACATGATTTTAACTTAGGTGTTTTTATTCCCCAGATCTCGACAGAAAGTAAAGCAAGTGCCCCGTGAACACTGCCACACTGTTTATGGAGAGAGAAACTCACGAATAACTGCCAAGAAAAGAATCAACTCCGTGAGAGCAAGTCTTTTGATTGAAATAATTTTTTAAAAGGCTCTATGTTAACGACAGAAAATAATTCTCTACGTTGCTCCCAACTCTAACTCCATGTTCCAAAAAAGCTCCCTTTTTTTTTTTTTGAGGAAGATCAGCCCTGAGCTAACATCTGCTGCCAATCCTCCTCTTTTTGCTGAGGAAGACTGGCCCTGAGCTAACATCTGTGCCCATCTTCCTCTACTTTATATGTGGGACGCCTACCACAGCACGGCTTGCCAAGCAGTGCCATGTCCTCACCCGGGATCCAAACCAGCCAACCCCGGGCTGCCGAAGCGGAACGTGCGAACTTAACCGCTGCGCCGCCGGGCCGGCCCCCAAACGCTCCCTTCTTAACTTCACTCTCCCTCTCCTGCCATGAAGGTCTCCTGGTAGGGGCTATGATTTTCCCCACCCCGCAAAGCATCAGGAGGCACACACGGGTGGGTAGGGAATGGCGAGACTGACCTTGTAGAGATGGTCTTTCTTGCAGAGCGCCACGCTCTGGGCCCACCAGCTGCTGCCCTTGTACAGATAAGCAACAATGTGCCTGAACTCGATCAGCTGGTGATTCTCCAACCGCTGTGCCAGGGCGATGTTGTCAAAGTTGTCATATGCATCGACAGACGCTCTCCTAGGGTTCTAGGAGAACACAGCCTTTCCATGGGTGAGGGGACACAGACAGCAGGCACCCAGAAATTACTCAGTGGTGGTTTCTGCACCACGGCTTCAGAAAGGCCCCTGCCCATTTACTGATGCTGCCCCGTGGGGCCCACACTCCCTCTTGTGCCAGGGCAGCCTGCTGAGAACACACCGGCCAGTGCAGAGAGGGGCTCTCCAGATCCTGAGCGCCCAAGGCCAGCTGTGCAGGTCCCTGGGCACCTGCCGCCCTCTGACGGGGCCCCTTTCCGCACACTCACCTGATAATCCTCCTCTTCCATCAGCAGGTGGTTGAGCGCCTCATTCACACTCTTGTTGTTGTGGCCCTGAACTGACCACAGGTAAGGCTTCACCAGAGGCAGCTGGCCCGCCTGACATCGGGAGAACGGTCAGGGCACTCAGACAAGTCGTCACGGGATCACTGGGCTGGGGGCCCTTGATGCCCTGACAGGCCAGTGCGTAAAGCTCAGCTCCAGGTCTCCTTCCAGACACCTAGAACTGACAGGCCCCACACGCACTCACACACAAAGGGCTGCTCGGGTTACTCAGCAGACATCAATTTCACCATGGACATTCTGGCCGGAATGCAAAACTGTACTGAAAACTAAGCAGTTCGATATGTTTAATCTTTAAATTGGCTGGGGATCAATTTCAAATACGGTTTATTAAACTACTACTATTCAGATGACCTTGGCCCAACATACCCTTCTCTGGTCCCTGGGTTCTGGCTGACTCACTTTTGAAAAGAAGCCGACCGTCCGGGTGTGGTCCAGCCGGGGCGCCAGCATAAGCCGCATGTGGTTGATGAGCAGAGGTCTGTAATCCACATGGAACTGCAGGGCTTTACAGCAGAGTTCCACATCGGCAACCTGCAGGTGGGGGCAGAGCTGAGGGTCAGCCCGTGCCCATCTTCAGCCCCACTTGCTTGCCTCAGATGCCACACGCTCCACACCTCCTTCAGGTTTTTGCTCAAATGTACTTTATTATTGAGGCTGGCAGTGACTGCCCTTTATAAGACTGAGCACCTCCTCCTGACACACCTGCCCTTCCCCGTCCCTGCAAGACGTCCTTTTCCTCAGCACTTGCCACCGAAGACCTAAGAGGCAGGTCTTTGTTTCCTGCCTCACCCGAGGATCTGACATGGGCTTGATGCTCAGCCAGTGTCTGCTGAGAGAATGAATGAGGAGGAACGAGCCAGAATACACCCAATACCAAAACACAGTTTTATCCAAGCAAGATTCCCCTAACCCTCCTCAGGAAGCTCAGTCTGAGCCATAAGCTAATCTATTAACACGTCACATCACGTCCCCACTGCTCCCTGGCAAGATGCCGTGGTGCTCAGATGGGCAGCCCTGGTCAGTAGGGGAGGGCTGAGCTGCTCTGGGGTGACCCTGTGCTCATGGGAAGGCTGTCCTCCCAGGCGTGCTGACTGCAGGGCCTGGCATTCGGAGGAGAGCAAGGCGGTTCCTGCCCTCCAGAAGGACACGTGCCAGGTTGGCGGTGATGAACGTGTCTGGGGGAACATGCGGAGGTCCAGGGGTGTGTAAAGGGCACTGCAACACTAGAGCCATGCTGGGGGGAGGGGCTGGGTGCAGTGGGAGCCCTCCAGCCATGCTGGCTTCAGATGAGCCACCAGGAATGTGGGGCTGAGTGACGTCTGCAGACGGAAAGGTGAAGGAAGGGGACTGTCCACAGCCTCGGCTGGTACTGTACTCTCACTAGTTACTGACAGCTTTACCCTCCTCTCCACTCTGACTCGGACATGCCCCTCTCAGACCAGAGCACTCACTGTCACCACAGATTCCGACCTAGATTGGCCACGGGGTCCCTAGCGCCCACCACTGTGGATGTAGAGGAGAGCAGTGACCCTCCCCACCGGGCATGCTTGCATTGGAGCTCTGGAACCTGTCGTTCTTCCAGGCTGGGATTCAGACTCAGCAGTATGAGGCCAGATCAGGGTCTCCAGCCACACTAGACAGCTAACAAGCAGCAGGGCCTGCTGGCACATAAGGTGGGGTCCAGGGGCATGGGCAGTGGGGCTGGCGTTCACCTTCCATAGAGAGCTGCCTCCTCTGCCCCAGTGGCAGGCCTTGTGCTAACAGCACTTGTAGGAGGACTACGGGACGAGACAGCATAGTGTGAAAGGGCAAGCCCTTCTCGCTGAGGCTCTCCACTGGGGGGGCAGTGAGCCCCAGGGAGGCCCCGCCCCTCTGCATGGCAGGAGAACTGGCAGAGGTGGTTGTCAGCCGGCTCCCCACTAGGGTAGGCAAGACCATGTGCTTCCCCAGCCTTCTGAGCCAGTCTGTGCAGCCTTCACTAAAGCATGGCCAGATTGCCCCGTGTCCCTCTGGGTGGACAGCTCAAGATAGAGCTTGACTTGCCATGCTCCCTTCTCAGTGCTGCAGTGACTGCAGGGCTGGATAAGAGCTGGCCCAACACGGACACATGTTATGTTGAGCTGAGCTGCTGACCTCGAGGGCACCTGGTGCCCTCAGGATGAAGCGGTTTCATGGCCCTCTGGAGCATCCACTGCTCCTGTTGGGGCACTGATGTCTGCGCAGCAGCCCCTCCGCAGCGACGTGCCAGGACAGAAGCACCAGCAAGGCCTTGCCCACCTGCACAGCTGGTAAGGATGGCCACTCCCAAGCCCATGGTGCGTACATTGTGCACCTCATTTCCATGGAGCCCTGGGCCCGGGGACAGGGCATTATCTCTGTTTTGCAGAAAAGCAAACCAAGGCTCAGAGATTCAGCAAGAGTGTTCTAGCTCTTGACACATACTGCACAACCTGTGAGAAGCACTGATAGTACGCCAGGCACCTGCCGTCAATCACTTGGCAGGCAGGAAACATTGTCCATTTGATGGGTGGGATAACTGAGGGTCACGGTGATGACACCAGCCCAGAGTGACAGAGACAGCAAATGGCTGAGCCAAGATGCAACCCTGGTCTGTGTCAGCAAGGCCTCTGTCCGGCCCTCTACTGCCCAGCCTTGTTGCCAGGCGATTCCAAAGCCCTCCTTTGTGTCCCAGAGTGGAGACAATGTCCCCTCTGCTGGGCCACCACAATAGCTAGTGTCCTCCACCCTGCCTCTCCTCCATGTATGAGCTGACAAGAGGGTGTCTCCCCCATGGCATCCTCTGTCAAACCAAAACAAGACCTGGCTGTCAGCTGCACTAACACTGCGGTCCCACATGACAGTCTCATCTGAGAGTGTGTGTCATCAGACCCAAGACGCCACGCTGACCTCCACCTCTCCTCAGGAGTCCACTGAGCCTGAACGCCATCAAGGCGGACCACACTCAGGTAATGGGATACATCAGCTGCTGGGACGACAATGATGCCCTGACACTGCTAAGAAGCAGAAAACACTGCCACCTCAACCATGGCATGCCATCAACTCTAAGATGCACTCTGATATCAAAAAAGTTAAATGTGAAAAAAGCACACCAAGAATTAATCAAACATGGGTTCTCCAGCATGTTTTTCGCATGCGCAAGGGCACAGGAACATGTGATCTGCCCACCCTTCTACCAGCAACCTGCAGACCCCACTCATGCCAGGACGTCCTGTCAGACGGTCACTGACTTCACACACCACCACACTTAACAATGCAGATGTGCGTGACCTCCGGGCTGACTGTTTTGTCTAACAGCTCCCAGTGAAGGCAGATGCTGAGACCTGGCTGGGTGCCCTCCTACCTGTCACCCACACCTGCCCCCTGCAGCTGTATGTGGAACAGAAGGCACAGGACAGGCAACAGTTTGCGGTCCCTAACCCAGGCAGAGGGGAGCCCACACCTCCACCGTGGGAGTGGCAGGACAGACACAGTCAGAATGCTACCTTTCACTGACAGACGGCAGACAGGAGAGACCTGTGGGCAAATTATTTATGCAAGGCCACTGGGACAAAACAAGGACATTCAGTGCAAGAGGCCCAGAGACTGAGGGCAGAGAGCTGCATCCCCTTACCTTCTACCACATGCACAGAGCTCAAAAGAGGACAGGTCTGGAGGGCGGGCCCACTCAGAGACCAGAAAGAAAACAGCAGAGGCCTGCTTGGTGCTCACACTCAGGCCTGACACCTTCCAATAGCTTCTGGCAGCTGGTGGAACAGCTTGGGATCCTGGTCTAGTCCAGGTAGACTACAGGAGGTGGCACCTCCTGGGAAGGGTGGGGACCCAAGGGCCAGGAGGCCTGAGATCATGCCTCCACCTGGAGGGTGTTCACTGCCCCTCTGTGAGGCGCCTGTGCTCCTCTGGAGCTGGCAGTTTTGAGGGAAGAGACACTAAGGAAAAATATTCCATATGATGAAAAACATGAAACAACACAACAGGATGGTGGCAGACAGGGTCTGGGGTTGGGTGCCCTGAGCCAACGGCAGAAGGAAGAGCAAACACCAAGGGTCGGCTGTGAAGGACCCAGCGGGGAGTGAGCTGGGAGAGTGTGGTCCTGGGAGGCCATAGGGGCAGGAGGGGCAGCCGGGGCTGCAGTGCCACACTGTCCCCATCCTGCCTGCAGCCTCGCTGTGGCACCTTGGGCCAGTCACTACCCTTCCTAAGCGTCAGTTCCCTTTGTGCAGACGGAATCACCACCACCTGCACAGAGGATGGCAAACATCACACAGGAGGAAAGCAAACTGGCCCCGGGGTGCACACATGAGAGCTCATCACACCCGCCCCAGGACAGGCCTGGCAGAGGTGGCAGGAGCCAGTGCTGCGTGAGCACTCTTACCTTGGCAATGATGTCCTTGAACTGCCCTTCTCTCCAGGCATCTGTAGGGTGATTGATCATGGTGAGCATGGCGTTGTCATACTCCTCACACTTGTCACAGAGGAACACCAGCTGTGCCCAGAGGTGCGCCTGCTCCACAGCTCTCAGCACCCGGCAAGATGGCCACGGCCGAGGGTCAAGCTTGTGCCACGTGTGCACAAGGCAGGCAGAACCTTGAGGAGGGCCGGATTACCTTTGCGATGTTGACACGGGACCAGAAGAGCTCCAGGTGCTCCGGCATCTTCTGCGGCTTGAATTTAGGGTAGAGGATGGCCAGCTCTGTGAACATGCCCACGTGGGCCCGCTCCAGGCCCCAGTCTGCCTCCAGGAGGGAGATCAGCTGCTCAAAGTAGCCCCAATCCTGACAGACCAACAGCCAAGCTTGGGGTAGGGGCAAACACACCCGACCACAGCCTCCTTACAGCAAAGCCCATTCCAAAGAGAGGGAAGGCGTGCGACAGCCACTAGCCCCAACTCCCTCCTGGTGGTGCACTCTGGTTACAGCCTGCCCAGCATGCCTAAATCCTGAGTCTGACTGACTCCCTTCATATTAATGACCACAAGCCTTGAGGGTCACCCCTGGAGCACGGTTTCACACCCTCTTCACTCCCTGTCTTCACTCTCAGTAGATAACCTTGCTCCTGCTTCACTGAGAAAATGGAAGTCATTAGAAGAAAATGCCATGTCTACCACCTGCCAGCATCTGCGCCCACGTTCTGTCTATAGGAACAGGTCTGTTCTCCTGCTTGGAACCCGCCACAGCCTGGAGCTCTAGGTCCCACCGCTTTCCACCCACGGTGGTCCCCGTTCTCTCTCGGCATCAACGTCCCTTTCTACAGCTTGCCTTCAGCAAACTTCCTGCTAATTCTCCTGTCCTAAAATGCCTTTTCTTGACCCCATGACCCCTACCAGCTCCTCGAAACAGCAGTTCCCATTCCTTTCCCTGTTCTCGCAAGCCCACCCGGTCAGGCTGCCTGGTCCCCAGGACTCATGGTCATCAGTGTCCTCCACCCTCAGTTCTTCTCCTGTCACCCGCCCAGCACCAGGACCCCACTTGGCTAACCACTCCCCTCTCCTGGGGACATCTGTCCAGTGGTTGCTCAGACATCACACTCTCTGGGGTTTCTTCCCTTCTTTACTGTAACTCATGTCAGAGGGCCCAGGGCTCAGGTTGTGGCCTCTTCTATATCTACACTCACCCCCGGGGGATCCCATCCAGCCTAGTGTCTTTATATACCATCTATATATGTCAACGGTTCCCATTTTATTTCTCTAGCTGGGTTTCTGCACTGAAAACCAGCCCCTATTTCTCACTGCCTGCCTGACACCTCTACCTGAACATCCAATTGGCAGCTCAAACTTACTACAACCAAAACTTAATTCCTGCTCTTCCTGTCACTCAGTCTCTACCTCTCCTCTCCCCATGTCCACTGATGATAACTCTCTATTTCTAGTTGTTCAAGCCAAAAATAAATGGAGTCATCCTTAACTTTTCTCTCACTCCACACCCAAAACACTAGCATATGAAGTTGGCTGCACATTCAACCGCCCCCACAAACCCGACCACGTCACCCCACGCTGGCTGCTCTCTTGGCTTCCACCTGCTCCTCCGTCTGCTCACCCCTGAAAGAGTCTGTTCTCAGCATGCAAGCCAGAATGGCCCCCTCACCCTCAGGTCCTACCATGAGTACAGCCTGAGTCCTTCATGAGGGCCTGTGCCCCTGACTCCTCTCTCCGCCTTGAGGGCCCTTCCTCGAATACTTGGCACGTTCCTGCCTCCAGACTCTGCCCTGCCCGCTGACCTTTACCTCAAATATCCCCATGATCAGGCCCCTCGATTTCTTCAGGTCTCTGCTTGATGTCATCCTCTCCCTTAGCGCTACCATGACAGCCCCGTTGTGAAGTTCCACCCAGGAACACCTGGTCCCTAGAGCTGCTCCATTTCCCCCATAACTCATCACCTTCAAACATGTTTGCTGCCTGTCAACTTTACTGAATGTAAACTCAACTGAATAGGGTTTTTTCTGTTTTGTTCACTGATACATTGTCTAGACTCTGCCAAGCAAACAGAGGGTGCTCAAACATTTGCTTAACAAATGAAGTCTTCTATTTGTCAGCCTCCAGACTGCTTTATTACTTTCTTTGCTTTACAACAAACATGTAAAGTACATGTCACTGGAAAGTCACTAAGCCTAGCCTGACATTTTGGACGTTGGTGGCATACACGCACTTTCACAGGCTCCCAGGTCCCTCGAGCCCTGTGGCTAAGCTCCCTCCAGGCTATTGTCCCCTCAGTGAGGGGCTGGGGCTTGAGTTCCAAGGGGACAGTAACATGGCTGAGCAAAGTCAAATCTTCAGTCTGCCCTGACGGACCCTACCTGGTCTGACCACATAGCTCTAGGACTCCCATGCGCATATGCCCAGGCCCTCACCACACTGATGTCTGTCTGTCAACCACTTGACAGCAAAGCATAACTACAACACCAACACCCTTCTAAAGGTCTTCCTGGAGTTCCCTCTCCTGGACTCCTACATGTCCCCTGTCTCTAAGGCGTTCCACACTCACACTCTCTGTGGGCCACATGCTCTGAGGAACTAGGGTGTGGGCAGTCACCTGGCCATGAGTGGCCTGGTATTCTCAGTAAGTTATCCAAGGCTTGTCTCCATGTGCAAGCCATGGCCTGGGCTTCTGAAGGTCCAAGGACACAAGAGGAGGGAGAGTGCTTTTAAAAACACAAATACCAGCCAGCACGAGGTCCAGGATATCTAACACACCAATCTGATTTATTTTATAGACAGGCTGTCTAGCACATGAAAGGATTTTCCCATACAGACAATGCTTATTTGTGGCTGTAACACTAACAGAACAAGTGCTCCTTTATTTACAGCGTTTAGGTGTTGCTCGTCATCTCTACTGCCAGTGGAAATCATCTCTAGCCAGAGACTAGTTACCTGGTAATAGTGTATCAGTTCCTCCAGCTCATCTGCATGAACAACGATGTGAAGACCACACAGTTGTGCAAGGCAGAACTCCTGCCCATTCACACAGGCAAAGCACACCTAGGGGAGGCAAGTGTGAGTGTCCCCGAGACAGGGTACAGCACGACTGTAGCTGGCTACTGGGGATGCAACTGCAAATATAGAAATACCAGCAAGTGGGGCTTTTGAAGTTTGATTCTGAACAAGTAGATAATTGTAAGGTGAGCTGCATGAGACTAGGAGAAAAAATAGAACATTTCTAACCGGCAGGCCAAGGGGGTGTATGAGTTTGAGACCATGGAGAGAAGAGAGCTCATGCATTACTTCCAAACCCTGAGATGTGGAGGTTTGTTTAGGTGACAAGAAAGTGATGCTGGAATTTCAGGTTTGTGGTTTGAAAAAGGTTTAACAAAGCTCAAGGATAAGGGTCATGAGAGCATACGTCACCTGAGGGCTGTCTACACAGGAGGAGCTTACTTTAATAACTTTTTCTAAACTGTGCTTTTGTTTCAGGCACTGTGCAGCACACACACTTAACGATAAGTGTTAAGAAGTGACGGGGGCCGGCCCAGTGGCGCAGGGGTTAAGTTTGCACGTTCTGCTTCTTGGCAGCCCGGGGTTTGCCGGTTCGGATCCTGGGTGTGGACCCAGCACCGCTCAGCACGCCATGCTATGGTAGGCGTCCCACATATAAAATAGAGGAAGATGGGCACGGATGTTAGCTCAGGGCCAGGCTTTCTCAGCAAAAAGAGGAGGACTGGCAGTAGTTAGCTCAGGGCTAATCTTCCTTAAAAAAAAAAAAAAGTGACAAACCCCCTGTGCAGAAAGGACTCAGGAGGGGCCCTTGAGCTGCACTTCTTTTGAGGGCTGACCACAGATAACCCCTCCCTCAATGCAGAGCCGGGTTCTTGCGCAGTTTCCCCACCTTCTACACACAGCACGTGTTTGCATGGTAGGCAAGGCAAAAAACGCAGGGAAACAAAAACAGTCACACAACCCACAGATAACCAGTCGTGACCTTGAAACATGACCTTTGCTCACTACTCTGTGCGATGTACACCCCAGCACATGCCAGCTCTCTCTTACAGTCACACACAGAATGGAATTACACTGGACATGCTGCTTACACCCTGCTTCTCACAGAATACTGGGAACATCCTCTCCCGTAACTGCTGATTCACTCTGAACAGCAGGGGAGAGTCACAATATATACACCATTTAACGAAGGCCTTGATAGTGGACGTTTTCTAATCTTTTATTAAACAATGCTTCAGAGATTCACTGAAGCTAAATCTTTTGCACATCTCTTTACAAACTTTTTCCCACTCACTGATGTTTCTATCAGAGAGCTTCAAGACGACTTGCCCTACCAATTCACCACAAAAGACCAGCAATGTCAATTGACACTGATTATGCTAATAAAGTGATATGATTCATTAAAATATTTTAAGTTATGACACTATTTATGATGCTGATAATTCCATGCTATTAAGACAACTTCTGGGAGCTGATTGGTCCAACATGGGGTTCTGTGGGTCTTTGCTTCAACCACAAACACTAGCTTACAGGGTTCTCTGAGCCACCCCAGAGGACTCAGAACCCTGCCTGGATGAGGCAGCCATCCAGATGCCTCCCACTTGGGACCAGGGTGCAGAGCACAGAAGGAAGGAGGAGGGAAGGCTTGGCAGACTGGCGCTCTCCTGGAGACTCTCCGAGCTTACCTCCTTCCACGTCCACGTGCTCTTGGCCTTGGCGCTGCTGTCCACCGCTGCCTGATACTCCCCGAGGTGGACCTGGTTGGAAGCCAGGTGGGCAAAGTTAGAAACACTGCTGTAGAGCAGCTGGGCAGCCTTGTACATTCCCTCCTTGTAACAGCGGTCTCCAACCTAGGAATAGTCAGGTAGCTCTGCAGAGACAGTCTTAAATGGGAAGATTCCTCAGAGCTCGTTTGAAGTTTCTAAGTAGCAGGGATATTTTCTGTTTTCAAAGGATGTGAGCATCTTTCTGATCACACAGCAGCCTGGGCCACCACAGAGCTCCTGGAGGATGAAGCGTGTCCTCAGACCCGCTCTCCATTTGCCTGCTCCTGCATGCACCGGCGGTCACCTCCCACACCTGCACCCCATGGGCCAGGTGCAGAGCAGCGCTCCTGTGCTTCCAGACTGCATCCTTCCTCCTCACTAAACACTGGGGAATCTCATGCCGGGCATCGCCTGCCAGCCCTCATTCTTGCTGCCAGCCACAGACCTGTCTCATTCCCTGATGGCTTTAGCTTTCTTTGATCTCCTCTGCTCTGAAGACCTTGTGTCCCTCATGACAACAGCCAGTCACTGTTAGAGAGCTGCCACCTCTGCGAACTCAGGCACAAGAACCCACTCTCCGCCTGCCACCTCCCCTCCTTTCCAGCACCCCAACCCCTGCCCCACCATGCCCATCTGTGCCTGGCCTACGCTCCTCCCGGTGGCACTCCTTGGAAACTTCCTCAGCTGTACTTGGCAGTACTCGCTCAGCCAAACCCCAGTCTTGCTTAGATTACTTTTCTGTTGACTCCACACCTGGAACTGAGGAGCTAAACACAGACAGCTGAACCCCGAAGTGCCACTGGTCTCCCCTGACCTTGATACTAAACGCAGAGGAGCTCACAACACTAGCAACCCTATTCCCTCAGCCAGATACTGTCTCCTTGTCAACCATTTCCTCTCCTCCTCTCCTCCAATCTCCAATGGCTCGAGTTGAGGACTGGGCTTCCGATCTCCTGAGGAAACAGACACAACCAGAAGAGCCCTCGACACGCACCGAGACGTGCCTGCCCCTCACTGCGTCTATGGTCCTCACCCAGCCACCAAGGCCAGCCCTACTGGTACACGTGATCCCAGCCCCCTTCCCTGTTCCAGGTCAGCATCTTCAAGCCCCTGCAGTGATTTCGCCCTCTGTACTAAATTACTCTCATAAGCTTAAGGAGCTGCTGTTATTTTTCCCAGCTCCAAACCAAAACAAACCACTCTCACTCTGACCTCAGCTCAGCTATCGGCTACCATGCTGTTTCTACTGTTTCCTTTAGATCAACATTTCTCAGAAGAGGTGCCCTTGTGTCCTAAAAGCTGTCCCCAGTCTCTTCTTGTCTTCTCTGGAACACGCCGCATCAGGCTCTTGCAAGCTCCCCAGCAGGGTCATCACTGCCAAGTCTCCAGTTCGCAATGTGCGGCGTCTGGCTTCCCCATCAGTCTCCCTGACAGATGCCTACTGGGTCCCTGGAAAGCCCTCCTCTGCCCACTGCTTTTCTCCCACTTTCCTGGCTACTTTGCATCTCTACTTCTCCCTGACCCTGAGCTATGGGGTACCCTGCTCCCAGGCTTCAGGTCCCCTCCCCACACACTCTTACCCTGTGAGCGTCACCTGCACACTGAAGGCTGCTGCATTTACGGCTCTAGTTCAGAATTCTCCTCGGAAACCTGACTATTATATCCAGCTGGGCAGACCCCCTCGGATGTTGAGTAGAGATCAAACTTGTCCTAATGTGAGTCCTGACTCCCCCCAGGGCAAGCCTTACACTCTACTCCCCACGATAGGAAGCACAAGCCCATCTGCCTAGTCCAGGCCTGTCTCATGCTCCAAAGCATGTAGTCGCCTCGCTCCCTCTTCTCGCAAGCACTCCACCAGCAACCCTGGTAATGCCACCAAACTCATCAGAAGCTCTCTGCCACTCACCTTGACTGTTCTCTCTGAGCTATCATCAACTCTTGTCTGCTCTCACTGCTTCTGCCTCCGTCCTTCAGTCTGTTTTCAGCATAGCAGCCAGAGGGGTTCTGTTAACACCTAGATCAGATGACATCCCTCCCCTGCTCAGAATCCTCCAGTCTCACCCAGAGTGGAAGCCAGAGTCCTGCTGATGGCCCCCAAGTCCTAACAAGTGATGCCAATAACCGCCTCTCCCGACCCGTGCCCTCTTTGGCTTGAACTCCAGGTCCTATGGAATTTGATCACTCTGCTTCAGCTGTCTGGCCACCTCCGCACTGCTCCTGCAGCACACTCAAATACTCTCTCACAGGGCCCTGGCACTGGCTGTTCTCTCTGCTCTCAGGGCTCCTCCCCCAGAGGGATGCAGACTTCAGCACTCACTTCTGGGACACCTTCCCAGCCACCCTGTCTAGAAAAGCACCACCTACTTTCACACCCACCACCTGCCCTAACACTGCCCACACCCTCCCTGCTGCACTTTTCTCCTTTCCAGTTACAATTTAACATACCATGCATTTCTTGAATGGATCTTAAGATCCACAAGGGCAGAAATTTGACAGGTGCACCCAAAGCCCCTACCCCGCCACATGGAAGATGCTTAATCAAAGTTTGTTGAATGGATCAATAAATGAAGTACTGCATCAAAGGGTATGATTATCTAAGACCCTTGCTACTGGCAATACAGGGAAATGCAGGGAAAACGAGTTAAATGGTATCACAGAAATGCAGTCAGCAGAAGCCAGACTATGGGAAACATACAAAACAGGCAGTGGGCTGGATCTGGCTGGTGTGTACTGACTGCCTTGGAGAACTGAGGAAGGCAGGAAGCATGCCTGACCTTGGGGCCACCACGAACAAAGAGGCGAAGAACAAGACAAGCCATGTGTGCTCCCCAGTCTGGCCAGTCGCCAGGTGAGATTTAACTTCTCTGTGACCCAGGGCAGTCCCTCTGATGATCCTACTTAACAGACTCTCCAGCCAGGAGAATCCTGGTACAAATTTAGAGGGAGATTTTGGGCAAGGTTTTGTTTTCTAACGTTTTTATTAATTTGCTGGTTACAAAAGTAACTGTAAAAGTTATGGTCGTTGATTTAATAAAAAAGAATTTGGCAAACACGGGCAAGTAGAAGGAAAATAATATTACAATACTGCCCAATTCCATATCTCAGAGTTGTTCACTGTCCCCATCTTGGGTGTTTTTCCAGGCTGGTGTGTTTATTATATTGTACATGCAGGTTTTCACTCTGCTGGAGCTTACTTTCAAAGATTTTTCTATCACAAACGAGGCTCTAAATGCTTGCAATGGCTGTATTATATTCCATCAATGAATGCTGTTTAATTATTCCCTTCTGCCAGACATTGTTTTCCAATTTTTATTAGCATAAATCATGCTGCAATGATTAAATATTTCTATGTAAAGCTATCAGGACCTTTTCTACTTTCCTGGGATGAATTTTTATATCTAGACTTACAAGGTCCATGATTAGGAATATACATATGTTTAAAATTTTTATGCATTAGATCAACTGATATTTTCTTTATGCTTTCTTCCATCGCTATATATATGCTTAAAAATTCCTTCCTCACACAAAGATAAATACTTAAAAATTTTTATTAATAAAAAACCAAACTTTTACCTTTAATTCTTTCTTCTGGAATTTAATTTTGGTTACAAAATTACATGACAGACTTTTAACCTCTTTCAAAACTCTAACCTAATTTCCAACAATTTGTTGGAATTTATTTTGACATAAAAAATCCAAAGTGCACTTGCGTGCTCTTTATTTCAACGATGCACGTGCATCTCCCCAGAAAGGGGCACCTGCGCTTCCTGCACTTATAGTGCACTCCATTATCCCTAGTCTCTCTCCATCACTTTTCCCAGGGCTAAAATTTTATCCCTGGAAACAGCAGACTTTACAACTATTTAGATCTTTACTCAATGTTTTTTTTTGCTAAAGTTTATTTAACATTTTGGTTTTGTTCCTATTTAAAAAGGAATTTTCTTCCATTATGTTATCTGATAACTGCTGCCATATGGGAAAGCTATTAATTTTCAACCTCTCTCTTCAATCTGGCCAGTCACGTCACTCAGTTCACTTTGGTCCAGTGGTGACAGCTAGAACACTGCACTAGTCCCGAAGCCTTCTTTTCTAGGAAAATCATTCTGATGTGGACAGCTAGGGGCCTTAACTTCCAGACCAACGACAGTAACAAGGGACTTATTCACTGCATGGCTTGTTTCCAGCCATCACAGATCTGCACCGCTCTAGGGAGCAATCCCTGCACCTGCCTGCAGCAGTCACAGTCCCTGGGGGCACTGCCTACCTGCTGGATGTGGGCATCACTGGGTCCATTAATACAATCTTCTAGCTCAGAGAGATGGCTGGTTTTAGCCAGGGCAAAAAGAAGTCCAGTCTATATATAAGATTCACGGCCCTTTTTCCTGGCCATCTGCAGGAAGTTAACCAAATCTTCCCAACTGTCTAAAGACAGAAAACAAAACTAGGTTAACCCAGAGCTGCTAGGTTCAGATAGGGGACTCAACTCCTCCCCTTCTGTCCTCAGCC
Organism: Equus asinus; assembly: GCF_041296235.1. Lineage (NCBI taxonomy): Eukaryota > Metazoa > Chordata > Mammalia > Perissodactyla > Equidae > Equus > Equus asinus. The sequence goes on from NC_091797.1 coordinate 100,224,965, forward strand.
AAGACATCTATTCTCCCGCTTTGCATCGCTGAGGGCTCGGGCTCCAGGTAAGGTCTCGAAGGTCTTGGACTTGGCCTGCCAAGCAGAGCCCTGTCCCAGGTGGGAGAAGGGGAGGGGACAGAACCACACGGGAGCTGCCCTGGGGATGGGATCCTCCATGTGACCAACCAAAGACCTCCCCAGGAGATGGATGCTTACTCCAGCCACCGGAAACGCTGGTGCCACAAGCAACTGGGAAGGCCCAAAGAGACTCTGAGTCCAAGTCTCTCACCTCAAAGTTATTACAACAGTGATATCCATTGTGCTTAAACTGTCGAGTCCTGTAAAAGAGGGTAACGGTCAACTAAAGAGCCAGTGTCATTAACAGAATAATATTCATCTCAGACTCTTTTAGGAAACTTTCACTCAGTGCCTCCCCAACATCTCTGGATGCATAATACATGTGGATTGCTGCAAGGGCCATACTCCTGCCTCTCCAGGCTTCACGCCAGTGAGAGGCAGCATCCCGTAGAGAAGAGGTTCACTTACTGCTCCTACTGGTTGCCTCAGTGACCTCCAGGTAAGAGGAAGGGTCATCAGCTCTGATGTAGGAGTCGATGGCTTCCTTCACCAAGTCTTTCTGGAGCTGGGCGCGGGCCAGCTGACTCCACACAGCAGGCTCATTGCATCTCTCTGCAAACTCGTATGCTCGGTCTAGATTTCCCACGTGCTCGATCAGGACCTAGGGGTTACAAGAGGCTCTCAGTCTCCACATCACTCAGTCAGCTCCCAGGGAGCAGACGGATTTCTGTTCTGCCTAAAGTTGCATGACCATTTCAATTCAGTTCAATGCAATTGGTGGTTAAGTATTTCTCAGATGAGTGAATGGAGGGAAAGAATGAGAGTGGTTTGTACAGGGAGGGGGATGCCAGATGGAGAAGAGACACTCCAATGAAGAGGCATAAAGAAATGGAGACAGTCAGGCTAAGCTTTTTGGGCCAGCGGCAGGACACCAGAGTTGTGTCCTGGTCTTGGGAGGTGAGACAGTACAAAGGGGCATAAAGGCTGTAAAAAGGTTCAAAGGAGCTGCTGTGGGGAATGAGATAGCTCATCAGGCAGAAACAGGCTTGCAGGGCAGCCTGGAGGGCCGGGGTGCAGCAGCCACCCACCTTATATTCTGGTCTCAGAGCAAGGCCACAGCCCATGTGGGAATCGAAAAGAGAGGATTCTGGGTTGGAGGTTTCATGGCAGATACAGAAAAATGGTAAGGTAAGAGGCAAGGATGTAATGAATACTGGTAAGAGAGCAGTTAAAGAGATATGTCCCACAGTTTACAACTGCCTTAGAAATAAAACCAGAAAAGGCCGCAGACTGGGAGGAAAGAGATGAGGATTAATGAAGAGCTCTTGGTTGAGGCTGAAGGTAGGTGTGGGGGCTGGCAGGATTGCTCTGGGGAGCTGAAGTAGCGTGGGGGTGAAGGGTGGGAACAATTGTCATGGGTGAAAGCCTCTGAGAATCAGATACCTCGGTCACCAGGGCTGACCACATGACTTCACGTCAGGTACTCGAGTCTAGGAGAGTGCTGGGGGAAGGCTGGGTAACAGCAGACGGAAGGAGCCAACACGCTGTGAAGGCGGGTCACTGGTGAGGAGCAGAGAGGAGCACAAGACTCTGAGAGACGCATGGGACAACCAGAGGCTCTGAGGCCCTCGGTGGTGACGAGGACACAATGCGGCAAAGGAAGCTAGGGTCTAAGCCAACAGTACTCAGCAGCTCACCCTCACCCAGATTGCTGAGGCATTCATGTCAAACTTGCGGAAGATGACAAACGCCTCCTCGTACAGGGCACTGCTGACAGCAATGCTGGCAATGGCTGGGGCATCGCAGTTGTCCAGGTGGCTTATGTATTCCATGACCCGTGTGTGGTCCGCCTTAACGGCGGTCAGGATCAGCAGATTCTGGAGATTCCTGACAAGAGGTGGTGGTCAGCATAGTCTCACAGGAATGAAGACTGCACACAATACTATCTGGCAGGTCAACCACCCAAGACCCTCAATTTAAAAGCATTTAATACACACACACATGACTGATAAGTAGATACAATAGAATACTGATGAAGTATATGGGGTCTTGGGAAAGCACCAGCTAAGAGAAATTAGACACCACCAATCACTGGAGGGCTGCGGTGGCTTCTCCAGGAGCTGCCTTCTGCTCCCACTTCAGAAGTTCCTATTCTCCTGAATAGTGCCTCTATCAGTTCTTTGCGGTTCCTTATAGTTGAACCACATATATTGCATATCTAAGCAATATAGACAGTTTTGCACGCTTTTGAACTTTCCTTTTCTTTAATCACACTATACGCATATAAAAGTGTTTTCTTTTTCCCTATTCAAAAATGTGGAAATAAATCAATGTAATACATCATATTAAGAATCGAAAAATGAAAAAGAATGTGGTCATCATCAATTCAGAAAAAGCATCTCACAAAACCCAACATCCATTAATGATAAAAACTCTCAGCAAACTAGAAATAGAAGGGAACTTCTTCAATCTGACGAAGGATATCTACAAAAAACCCACAGCTAACATCATACTCAATGGTTAGCAACTGGATGTTGCCCCCAGAATCAGGAAGAAGACAAGGATGTCTGCTGTCACCACTTCAATTTGACTTTGTACTGGAGGCTCTAGTCAAGGCATTTAGGCAAGAAAAAGAAATAAAAAGTATCTAGATTAGAAAGGAAAAAATAAGACTATCCCTATTTTCAGGCAACATGATTGACAGAAAATTCTGAGGAATCTACAAAAATAAAAAAAATCCTAGAACTAATAACTAAGTTTAGCAAGGTTGCAGAATACGTCAAAAACAAAAATCAATTGTATTTCTATATACTAGCAATGTACAACTGTAAACCAAAAAAAAAAAACCTACAATAGCTCCAAAAATATGAAATACTTACATATAAATCTAATTAAACATGGATATGATCTACATGCTGAAAACTATAAAATGCTGATGAGAAAAATCAAAGATCTAAACAAATGGAGAGACATATTGTGTTTACAGACTCAGCATAGTAAAGATACCAATTCTCCCTAAATTGGCCTATAGATTTCATGCAATTCCAATAAAAATCCCAGGAGATATTCCTGTAGATATAGACAAGATAATTCTAAATTCTGAACAAGAATAAAGTTGGAGGAATCACACTACCTGGCCAACTGATTTTTGACAAAGATGTAAAAGCAATTCTATGGAGAAAGTATTCAACAAATGATGCTGAAACGACTGGACACATACACGCAGAAAGATGAAAGTCGACCTGAACTTCACACCTTACTGGATGCTGGGCCATAGATCTGAATGTAAATGTAAAACTATAAACCTTTAGAAGGAGACACAGGAGACAATCTTTGTGACCTGGGATTAGGCAGAGTTCTTAGACTTAACAGCAAAACACTATCCACAAAAGAAAAGTTTATGGGGGCGGCCCAGGGGCACAGCGGTTAACTTTGCACATTCTGCTTCAGCGGCCCGGGGTTTGCAGGTTCGGATCCCGGGTGTGGACCCGGCACCGCTTGGCATGCCATGCTGTGGTAGGCGTCCCACATAGAAAGTAGAGGAAGATGGGCACGGATGTTAGCTCAGGGCCACTCTTCCTCAGTGAAAAGAGGAGGATTGGCAGCAGTTAGCTCAGGGCTATCTTCCTCAAAAAAAAAAAAGAAAGAAAGAAAAGTTTATGAATTGGACTTGATCAAAATGAAAACTTTTGGTCTGTGAATGATACTGTTAGGAGAACAAAAAGAGAAGCTACACACTGGGAAAAACATATTTGTAAATCACATATCCAACAAAGAACTTGAAAACAGAATATTTAATAACCCTTAAAACTCAACAGTAAAAATCCAAATAATCCAATTAAAAAACAGGCAAAAGATTTAAAGAGACGCTTCCCCAAGAGGATATATGGATGGCAAATAAGCACAAGAAAAGTTGTTTAACATTATTAGCCATCCGGAAAATACAAATTAAAACCACAATGCCATACCACTATAAGCTTATTAGAATGGCTAAAATAAAAAATACTGATAATACCAAGTGCTGATGAAGATGCAGAGCAACCGGAATTCTCACACATTGCTGGTGGGAATGCAAATGATACAGCCATTCTGGAAAACAACAGTTTGACATTTTCTTAAACATACACGTACCGTATGACCCAACAACTTCTGCACATGTTCAAACAAAAATCTGGACACATAGGTTTAGAACAGCAGTATTCATGATCACTGCAAAGTGAAAACAACCCAAACGTCCTTCAGCGACTGAGTGAACAGATAAACTGTGGTACACTCGCACAACGGAACACTATTCAGCAATAAAAAGAACAAACTATTGATGCACACAACTTGGGTGAATCTCAAAGGCATTATGCTGAGTGAAAGAAGCCAGTCTCAAAAGATTACATACTATGTGATTCCCTTTACATGACATTCTTGAAAGGCAAAACTAGAGCGATGGGGAACAGATGTGTGGCTGTCAGGGGTGCAGGGTTGGGGAGTTGTAACTATAAAGGGATGCTCACATAGGGGAGTTTAATAGGGTCACAGAACTGTTCTGTATCTTGATTGAGGTGGTGACATGAATTTAGACATGTTAAAATTCCTAATATTGTACATCTTCCCCAAAAGGTCAATTTTACTGTGTTAATAATTAAAAAGAATAAAGAAAAAATATTAAGAATTTAGAACCTAAGATTCAGCCAGGCTGTTGTACAGTATTAATTTCCACTGTGACATGGTACCCCACTGTATGATGGTACCACAGCCTATTTATTGATGGGTGTTTGGACTGCTTTCAGATCTTTGCTCTTGGAAACTGTGCTGCTTTGAGCCTTCTTGCACATCTCCTGACAACACGTAAGGCAAGTTTCTTTAGGGTTCAAAACAAGAGTGGAAACTGCATGTTCTGGCACACACTGCTTTCCAAGTGTAACAAGCATTCCCAGCAGGGCACGTAAGAGCCCGAGTTGCTTAACATCCTAGTGCTGATTAGGAGAGCTAGATCCCCGCTGCCCTGCAGGAGGAAAGTGATGGCGCACAGCAGCCACACAGTTTCCTTGGTGGCTGATGAGGCTGAACTCCTGCCTCAGACGCATCACTGCTGTCTCTCCTCTCAGAGGAGGACTGCTAAAGTGCTCTGTTGAATTTTCTATCAGGTCGAGTTTTTCTTTTATTACATGTTCTCCATACTAGTTTTTTGTTGGTTATGTATGTTGCAAATGTCATCTCCCTGTTCACAGCTTCCCCTTTTCTCACCTTATGATAAAGTTCTTAAGTTTAACATAGTCCTATTTATCAGTTTTCCAAAAAAGGTTTATGTTTTTTTGTGACTGGTTTAAGTGTTCATTAGGACATAAATATATTCTTTTTCTACACATAAACTCTAAAAATATTACAGTTTTGCCTTTTACATAGTATGGATGTCCAATTTTAACTTTTTCCCATATAGAAAACCAATTGTCCCAACATCGCTTATTGAAAAATCTATCGTTTCTAACTTTAAAGCCAGCTCTGTCATAAATAAATGTTTTATATACATGTGGGATATTTTAGGGCTCTTTATTATAATGGTCCATTTCCCTATTCCTTGCCCAAATCATCATGTCTTAATTCAGTTCTATAATAATTCTAGATTAGAGTAAGCACCTTGCCATCCCAACACCCACTCCTACCTCTTGGGTAATTTATTGCTTTAGGAGCATCTGGACTATTCTTGGCTTTTTATCCTTTTGATACAAATCTTTTTTCTTATTTTTATTTATTTATTTTTATTAAGATTATGATAGCTAACAACCTTGTGAAATTACAGTTGTACATCATTATTAGTCATGTTGTAGGTACACCACTTCACCCCTAGTGCTCTCCCCCCACCCCCCCTTTCCCCTGGTAACCACCGATCAGTTCTCTTTGTCTATATGTTAACTACCACCTATGAGTGGAGTCATATACAGTTTATCTTTCTCTGTCTGGCTTATTTCATTCAATATAATACCCTCAAGGTCTATCCATGTTGTTGTGAATGGGACGACTTTGTCCTTTTTTATGGCTGAGTAGTATTCCATTGTATATATATATACCATATCTTCTTTATCCAATCATCAGTTGCTGGGCACTTAGGTTGGTTCCACGTCTTGGCTATTGTGAATAATGCTGCGATGAACATAGGGGTGCATGGGACTTTTGGAATTGCTGACTTCAGTTTCTTAGGATAAATACCCAGTAGTGGGATAGCTGGGTCATATGGTATTTTTATTTTTAACTTTTTGAGGATTCTCCATACTGTTTTCCATAGTGGCTGCACCAGTTTGCATTCCCACCAACAGTGTATGAGGGTTCCTTTTTCTCCACAGCCTCTCCAACATTTGTCATTGTTGGTTTTGGATATTTTTGCCATTCTAACAGGTGTAAGGTGATATCTTAGTGTAGTTTTGATTTGCATTTCCCTGATGATTAGTGATGATGAGCACCTTTTCATGTGTCTCTTGGCCATCCATATATCTTCTTTGGAGAAATGTCTGTTCATCTCTCCTGCCCATTTTGTGATTGGGTTGTTTGATTTTTTGTTGTTGAGTTGTGTGAGTTCTGTATATATTAGGGAGATTACCCATTTGTCAGATAAATAACTTGTAAATATTTTTTCCCAATTAGTGGGCTGGTTTTTTGTTTCAATCCTGTTTTCCCTTGCCTTCAAGAAGCTCTTTAGTCTGATAAAGTCCCATTTGTTTATTCTTTCTATTGTTTCCCTCATCTGAGGGGTTATGGTGTCCAAAAAGGTTCTTTTGAAGCTGATGTCAAGGAGTGTACTGCCTATATTCTCTTCCAGAAGACTTATTGTTTCAGGCCTAATCTTTAGGTCTTTGATCCATTTTGAGTTCATTTTAGTGAATGGTGAAAAAGAATGGTCGATTTTCATTCCTTTACATGTGGCTGTCCAGTTTTCCCAGCACCACTTGTTGAAGAGACTTTCTTTTCTCCACTGTAGGTCCTCAGCTCCTTTGTCAAAGATTAGCTGTCCATAGATGTGTGGTTTTATTTCTGGGCTTTCAATTCTGTTCCATTGACCTGTGCACCTGATTTTGTACCAGTACCATGCTGTTCTGATTACTGTAGCTTTGCAGTATGTTTTGAAGTCAGGGATTGTGATGCCTCCAGCTTTGTTCTTCTTTCTCAGGATTGCTTTAGCAATTCGGGGTCTTTTGTTGCCCCATATGAATTTTAGGATTCTTTGTTCAATTTCTGTAAAGAATGTCCTTGGGATTCTGATTGGGATGGCGTTGAATCTGTAGATTGCTTTAAGTAGTATGGACATTTTAATCATGTTTATTCTTCCAATCCATGTGCATGGAATGTCTTTTCATTTCTTTATGTCGTCATCGATTACTTTCAAGAAATTCTTGTAGTTTTCATTGTATAGATCTTTCACTTCTTTGGTTAAATTTTTTTTTTTTTAAAGATTTTTATTATTTCCTTTTTCTCCCCAAAGCCCCCCGGTACATAGTTGTATATTCTTCGTTGTGGGTTCTTCTAGTTATGGCATGTGGGACGCTGCCTCAGCGTGGTCTGATGAGCAGTGCCATGTCTGCGCCCAGGATTCGAACCAACGAAACACTGGGCTGCCTGCAGCGGAGCGCGCGAACTTAACCACTCGGCCACGGGGCCAGCCCCTTCTTTGGTTAAATTTATCCCAAGGTATTTTATTCTTTTTGTTGCGATCATCAATGGGATTGAGTTCTTGAGATCTTTTTCTGTTAGTTCATTGTTAGTGTATAGAAATGCTACTGATTTATGCAAATTGATTTTATACCCTGCAACTTTGCTGTAGCTGTTGATTGTTTCTAATAGTTTTTCTATGGATTCTTTGGGGTTTTCTATATATAAGATCATGTTGTCTGCAAACAGTGAGAGTTTTACTTCTTCATTGCCTATTTGGATTCCTTTTATTTCTTTTTCCTGCTGAATTGCTCTGGCCAACACCTCCAGTACTATGCTGAATAAGAGTGGTGAAAGTGGGCACCCTTGTCTTGTTCCTGTTCTGAGAGGGATGGGTTTCAGGTTTTGTCCGTTGAGTATGATGTTGGCTGTGGGTTTGTCCTATATGGCCTTTTTTATTATGTTGACATACTTTCCTTCTATACGTATTTTATTGAGGGTTTTCATCATAAATGGATGTTGGATCTTGTCGAATGCTTTCTCTGCATCTATTGAGATGATCATGTGGTTTTTGTTTCTCATTTTGCTAATGTAGTCAATCACGTTGATTGACTTGCGGATGTTGAGTCATCCCTGTGTCCCTGGTATAAATCCCACTTGATCATGGTGTATAATCTTTTTGATGTATTGCTGTATTTGGTTTGCCAAAATTTTGTTGAGGATTTTTGCATCTATGTTCATCAGTGATATTGGCCTGTAGTTTTCCTTCTTTGTGTTGTCCTTGTCAGGTTGGGGGATCAGGGTGATGTTGGCTTCATAGAATGTATTAGGGAGTGCTCCATCTTCCTCTATTTTCTGGAACAGTTTGAGAAGGATAGGTATTAAATCTTCTTTGAATGTTTGGTAGAACTCTCCAGAGAAGCCGACTGGTCCTGGACTCTTATTTTTGGGGTGGTTTTTTTATTACTGTTTCTATTTCTTTAGTCGCGATTGGTCTATTCAGATTCTCTATTTCTTCCTGATTCAGTTTGGGGAGGTTGTACGAGTCTAGGAATTTACCCATTTCTTCTACGTTGTTCAATTTGTTGGCATATAGTTTTTCATAGTATTCTCTTATGATCCTTTGTATTTCTTCGGTATCTGTTGTGATTTCTCCTCTCTCATTTCTAATTTTATTTATTTGAGACTTCTCTCTTTTTTTCTTAGTGAGTCTGGCTAAGGGTTTATCGATTTTGTTAAATTTTTCAAAGAACCAACTCTTTGTTTCATTGATCCTTTCTACTGTCTTTTTTGTTTCAATATCGTTTACTTCTGCTCTAATTTTTATTATTTCCCTCCTTCTACTGACTTTGGGCTTTGTTTTTCTTTTCTAATTCTGTTAGGTGTCGTTTGAGGCTGTTTATGTAAGATTTTTCTTGCTTATTGAGGTGAGCCTGTATTGCAATGAATTTCCCTCTTAGGAATTCCTTTGCTGCGTCCCAAATAAGTTAGTATGGTGTGTTTTCATTTTCATATGTCTCCAGATTTCTTCTTTAATTTCTTCAATAATCCATTGTTTGTTCAGTATCATGTTGTTTAGTCTCCACATTTTTGCCCCTTTCCCAGCTTTATTCTTGTAGTTGATTTCTAGTTTCATAGCATTATGATCCGAAAAGATGCTCGATATTATTTCAACCCTCTTGAACTTATTGATGCTTGCTTTGTTTCCCAAGATATGGTCTATCCTTGAGAATGTTCCATGCACACTTGAGAAGAATGTGTAACCTGCTGTTTTTGGATGAAGAGTTCTATATATATCTATTAAGTCCATCTGGTCTAATTTTTCATTTAATTCTATAATTTCCTTGTTGATTTTCTCTCTGGATGATCTATCCACTGGTGTTAACGGGGTGTTGAGGTCCCCTACTATTATTGTATTGTTGTTGATGTCTCCTTTTAGTAATAGTTCCTTTACAAATTTTGGTGCTCCTGTGTTGGGTGCGCATATATTTATAAGTGTTATGTCATTTTGGTGGAGTGTCCCTTTCATCATTATATACTGCCCCTCTTTGTCTTTATCTGTTTTGCTTTGAAGTCTACTTTGTCTGATATAAGTATGGCAACACCTACTTTCTTTTGTTCATTATTAGCTGGGAGTACTGTCTTCCATCCCTTCACTCTGAGTCTGTGTTTGTCTTTGGGGCTGAGGTGTGTTTCCTGGAGGCAGCATTTTGTTGGATCTTGTTCTTTGATCCATCCTGCCACTCTGTGTCTTTTGATTGGAGAGTTCAATCCATTTACATTTAGAGTGATTATTGATACGTGGGGGCCTACTGCTGCCATTTTATTACTTGTTTTCCGGTTCTTTTGCATTTCCTTTGTTTCTCTTCCCATGTTTTTTGGATTCCTAATTCAAGTAGGTAAATTTCTGTATTGGCTTTCTTCTTATTTGTAATTTGTGCCTTTATTCTTGTTATTTGTTTAGTGGTTACCAGATGGTTTGTATAACACATCTCGTAGATGAGATAGCCCTTTTTCTGATAGCCTCTTATTTCCTTAAATTAAAACGTTCCACCCCTTTTCTCTTTCCCTTCTAGGTTGTTATTGTCAGATTTTTTTTCTCTTCTTTTTTGTGTTGTGAGTTGTGGTTAAAATGACTAGGTTATATTTATTCTTGGTGTCTCCGTTCTGTTTATCTTTAATGTTTTATTTAACTTTTGCTAACCTTCCTGATGGAGTGCTGCTACTTTGTGTTACTGTCCTTCTGCTTATCTCCTTTGTTCTGGATTTTGTAACCCCTTTCCTTTTTTTGATTTTTCAGGTATGAGGTTCTTCTTGAGCACTTCTTGAAGAGGAGGTTTTGTGGCAATGAACTCCCTTAACTTTCGTTTATCTGGGAAAGGTTTTATTTCTCCATCGTATTTGAAGGATATTTTCGCTAGGTAGAGTATTCTTGGCTGCAGGTTTTTGTGCTTCAGAGTTTTGAATATTTCATTCCAATCTCTTCTAGCCTGTACAGTATCTCCTGAGAAATCTGCTGATAGCCTTATGGGGTTTCCTTTGTAAGCTATTTTCTTCTGCCTGGCTGCCCTTAGTATTTTCTCTTTGTTGTTGACTTTAGCCAGCTTCATTACTATATGCCTTGTGGCTGGTCTTCTTGCATTAATAAAGTTTGGAGATCTATTGGCTTCTGTCACATGAAGTTGCATCTCTCTTCCCAAGTTTGGAAAGTTCTCAGCCATTATTTCTTTGAACAGGCCTTCTGCCCCCTTCTCCTTCTCTTCTCCCTGTGGTATACCTATAACCCTTACGTTGCATCTCCTAATTGAGTCGGATAATTCTCGGAGAGTTTCTTTGTTTCTTTTTAGTCTTAGTTCTCTCTCCTCCTCTGCCTGCAGCATTTCTATATTCCTATCCTCCAAATTGCTAATTCTGCCCTCCATATTATCGACCCCACTGTTCAGAGAGTCCAGATTTTTCTTAATCTCCTCCACTATGTTCTTCATCTCCAGTATTTCTAATTGGTTCTTCTTTATAGCATCAAGCTCTTTTGTGACATAGCTCCTGAACTCATTGAGTTGTCTATCTGAATTCTAACTCGTTGAGTTTTTTAATCATGGCTGTTTTGAAATCATCTTCATTTAGGTTATAGATTTCATTGTCTTTGGGACTGTTTACTGGGTGCTTATCATTTTCCTTCTGTTCTGAAGAGTTAATATATTTTTTCATACTGCTTTATGGCATGGATTTGTGCCTCTGCATAGAGATAGAGTTTAGTCGCTGCTTCCACTTGTTGCAACTGGTGTGTGGGGGGGAGAAGCTCTTTAGACTGCACCAACCAGGAACCCTGTCAGCTGTTACTGACTGGATCTGGGCCTCTCCTCGTAGTCACAGTGGCCCTGTGCAGTCCCTCGTCAGTTGTGGGGGCAATCGCAAGGGGGCCTCAGGCTGCTGGTGCCTACTGTTGCAGCCCACCTAGACACGCTCCCTCCTTGGGGTCTGCAGCGGTGTTATGGACTTTCCCAGCAGCCAGGAGCAGGATCACCTATAATCGCAGCTCTGTCACTGTCAGAGCCCACAAGATCACACTTGTCCACTATAGGTCCCAGCAGAGCTATGAGTATCTTCTGCAGTCTGTCGTTAGCTCACCTAGCTGTGCTACTTTTGCCCCAGGGCCTTCCAGCCTTGTGATTGCTGGTCGGGACCTCTTCACTAGTGCTGCGCAGAGGCTTTCGCTGAGGCTCCTGTGGGAACCTGGAGTTCTCCCGGGGCCACGTACCCATTCCACTGGAGCTCCACTCAGCCCCACACCACTCTCATGGAATCTCTGGGAGCCCCTTGCTTCGTCTGATAGCCAGAGTCCGTGGGCCTGGCGGCGGCTGGTGCACTGCTGCCTTGCCGGGAATTTTGCTCTTTGGGAGCTTCCTGGTGTTCCAAATGGGGGGAATCAGCTCCCTGGGAGTCTCCTGGTGTTCTGTATGCTGGGCGGAGTCTCCCCACTAATGGGCGAGCAGAGGCTTTCCCTGCTGGTGGGTGCGGGACCCTGGACTTTCCCCCTGGGCCGTGGAGCCGGGTGATGGAGCTCCACCGAGTCCCCAAGCACGTCCACGGGAAGTCTGGGCACCTCCTGCACTGTCTGTGCACAGCCTGAGACCGTGGGCCTGGCAGCGGCTTCAGGCTGGTGCCCTGCCAGGGAATCCGCTCCCTGGGAGCTTCCCCTTGTTCTGAATGCTGGGCGAGGCCTCTCTGCTAATGGCGAGCAGAGTCTTTCCCTGTCGGCGGGTGCAGGACCTTGGAGTTTCCCCCTGGGCTTAGGTGTAATCGCGGGGGCTTAGGTAGGGCTGTTGTCACCTGTTTCCATCGTTGCTCCACTGGTGAGTGCACATTCCTGCCCTTGGTGCATGGCGATGCTATGGGGGAGTCCACTGGAAGAGAGCCTCTTTCAGGTACTAGGCTGTCCGGGGGTCGGGGGTCGGAGAGATTTCACCTATTTCTACCTCCTTCCGGGGGAAGTCCATCCGCCTTCCGATGTATAGCAGCACGAGTCTCTCAGACGTCTTGAGATACTATCTGGATATCCTTTGTTAACCGTTAACCGGTGAATGTCCAATTAGTTGTAGATCTGAAGGGGGAGAGACAAAGGAGACCACTCACTCTGCTATCTTGGTCCCGCCTCTTGATATACAATTTTAAATCTCCTTGTCAAGTTCCATAAGTAAACAAATAGGAATTTTTACTGGTATTACACTGAATTTGAGTGATGCAGGTAAAACTGATGTCTTTCAACATGGTCTGATTATTCAGGAATTTCTATCAAGCTGTTTACCATGGTTGAGTGGGTAGGATTGGTGAGGTCCAGTTTTTTATTTGTCTTCTAATTTTTCTTTAATAATGTCTACTTATTGAATATATTATGTGTAAATTCATTCCAGTAAGCTTATAATCCACATTAACTGTCAACAGTTACACTGTTTTTATGTACTTTAAAACGTATATTTATTATTGTCTTTGTTTATGTATACTTTTTAAGATACTTAGTTTTTTATTCCAATTGTTCTATCAATTACTTGGAGGTATGTTAAGATCTCCCAGTATGGTGAATTTGCCTATGTCTCCTTGCAGTTTTGTCAATTTTTGATTTATATATTTTGAGGCTATATTATTAGGTGTATAAGTTCAGAATTATCTTCTTGGTGAACTGAACATTTCATCATTATGTACTGGCCCTCTTTGCTTTGATAATGGTTCTCACACTACAGCCTGTTTTATGTCATACTAATATGGATCATATTATTTATATATATAAAAATATCAGAAGAATACAAGTGTTTTGAGGTTTTGCATTTGTCTAACGTTTTTTCATTCTTCTATTTTCAACTTATTAGTCATGTTAATGCACTTTGAAATCACTGTATCATCCCATCATTCTTTGGTTTCCACTGAGGCTATTGAGAAGTCTGCTGTCAATATAATTCACATTCCTTCATAAATTCTCTCCGGCTGCTTAAAATTTTTTTTTGATGTCCTGTAGTTTTGCTATAACACACGTAAGGGTGGTTTTAAAAAATTAATCCTCCTCAGGATTTGCCAGACTTCCTGAATTTGAGAACTAGATCTCCATCATTCTCCTTCCAAACAGTGCCTCACTCTCTGCTCTGAGGCTCTGATTAGATCTCCCTTCAACCTGTATGTCTCTTAAACTCTTTCATATTTCCCACCTACCTGTCTTGGCCATGTTCTTGCAATTTCTTCATATCTACCTTCCAATTCGTTTACTCTCTAATGCTGCTAAACCCCTTTGGCATTTACTTCAATTTCAAATACATATATATTTATATTTATCAAAGTTATTTGGTATTTTAAAACATATGCTTAACCTTTTTTTGGTATTTAACCACATTACAAGTAATTTTATATTCTGTGATAATTCCAATACTTCTAGTCTCTCTAGGCAGGTCTGACTCTACTCTCTTACCTTGCTCATACTAATGGTACCTTGTTTTCTGACCCATTCTGTCAGTGTTTTTACCTGAGCTCATTATTTCTTGGAATGTTATCTGTAAGAATTCTTTGAGGCCTTGCTAGAAGGTAGGTTTCTCCTAAAAGGATTTGTGTTCGTCTCCGGCAGAGATCTGAAGGTACTACCTGATGGCAATCACTTCAAAATTAAATTTCCACCTGGGGGTTTTTAATACTACACCAGTTCACAAGAATTTGTGCTAAAATCCATTAGTGGATCAGTGTGGCAGGGCCAGGTTGTCCTCATAATCTAGCACCATGGTTCAAAACAGCTCTTTTTTGCTTTGTTTTGTTTTAGCTGGTCTCTCAGCAGAGAGCTAGACAACACTGGGATAAAAGTTTATCCTTGCATTCAGGAGGGGTTTGTTTGTAGACTTCCCACCTTTTGTAGGCCCTTAGGTCTTGTGGTCCTCTGTGTCCTGTAAGGTGTGAGAACCACAGCCCAGGTTCAGTAGAGTTTGGCAAGTCAGACTGTGTCCCTCCTACTTCTCCAGGTCTTTTTTTATCTAAAGCTTTCTTTATTTACTCACTAGCTCATTGATTCATTTTAAAGACTGCATATTTCAAAGTACACTTTAAGCTTTTCCAGTGATAGTCTCTGTCCACATATATAGGTGTCTATCTGCCACAAAGCCAACCCAGGCTATTTTCACCTGCACGTGAAACTATGACTGGTGAAGCAGTGAGTCACAGAAAGAAGAGCAAGAACTTGAAGTTCCCCCTGCATGTCTGAGAAGCAACAGTGCCCAAGGCAGCAGCACACACAGTGAGAACCACCTTTAAATGTCTTTTGCTGGAAGAACTCACAAGCTAATATCTATCAAAGGAGATTAGCCAGACAGCAAGACAGAATATCCTAGTCACCTCAGATACCTTAACTCTGACACCCTATAATCAATCAGGGTTTATGATTACATTGAAATATAATTTCAACTGAAAAGAAATCAAGAAAATCTCCAAGAAATAGCCAACTCAATGAGGAAATGCAACCTAAGAATTATTGGTATCCTCAAGGGCGACAAAAAGGAGAATAGAGCGGAAAGCATGCCCAAAGAAGTAATAGCAGAGAAATTCCCAAGTCTAGGGAATGAGAGAGAAATGTGTGTGGAGGAAGCTTTCAGATCTCCTAGATTTGTCAATGTAAGAAGACCTACTGCAAGGCATATAGTAGTAAAACTGGCAAAAGTGAAGGACAAAGAAAGAATACTCAGGGCAGCAAGGCAGAAGAAAATAATCTACAAAGGAACCCATATCAGACTTTCAGCAGATTTCTCTGCAGAAACCTTACAAGCTAGGAGAGATTGGAATGACATATTGAAAACTTTAAAAGATAAAAATCTTCAGCCAAGAATACTCTATCCAGCAAAAATATCCTTCAGATATGAGGGAGAAATTAAATCTTTCCCAGACAAACAAAAGCTAAGGGACTTCGTAGCCATGAGGTCCCCACTACAAGAAATACTCAAGAAGGCCCTCATACCTGAAAAAATTAAAAAAGTGAGAAAGGGTCACAAAACACAGAGTAAGGAGACAAAAAGATAGAATCAGAATAAGATAGCAAATATTCAACTATAGCACTAGGATAAAGGGAAGAAAATACCAAAAACGAAGACAACCTTGTCACTTTAACCACAAACTCACGACACAAGTTGGAATAAGAGATGACAATAATAACTTAGGAGGGGAGGAGCAAAGGGACTGAAACAGTTTAGGTTAAGGACACCAGAAAATGAACTATGTTATGCATGAGATTCTGAATAAAAACTTCAGGGTAGCCACTAAACTAAAAAACAGAACAGAGACACAAAAAATAAATGAGGAAAAAGCTAAGAAACCCAGCATAAGAAACTGCAGAAGTCAACAGGTAGGCCAAAACACACAGGACGAGCAACAAAGGAAATGCAGGAAAACTGGACGAGTGACAGAATGACAGCATTAAGCTCTCATGCATCAATAATCACGATCAATGTAAACGGATTGAACTCTCCAATAAAAAGACACAGAGTGGCAAGATGGATTAAAGAACAAGATCCAACAATTTGTTGCCTCCAGGAAACACACCTCACCTCCAAGGACAAACACAGGCTCAGAGTGAAGGGGTGGAAGACAATACTCCAAGCTAATAGCAAACAAAAGAAAGCAGGTGTCGCAATACTTATATCAGACAAAGCAGATTTCAAGATAAGGCAGGTAGAGAGAGACATAGAGGGTCAGTATATAATGATCAAAGGGACACTACATCAAGAAGAAATAATGCTTATAAATATCTATGCACCCTACACAGGAGCACCAAACTTCATAAAGCAACTATTAACAAACCTAAAAGAAGATATCAAAAATAACACAATAATAGTAGGGGACCTCAACACCCCACTCACATCAATTGACAGATCATCCAGACAGAAAATCAACAAGGAAACAGTGGAATTAAATGAAAAGCTAAAACAGTTGGACTTAATAGACATATATAGAACACTCCATCCAAAAACAGCAGAATACACATTCTTCTCAGGTGCGCATGGAATGTTCTCAAGGATAGACGATATGTTGGGAAACAAGGCAAGCCTCTATAAATTTAAAAAAACTGACATAATAACAAGTATCTTCTCCTATCATAATGCTATAAAGCTATAAATTAATTATAAGAAAAAAGCTGAGAAAGGGACAAAGATGTGGAGATTAAACAATATGCTATTGAACAAGCAATAGATCATTAAAGAAATTAAAGAAGAAATAAAAAAATTTCTGGAGACAAATGAAAATGATAACATGCCATACCACCTCATAGAAGGTACAGCAAAAGCTGCATTAGGAGGGAAACTCATCGCAATACAAGCACACCTTAACAAACAAAAAAATCCCAAATAAGCAATCTCAAATTACACCTAACTGAATTAGAGAAAGAAGAACAAACAAAGCCCAAAGTCAGCAGAAGGAGAAAAATAATAAAAATCAGAGCAGAAATAAATGCTATTGAAACAAAAAAGGCAGTAGAAAGGATCAATGAAACAAAGACCTGGTTCTTTGAGAAGATAAATAAAATTGACAAACACCTGGCCAGACTTACAAAGAAAAAAAGAGAGAAAGCTCAAATAAACAAAATCAGAAATGAAAGAGGAGAAATAACAGCAGACTCCACAGAAATACAATGGATTATAAGAGAATACTACGAAAAACTACATGCCAGCAAAATGGATAACCTAGAGGAAATGGATAAATTCTTAGAATCTTACAATCTCCCAAAGCTGAGTCAAGAAGAAGCAGACAATTTGAACACACCAATCACAAGGAAGGAGATTGAAACAGCAATCAAAAGCATCCCAAAGAATAAAACCCCAGGACCAGATGGCTTTCCTGGGGAATTCTACCAAACTTTTAGAGAGGATTTAATACTTATCCTTTTCAAGCTATTCCAAAAAATTAGGGAAGATGGAACACTTCCTAACACATTCTACGAGGCCAACATCACGCTGATACCAAAGCCTGACAAGGACAGCACGAAAAAGAACTACAGGCCAACATCGCTGATGAACATAGATGCAAAAATTCTCAACATAATTTTGGCAACCCGAATTCAGCAATTCATGAAAAGGATCATACATCATGATCAAGTGGGATTCATACCAGGGACACAGGGATGGTTCAACATCCGCAAATCAATCAATGTGATACACCACATCAACAAATTGAGGAATAAAAACCACATGATCATCTCAATAGATGCAGAGAAAGCATTTGACAAGATCCAACAGCCTTTTATGATAAAAACTCTGAACAAAATGGGGATAGAAGGGAATTACCTCAACATAATAAAGGCCATATATGACAAACCCACAGCCAGCATCATACTCAATGGGCAAAAACAGAGCACCATCCCCCTGAGAACAGGAACAAGACAAGGATGCCCTCTATCACCACTCTTATTTAACATAGTACTGGAGGTTTTGGCCAAAGCAATTAGGCCAGAGAAAGGAATAAAAGGAATCCAAATAGGGAGGGAAGAAGTGAAACTCTCGCTGTTTGCAGACGACATGATGTTATATATAGAAAACCCCAAAGAAACCATTGGAAAACTATTAGAAATAATCAACAACTATAGCAAAGTTGCAGGGTATAAGATCAATTTACATAAATCAGTAGCATTTCTATACTCTAATAACAAACTAACAGAAAAAGAACTCAAGAACACAATACCATTCACAATCACTACAAAAAGCATAAAATACCCCTGCGTGAATTTAACTAAGGAAGTTAAAGACCTATACGCCGAAAACTACAAGGCTTTTCTGAAAGAAATGGATGATGACATAAAGAGATGGAAAGGCATTCCATGTACTTGGATTGGAAGAATAAACATAGTTAAAATCTCCATTCTACCTAAAGGAATCTACAGATTCAATGGAATCCCAATCAGAATCCCAATGACATTCTTTACAGAAATTGAACAAAGAATCCTAAAATTCATATGGGGCAACAAAAGACCCCGAATTGCTAAAGCAATCCTGAGAAAAAAGAACACAGCTGGAGGCATCACAATCCCTGACTTCAAAACATATTACAAAGTTACAGTAATCAAAACAGCATGGTACTGGTACAAAAACAGGTGCACAGGTCAATGGAACAGAATTGAAAGCCCAGAAATAAAACCACACAGCTATGGACAGCTAATCTTCGACAAAGCAGCTGAGGGCATACAATGGAGAAAAGAAAGTCTTTTCAACAAAAGGTACTGGGAAAACTGGAAAGCCACATGTGAAAGAATGAAAACTGACCATTCTTTTTCACCATTCACCGAAATAAACTCAAAATGGATCCAAGACCCAAAGGTAAGACCTGAAACCATAAGGCTTCTAGAAGAAAACGTAGGCAGCACACTCTTTGACATCAGTATTAAAAGGACCTTTTCGGGTACCACATCTTCTCAGACAAGGGAAACAATAGAAAGAATAAACAAATGGGACTTCATCAGACTAAAGAGCTTCTTCAAGGCAAAGGAAAACAGGATTGAAACAAAAAAACAACCCACTAACTGAGAAAACATATTTGCAAGTCATACATCTGATAAAGGGTTAATATCCATAATATATAAAGAACACACACAACTCAACAAAAAATCAAACAACCCAACCACAAAATGGGCAGGAGACATGAACAGACATTTCTCCAAAGAAGACATACAGATGGCCAATAGGCATATGAAAAGTTGTTCATCATCGCTGATCATCAGGGAAATGCAAATCAAAACTACACTAAGATATCACCTTACACTCATTAGTATGACAAAAATATCCGTAACAAACATTGGAGAGGTTGTGGAGAAAAAGGATCCCGAATACACTGTTGGTGGAAATGCAAACTGGTACAGCCACTATGGAAAACAGTATGGAGATTCCTCAAAAAATTAAAAATAGAAATACCATACGATCCAGCCATCCCACTACTGGGTATCTATCCAAAGAACTTGAAGTCAGCAATTCCAAAAGTCCCATGCACCCCACTGTTCATTGCAGCATTATTTACAATAGCCAAGAAGTGGAAGCAATCTAAGTGGCCATCAACTGATGACTGGATAAAGAAGATGTGGTATACATATACACAATAGAATACTACTCAGTCATAAAAAAGAACAAAATTGTCCCATTTGCAACAACAAGGATGGACCTTGAGGGAATTATGTTAAGTGAAATAAGCCAGATAGAGGACAATCTCTGTATGACTCCACTCATATGAGGAATTTAAAAATGCAGACAAAGAGAACAGATTAGTGGCTACCAGGGGAAAGGTGGGGTGGGGGGAGGGCACAAAGGGTGAAGGGGTGCACTTACAACACGACTGACAAACAATAATGTACAACTGAAATTTGACAAGATTGTAACCTATCATTAACTCAATAAAAATTAAAAATAAATGGGCAGGAGACATGAACAGACATTTCTCCAAAGAAGACATACAGATGGCCAATAGGCACATGAAAAGATGTTCATCATCACTGATCATCAGGGAAATGAAAATCAAAACTCCACTAAGATATCACCTTACACCCATTAGAATGGCAAAAATAACCAAAACAAATAGTAACAAACGTTGGAGAGGTTGTGGAGAAAAATGAACCCTCATACACTGTTGGTGGGAATGCAAACTGGTGCAGCCACTATGGAAAACAGTATGGAGATTCCTCAAAAAATTAAAAATAGAACTACCATACGATCCAGCCATCCCACTACTGGGTATCTATCCAAAGAGCTTGAAGTCAGCAATCCCAAAAGTCCTATGCACCCCAATGTTTATTGCAGCACTGTTTACAATAGCCAAGACGTGGAAGCAACCTAAGTGCCCATCAAGTGATGATTGGATAAAGAAGATATGGCATATATACACAATGGGATACTACTCAGCCGTAAAAAAGAATAAAATCGTCCCATTTGCAACAACATGGATGGACCTTGAGGGAATTATGTTAAGTGAAATAAGCCAGATAGAGAACGACAATCTCTGTATGACTCCACTCATATGAGGAATTTAAACCTGTGGACAAAGAGAACAGATTAGTGTTTTCCAGGGGAAAGGGGGGGTGGGGGAGGGCACAAAGGGTGAAGGGGTGCACCTACAACATGACTGACAAGCAATAATGTACAACTGAAATTTCATAAGATTGTAAACTATCATAAATTCAATAAAAATTAACTTAAAAATATATAATTTCACATTCAATAATTTACCATATAGCATTTCCATGTTTAAAAACAAACACACACACACATATCTTAACATAATAACCACATACCTTGAAAGCCCTTCTGGCCTACAAAATAAATCTTACAATTAAATCTTTATACAGCAGGATTTTCAATGTGAACACATTACGACCTGTCTGACACAGAATCCCTCATAATGAATTCTAAAGTGGCGGCAAATACCAGGTGAGGCCTCACTGAAGCATGCTCTGTTCCCTCCGGGGGGCTGCTCATGCAGTTGCTTCTGCCCAGAATGCTGTTCCTATCCCAGCTCCCACTCATCATACCTCTCAGTGCATCTCTAGCAAGTCTTCCCTGATATGTGCCCAGATTTAGTTTCTTGCCATCTGTTTCCAAGCTTTGTTCCCCATGATTTCAAGATTACACATACTCGGGACACAGTAGGCCCTAACAAATGTTAGCTCCCTTTCTCTGAGCAGTGTGGCTAAAGAACAATGTGGGCCAGAGCCGTAAGAGGAAGGACAGCTTCCTGGAAAAAGTAAATTTTATGCTGGGCTAGACAGAGACAGGTAGGATTTAAATAAGTGAAGAGAAGGGCTGGGCTGAAGACACAAAGGCAGTAAGAAGACTGGCCACATGTCCGGGGAGCAGCTGACGGTGAGGCTGGATGGGTGAGGTGAGACGAGATGTAATGGAACGTGAATGTCAAGGAGCACCCTGGCATACCCTCACCTGTGCTCACTGAAGACAGAGGTATGCAGAACCATCTTCTCCAGCAGCTCAATCAGTTCGTTAGGCAGGTCAGCTGTCATGAAGGCCTTCACAGTGACTGAGACCTCTTCAGGATCCTGTGTTTCTGACAATGCTGTTTGTACCAACTGGTTTAAAAAATCATTAGAAAGGTTACATAAAGTTCTTTCAAGATGGTATCTTTGAAGCTAAACAGAAGGGAAAGATTCCTCCAAGACAGTCTGGAATAGAAAATGGGAGATTTCTCACGGTACAAAGGAAAGGTGTTTAAAGGAGTCAATCACAGGGATTTCTCTGTTTGCCCTATTTTAACAATTTCTTTCTCTCACACCAAAAGGGCTACAGAATTATCTCTGCACCAATGACCATACTGTAAATTTACTCCAAAGCCAGGAACACAGTGCACTAAGCAGGTAGCTGAGACGCACGTCTGCTTTCATCTTCGTTTTCGTAAGCCATTGTTCATAGCAAATGTGGCCTCCACAGGGCCCCCACTGGCCCCTTGATAGCCTAGAGCACTGCCGCGGCTGTGGCCCAGCCCACCTGCAGGGATGCAGTCAAGCACACCCCGAGCCAGAGCCCTCAGAACCACGCTCTGAAGGAAAGACCAACAAAAGACTGGCCACGCACCCCTGATTCAACTATGGGTGTCTCACCTACAAGAAAATGTACAAATTGGGCAAAAAGACATTTTTCCAAAGAATACAATTCCCAAATAATAGCGGGCTAGGAGACCAGCACTGTTCTCTTTGCACTTTATAGCAGGGGCCTTCGGCGACTTCAGGATCTATCATTTCTGTCAAGTTTCTGGTTTTCATCAGGTGGGCAATAGCAGTCCACTAATGAGAAAGAACAGACAGCTCTGAGGAGGTCTGACACGCTGACATACACCTCTGGCCATGAACTTTCACCATGCAATCGTGAGGGGCTTCAATGGAACTAGGATCAAGGTCAGCCTAGTCCACCTTACAAGCGGCCACTACATACTCCACGGCACCGTAAGAGGCAAAAGTTCTTGCTCCAAGGAGTTTATAACAATCCCAATACACATGCAGAGGAGGTCGAGAAAAGGGGCTACTGCAGTAGGTAACAAGCCGCGTACACTCAAGGGAAAGGACAGCTGCGACATAGCAAACCAAGTCCACTCAGAGGAGATGTGCTTTCAATTCTCGAAAACCTTGCAGCACTCGAAATACACACTGGTTGTTTTAAGGGCAAAAATAAATTTCTACCATCTATTTGAGTTAAACAGGATGCCCAACCTAAGGTCACCTCAGAACACTGCTTCCAGTAAGTAAACTTTCCATAATGAGTTTCCACTCCAGACCTAAAAGCAGTCTGCCACTGCCATCACACATTCCCTCTAATTAGAAGGGCACTGCAGGAGAATGTCCCCAGGAGGCGGCTATGAATACTCAGTCACAGCGGACATAATGACAGGACCAGTGGCTCCACACAGACATGGGGAGACCCAGAGGCACCCACTGGCTTCAGTTCAGCGTAACGTTAAAGCTGCTCTTCCTGGTTCCAATATGATGTGACCTACAAGACGCACGAGGCAGCAGGACCACAGCTGGAGAAACCTGTTGTCCGCGAACTTGAAGGAAGATCCCTAGAGGACTCTTAACCGAGTGCCCCACGCTCTCTGCTGCTCAGTGGCTCCATCAGGTTTGGATGAAGTGCATTAAACTCTCAAGAAAATCTGAGAGATGGATAAGTCCAAAGCTGAATAATGAAGATTCAAAATAACGTGAGCTTCTACACAGCTAGAAATGTTCCACAATAAAAAGTTTATTAAGAAAAAAATAATAACATGGGCATGACAACAGTGGACAGAGAGCAAGAAGGTGAAATTCAGTAGAGATACAGGGGAACGCTAACCCTTGAGTTTAAACAAATGCGCCCAGTGGGCTGGCAACGTCCTCAGGGCAGGTAGGTGCTTTAATTGACCACCTCAGGCTGAATGAAGCCCACTTGTTGGACCAGGATCTCATTCCCACCTGGTCTTAGGCCAGCCCTGAACACTGTGCTCAGCAGCTAGGGGACAGCGCTGAGGAAGACGAAGGCACCATCTGCTAATGCTGAGGGCCTACAGGAAGCCCACTGAAGGGCGAGGCCAACAACTACCTGTCAGGGTGCACCTAGGAAGGACCCCCTGCCCCAGCACTGGACCCCAGCTCCAAGGAGACGGTGGATGGTCATAAGGGTACAAGGGGCTCCTCAACTAAGGGAAGTCCAGTTGAGACAATGTTGACAGTCACTTAACTTTTGTCAGCAAGGGCTGAGGTGGAAAAATATCAGGATGCAGCATGCAGGCATGCCATCAGATATTCCTTTTACTGAGGCTGAACATCCCTGCTTTAGAGATTAGGGCCAAGCCTGTACCCTTAACCAATAAACGGCTCCAAGTTAGCGCACCCTTGGGAATGAAACCCATTTTTAGGCAAGCTGCTTCTAGAGAGAGAAGAGAGTAGTGAAGGTTTGCAAGATTGTCTGATCACACCTCTGAGATGTTTTTGATATAATAATCAAGCCAGTCACTTGAGCCACAGATGACTAGAGGGCAGCATGTGGGCGCGCACACACATACATCCCCCTGCGCTTTCTGTGCCTCACCTGGTCAACCAGCTGTCTCCTGGATGGGCTGGTCTCCTCAAGGACTTGAGCCCAGAGCTCTGGGTCCTTCCTGTGAACCAGGTAGTGGGCCTAGCTTTTGAACAGAGAATTCTCATTGCAAACCTGAAATGAGCACACTTGTGTATAACACAAGCAGCCAACCAATGGAAGCTACTTGAGGGACCCACCCCAGTCAGTTCCCTCTGACCTGACACTTGCGGAAAGCCAGAGCCCAAGAGAGAGATGTAGTGCTTCGACATGAGACCAGCAGCATCCGAAAGGGTTGACAATGCCCTCTTAAGAGCGACGAGCTGTCTCCAAAGGCCCATTTCTCAGTTTACAACTTACAGCGAGGTACAGCTCCTCGCATATCAAGCCCTCTCTCTAAAGCGGTGTTGCCCAGCAGAAGTTTCTGAGATGAAGATGTTCGGACCTGTGCTGTCCTATAGATAGAGCCACCACTAGCTATGGGAGGCTACCAAGCATTTGAAATGTCGTGGATGAAGGAGGAACTAGCTTTTAATTTTAGTTAATTTAAATTTAAATACTCACATGTAGCTAGCTCTAAACTATCTCTAAAGTGTTATCAGAATAGTGTAGAACTGGTATAGAACAGCATACATGATGCAATATTTTAAGGCCTACGAACATTAAAATATGCTTTCATTGAC
This sequence comes from Equus asinus, assembly GCF_041296235.1. NCBI lineage: Eukaryota > Metazoa > Chordata > Mammalia > Perissodactyla > Equidae > Equus > Equus asinus. Next base: position 100,249,887 of record NC_091797.1, read on the forward strand.
TGAACTTGAGACTCTTTTCTGAATGTTTCAATGTATCTCCAAAAAACCAACTGTCCATTGGAACATTCCAGTCTGTGAGGGACTTGCTAAGGCCTGGCGGGAATCAGATTCCTTGCATGATCCACGTGTGTCTGCGAATGCAGGCTGCTCCTGTACACAGCAGGTGGCCAGGAGTGGGCTGGCCCAGCGCCAAGCACACAGGTGCCTGCCCTGAAATCTCACCACAGCTCTCCTGCCCAAAGAGCAGACCAAGGGTGTCTCTGTCCTATGTGAACTGCCTTACTAAAAGGACACATCACCTCATAGGGCAGATGGATGCAAAGACCTCCAAAAGGTCTTTAACTGCACTTTGTTAAAAAGGTGGTAAATTAAGCCAAAAGGTGGCTTATGGTATCAAACTAACTAAAGTCCCCAGGCTCCCCAGAGACTCGCAGGTGGGGGGCTATGTCCGCCCAGATTGTCGCTTCAGTGGTGTGTCCAAAGCTAGAGTAGGATAAGAAAAGCGAGCTGCTCTTGATCTTCACCTCTGGATGCCTGATGCCTAATAGACTCCTGTCCCAGCTGTGACTTTCTACTGTGCTGCCAGATGCTCTGAGGTGCTGAGGGCAAACAGACCAGCTGCCCACAAGGAGCTTACAGTCAGACGAACGTCAGGTGCATGCACATGAGATTTCTGGAGTTTTAGGTCATGTGGTTAAGTATCAACAGCTCAACCTAAAAAAGTAATTGAATACATGTAGAACCAAGCCAAGGCAGAGGTAAGCAGGAGGCCTGGGGGAACATTCCAAAGAGGGGCCAGTGAAAGCTCCGTGGTTGGGAAGAGATGGTGAAGGGCATGTACAAGGGGCTGCACCAAGAAGAGGGGCAGGAAGTGCAAGGGAATGCAGGTGGAGAGGCAAAAGGGGAGGTGGTCAGGTCGGTTGGGGGAGGGTGGCAGTCCACAGAGGAGCTCCTGGGTCAGGTAAGGGGTTCAGTTTTGCCCTCAGGACACCGGGCAGCACTGAAGACTGTAAGCAGAGGACTGATAGGACAGACCAGGGGCCAGTCAGACCCACAGGCACAATACATACAAACAGGGCACAGGCAGGTCAGAGACAAGGTGTCAGAACTGGAAGGAAACTAAGGTTATGGAAATGCATTTCACGACCCGCCATGGTGAGGTTCAGAAGCAGCCCTCATCAGACCCCACAGACGATGCGTCTGAAGCCCTGCCTCAGGAGGCCTGGCAGCTGAGCATATCTGCCGCACACCTCGATGAGCTCAAGGTCACACTGCCCCCTCTCCCAGGCAAGGCAGGCCAGATGTGGGTCCCTTTTCTCAGAGTACTGGCGCACCACAAGGCTGTTGTTGTAGGCATTCTCTCTCAGGAAGCACTCGGGGCTGCTGCTGTCAATGCAGATCTTGGCGAGCGCACTGTGAGTGGCAGGCTCCTCACAGCCTTCATGGCTCCGGGACTCCAGCCAGAGAAGCAGCAGCTTTAGCCTTTGAGAGAAGGAAGCGCACCATTAACAGTCTCAGAGCTAACGTCCAGCCCCTGGACTCTGAAGGTTGCTTCTAGAAACAAAATAATCTCCCATTCCATTAACTTCATGTTGCTCTAGGGACCAAGACAGATTTGAGTTCCAGATGTCAATTGTTAAATTTTTCCCAAAGGTCTTCAATATCAATAGAAATAACTCACTAGTAGATCTAAAGATGTGTTACATGAAAGACCAGCCAGAGACAGTCAGTCCTGGGGCCAGGAGGCTAACGTGAAGGGATCTTAGAGAATCAGTCAGGGACTTAAAAACGAACACTAGACCGCAGGGCTACAAGAAGATACCAGGCTAGAATACCTTACCTGTTTCCGTTTTCTACTTCAGCCACCAGCTCATCAGTGGAGAACTGTCCTCTCACCACCATGATTAGGTTTTTAATGATATCCTCAGAACAATCTATATCAAGCAGCCCTCCAACCACGGCTGGGATTCGGCCAGGGTTGACCTAGAATGGGCAAGGTGGTGACTTCAGTGCTGCATGCACAGGTCACTGCCCCAAGGCTCCCAAGATTTGGACAGTATGGTCAAAAACCTGAAAGGGCTCCTGTGATGAAGCGAACTGCTCCCCCTCCAAAATTCATGTTGAAGCTCTAACCCCAGATGTGACTGTATTTTAAGATAGGCCTTTGAAGGAGATAATTAAAGTTAAATGAAGTCATAAGGCTGGGGCCCTAATCCCATGGGACTGGTGTACTTATAAGAAGAGGAAGAGGAGCCAGCCCGGTGGCACAGCGGTTAAGTGCGCATGCTCTGCTTCTCGGCAGCCCAGGTTTGCTGGTTTGGATCCCGGGTATGGATATGGCACCACTTGGCAAAAGCCATGCTGTGGTAGGCGTCCCATGCATAAAGTAGAGGAAGATGGGCATGGATGTTAGCTCAGGGCCAGTCTTCCTCAGTAAAAAGAGGAGGATTGGCAGTAGTTACTCAAGGCTAATCTTCCTCAAAAAATAAAAAAAAAAAAGAGGAAGAGACAGCAGGGGCACAGGCAAAGAGAAAACACCATGTGAGGACACAGACAGAAGGTGGCTGTCTGCAAGCCGAGAGAGGCCTTGGAAGGAATCAAGCCAAGGTGGCAGGGTCAGCACCTTGATCTTGGACTTCCAGCTTCCAGAACTGTGAGAAAAAAATGTTTGCTGTTGAAAATGTTTGCCTGGTCTGTGGAACTCTGCTATGGCAGCCTGAGCTGACTTAAGACATTACCCTTCAAACTACCAGTCTCAGACACACTCAAGGGTCAGAGGCAGCCTCTTAGGTATAGACTATTATCACCAACCACCAACCGAGGCACAAAGGCAGCCAAACGTCACCTGGGAGCCAGCAGTGATGGTCCCAGCAGTACCTTCTGAATGTAGATCTATGTACTTCTGCAGGTTGTTTCAGTATAAGTACAGGACGAGGTCGTAGACAAAGTCAAAGCCATCACACACAATGATGAAGGGGAACTGGTATGTGAGGCTGGCCTCCTATGTGTTAGAAAGCAGAGTACATGTAGGCAGTGAGAGCCCCAGCGCAGGAATGGCACTGCTTCTGCCAGCACAGTGGCCCCACAGGAGAGTCAAGACAAGACTCTGTTCTAGATATGTCGTCTTTTTAAGGTGTTTGCTTTTGGGGATGTACTATTTGCTTTCAGAAACACGTAGGGGAAAGAAAATAGTATTTGGTAAAGAAAAAAAGAACTCTGCTAAATTTTGGAATAATATTCCAAATTGGCCCAAAATGAAACATTTTTTAAGACAAGTAGCTAATTATGCATAAATCTGACCCAGACCAGGCAGCAGAGAGCGGGCGGCTCTCAATTAACACCTGCCAGTAAGGGCTGCCTTTTCAGACGAGCAGTAATACTCCATGGAACATCACCTGTCAATGCAGGGGGCTGCCCCCAACACGTGCTTTCCACACCCAGCAACCCACCACACTCATGTCTCCCCTTTTTGGCCATACCTAGACCACACTGCTCAGGTTCAAATGCACCCTTGCAGTCTTGGGTGTGGCCATGTGACCCAGTCTCCTCTAACAGAACATGAATCAAAGTGTCATGTGCCACTTCCAGCCTCACCCATAAAAACATCCATGCTGGCTCCTCTGTATTCTTTCCTTCTTCCAGTTGACCAGGAAGGCGATGTTCAGGGTGACATGTTGAAGACGGCAAAGTAGCCATGAGCTCAGTCCATGAAAGATGGTAGGAAAAGAAGCCACCTCCCTTACCGCCACGTCCACTCAGGACTGTGCATGAGAAAGAAATCGACTTGTGTTTTATGCCACCAGTAGTGGGGGGTTCACTTGCTGCTGCAGCCTCGCCCAGCCTCATTAACAAGGGCACAGCTGGGGGGGCTGCTGAAATACACAGCAGCAGGACACTAACTCTCCACTCCCACGTCAGCCAATTAAGAGCACGGCCTCAAGCTTCTTTCCACAGAAGAGCAGTAAAACAACTAGTGGGTTCCTTTAAGAACTTCAGACCTCAGAGTAGAGTGCTGTCACTGGGGACCTAGGGAACACTGGGGAGACAAACCCAGCTTTCCAACTCTTGGGCAGCTGGCTGACGGTTTGCTCAAGGAAGGAGGGAACGCCCAGACACACTCACCTTCAGAAAGTTCTTCACCTGCTCCGGGTGGTAGCAATTATCCTTCCGGCATATCCTCTCCACCTCCTTGATCTGCCCTGTCTTACAGGCAGCCTGAATGTATTTCAAGTGCACATCTGGATCCTGGCTGAAGTTCACAATTGAACCCAGGAAGTAGAATAGGCCTAAGAAGAGAGACTGTTCCATTTTGTGCCCTCCTAATACCAACTGCCTTCTCCAAGGTTGTAGCCCACCTGCCCTTGACGGCCCAGCCCACAATGACCTTGTTCTGTTTTCCAAGTACCCACAGCCCACACAGAATTTACAATCTATGTGAAGTTCGACAGCTCTGGCATCTCCCCAAAATAGCTAATCAGAATTCCACCAAATTTGGGAGGTATATCTGGGATGTTCTGATGTAAAATACACGCTATATATGTACACGGAATCCTTCTCGGGGGCCCAGGTACACCTTAGATGGTCATCTTCAAGAATAATTCAAACTGAGGTAAGGTAAGAGGGCTCTGTGACTGTTGCTCTAAAAAGACATGCCAGGAACAGAGCAAAAAGCAATGGCTTCAAATAGGAGCCTCCAAATGAAGAGTCTGCTACCTAACACTGAGCTGATGGCACAAACGTGAGCCACCATGGACTGGGTTCCATAACACCCAGAGGCACGGATTTCCCAACCATTACAGGCTCCAGCCAGGAGGTACTGGTAACAATAGCAGGACATGATACCCCCGAGCAGACCATTTTCCCCAAGCAGGTCTTTGGCTGTAAGCTGGGAATGGAACCAGCAGCCCCAAGGCAATGGTTCCCACCAACCCTACCCTACCGCCATCTCCCATCCCAGAGCCACCCCACTGCTGCTGCAGCAGACTTTCCTCTGATGGCATCTTCTGACCAGAAGCCCAGCCCGAGTGAGAGCAGGTCTTCCCCTCATTCCTCCAAAGTCCCAGCATCACTAGGCACTCACTGGACAAATGCTGTGTCTCCATCCTGGGCAGGCCAGACAGCCGCAGCTTGTCCCCAACAGACCCTCACTTGGGAAAGCCACGCCCCATTAGCACATTTCTGGGTGTGATGCTCACAGTAGGGCAAAGGGAAACAACCAGGGCAGGCCCACCAGCCCAGCAACCACATTCCTCAGGAGCTCTGTGGGGTTCTCACTTAGGGGAAGTCATAAGCCCTGGTGACTTTTTCTTTTTTGTAACGCAAGTGCCTGACGTAAGCTTTGATTGGTCAACTTCAAAGAGGGTTATCTCTAATAAACACACTGCCAGCCACAAGCAAGGCTGCCTCTCCCCTAGCTGAGGTGCCTGTTTTGGGGATCTTGGTTGATTTTGATAACTGACCATTTGCACCACTTGATTTTTCCTTTGCTCTCTTCCTGTGCTTTCAATTCCTGCCCTTACGTTTTAAATTCACCAATAAAGAGTAAGCCGATGAAACCCTAGTCCCCCACCCTTGACCTCAAGAAAAGCAGAACCCCAGGCCCATGTGCTCTCTCTCTTTACCTGCAACCTCACTACATAGCCCCAGGTGTCCTATGTAATTTCCAGCTCCAGTGAGTAATAAACCTTTATTTTTTCAAAGTTTCCTGATGGTTAATGCTTAAGGGCATCTTGCAATCATAAGAAGAATCACAAGGATCAGTCCAGCCACAATATTAGTTATTGACAGGCTGAGGCCAGCACAAAACACTCACCCTCTATGGGCTGTGCACTCCAGTGCCACTAGTTCAGGGTTTCAGGTGAACTCTGTGGCAGACTGTGCAACAGAGCCACTGGGTTTCACAGAGACTCCAGAGACACAAGGGGGATTCTAAGTCCCCCCCAACCAACGCCAACCAACTGATTTCTTCCTTTGCAAAGACCAAAAGAGCTACCTAAGCCGGGTGACACACACAAGAGAGCGGGAATCTTCTGCCATTGACCAACACCTGAGGCACTGAGTGCTACATCCCACTCAGCTTGCAGGAAGACTGTTAGTTTGGGCGGGCAGACAGTGACAGCTGAACAGGAGGCATGGTCAGCCGGAGGCTGCACAGTTTACCTTCGTAACTCTTGAAGGATGCAAACAGTTCCACCAGGGGCTGCGTGCCCAGCTGCTCGTGGTACTTGGAGGCGACCTGCACACACAGCTGAAGGTTCTGTCTGACGCTGGCGGACAGCAGAGCACACAGGCACGCCAGAGAATCCTCCACCAACAAGGAGCCAAAGAAGCTGACAAGCCAATGGGAAGCAAGAAGTGTCTGTCCACAACTATGTACCATCTTTGATGATTCCACCACTGGCAAGATAACCGGATCAATTTTTCCCTCTGAGTGTCAAAAATATCAAGAATTTCCACTTGAAAGAACAGAAAAGCAACTGTCCCTCGTGGTGAGAAGTGGGAGCTGGGAGTAGACTTGGGACAAGACACTGACCTCAACTGTTTAACAAGCTGTCAGAGACCCTGAGACTCTCCATGGTTGATACTAAACCTATTCTATAAACTGGAATGCAATAGCTATTTAGCTCTCACTAACAGTTTCAGACATCCCTGCTAGAGTTGTCGGTAAGAGGTTCTCTCTATTAGACTAAGTCAAAGGTGACAGAAAGAAAGAGGTGATACAGGGCCAGCTGTGTGGCTGAGCCAAGTGGGTTTTGTGTGTGGGCTGAAAGAGAAATGCACATGGCAGTGACAAGGCTCATGCATAGGAAGGACAAATGGCACACTCCCATAACCACCAACTTTGCAGATTTGGAAGCATGTGACCCTAATGGCCAGGTGAAGGCCATCCACAGTGGGAGTGCCCCAGGGGCATGCCATACCTCAGGACTGAGGAGGTGAGTGTGGACCACAGCCCTCTTGATGTCGCACAGGTCAGTGTAGTGCTCTAGTGCCCGGTGCAGGAGGTCCGCCTTTTCACAGAGCTGGGCGTTATGGGCCCTATCATAATGTGAAAACATCTGATTTCCAAGGACGGCATCTGCAACCTGTGAAACAGTAAGTTCAGTAAGAAAGCCTGACTGATGACGATAACTTTTTAAGAGCAGCTGCTCAACCATGCCTCCGGCACACCTCCAGAACCAGCACTCAGGGGAAGTGGAAAGGCTTCCCATGTCTGGGCCCCTGCACATACCCATGCTTCCAGAGCAGCAGCAGCTGCTTGTGGGTCCTGAGCAGAGTGCTGGCCGTCATTCCAAGTCACCTGAGGCTCTCCCAACGAGGCTCTGTCCTCCTAGTTGCAGAGCTGACCCAGCATTTGTGGCCGAGGCTCTGCCATGAAGTGCTGTTACTGGAATCAGTGCACACTGTTGCTCTGGCTTTTCAACCATCGCATTTGTACAGTTTTCTCTGGGAGGTCAATGTGAGAGCTCCAGTCTACCAAGGCCTCCTTCTTTAATGAGCTCAAGCCTCAGATTAGTAACAGTCAGAATTAGACCTGAAATTAACAAATCCTATTTGTGTTTACCAGACTTCTCTGGTTAAACGCAGAATAAGGAGTGGCAGGTTGCATTTGAAAAACAACACTCCTGGAAAGAATTTTGATGAGGCTTAACATTATCTTTAAATAAGTAACCTCTGTGCTAAGAAGATGCATCAACAGAGGAACTCTCCAGCTTTGCTGAGTGATCTGACCCTCCATGTCTTACTAGCAGCTAGTCTTGATGAGACGCATGCTTGGGGGCTTCACTGGCTGCCTAGCACACTCTTTCCCATTCCTTCCAGGAGACGGAATACCAACCAAGTACGTAGAAACCAAAGACCTAGTCTAACACCATGATGCTCCAGGATTACACACGCTCAGGGCTCCCTATGGAGGAAATGATCCAAATCAGGTGCTGAGAGCAGTTTTGTAACATCTGGCACTTATCTGCCGTCCCCACCCTCTGGTTTCCTTCATATCTATTCCTTACTACCCTCTTGTTTGAAACGTTTCCCCTTTATTATAGCAACAGTGCAGTTTAGAGAACTTAGAAAACATAGATAAACCAAAAAGAAAATGTCAACCAAGCTCCAACCTCCAGAGAGGACTGTCCCAGCCTCTCGGGTGCCATGCTCAGTGGCATGCCCATCCAGGCTGCCCTCCTTTGAGGTCAGGGCTCTCCTTAGGTCTATCTGCTCAGTTTCTGAGTTGTGCTTAGTTTCTGTCTCAAATCTCATTTACTAAAAACTGTCATTTATCATCACCAAGTCATCAGAGTTCAACAGAACACCAAACAACAAATCAACTGCACTTGTGTGTCCTACAGGTGGGATCTGACCCCACAGCAGCAGCTAACTTGTGGATCTGAATAACCTGAGGTAACAGAACAACATAATTAACATATTGTTTCCTAATGGAAAAAAAATATATGATTGTTAAAGAAAAGCAAATGGGAAGACAGATAAGAACAAAGTGAACTTCTACAATCCTATCCACTCAGACAACCATGGTTAACAGCTTGATATAAATTCCCCCAAACTCTTTTCTTTCATGTATATCCAAATGATTTAATCACACCTCCTCCCCAACTGTCAGGTCAAGAAATGCCTCACCATAATGAGATACCACTTCACACCCATTAGGATAGCTATTATTAAAAAAAAAAAAAAAAACCACATGCACAGAAAACAATAAGCATTGGCAAGGATACGGAGAAACTGGACCCCTCATACACTAACTGGTGGGAATGTAAATGGTGCACCTGCTTGGAATACACTATGGTGGTACCTCAACAAGTTACACATAGAATTATATATGATTCAGCAATTCCACTTCGGGGTATATGCCAAAAAGAACTGAAACAGGGCCTCAAACTGATAGTTGTACACCACTGTTCATAGCAGCACTATTCACAACAACCAAAAGGTGAAAACAACCCAAGTGTCCACCAAAAGATGAGTAGATAAACAAAATGTGGCATATATGTACAATGGATTATTCAGCCTTAAAAAGGAATGAAATTCTGATATATGCTACAACATGGATGAAGCTGGAAAATACTATGCTAAGTGAAAAAAGTCAGACACAAAAGGACAAATACTGTATGATTTCACTTATATGAAGTGTCTAGAACAGGCAGATTCATAGAGACAGAAAGTAAAACAGACGTTACCAGAGGATGGGGGAGGGGACGGAGACTTATTGCTTAATGGGTACAGAATTTCCGTTTGTGGTGATGAAAAAGATCTGGAAATTTATAGTGGTGACGGTTGTACAACATTGCAAATGTACCTAATGCCATTTAATTGCACACTTAAAAATGGTTAAAATGGTCAATTTTGTTACATATATTTTATCACAACGAGAAAAAAAAAAGGAAAAGAAATGATGCCCTAATTGTAACTGTTTCTATGAAAGTCTTGCACCGTGGATTCTGAGAATCCCTGGCAGGAAAATCCTGGACAATGTCCACTCAGGCAAAGAAAAAGCCCTGGCACAAGCACAACCCAGCCCAAAGCCACTCCGTCTCAGTGTGTGAGTCCCATGCAGAAGAGAGATAAGTGTGCAGGCCCTTGATTTCAGCCTAGAAATGTCACTTGCCTGGGGTGCATGAATCAGGTTCATCTCCAAAAGGCAAGTCTGGAGGTGCCCCTCAGATGGGCGATTATTCTTCAAGGCGTCCAACAAGAAGGAAGTCCACTCCTGAATTAAACTGTTTTCCATGAAAACGGCTACAATCTGAAACAGATTGCAAGCCACATATTTACTCAAAGGAAACTGTTCTGTTTTCCTATTGAAATAGTTCCTGAAATTGAATCTCATTTAGAAATTCAACAATTGGTTCCTTCTTCTGCATTTTCTTACATCATCAAAATTCATGTAATTTGGGGCCAGTCCCGTGGCCAAGTGGTTAAGTTTGCGCACTCTGCTGTGGTGGCCTAGGGTTTCACCGGTTCGAATCCTGGGTGCGGACATGGCACTACTCATCAGGCCATGCTGAGGCGGCGTCCCACATGCCACAGCTAGAAGGACCCACAACTAAGAATACACTACTATGTACCAGGGGGCGTTGGGGAGGAAAAGGAAAAAACAAAATCTTAAAAAAAAAATTAATGTAATTCATAGCTATTCTTTAACAGTAGGTAATTCTGTGAAATTTCATCACCTACGTCATATTCACCAACAAGGCATTTTACTCGAGTAGATTAAAGGATGTACTTTTGTCACATATGAATCCCCAGAATCCTCTGAAGTAGTCAAGCAATCTTAACAATACATTCCTTAATCAAATCCTAGAGGCAAGTCAATACCTGGTGTGTAGCCCATATACTATCGGTATTTTATTCAGACACAACTGGGAAAATCCAAACATTGACTTAGACGCCAATCATTAAGCTTAAACTGATGTTAAAGAATTAAAAAGCCTTAATAAGAGGTGATATATAGGTAATAAATGTACTAACTGAGTAATTCTTCCCATATTCAAAGTATATCAGGAAAGCTTCTAATAAAAATACTTCAAAAATATGAAATACAATCCAGGTGTAAACTGGAGCCTTCCTTCCCCTTGAGATCTACATACATTTGGTTCAAACCCCTTAATCATGATCTCCAAAATATCTGCAAATTCCAAGACATATAAACCCAATATAATCGTATTTATTCCTATACAGGCTGTTGGTCTTGTTGCCTTGCTTCAAGCTTCGTTACATACCTCTGTATTACCCAGAGCCCCTTGGACACAGTGTACTGAAGGTGGCTTGTCATGTGTTCACATCTAAATACTAAGTAGGTTATACTAAAACAACAGGCTTACGTTTATCTAACTCCAGGTTAGTCAGACAGCCATGAGATGAAAGTCTGCAGACTTGAGGGCACTCACCATGACCAGGCACTCAGGCAAAGTTCAGGCCTCTTGTCACAAGGGATAGCAAGGTGGTGACTAGGGTGCAGGTGGGATTACCATCGTAAAACGACATCCTCACACCCTACCACCAATCACCACACAGAAACAAGACCCTCACAACTCAACACACAATCTAAAATACTTCAAAACAAAGGGAAACAAGTATTCAAATAATAAAAGACTAGAAGACAAGCTCCCCTAGTACGTCAGATTTTTTAAAACTGGAAGATTAATAGCAAGCAAGCAAAGAAAACAATCGAGACACTGGGAACAGGAAAATAAATGAAAGAGACTCTTCTAGACGGCTATACAAAGCCACGGAAAGCTGCCTCAAGCCAGGCTCACCTGGTCAGTGTTGGCCAGTGGCTGTTCATCCTACACGAGCATTTGAGAAAACTGCAGGCCCTGGTCTGGGCTGATCCTCATCACACTCCTCAGCAAAAAGATCTGGTCTAGGGCATAGCCAACCTAGAAGCAAGGAGACAGCCATTGGGAAAATAAACAAAACACCTTCAATGTTAAAAAAAAGTAGTTCCCAATTGCCTGCTGATGAGTGCAACAAGCTAAAAGAAGAGATTTCCAAAATGAAAGCATTCTTGGCTCGAAAAAGATAGTGAAACAGGAGAAAACAAGGTAGGCAGCATCTTCCCTTCAGCTAGCATCACTGAAGTGCTTCGAAATGGCATACAAAAAGACGGCATCTGAGCGAGAAGGCTCTGGAAGCTCTGGCACTGGGAAACTAAAGGAAGAGCAGAAGGAGGAGAAACAGGACTAGCAGTAAACTTGGAAGCTGGAAGGACAACATACCACGACACTTGGGAGTGAAGGGACTTCCTGAGCAGAAACGGGCAAATGTCAGTCTTTTACTGTTTTCACAGTATTCTATATATAATTTCCTTAATATGTACATTTAGTGACTGTTAGCTAATGATGATTAAATGAGCGATAATTTCAACAGTACAAAGTTCAAAATATTCTGTTCCTAGCCTGTCATCATTTTTCAGCTGCATGTAAAAGGGAGGGGGAGATGATTTATTTATTATTATAAAGATTTAATGTTTTTCGGTGCTGATAAAAAAAAGAAAAAACTTCCCCATCCTTTGTTTCAAACAAAGAAATAAAGAATGTTATGTGCTATGTGTTTGTGCTGGCCCTCTGCCAAACATAACATGCAACCCAGAGTACAGATTCCATGTACACAGAGGCACAGTCAACTACACAAACAGCCCAGACCACAAAGAAGGCACCCCAGCCAGTGTGCAAGCTCCAATCAACACCCAGCACAGTGGCCAGTGGGCTGCGGGGATAAGGCCTGGGAGCCCACCAAAACATCGAACTAACACACAGAGGGCGCTGAGGGGGAACGGAGAAGGGAGAAAAAGAACAAGAGAAAATGACAAGAAAGCCCCAAATGGAAAAGAGATGGGAAGACTGTAAACAGAAGACACGAAAATAAAAAACTGAGGAAAATAAAATACGACCATTATCAACGAGTGACAGAGGTAAACAGCAGCACTGACAACTCTCTCAGACCAGAGTACTCATGCAGAAGGGCATTCTATAAGCTTCAGAATCAGCAACCACCCAACCACAAATTAACTATCTGTGAAATGCTAATGGTTAAACACACATTACCTTTTTGGCACAGAGCACAATTTTTTGGAATTGGCCTGTTTCTGCAAAACACTGGATAACTTCGCTTGGCACGTTTGCCTGAAGGTACACACTCAGAGCGAGTGTAGGGTCAGCAGTTTTGACCAAATCTCCAAGTTCTTTGGAACACTCCGGCTGCAGTGTGCCAAAGGGACAAGGCGAGATTAGGACGAGAGGAATAGTGAGCCTGGACCTAGTCTTCAAACCGTGCTGGGGGCTGTGATTTCACAAGTGTCTGCACCTTGTCTTCCTTCAGCTGCTTTTCTAAGAGTTCTTGCGCCACTGCTGAAGAACTGGACGGCAGAGTTCTAAGGATTCAAGTTGGCTGAGCTGACCTGGTCAAGCAGGATTCCAAAGGACTGGAGCAGAGGAGAAGCCTGCCCAGGCTGGGTGGGATACTCTGGAACTTCTGAACCGTGTCGTTGGTACGCAGGATTCCTTAATAACAAATGGAAATGCAGGTCGTTTTGTTGTAGTCACAGGTCATCCCTTCATTTAACTTGATTGTATAAAAAAAGTCTGCCAAGAGAAATTCTGTACTGAATTATCAGTGACAAAAAGTCCTCTAGCAAGGCAATGGCTTCTGCCTTCAGCAATGACCCCATTGCAGTGGTCTCAGTCCCAGGGGCTGTCTCTACTTAGGGTCCTCCATCTCCCCTAGCAGATGGCAGGGGGAATCAGGTTTCTGCATCAGTGCCGCAGTAGCGGAGTTCTACCATCACTACATTCTCTCAGATGAAGGCTAGAAATGTTTTGTGCATAAGCATCACTGAAAAGACAGGAAAAATCCTTCCAAGGAGAAGCAAGTGAAAAGCCTTTATCTACTACTCATCAGGAGAAGATCCAATCCCAGGACAATTTATCCTAATGAAACAAATCAAAGAAAATGCCCTAAGCTTGGGTGCTGGCCCTGTGGCAGAGAGGTTAAGTTCACGCACTCTGCTTTGGCAGCCCAGGGCTTTACTAGTTTGGATCCTGGGCACAGACATGGCACTGCTCGTCAGGCCATGCTGAGGTAACATCCCACATATCACAACCAGAAGGGCCTACAACTAGAATATACAACTATGTACTAGGGGGCTCTGGGGAGAAGAAGAAAAAAAAAACGATGACTGGCAACAGATGTCAGCTTAGGCACCAATCTTAATAAAAAAAATAAAAGAAAGAAAATGCCCTAAGCAGTACTGTTGTACTTCAGAAGAGTGGAGAAAGTCCAGAGCAGAAATACGACTAAATAAAACAGGGTACAACCACTTGAGGTATTAGACAGTTACGTATTTGCTAAGCTAAGAAGTTGGGTGAGAAATATGTATGCACATAGACAAGAAGTGGAAGAAAACGAAAAAGACTACATCATTGTAGCAAGATTGTGCTTTTTGTTCATTTGTTTCCATTACTGTCATGCCATTGGCAGAACACTGTAAAGCTGAAAACTAACAGAACACCACGATACTACAGCATCAGTAATGGAAAGCTTTTAGGATTTGTTTCACTCTCAGGATGGCACACATGTTCAAGTGTTGTTACCTTTGGTGCAGATGCTGCTACTTTGGCAGTTTCAGCACTGCTCCCCCGTGCAAACAGGGTACTGAATTTTCTCTCAAATAACTCCTCTGCCCCAGCGAGGTTACCAAAAATGGCCAAATGCAGACCAAGGTTTGGATTCTGAAGCACGTTGGTTGCATAATTCACAGTTATCTTCCTCAACACGAACTGACAGCACCTACAAGGACCCAACAAATGAGACTAGTTCAGCCTAGAAAAGTGCTCCATACACACACACTGCTACATTCAACTCACAGGAGTATCAGCAAAGGTCTAAGGCTCATGCTGAGCACGCTCACAACGCTGGCCTTAATGGTGACAGAATGCAAAGGGGCCTAACGCCTAAAGGTAACACAATAGAACATCATGGTACTGCTACAGCATGGGGTTCTACACAGTTGTTTAAAAGACTATAAAAATATTAAATGAGAGAAATATAAAGTTGCATGGACATTAACTAGAGATGCATTTGGGATGACAACCATGCCAAAATGACCCGTTTGGGTGGAATTGACAATTTTTCCTCTCAAATTTTTTTTTAAGCACAGATTTTCTTCTTTTAACTGTCTTTTTAACTTTGGTTGAGAAAGGTAACCTAGGTAGCATAGTATCTGCTTTTTCAACCCTCCTCAGTCAACGTGTGCGTGGCCCGAAGATGCTGGTGGTGTGCATTAGAACTGCTGCTCCACTGGCAGAAGCATCATGCAGGAAGGGAGCTCTTCTCTTCTGAGAATCAATTCTGTCTTAGGAATGGTGCTGTCTGAGAGGTGAAGTGATGATATGAAGAAGGGAGACATGAGTTAAGTTTACTAACTGGAGCTAACTACACCTGATCACTTTTTTTGGAGAAGGAGGAAAAGTTAAGCTCCAGTCTCCAGTGAATGAAAAAGGTGGGAGATGAACCCTCAAAGTTACATACCTGTCCCTTTTTGTTGACACTAATAATTCCAGAGGTAGGTTCATGTGGAGCAGTTACAAAGATTGTGTCAGCACTAACATGGTTCATGTAGATGCACATGCCAGACTCCAGGTCATACATATGAAGATAGCTATACTTTGTGATCACGTAAATAATACCATGTTTAACTCCAATCTATAAGAAGATAGAGAACAACAGGTGGAAAAGTAGGGAGAAGCCAAATAAAGCAAAAGAGCTCAAGAACGATAAAAGAGGACTTTTGAGTTTTTAGACCAAAAGATCATTTAACATCGCTGGGAGCAGTGCGTCCCCGAGACATGGATCCCAAGTTGATTCTAGTCCTACCCCACTGAGAACTAGTTTTCAAGCCAATACTTTTCCTAACCACTCTCAAACAAAGGTCCAATAAATCAGGCTGTTCTATCTATCTTTCAGGTAGAGCTATCCTTTCCCTGGTTTCTAACCAAATCCAAAGCAAGCTGCAAGTTCATAAAATAAGGGAAAAGTTCTGGATAAAAACCTCAAACACCGAGTTCACATTCCAGCCTGTCCTCTACCACCACTTATTAACCTTTGACCTCTGCCAAGGCCATTGACTCTCACAGAAAAATACTTCACACACAGGAAATCCTGACAGAGTGGGAGAAAGACAGATAAATTTGCCCAATTAGATTATTATAAAACTTACGGTAATTTAAAATATGTTGTACTATGAAATAATTAGCATAGGAAGAGATAAGATGGAACTTAATTGAGAACTCTGAAATAGAATCAAACATATCTAAAAATTTAACATGAATGAGTAGGTATTTCATATCCATGGAAAACAGACTTTAATCAGTATACGATGTTGATATAACCAGCTGGCTATTTGAGGATGGGGAATGAGGGTAAAGAACTGTACCCCTATCTTACTCTTCAGATCAAAGTAAATCCCAGATAGGTCAAAGATTTTTAAATAAAAATTAAAGCTAAGAGAGCAATAGAAGAAAATATGAACATTTTGATCATCTTGTGGTGTAGAATTCTTTTCAAAACATGATACCAAAGCCACATAAAAATGCAAAACTTCTACAAGGTGGGACATACCACAAATAAACTTTTGTTATGACTGGGAAAAAACGTTTATTTGAAACACATCAGGCACTTAGTATTCCAAAACTATGGAGAGTTCTTACAAATTAGATAAAGAGGGAAAATGCTAAGATCAGGAAGAGGCAATTAACAAGATGCATATGAATGACTGGTAAACCCATTCCATCTTCACAATAATCTCAGGACGGACATGAACACTGCTGGACACGGTCCAGCTCTGAAAGGTGGCGTCGGCAGAGTGTGAACTGGCCGGCATGATCATGAGAGTCAGTGACATGCACACGTCCCTGACCTACCAGTTTCATTTCTAGGAGTTTATCCTTGGATTTTTGGACCAATATTCCCATAAGTGTTTACTGTAAATGTAAATACCCATCACAAAGGATTGCCTAAATGAGTTATAGCACATCCACAGAACAGACGGTGCAGACATTAAATACATACGTGTATTTTATTGGCATAGAATGGTCTACAACATAGTGAGAGAAGGTTGTAAAGTGCAAAGCCATTTCATAGGAGTCTACTTGTATATATCTGCATAAATGCATGCACGTGAAGATATTCCCAAAGGGATGCGCAAAAGTATCAGCTGTGGCAGGATTTCAGTTATTTAATTCTGCTGTTACACTTACTGATACTGTTGGAAATTTACGGACAATGTATATTTTTGTAAGACAGAAAAAAAAGCCAATTTCACTCTGGGAAAAAAATTGCATTCTTTGATTATGTAACTACTTCCAGAAATCTAGCTTAAAGAAATTATCATAAATATGGACAAATACTTGAAACAGAAAAAAGGGAAATAATTGAAACATCCTACAATTATGGTACATCCCTAAAAATAATTGTTCATTTCCCCCAATATTCACAAAGAATGTAACACCTTATGGAAATGCCTATAATGTACCGAGCAAAAGAGTAAAAAAAAGAGAGTAGATCACATAATTTTACACATATAGTGTGATCCCAATTTTGTTCAGAAAAGGTTTACAACTAAAGTTTTTATATAAAAAGTAGTAAGATCTTTGATATATTTCACATCCAATTGGTTCAGCTACAGATTATTGATTTCTTCTTTATATATTTTTGTACCACAGTGAACACCTAACCTTTTATAATAAAATGGAAAAGACCTGGGACTTTGGTATGTTAGCTGGAAAAAGTCCTGCTGGCCGAAAAGAGTGCTCCCCATCAGAGAGTGCTGAGGCAGCCTGAGCTAGAAGGCGAGCCTCAACGGCATCTTCCCTACGTTCTAATATCAATGTCATCTTCTCCGTGTTCCAGTATCACTGTCATCTTCTCTGTGTGCTAATATCAATGTCATCTTCTCCGTGTTCTAGTATCAACATCATCTTCTCTGTGCTCTAGTATCACTGTCATCTTCTCTGTGTTCTAATATATCTACTGTGACACCTTCTGAGGCAAAAGAGGCCACTATCTGTGAGATCTATGATTCACTCAAACTCAGAGAGCAGTACATTCATACCTGCATAGCCACTGGGAAATCTGTCTGAGCCTCTAGAGGGGAAAAACATATCCACAGCTTTCTTTATAAAAGGTTGGTTTCCTGCTGCGGGCTGTCCGACTTCGATTATGTGCAACTAGGAAAGAGATTTTAGGTCAATCCAAGTAAACGTTCTTGGTGGCAGACTGATGCTAACCAATGAACAGTGGTGAGCAGAGCCTTAGGTCCACGCTCTGTATGACTAATGATAAAACTTACATTCAAACAAACGGTCAAGGTGCTTATGTTATTCACTAACCTGCTCCCTATCACCAAGTACAACAGAAAGAACCAATGCCAGGAAGCCTGAGAAACATTTAGTTTCAGCTTGCTGACCAAGTCACTTCTCCCCTCTCTGGGCCTCAGTGCAGATGCCCATGAAACAAAGGGCTCCAACAGATCTGCTGTCTCTTCCAGCTCTGCCACTCTGACCTCCTGGACACAGCTCAGGCTAACACAAATCAGTTAGTAGACAGGACCACACGACTGAATGCCAAACTCACAGGAGAGTCAGTCGTGGCAGAGCCTGAGTTTTTCAAGGTTATGCTGGAGGATGTAAGGAACTCTGGAGATTCTGGAAGAAAGAGTAGATGAGGCAGCCCATCTCTGCTTTTATCAGAACAGTTTCAGGTTCCTTTCATCTAACGGAAAGTTATCATAGCTAAAACAAGTCTGGAAAAAGTCCCGAGTAGAGGTGGATCAGAGACACAAAACTCAAGGGCTGGAGAGGAGGCTCAGTGAAGGAAACGGATGAGTGTCCACTTAAGGACAGTCTGGATTTGGCCCAGCAGAGAGAAGGGGAAATACCAAAGAGGCTTGAGGCAACCAGAGGATGAACTCTGAGAGACGGGCCAGAAGGCAGAGGGATGACGCAGCGAGTGACTAGGGGCTACTGTAGGTCAAAACGGGGGGAGACCGAAGCTCCCTGAAGAGGGGCACTTTCAGATAAATGGTAGTTTAGGAAAATCCTTTTCGATGGGCAGAGTGGGTCTGAGGACTTAATAAATGGCTATTTTCTAACCCAAATATGAGTGACAAGGGCCTAGTCGACCACAGACGTGAGAATTGCTAAAGGCTGAACAGTGCCAACAAGAACAGAAAGGAGCTTGAGAGTGGTTTCTTGCTTGGGAGTTGGGAAGGATGGTGGCACTGCCAACAGAAATGGGGCTGTGGGAAAGGAAGCCAGGCTTCTTACGGAGGTGGTGGGAGAAGGGCACGACTATGGACAAGTGGCGCCCACCTGTGAGAAAGTTAGCAACAAGGAACTGGTATCCAGACAAAACTCAGATCCATACACGGAGACTGCAGAGCCCTCAGTAAGTACAGCTAGGCTCAATCAGAAGGCAGGCATGTGCAAGGGGCACAGGCGCAGGAAACCACTGAATGGACCACACACCTTCCACTGTGGTAGGGGAAGTGACATTCAATCACAAAATAGGCAGCACTTGGGACAGATGCTGCAGGGGTCTGTGTGGTGGAAGGGGCTGCCAGGAAAGACTGCCCCTGGCCGCAGCTCCACCCTGAAGGAGGGGCCTGCCTGGCAGTCGAGTCTCAGAGATAAGGGAGCCCGCCTGCCTTAGGAGCCCTTCTCTGTCCAGGGCCGCCGTCCACCTACAGAGGGTGTTTCTGGTGTGCTCTTTTCTTCACAGGGAGCTTGGTGGGGCAGGTTCTGCTCCTACAAGGGAGCCTGTGGCCGCCTAACTCTCTGTGAGGAGGTGAAAAGCCTCATTCTGAGGTGATACAGTAGCAAGCTCTTTGTGTAGGCTGGTATTTTTACCTGAGTCCTATTCTTCTATTGGTTCTCAACCAAGGAGAGCATGAAGTACGTTACACAAGAGACCAAAGTACCCAAGTACGAGGACCTACGAAGAGGAGGTTTGGAAAGCCGCATACTGATTAGAACTCTTCTCTGGGGAACACTTCAGGGCTGGTGACCAACCCAAAACAACGATTTCAGGAAGCGTTTTTGACAAGAGTTTACTGGGAGGAGGACTCTGTTTTGAGGCAGCTCTCCAGGTGAGCCACAACCCTGGTGCAACCCCAAGTCTCCCCAGCATCATGAACTCTTACACCTCCACATCTCTGCCCACAGCAGCCTTGCCAAACAGGTGCTGGCCGTGCCTCAGAGCCTGACAACACTCCACTCGCCCCCAGGGCACAGCCTTTCTCTCTGCAGCTCCCTTGGGGTCTCACCTCCACCCCACCATCTGGGCACAACCAGGCCTCGGTGACGTAGGACCCACGCCTTAGGTAAGGATGGCTGCACTGGCTCTGTCACAGCCATTGCTCCCAGGAGACGGTGCGTGAGAGTAGAAACCAGGCCCTGCTTACCTAGCCCAGGTTCAGCAGGCTCTGTCCAAGAGGACTCTTAGGGAAAGGGACCAATTAAACACTAGTCAACTTGAGGTCACTAACTTTATGCAAAGGTTGGCTGTGAAACCACCAACAGGTACAACAGGTGAATGGTTCTAAACACGGCAAGAGCTTCATGAAGCACCTGCAGACCATTCCCCACTCCCAGTTATAAATTGGTTTTGAAACGTTGGTTAAGCGGCTACCAATTACACACATACAAACTCCTGACAGACTCAGGACACTCTTCTGAAGGAGGAGACAGAGTAGATCTTACCTTGCCCCCTGCGGGATTGCGTACAGCAAAGCAGAAAAGGGTGGCAGGCTTGGCATTCCCCTTGCTCTTGAACTCTGCAAAAGCAGCAGCAGGGCCTTTTATGGCTTGTGAAACCTTCCTATAAACAGAGTAGAGCTGCATTGCCCCAACCACACGATTTTGCTAAGAAAAGACATTTTGCAATAATGGGAGACAAAAGAGATGGACATAAACAATTGTTAAAATGTTTCTAAAATGAAAGCCTCATACGTTGATATAGTTCCTCTAATAAAAAATAAGTTTATTAGCTAGTAAAAGGCATGAAATAACTCTGAATTTGATAGGGAAAGATGGCTACAAACACCAGAGAAAAAGACTACAAAACAGTAAGATAGATGATCTCAATTTGTAAATGTGTGTGTATACACACAGATACATATATATGTGAGTATGCATATATATACACACATAGACGAACACACATACACACACACATACATTCACAGAAAGTTAAGTTTTGGGAGGAAAAACTCCAACATGTTAAGAATAGTTTAAATCAGGAGGATGAGATTATGGGCTAATTTTGAAAATAATGTTTTCTGAAATTTCTAATTAGCAAAAATTGTATCTTTTATAAAACTTAGAACTTAACATTTTCTAGCAAAGAATTTCAATACATTTATATCCAATGTTAAATGCTCAAAAAGCTAAGTAAATGGAACATGAAAGCATCACAGTTCAAGCTCCTAGAATTCAACATTCAAACCAGCATCTCTGCCAAATGAACCTCCAAAAGCAGTCTGTGGGCAAAATTCAGATATTCAGTTGATTCCCCACCTACCCACATCTCCTTAAAAGGGGAAAACAAGGAGCTGGTCCAGTGGCGTAGCGTTAAGTTCAGGCACTCTGCTTCAGTGGCCTGGCGTTTGCAGGTTCGCATCCTGGGTGTGGACCTACACAATGCTCATCAAGCCATGCTGTGGTGGCGTCCCACATACAAAATAGGGGAAGACGGGCAACAGATGTTGGCTCAGGGCCAATCTTCCTCACCACAAAAAAGGTGGGGGGGGACAAAAGCTTCAACTTTTTTCTTTTTAAAGATCTTTTCTATTGCACACACATTAAAATTACTACACAAAACACTGATTCATGCTACAACATGGATGAACTTTGAAAACAAGCAAAGTGAAAGAAGCTAGTCACAAACTGATTCCACATATGAAATATCAAGAATAGAGAAATCTAGAGAGACAGAAAGTAGACTAGCAGTCACCAAGGGCTCAGAGTAGGGAGAAACACAGCAGAAACCCATAGACAAATGGTATGCACTCTAACAGAAGAATGAACAAGGACATTTTAAAATGAGAATAAGGACAGAACAAGATTTCCTCTCCCTAGGAGACAATGGGAAGATTTTCGGCAACATGGCAACAATAGACTTGAATCCCAGTGCTAGAGAAGATGAAGCTGAAGCCCAGATGAGAAGGCGAAGCAGAGAGAACACCTGAGATCAAGCCTGGAGCCCTGGGCTCTTACTCCACCTGTAGTCGCAGACCCACAGGCTACATGTGTAGCCTTGGGCAGTGACCTGCTTCTAAGCCTCAGGCTCCTGTTAGGTGAGGTCCACCTCATGGGGATGGATCTCCTGTGAGTGTTATGTGTGCTTTGGGTTAAGACACAACAAGGACCATAGCTGGCAAGGATTCAACACAAAAATGCTTTCTTTGTGACAGGCTCTGTGCAAGGGGCTAAGGATAAAGAAAATGAATACAACACAGACCATTTCCTTAAGGACACATGATGAGGGCTTCCAGCAAAGAAGCAAGCAATTGTAATATAGGGTATTGACTCCTATGACTCATGAAAGAGCGAGATTGCTATGACCTCACGAGTTCGGTGAGTCAGGGAAGGCTTCTCAGTAAGTGACAAGAGCTAACCAGGTGAGGAGGAAAAGTGGTTTGAGAGAGAGGAGTAGTAGCATTTGCAAATGTTTAGACACGGGGTGGCAAACTAAGGCCTGTGGGCCAAAATCCACCCACCATCTTCCCCTCTCCCCTTTTCTTTTGTTGAGGTGAAATTCACATAACATAAAATTAACCATTTTAAAACGTACAACTCATTCAGTGGCCTTTAGTACATTCACAATGTTGTACAATCATCGCTGTCTCTATAGCTCCAAAACATTTTTATCACCCCCCAAAAAACCCTGTGCCCATTAAACAATTAGTCCCCACCCCTCTTCCTCCCTGGTTGCCCCTGGCAACCACCAACCTGCTTTCTGTCTCTAGAGCCATCCAAATATTTCATACAAATGGAATCATAAAATACGTGGCCTGTTGTGTCTGATTTCTTTCACTTATGAGGTTTTGAGGTTTGTCCATGCTGAAGCATGTGTCAGTACTTCATTCCTTTTTAAGGCTGAACGATATTCCATTTTACATATAAACCACATTTTGTCTACCCATTCATCCACTGGTGAAGATTTGGGTAGTTTCCATCTTTTGGCTATTAGGAATAATGCTGCTATGGACACTTCTGTACAAGTTTTTGCATGGATATACATTTTCATCATTTCTCTTGGGTAGATACTTAGGAGTAGAATTGCTAAGTCAAATGGTAACTCTATGTTTAACTTTCTGAGAAGCCGTCAAACTGTTTTCCAAAGGAGCAGAACCAGTTTACAATCTCACTACTAAGGTATGAGCGTTCCAATTATTCTACATTCTCACCCATACTTATTTTCCATTTTTAAAAAATTACAACCATCCCAATGAGTGGTACCTTACTGTGGTTTTGATTTACAATTCCCTAGTGACTAATGATATTGAGCTTCTTTTCATGTGCTTGTTGGCTATTTGTGTATCTTGGATGAATGTCTATTCAAGTCTTTTTGCCCATTTTTTATTTGGGGTATCTTTCTGATGTTGAGTTGTAAGTGTTCTCTATATATTCTGGATACTAGACTCCTATCAGACACACAATTTGCAAATATCTTCTCCCATTCTGTAGGCTGTTTTTTCACTTTCTTGACAATATCCTTTGAAGCATAAAACTTTTTAATTAAAGTCTAATTTATCTATTTTTTCTTCCACTGTTCATGCTTTTTGTGTTATACCTAAGAATCCACTGCCAAATATGAAGTCATACATATTTCCCATGTTTGCTTCTAAAGGTTCTATAGTTTTAGCTCTTACATTTAGGTCTTTGATCATTTAGAGTTACTTTTTGTATATGGTGTGAGGTAGGGGCCCAACTCCACTCTTTTGCATGTGGATATCCAGTTGTCCCAGCACCATTTGTTGAAGAGAATACTCTTTCCCCATTGAATGGTCTTGACATCCTTGTTAAAAATTGTCAATTGGCCATGGATGTATGGGTTTATTCCTGGACTCTCAATTCTATTCCATTGATCCACATGTCTATCCTTATGCCTGTGGCACTTTTTGTTGTTAAATGCTTCCATGTTATTGTGATATAATAAGAAATATATATTTGGTCTTGGTCCCTGTTTCCTGGCACAGAACTCCTAAAACCCTTGTAATTTCCTAAGGGATCATGAATGACAGGAGTATCTTTTGTTATAATATATGGTCTTAGTACCCAGTTCCTAACATAAAAGCTTCTAAGACCCTTGGGATCTCCAAAGTGATAATAGTGCCTTTTTTTATGATAATGAGATGACTGGCAACTGGGGGCCCCTAGATAGCTTCAGTATGGGGTCTGGTCACGGGGAAAACAAAGGTGTGATTAGAGGGTTGGAACTTTCAGCCCCACTCCATCCTGACCTCCAGAAAGGGGAGAGGAGCTGGAGATTGAGTTCATCACCAACAACCAATAAATTCTCCATAAAAATCCCTAAACTATGGGGTTCAGAGAGCTTTCCTGTTGATGAACACATCAAGGTGCTGGGAGGATGGACTGTCTAGAGAGGGCATGGAAGCTCCACACACACCCCCTTCCCCATGCCTTGCCTTATGCATCTCTTCCATGTGGCTGTTCCTAAGTTGTATCCTTTATAACAAACCAGCAAGAGTAAATAAAGTGCCTTCCTGAGTTCTATGAGCCACTCTAGCACGTTATCAAACCTGAGCAAGGGGTTGTAGGAATTCCTGATTTATAGCCTGTCGGTCAGAGGTACAGGTGGCCTAGTACTTGAGACTGGCATCTGAAGGGGTTGGGGCAGTCTTGCGGGACTCACCCCTTAAGTTGTGGGGTCTGCACTAACTCCAGGTAGTTAGTGTCATAACTGAATCGAATTCTTGATCACCCAGTTGGTGTCCATAGAGAACTGGAGAATTTTTTGGTGCAGAAAAACCAACACCTTTGGTGTTAGAAGTATTGTGAGAGCAAAAAGAATTTTTAGCTTGGACTTTTTTTTTTTAGATTTTCTTTTTCCTTTTTCTCCCCAAAGCCCCCCGGTACACAGTTGTATATTTTTAGTTGTGGGTCCTTCTAGTTCTGGCACGCGGGACACGGCCTCAGCATGGCCTGACGAGCGGCGCCCTGTCCTCGCTCAGGATCTGAACCAGCGAAATCCCAGGCCGCCGAGGCGGAGAGCATGAACTCAACCACTCGGCCACGGGGCCAGCTCCTAGCTTGGATTTTTTTATTTGTTTGCTTTTATTTTGTCAGTAAGTCATAAACAAGCAACACTGTGATTTCGTCTTTTCTTCTAAAATATTTTCTCAAATGTGATGATTTCCTTGTAAATGGGCATGATTCCCAAGAGGTTTTGTTTTGTTTTGTTTTGCTGAGGAAGATTTGCCCTGAGCTAACATCTGTTGCCAACCTTCCTCTTTTTTCTTGAGGAAGATTTGCCCTGAACTAACATCTGTGCCAGTCTTCCTCCGTTTTCTATGTGGGTTGCTGCCACAGCATGGCTGCTGACCAGTTGTGTAGGTCCACGTCCAGGAACTGAACCTGGGCTGCTGAAGTGGAGCACGCTGAACTTACCCACTAGGCCTAGGTTCCCCCAAGGATATTTTTTAACAACTTTCTTGAGATATAATTCACATACCATATAACTCATTTGTTTAAAACATACCATTCAATGTTTTTCAGTTTATTCACAGGATTGTGCAACCAGTACTACAACGTAACTTTAGAACACTTTCACCCCATAAAAGAAACTTCATTAGCAGTCAATCCCCAATTCTCATCTCCCACACTCCACTCCCCATCTAAACAACTACTTATCTATTTTCTGTCTCTATAGATAACTATTATGAACATCTCATATAAATGGAATCATACAACATGTGGTCTTTTGTGATTGATGTCTTTCACTTAGCTTAATATTTCCATGGTTAATCATGGTATAGCATACATCAGTACTTCATTTCTTTTTACCATCAAATTAATACTCCATTGTATGAATGTACATTTTATTTATGCACTTATCAGTTGACGGACATTTGTCCCACCTGTTTCTGTAAGTAAAGTTGTATTGGCATGCCCTCACCCATTCATTTAAATATTGTCTATGGCTGCCTGTAATAAAACTTCAGAGTTGAGGAGTTGCAACAGAGACCATATGGCCCACAAAACCAAAAACATTTACTATCAGGGCCTTTATAGAAAAAATTTGCTGGACCTCTAGTTTAGAAGAATAAAATAAAAGTTAAGTACTGTAGTAAACTGGAGCAAAAGGCTTTCAAGAAAAATCTTAGAGGCAAGTAGTTAGTGTGGAATGCATTAACTATAATCTAGTTTTATGACTCTCAGTTTAAAATTCCACCCATGTCCAAGCCCTGAGACATCACTTCCGGAGGAACAAACACATTTCCAGACCAGGTTCAGAACAAAGATCCAGCTTCAAGGAATAAACAGGAAGTTTGGAAGCAAAAAGTTTTCTGGGAAACTACGGGAAGAGTGATAAAGGCTATATCGTGAGTAACTTTGTTTCATTTGAGGGTCCTGTAATTTTTAGAAGCCTCCTTCTACAGCAACATAAAGGCTCAAACAAGCATAGCTTTCCCAACGACTCTTGAATAGCACAGACAGGCTGTGAGAGAGCACTTTCCCAAGTACCCTCCTGGCCTCACAAAGGTAGAGTAAATCAATTCTTTCTTTCCACCCCATATTGCCTTAAAAATTTACCATTACAGCATCTGTCACACAGATTTTACCTGTGCTTGTGACACTCACAATTCATCTCACCATCCTTAGGCTGTATAAGGTTCACTCCTCACCCCTTACATAATAAAAATGCCCCTGTCCTTATTTCCATTAGCAACACCTGCACTGCCCGCAACCTCTGCCCACCATAAGGGCCAACAGCATCCGAATCCTTTCAGAGGGACACCAAAGGCAGACAGTAATTCCAGGTAACAGACGATACCCCACAGAAACTGTCCTGGTTATAAAATCATTCCTGTCATGTAAGCTTTGGCATTCAGACTCAAACAAGTTATGTTATGGGTGACACCATTATAATGTTATTTCATGTTTAGGAGCAATGGGAATGTCCATCATTCCAGATGTGATGTGAGGTTTCCTACAAAGACATTGTCACTCCAGCTTAACCCTCAACCCTAACAATAAGAAATAACGGGCTAAATGGAAGCCTTGGGTCTGTCATTGAAAGGCTCCATGACCCTAAGAAAGTCTCTTAAACTACATCACAAAACTCCCAGGTCACCTGGGAAAACATACTTGTCACTACATCACAGAAGATGAAGGATTACAGCAGAGGTACTTAACTCTCCCTCATCCATGCCCCATTCCAGGACAAACGCCAGGCCATCATCTAACTCTGTTCTCCCCAACAGACACCCAGTCCTTCACCAAGTTCTAGCTATTTCATCTCGAAAATCTGAAGTCTTGCCTCTCCTGTCCATCTCCAATGCCACTGCCTCCATCTAAATCACACATGGCTTATTTCTTCTGGGGGTTGCAGAATAGGAGAGACTCCCAACAGTGGAGAGAAGTGCTCCTTCCATCTTTGCTCACTCTTCACCTTTCTCAGACATGCTTCTACTCCAGAACACACCATATGGCTTTATTCCTCTATCTGCCTGTCAACTTGCCTCCCAGCCTCCAGTCTTCAAGGTGAGCCAACATCAACATCACTAATAGCGTTATTTCTACCCCACCACACTGCTGAGAAGGAAAATGAATCACATCACTGTCACTTTAAAACCTGCTGCAGAGAGCTGGCCCTGATGGCCTAAAGGTTAAAGTTCGGCAAGCTCTGCTTCAGTGGCCCGGATTCAGTCCCAGGGTGCAGAACCACCCACTCTTCTATCAGCAGCCATGCTGTGGGAATGGCTCACATAGAAGAACTAGAAGGACCTACAAACTAGAATATACAACTATGTACTGGAGGTTTTGGGGAGAAAAAATAAAGAAAAATAAAGAAATAAAAGCTGCTGCAGAATTCCCATTGCCTGCAGGACAGAGTAGGCACCTCAGTCTTGCCCCCATCTATTGCTCCAGACTTGCCCTTCTAGCTGCCTCTTATGCACCCTACAGGTACTAGCCACAGTGGATGCCCTCAGACTCCCAGAAAGAGCCATTCTCCTTCATTTCCATGCCTTTGCACACAGTTTCCTCCCAAAGTACACTTTTATAGCAAAATGCAGCTGAGAGGCCCCCTCTGCTGTGGGCCTTCTGTGACTTAAGGTACTCTCTGATGGCTCCCACAGCACCCTCTTTAATTGTCTGACAGTTTTCTAAGTACTAGAATCCTGCAGTCATGCCTTCCCCACCAGGTTATGGGAGACCATTCAATGGCCAGAATCGGCTAAGACCTAGGTCAGATGTCCCGTAGTCCTCAAGTATCTGGTGACTGGATTAGCCACCAGGAAGGAAAAAAGGAAGCATGGCAGAAAGTTACTGCTTTGATTATAAAAGGATATGAGTTGGTAACATTCCATTAAAGCTCTTAAAATAGAGCCCAAAAACTACTTCCTATAAACCTATTGGTTCCAAGTGGCTCTCCAAATTTCCTCAACAATTCACTTCTCAAAACTGTGCCAGAAATAGTTGAGAGAGTAAACATTAGTAACCTGATGGAATATAGTAGTTGATGGGCAAAAGTTCGATTAAAATTCTTATATCATCCAAAGTTCGAGTTTCTTTGTAACCCATTTCTTTCAGTCCCAGGCCTATTTCTTCTGCCTTACACCTATACCAACTTTAACATTAGGCCTTGACATCCTGTCAGACCAGCCCCTGAAAGCAGCCAAAAGCTTACCGGAGCTGAGATGCCAACGAGGAGCAGCCACTTCTGGTACTCATCAGTCTGGCAGTGGATCATCTGGCACCCTGCCAGACTGCGATGTCTATCAAACATCTTCACAGGCTGGGGGTCCCCTTCCATGTTCCAGTGGTAAACTGTGGTCTCAGTCACCAGGGCAACAGTGTTCACAGAGACCCATTTCCAGAAAATCATCTCTTCTGCCATCACATGAGACTTCATTTTACTCTTCATCTCAATATTAAAGATATGAAGTGTCTTCCCAGCTAGTATTTGATGAGATGGAGATTAAAGAAAGATAAATTAAACATCTGAAAGACAAATTCTTACACTCTTAATTCCCAATCTTTTAAATATTACTTTAAGTTGTACTACTTACGGCTAATCTGAGTAAGAGGTGAAAAAAAGCTGCCTGAAAAGTAACTATACTTTGATGTCTAAATAATGAGAAGAGCCTCTTATGCATTAGATCCTTCTTCAGAAGAATGTAAAAATGTGTGACTATTTACAGAATGTATGAGTAACAATCAGAAATTAGTTCTAGTGAAGCAACTATCAAGAGAATCGGTCTTAGATTGGTTTTAAAATACTTTTATGGATAAGTCAGCATTCTTTCTCTGTTTAGTGTGTCTAACTTTCAGGAAAGAAGGAAACCATTCCTTAAAATTAAACCAACTTCTCCACATAACAGGGTTATTTTGTTTTAAATTCTTAAAAATGCTGGGACCAGTGTTGTCAAGTAGAATTTTCTACAATGTTGGAAATGTTCTGTGTTTGCACTGTCCAGTACAGTAGACACTAGCCACATGTGGCTATTAAGTATCTGAAATGTGTCCAGTAAGGCACATTTCAGGAATTGAATCTTTACTTTTATTTAACTTTAAATTTAAACAGCCTTACATGCTAGTGTCCAACAGGACAGCATGGTTCTAGACAAAAGGCTTTGGCATCCATCCTCTGGCAAGAGACTCACATTGTTTCCATCTCTGGTAAAAAGCTGAGTTCTGATCATGGTATCTACGCAAAATTTAGAAGTAACATGAAATACTCCTTCCCCTTAAGATCAGGACCATGGCAAGGATTATTTCTCGCACAACTTCTATTTGGAGTTTTACTGGATATCCTAGCCAGTGCAATAAGGCAAGAAAACTAAAAGGTACAACAACCAAAAAAGAAGTAAAACTGTCTTTATTCACAGACAACATAATTGTTTACAAAGAAAACCCTCAGGAATCTACTAATCTAGAAAACCACCATCAGAACTAATAAGTGAATATAACAACACTGTAGGAAACCAGGTCAATAAACAAAAATATCAATTGAATTTCTAGATGCTAGGAGCAAACAATTTGGAAATAAAATGTTAAAAAGATAACATCATTAAAAGAAAAAAAACTTGACTAAGAATTCTACACCCAGCAAAATTGTCCTTCAAAAATGAAAGAGAAATTAAGACATTCTCTGATAAACAAAAGCTGAGGAAGTTTGCTACCACTAGAGCTGTCTTGCAAGAAATGTTAAAGGGAGTCCTGCAGGTGCAAATGAAAAGAAATTAGACAGTAACTTGAAGCTGTATGAAGAAATACAGATCTCAATAAAGGGAGGTAAATACATGGGTAATTATGAAAGCTAGAATTACTGTTACTTTGGCTTGTAACTCCACCTTTTGTTTTCTATATGATTTAAGAGACTAAAACATTAAAAAAAAACTATTAGTCTAAAAGCTAGTATTATTGTAACTGGTTTGTAACTATACTTTTTGTTTTCTACATAATTTAAGAGATAAATGCATTAAAAAGAATTATTAGTTTATGTTTTGTACACATGATGTATAAAGATGTAACTGTGGCATCAACAACCGAAAGAGGTAGGGACAGACATGTAAAGGAGCTGAGTTTTCTATGTTATTGATGTTACACTGGCACAAATTTAAATTAACCTGTTATAATTTTAGGATGTTAAATGCAATCCCTATGGCAACCACAAAGAAAACAGCTACAGAATATACACAAAAGAAATGCGAAGGGAACTAAAATGTTTCACTCAAAAAATCAACTAAACACAAGAAAAGACAGTTGCGCAGGAAATGAGGGACAAAAGAGCCATATGGTATACAGAAAAAAACAGTAAAATACAGAAGTCCCTCCTTATCAGTAATGCATTAAATGTAAATGCATTAAACTCTCAATCAAAAGACAGAAAGTGGCAGAATGGATATAAAAACATGATCCAACTATACACTGTCTACACAAGACTCACTTTAGGTCCAAAGACACAAATAGCTTGAAAATGAAAGTATGGAAAAGATAGTCCATGTAAACAGTAACCAAAAGAGAGCAGGAGTGGCTAATAGCCCCACAAAATAAACTTTAAATTAAAAAAGGTTAGAAGAGACAAAGAAGGACATCATGTTAAGTGAAACAATCCAGTCACTAAAAGACAAATACTGTATGATTCCACTTATATTAGGTACCTAGAGTAGTCAGAATCATATAGACAGAAGGTAGAATGGTGGTCGCCAGAGACTAGAGGGAGGAAAGAATGAGGAGTTATTGTTTAAGGGGTATACAGCTGTGCAAGAGGAAGGGAGTTCTGGAGACGGATGGTAGTAATGCTTGTACAACAATATGAACATACTTAAGACCACTAACCGTAGACTTAAAAATGGCTAAGATGCTAAATTTTATGTTAAATGTATTTAGCCGCTATGAAAAAATAGTTGGAGATTTCAAAATTCCACCAATAATTGATAAAAACAACTAGATAGAATAAAAGATCTGAACATTACTAACCAATTCAACCTGACATCTTTAGAACACGTCACTCAACAAGAAAACACATTTTCTTTTCATGTATAACTGAAATATATTCTAAGATAGACCATACATTAGGTTATAAAACAAGTCTCAAGAAATTTAAAAATTTTGAAATCATATAAAATAAGTTCTCGGATTAAAACACATATATTAGATAATCAACAACAAAAGAAGTATGAGATATTCCCAAATTTTGGAAATTCAACAAGACACTCGTAAATAATCCATGGGTCAAAGAAGAAATTACAAAGAAAATTAGAAAATATGTTGAACTGAATGAAATAAAAAGCAGAACATATCAATTTTGGGGTGCAGCTAAGACAGTGCTTAAACAGAAATATATAGTTTTAAATGTCAAGACCAGAAAAGAAGAAAGATCTCAAATAAATAAACTAAGTTTCCACCTTAAGAAACTAAAAAAGAAGAGCAAATTAAACCCGAAACAACAAAAAAATAGAAATTAAGAGCAGAGCAAAAATCAATAACAGAAAAATCAATGAAACAAAAAGTTGGCTTTTCAAAATAATCAAGAAAATTGACAAACCTTAGTTACATTGATCAAGAAAAAAAAGAGAAGACACAAATAACCAAAATCAGGAATGGAAGAGACGACATCACTGGTGACCCTAAAGAAATTAAAAGAATTATGAGTGAATATTATGAACAATTTTATGCCAACACAATAGAAGACTTAGATGACTTGGATAAATTCCTAGAACGACAAATTACCAGAAGTGACACAACAAGAAACAGGAAATCTGAACAGATTTACAGGCATACCTGAGAGATATGGCAGGTTTGTTCCAGATCACCACAATAAAGTGAGTATAGCAATTAAGCAGTGACATGAATTTTTGGTTTCCCAGTGCATACAAAAGTTATACTTACACTACACTGTAGTCTCTTAAGTGTGCAATAGCATTTTGTCTGAAAAAAGCAATGTATAGTCCCTAATTAAAAATATTTTATTGTTCAAAAATTCTAACCACCATCTGAGCCTTCAGGGAGTCGTAATCTTTTTATTGGCAGAGGGTCTTGTAAAAAATGTGATATCTGCAAAGTGCAATAAAGTAAAGGGCAATAAAAGGAGGTATGCCTGTACAGCAAATAAAGAAGTTGAATTCATAGTTTAAAATCTTCTCAAAAAGAAAAGCCCAAGCCCAGAAAGCTATTATTGTTGAATTCTACCAAATACTCAAAGAAAACAGAAATAATGAGTCTTTCACAAACTCTTTCAGAAAGGAGAAGAAGAGGGACCACTTCCCACCTCATTCTATAAGGCGAATACTAATGTAATTACAAAGTCAGACAAAGGCATCACAAGAAAAGAAACCACAGACCAGGTATCACAAAAAATAGAAACATCTTTGGGGGCTGGCCCCGTGGCCTAGTGGTTAAGTTCATGCGCTCCGCTGCAGGCGGCCCAGTGTTTCGTTGGTTCGAATCCTGGGCACGGACATGGCACTGCTCATCAAACCACGCTGAGGCAGCGTCCCACATGCCACAACTAGAAGGACCAACAACGAAGAATATACAACTATGTACTGGGGGGCTTTGGGGAGAAAAGGAAAAAATAAAATCTTTAAAATATTAGTGACCCAGGTGCTGGCCTGGTGGCACAGTGGTTAAGTTTGCACTTTTGCCTTGGCAGCCGGGGGTTCGCCGGTTCAGATCCTGGGTGTGGATCTACGCACTGCTTGGCAAGCCATGCTGTGGCAGGCATCCCAAATATAAAGGAGAGGAAGATGGGCACAGATGTTAGCTCAGGGCCAGTCTGCCTTAACAAAAAGAGGAGGATTGGTGGCAGATGTTAGCACACAGCTAATCTTGCTCAATAAACAAGTAAATAAATAAAGCTCATTGCTTTAAAAAAATAATTAGTGACCCAAATCCAGCATCACACAAAAACAATTATACCCCATGACCAGGCGGGATTCATCCCAGGAATGCAAAGTTGGTTTAACACCCAAAAATCAATTCACATAATACATTACACCAATAAAGGACAAAAACCACGTGATCGTTTCAACAGATACAGAAAAAGCATTTGATAAAATCCAATACCTTTTCATGTTAAAAACTTTAAACAAAATAGAAATATAAGGGAACTTCCTCAACTTAATAAAGGGTTCATCTACCCAAAACCCACAGCTAACATATTCAATGGTGAAAGACTAAATTCTTCCCCCTAAGATCAGAAACAAGCCAAGTATGTCCATTCTCACCACTTCTACTCAACACTGTACTGGATATTCTAGCCAATGCAATGTTGAGACAAACAAACTGAACAGAACTCACATTTGAAAAGATGATGTGTAACTGCCTAGATGCCAATAACCACTGATACGGTGTATCAAAAATCCCAAGAAATCCACTAAAAATGTTAAGAACTAATAAATTAGTTTAGCAAGTGCATAGGATATAGACAAATACATAAAAATCAATTGTATTTCTATATGCTGGTAAAAAACAATCCAAAAATGAAATTAATAAAATAATTTTGTATATAAAAACATCAAAAATAAGACAAGAATAAATTTAACAAAAGAAGTTCACGATTTGTACAGTGAACGTGTAAAACAGCATTTAAAAAAAATGAAAGACCTAAATAAATGGAGAAATAGTCCATGTTGAAGGACTAGAAGACTCAATATTGCCAAGACGGCAATTCTTGCCAAATCCATTGATAAACTCAATGCAATCCCAATCAAAATCCCAGTAGGCTTTGTGTAGTAATTGCCAAATTGATCCTAAAATTTACGTGGAAATTCAAAGGACCTAATTTCAAATAGTTTCAAAAATTATTTTGAAAAATAAAAAGTTAGAGCACCAACATCACCTGATTTCAAATTTACTATTAAGCCACAGTAATGAAGTAATTGGCACAAGGTTGGGTAATAGATGAATGGAACAGAATTAAGAGTCCAGAAATAAGTCCTTATATTAATGGTCAATTGATTTTCACCCAAAGTACCAAGACAATTCAATAGAGAAGGATAAACTTTTCAAAAAATGGTGCTGGGACAATTGAGTATCTATATTCAAAAAATATATAGAAAAAAAATCCCACCAAAAAAGAAAGAAAAAACCTTACACCCTTACCTCACACCATACACAAAAATTAACTTAAAATGGACCACAGACCTAAATGTAGGAGTAAAACTACAAAACCACTAGAAGAAAATATAGAAAACTGTATGACCTTGAGTTAGGCTAATCACTCTTAGATAAGATAGACTCCAAAAGCATGATCCATTAAAGAAAAAAATTGGTAAGGTGAACTTTATCAAAATCAAAATTTTTCCCTTTAAAAAATACCATCAGGAAGATAAAAAGACACATTACAGACTGGAGAAAAAAATACATGTAAATCACATAGCTGATAAGGCTTTATATCCAGAACATATAAAGAACTCTTAAAATTCAATAATAAGACCGCCAATTAAGAAATGGGCAAAAGATTTAAATAGAAAGTTCTCCAAAAAGATATATGAATGGCTAATAATCACATGAAAAGAAAAGATATTTAACATCACTAGGCCTTAGAGAAATGCAAATTAAAACAACAATGAGGTACTAGTACACAACCACTGGAATTGAAATGATAAAAAAGTCACTCAAGTGTTGACATGGATGTGAAAAAACAGAATGTAGAGTGGTGCAGCTACCTTGGAAAACAGTTTTGTAGTTTCTTAAAAAGCTAAATAAATTTACTATATGATCCGGCAATTCAACTCCTAGGTATTTACCCAAGAAAAATGAAAATATATGTCCATACAAAGACTTGCAGGCAAGTGTTAATAGCAGCAATATTCGTAATAGCACAGAACTGGAACGAATCCAAATGTCCATCCACTGGTGAATGGAGAAATAAAGTGTGATATATCCATACAATGGAATATTATTCAACAATAAAAAGGGGGGCTGGCCCAGTGGCACAGTGGTTAAGCGCACACATTCCGCTTCAGTGGCCCAGGGTTCACTGGTTCAGATCCTGGGTGCAGACATGGCACTGCTTGGCACACCATGCTGTGGTAGGTGTCCCACATATAAAGTAGAGGAAGATGGGCATGGATGTTAGCTCAGGGCCAGGCTTCCTCAGCAAAAGAGGAAGATTGGCAGTAGTTAGCTCACGGTTAATCTTCCTCAAAAAAAAAAAAAAACAATAAAAAGGAACTAACTACTGATACAAGCAACAACATGGATGAATCTCATACTATGCTAAGTGAAGGAAGTCAGATGTAAAAGACTATATATCATATGATTCCATTTATTTGAAATGTCCAGAAAAGGCAAATCTATAGAGGCAGAAAGCAGATCAGTAGCTGCCCAGGATGGGGTGGGAGTGGGAAATGACTGCAAGTGGAATGAGGGAACTTTTGGGGTAGTGGAAATGTTCTACAACTAGATCATGCTGATGGTTCCACAACTTGATAAATTTATCAAAAGTCATTGAACTGTACAGTTATAACTGGTTGATTTTATGACATGTACATTATACTGGAATAAAGTAGTTAAAAAAAGAAGAAAAAGACTGGACTAAAGTTCATTTATAGGATGAGGGTATCTTTTAGTTTCAAATAGCCTGGGATCACAGAGGAAACTGCCTCTAGCTTGAAAACTTGTCAAGTTGTCCTCAGACTGGTTAAAAAGAACTTGTTTTATATGAGGTACAATATTTAAGGTCACAAAAAGAAAAAAGAAAAAGAAGGACCAACCTCTTTCGGGAATCAACCTCAGGTCAGATTCAAGTCACCAAGGTAAGAGTGTGCCACCACAAGGGGGCACCATCCCACCACCTCTCCCCTGGCCACCTGAGCCGAGAGCTAACTGCTTGGCTGGCTCTAGGTCAACCTACACCCCATTTACCCCTAAAAATTAAAGGAAAAAAGGTGAAGTTTGTAAAAAGAAACAACACAGATACTCAAAGGGCAATGTTTCATAATAAAAGTTGGAAATCATGCTCAGGCCAGCAATGCAAGCTGTCAGCAAACTCTTCCTACAAAGGACACAGAAGATCTCTGTCACATATTCATCTGTTTTGTTTTTACAACTGTTTAGAAATACAAAAACCGGGGCGGTCCGGTGGCATAGTGGTTGGGTTTGTGGGTTTGGATCCCAGGGGTGGACCTACATACCACTTATCAAGCCATGCTGTGGCGGCATCCCACATACAAAATAGCGGAAGATTGGCAACAGATGTTAGCTCAGCAACAATCTTCCTCACCAAAAAATTAAAAAATAAAAAACATTCTTAGCTCGGGGACTGTAGAAAAACAGTCAGTTGGCTGATCCCTCAGTTAGGGCATTAATGTTCCATTAAAATGATGAGCAACAGATGAGGAATTCTACCCCAGTGCACGATCTTTGAGTCAAGGGTAAAAATGTCTCTGGTTTTAAAATATCCACCACAAATCCAGCAACAGAGACAGTGTGGAGAGAGACTGGGGTGACTGAGTCTGCTCTAAACTTCTCCAGAAGGACTGGCGATGATAAGGGCGGAGCACCTCAGGAGCTCTTAGCCAGAAAAGAGGGTAGACAGCAAAGGCAGACCTTCTTAAAAAAGAGGTCCATCTCACAAAGAGCCCCTTCCAATTAGAAGACTTCACGAGCCAAAATGGGTGGACTCTATAAGACTCAAGACTAGGTCCCTTGCCTTCACTTTCATGCTTTCACATTGGCACGTCTGCAACAGCTAAGGTGTGTGAAACAACGAAGTGTAATTCAATTATCTCTGTAATTCAATCAGTGTACAAATAACTTTATTTTATTTTTTTGACGAAGATTAGCCCTGAGCTAACTACTTCCAATCCTCCTCTTTTTTGCTGAGGAAGACCAGCCCTGAGCTAACATCCATGCCCATCTTCCTCCACTTTATATGTGGGACACCTACCACAGCATGGCTTTTGCCAAGCGGTGCCATGTCCACACCTGGGATCCAAACCGGCGAACCCCAGGCTGCTGAGAAGCGGAATGTGCGCACCTAACTGCTGCGCCACCGGGCCAGCCCCAGCTTTTTATTTTTTTTGAGACATTTTCACTCATTTTGGTCT
The DNA here is from genome assembly GCF_041296235.1 of Equus asinus. NCBI lineage: Eukaryota > Metazoa > Chordata > Mammalia > Perissodactyla > Equidae > Equus > Equus asinus. Next base: position 100,287,205 of record NC_091797.1, read on the forward strand.
AGGGCCTTTAAAACACACTAAATATCTTTCATTTGTCAACAATTTGTACTACAAGGGTCCAAGATCATCCTTAAAGAGAACTATACTAGAGAACCAGGAAGACTAAAATGCTGGTCATTTCGGAGACCTGCTGAGAATACCAAACAGAAAATGACATGCTAGATGAGGTCTCTCAAAAGTACTGCAAAAATAGAAAATGCAGAAAAGTCAAAAGAATCATTAGGAATCCACAAAGTTTAATAATTTCTTCAAATAAAACCAAAATAGTTAACAGTGCTTATACTACATGTTCAAAAAAATTCTTGACAAGAAATAGAGTTGAGGGCTGGCCCTGTGGCTAAGTGGTTAAGTTCGTGCACTCTGCTTTGGCGGACCGGGGTTTCCCTGGTTCGTATCCTGGGCGCAGACCTAGCACCACTCACCAGGCCATGCCAAGGCAGCATCCCACACAGCACAACCAGAAGGACCCACAACTAGAACATACAACTATGTACTGGGGGGCTTTGGGGAGAAAGAAAAAAAAAAGATTGGCAACAGATGTTAGCTCAGGTGCCAATCTTAAAAACAAAAAAAAAGAATATAAGCTAATAAAATGTAAAAAAGAAAGAAAGAAACAGTGTTAACAAAAAAAGATAATTTTGAATAAAAAATTTTCAGCTATTTCTTTAAATAGAAAGGTCTTAACTTCCAGATGTCCATCTATGTACTGAAATGACAAAGCAGACCCTATTTCTATAACAAAATAGAAGCATAGGCAAAGCTAATATTTGGCATTCACAAACTTCAGGCCAGAGAGAGCTACACTTTTCAAGATAAGTGATAATGCATTTCACATAAAACATTAGCAAGTCCAGTATATATGCAATCCTTTCATTTCCTGAATCATGGCAAAATGAAGATTCTATATTCTCAAGGTGACCAAAAGGTTCCAAGCAGCCAGGGTCCCTGGAGTTCAGGGAAGCGAAATTCTATTAATCGGCAGCTATACTGTCATCAGTGTGTTTCACAAGAAAGGTAAGTATCTTGGCTCATACTCTAGGATACCTGGAGCACCACAGTAAACCAGCCCCTCATGGGTCAAGGCCACCACATGGCCTGACTGGTGAGCACACATAGTGTAGCTGTTGGCCTTTCCAGACACGGCATCCATGAGGACGAGGTCCTGGGTGTTCACTTCCTCTCATGTATTTGGCACTAGGGGTGCTGGGACAAAAACCTGGGGTGCTCAGGGGCCAAGAGGGCATGCAAAACAGCTTTTGCTAAAACTTTTGGAATTAAGTTTAATATTATAGATGATACTTTGCTGTGAGTTTACTGACACCTGTCCAATATTTAAGGTGACAAAGCAGGTAAAGTGAGGCAAAATTCTTTTCTACAAGTCCCACTAGGCTTACCTTTCAGAGCTATCACCTTAAAGGCTGGGTTCATGATGGCGCTTTCTGCTGAGACAGGCCATCTGACTGGTGCCACTGGATCACTCATGTCAATCATCACCACTTGCGCCGGTTCACCAACTTTCTCTCGGACACATATAACTTGTCAGATGCCACGGTCAGTGTGCTGAATCCAATATTGGCTGGATTAATTCCCAGGTTTTGGAGCTAAACAGAAGAGAAAGATTTGATTAAGTTTTTCCTCTCTGAAAGAGGTTCGATCTAGCCCATTATTCAGCGAAGTCTAACAGAAGGAGGAAAAGTTAAGCAAAAGTTTAGAAGAAAGTTAATATTGAGTATTGGAGGCAAACGTTGACTTGCCTTTCCACACCTTTAACAGATACAGCCAATGCAGCAACAACAGGCTGTGAGTCAACCCTCAGGAAGCTCACAATCCTGAGGGGCTGATGAGAACATGCAAGAATAAGGATAATACGAGGGACAGAGAAGGATGCCATGAGTGACACAGACAGGAAGAGATCAGCTGGGACGGGGTGGAGAAGCCCACAAAAGAACACGTCAGAGAAGGCCTCACAGATAAGCCCACACCTGAGAGCCTCAACAGGAAGGAAGGAAGGAAGTCTTGGAGAGGGGAAGGGCAGGCAGAGGAGAAAAAGAAAAAGACACAAAAACGGTCTCTCCAAAAGCAAGCAATAACAAAGAACTAGCCAAGAGTTTTTGTTTAAGATATTTCCCTACATATCATAAAGTCTGTCTAAATCTGATTTCAATGAACTTCTAAGTCATTACGAACACTTCTCGGTGAGTCCAAGGTTAATAAAAGTCAACAGGTTTGGCACATCTTTGGAAATAGATCGATTGCTTCTACTTGTATTAACTGAAATCAGGTGCCTTCCTCCAAAGGCTACTTTATACACAGTGCCTGGCATAAAAAAAGACCTATTAATGAGATAAGCTTCAGTGACAAACCCTGGGAAAACACCCACACTCAAGAAATTTCTATCACCCCTATGAAGAACCATGTTTATTTCTGTAAACTTCCCCTGCCCCAAAATTCCTACAAGGCACCTTTATTTCTAAACATTGTTCTGCTCAACCCAAATCACACTGCTACTGACTTGGACCCTTTAACGCCTGTGACCTTGTGTGACCTTGTATAGGTTTATAGTGGCAACAAAGATCAGGGACCACTTGCTAAAATAATCACCACTCCTTGGAAGGAGCACAAATGACTGTTCATACTGCTAGTATAATTCTTTATTCTATCGTTTATTTCCTATGTTACACACACAAACTCCACAGAAGAGGGGACTGTATCTTACTTGTCCTCTGTAGTACAGGGTCTAGCACACACGTGACACTCCAGTTGCTGAGTGGAACAGACTGCAGGACAACAGCTCACCTCATCTGACCTGCCCATTAACCTACGAAGCAAGCATGCTGCACACAATTTATACTCACGTAACACAAGGCTTTTAGGTTAAGAAATCTTTCCAAAACCTCAAAGGTGACCAGTGATGGAGCCAGGTGTGAATGATGCCTGTGCCCTGAACCACAATACCGAGTTGTTCAAAATTCATATTTCATTTTAACACAGAAAGGATGAACTAAGTGTTGATTACCTTCCCAAGACAGTCCACCAAAACAAACAAAAACACACATAAACAGCAAAAAGAAAACATTACTTTATAATTGTAATGAAAGCATTAAAAAAAAAAAAGAACCTACCCATTGATACTGCCATTACCACAATAAAGTCCCTTCCCATTCCAGCTGAGGGTTACAGGACAGGAAATAATGCTAACAGGGGACAGGGCTCACGGGGGCACACCCCCCAGCATCTCCAGCCACAGCAGGGGCATTCCAGGCTCTCTGTCCTACAGATACCACCTCAGGGACTTGCCAGAGAGAAACTTTGACCCTAGAGTATTAGGTAAAGGAAGTTACCTCCTGAAATAGAGAAAGCTATTGCAGAAAAAGTAATTTAGGCTGAAATTAAGTCAAAAGGGAATCTTCTCACTTCTAAAGGAATACCCAAACATACAGCATTTTCAACTTAAATTTGTATTAACTGTCCCCAAAATCAAGAGGTAAAAACAACCACCTTTAAAGACTTCTTCCTTAAAGAAGTCAAAGGCAAGTAGGCTGGATGTTGATCTGATGGCAAGAACGTTTCAGGTGGAGAATGTGGTACTCTCCAGTTCTTTGGGGGTACCCCTCAAGGTCTACTGTTCTTTTCAGTTCCAGTGAATAGATCATATTTATTCATTCCTCTGAAAAACACAATTTTATAATTTTTATATGTTTCTAAGTTTGGAAGACTACACACCAAACTTACCACTGGTTATCTCCGGGGCATGGGAACCACTTTCACTTTTCACTGTTTATACATCCTTGTTGTTTGAAGACACACAGGTTACCCTTGTAATTTGTGAGAAGATGCACAAAAAAGAATGTTCTTTCTAATGAACTTGATATCGACCCTGATATCAGTTTCCCCACACTAAACCCAGCATATATGGAGTTAAAACCAAAACACTCATTCCCTGCTTACTCTCTGGCTTCCTGGCTCCAGAATCCACTATGCTCCATGGAGACAGACACCGTCAAGGACAAGCACCTGGACTATCTCCTCCCCACAAACAGATACAGACTGGTGGGAAAGCTTCTGACCAGCAAGGTCATGAGCTCCCTCCTCTCTGCAAGTGTCTCAAGGCCAAAGACAGGCTGGTGGGAAAGCTCCGACCAGCAAGGCCATATGCTCCCCCTCCCCTACCTAAGCCCCAAATAAAAACGCTTCCTGTTAGCTTTTCGGGGAGTTTGGGATTTCAGCGTTAGCTGCCCTCTCTTCTTGCTCAGCGCTGTGCAAAAATAAAGTTCCTACTTTCTTTCACCACCCCCGGTGTCAGAGATTGGCTTGCTGCGCAACGGGTGACCGAACTCACTTCAGGTTCGGTAACAAACTCAGCTACTTACCAATGAAAAAGTTGAACCTTTTGGTCAAGATTAAGGGGGAGTGAGGAGTTAGTATTTAATGGATACAGAGTTTCGGGAAGTTTGGGAAGATGAAAGAGTTCTAGAGATAGATGGTGGTGATGGTGGCATAGCAATGTGAATGTACTTAATGCCACTACACTGCAGTCTTAAAAATGGTTAAAATGGTAAATTTTATGCCCACTGTATTTTACCAAAATTTAAAAAAAGATTACAGGAGGATTTAAAAAGTGAATTAGACACTGCTATGAGGCTGGTTAAAATCAAGCACACACAATCAAGGAAAACACATTCAACCATGGGGCATTTTTTAACACACGGAGGTTTTCATAACAAGCCTTTATTTGCTATAAACACCCTGCCTGTTTGTTATTTCAGCATCCCTTTCCTGATCACAAAGAACATCCACACGTTGGCATAGGACATTACTGTTGATTTGGCAGAAATGACTCAATATAGATTGCTAAAATTAAGATAACAAATTAAGCCAAGAATCTAGCTAAAAAGAACAAATTGATTTTCTTTCAACAAATAAATATCAAATACCCACTATGTGCCAGGCTTTAGGGACACAATGGACAATAAAGCAGACAAAATTCTCTACCAGCTCACATTCTAGTAAAGAAAACCTACAAGCTTATTTTAAACTGAGATCGTTACGATGACTAAACAAACAGGGTGAAGTGACAGAGCTCCAGGATAACAGAGCTATTTTAGACATCATAAAAGGACAGGAAGGAGTCCTAAGCCATTTCTCATATTCAGTTTGATGATTTATAATATATTTAAACTACTCATTGTGTAACCTTCCTAGTATCAGCCTCTCTTTCCAACGTGTTTCTTACTCCATAAAGTTTGCTCATAATACTCCACTTGTATTTATGCAGATGTTTCAGAATTATCACAAAGCCATCTGAAGTAGCAGGTTAATGAAGAACACGTAGTAATGTAGAAGTGTAGTAAATGAAAGTTGAGACTTCCTCAAAGCAAATAATGCTCATACTTTGATTCCATAAATAAGTATTGAACACATACTACCCACTAGCCACTGCACTAGACTCTGAAAATAGTAAGATACATAAGATACAGTCACACCATCCAGAGCCCCACAGACCGCGGAAATGAACAATTATCATTAGGGTGAACCACATGAAGCCACTGATAGATGTGATGAGGGGACAATGAAAAGTTACCATGGGGGAGGGGCACAGGAGAATAGGAGTGAAAGAAAGCTCCCTGGAGAGAAAAAGCAGAGTCTTCCTTTTGGATTATGAAATATTATAGGCATAGAGTAAAATTTGGAGAGCATCCTGACACTCAAGCATCCAACACCCAACCCTGTCAAATCTTGCCACACTTACCCCAGCTTGTTACAAATGAAACTTTACAGATAATGAAAAGATAAGATATTCATTCTCACTAATAAAAAATGCCAATGAAAATAAGATGCCACTTTTCTCTCATCAATTTAGGAAAATATTTTTTAACTGATTAATATGCAATCTTGGCAAGAGTGTAGGTATTCATACAGAGCTGAAGAGAATAATATTTCACAAGCCATACAACAGTATCAATTTTAAATAAATACTCTATCACCCAGTAATTTAACTTCTACTAATATATCCTACAAAAATACATAGTAGGATGAGTACATAAAGACTTCCCACTCTCTAGCAGAAAAGGGGACTATGTTAAGGATATTCTCTGCAGCTTTGCCAATAACTGGAATATTTTGCAACTAATAAAAATAGTGAATCCGATGTATATGTAGTCACTTGGAAAGAGGTCTACTACATGGTAGGTTTAAAAAAAAAGATGCAGGAGTCTGCAGAATCCTTATAGCCCACAAAGCCTAAAATATTTTTATCTGAATTTATTTTAGATTTCTCTGGTCTTATATAGGCTCCCCTAACCGACAGCCTACCATACACACTGTTCTGCTTTTCACTCAATATTTCCTTGTATTGATGTAGCATAATTTAACACACTTTCTAGTGCTAGTTGGCTTATTCCAATGTTTTGTTATTACCAATGAGCATTGCCATAAATCACTTTGATCAGATATACTGAAATTGACATGTACTAGAATAAATTTCTAGAAGTAGAATTGTATGGGACAAGGAATATATTTCCAAAACCAGCACCAAATATGTACACCTATTTTCTACACCCTTCTCAGCCACATTATCAACAGCTTGATATCCGACGCTTCGATAGATGAAAATTTTTAATTGTACTCTCACATGTAAAGTCTGAGTATCTTTTCACGTTCAAGAGCCATTTGTATATCTTTTTCTGCAGACTGTCTCTATATATCCTTTGTCCATGTCTCTTACTGCTTGGAAGGCACTTTTTATATATTATTAAAGGTAGTTCCCTGAAGTGAGTTGCAAACCTTTTCAGTCTCTTTATGCAGACTTCTATGTAGTCTAATTCACTGATCTCAGGCGTGCCTACTGGGCCTGGTGTCACACTTAGAAAGACTTTTCCACATTTTCTTCTAATACTTACACTCTCTTTTTTATGTTTCAGTTTCTGATCCACTAGAGATTTATTTTGGCATAAGGTTTCTTCTAAACAGCTATCCAATTTACACCGTATCATTTGTTAACAATCTTTGAAATGCTATCCTCACCTCACACTAAATTCCCAAATGTATTTGTGTCTACTAACTTATCTACTTTTTAAAAAATTTTTAGCGATCACCAACGCAGCATATAAGTAGGGGATGTGCAAAACTAACCAAATAAGGTCTACAACGCAATTCCATTTATGAAACCAAACATGCATCCGACATTACACATGTACATGAGAATATACAAGTTTTAGAATATGTGCCTATGGCAAGGAAATGGCAGTAAAAAGGAAATAACCAAGCAGACAGAGGCTTGCATAGACCAAGTGTGCTGTGAACTAAGAAATACAACCACCATCTACTCCTGATCAAAAAAGATTCCTCTTTTCTGGATGAGGGTAAGAATTAAGTGAATGAAATCTGTAACAAGACGAATGTTAAAGGTCAAGGAGACGTTGTGTCCACTTTTGACTCTCATAGTTAGTTTCTTTAATCTCTCTATGCATCAGCACCACACTGTTTTATTTATTGAGGCTTTAGATTGCTTTTAAGCACCTGGTAGGGTTTGCCCTCCTCAGCACTCTTTACTTTGAGAATTTTCTTAAATTTTACATTGCTTAACTTTTTGTCTAAGTCTAAAGGGAAATTTGAGTTCCAAAAATAAAAATACAGAGATCATCTATGTATAGATGGTAAGTGAAGCCATGAGACTGGATAAAATCACCAAGAAACAGCGTGAGGAGTGAGAACGATGGGCATGGACCCCATGGCAGAGTCTCACGGAGCACCAAGACTTAGAGTGGGGGCAGAGTGGCAGCCCATGAAGATGAACATAATTTAAGTAAATGAAGATTAACATACTTAAACAAACCAAGAATGAGAAATAGCAGAAGTCCCACAAGGCAACAATTACCAATGCTTAGTGAGTCATAAAACTCCACAGATCACAAGAAAACCTCCCAGTCCTCATAATGAGTCCGTCCCTGTTCTCAGTATGAGCTGCACTCACATTCCATCAGGCTCTTCCTGCTTAGTCCCCTGCTGGCTTACATGACAGTGTCTAAGATCATAAATACCTAGAGGATGTGGATCAGATTAATTTTATTTACTCTGTCTGCAATTGACAGAAAAATGCTGGAAAAGAGAACGATATTAATGTCCTAGAGAGAACAATATTCAAGACAGAAGGCAGTGGGACCCTAGAAGACTGCTTCACCTCAGGTAGTCCCCTCCAGATTTTACAGCACCATCCATCAGATGATTTGTGAGTCCTTCAAGAAGAAAATCAGGAATACCTTAGAGTCAACATGGGTTAAGAAGTCATGCCAAATCAACCTCATTTTCCTGAAGCCAAGCAAATGCGGCAGAACAAATCTTCATTTCAGCAAAGCATTTGGCTTAGCTCTGCTGAGGTAGCTGGAAGTGACTTCCACAGCCAGTAAAGGCCCCATCCCAAGCCTTTTATCTGTGGCACTTTTATGGCATATAGAACTTTGCTTTGTATTTGTTATTCACATATACCTTATCACTTATTTATTCTTAGAGTCAGATTCAGGGTCTCCTCATTTTGAATCTATCAAACATCACAAAAGGTCAAATAAAGTAGGAAACAAAACACTCTTGAAATGAGATGGAGAAGTGTGAAGTGAGCTTGTATACAAGCAGGTGTACAGCTCAACCGTACTTCAAGGGTGCTGGCTGTATAAACCATTGTCTACCTAGAGCTAGACCCCAGGGCTCTGACCTTAATCACATGCTGGTCAATATTTTGAACAATGATTCTAGCTGAAGCCACAGATGGTGATTTTTTTTTTATGGGCTAAGGATCTGCTTGGAGACTGTCAATATACTTGGGTAATAATCAGAATAGACTCTTAATGGATTTGAAAGGACTATGAAATAAAAATAGTAAGACGTACACAAACAAATAAAATACTACATTTGTGCTACATATCGAAAAACAAGATCAAAGCTTTGCTCAAAAAGCAGCTCTAAGACATAAAATATTGACCAAATGCAATGTGTGGACCTTCTTTGGATACTAATTCAAACAAACCAAATGCATAAAACATTTGAGACAAATAGAGAAATTTAACATTGAGTACAGATTTGAGGACATTGAGGAATTACTGATTTTTTTAGGTGTGACAATGTTATTAGGGTATGTTTAAAAATAAAGTTCTTAGTGTCTACTGACAGATAAATGGATAAGCAAAATGTGGCATACACAAAATAGAATATTATTCAGCCTTAAAAAGGAAGGACATTATACCGGGAGGGGGCGGAGCAAAATGGAAGGGTGAGCTGACCCTGGATTCTCTCCCCTCCAAAATACAACAAAAGATTGGAAGAACTGAATTTCAGAGAATAAACATAATGCCAGCTCATTAGAGACCTACAATACCAAGAAGGCGGAGATCATAACCTTGCTTACACCCTCGGAGGCGCTGGAACGGTAGAGAGAACATCGCTCCCTCCCCTAGAGTCTGCGATCGCTGTGGCGCGGGTCGGGAAGGAGCGGGGGAGGGGCCGCGCGACCGGGGGATCATCCAGGACTCCTGCCGCTGATTCAGTGGAGACCCGCTGACGGGGGGAAAGCTTCCGTCCGCGGGGACCCTATAAATCAAGGGCCTTGGGAGACCAGAGAACAGAACTGATCTGAACCCAGACCAGCGCGTGTAACAGCCCCTCCCCCCCAGCAAAGCCATCTTGCCCCAAGGCGGAGAGCTAACACACCACTCTCGACCCCCATCTAGTGGTGACAGGCTGTAACTGCAACTGAATTCTACCACCATGAGAAAAAAACGCTCCTCTACCATCCAGCAATTTATAAAAGCCCCAGACCAGAAGGAAAACAATAAAAACACAGAATTAAGTCCTGAGGACTTGGAATTAGGTAAACTAAGTGATAATGAATTCAGAGCAGCTATAATCAAAAAACTCAATGAGGTAGAGAGAAAGATAGAGAAACAAGCCGAGTTCTGGAGTTACTTCACAAAAGAGATTGAAATCATAAAGAAGAATCAAACAGAATTACTTGAGATGAAAAACACAATGGACCAGATAAAACAGAATACGGATTCACTGAATGCCCGTGTAGACAACCTAGAGGAGCAAATCAGCATAATCGAGGACAGACAGGCTGAATGGCGCCAGACAGAGGAAGAAAGAGAACTAAGAATTAAAAAAAATGAGGAAAATCTCCGAGAGATAATGGATTCAATGAGGAGTAAGAACATAAGGATCATAGGAATTCCCGAGAATATGGAAAAGGAAAATGGAGCAGAAAGTGTGCTTAACGAAATTATTGAAGAGAACTTCCCAAATCTAGGGATCAATGGAGAAATGTATGTAGAGGAGGGTTTTAGATCTCCTAGATTTGTCAATGTAAAAAGACCTACCGCAAGGCACGTAATAGTAAAGTTGGCAAATAGGAATGATAAGGAAAGAATACTCAGGGAAGTAAGAAAAAAAAAAGAGAATAACCTATAAAGGAGCCCCTATCAGACTGTCAGCGGATTTCTCTACAGAAACCCTACAAGCTAGGAGAGAATGGAGTGATATATTCAAAGCTTTAAAGGATAAAAACCTGCAGCCAAGAATACTCTATCCAGCAAGAATTTCCTTCAGATATGAGGGAGAAATTAAATCTTTTCCAGACAAACAAAAGTTAAGGGAATTTGTAACTAAAAGCCCTCCATTACAAGAAATCCTCAAGAAGGCTCTCATACTTGAAAAAAGAAAAAATGGAGAAAGGGGACACAATCCACAGACTAGGGAGACCGATGGATAGAACCAGAACAGGATAGCAAATATTCAATTATAGCATTAGGGTAAAAGTAAGGAAACTACCAAAACAAGGACGATCTTAGCACTCTAACTACAAATTAATAAGACGAGTTGGAATAAAAAATGAAAATAATTATTTAGGAGGGGAAGAGCAAAGGGTCTAAATCAGTATTGGTCGAGTAAGTAAGAGACCACCAGAGAACAGACTATATTATACACGAGATTCTAAATACAAACTTCAAGGTAGACACTAAAATAAAGTACAGAACAGACTCACAAAACATAGATAAGGAAAAATCTAAGAAACCCAGCATAAGAAATTGCAGTATTAAACGGGTAGTCTAAAGCAAACAGGAAAAGAAATGCAGGAAAACAAGATGATGAGCGACAGATTGACAGCATTAAGTCCACATGCATCAATAATCACTCTAAGTGTGAACGGATTGAACTCTCCAATAAAAAGACACAGAGTGGCAAAATGGATTAAAGAACAAGATCCAAGAATTTGTTGCCTCCAGGAAACACACCTCAGCCCCAAGGACAAACACAGACTCAGGGTGAAGGGGTGGAGGACAATACTTCAACCAAATAGCAAGGAAAAAAAGGCAGGTGTTGCAATTCTCATATCAGACCAAGTGGATTTCAAAATAAGACAGGTAAAGAGAGACACAGACGGACAATATATAATGATCAAAGGGACACTTCATCAAGAAGAAATAACGTTTATAAATATCTATGCACCCAACACAGGAGCACCAAGATTCATAAAGCAACTATTAACAGACCTAAAGGAAGATGTTAAAAACAACACAATAATAGTAGGGGACCTCAACACCCCACTCACATCAATGGACAGATCATCCAGACAGAAAATCAACAAGGAAATAGTGGAGCTGAATGAAAAACTAAAACAATTGGACTTAATAGACATATATAGATCACTCCACCCTGAAGGAGCTGAATACACATTCTTCTCAAGTGCACATGGAACATTCTCTAGGATAGACCATATGTTGGGAAACAAGGCAAGCCTCTACAAATTTAAAAAAATTGAAATAATAACAAGCATCTTCTCAGATCATAGTGCTATAAGGCTAGAAATTAATTGCAAGAAAAAAGTTGAGAAAGGCACAAAGATGTGGAGACTAAACAACACACTACTGAACAAGCAATGGATCATTGACAAAATTAAAGAAGAAATAAAAAAAACCTGGAAACAAATGAAAATGATAGCATGCCATACCAACTCATATGGGATGCAGCAAAAGCTGTATTAAGAGGAAAATTCATCGCAATACAGGCACATCTTAACAAACAAGAAAAATCCCAAATAAGCAACCTTAAAGCACACCTAACTGAACTAGAGAAAAAAGAACAAACGAAGCCCAAAGTCAGCAGAAGGAGAGAAATAATAAAAATCAGAGCAGAAATAAATACTATTGAAACAAAAAAGGCAGTAGAAAGGATCAATGAGACAAAGAGCTGGTTTTTTGAGAAGATAAATAAAATTGACAAACCACTAGCCAGACTTACAAAGAAAAAAAGGGAGAAAGCTCAAATAAACAAAATCAGAAATGAGCGAGGAGAAATAACAACAGACTCTGCAGAAATACAACAGATTATAAGAGAATACTACAAAAAACTATATGCCAACAGAATGGATAACCTAGAGGAAATGGATAAATTCTTGGACTCCTACAATCTCCCAAAGCTCACTCAAGAAGAGGCAGACAATTTGAACAGACCAATCACAAGGAAAGACATTGAAACAGCAATCAAAAACATCCCAAAGAATAAAACCCCAGGACCAGACGGCTTTCCTGAGGAATTCTACCAAACTTTCAGAGAGGATTTAATACCCATCCTTATCAAGCTATTCCAAAAAATTAGGGAAGATGGAACACTTCCTAACACATTCTATGAGGCCAACATCACGCTGATACCAAAACCTGACAAGGACACAACGAAAAAAGAGAACTACAGGCCAATATCACTGATGAACATAGATGCAAAAATTCTAAACAAAATTTTGGCAACCAGAATTCAGCAATTCATCTAAAGAATCATACATCAGGATCAGGTGGGATTCATACCAGGGACACAGGGATGGTTCAACATCTGCAAATCAATCAACGTGATACACCACATCAACAAACTGAGGAATAAAAACCACATGATCATCTCAATAGATGCAGAGAAGGCATTTGACAAGATCCAACAGCCATTTATGATAAAAACTCTGAACAAAATGGGCATAGAAGGAAACTACCTCAACATAATAAAGGCCATATATGACAAACCCATAGCCAACATCATACTCAATGGGCAAAAACTGAACCCATCCCCCTGAAAACAGGAACGAGACAAGGATGCCCTCTATCACCACTCTTATTTAACATAGTACTGGAGGTCCTGGCCAGAGCAATCAGGCAAGAAAAAGGAATAAAAGGAATCCAAATAGGGAGGGAAGAAGTGAAACTCTTGCTGTTTGCAGATGACATGATCTTATATATGGAAAACCCCAAAGAATCCATTGGAAAACTGTTAGAAGTAATCAACAACTACAGCAAAGTTGCAGGGTATAAAATCAATTTACATAAATCAGTAGCATTTCTATACTCCAGTAATGAACCAACAGAAAAAGAACTCAAGAATACAATACCATTCACAATCGCAACAAAAAGAATAAAATACCTCGGGGTAAATTTAACTAAGGAAGTGAAGGACCTATATAACGAAAATTACAAGGCCTTTCTGAGAGAATTGGATGATGACATAAGGAGATGGAAAGACATTCCATGTACATGGATTGGAAGAAAAACATAGTTAAAATGTCCATTCTACCTAAAGCAATCTACAGATTCAACGCCATCCCAATCAGAATCCCAATGACATTCTTTACAGAATTAGAACAAAGAATCCTAAAATTCATATGGGGCAACAAAAGACCCCAAATTGCTAAAGCAATCCTGAGAAAAAAGAACACAGCTGGAGGCATCACAATCCCTGACTTCAAAACATACTACAAAGCTACAGTAATCAAAACAGCATGGTACTGGTACAAAAACAGGTGCACAGATCAATGGAACAAAATTGAAAGCCCAGAAATAAAACCACACATCTATGGACAGCTTATCTTTGACAAAGGAGCTGAGGGCATACAATGGAGAAAAGAAAGTCTTTTCAACAAATGGTGCTGGGGAAACTGGAAAGCCACATGTAAAAGAAGGAAAATTGACCATTCTTTTTCACCATTCACCAAAATAAACTCAAAATGGATCAAAGACCTAAAGCTGAGACCTGAAACCATAAGGCTTCTGGAAGAAAACGTAGGCAGTACACTCTTTGACATCAGTATTAAAAGGATCTTTTCAGACACCATGCCTTCTCAGAGAAGGGAAACAATAGAAAGAATAAACAAATGGGACCTCATCAGATTAAAGAGCTTCTTCAAGGCAAATGAAAACAGGATTGAAACAAAAAAACAACCCACTAACTGGGAAAAAATATTTGCAAGTCATATATCTGACAAAGGCTTAATATCCTTAATATATAAAGAACTCTCGCAACTCAACCACAAAACATCAAACAACCCAATCAAAAAATGGGCTGGAGACATGAACAGACATTTCTCCAAAGAAGATATACTGATGGCCAATAGGCACTAGAAAAGATGCTCATCATCGCTGATCATCAGGGAAATGCAAATCAAAACTACACTAAGATATCACCTTACACCTGTTAGAATGACAAAAATATCTAAAACTAATAGCAACAAATGTTGGAGAGGTTGCGGAGAAAAAGGAACCCTCATACACTGCTGGTGGGAATGCAAACTGGTGCAGCCACTATGGAAAACAGTATGGAGATTCCTCAAAAAACTAAAAATAGAACTACCATACGATCCAGCCATCCCACTACTGGGTATTTATCCAAAGAGCCTGAAGTCAGCAATCCCAAAAGTCCTGTGCACCCCAATGTTTATTGCAGCACTGTTTACAATAGCCAAGACGTGGAAGCAACCTAAGTGCCCATCAACAGACGAATGGATAAAGATGTGGTACATATATACAACGGAATACTACTCAGCTGCAAAACAGAACAAAATCATTCCATTTGCAATAACATGGATGGACCTTGAGAGAATTATGTTAAGTGAAATAAGCCAGCAAGAGAAAGATAATCTGTGTATGACTCCACTCATATGAGGAATTTAAAACTATGGACCAAGAACAGTTTAGTGGATACCAGGGGAAAGGTGGGGTGGGGGGTGGGCACAAAGGGTGAAGTGGTGCACCTACAACATGACTGACAAACATTAATGTACAATTGAAATTTCACAAGATTGTAACCTATCAATAACTCAATAAAAAAAAAAGGAAGGACATTCTGACATATGCCACAACGTGGATAAACATTGAGAACATTATGCTAAATGAAACAAGCCAATCACTAAAAAGACAAATACTGTATGATTCCACGTATGAGGTCCCTAGAGTAGTCAGATTCATAGAGACAGACAGTAGAATGGAGGGTGCCAGGGGCTGGGGGAGGGACAGGGGCATCATTGTATAATGGGTACAGAGTTTGTTTTGCAAGATGAAAAGAGCTCTGGAGATGGATGGGGTGACAGTTGCACAATATGAATGTACTTTAAACCATTGAACTGTACACTTAAAAATGGTTAAGATGACGGGGCCAGCCCCGTGGCCGAGCGGTTAAAGTTCCATGCAATCTGCTCCAGCAGCCCAAGTTCGTGGGTTCGGATCCTGGGTGCAGATCTACTCCATTCATCAGCCATGCTGTGGAGGCATCCCACATACAATGTGGAGGAGGACTGCCACAGATGTTAGCTCAAGGCTAATCTTCCTCAACCAAAAAAAAAAAAAGAGGAGGATTGGCAACGGATGTTAGCTCAGGGCAAATCACACTAACACACACACACACACACACACACACAATGGTTAAGATGGTGAACTTTATGTTATGTATATTTTGTCCAATTTTTAAAAATGGGGAAAAATTAAAGAACTCTCTTTTGGAGATAGATCCTAAAGTATTTAAGAATAAAATATCATGTCTGGAATTAGCTTCAAAATAATTTGGCAGCGAATGAGGACATAAACAAAACCAGCCATGTGTTGGTAAGCAACTGTTCTTGTTCTCCTCAACCTAGCCAGATGTCTCAGGTTTTAGCAGAATAGCACTGGATGCTCTCTAGACAGAGCCATACACTTAAGTGGACTTAGGTTTTCCAAAATGTCACTTTATTCTTAGTTTGGGGATCAAAGCTGGGTTATATGGCAACAGTCTGATTTCACCTCAAAATATCACCAAGAATTTGTACCCAATCTCTTGAGCACAGCAGGCTCTTAAGTATTAGTGACAGAGTCCAGTTTCTCATATAAGAGCATATACACATATTCATGGCACTCAAAAAGGTAAAAGTACCTCAGAAACATAAGACAGTGTTTTAACATCTGGGAACATGGATCCAAAAGTAAGTCAGAGACTATCAGAACCAAAAGAAATGAAGACAACGTTTCTCAACGATGGGTGGGGTCTTGCAACCTTTGGAAACAGGCAGGGCAATTTTATATGTACAACGACTAGGGAACATTTATGGGCTGGGGTCAGGAATCTCTTCATCCTGGATTTGGGACAATCCCACAAAAAGAACTTTTAAATCTAAAAAACCAATTAACACTGAGTTTTACTCCACATGCAGAAACAGTCCCAGAGAAGTGATGTGCCCAAAGCCAGGTTTTTTTCATTAGTTAGTAGAAATAACTAAGGACTCCTGATTTCCTAGAATAATTATTCTGATAGGTAACCTAGGTATACAATTACAACAGCCCATATAAGAGTTAATCAAAAGTAGACGAAACACTATCTAATGATCCTTTTTACTCTCAAATCCAAATTCAAATCTGACACAGGAGAACACGTAAAAAGAAACTACTCAAGAGTGACATCAGCAACATGGCAGCATGAGCTCACCCGGGACTCTCTCCCCTCCAAAGTACAATCAAAAAGAGCAACTGCTTTCCAACCAAAAAAGCAATCCTAATAACAGAAATCGTCAGAGACCCACAGCAGCCAAACGACAGAAGGCGGAGAGGCTGCAGCTGGCCTCGGAGGAGCTGGAACAGGGTAGGAGAGAACTTCGCTCCTGCCCCTGGAGACTGGGATCGCTGCCTCGGTGCGGGAAGGAGTGGAGGAGGAGCCGCCCGTTGGGGGTCATCCAGGACGCCCACCGCCTGTGCAGCGAAACCCTCTAACAGGGGAAAGCTTTCCCGTGGGGGAGCCCCAGCAAGCCAGGGCCCGGGAGACCAGAAAGTGAGAGCTGATATAATACGGGTTGGCGTGAGTGAAAGTGCCCCTCCTCCCCCAACCCACCCTGTGCTCCGCCATCTTGGCTGAAGGCGGAGGGCTCAGAAAACAAGGCTCTCAGCCCCCATCTAGTGGCGACAGGCTGTAATTGCAGCCGAATAATAGCATCATGCGCAAAAACCACTCTTCTACCATCCAGCAATTTATAAAAGCTTCAGTCCAAAAGGAAAACAATAAAAATACAGAAGAAGGTCCTGAGGGCTTAGAAATGGGTAAACTAAGTGAAGAGGAGTTCAAAATAGCTATCCTCAAAATATTCAATGAGATAAAGGAAAATATAGAGAAACAAGTCAACAAGTTCTGGAGTTACCTCACAAAAGAGATTGAAATTATAAAGAAGAATCAACTAGAAATACTAGAGATGAAAAATACAATGGATCAGATAAAACAGAATATGGATTCCCGGAATGCCCGTGTAGACACCATAGAGGAGCAAACAGACAGGCTGAATGGCTCCAGACAGAGGAAGAGAGAGAACTAAGAATTTAAAAAACTGAAGAAAATCTCAGAGAAATAGCTGACTCAATGAGAAAATGCAACTTAGGAATCATCGGAATTCCTGAGGGCTTGGAAAAGGAAAATGGAGTAGAAAGTGTGCTCAACGAAATAACAGACGAGAACTTCCCAAATCTAGGGATTGAGAGAGAAATGTGTGTGGAGGAAGCTTTCAGATGTCCTAGATTTGTCAATGTAAAAAGACTTACTGCAAGGCACATAGTAGTAAAAATGGCAAAAATGAAGCACAAAGAAAGAATACTCAGGGCAGCAAGGCAAAAGGAAATAACCTACAAAGGAACCCCCATCAGACTTTCAGCGGATTTCTCTACAGAAACCTTACAAGATAGGAGAGATTGGAATGACACATTCAAAACTTTAAAGGATAAAAATCTTCAGCCAAGAATACTCTATCCAGCAAAAATATCCTTCAGCTATGAGGGAGAAACTAAATCTTTTCCAGACAAACAAAAGCTGAGGGACTTCGTAGTCACACGACCTCCACTACAAGATATCCTCAAGAAGGTTCTCATACCTGAAAAAAGAAAAAAAGGTAGTAAGGGGTCACAAAACACAGAGTAGGGAGACAAATAGATAGAATCCGAATAGGATAGCAAATATTCAACTATAGCGTTAGGATAAAGTGAAGGAAATCACAAAAGCAGAGACAATCTTATCACTCTAACCACAAACTCACAACACAAGTTGGAATAAGAGATGAAAATAATAATTTAGGAGTGGAGGAGGAAAGGGGCTGAAACAGTCCAGGCTAAGGAAGTAAGAGACCACCAGAAAATGGACTATGTTATATACGAGATTCTGAATATAAACTTCAGGGTAGCCGCTAAACTAAAAAACAAACAGAGACACAAAACACAAATAAGAAAAAATCTAACAGACCCAGCATAAGAAATTGCAGAAGTCAATGGGTAGGCTAAAAGACGCAGGACGAGAAACAAAGGAAACACAGGAAAACCAGAAATCGAGCAACAGAATGACAGCATTAAGCCCTCATGCATCAATAATCACGCTCAATGTAAACGGATTGAACTCTCCAATAAAAAGACACAGAGTGGCAAAATGGATTAAAGAACAAGATCCAACAATTTGTTGCCTCCAGGAAACACACCTCACCTCCAAGGACAAACAGAGGCTCAGAGTGAAGGGGTGCAAGACAATACTCCAAGCTAATAGCAAACAAAAGAAAGCAGGTGTCGCAATATTTATATCAGACAAAACAGACTTCAAGATAAGGCAGGTAAAGAGAGACACAGAGGGACAATATATAATGATCAAAGGGACACTTCATCAAGAAGAAATAACGCTTAGAAATATCTATGCACCCAGCACAGGAGCACCAAAGTTCATAAAGCAACTATTAACAAACCTAACAGAAGATAGCAAAAATAACACAATAATAGTAGGGGACCTCAACACTCCACTCACATCAATGGACAGATCATCCAGACAGAAAATCAACAAGAAAACTGGAGCTAAATGAAAAGCTAAAACAGCTGGACTTCATAGACATATATAGAACACTTCATGCAAAAACAGCAGAATACAATTTCTTCTCAAGTACACATAGAACATTCTCTAGGATAGACCATATGCTGGGAAACAAGGCAAGCCTCTACAAATTTAAAAAAAATTGAAATAATAACAAGCATCTTCTCTGATCATAATGCTGTAAAGATAGAAATTAATTACAAGAAAAAAGCTGAGAAAGGCACAAGGATGTGGAGACTAAACAATACGTTATTGAACAAGCAATGGATCATTGAAGAAATTAAGGAAGAAATCAAAAAATACCTGGAGGCAAATTAAAATAACATGCCATACCAACTCATATGGGATGCAGCAAAAGCTGTATTAGGAAAATTCATCACAATTCAGGCACATCTTAACAAACAAGAAAAACCCCAAATCAGAAATCTTAAACTTGACCTAACTGAATTAAAGAAAGAAGAACAAACAAAGCCCAAAGTCAGCAGAAGGAGAAAAATAATAAAAATCAGAGCAGAAATAAATGCTATTGAAACAAAAAAGGCAGTAGAAAGGATCAATGAAACACAGACCTGGTTCTTTGAGAAGATAAATAAAATTGACAAACCCCTTGCCAGACTTACAAAGAAAAATAGAGAGAAAGCTCAAATAAACAAAATCAGAAATGAGCGAGGAGAAACAACAACAGACTCCGCAGAAATACAACAGATTATGAGAGAATACTACGAAAAACTATATGCCAGCAAAATGGATAACCTAGAGGAAATGGATAAATTCTTGGACTCCTACAATCTCCCAAAGCTCACTCAAGAAGAAGCAGACAATTTGAATAGACCAATCACAAGGAAAGAGATTGAAACAGCCATCAAAAACATCCCAAAGAATAAAACCCCAGGACCAGACGGCTTTCCTGGGGAATTCTACCAAACTTTCAGAGAGGATTTAATACCTATCATTTTCAAGCTATTCCAAAAAATTAGGGAGGATGGAAGACTTCCTAACACATTCTGCAAGGCCAACATCACGCTGACACAAAAACCTGATAAGGACAGCATGAAAAAGGAGAACTACAGGCCAATATCACTGATGAACATAGATGCAAAAATTCTCAACAAAATTTTGGCAACCAGAATTCAGCAATTCATGAAAAGGATCATACATCATGATCAAGTGGGATTCATACCAGGGACACAGGGATGGTTCAACATCGGCAAATCAATCAACGTGATACACCACATCAACAAACTGAGGAATAAAAACCACATGATCATCTCAATAGATGCAGAGAAAGCATTTGACAAGATCCAACAGCCTTTTATGATAAAAACTCTGAACAAAATGGGGATAGAAGGGAACTACCTCAAGATAATAAAGGCCATATATGACAAACCCATAGCCAACATCATACTCAATGGGCAAAAACTGAATGCCATCCCCCTGAGAACAGGAACGAGACAAGGATGCCCTCTATTACCACTCTTATTTAACATAGTTCTGGAGGTCCTGGCCAGAGCAATCAGGCAAGAAAAAGGAATCCAAATAGCGGGGGAAGAAGTGAAATTCTTGCTGTTTGCAGATGACATGATCTTATATATAGAAAACCCCAAAGAATCCATTGGAAAACTTTTAGAAATAATCAACAACTACAGCAAAGTTGCAGGTTATAAAATCAATTTACATAAATCAGTAGCATTTCTATACTCTAATAACAAACTAACAGAAAAAGAACTCAAGAACACAATACCATTCACAATCGCAACAAAAAGCATAAAATACCTCGGGGTGAATTTAACTAAGGAAGTGAAAGACCTATACAACGAAAATTACAAGGCTTTTCTGAAAGAAATGGGTGACGACATAAAGAGATGGAAAGACATTCCATGCACATGAATTGGAAGAATAAACATAGTTAAAATGTTCATCATACTTAAAGCAATCTACAGATTCAACGCAATCCCAATCAGAATCCCAATGACATTCTTTACAGAAATTGAACAAAGAATCCTAAAATTCATATGGGGCAACAAAAGACCCTGAATTGCTAAAGCAATCCTGAGAAAAAAGAACACAGCTGGAGGCATCACAATCCCTGACTTCAAAACATACTACAAAGCTACAGTAATCAAAACAGCATGGTACTGGTACAAAAACAGGTGCACAGATCAATGGAACAGGAATTGAAAGCCCAGAAATAAAACCACCCATCTATGGACAGCTAATCTTCGACAAAGGAGCTGAGGGCACACAATGGAGAAAAGAAAGTCTCTTCAACAAATGGTGCTGGGAAAACTGGAAAGCCACATGTGAAAGAAGGAAAATTGACCATTCTTTTTCACCATTCACCAAAATAAACTCAAAATGGATCAAAGACCTAAAGCTGAGACCTGAAACCATAAGGCTTCTAGAAGAAAATGTAGGCAGTACACTCTTTGACATCAGTATTAAAAGGATCTTTTTGGACACCATGTCTTCTCAGACAAGGGAAACAATAGAAAGAATAAACAAATGGGACTTCATCAGACTAAAGAGCTTCTTCAAGGCAAGGAAAAACAGGATTGAAACAAAAAACAACCCACTAACTGGGAAACAATATTTGCAAGTAATACATCCGACAAAGGCTTAATATCCATAATATATAAAGAACTCACACAACTCAACAACAAAAAATTAAACAACCCGATTAAAAAATGGGCAGGAGACACGAACAGACATTTCTCCGAAGAAGATATATGGATGGCCAATAGGCACATGAAAAGATGTTCATCATCGCTGATCATCAGGGAAATGCAAATCAAAACTACACTAAGATATCACCTTACACCCATCAGAATGACAAAAATATCTAAAACTAATAGCAACAAATGTTGGAGAGGTTGTGGAGAAAAATGAACCCTCATACACTGCTGGTGGGAATGCAAACTGGTGCAGCCACTATGGAAAACAGTATGGAGATTCCTCAAAAAATTAAAAATAGAACTACCACATGATCCAGCTATTCCACTACTGGGTATCTATCCAGAGAGCTTGAAGTCAGCAATTCCAAAAGTCCCATGCACCCCAATGTTCATTGCAGCATTATTTACAATAGCCAAGATGTAAAAGCAACCTAAGTGCCCATCAACAGATGACTGGATAAAGAAGATGTGGTATATATATATACAATGGAATAGTCCTCAGCCGTAAAAAAGAACAAAATCGTCCCATTTGCAACAACATGGATGGACCTTGAGGGAATTATGTTAAGTGAAATAAGCCAGATAGAGAAGGACAATCTCTGTATGACTCCACTCATATGAGGAATTTAAACCTGTGGACAAAGAGAACAGATTAGTGTTTTCCAGGGGAAAGGGGGGGTGGGGGTGGGCACAAAGGGTGAAGGTTTGCACCTACAACATGACTGACAGACAATAATGTACAACTGAAATTTCACAAGACTGTAACCTATCATTAACTCAAAAAAAGTTAAAAAACAAAAGAAGAAACTACTCATCTGACAGTCCTGTGGTTGCTGTATGTAAGGGGCTCAGGGATGGTAGTCTTGACTGGGAGGGTGGCAGCGGAGTTTATACAGACTGTTGGTGCAAACACCAACTGCCCGTATCAAAGAGCCAGAACGCTCCAGTTGCACTGAACATCCCTGTGCTTTGATGCCTCTGTGCCTTTGAAGATGCTAGTCCTTTTTCCTTCTGTATCTGTCTCCTTCCCAGGCTCATTCACTGCCTTATCCCAGTGGCTGGAACATGGATGTTAAATAATTAACTAGTAAAGAAGTTACCTGTTTTAGGCAGTCAGATTTAGTTTATCCGCAATTTAACAAAATGTATCTTATATTTTAAAATTACGAGCAAGCTTTTCCTAGCTTAAAGAGGGAGCTTGGTAAATCAGGGCCTATGAAGAATGATGATATTAAGGTATTTTCCAGAAGTTACTAGGACTAGGTTAGTTAATGGGTAGTTTAAAAACTACATTTGTATAGTGCTTTACAGAACCTCTCTCAAATTACAGTACTGCAGGTTTTCTGTATTTTAAAACCAATGCATAAAACCCTATATTTATCCCTGTTAAATGTCAACTAGTTGGATTCCGGCCTGTCAAGATCTGTTTAGATTCTAATTTTGTCACTGAACTTTACTATCCCAGCTCTGTGGCATCCTTCTTCAGCCAGCTAAGAGCGATGATAATCTCTCCCCAGCATGGAGGCCGCCAGCAGACCTCAAGCAAGAGAATCAGAAGAAAACGTAGAACAGACTGAAGCAGCAGATTTGGTGAAGCAACAAAGGAAAGAAAAATCAAAGAGAGCAGGGGAAAGCAAAGAAATACTAACAGGATGGGGTGACACGGCTCCAATAACTACTGCCCCGGAAGGATACTGACAAGCAATACTGCCAAATATATGCTGTTATCTGTATATAATCTTAAAAGAAAGATCTTCAGACTGTATTAAGTTACAAAAGCAAAGGGCAGGAGAATATTTACAGTAGGATTCTTTTAACCATTTTTTGAAAGATATAATGGTTTCGTTAATAGTGGTTTCTTCTGGAGAGAGAGACCCAGAGGTTGAACAGAAAGGCTTTAATCTTCAATTATACTTGCTATCTGGGGCTATGCTCCCCATGTATATGTATTGCTTTAAAAAGATTGCTCCAGAAAGAATTTTGCCCCAGCTACAGAATGCTCAAGAACCTGGTGGAGAGGAACCCTGACTAAGATCCTCCTAGGACTTGATAACTCTTTCAACCCAATAAATTCAAGAAGTACTGGGAATCTCGTGCAGCTTAGGGATTTTGAATATTTAAATGTGTTGTATGGTGATGAATTGTTCTTCCAAAGAGGTCCTATTCAAGTTCATTTAATGTATGTGGTTGCTCACCATGCTACTGTTGTGGGTACTCTCACAAAGGCTCACCCCCCAGACTCCCCAGGTGAGCAAGTGGTTCCTTTCCTTACCTTGTAAATAAGAAAGTGAGAAGGTGGATCTACTTCCAAGACAAAGATCATCAGTCTGCCAAGAGGGAAAATTTGACAGCTTACACAAGAACTTAAAAAAGGTTTTACATAGATGTACAATTTTAGAACACAATGAGCCTACCACTGTGTGTCTTAGTATATCAAAAACCATTCCACAAAATAAGGTTGCAAAATAAACCAAACATGTGCTGGGCTGTGGATAGTGTTCCCTTTCAGAGTGACACCCTGGCAGCCTCTCCAGGAGACACAGGGGCTCATGAACTGTTTTCAGTCCAAGCTCAATCTACTCCTTAGAGTTGTGCCTTCCCTCCTCACGTGTAAAAGGCTTCCAACATTGACCTCTTTAATTACGAATAATGACTGGTTCAACCTAGCTGCAAGCGAGACTCACTTGGGAAGAAATGCAAAAGTCCCACCCCCACCTCTCAGAGCTTCCGATTGAACGTTTGAGGTGAGCGCCTGGAGAGGTGGTCTTAAACTCCCAGTCCAGACTGAGAAACACTGATTAAGACCAGTGACCACCTTGCTGCTATAATTTACATAGCTCGTAGTTTGCAGACTCTGTGTCGGTTAAGGACATCACCTCAGAGATATGCTACATAACCACAATCTTGAGGGAACACGTTTATATGTTCTCTGTGTATGGAGCTGTACTACATTTCAAAACTCTGACAAACTAGCTGCTGCTTTTTGATACAGCTGGGAGAAAATTACCTAGGGCTCATAACAGAATTTCTGTGCCAGTGAATGCTTCAGCCATTCCTCTTCTGAATCAAGGTGTCATCAATTCTTAGCCCTTTAGCTTTTTTCCATTCTCAGGTATCACGAACAACCACCACCTTCAAACTCAGATATCTGAATCTGAAAATAGTTCAAATAGTACGTGTAATACAAGAAAAATATTTCTGCAGAACCAGTTCTCCTCTCAAAACCAGGGTGACAAGATAAATAAAACTAAATAAAGCACTACAATCTTAAGCTGAAGTGGAAGGGATGCTTTATTACAATGCACTATACATAAAAGCACAGCTTGTGTTCTAGGTGCACTCCTGAAAAGTTGATTTCTTTTTTCCCCACTGACCACTATAAAACTGCTGTTTTTCCTCTGGGGGAAATCTGGTCCGAGAATTTTCATATGAAACAAACCAGAGTTAAAAAACAAAAAATTAATATTCCTACCATTAGATTCACAATTGTAAAGTGTCTAGGATTATTTTTCTATGCATGGCACAGAAACCAAGATCTACAGGAAAAACTAAGTTTAAAGGAATAGAACTGATATTTTATCATTCACTGGTCTATATTCTCTCCTTCCTAATGGTGTACAACTGGAGAAGTGATTTCCACTTTCTTTTCTTAAGGAACTTTTGGTTTGGGGGAGTGAACAGGTGGACAGAGGTGAGGCAGAAACAAAGCAAAGTCAGTGAGACAAGCCAGAGCACTCTTAATAAAGCAGACTTACGGTAACCGGTCACAGGTGAGCAGTCTGGTGGGCCTGGAAAAGCCTACAAACCTTGTCATTAGACAATCTACATTATAACTAATCAGTCACTGATCACACAAACATTTTATTATGAAAGTGGTTTCATTCCTTTAAAGATCTGAGGGCCTATTATGTATCAGGCAGTGGGAATACAATTGCAAATAAGAGTAGATCCTGAACTCGAGCTTGTGGTCCAGGAGGGAAAATGAATAAGATCATGGGATGGGGGCCATCATTAAGGGAAGCATCAAAGGCCATGAGGGTACAGAGGAAGGGCTCCTAACTCTGATAAGTCAGGGACAGCTTTCAGAGAGAGTGTCACTTAAGCAGATACCAGAAGACTAAGCAGTGCTTGGTCGGTGAAGGGAAGAATGTGTTCTGGAAAGGGGCAACAGCATGTGCAAAAGCCCAGGGGAAAGAGTGTCAGGCTCCAGAGAAGGTCCTGGAGAGCAAGAAGGGGAGTGCAAGATTGCTGAGCAGATGCTTGATCAGGCAGGACTTTACAGGGCACTTAGGAGTCGGGCATTTTCATTCTGGAGGCAACAAGAAACCATTCACTCACAGCCTTTAAGCAGATGTTTATCCTCTGAGAAGACCTCTTTGCCTGTGTGCTAGAGAATGGATCACAGGAAGGCAAGACTGGAAGCAGACAACCAAAGACAAAGTAAGTGCAGTCATCTAAGTGAGGAATGTTGGCATAGTCCAGGGCAGTGCTCATCATCAGAAGAATGGCAGAATAATGCCAAAAATAAATAGAAGGAAGACCCAACAAGATAAGGAGGACTCTGGAATGTCTCCTAGGTTCCTGGCTGGAAACTGAAGAAGATACACATTTGGGGAGAAAGAGGAACCCTATTTCTGAATACAATTTGTCTGAGGAACCCACGGATCATCCAACAGCCTTCTCCAACACACATCTGTCTTAATGGCGATAACCGCTGACAGGAACGCAGCGCGTGATTATGTACCAGACACTGTGAGACACTTTACATTTATCACATTTATTAACTCAAAACCTTATAATAACTCTATGAGGTAAGAACTATATTTATCTCTATTTTATAGATGTAGAGATAGAGGCACAAAAAGGTTATAAAAGTTGCCCAAATTTGCATGCAGTAAGTGCCTGAGTCCAGATTCAAACCCTTCCATTTGGCCTCCATCTGTGCTCTTGCCTCTCCTACACACATCTCTGAGGCTCAGCAAGAATATGCGGCCTGCCTGGGAACACTGAGCATGTGCAGATGTACACTGAATGAAAAGACAAAGGGGTTCACGACAGACCCCAGGCTCACGCATAAGAGGAGCCCACAAAGGAAACAGGTGCAGGCAGAGAGGAAGCCCGGGAGACTGTGGCATAATGAAAGCAGAAGGGCAGTAAAGCGCAGCATCAAATGCAGCTGGAAAGTCAAGGGAGATGTTGGTGATGCTGAGGGTTTGAGTTTATTTTTTATAGTGGGGTTGGCAAACTACAGCCTGTTTTTGTATGGCCCAACTAAAAATGGGTTTTACATTTTTTAGCAGGTTAAAAAAAGAGAATATGCAACAAGAGACAAGATGTGGCCCTCAAAGCCTAACATACATCCTATCTGGTCCTTAACAAAAGAGTCTGCACGATGACTTGTGACCTTGTCAAGAAGAGATGGAGGGGAACAGTGGGGACAAAAGCCAGATAAGATTATTGAGGAACATAAGGGAAGTGATGAAAGGATAAGGCAATTCTTTCACGACATGTGGCTGTGAGCTAAGAGGTTCAAGGGTCAGGAGAGAGGAAGAGTTTCTTTGTAAATATGGAAGATATGAGCATGGTTGACACAAATAGGAAGAAACCACCAAGAGGGAATGGATAAAAAGATGGGAAAAAGAAGATGCTACTGAGCAAGGCCCAGTTAAAGGGAGGAAGGATGCAAGATGGACACAGAAAAGAGAAAGAGCCTCACTTTTGAGGTAAAAGGAAGTCAGGCAACCGCAGACAAGTTTGTAAGGCTGCAGGCATGACGCTGAAGAACATGCCAGTTTCCAGAGTCTGTTTCTCCAATCATCAGCTGGCAGCCTGGGGGAGTAGCAGGATCAGGGATTTAAGGAACAGATGGAAGTTTCGAAATATCTGCAGTGAAGGGAGAGTGTGCACAAGAGAGAAACAAGGAGTACAGAGTAGCCTCAACACCCAGTTAATGCTACAGAACACAAACCACAGAGTTCCATCCACAAGGCCTGTGTGTGACAAGCCACAAGTGTTTTCCAGATACAATATATCCCTTCAAGACATTATGAACTTCAACGGGAATTTAAAATGCCTTACTACTTCCCAGGTTTTTAAAGAGAACATATTTAGATAGCAGGTAACGCACAGCCTTTGCAGTCAAATACCTGGGTTAGAACCCAAGCTCTGTCACATACTAGCTGTGTAATTTCACCTGGATTATTCAACCTCTCTGCGCCCCAGTTATCATGAGGATTAAATTAATTGAGATTTACAACATAAATAGTATAGTGATTGGCAAGAGAAATGGCTGAATAAATAACTATATTATGATATAATTATCAGCAGTAGTAGTGTTCTGCCTTTTCCCATTACTGGCAACCAGCCCAGTTTAGTGGCGGAATGGAGCCCAGGCAGGAGATGGGTGTTCAGGAGACTTCCACCCCACACAACCCCAGCTGTGTCACCAACCAAGTGGCCGTGGCAGGACGCTCTCGGTATCCAGTTTCCAATCTGCAGAATGGGAGGATTTGAAGGGTCACTCTCTGACTCCCAGGGCCTTTTCTCATCTGGATACAGTTAAATGAGCTCTGTGTTGCGGCAACATGACCTTTCAATGCACCGCATTCCTTGCTATACAGCTGTGTAGTCAAATACCCGAGTCTGCAGACCGCTTACTCGCTGAACGACTGAAGACGCGTCACTTGTGTGACATCTTTGTGCCTCGGTCCCATCATGTGTTATGTGGGAAAGTCATGCGTGTCTTATAGGACTGTGATGACCTAACACAAAGCACTTAGGACTGAGTCGGCGGCTTCTGTCCCTCCAGCCCCATCTCCTCTCCCGTGAATGAGAGTCCTACCGGCCTTCTCGGGCGCGGCCCGTGCCGATGCGAGGCAAGCCCTGCGCACGGCGCCTGTACTGAACTCCTCTTCACACACAGGAGGCCAATCTCTACTGCCCCGAGGCAAACAAACCGGAACCTCCCTAAAAAGCTAAACTTTGGGGTGTCACTGTATTGAAAGGCTCTTTTAAAGCACGCCGCGATGCGTTTGCCTCTTGGGTCGCACAACTCGAAGCTCCTTCCCCGAGGCTAGCACCGAGCGGCGGCCGCAAGGCAGGTGCTAGGGCGGCGACTCCGAGGGGGCTTCTGGCCGGCCGGCTCTCCGAGGGCTCCAGGGCACGCCGGCAGCCGTCGGTCCCGGACCCTCGACGCAGCCCCGCGGCGGTGCGGGCCGCCGAGAAGGGCTCTCCGGCTATGACCTCCCGGCGCCGACTGTCGGGGCCGGATAACGGGTTTCGGCGACAGCACAGCTGGTGGGGCCGCACGTGCGGCCCCGCGCCTCCCGCTGCACCAGCCGGCGCTCCGACGCCACCCTCCTGCCCCTGCCCTGCCCACTGGGGTCGGGGTCGTGGGCCGCTGGCCGCCCCAGCCGGGTTCCCCGGGAAGTGGGGAAGCGGCGGACAGGACGGAGCGCGCGGGTCGCCTAAGGGCCTGCCTGCCTGGGCCTCGGCGCCCGGGCCTCACCTGGAAGTGCTGCTGGAAGCCGATGGGGAGGATCCGCGCCACAGCCGGCGCGGGCCAAGGCAAAGACAGATGCGGCGGGTCCCTGAGGCGGCGGGTGCCTGAGGCAGGCACGCAGGCGGGGCGCCGGCGGCGGCCGCGCAGGCGCACTGCTGACGGCCGCGTCCCGCACGCGCTCCCCTCCGCGAAGATCCTGCGCGGGATCCCTCCGCCCGCCGCCTGAGGGTCCGCGAAAAGTAGTCCGCGCGTAGCCGCACTCCCGGCCCCCTCCAGCCCCTGCCGGGGGGTGCGCACGTGCGCGGCGCCGCCGGAGCAGGTGTGCGCGGGAAGGTGGAGCCGGGCGCTGGCTGCAGGGGCCACGCTCGGGCAGGTGGCGCGGCGCGCTGACGAGGCGTGGGCCGCCCTCAGCCGGTGCCCGGGGGGCGCTTTTCGGGGGAAGTCAACCGAGTTCCTGGACTGCCGTTGCCGGGAGCCTTTCGTGAGTACGGGGTGGGCGGCAGGCGAAGTCCTTCCTCGGCCTCTGGACGGCTGAGTTCAGGGACGCGTTTTAAGTCAGGCGCCCGCGAGCGTCCTTTGTGAAGAGCACGGCTGGCAGCAGGTGGCCAACCGCAGGCCAGTGAGGGTCCCCAGGATTGCCTCTGCTCCCACGATAGTACTCGCTGGTCCGGACTAGAGTCCACAGCGGGCTTGCGCAGCGGTCGGCCGTTTCCCGAGGCACCGTTTGAAGAGGCGTTTTGCACGCAGGTGGCTCAGCGGCATCAACGATGGTGGTGAGGGAGCGAGGCCTCCGGCTCGGCGTCCCGCTCCCACGGCGGGATCCGCGTCCTCCCCTCTGCTTCACCTTGCCCGCTGGTGATGTTCAGAAGTGGTGGCCCGCTGGGACTAACAGAGTGGTGTGCAGTTGTTTGCACACCAGCTTCACAACTTAGGAGCCAATGACGTGGTAAAGAAGAGAACAGGCTGTTCACTACCAACTTCACTCTCTTTCCCACTGTTAGCCGAGGCCTCTGCAGACTGCCCTTTCAGCCTCGGTGGCCTCATCACCTAACAGGAGAGCCGAGTTTTGCTTTAATACTACGTTTCCCAAGTGTCTCTGTTTTGACAATAATGTCTATGACCCCAAGTACCCTTTACCCCAAATATCATAAAAATTCTTTAGTATTAAGGGTATCATTCCCTAAATCACCATCCTCCCCCCACCCCAGGGCTTTTTTGAGTCAAAACTAAACATTTACACCTTAGGAGAAATTATTTTAAGAGAATTGTGGTTAAGCAGAATGATAGGCTTGTTAATAAGTCAGGACCTCGTCTGGTGTCTACACCTGTAAAGGAACTAAACATTCTGACTTGAAAAGGATTCTAATATTCTCACCGCTGTGGGTAATGGCCCAAGTAATCCTGAAAAAAACTTTCAACCCTTTGTGCTGATTTCTTATCTTCACAATAGAAATGATGAGATCCCCCAACTCAATAAGACCAAGAACCGAATAGAAAAGTGGGCAAAAACAAATGAACAAATAATGCATAAAAAAGAAATACAACTGGATAAAGAAGATATGGTATATATATACAATGGAATACTACTCAGCCATAAAAAAGGACAAAATCATCCCATTCGCAACAACATGGATGGACCTTGAGGGAATTATGTTAAGTGAAATAAGCCAGACAGAGAAAGATGAACTCTGTATGACTCCACTCATAGGTGGAAGTTAACATATAGACAAAGAACTGATTGGTGGTTACCAGGGGAAACGGGGGTGGGGGGAGGGCACAAAGGGTGAAGTGGTGCACCTACAACATGACTAACAATAATGTACAACTGAAATTTCACAAGGTTGTTAATCTTAAGAAAAATATGAGCACATGACACATGAGGAAGATAATCACAGTGAAAGACTATGAGGAATGTAAACCACCAAAAAAAGAGAATCAAAACTAAAAAAAAAAAAAAAGAAATACAACTGATTCTTAAACATGAAAAAAATGCCCAGCTTCACTCATCAGCAAAAGGCAAATTAAAACTACACTAATTATATCTCTCTATGTATTTATGTATTTATATACACGCTACACATATATACTTTTTTTAACCTATCAAATCAGTAGAGGTCAAAAACTTTGATAAATCTGTGTTGGCAAGGGTATCAGGAGAACAACTTGGTAATAACTATGCATATGCACTTTAATATTCCACCCAGATATCTGTTCTATGGTTATTCTTGCATACCTTCATCCTACAAATAAAATTCCAAGGAAAGTGAACAGCTCGTGGTGAACAAAACAAAACAAACAAAAAACCCACTCAGGGAAACAAGGTGCCACCAGAAAAACCAGGAGGACCAAGAAGCAGATACAGACTCAGAGAGAGTGAGAAAATGAAGTCATCACAAAGAGGCTTTGTTACTTTATAAAATGTGTTTGAAAAGTTAAATGACAAACTTAAAAACACATATGGGGGATAAAAGTACATTCAGAAAACCTGAAACTATAAAGAATGACCAAACAGATTAAAAAAAAAAAACAAGTAGAAATTCTAGAAGTGCAAAACGTAATAGAGTACAGTTAAGCCTTGGCATAACATTCTGGGTCCAAAGTTTCTAATCATCTTGTGAGGTAAACAAAATGAGACTAGAGGAAGGACAAGGATGGGAACTATGTCAGTCAGAATCCAGTCAGAAGACAAAAACCACACCAGCTATTTGAACAGAAGGAACTGAACATAAACCATAGCTAACATGAAATAAGAACCCCAAGTTATCATGAAAGTACAAGCACAAGAAGAAGCTACCGCCTCTAGAACTCAGGGTGAATAGGAAGAAATTGGAAATATTCCAATTTAGAGGGAGGGTTCTGCAGAGCTGGAACTCAGACCTCTGGGGAGAGGGGTTGGTCAGCTGGGGCTAGGGTCTCTAAGCCTACAAGAGGGGTCTTGTGGGGCTGGGACACAGACCTCTGAGAAGGGTCCCAAAGGAACTTGAATGTACATTGCCGACGAGGAGCTGTGGAGCTGGGACCAGGACCTCTGAGGAGGAGGTGCATTGAAGCTGGTTCTGCAAGTCGTAGAAAAACCTCAGACCAGATTCAGCCTCTTCTGTGGGAAGAATCTGCTCTGCTCTGTTGAAGAAGAGTAGCTGGGGTGATGCTCACAGGAGCAGACCCTGTAATGGCTCTCCAGCATCTGTATGGGGAGAGTCTAACAGGGCATATCTGCCAGCACAGAAATACGGTTTTCAGAGTCTTAGCCCCAGCATCACAAAGTCGTTTCTGGAAGGGAGAAGGGAAGATAGAGCTGAAAGACAAAACTCAATAACTGGCACAGGAAACAACATGTTATATCTAAAGTCAAATTCTCATGGGCTTTCTGATAAGTGAAATTAAACAGTCCACAGAGAACTGCTGTTTCCAGAAAGCATCATAGAATTAACAAGGCAGCGGAATAATTATGGGGCCAATATCCGAGAGAGAGAGGAGAGGAAAGAGGTTAGCCTGGTGTTTGGGCTGCTTTTTCCTGAGGGACCCCTGCCAATTCCAGAGGAGTGGCTGAGAAGCTGGGACCCTAAACAGCACTTTTAAGACCCTCTAGCCTGAGGAGGACAAAGTTTGGAGTCTGGGAACCACCAAGGAGATACCTTAATGTATTTTTTGAGGACCACAAATTGTTTGGGACCCCATTTGAATCATGTCTGTCCTTGCCAGCAGCAAACATAAATACTCCTGGGAGAGAGATAACCTTACAATAGACCTCAAATTACTTCTACAGTTGTTCATACGCAGTGATCAGCACTCAATCAGGAATAAACAGGCATCCGAGGAGGTAAGACAAATGATTGTAAACTGAGAGAAATAACAGACAGACAGACCTATCGGAGATCTGGATAATGGAGTTTTCCCAAAGACTTTTAAAGGACTATGCTTAATATGGTTTAGAGGATGAAAGACAAGATTGAGAATTTTACCACTAACCTGCAAACTATAAAAAAAGAACCAAATGGAAATCCTAGAACTGAAAAATATCGTTGAAATTTAGAATTCAATGGATAGTGTTTTATAGTAGGTTATACGCTGGCAAAAAGAGGAAACTAATGAAGCTGGAGTCAGGTGAGAAGAATATATCCAAATTAAAGCAGAGAGATAAAAGGACAGAAAATACAGAATATAGATAAATATAGAGGATACAGTAAGAAGGTCTAATATACATGGAACTGGAGTCCTAGAGGTGGAGACAGTGAGGCAGAAGCAGTGTCTGAAGAGATAATGGCTTGGAGTTTTTTGAAAACTAATGAAATAGATCAAGCCTGAGGCTCCAGAAGCGTTACAACTTCTATCTGAATTCATAAAAAGCATACTACACTTAGGCATATCTTAGCAAAACTGCTGAAAACTAAAACTAAAAACTTAAGGACATCCAGAAGGAAAAAAACAGATTACTTTCTAAGGAACAATAATTAAGCTGAGAACTGACCTCTCAATAGAAGCCGGAACACAGAATCATATCTTCAAAGTGCGAAAAGAAAATAACTTCTAACCTAGATTTTATATCCAGCAAAAAAATTCCTTTAGAAATGAAAGAGAATGATGACATTTGCAGGCAAACAAGATCTGAGAAAATTCATTACCAGTAGACTTGAACCAAAGGAAATACTAATGGATTTTCTTCAGGCAAAAATAAAATAATCTCAAATGGAAGATCAGAGATGTAGGAAGACTAACATTCAACAAGAAGAGTGTGTTGGTAAATCTAAATGAAAGTTGACTGTATAACACAAACGCAATAATGATGCCTTCTGAGATTAAAAATATGTCAGAATTAAAATATATGAAAACTATAGTATGTCAGTCAGGAGTGGAATAAATGGATTTAAGGATTTTGGATTCTAAAAGCAAAATCCAAGCATCATCTGAGAAAAGGGTACAAACAGTTAGATTTGTAGCAGACTGAATTATTGATCCTGTCTTAATCCCCTGTAGTAGTTCTATTCATCCATACTCTTGCTGTGGTTTTGTGACGTACTGAGGGTGCCTCTTCAGCCCTTGGTTTCAGGCTTGGCCCTGTGACTTCGGCTGGTTGGATGTTAGCAGGCATGATACAAGTAAGGGTTTAAACGTCCTGTGTTGTTTGGCTTTCATCCTTGCATTTCTGTGGTGTCCATGACTACAACATGTCCCTGGTAGCCACTGCCTTTTCATCTGGGAGCTCAGATTGGAGCATGTAAAGAAGATCCAAGCCCAACGTGAAGCCTGGATGTCAGATTAGCCAAGTTGATCCAAACTTCAACTGACCCACAAACCTGTCAGTGGGAAAAATAAATAAATAAATGTGGTTATAAACCCCAGCGATGTTGAGGTTGTTTGTTACATAGCATTATTCTGGTAACATTGACTGCTACAGAAACTGGTACCTACAAATGATATAATTTCATAACAGGAACGAAAAATATGTGGCATTGCTTTGGGACCAGGTGATGGGTAGTAAGAAACTCTTAAAGAAAGCTGAAAAAAATGGAAATCTGCATTATTAATTCACAAAATTTCCTGCAGTAAATGTTACGGGTTGAATTGTGTCCCCTCAAAATTTATCTGTTGAAGTCCTAACCTCCAGTATCTCAGAGTGCAACCGTATTTGATGATAGGG
The DNA here is from genome assembly GCF_041296235.1 of Equus asinus. NCBI lineage: Eukaryota > Metazoa > Chordata > Mammalia > Perissodactyla > Equidae > Equus > Equus asinus. Next base: position 100,322,165 of record NC_091797.1, read on the forward strand.
TCTTTAAAGAGGTGATTAGGTTAAAATGAGGTCATTGGGGTGGGCCCTAATCCAATGTGACTGGTGTCCTTATTAGAAGAGGAGATTAGGACACAGAAACAGAGGGAAGACCATGTGAGGACCTGGGGAGAGGATGACCATCTATAAGCCAAGGAGAGAGGACTCGGGAAAAAGAAGCTGCTTGGAGTTCTAGCCCCCAGAACTGTGAGAAAATAAATGTCTGTTGTTTAAGCCACCCAGTCCGCGGTACTTTGTTATGACAGCCCTGCTAAACCAACTAGGTTTACTACAGTGAACCTACAGTGACTTAGAAGAGAGAAAATGTAACTAATGAACTGTGCATCATTCGGTGAGAAGAATAAGGCCAATGTTGAAAACATGAGTTGGTTGCTTCTAGCTTCATTTGATAAGCTTCCACCAAAAAAAAAACATGCACTCAGAAAAGAATTGATCGATTTGCAAGCTGAATTTAGAAGCAATGGAGAGAGTGCAAAAGTTGCAGCATAGGAAAATGAAACTGTTTCTAAATTAATCAAGTGTAAGGCCATTACCCATACAACCTCAGGAAGAAGTCCCTATCAAAACCTGGCAAGTAAGACATGGACTCAGGCTAAATACCAATTCAAGGCAGGGCTGTAACACACTTTGTTAGGGTGGCATCTGGTAGAGCCTTTCAGCTGCATAAGAGTGCTCCTAAAAGATTAAAAATATGCTTCTGTAGAAGCCTAATGTACTCAAAGGAACTTCAGGGACATGTCTTGAAAATGATTTTGGGTGTGGTTTTTGGCACATAGAGTTGACTCATGACTTTGGCACGTGGAATCAAATACATGGAAAGCCCACTGCTATGGTCTGAATGTTTGTGTCCCCCCCCCAAATTTGTATGTTGAAATGACTTAAGTGTGCCTCCCCTTCTTCCACCTTGCCATTCCCCTTCTTTGCTACTGGGAGAATTTGTTGCAATTTTCCTGTCTCTTTTCTACAACTGTATGTTGGGTGATTGGGACAGGGGTAGGGGGCAAACAACTTGTATTTTTAGTATATAGATCTCTGGGTCAAGGAGAGTCCCACCCTAGCTGATGTTGATCAAGAGATCCCGGACTTCAGTCCTGGTGCTGTGACTGATGGAAGTTTTAAGGTCTCAGGCTGGGAGGAGACCTCTCCCATAGTCTTTCATGCAGAAGTACAATGAATATTTGTGACCAGAAGTATGGGTAGAGATAGTTTGGATTATTATTCAAGTAACATTTATTTTCTACCCCATCCCACTATTGAGATGAAGTATACTTTCTCATGGCATTTTTTAGGCTTAGCCATATCACTTGTTTTGGCCAATGGAATGTAGATGGAAATGACATGGCGTGAGTTTTGTAACTAGCCCTTCCAAGGAGGCATCACTTGCTCTTCTGGAAGCTTCCTGCTCCATCATGAGCAAAACATGCCCCTGGTAGCCAATGTCCCTCCTGTCTGAGCCCCCAAAGGAGGGACATGGAGAGAAGAAAAAACACAGATCCTGCCCAAGGTTGGGGAATCTAACAGGAGACCTTGCTTGCATAAAGGTGGGACCCCAAACCTCGTTACCCTCAGGATTGGGATGACTCACCAGTAATGCAGCCCCACCCCCAGGGGACATCACGGAGAGTGGCTTGGATGGTTAACAGAGCAAGGCAAGGAGCGCAGACCTCTCTCTAAGAAGATGGAACCATAAGCCAGGCCTTGTATACACTGGCAAGCCAAATTTGCATCTTTTGTTTGTTTGTTTTTCTCCCCAAAGCCCCCAGATACATAGTTGTGTATTTTTTTTTTAGTTGTGGGTCCTTCTAGTTGTGGCATGTGGGATGCCGCCTCAGCATGGCCTGATGAGCGGTGCCATGTCCGAGCCCAGGATGCAAACTGGCGAAACCCCGGGCCGCCACAGTGGAGCACGTGAACCCAACCATTCAGCCACAGGGCCAGCCCCCCAAGTTTGGATCTTCTAGCTTATCCATAAAACTCCAAGCCATGAATAGTTTGCAGTGATTTTTGGAGAGAGGCACTTTAATCCTGCACCTCAAAAATGTCTCCTCAGTAATATTCCAAGGAAATGAGTAGCTCACAATCAACCAATCACACAAGGAAATAAGGCGTAACAGGGTAGAAGAAGACACAAAACAGCAGAAACAGATCCGCAATTAACTTAGGTGTTGGAATGATCACTCAGATCACAAAGAAACAATTGATCACATCTCAAGAATTAAAAAGATACAGAGGAATATTCTGTGGCCCAGCGATTCTACTTCCAGGTACATGCCCAACAAAAATATATAGATATGTTCACCAGAAGACATGTATTAAAACCAGAGCATTCATAGTATTTATAATAACTCCCAAATTGAAACCACCCGAATGCCCATTGACAGCAGAATGGATGAATAAATTGTCGTATGATCACACAATGGAATACTATAAAGCAAGGAGAATAAATGATCAAAAACTACCTATAATATCATGGGGGAATCTCACAGACATAATGTTGAATAAAAGAAATCAGACACAAAAGAACACATATTGTGTGATGCATTCATTTAAAGTATAAAAGTAGACAAAGCTAATCTATGGTAAAAAGGTAGGTTGGTTCTTGTGCTTCGTGGATTTTGTGACTGGAAAGTAGAGGGGGGTGCCTCAGGGATGTTGTTAATGTTCTGTTTCTTGATCTGTGTTCATTATTAATGTGTTCTGTTTGTGAAAAGTCGTTGACTTATTCAACTGTGTTATTTATGGTTGTGTTACAAATTTCCCAAAAACTTAGCACCTTAGAACAAGGTGCTATTTATTTACCACCTTGAAAACAAGGTATTCAGGGGCCAGCCCATGGCCGAGTGGTTAAGTTCGTGCGCTCCTCTTCGGCGGCCCAGGGTTTCACCGGTTCAGATCCTGGGCGCGGACACGGCACCACTCATCAGGCCAGGTTGTGGTGGCATCCCACATAGCACAACCAGAGGCACTCACAACTAGGATATACAACTATGTACTGGGGGGCTTTGGGGAGAAGAAGAAGAAAAGAAAGAGAAGATTGGCAACAGATGTTAGCTCAGGTGCCAATCTTTAAAAAAAAAGAAAGGAAGAACCCAACGCAGTTTTTTTTAAAATTTTTTATTGAGTTAATGATAGGTTACAATCTTGTGAAATTTCAGTTGTATATTATTGTCTGTCAGTTGCGTTGTAGGTGCAACCCTTCACCCTTTGTGCCCACCCCCCACCCCCCCCTTCCCCTGGTAGCCAGTAATCTGTTCTCTTTGTCCACAGGTTTAAATTCCTCATATGAGTGGAGTCATACAGAGATTGTCCTTCTCTATCTGGCTTATTTCACTTAACATAATTCCCTCAAGGTCCATCCATGTTGTTACAAATGGGACGATTTTGTTCTTTTTTACGGCTGAGTAGTAGTCCATTGTATATATATACCGTATCTTCTTTATCCAATCATCTGTTGATGGGCACTTAGGTTGCTTCCACGTCTTGGCTATTGTAAATAATGCTGCAATGAACATTGGGGTGCATGGGACTTTTGGAATTGCTGACTTCAAGCTCTTTGGATAGATACCCAGTAGTGGGATGGCTGGGTCATATGGTAGTTCTATTTTTAGTTTTTTGAGGAATCTCCATACTGTTTTCCATAGTGGCTGCACCAGTTTGCATTCCCACCAGCAGTGTATGAGGGTTCGTTTTTCTCCACAGCCTCTCCAACATTTGTTACTTTTTGTTTTGGTTATTTTTGTCATTCTAATGGGTGTAAGGTGATATCTCAGTGTAGTTTTGATTTGCATTTCCCTGATGATCAGGGATGATGAACATCTTTTCATGTGCCTATTGGCCATCCGTATATCTTCTCTGGAGAAATGTCTGTTCATGTCTCCTGCCCATTTTTTGATCGAGTTGTTTAATTTTTTGTTGTTGAGTTGTGTGGGTTCTTTATATATTATGGATATTAAGCCTTTGTCGGATGTATTACTTGCAAATCTTTTTTCCCAGTTAGTGGGTTGTTTTTTTGTTTCAATCCTGTTTTTCCTTGCCTTGAAGAAGCTCTTTAGTCTGATGAAGTCCCATTTGTTTATTCTTTCTATTGTTTCCCTTGTCTGAGAAGACATGGTGTCCAAAAAGATCCTTTTAATACTGATGTCAAAGAGTGTACTGCCTACGTTTTCTTCCAGAAGCCTTATGGTTTCAGGTCTCAGCTTTAGGTCTTTGATCCATTTTGAGTTTATTTTGGTGAATGGTGAAAAAGAATGGTCAATTTTCCTTCTTTTACATGTGGCTTTCCAGTTTCCCCAGCACCATTTGTTGAAAAGACTTTCTTTTCTCCATTGTATGCCCTCAGCTGCTTTGTCGAAGATTAACTGTCCATAGATGGGTGGTTTTATTTCTGGGTTTTCAACTTTGTTCCTTTGATCTGTGCACCTGTTTTTGTACCAGTACCATGCTGTTTTGATTACTGTAGCTTTGTAGTATGTTTTGAAGTCAGGGATTGTGATGCCTCCAGCTGTGTTCTTTTTTCTCAGGATTGCTTTAGCAATTCAGGGTCTTTTGTTGCCCCATATGAATTTTAGGATTCTTTGTTCTCTTTCTGTAAAGGATGTCATTGGGATTCTGATTGGGATGGCGTTGAATCTGTAGATTGCTTTAGGTAGAATGGACATCTTAACTATGTTTATTCTTCCAATCCATGTGCATGGAATGTCTTTCCATCTCTTTATGATGTATTACGTTGATTGAGTTTCTTATTTTGACCCACTCTTGCTTTCCTTGGATAACTTCCACTTCATCATGGTGAATAGTCCTTTTAATATGCTGTTGGATTTGATTGGGTAATATTTTGTTGAGAATTTTTACATATATATTCATAAGGGATATTGGTCTATAATTTTCTTTTCTTGTGATGTCTTTATCTTGTTTTGGTATCAGGGTAATGTTGGCCTCATCGAATAAGTTAGGAAGTATTACCCCCTCTTCAATTTTTGGAAGAGTTTGAGAAGGATTTTTGTTAAATTCTCCTTTAAATGTTTGGTAGAATTTACCAGTAAAGCCATCTGGTCCAAGACTTTTCTTTGTTGGGAGGTTTTTAATTATCAATTAAATCTCTTTACCTGTTATAAGTCTGTTGAGATTTTCTGTTTCTTCTTGAGTCATTTTAGGTAAGTGTCTGTTTCAAGGAATTTGTCCATTTTTTCTGTTATCTAATTTGTTGACATACAATTGTTTATAGTACTCATAATTCTTTATATCTTTGTAAGGTTGGTAGTAATGTCCCACTTTAATTTATGATTTTAGTTATTTGCATCTTTTCTCTTTTTTTCTTCCTCATTCCATCTAAAATTTTGTCAATTTTGTTGATGTATGTAGAAAAGCAACTTTTGGTTTCATTCATTTTCTCGATTATCTTTCTGTTCTCTATTTTGTTTAACTCCACTCTAGTCTTTATTATTTCTCTCCTTATGCTAGCTTTGGGTTTAGTTTCTTCTTCTTTTTCTAGTTCCTTAAATTGAAAAGTTAGGTTATCAATTTGAGATGTTTCTTCCTTTTTAAAAAAATTTTTTTTTCATAAGGTTGGCACCTGAGCTAATATCTGTTTCCACCCTTTTTCTTCCTCTTCCTCTTCCCCTTTCTCCCTCCTCGTCCCCCTTCCCCTCCCCCTCCTCCTGCTCCTCCTCCTCCTCCTTCTTCTCCCCACAGCCCCCTGGACATGGTTATATATTCTAGTTGTAGGTCCTTCTGGCTCTGTATCTGGGACGTTGCCTCAGCATGTCTTGATGAGTGGTGCTAGGTCCACACCCAGGATCTGAACCGATGAAACCCTGGGCTGCCAAAGTGGAGCACACAAACTTAACCACTCGGCCACAGAGCCAGCTCTCTTCCTTTTTAATGTATGCATTTACAGCTATAAATTTCCCTTGAGTACTGCTTTTGTGGTATCCCACAAGGTTTGGTATGTTGTGTTTTCTTTTCCATTTGACTCTAAATAATTTTTTATTTCCCTAGTGATTTCTTCTTTGACCTGTTGTTTGAGTATGTTGTTTCATTTCCACATATATGTGAACGTTCCACTTTTCCTTCTGTCACTGATTTATAACTTTATCCTCTTGGTATAAGTGAAAATACATTGTATGAATCTTTTTAAATCTATTGAGACCTGTTTTGTAGCCTAACTTTTGGTTTATCCTAGCGAATTTCCCATGTGCTCCTGAGAAGAACATGTATTCTGCTGTTTGAGTGGAGTGTTCTGCTTATGTCTGTTAGGTCTAGTTGGTTTATTGTGCTGTTAAACTCCTCTGTTTCGTTACTCATCATCTGTCTGGTTGTTCTGTCCATCACTGAAAGTTAGCTATTAGAGTCTCCAAGCATTTTTGTGGAACTATTGATTTCCCGCTTCAATCTTACCGACTTTTGCTTCATATGTTTGAGGGTCTGTTATTAAGTACGTAAATGGTGTATCTTCTTGCAGTATTGAACTTTTTATTAACAGATATCTCTCTTTGTCTCTTGTAACCTTTTTTGATTTGAAGTCTATTTTGTCTGATATTAGTATAGTCACTCCAGCTCTCTTTTATTTACTGTTTGCATGGAATATCTTTTTCCACATTCTTTCACTTTCAAACTATTTAGTGTCTTTGGATTGAAAGTGAGTCTCTTGTAGGAAGCATAGTGTTGGATCGTGTGTTTTTAGTCCATTCAGCTAATCTCTGTCATTTGACTGGAGAGTTTAAGCCACTTACATAAAGTAGCAACTGATAAGGAAGGAATTCTGCTATTTTGCTTTTTGCTTTCTACATGCCTTATAGTTTTTTTGTACTTTATTTCCTCTGTTACTATCTTCTTTTGGGTTTAGTTGATTTTTTTTTTTGTAGTGAAATGTTTTGATTTCCTTCTCATTTCATTTTGTATATATTGTATAATTACCTTTTTGTTGTTACCATGGGGATTAAATTGAATATCAGAAAGCTATAGTAATCTAATTTGAATTTATACCAACTTAACTTCAATATCATACAAAAACTCTGCCCCTGTGCAGCTCATTATACCTCTTTTCTATTATCAGTGCCACAAACTACATATGTATATAGTTTGTGCTGAATAACATAGATTAATAATTCTTTTTTATGTACTTGTCTTTTAAATCATGTAGGAAATAAAAAATGGAGCTACAAAGCAAAATTGTAATAACACTAGGTTTTATAGTCACCACCTTTACCAGAGATCTTTATTTCTTCATACAGCTTTGAGTTACTGTCTAACATCCTTTCATTTCAACCTGCAGAACTCCCTTTAGCATTTCTTGCAGGATAGCTCTAGTGGTGAAAACTCCCTCAGCTTTTGTTCATTTGGGAATGTCCTAATTTCCCCCTCATTTTTGAAGGACAGTTTTGCTGAATATAGAATCCATAGTTGACTTTTTTCTTCTTTCAGCACTTTGCATATATTAACCCACTGCATTGTGCCTCCAAGATTTTCGGGAGACACCAGCTGGTAATCTTACTGAGGACCCCTCCTCATGATGAGCTGCTTCTCTTGCTGCTTTCATGATTCTTTGTTTTTTCATAGGTTAACAATAATGTGCCTTGATAGGACTTTTTTGGTTTTTGTAGTTTAGTTTATCCTAGTTGAAATTTGTTGAGTTTCTTGGATTTGTAGATTTACATGTAACATCAAATTTGGGAAATTCTAAGCCATTATTTCCTCATATATTCTTTCTGCTCCTTTCTCACTCTTTTCTCCTCATGTGGATCCTGCAATGCACATGTTGGACTGTTTGATGGTATCACACAGGTCACTTAGGCTCTATTCACTTTTCCCCATTCTCTTTCTATTCTTCAGACTCAATAATTTCAATGGTCTTATTTTAAAGTTTGCTGATTCTTTCTTCTGCCTGCTCAAATCTGCTTTTGAATCCTTCTAGTGAATTTTTCATTTCAGTTAGTGTATTTTCAGTTACAGAATTTCTTTTTGGTTCCTTTTTATAATTTCTACCTCTTCCTTGGTATTCTCATTTTGTTCCTACATCATTTTCCTCTTTTTCCATGCCTTCCTTTAACTCTTTGAGCATCCCTAAGAAAGTTGTTTTTAAAGTTTTGTCTAGGAAGTCTGAAGTCTGGGGTTCTTCAGGGTTAGTTCGTGGCAATTTATTTTGTTTCTTTAATGAGCCAAACTTTCCTGTTTCTTTGTATATTTGTGATTTTTTGTTGTTATTGAAAACTGGACATTTAAATTTCATAATGTCATAACTCTGGACATCAGATTATTCCCCTTTCCCAGAATGTGTCAGTTTTTAGCTGTTAAAGGGTGTCTCTGTGCTGGAGACCAGCCTGAGATAGCTTGAGATCTCTCAGGTGTTTTCTGAGTCTTCATGTTTCCCTGGGCTTGCATGGTGGCTTCTAATTCCCTTATATACACGTTTCATTTTGAATGTCCTAATCCTTAAATGTCTGATTCTCAAAAGTGGGGAAATAGTGAAAAGAAAAAAGAAAAGAAAAAATACCTCAGAGACTATTCCTTTAAATCCTCTGGAAGTTAATTCAGTTGATGGAGTTTAAAACAATAGTGACCAGCCTCTAGCCTTCACCTCAGTGATCAAAAGCAGCAGTCAGCAATCAGAAAACCAAACAGCAATATTTGAGAGACAAGGTCCATATTGCCCACCGTGGTTTCAGAAAGCCACACCAGGAGCATGGACGTGGCTGCTTGCCATAGGTCTGGTGAGTGGAAGATGGGTAGCCATCATTGTCCTAAACTGAAATTAACCAAAATTTACTTCAGTTTACCAGCCAAGTTTTCCCCAGGAAGTTGCACCCATTCAAATAGACTCTAAAGTTCCATACTTACATCAGACAGTTTCTGCTGGTACAGTTTTTTCTAGGTGGAGAGACAGATCCTGGGCACTTCCTACTTTTCTGTCTTCCTTGGTGTCACTCTAATGTTTTAATTTTGATGACATGTTTTAAACTTCTCTTCATATTTCATGCTTTTTATGTTATCATTAAGAAACCCTTGTCAAATGCCAAGTCAGTAAGATTTCCTTATATGTTTTTTAGAAGGGTTATAGTTTTAGATGTTACATTTAGGTCTTTACTCCATTTTGAAATTTTTAAAAAATATGGTGTGGTAAGGACTGAAGTTCATCATTTAATCGTATGGATGTCAAATTGTTCTAGCATCATTTGTTGAAAAGATTGTACTTTCCCTCATTGAATTACCTTGATAGCTTTGTTGAAAATAAATTTATTACACATCTTTGGGTCTATTTCTGGATGCTCTGTTCTACTCCATTCATCTATTTATCTATTTTTGTATAAATATCATACTGTCTTAATAACTGAGCTTTAAAATAACTCAAAATCAGGTAGTATAGGTCTTCCAACTATGTTATTTTTTTCACAATTCTTTTGTTTATTCTAATTCCTTTGTATTTTCATATAATTACAGAATCAGTTTGGCAGTTTCTCAAAAAGAGCTGACAGATGTTTGCTTAGGAATGCATTTGATCTATAAACCAAGCGCATGGGGTGAAGTTCAAGCAAAACTAGATGCAAAGTTCTCGAGTCCTTTCCCAGTGGAGTCACAAAGGACACGTTTAATTCCCCCAAGAACAAGTTGTGACGACATGTGTGAAATGTTGGCTACCAAGAGAGGGTGTTAGAGACTCAGTGCCCGGGGTTTTTACTGGGGGATGATCACATAGGCACCCCTGCCTGGCATGTAACCAAATCCCAGACTGCCAGAAGGAAAGCAAATGTTTAGAATAAACCACGTGGTTTGTACAAAAACATTAGGCATAGTAAGCAACTAATATCAGTTAATGGTGGAAACCCTCCTGAAATCTAAGTTTCCAGACCCCAGCCAAGGGCCGACCTTGTAAGATGCTATCAAAGTACAGCAGTCAGGGCTGCTATGATAACTCCTTTCTGTGCTGTTAGCATGGTTTATTTTCCCATCTTTCACTTTTTAATTTTACTATTTGTTTTATTGTTTTAAAAGACATATAACATAATTTTTTAACCATTTTAAGTGCACAATTCAGTGGCATTAATTACATTCAAAATATTGTGCACCATCCTTTCACCTTAAGTTTATTTGTTTTATATAGAGAGTAGGTTTCTTTAGGCAATTTATAGTTGGTTGTTGCTTTTATATCCCATCTGAAAATCTATGCCTTTTAATTGGGGTGTTTAGACCATTTATATTTAATGTGATTATGAGTTAGCTTGACTTTAAATCTGCCACCTTGCTATTTATTTTCATTTGTCCCATCTGAATTTTATACTTATTCCTATTTTCTTCTGCCTTGCTTTTCTATTTTGGTCTGCCTTGTTTTGGATTTATGGTGTATTTTATTTTTTTAAGATTATGATGGTTAACAACCTTGTGAAATTACAGTTGTACATCATTATTAGTCATGTTATAGGTGCACCACTTCACCCCTAGTGCCCTCCCACCACCCCCGCTTTCCCCTGGTAACCACCGATCAGTTCTCTTTGTCTATATGTTAACTACCACCTATGAGTGGAGTCATACAGAGTTCGTCTTTCTCTGTCTGGCTTATTTCACTCAACATAATACCCTCAAGGTCTATCCACATTGTTGTGAATGGGAAGACTTTGTCCTTTTTTATGGCTGAGTAGTATTCCATTGTATGTACATACCATATCTTCTTTGTCCAATCATCAGTTGCTGGGCACTTAGGTTGGTTCCATGACTTGGCTATGGTGAATAATGCTGCGATGAACATAGGGGTGCAACGGACTCTTGAGATATCTGATATCAGGTTCTTAGGATAGATACCCAGTAGTGGGATGGCTGGCTCATAAGGTATTTCTTTTTTTAACTTTTTGAGGAATCTCCATACTGTTTTCCATAGTGGCTGCACCAGTTTGCATTCCCACCAACAGTATATAAGGATTCCTTTTTCTCCACAGCCTCTCTAACATTTGTTACTTTTTGTTTTGGATATTTTTGCCATTCTAACAGGTGTAAGGTGATATCTTAGTGTAGTTTTGATTTGCATTTCCCTGATAATTAGTGATGATGAGCACCTTTTCATGTGTCTCTTGGCCATCCATATATCTTCTTTGGAGAAATGTCTGTTCATGTCTCCTGCCCATTTTGTGATTGGGTTGTTTGATTTTTTGTTGTTGAGTTGTGTGAGTTCTTTATATATTATGGAGATTAACCCTTTGTCAGATAAATAACTTGTAAATATTTTTTCCCAATTAGTGGCCTGTTTTTTGCTTCAAGCCTGTTTTCCCTTGCCTTGAAGAAGGTCTTTAGTCTGATGAAGTCACATTTGTTTATTTTTTCTATTGTTCCCTCATCTGAGGAGTTATGGTGTCCAAAAAGATTCTTTTGAAGCTGATGTCAAAGAGTGTACTGCCTATAGTCTCTTCTAGAAGACTTATTGTTTCAGGCCTAATTTGATCCATTTTGAGTTTATTTTAGTGAATGGTGAAAAAGAATGGTCGATTTTCATTCTTTTACATGTGGCTGTCCAGTTTTCCAGCATCCTTTGTTGAAGAGACTTTCTTTTCTCCATTGTAGGCCCTCAGCTCCTTTGTCGAAGATTAGCTGTCCCTAGATGTGTGGTTTTATTTCTGGGCTTTCAATTCTGTTCCATTGATCTGTGCACCTGTTTTTGTACCAGTACCATGCTGTTTTGATTACTGTAGCTTTGGAGTGTGTTTTGAAGTCAGGGATTGTGATGCCTCCAGCTTTGTTCTTCTTTCTCAGGATTGCTTTGGCAATTCGGGGTCTTTTGTTGCCCCATATGAATTTTAGGATTCTTTGTTCTATTTCTGTAAAGAATGTCATTGGGATTCTGATGGGGATGGCGTTGAATCTGTAGATTGCTTTAGGTAGCATAGACATCTAACTATGTTTATTCTTCCAATCCATGTGCATGGAATGTCTTTCCATCTCGTTATGTCATCAATTTCTTTCAAGAAAGTCTTGTAGTTTTTGTTGTATAGATCTTTCACTTCCTTGGTTAAATTTATCCCAAGGTATTTTATTCTTTTTGTTGTGATCGTGAATGGGATTGAGTTCTTGAGATCTTTTTCTGTTAGTTCATTGTTAGCATATTGAAATGCTACTGATTTATGTTGTTGATTTTATACCCTGCAACTTTGCTGTAGCTGTTGATTGTTTCTAATAGTTTTTCTATGGAATCTTTGGGGTTTTCTGTATATAAGATCATGTCGTCTGCAAACAGTGAGAGTTTTACTTCTTCATTGCCTATTTGGATTCCTTTTATTTCTTTTTCCTGCTGAATTGCTCTGGCCAACACCTCCAGTACTAAGTGGAGTAAGAGTGCTGAAAGTGAGCACACTTGTGTTGTTCCTGTTCTGAGAGGGATGGGTTTCAGTTTTTGTCAGTTGAGTATGATGTTGGCTGTGGGTTTGTCATATATGGCCTTTATTATGTTGAGGTACTTTCCTTCTATACCTATTTTATTGAGGGTTTTTATCATAAATGGATGTTGGATCTTGTCGAATGCTTTTTCTGCATCTGTTGAGATGATCATGTCGTTTTTATTTCTCATTTTGCTAATGTAGTCAATCACGTTGATTGACTTGCGGATGTTGAGCCATCCCTGTGTCCCTGGTATAAATCCCACTTGATCATGGTGTGTAATCTTTTTGATGTATTGCTGAATTCGGGTTGCCAAAATTTTGTTGAGGATTTTTGCATCTATGTTCATCAGTGATATTGGCTGTAGTTTTCCTTCTTTGTGTTGTCCTTGTCAGGTTTGGGGATCAGGGTGATGTTGGCTTCATAGAATGTATTAGGGAGTGCTCCATCTTCCTCTATTTTCT